>NC_071523.1:11250000-12500000 GCF_027887155.1 Malaclemys terrapin pileata | reverse complement strand
ACTACTAGACTTAGTGACTGTAGAGATAGAAAAGGATGTCCATTTTCAAGATTACTGAATAAATTGACCCTAATCAGTTTGGATTTCTGCAGAAAACCTCAATCCAAAAATGGCGCAAAAGGAATACAACATTAATCTTGGTAGCAATTAATCATTTCCTCACCAAACCCTTTCAGTCTATAATTGAGAACCAGCACAAGCCCAGAAGACTATGAAGATAAATGGTGGGTCCTTTCAGAATGATAAGAAAACTGACGTTCGCAGAACGTTTTCTGTGCTGAATTGTGCAAACACTTATCTGGAGCACAAGTATTTAAAAGACCGTTAGAGTCTACACAAGGAACCTCCAGACAGATTGGTACAAGTGAAGTGAAATGTGTAAGCATAAAACCTCGAGTCTGCAAGATACAACAACCCCTTGTTTAGAAGAGCTGTATCTTTTAAACACAAACCCAGTATCATGAACCAACATTTGCTATGGAAAACCTTAGGAAGCATTCTTAAGCTGCAGTTCATTAGAGAAAAAAAAATGCTGAGTAACATACAGCATCTCCAACAAACAAGAACTTACATCAACGGAAAAACAAAGATAGATTCTGTACCTGCAAACCGCAGAGGTGCATCTTTATCCAGGGCTATCAAGGGGGGATCCAGGAGTACTGTGTTGTCATTTTCTGTAACTATGCCATGATATGTCGTTTCAATCCATGGCTTGTGCTTGTTAACTATAAAGAACAATAAAAAATTAAGGAAACAAAGTTAATTTTTATTTTAAAAGTTAATAAAATACTGAAAATGTTTTCCCACTTTGAATTTTCAGATTTTGAATCAGCAAATTATTCAAACAAAGAAATCTCATTTCTTAATGTTACATGCATTTATGCCTCCATTTTCCTAAAGTGTTCTTTAAAAAAAAAAAAAAAAAGGTTTTCTGTCTATACCTTCATCTGCAAATACTTCCTTTTTGTATACTGATACATATGCAAGAACCTTTCCTGGTACAAACAGCTCACCAATTTCTCTCTATAGCAGCTTTGCAAAGTTCTGTTTACTCCCTCATGAAGAGAGCTGCTTTAGACAGGCAAGTGAAATTCATTTTTTTCATTATTAACCAGTCATCAGAACAAAGAGAATATGAATTGCCTGTGCCAGGGCTCAAATGTTTCAAGGCCACTCCATGGAGACGACTGTTGCCAATGCAACATGTGCTTTGGTTTTGTTTTTTTTACTTCTATCTACAGTCCTGTCAATCTTGCACATTTTGTGTGTACTAAATTCTCTTTTTAAGAAAGTGACAGAAAAATTACAAGTAGTATTGTATTTAAAGCTAAGAGAAGTTAATTTAAAAGCAGGTTTAAGGAATAAAATGAGAGGACTGCTAATTTTCCACACCACCTCACTGCTCTTCCTACTGCTCCACTTAATGCTCAGCATATAACCAATCCAATTACATGCTTAACCTTTGTATTTACAGCACCTTTTTACTATTAATTGTTCAAGGAGACAGAAAAATCTACCAAGACAACAGCCGTAAGAAACTGCAGGTTCTTGCACATAAACTTCAAGAGCAACATTCTCACTGCAAATGTACATCTAAATATGTCAATGCTTCTGGAAACTGGTAAGTAGTAGAGTCATACAATTACATGAACAGATACTCTAAAGAAATAAAACATTGCTACCTATCAGCTTTGAAAAGTAGTTTGTTTTGGTGGTCCATTAAGGTCCTAATATGTACAATCACCTATAAGTCTCTCCTCTCCTCCCCCCTTCAAAAGCAAGGCAGAACCATTCAACTCTGCACTTTATGAGTAATCCCTATGTCTGATTTAAGCATATTCACCAAGATAGATTTCATGAACTGAAACAATTACAAGTTACTACCTGCAAATAATGTACCCATTAGTCAAAAAAAAGATTTTTCCCAAAATAATGTGAGAAAGTGGGCCTAGCTGTATTTGTCATCATATGACAGGCAATTAGTGATCTAAAGTATCTGTTCTAAAAATGCTGCCTTTTTCTTTACCAGACCTCAAATTTAGGCTTAACTGATTGAAGATACTCAGAAAATAGTTGTGTCCTATATATTCTGTATACCTGCATATGAACAAATTAAATTATGAAAAAAGTTCCTCTAGTGTTGCATAATTTTGAAATCATTCATAGTAGTAACCCATAATAGTGGTTTCTGATCTACCAGAATTAAGTTCAAAGAGCAGTGGACATGGAGGGTAGCTTTTCTCCTCTTTAAAGCCATTCCTGGCCAAACAAATCATTCCTGGATAAAAAGAGAGTTCCATCTTTTTATTTTAATGAACTTATTTCTATTAACAAATGTAATACACAGCTTGGAAAGAAAGTAAGGGAGTTTCAACTTTACTCCCACATATGCACAAATAATGCAGAAACAAGTGATATACATTTATTTAAAGAATTTTAATTCCATCCCCAAGTAGGACTGTGTTGCTGAAACAGAACACTCAAATATGAAAGGTCCATACCACCAACAGTACTACCAACTCCTTTTCTTTTGTGCATGTTTAAAGCACGTAAGTATATCAAATGCAGATAAAAGTAATCTGTACAGAAAGAAAATGGATTTGTGCCTTTCTTGCTTTTTCATGTTTGAAAAAGGCCTAAGATGTTTCTCACAGCCTGCTCAAAAATAAAGAGGCAGGGACTTGGTTCTTCTTATTTATAGAGTACACATTCTAGGGTCTTGTCCACAATGCTTTTCTTGGAGGACCTTATGGAGGCCTGAAAAACTTACATCATACACCAAGGAAATAAAGCCCAATTGAGAAGGGGGAAGGCATTTTTGTTCAGACTTTAGAACTCCTGTTAAAACTTAATAGGGAATCTTACCTATAAATCTGATAAATATTTAGATTTTTATCCTTCAGGTCTCTTTTGCCTACAGAGTATCTCAATTCACAGTGCTAGACCCTGCAAACTGAAGTCAGTGTACATTACATAACTATCCAGAATTCTATCCCAACTCTGACAGTTTCCTAATTATTAAGGCAAAAAACTCTCAATTTAAGACAGTCTGAAAACTTATTCTTAGCCCATTTATGCAGTGTATTTATAGCCAAAACTATGGTTAAGTCTAAATACTTAAACACAAGAATTCAGTAATCAAGGGATTGTGTGATGAATGCACAAAGCTGCAAGTATGAGGGGCATTCAACATGTAATGGATTTAATCCAGACACCCGCTTTCATGTCGAGGGTGGCGTACCAGTCTCCTGGATCCAGGGAAGGGAGAATAGTGCTCAGGAAGACCATGCGGAACTTCAACTTCACCATGAACTGGTTGAGTCCTCACAGGTCTAAAATGAGTCTGAGACACCCTCCCCCCCCTTTGCCTTGGAGATTAGGAACCCTTGCCCCATAGCTCCTGAGGAACCTCCTCCACTGCCCCTCTGGCAAGGAGCGATTGCACCTCCTGGATAAGGAGTTGCTTGTGAGAGGTGTCCCTGAAAAGGGATGGGGAAGGGGGCTGGGAGGCGGGGGAGGAGCAGAATTGGAGAGAATATCCCACTTCTACCATGCTTGGTCCCAGATAACATCAGACCGCTGGGTTCTTCACATGGTAGAAGTTCAGACAGACAATTCAGAAAACATGAGTAAGGATCTGGTGGCGTGGCAGGTAGCCGTCCTCAGGTGCGCTGTCCTCGGGCGCATCTTCAAAAGGCCTGTTTAGAGCCTGATGAAGGCTTAGACTGGCCATGACCTTGCCCCGAAGGGGGGTTGGAAGGTTTCCGCCTGCAGTTCTTGTCTCTTCATCTATAAAAATCCTTCCTTGGCCGAGGAGGACATGAGCCTTGTTGTTGTTGTAGTTGGGACTTAAAGTGCTTGTGTTGGGTTGCCGGCGTATGCATTCCCAATGACTTCATGGTTGCCCTGGAGTCTTTCAAGCTGTGCAGCTTGGAGTCTGTCTGCTCCAAAAAGAACCCCGCACCCTCAAAGTGAAGGTCCTGCTGGATTTGGTCCACTTCCGGGGGTAGCCTGGATGCTTGAAGCCATGATGTTCTCCTCATGGCTTTGCCTGACGAGAGGGTACCGGCGGCTGAATCCGCCGAGTCAGGGGGCGCCTGCAGAGAGATCCATGCTACTCCCTTCCCTTCCTCTATGATGGCAGATAATTCAGCCATAGAGTCCGCAGGGATCAGCTCTTTGAACTTCAACATGAAGGACCATGAATTGAAGTTATACCTACTGAGGATAGCTTGCTGGTTAGCTATCCTCAGCTGGAGGCCCCCAGTGACATAGACCTTTCTACTGAATAGGTCCATCGTTTTTGCCTCCTTAGATTTGGGGGCTCATCCTTGCTGTCCCTGACACTCTCCTGTGCTAATTGTCAACACGACCAGAGAGCATGGCTGCAGGTGTGAGAATAAGTATTCATAGCCCTTGGAAGGGACAAAGTATTTGCGCTTTCCCCCCTCCCCCCAACGATCGGTGGAATTGAGGCCGGGGTCTGCCATAGCATCTTTATATTCTTTTGATCAAAGGCAGAGCTACCCGTGATGGAATGAGAATATCCACCATGGGGTCCTTGGCCTTGACCACTTCCTCCGCTTGCAACCGGTGCCTGGGATCCACCGATGGGGACCGGTAGCAGGTATCCAGTGCCCGAAATCGAGGATGAAGGCCTGATGCCACCAGTCGATGCCGGTCCTCTGACATCACCCTGGGTCAGTGCCAGTCCTTTGTGGGAGCCGGGGATTGGTGCCGGTCTGGCCTCGATGCCGGGGAGGGAAAGCTTTGCATCACTGGTGCCAAAGGTGCTCTCATGGGGCTTGGTGCCAGGGAATGGTGCCACAGTGAAGGTGATCAAGAGCAGTGCCAGGATGGTGCTGAGCTGGGGACTGTGAGTGCTGCATCATAGCAGGCTTGCCTCTAGACAGTACTGGTCTTATCAGCACCGGAAGTTTGTCCCTGAGATCCGGGGGCTGTGCAGCTGTCATCTCAATGAGATCTCTGGCAGCTTCAAAAGTGTCTGGGGTGGAGGATGGCTCTAACACCTCCACCTGGCACTGCCCTGCGGAACAGTCGCTACATGCTGGACTTGATGGTCCCCTGTGTGGCACCAAAGTCAAAGGTACTGACTTGTGCTGACTTGGTGTTAGGTCCTTTCTGGGGTGTGCCTGGGCATCCCCTGATGGTCCCACAGATATCGGGGCCGGCAAGCACCCTCTTTCGGCCTTGTGTCTCTTGTGTGGTATCGGGGAAATCGAGTGGTGCCAGGCCGCTATCCCTGGGTGTGGTGCCGGGGAGTGCCAGTGCCGAGGGTCTCTTGTGGCAGAGTCCTTCCTCGGAACAGTGTCACATACAGATGCTGGAGCATTCCATACGGACGCACCCGGTGCCAGGTCCTGGAGGTCCGCAGCTGGCTGTGGGCGGAGAGCGGATTCCATTAATAGTTGTTTTAGTCAGAAATCATGCTCCTTTTTGGTTCTTGGCTGAAAAGCCCTGCAGATTTTGCGCCTTTCCGTTTGGTGTGCTTTCCCCAGACACTTTAGACAAAAGTCGTGGGGGGGTCACTGATGGGCATAGGTTTATTACAAGCTCTGCAGGGTTTAAAGCCTTGGACTCGCGGCATACCCCAGAGCCCGAGATGGGTTAGGAATTGGGGAGAGATCATACTCCCAAATCTACTACAAAAACAAACATCACACCCAACTGACATACCTGTACCATCAAAACTTTCAAGTGTAGAACAGACCCTAGAGCAAGCCTGGCTTTCAATACATTAGTCAAACAATTATGTGACTAATGGATATCCTGAGCCAGATGTTTAAGCTCACTTATTTTAAAAAAACGTAAATCCTAGCTATAGTAAGAGTTTTCTTATTAGCATAGTCATTGGTTTTCATTCTGAAGAATAAATAAGATGGTTTGCCTTATATTAGAAAAGAAAATAGTAGTTCAGTTGAAATGTTAAGACATCCTTACTTAGCAGAAACACTAGCTGCAATTGTGATCTTGGCTGACTGCCATACAAGGGATCCAGGTTCAGTTCCCAAGTCTGAATCTCACACTTTAGGCAAGGTGAGAATACAGTAGAGGCACAAATTTTCACCTATGCTTTGAAGTTACAGGATTCCAGAGTTCATATACAGTAGAGGATGAACCAAATAGTAAGAGCTACTTCTCCCCAACCCAAAAGTCTACATGCTTCTCTTAAAAATTGTTTGCTTTGGTGATAGCACGCAACTCCTTTCTGCAGATAACTCTGTCTCTGTACCAAGTTTAGACCATATCCTGACATTGATTTTTAGTCAGAACCTACTTCTGAAATTAGTAATTTACTGAATGGTCTCATAATGGCACCCTTTCCCACATCTTTTTTTAAACAAAGTTTAACACACCTTTAGTTTGTAGGTCAGACCCTTCTAGCACTACCAAAAAAATTTAAGCCAGCATTTTCTGAGTACTGGACATTGCCTATGTGCAATATTACTAAATAGGTTTCATTATACATCAAGTATTTATATAATGCTTAAGTAGCTACTTATTTCAACTCTGACAAATCACAATTGGTTTATATAGCATTACATGCTCTGAACACTACTAGTGTCCAATGACAGTTTGTTAGATATCAAACAATGGTTTTGTCAGTCTGATTTTCCTTTAGTTTGTCAGAAAACTAGAAGATTCCAAAAGCCTGTCCAAAAACAAAACAAGGTTAAACTCTTTCCAAAGGCCACTTGAAATATTCAGTTCAAAATAAAACAGAAACAGCCCACTTTAGCTCTGACATTCACAACATGCACGGGCTGCTGTTAATCTCCTGTCACATAAACAGGATAAGTTACATTGGTTTCCCTGAAATACAATATTCATCCTAAATTCATCAGTCCCAGCTGGAATCTGCTGTAAATCCCATGATGAATATGTGACAACATTATATCCTAGCTCACATTTAATCCAGTTGAATAAGAGAATCTTCCTGGACACATGAATGACTGCAGACTGAATTTTACTTTAACTCTGCTAGTGATCCTTAAAATAGGGTGCATTGATTTAAATCACCAAGTGGAAAACCTTGATTTAAAATCATGTAATCAAATTTTCCATTTGTACTTCAGTTATTTTCTAAAGAAAGGTGTATTCTCATTGGTTGATCTAACCATTAAAACATGTTGATTTACTACTAAAAGGAATCTTATTTTTAAAAAGAAAAAGTGTAAACAAAAATAAAAAAATACAGTTCTTTTTTTTTTTTAAATAAAAACATTGATTTTTATCCACACTGCTTTAAAATAGCACTCATGTTTACCTATTAAGATGGAATTTAAAAAATATAAAACTCCCACTAACAAAATTAAGAAAGCAGTAGCTAAACAACCTTCTTTGTCCTGATGTTGGTAACATAAAAGGAATTTTTAAATGTCAGGTTAGAGCCTTTAACATTCACACATCAGCCAGCAACATGCTCTGTTTTGCAAGGTCAGTCCAAGCACCTGTCAAATTCTTAATCTGTCTAATGGCAATAGCCACTAAGCAATGAGGGGAGAGGGGGGAGAATCAATGCCTGATATGCTATCTGCTTTGGTGAACACAGGTTTTAAAAAATTCACTGAGACCTAGTCTACAGTTAAATTTCGCACCAAGTGCCATGGTTAGGTTAGCCAAGCCCCCAGTGTAGACAGAGATAGGCTGATGGAATAACTCTTCTGTCAAGTTAGCTACTGCTTCTTGAAGAGGTTGATTAGCTACATCAATGGAAAAACCCCTTCTGTCATTGTAAGACACATCTACACTATGATGTTACAGTGAAACAGCTGTACTGCCATAGCTGTGCCACTGTACCATCTGTATTGTAGACATACCCTCACTGTAGACTAATACGTCCAGTTTCTCATGCGATGAGAAATGGAACACCCAAGTTTCTGCTAATGCCAATTCATATGGATACAGATAGTCCTGCAGGATAATTTGAGAAAGTATGGTATGCTAGGCATTTTGCTTCTCTAATAGCAACAGCTTACAATAAAGGGTGTGACCTGTCAGATCAAGCGATAGGCAGAAATTTCTGCTATTTCTTACAGAAGCACCAAAGGATGGAAAAAAAAAACCTAATGTATATGTGCAAGGGGGGAGTGTCAAGGTTGGTTTGGGAACCCCAACTGAGGGTTTCCTGACTTTTTAATAGTAGTTTAGGTTAAGAAAAGAGTTATATACTTACATCAGTATTGCATTTAGCACACACCCCTTTAAAAAACAAAAACAAACAAAAAAAAGCTTAATCCCAATGACTTTTTTTTTTTAGAACTGCTCATGCATGTTCAATTAGGTCTGTACATGTTACTTTTTCATTGTGGATGCCCTGTTCTTTCCTATTGCAAGTCTTTTCTAACATGTTGTGTGGCAAATTAACCTAATATAGCAGGCATTGTTTGTTTCCTTGAGAGTGATAACGAACCTGTCATAAATGTGATGTATGCAGAGTTGTGGCCATATCAGTCCCAGACTATCAGAGAGACAAAGGGGTGAAGTAATGTCTTTTATTGGACCAACTTCTCCGGGTTAGAGAAACAAGCTTTTGAGCTTACACAAAGCTCTTCTTCAGGTCTGAGAAACGTACTCAGGGTATCACAGTTAAATAGAAGGTGAAACAGATTGTTTAGCATAAGGGAATGGTCCCTTGAAATGTTTGTTAGCTATTTATGCTAAACAATCTGATCCCCTTGTATTTAATAGTGGCACCCTGAGTATGTTTCCCAGACCTAAAGAAGAGCTCTGCGTAAACTCAAAAGCTTCTTTCTCTCACTAACACAAGTTGGTCCAATACAAGATATTACCTCGCCCACCTCGGGCATCTATAAATGTGATATGGCAGCAGGGATACTGCAGCTTTATGTAGTCTACCTAGCTAGGACTAGGAGGTGTGAAGAAAAACATTTCATGCCCTCCAGATAATTTGTGTAATAACATTTAGTGACATGCTTGCGGTGCGGCTGTTAAACAAGATCACGTCATCTGGAATATTCTTCACAGTTAGGTTAGGAAGACTGAAGTCAAAACAACTCCTTTGAGAAATAAATCAGTGAATTATTATTTAAAGTACACACTATTATTGCCTAATTTAAATATCACTGAGCTTCACAAGCTCAGTCAATTAGGTGTCTAATACAATGACAAACTATTCAGACAAATTATTTCCTTAAGAGTCTTTATTTAGTTTAAAAATATATCCATCATGAAGTATAAACACATTACAAGAGAATGGTGACCAATGTCAGTGTAAATGAACTCCTCTGAAAATGTCACTACTCTCCTCAACGGTTTGAATAAATAGACTATTCTTGCCCTAAAGGTCAAGAGATTCAAGTTTTGTTGATTATATCACGCAACTTTAGCCCACTGCCTTCCTCTTGGATCAAACACTTTTGTTTTGCTTGCTGTGATACAGTGTTAAACAATGAGAGAGAGAGCTGTAATTTTAAAGCCTACCACCACTTTCATATTCCCAGGAAAATTAACTGCATAATCTTTACATTCAAACAATTTCTTTTCATGTGCAAGACTTCGTGTGGATTTTAATGTAGTAAATATACACGGATCATAGAACTGAGGAAACAGGAAAGTCAACCAGATTAGACTCCAGTTCCCTTTGCATCAGTAAAGGATACAGTCCTACAGAACCTATGTATTCACACTAAACTTTAGAGTAAAAGAGAGAAGCATGGTCTGGAGGTTGAAGTGTGGGTTCTATTCCTTGTTGTGCTACAGCCTTACTATCGAACTTTGGTTGCAGTTCACAGTTTCTGTGTCTCTACTCTCCCTCACACAATCTGGTATAACAATACCTATTTCAGTCCTTATGAAGTTCCGAGATTCTTGAATACAAGACATTCCTTAAGGTATTACTTCCTCTTGAATTTTGTGTCATTTGCAAAGCTGCAACTAGATTATAATGATGGAAATGAAATGCCTATTAATTATTGAGATAAGTGCTTTATAGAACTCTTCATACAAATAACCTCACCAAAGGTACATATACCTGACATAGTCTGGCTGCTGCAGACACAATTTTTAAAGCAATCCTTGGATATTTTTAAGCAATGGGATGAAGTAATGAAATAAAAATTGTGGCTAAAGTTGAGGAAAATTTAAGGAAACTTTCCCACAGGGAGGAATTTGATTTGAATTTACTCTTTGATTGTGGAACAGTTTTACACGGGAATAACGTAATTCCAATTGCTTGAGACATTAAAACTGCAGAAAGTAAGGAAGTTGTAGGTAACAAGCCTGCACTGGGAGAGGGACTAGATACCTTCATCAATTCTCTACTAGGTCTAGTTCTATTATTAGAGACTATATAAAGTTGGAGATAATGTGTCCATAGCCTGAGCTAAAAAGAGTGAATACTGATAGCTTCCAAACCTCCATAACCTTCAGGTGAATAACTATTATGGAAATTAACAAAACTGTATAATTTACTAAGCCCAGCATGTTTCCTATGAAACTGAAATCTCTCTGCTGCCTATTTGTTCACTGCTTGAAAGAGGAAAACTAGTTCCCTGTTTTCCCTGCATCTAAACAGTTTCTCAAATTTGAATTTACTAGTCCAAAGGTGATATTCTTGATATATGTGAAATGGTTTTTCTTCAGTCCTGAAATGGAAAATGACTGGTATAATTGATTAACAAGTGGGGAAATGCTCATGTCATAGTAGCAGAAACAGGCCAGAGCCACAAAGCTTACATTTGAACTTAAATTGGGGTATTAAGATCAGAGGTTTGGGTTTAAGCCCCCTCTCTGCATAGCAGATCTTTTCACAAAAGCAAGAGTGTTAACTGTAGTATTCTCACCCAATTTCAATTTAGGTAATAATATGCTGTCCAATACAACTTGTACTCTTCCTTTTAAAAACATATTAACAACTTTTATTCCTTAAAAAATATGTTATATTGCTGGTGCAAGATGGATGCTACTTCCCACCCTAGAGATAGCTAAATTTTAGTGGGGGTTAATGACCCCTACATGGACACTGTCCATTAAGTCCACTGGAATAAGATACTCCATTAATATAATAACCTGATTTTGTTTGATTCAATTGTATTGATTTTAATACATTTATAGAACATTTATTTTCAATTAGATCAAAAATATTCTATTATGCTGGGTTTTGTTCATTTAAATTCTAACAGATGTAGTTTAGAATTACTGTAATGAATTCATGGCCAAGTCAAATATAACTTTCACCAATTTGTACCATTTAAATATTTATATCATGCACCTCACTGTGATATCAGATCTCCTTAAAAAAATAAATAAAGAGATTTCCTGACTCCATAGCACTCAAGTAAAATTGTGAGGGGAAGTTCCTTCCTCTCCCGCCCCCCCATAACCATGGGAAAATTAAACATAAGTCTTGTATTTTGTCCAGATGTCAGTGAGCTTTGTGGTCATTCTTATGTCCTGCAGAAGGAAGTTCCAAAGCCATAAGCCAACCAGCAAGAATTCTGTCTCCAGAGTTCACAAGCATTTTGGATTAAGTGGTTCCATTGTTTCTGGAAAAAAATATAATTTTGCAGTCATGTAGAAGGGCACTGTCTGAGGTAACCTGGGTCCAACCCATCAAAGGTTTTGAAGATTAAGACCATTCCTTCTATCTGACCCAGTATACAATAAGGAGCCAGTGCAGAAAACTGAACACTGAACATAATATAAGAATGGCCATGCTGGGACAGACCAAAGGACCTATCCTCCATGAACTTATCCAATTCTTTTTTTAACCTAGTTATACTTTTGGCCTTCACAATATCCCCTAGCAAGGAGTTCCACAGGCAGACTCTGCATTGTGTGAAGAAGTACTTCCTTAAGTTCCAGACTTTAAAAAACAAAACGAACAAAAACACACATCGGCAGTTATCTGGTACAGAGGCTGATTTAAGCGACAGGTTACTTCCCACAGTTAGTAGCTCTGCAATTTCATATTTGAGTTTCTTCAGAACTCTTGGGTGAATACTATCTGGCCTTGGTGACTTCTGATTGTTGAATTTATCAATTAGTTCCAAAATCTCCTCTACTGACACACCGGTCGGACAGTTTCTCAGATCTGTCATCTAAAAAGAGTGGTGTAGGTATCTCCCTCACATCCTCTGCAGTGAAGACTGATGCAAAGAATTAATTTAGTGTCTCTGCTATGGCCTGGTCTTCCTTGAGTGCTTCTTTAGGATCTTGATCTTCCGGTAGAACCACTGATTGTTTGGCAGGCTTCCTGCTTCTGAATGTACTTATCAATATTTTGCTATTATTTTCTGTGTCCTTATCTAGTTTCTCTTCATATTCTTTTTTGGCCTGCCAAGTTTTTCTTTTACACTTTACTTGCCAGAGTTTATGTTCCTTTCTATTTTCCTCTGTCACATTTGACTTCCGATTTTTAAAAGGATGCCTTTTTGTCTCTAACCACCTCTTTTACTCTACCATTTAGCCATGGTGGCA
This sequence comes from Malaclemys terrapin pileata, assembly GCF_027887155.1. Taxonomy (NCBI): domain Eukaryota; kingdom Metazoa; phylum Chordata; order Testudines; family Emydidae; genus Malaclemys; species Malaclemys terrapin. The sequence goes on along the minus strand of NC_071523.1, from coordinate 12,487,538 downwards.
TTTTTGTTTTGTTTTGTTTATTATTTGGGGTGTACATTTAATTTGAGCCTCTATCAGGGTGTTTTTAAACAGTTTTCATACAGCTTGCAGGCATTTCATCCTTGTGACTTGTCCATTAAACTTCCATTTAATTAGCTTCCTCATTTTTGTGTAGCTCCCCCTTTTTAAGTTAAATACCATTGTAGTGGGTTTCTTTGGTATCTTCACTCCCACAGGGATGTTTATACTTAACTACATTATGGTCACTATTACCAAGCAGTTCAGCTATAATCACCTCTTCGACTAGATGCTGCGCTCCATTTAGGATTAAATCAAGAACTGCTTTATTCCTTGTGGGTTACAAGACTAGCTTCTCCAACAAGCGGTCATTAATGGTGTTTAGAAATTTTCTCTCGCTATCCTGTCCTGAGATGACATATACCCAGTCAATATGGGGAGAGCTGAACTCCCCCCATTATAATTGGGTTTTCTATTTATGTAGCCTCTCCAATCTCCTGAACATTTCACAATCACCATCACCATCCTGATCAGCTGGTTAGTAGTATATGCCTACTGCTATACTCATTATTCAAGCATGGAATTTCTATCAGAGATTCTATGGTAGGGTTTGATTAAAATTTTTACTATATTTGATTCTATGCTTTCTTTCACATATAGTGCCACTCCCATGCCAGTATGACCTACTCTGTGATTTGTATATATTTTGCATCCTGGTATTTTCATGTCCCATTAATTATCATTGTTCCACCAAGTTTCTGTGATGCCTATTATATCAATATCCTCATTTAATACCAGACCCTCAAATTCACCCATCTTAGTATTTAGGTTTCTAGCATTTGTATACAAGCATTTGTAATATCTGTCAATATTTAGCTGTCTGCCTTCACGTGATGTAATGAATAGGCCTCTTTCATTTGACTGTTTTTCTTCAGTTCCTACCTGTACTTTATCAACTTCTATCCTCTCTTCTTTGCTAGGATATAAAGTAGCCCCTTTAATAAATCCTCCCCAATGGACGTCACTGTCCAAACTGTGTGCTCCTCCACACCTGTCAGCTTTCTCCCAGCTCTTAGTTTAAGAACTCCTCTACAATCTTTTTAATTTTACATACCACCAATCTGGTTCCATTTTGGTTTAGATGGAGCCCATCCTTCCTGTACTGGCTCCTCCTTTCCCAAAAGGCTTCCCAGTTCCTAATAAAACTAAATCCCTCCTCCCAACACCATCATTTCATTCGTGAAACCCTGCAGTTCTGCTTGTCTAACTGGTCCTGAATGTGGAACTAGAAGAACTTCAGAAAATGCTTCCATTGAGATCCTGGACTTCAATCTCTTACCTAGCAGCCTAAATTTGGCCTCCACAACCTCTGTCCTATCTTTCCCTATGTCACTGGTACCTACATGTACCACAACCACAACTCCTCCTCAGCAGTGCACACAAGTCCATCTAGATGGATCAAGAGGTTTGCAACCTTCGTGCCCAGCACACACTTTATTTAGTGGTTCTCCCAATCATCACAAATTCAACTATCTATATTTCTAAGAATCGTATTTCCCATCACTATAACCTGTCTCTTCCTAATAAGTGAAGTTCCCTGCCCCAGAGAAGTATCCTTAGTGCGAGAGGATACCATGACATCATCTGGAAGGAAGGTCCCAACTATTCATAAAGTGCTCACATCTACTGTCATTACTTAGCAGACTGGTTACAACATGCTGAACTGAATAGAGGTTTTTTCCCCCCAAAGACCTCTATCTTTATCCCCTGGTCACTGCCTTGCATTACTCAAGCTTGGAGGACAGACTTGAAGACTGAATAAGTGTATAATAATTTAGGAGACAAAAAGTGAGCTTGTCATTAAAGCACAGGACTGACTCAAAGGGTCTAATTCCCAGTTTTCCCACAGATTTACTATGTGACGATGGACAAGTCACATAGCCTCACTTTATTTCCCCATCTATAAAACAGAAGCGATGACTCTTTAGACCCAAAGGTGCTAAAAGACTTGAATGAATTCATGTTTCGAAAAACTGGATGAATTTTGAGGCCTTTTAACAAAAGATATTAGAAAAGAGTAAAATAGAAAAATCCACTCTAAAGTGGGTAGCTCTCTCAGTAACTGAGGTGGCCATTTCTTTTAACTGAAAGCTTACATTCTGCAGAAAGTTTCCATTCCTTATAATAGAAGGAAAACCATCTAAACCAGTGGTGGGCAACCTGCAACCCATCAGAGTAATCTCACTGCGGGCCATGAGACATTTTGCTGACGTTGACCATCCGCAGACACCACCCTCTGTTCCTGGCCAATGGGAGCTGTGGGAAGTGGTGGCCAGCACGTCCCTGTGGCCCCTTCACCAGCAGGCGCTGCTTCCCACAGCTCCCATTGGCCAGAACAGAGAACCGCAGACATTGAGAGCTGCGGGGGGCAGTGCCTGCGGACGGTCAACATCAGCAAAATGTCTCTTGGCCCGAAATCAGATTACCCTGATGGGCCGCAGGTTGCCCACCACTGATCTAAACATTAACTACTAGCTAAAGTAGGATTCTTATGAGCTCCAAACCCTGTTCAGGCACTTCTGCAGCTGCTCACAGCTTTACCAAGCAACAGTAGCAGTGCAAAATTAGCAAGCAAAGTCATGTTCAGCACCTGCGCCAAAAAGTCATCACCTTTTCACTTGCCAGCAGTGGGGTGTGTCTGGAAAGCTAGGAATCTAAGAGCATTGAGGGTTGGCCCCAATACCTTTTAAATCTATCTGCTAATAGGTAAGAACAGAAGAACGGCCATACGGGTCAGACTAAAGGTCCATCTAGCCCAGTATCCTGTCTTCCGATAGTGGCCAATGCCAAGTGCTTCAGAGGGAATGAACAGAACAGGTAATCATCAAGTGATTCAGCAGGTACCTGATCATTTTTCAAGCCCTGAATTCGGATATGGCCAACTGAATTTAACTCACACAAACACTGGTCAATGAAATTTAATTTTGATGTTCTCCTTGGTTTTGGTATTTAAGAATGCTTAATGTCTATTGTATTGCTTTATTTTTCAAACTAAATGAATACTATACATTTTGGCAGGATTGGTGAATAATAATTTCACTTTCATTTAAAATAATTTATATTACCATGTCCAAAAGCACTACCCTTGTAAGATTTTTTTTTTTTTTTTTTTTTTTTTTTTTGGTATTACTGAGCTTCATGTATGAACCTTGTCATCTATTGGCAGGCTTAGAAGGATTTGATTTTTTTCTTTTTTAAATGGTAAATGTTGATTTCACCATACACAAAACAAACTACAAAAATAATTTTGATTATTGGATGGAAATGGCAGGCTAAGTACAAAAATGCTTCTTTTCAACTTAGAGTTTGATTTACGGATATTTACTTCGCATATTTTGACATGGGATATTGATAGTTTGTGTTTTAGCAGTTATAAAGCTTTAAGTTTTTGAATCTCAATGTCTGTCATTAAATAATTGTTTTGACCCCGCCCCATAATTTCCTCCAACTGTGAAAATTTAAAAAGTTGAAAAAAATAATTAACAATAAACATCAATATTATCTGTCAAAATTATTTTAAACAAATCTAATTCAGCCAAGCCTTTCTATTGGTTATGGAAAACTGCTTCCCTGAGTACAAACTTTGACTTGGGAACTGCCTAGTTCCCATATATGCAAGCAATCATAGTAGGAAACAAAGCTACTCAGAGGTTAGCATACCCTACCTACCCAGATACTGCTATGGATATTTTAGCCATCAACAAAGGCTAAAAACAGGCTTCTTTACTTTGAGAAAGACTAACTCATTCCAGATGACTGAGGATACAACTCTTTTTAAACAATTTAGCAAGGTGCAAATATAGTAACTTCCCACAATAGCTTGTGTATATTCTTTCAACTCCAGCTTGTCATTTTCTCAGCTATAATTAAACAAGACTAAACACACAACAAAACAGCAAACTGTAATGCTGCAAAGCAGCACAATATTTGATTCAACCATTTTGGGAGCAATGAATTCCTATGATGAAGGAAAGTAGCTCTGTGAGCAAGACTTAACGAGGACTCTCACCTTCATTGTACACAGCACATATATCACTGCTCAGGCTGACTAGTCCAAGTCACAGATGCCTTTTAAAATACACGTGAATACAAGTTTATGTTGTTATCTCTTCACACAAGACAAGAAAATTTCAAACCCCTTCTATTTCGGCAACTGACATCTTGCAAAGCTACAAGAAGCTTGGGATGTCTGAATGGCTAGTAATGTTAGCTTTCTTCCAGACATGTTCTCAACAAGAAATAAAGCCTTCAAATTGCAGAGCACTCCAGGAGGAAAAATGAGTCATTGATATATTATAAAAATCCTTTCCACATATCCCCAGGAGTCATAGCAGCCTTTAAGTGAGCCAACAGGTATCAGTAAAACTTTTTACCTCATGCCCTCCCTTAACCTGTCCGTGCCCCCTCGGCACAGGTCAAGGGGCCAAGGCTGGGCCCACAGCTGGGGCTGGGGCCAGGAGCAGAGCCAAGGCCAGGGTCAGGAGCGGAACTGGGTGGCACTCCTTCCCTGCCACCCATGGGGGCTGGCCTGGGCCTCAGCTGTGCCCCCTAAACATTCTGCCACGGCCGCCTAGAGCATGTACCCCCAATTTGGGGACCTCTACAGTAAAACAAAGGGGCACTATTTTCTGTGCCCCACTTCCATGGGTAGTGGAATAGAGCAAAACTGTCAAAGTCCAATTTCGGAATCATCATCATACGGGAGAAGGAAACCAGAAATAAGAAGACAATGCCAAATAAAAATCAAGACGCAGAACCAAAAAAACTGGTGAAAGTAATAAAGATACATCCAGAGAAAAGAGAAAAACTATATTTTTAGGTGTGTCCACAAAAATATTTTAGGTATTTCCATCCTTCATGGTGTCTCATCTACATCAAATTTTTTTAAACAATCCTGAAGGAAACCCTGACAGTCCCTGGATGTCTTCTCCAACGTAACTAAAACAAAAATGGAAAAAAAAATCCATCCCCATGAATTTATAACACTCTCAGTAAACACATGATAAACTCTTTTGCTTAAAGGCAGCCTGCATTGTCATGTGGTAGACCCAAATCAGATTATTTTCCGTTTCTCACTCCCAGGCAGAAGTAAGGGATCTGAACTAGAAATCAAACTTAGCCTATGTCTACATTATAGACACTACAGCGGCATAGCTACAGCACTACAACTGTGCCACTGTAGCAACACAGTATGGACACCTGCTAAGGTTTACCAAGCCCCTTTCATTGCTGTAGTAAATCCACTCCTCATAGGTGGTAGCTGTCAAAAGAAGAATTTTTCCATCAACCTGACACTGTTGTCACTGGGGGTTAGGCTGGCTTAACTACATCTCTCTGTACACCCCTGGGTGATGTACCTAGGTCATCCTAAGTTTAAGGTATAGACCAGGCCTCAGGGGTCTCCTGCACAGCCCTACAGACTGACACAAATTACAAATGAAGTTAATAAAAATGTAGGTTAATGAGCCTGTAGCCTGTGATTTTGCCATAGTTAAAAACCAAATAGATGGACAGGCATAGGCAGTGGGCAAATAAATTTACAATGAGTGTTTCATTGATAGTTCAGAAAGCAGAATGAAAACTTACATGGTCATATTCAATTTATTATAAGGTAACTAAAAAAAAAGGTTATTTCTACAACACTAGAGATTTCTATCAGTGTAATTTATGGCTCATATTACTTTGTTGGCTGTAAGGGGGGAGGAGGGGGAAAGACATGTGACCTGCACTCTATTTCTACAAGAGAAGAAAAAGTAGGTAGTGCAATGCTGGAAACATAGGCATAATAACTGATACTTGTTTAAACAGAATCATTTTTCTTCCACTTTAATCCCTGCAGATGCACATCATCTCATTTGTACTATGGATGGAAAAACCACTTAACGTTGTCTCATCCAACTTATAAGGTGGCCATTATACCACGCCTTACCCAACAGTATACATGCATTAATAGAAAGGTTTTTCTATCAGTAACTTATAAATTTCTCCTTCACATTTTCTCTTTTAGACCCATAAAGGACTTTTTAATTTTTTAAAGAGAGTAAAAGGAAGTCCTTTTGGATTTAGCCATCTTTTAGGAAAATTTGAAACTCTGCCTTTTCTGAGGTGAAAACAGGAACCAAATATACCACTCTGTATCAAGAAGACTGGCCTGTGTAATGTCTTGAATAAACAATCTGGAAAACCATATGGTAGTTGTGAGAAAGTTGTTTGTGGTTAGGTTTGAGAAATTCATAAGAACACAGGAAACCTCTTGAATTGCTCAAAATCAGTGATGATTTCCTGGGCATTACACTGTTTTGATTTTTACTGTTCCTTTCTGTGATCTTTATCACTCAGTTAAAAGACAGGACTTAAGGCCTGAGGTGAAGCAGGGGTAGCTTAATGTTTTACCTGGTCAGTAAATGACTGCTGAAGAACAAGTCATTAAATGTATTGCTTTCTCATTTAAAAGAAAGACAGAAAGAAAGCACTCTTCCCTTTTGCAATTCAATTTCCCTTTCAGTTATATTTATCAGAGTGAAGTATTTAACCAAAGCATTAAGGAGTATTTCTCAATGCTAACAGCTACATTTTTCCAATAATTTATGTTAAAAGGTTTAACAACTCTGGTATTATACTCATTCTTACTCCAACATAACTGATTACAAGATAAACACTAAAGAAATAATGTAATAAAAATTGCTTTTTTGAAGGACAGAAACACTAGGAAGAAATCAGGTCAAATTCAGACAACGACTTAGGTTTTTTTGTGTGTGCGCGCACACACACAAAAACCTAGACCCACTTAAAATGTTTCCATGTTTTGTCACGTTGGAGTTAGTTATTTTTTTTAATTACCACAAGAGAAACAGCTTCCCATCCCAAAGACATTTTCATGCAGTGTTTGCATTGTGTTAGGACTGGAAAGTGAAACTGATTACAAACAAAAAAAACCTAAATTGATTAGTCTGCTTTCACTATGAAAGATGAATGACATACAAGTATTCAATTTTCACGGTTTGGTTTTTAAAACTGTTAATGTATTAGTAGCATATAAGGAGATAGTATTTTTAATCTAAGAATTTAAATGTGTTTATTCAGTTTTATGCATAGTAACAGAATGCTATATATGTTATAAATTACACCACCATGAAAAGCTTTGCTAGCTTTCACTAGTTACATGATTTTTTCTATAAATTTACTTAAAGACACTTAGTCCATACTAGAATAATTACTATAGATTGTATCTTCAGATAAACAAAGTGTTCCAAGTGTAGCAGTCTCTAACTGTGAATGTACCGAAGCCAAACAAGGCCTCATAACCCATAATTCACAGTAACAAGTTAGTTAAGAACTAATCTTTAGAATCTAGCAGCTCAGGATTCTACTCCAGTAAAAGCCGCTTTAAGCTGGAAAATAAGAACAGTCTGGGCTCTAACAAGAAACTGCAGATTATATATAGCCTTCTGCAGAAATCTCAACAGTAAATAAAAATAGGCAAGTGGAAAATTAAGTTTCTGCAGCCATCTTTTCAAAGAAATAGAACAAAGGTAAGAGTGTATTCCATCTTCCTTCTGATATTTCTACTGTTACTTCAACAAGGTAACCAAGTATTCATGTTCTGCAGATACACAGTGTTAAAATGAGATTATGAGATGATTTCATAAATATTACATGTATAAAATATTGTTACATTTTGGTCTTTAGACTAGTAATAACTTGCTCTTTTCAGGTACTCTGACAAGAGTTTGTGCACTTTTAATCATAGCCACTATCTATAAAGTCCTGTAGACTTTCAATTTCTTATACATCTTGATGCTATTACATACTAGTGGATGCTATGAAAAGAAAATGCAGCAAGAGATTGCAATTCACCCCAGTGAATTTATAGAAGCAAACATTTTTACAGATTAAACTAAAATATTTCCATCCCAAGAAGTCATTTGCAAGACTTCTTTGCATTTTAATCTCTCTTCAAATATTCTCATTTTTGATGCTCCAACTTAAAATTATAAATTTAAAGTCCACAAATACCACCATAAGATCAATTAAAGAATCTTATATGCCTTTCGAATACATAGGTTTACATTCCAGTAAAGAATGCAATACAGTACTCTAATGAAATCTGTTCAAAGGCAGACCTGCAATGCGTATGCTTTCAGTTTGCAAGATCAATCAATATCCAAAAGGCTAACATTTAAGACGGGTATATAGCAAAGATGCAATAAAACGATGTATTTGCTTTAGGAACAAGACAATGTTCTCTATAAAATCATGAAGGTTACGCTCGGAGGGGCTCAGTGAGGTGTTAGATTTCCCATTTCTATTCACAGTTAACGATCAAAGCTCCTCCAGTAACCAAAATACCGTCATGGTTTTAAAACTGCACACAGATAACTGCCATTCAAGAGCCAGGGGAGAGGCTGTATTTACAATATGCAGCCAGTCTAGGATTGGGCGGATAGTTAGTCTCATCACATTTCACGATTTTAACCTTTCTTTGAAACAAGTTACAACCTCTATTCATTTCAAAGCAAACTACGCTTAAGGGGAGGAAGAAAATATTCACGACGTAAAATCCAAGATCTTTTGGGGGGACTATTATGTAACACACACACCCCTTGCTGCAGACTCCAATCAATGCAACCACCAAACCAAAACAGAGTCAGAACCATTATGCTTCGCGCATTCCTTTCCTTCCCACCAACATACATCTTAAAACAAAGTCATTAGCAGAGCCATTGCCTCCCCAGCCACTCCTGGACACCCGGGCAGCCGAGCCCCAAGCAGGCTTTAGTTTAAGCTACACCTCTCAGAAGGAAGAGAACAGCCTAACCCAAGGTGAGCAAGTCTCCCTTACCGGGAATAACCTACCACTACAACCTGTCATCACGCCCGGCTCAGCATTCAAGAGACGTGCGGGTGGCAATTCCCCTCCCTAGTTTGTGGGGGGTTAAACTCTCCCAACCACCAACACACACGATAGATCATCCCCTGATCGGGCTGTAGGGAAGTCTCCCTCACCAGGACAACTCTCTCCTCCATCACCCTTTGATCTATGATTAGGATAATGTTTCCCACACTCTGTATGGGGGGTAACTCCCCATCTTACCTCCTGCACCCCCTAACCGAGCACCATAGAGGAGAGGGAGTAACCCCCTCCCATCCCCAGCACCCTGGATAGGGGCATCATCATCCAGCGGTACCCATCATCCCCCAAAGGACGAAGAAAGCCAAAGACATTGCCTCCGCCCCAACTCAGCCCCCGCATAGGAGAAGGTTTTACTCAAAGTAAAGGGATTATTTCCCATGTGAAATAAGAGAGGGTTAAATCCCACCGGGAGAGGGGTAAAAGGGATATTACCATGGGGAAACCGGGTTAGATCCCCCCTCAAGGAGAGGAACGGGGGTCTCAAACCCCACAGATAGGTCGATAAATTGTGTGCCACAAGGAGAATGCGGTTAGACCCCACCGAAGAGAGGAACCGGGGGTTAAATGCCATAGAGATTATAGATGGGATGCATGAGATGTCATCGTGAATGGAGTAAACACCCCCCACCAAAAAAGGAACGGGGGGGGTCAAGCCTCCCAGAGGGGACAGCTAGGGTGCCATAGGGTTCAATTTATAGATGGGATAGATGGGGTGTCACGGGGGATGGAGCGAGACACCCTCGGAGAGGAATTGGGCGGTCAAGCCCCGCAGAGGACTGGCGGGGTGTCACGGGTAATTGGGGGGGGCGTCAAGCCCCGCAGAGGACTGGCGGGGTGTCACGGGGAATTGGGGGGGGGGCGTCAAGCCCCGCAGAGGACTGGCGGGGTGTCACGGGAAATTGGGGGGGGGGGCGTCAAGCCCCGCAGAGGACTGGCGGGGTGTCACGGGGAATTGGGGGGGGGGGCGTCAAGCCCCGCAGAGGACTGGCGGGGTGTCACGGGGAATTGGGGGGGGCGTCAAGCCCCGCAGAGGGCTGGCGGGGTGTCACGGGGAATTGGGGGGGGCGTCAAGCCCCGCAGAGGACTGGCGGGGTGTCACGGGGAATTGGGGGGGGCGTCAAGCCCCGCAGAGGGCTGGCGGGGTGTCACGGGGAATTGGGGGGGGCGTCAAGTCCCGCAGAGGACTGGCGGGGTGTCACGGGGAATTGGGGGGGGGGGCGTCAAGCCCCGCAGAGGACTGGCGGGGTGTCACGGGGAATTGGGGGGGCGTCAAGCCCCGCAGAGCGGGGTGTCACGGGGGCAGAGGTTAGCAGCCCCCCCATGCAGTCTCCCAGGGAGGGGTTCAGTGCGGCGGGTTTACCGTCCCTTTACACACGCGCGAGCACAGCCCCGGGTCTCACTCACCTCTAGCAGCCCAGAGCCCGCCGCAAAGCAGCCCAGTGGTCAGGAGCCAGGCGGGGGTTAGGAGCGGGCAGAGCATCCCGGGGCGCAGCATCGCTCGCTCTCTCCCCGCTCAGAGTGGGTGGGGGAAGGGGGGGGAATGACCCCTAAGAGACCGGGGAGGGGGCGCCCCCAGCGGGCCCGGCTGCGTCCCGCGCCGCGCGGCGGAGGGTCAGGGGCGCTGAGGAAGCTCCGCTCCCTTCCTCAGAGCCCAACGCTCCGCCAGCGGTAGCTAAGACCAAGATGGCGGCGGCTGATGCTTAGGCTCATTCTCTCCCGCACCGGTTACCAGGCGGGGGAGGGGGAGCGGGGGAGAAACCAACTCAGAGGGAGGGAGAGAGAGAGATGGGATATAAGGGATGGGAGAAACCACCTCATCCCTATGGAGGAGGGGAACAAACCACTTAATCTTCGCAGGGGTGCAAAAGGAGAGAACTCACCTGAGGCAAGAGGGTAGAACCATTTATGGGGGGGACACCTTATTTCTTGGGGTGGATTAGAGGGAGGAGAGAAATCAAACCTGTTGAGGGGGGTATTAATGGCGGGGAGAAACCACCTCATGAGGGTGGATAACATTTCTGCGGGAAATGTGGGGCGGGGGTTGAGGGAAGGAAAGTACCATCTGGGGCAGTAGACAGATGGGAAAAACCATCTCATCTATGTGGGGAGAAGGTTGTTTTCACTCTCTACCTGGAAGAATCCAAAACTACCCCGCCCTCTCCTTCTCTGGACTCATGTCATAGCCAGGGCTGGTTGTGCCTCTGCAGAGTCCAGTGCTTCCTCCTCCAGCGTGGGGATGGCTCCATTCCTTTTCCACTGAAGGGGGGTGGGAGGATACTGGTGCTCATGTGCCTGCCCTTTTGCATTGTATTAAACATCACATTGCAATGCCATCTCACATGATTTGTTCTGTATAGGTAGGAGGGAGGGATGTAGATGCTGATGCACCATCCATTTTGTATTGCATTGCAAGCTCTCATCGCTTGTATTGAACAGGGGGCAGAATGTAGATGATGATGCTCAATCAATTGTGCACTGTGTTAAGCACCACATAGTGGGCGCTACCAGGATAAAAATAAATAACATTGCAATGCATACTCCCGTGGTCTGTGTTGGCTGGAGTGGAAGACAGAGCTAAATGCTGATGCATTATTCAGTTGGCTTTGCAGTGCATTTCACACTGCAATGCAGACTCACTTGGATGCCGGGAGGGAAGGTAGAGATGCTCAGTTCCTTTTGTGTCGCATTAAACTTCATATCCCACTGCTGCAAACTCGCGTGGTTTTTCGCTGGATGAAGAAGAGGCAGAGGAGTTAAAACGGTGGCGCCCTGTTAATTATTTAATGTGTGCACATAGAGTGGGTGGATAGTGGGAATATAAAATACTGTATTACTAGCAACGCTTTGTCCTTTTTGTATTGTACAGTATTAAAATTCACAAACTGCAATGCAATGAAATCCATCCAGAAACCAAATCCTTCAGTCTTTACTCAGCCAAAAACCTAGCTGAAATCAAGGACATTTTTCCTGGGTAAGAACTGAGGAAAGATGGTAGGATTTACGTAAGAGACAGTTTGCAGTATAATTGGCCTAATGCAGCAATTATTTTCAGGAGCCTAGATTTCCCTCCAAAGTATGTAGGATTGTTGTCTTCTTTCTATTATTGTGTACTCTTTCTAGGGTTATGTTGTTAATTTTTCATGATTTTCTCCAAAGAATCATTTGCATTCCTGCCATTGAAATTAACTGTGTTACAAGATTGCTCTGTAGCTTGCTAATACAAAAATAACATTTTGCTCTTGTATACTTTACCTGAAGATCTGGAGTTACTTTACAAACATGAACTAATTAAAACTTCATGACTCAATAGTGGGACACTATCAAGTCATTCTTTTAAAAAATTACTTTTTAAAAATTCCAGTTCCTGATACATCAACTTTTAAATAATATCGCCTGACTTTCTAAATATTCCTTTACATTTTTATAAGAGATTTGCCTGCTCTCCTGTTAATGTTTACAAAGATATTTCCAGCAAGGCTGGAATTGACTCGAGGCCCTGATCCTGCAATCAGGGAGTTTTTCCATTAATTTCAAGGGGAGCAGGATCAAGCTCTTAGAGCCTGATGCTGCAATGATAGGCATAGAGGTCTGCCCACAAATATCACATTGTAGGCTGGTAGCCTACCAGAGAAATGGTAAAAGAGACCTGCATAAAGTACTGTTAAATACACAGCATGAAAAAAAATAGAGAAAAATATGGTGAGGGTTTTTTTTTTTTTTTTTTTAAATAATCTAAGGCCACAATGCTGCAAAGACTTATCCGTATGCTTAACTTTAAGTAAATGCATAAGTCTTTGTAGGATCAGGTCTATAGGTGATTTTTGAGTCTGTGTCCCTTTAAGAATTATTAGCCCCATTTTACAGATGGGGAAACTGAGGCACAAAATGCCTCTCCCATAACTGAGTAGTATAAACGTTTCTGCATAGAGTAGATATACGGTTTTTAGAGTACCCAAAAATCATGCCGACATTCATATTAGTGAGATGCATTTTTATATACATTGATTCTTTTTTATTAGGACACAGGGTTATTAGTTCTATCTGGGAAAACGTGCAGGTGCCTCACATGGAAGAAGCTTGCATGTGAATAATTCAGGTGCACAGAACCTGTTCAGCAGTGGAAGGATGATTGTCTCAGCTTCCTTTGTTATTATTGCTCTTTGATCAAAAAATTAAATCAGAGAGCCAATTTCAAAAGAGGAAAATCTACCTTCCCAGATTTATGGAGCTTCATAAAAGCCAAAGTGAGACAGACTGATTTTATCATTACAGAGATGACTGTTTTGTACCTATAAGCCATTTCACTCCCACAGTGAAATAAAAATAAAACAGACTGTTTTGACATCCCTGATATGGTTTTTGTTTCCGTATTTTTTTATAGATTTAAACTCATCATGTGACTTTAATGCTGGCATGACAGACAGCTCTGTTTATCTATAGAACAGGCAGCACCCATAACAACTCCTGCCACGTTGCCCCACCAATATACCAGCAAAGCAAACTCCAGATGTAGGGGCCATCCAGCCTTCCTGAGGCAAGAGGATAATTTATTCACCACACTAGTCAGTCTTTGGTCTACTCTACTAAAAGACAATTATTGTGCTGTTTTGTCTTACTCTTATGGACACTTCATGACTGGGAATTGGACAAAGACCACCAAACTCTTTTCATACAGGCCACCAAAGAGCCATCAGAGGCAACTTTCACTCTCTAGCATCCTGGGCTGGATTTAAACCGGAACCTGCAGGTGAAGATTTTCTTGCATTATCAATCCCCTAAATTATCCATCCCACCTCCAGGATGCTTATTTTAGTTTGGCAGCTATATATTCTATGATGTTGAAATATGAATGCTTCTTCAGTATGGAGCCAACATCTTGTGAGCATGTATCCCATTGCACATCAGAGAAAAGTAGTGAAAGAAGAAACAAAGTCCCACATCATTAAAAGGAGCTTGGGAAGTCTAATGCTTGGAGCAAGACGCTTCGAGACAGAATTCTTGGGTGCTATTCCTAGCAGTGCCAATCATTTGCTATGTGATTTTTTTGTTAAAAGCAAGCCACGTACTCTTTCTGTGCCTCAGCTGACCAATTTGTAATATGGTAATAATGAATAATAAATAATAATAATAATACTTCCTTATAGAGGTCATTTGAAACTTGTGTTTGTAAAGTAATATGTGATTCTCACATTTAAGGTGCTATGGATATGCACTGTATTATTATTAAAACAGACTGTCCCATTAGAAGATGACAGAGAGCATTATAGACGGTCTACAAAAATGTACGTAAAATCATTTATTTTCCCAAGCCCTGGCGCTTGATCCAGGGAGGTGCTGAGCATCCACAACTTCCCTTAGCGCCAGTGTGAGTTGTGGGTGTTGAGCATCTCTTGGGCTCAGCCACAGGGCATGTCTGGGTAGGCCCACTTTCTTTACACTGTTCCTTACAGATGCATCATTTCCTATGCAAACTGATGCTCAAGGAAAATGAAACCCTTCCGGGATCTTTTTCTGTGAGGCTCCATCCTGAGAGAACAGCTTCTGCTACTCAGATTGCTACTTTGAATTTCCAGGGTGCTATTCGGCAGCTGGAGAAATCCCAAATTGTGCATTGTTCAAAGAGTTTTATGAGAGCTTAATATGATCTCAGAGATGTGCCAAGTCTATCATTACCTGACAATAGAATTTTGTTAGTTCATAACCAAGTAGTAGGGCTTGGACAGCTTGTATAAATACATTTATGATGTTATTGCTTCCTTGGTGGAGAGCAAGAGGGTGGATTTTTATTATTTTATTTTAGGTATAAACAGCAGCATAGATACAATGTCTGACTTGGCAATCAAAGACTGCTGGTGTGACTACATCAACCAGAGATGGACCCAGAGCATCAGGGCAACCAAATCGGACATGTTGCTCACCAGCAAATGGAAAGATTGAAAAACCCAAGAGTTTGAAAATCAGAAAGCAAATCAAAGTAGTCCCAAAAAATTAATTTGCATCCAGAAAAGCAAACCCCCCTTCATTCTACCCACACAATACAACACCTTTGCTAGAACCACCATGTTCTGAAAAGAGCAGGAAACAACATGATAATCCCCTGAGGGAAGACAGTCAGTGTTATGCTCCCTGTTTGCCAGTTGTGCAGCGCTGCTTCTAACTGTGCTGTGTAACCATCCATTGGCAAAGTGACCAGCTATTTATTTTGGGGTCTGGACGATGACCCAGACCACTTGCTTTATCAGCAGCTAGAAAGTCAATCTGCATTTCTTATTCAAGCCTCCCATAAAAATGTCTTGCTTTAACAATCTGTTCAACTGTGACAATTCGGAGGTTCTATCTATACCCACTTCTGAGTTGTGGATGAGGTTATGAAATTGTATCATGACATTACCGTGTCTTGGAAAGCCTATATGTATGTGGAACCACCGTGAGTTAGCAGGGTTATGTCACATCTCTGCCAGGCCAGAGACAATGGTGGGTGACAAAGCAGTCAACAATAGCCTATTCAAAGTAAAATATCTTTGGACAATGGATTTGCTCTAGCTGTGGGAAGATACTTCCTCCTCTTGGGGGTGGGGGTTGGGAGCAGTGGAAAGTTACCAAAAAGCAGAACAAAAGCAGCAGGTCACCCCCACTCCCCAGCAGGAAGTTATAAAGGGACACACAGAGGGGACATGGGGGAGGAAGCCATTTTACACCAGATTAAGATGAGGGAGGCTGCAGCGGGGCAGGATAGGCAAGGGGGCAGAGAACCCTGCCTGCCTGATGGCACACAGATGATCTCCCAAGGGAAGGGTGAGTTACCGAGGGACATTGTATTTAGGATATTTTATGGTTTTCTGTATGATCTGTACTCTTATGTGTTTTGTTAAGTAAAGAGCAGCGGTGCTAGAATTGGGGTTAAGCCTGTCTACCAGTATGGCTTGGTCTACACTGCAAGGTTAGGTCGACATAAGGCAGCTTACATTGTCTACACTGAAATGCACTACACTAGACTGCAAACGTCTACACTAAAATGTCACTCCTGCTGATGTAACTCGCCCACTACAACTACTTAATAACTCCACCTCTGTGAGAGGCATAGCGTTTAGGTTGATGTAGTTAGATTGACACAGTGTCAGTGTAGATGCTGCATTGCTTACATTGACTGCTGCTGCCTTTCAGAAACCATCCCACAATGCCCCACACTGACAGTTTAATCAGTGCAAGTGGTGAGGATACACCGACAACACAAGGAGCATAGTGTAGATATGCAAAAGCAATGTAATTACTTCGGTGACTGTAAGTCGACATAACTTAGGTCGATTTAGTTTTATAGTGTAGACTTGCCCTTAGTGTTTAAGCATTCACAATTACCACGTTGGCCCTGAAAGAGAAACTGTAAACCGGAAGCCAGGGCCAGCTCCAGGCACCAGCAAAGGAAGCAGGTGCTTGGGGCGGCCAATGGAAAGGGGTGGCACATCCGGGTCTTCGGTGGCAAGTCCCTCACTCCCTCTCGGAGGGAAGGACTTGCTGCCCAATTGCCGCCGCCGAATGAAGCAGCACGGTAGAGCCGCCGCCGAAGTCCCGCCGTGTGCAGCTTTTTTTTCCCCCGCTTTGCTTCACCGCTTGGGGCGACAAAAAAGCTGGAGTCAGCCCTGCTGGAAGCTTCACACCTTTTGGGTGGAGTTCTAGGAGAGGTGTGTGCTTAAGTACCAAGGAGCTGAAGGGTCAGTGCTGCATGAGGGGCTAGGCAGCTGGACGGTGGGTTCCAACACTCAGAGTGGGGTGCTAGATAGAAGGTCTGAGCTGTGAGAGTGTGCTTAGGGACTTGGAGATTGGGGCCGTGGCTGGACTTAATTTACCTTAATTTTTAAAAAATGAATGCATCTGCAATTATGTCACTTTGTGCTATGGCACTACCAGATCTCAGGGCTTGTCTACACTACCAGCCGGATTGATGGGCAGTGATTGATCCAGCAGGGGTCAATTTATCGTGTCTAGTATAGACACGATAAATTGACCGCCGATCACTCTAGTGTCAACTCTGGTACTCCACCTCAACAAGAAGCGCAAGGGGAATCGACGTGAGAGCATCTCCCGTCAACACACCGCAATGAAGACACCGCAGTAAGTAGATCTAAATACGTCAACTCACGTAGCTGAAGTTGCATAGCTTAGATTGATCCCCCATACTGTAGACCAGCCCTCATTAATTAGTCTGGGTTGGGCTGGGTCAGTATGGAGCTGAGAGATTTCCAAGGAACAGGTAGGTGCCGCCAGTATCTCAGTAACTAAAATTCTTCCATCACAGTCAGTGCTGACTAAGGCCCTGAGTCAGTAAAGTCAATTAAATTTAAGTATAAAGGTAAGAACATGTTTAAGTGTTTTGCTCCACTGGGGACCCTACAGCCCAGCACACTGATAGAGAGTGTTGTGGTGTTGGAAATGCCAGTTCTGGATGAGACATAAAAATAAGGTCCTAATCCTTCATAATCATTTAAGATCCCTGGGCACTTTCCTAAGATTGTTAAAGATGGAGTCCTAACCAAATGCCTTGCATTCTGCCAACCTAAATTCACCTGCAATTTCAGGGTGAAATTGAAATTGGTTCCTGTCCTAAACTTGGGTAGTACTGTTTGCTGTTAAACAGCTGCTGTGCTTTATGACTTTCATTGGTGGAGCAAGAGATCCCTCTACTCTTTATAAAAATGCAAGCTGCTATTATTTTCATAGGAACCCCATACAGAACTAACATAGGCGCCGTAATCTTTCCCACCAGTCTTCCTCAGACACCTTGGGCTGCCTCTTCATCGCCACAAATATGCAATTTTGTTTTTACTAGTAACCGATAAAACTGGGACAAAGGCCTCTTGGCAGAACCTGTTTTCCGTTAAAGCTGAAAAACTAGTGGACTGGTGTCCTTGAAGCACACAGCATGACTAATGCTCGGTTTACAAGGATCTAGGAGCACACATATTTCTTGCACTTGTCAGAATGGAGCTGAGCAGTCAGAAATGAAGAGATAAGGCTATAAGTAAAAATGAATGCCCTTCGCTGCTTCTTACTTCAAGGAGAGGTGTGGATCATGCATGGAGAGCCAGGGTTCTTGACCAGCAAACTCAGTCTATAATAGGGATGAGCCTGATCCACAAAGCTCAGATCCAGAACCAGCTTTGAACATGCTCAAAGAGCAAAGTGGTGTTCAGTTATAGGGGTTACACTGAGGCCCTTATAGAAAAAGGGACCGGGGCACAGGCACTGACTTTTGTTTTTGCCGATGGGTGCCTTCCGGATTCACTGTGCGCTATATGTGTACTCCTGCCACCAACTGGTGACTTTTTGGTGCTGAGCACCCCCTATTTTTTTCGATGGGTGCTGGCACTCCGGAGAACCCATGGAATTGGCGCCTATGGCACAGAGACCTATCCATGGGAACCCTAACCCTAGCCCCAAATCCTCTACTAATAGGAATCCTAACCCTAGCCACAGGTCCCCTACCCATTGGAACCCTAACCCTAGGGTGGGGACCCCTATTCATAGGATTCCTAACCCTAGGACAGTGTAATATACCCATAAGAACCCTAACCCCAACCCCAAATCACCTATTCAGAGGAACCTAACCCTAGGCAGGGAGACCTATCCATAGGAACCCTAAACCTGGTGTGGAACCCCTACTCATAGGAACCCTAACCCTAGCCCCAAGCCACCTATCCATAGGAACCCTAACATTAGGGAAAGGAGACCTACCCATAGGAATCCTAACCCTACTCCAAGCACCCTATCCATAGGAACCCTAACCCTATGGCAGGGACCCCTACAAATAGGAACCCTAGCCCCAAGTCTCCTACTAATGGGAACCCTGATCCTACTCCCAACTCCCCTACCATAGGACCCCTAACTCTAGGGTGGGGACCCCTACCCATAGGAACCCTAACGCTAGCAACAAATCTCCTACCCATAGGAACCCTAGCCCTCACTCCAAATCCCCTAATCACAGGACCCTAACCCGAGAGTGGGGACCCCAACCCATAATAACCTCAGCCCCAAGTCCCCTACCCACAGGAAACCTAACCCCAGCCCCATGTCTCCTACCCACAGGAACCTAACCCTTGCCCCACGTCCCCTACACATATGAATCCAACTTGAGCCCCAAGTCCTCTACCCGTAGTACCGCTAACTCTATCCACAAGAACCCTAACCCTAGGGCAGGGACCCTTACCCATAGGAACCCTAACCCTAGCCCCAAGTTACCTATTGTCATGGTGTATGCACACACCCCTGGTCCCTTTTGGGGTTGGTCGTGGGTGAGGGGGCACTTCGGTTACAGTCTACCAGACTGTCCTTGGAAGCAAGACAGTATGGCCTAAGGGCCAGAGTCAATATGGCTGACCTTGGGATCAGGGCTACAGGGCCTAATGGCTGGAGTCAGGGGCTGCCACCCGGGGGATGACGGCTGGGGTAGGGGGACCCAAGCCCTCCCTGCTCCACTGGGTCCCAGCCGAAGGCCCTGTCAGTGGCAACTGTCAGTCAACAGGGATGCTATAGCAACACAGAGATCTTCTTCAGGGGGAAGACACCAGTCACATTGCCTCTCTGGGCCACTTCCTACCATGTTTCCTGAAGCCAGGGTCCATACTTCGTGGGGATCTCCGAGCTCCTCCGTGCAGGTAGTTCCCCAGTATTCTGACTCCAGTTGGCCGCCTGTAGGCAACAAGTCTCCGGTCTGGTCCTTGGGATCACTGGTTCCCGCAGTCAGGTACTGAAGCAGTTCCTGGGCTGGTGCCTCCATCAAGTGTCCTCCCTCCTCAGTGGTCAGGCTGGAATTTGCTGGGCTGCTACCTTTTATACTGAGGCAGCAGTTGGAGCATGCCCAGCATGGTCTGAGGGACGGGACTTCCGCCACCCATAGTGTGGGGTTAACCCTTTCTTGTCTAGTGCAGAATATGCTCACCCTGTCACACCTATCCAGAGGAACCCTAACCCTAGGGCGGGGATCCCTACCCACTGGAACCCTAACCCTAGGGCAGGAACCCCTACCCATAGGAACCCTAACCCTAGCCCCAAGTGCCCTACTTATGGGAACTCTAACCCTTGGGCAGGGACCCTTATCCACAGAAACCCTAACTCTAGCCCCAAATCCCTTACCCATAGGAACCCTAACCCTAGAGCAGGGACGCCTACCCATAGGAACCCTAACCCTAACCCCAAGTGCCCTAGCCATAGGAACCCTAACCCTAGGGCAGGGAGAGCTAACCATAAGACCCCTAACCCTAACCCCAAGTCCCCTTCACATAGGAACCCTAACCCTAGCCCCAAGTCCCCTACTCATAGGAGCCCTAACCCTAGGGCAGGGACCCCTACCTATAGGAACCCTAACCCTAGGATGGCAAGGTGAGGCTCTGATCTGAATTATTTGGGGTGTTTGGAGCTGGGGCTTATTCCCATCTCTATTACACACTCAGTGCCCTTTCTAATGGTTCCATATTGTTTAAATCTGGCCCTAGGTAAAGTTTATGCTGTTAATGGTAAATTAGTGACAATGACCCTCTGGCAGGAAAATGCAGGGAAGGGAGGAAACTTCCTTCATTGAGTTTCCTTTGAATTCTTCCATCATGGGCAGGGGATTTGAGAGCATGTGGTAGAGGAAAGGGTTTGGTGCTCAAACCCCAAAGGTTCCCCCATGAAATCCAGGTGAATCTTGGAGAATTTGATGATGCACAAAACTAAACATGTGCCTCCTCAGAAGCTCCAGGCTCCATCCCCTCTGGCTCTTGGACAGTGAGATTCCATTGGAATCACACTACCAGAAACTCACTTGCCCATATCTGCTCTTGAGGCCACATCTGAGAGGAGGCGTCCTAGTGTGGAGGGCGTCTGTTGGGAAGTTAACACAGTTCATGTCTCACAGAGATGGCTGCATAATGCAGCAAAGAGCTGGAAGGTTGTGGGAGTTGCAGTCTGTTGTGTTGCTTCTCAAGAGTTGGCCCATTCCCATCTCATCATTATTCTTTTTTCCACTGAATAAATCTGTAGGAGATGCTCCAGGATATTATTTTATTTAAATTGTCTTCCAGTATTTAATAGGACTGAAACCACTTCACTGTGGTGGGTGGGGATGAGAATAGGAGCAGAATAAACTGGGATGAAATTAAGAAAACAAAAAGTGGGGTGAATAACAGGAATCGTTTCCAGACAATCGTTTGAGATCTGTAAAACTGTGGAGCAGTCTCCCGAAGGAATGGTGCAAGCTCCATCTCTTGGGACATTTAAAACAAGACCCAACAACAAAGCACTAGAAACTATATGGTAGAGAGCAGCCCTGCATTGGCTAAAGTGGAAAATGGATTAGATGACTTACAGGTCTTCCTCCTTGCTTTCTATGATTCACATTGTTCCAGCACTGTGTGAACAAAAAGATGCTGTGAAAATTTTTTTAGCCTTGGATCTTGATTGTACATGTTGGGGGAGGGAATAAGAGGACTGTTTCCCCCCCTCCATTTGAAACTTTCCAGCGTGCTCTTTGATCATCTCTGAGGATTGATTTAGGGGATGCAAATGAAGGCCTTGGCAATCTGAAGATGAAAATCTTCTCCCCTGACATTTCTGAGAGCGTTCAGAGAATTCTCAATAAGCCATTGAACTACTGGCTTATCAGAAAAATAAAAGGAGGACAATTCAGTAAGACAGGGAAAGGAAAGTACAGAAAAATAACCAGCATTCTCCACAAAAAGCTAGCAGCACCTGCAAACCTCTTCTGCCTTGTTTATTTCCCTTCCCAGTTATACCTACATATACCAAAATATGCAAACGGAAACATGAAAACAACAAAGGTGAAATACAAGTCCCCTTCCTTACAAAGGGGTGGACTGAATATTCCACAACATAATCGAAATATTTTATAGTTCATTAGCACTTCTTATCCTAAAATCTCCAGGCATTTTACAATCATTAATGGAATTAACCTTCTCACAATACTCTTCGGAAGTAGAGAGACACCTACTATGGCTGTTAGGGGCATTATAAATAAGTAAGAAAGACAATTAATATTATTGCTGTTTTACATATTGGGGACAAAGGCACAGAGAAGTTAAGTGACTTGCCCAGGGTCACACTGAAAATCTGTAGGGAAGGCAGGAATAGAACCCAGAATGTTACACTGTGACAACTAAACTAGATTCCCTATAAAGTATGAAGCCATCATTCAAAGTCACTGGGAGCTCTTTGAAGTGTGGGCCCTGGATTGACCCCAAGTAGTGGGTGGTGTTACAGTTCAGGGTAATTGCACATGTATTCCCCCTTTATGGTCCAACAAGGTCACCTACTCTCAGGCTTCCAGCTCCCCAGCCATCACCTCTCTTGGGCAGAGACCTGCGTCTCTCTCCCTCCTGATCAGGTTTTTCCAGGCTGCACAGTTCCTTGTCTACATTATGAATTCTCCAACAATGCAGAGAGCCTAGGCAGCCCTACTTTGCCTTCCTTCCTCAGAGGCAATAAGCAGTGCAATTACCCTTAGGTATAAGACAGCCCTTTCTAAGCAAGCACATTTTATTCTTAAAATAAAAGCATTACAGAGAAAACATTAAAACAATAAAAGAACCTACATGAATGCTAATGAGCTTTCCCGAGATCATGCCCACCCACCCATTTCCATAAGGGCTCTGGTTGGTGTCAGTCCTTCCAACTATTCCCTAAGGTTTGGGGGCCTCCCTTTGGGCAGAAGGTGCTGTGTGTGCGCCGGATAAGAAAGAAGGCCCTGAGTCTGTTTAAACTCAGGCTATTTATCCAAAAGGCCTTTGTCAGCTGCCCTCTAGAGAATTAAATTTAATCCAGTATATGAAAATTTCTCCAGGTGGGCATACTGCTCGGGGAGGGTGGTACAAACTGAGTGACTTAACCTAATCAGCACCACTGTTCTTAGTTCTTGCAGGGACTGTGGTTACTGTCCCCCATGGAATGACATGCAAGCCATGGCCCACAGTGATACATAACACAGTAAGATCTCTGAAAGATATTGCAGGAAATTGCCAGAGCTATCACAGGCGACTCTTAAGATCAAGGAGGGACCAGGATCACAGTCCACAGTCACTGGAGGCATGAAGCTATCCAAAGCCGCTAGGGTCCACCTGAGAGCCTGAACCTGCCTCTAGGGCCTTGTCTACACTAGTATTTTTCTAAGTCTCTCATGGCTGCAGCTTCTCTTGCACTAGCAACAGTGGGAATGCTTGTGTAGACATTTTAATTGTCCCATCTAACTCGGCTCAGAGCATGCTTAGACAAAACAGTGATTAAAATGTCAGCACCAGATGGTCAAGACTAGTTCTCCTGCCATTATTCTCATTGTGGGAGACTTTTAGAAAAATACTCGGGTAGATAAGGTCTAGATGAGCAGCTTTTCCCGAGGACACTAGTTCATACCATTTGCTTCCTACTCCACTGCACTGCTATCCTTACAGGCCTCACATGGAAGTTGGGGCCCTTGGGCTCTGTTGCAAAAGGCACAGGCTTTTAAAAAAAATTAACAAACTACAGAATAGGAATAGGAAATTCCATTAGCCTTTCCTCCAGAGAGACAGCAGGAGACTTTTCTAATCCCAGATAGAATGTCCCACCTTTCCCTAGCCTATGGTGCCAGTGTTTCTTGGCCTTGGTTGGAAGCTCTCCTTAATGTGAAAATACACCACAAGTAGCTGTCATCTTAGGTTAAAGTAGGGGGATCTGAACACATTCCTCTTGCATCTCAAACTGGTGACACCACGTAGGGAGGAGGAAACATATTGTGCCTGTTCACATGAAGGCTATTCTGAGCTGATGTGTATAACCTGGAAGTGGAATACTGAATGGATGATGACTTACTGAATTATTTAGAGATTTATTTCCCCGACATGCTCCAGAGGAACAGAGTCTCTTGAAGGACAGTCTATGACCTCTTCAGAGATGCCCATCCACTGCAGGGAAGCTTCTGCACAGCAACTGCAAAAGTTATGAGCTTACATTGAAGAGGTAGAAAAAAATACCTAGTGAGGATGGGAACTTTTTATTTAATGAGTCATCCCCGGAACCATGAAAATAAGAACTCGGGTCAGATACGGTATTTGAACTACTCCAGAAGGGGTGTCTGCAGAACAGCTAGACACTGTTGATCTCTCTCACTGCCTTCTCTCTGTTTTGTTTCCCCATGTATTGTATTTGTCTGCCCAATTAGGCTGTAAGCTCTATGGGTCAGGGTCATGTTTTTTATGTGTTTGTAAAAAAAAAAAACAAAAAAACACACATGGGTAATGCTTTAGAAATAATAGGAGTCCTCTCTACATATTTCTTAATTAGTGTAGAGAATGGCATGAGTAGTTAATGCTGGGAAATGGGAGTGCTAAGCAAAAGCAAAATGGTATTGTATGAGTGGGAAGAAGGATGATTTTGTGATTAAGGCCAGGGTATTTGGGCCCTATTCCCATCACTACCACAGACTTCCTCTATGACTTTAGGCAAGTAGTTAGACACAGATCTTGAAAGGTGTTTAGGTGCCTAATTCCCATTAAAATCAAAGGGAGTTAGGTGTCTAAATACCTTTCAGGATCTGGGCCTTAGGGTCTGTTCCCACGGAGGTCAATGGGCACAGGACGGAGCCCTTAAACTCTCTCTGTGCCACAACTTCAGGGCCGGTGCAACCCATTCGGTGACCTATGCGGTTGCCTAGGGCACTACAATTTGGGGGCGGCGACCGCGGTGGTATTTCGGCAGCAGGACCTTCCGCTGCCTCTGTGGGGGGCAGCATTTCAGGACGGGACCTTCCACCGCCTAGGGCGGCAGAAAAGCTGGCGGCGCTCCTGCACAACTTCCATATTTCTTAAAATTAGGATGATAGTACTTCTCTGTATCATGGGTATGATATGAAGCTTAATTAATTAGTGCTAATAAAGTTCTGGAGATCAGTGGGTGTAGGGTACTAGAGAGCTGCAAAGCCTAAGATCACTGTTGAAATCATACAACCTGCTGATGCTTTTTATTCTTCAATGTCATGGTACAAAGTATCTATGTGCAACAGGCTTTCCGTTTTGTGCCTGTCTGCCTGCGTGGGTGCAGGGGTGGGGATGGGAGCAGGGAGAGGAGAGCCATGGCATGAGAACTCCCTCCCCAACAGTCATGCTGGAATGTAAAGGCATTCTCCATATCACTGCCCTGCCCCGCAACAAGGTTCTTCCTTTTTAGGCTGAAGAAATGGATGTTAATTTATTCTTTATTACTAATTCAAAAAGAAGCCTAAACATGAAAGCTCCCTTCTACGAAGGGTGTAGTTTAAGTCCAATTATGTGCTATTAGTGCATTTGCTCTTTGTTCCTGTGGCATATTAATTGCATGTCTGGTATTCTGGTAATTAACACAATTATACTCTCCCCCCGCCCCCTTCAGTAGACCATGAAGACTTGCATTTTATTCAGACAAGCTGTTTTCAGTAGCTATAAGAAGGCTCATGATTTATTATTTATATAATAAAAATAATGAAATCAACAAAATCAACAGAGCCCTGAGTTAGAGCTATAACCGAAGTGCCACAAATGTTCTTCAGCAAAAATAAAAGCTGGTGGCTCTCTCCCATTGGGTTGCAGTCTATCTAGCAGACTTCTAATGTGAAACCAAATTATAAGCCTCTGTCTGTGTGTCTGGCATTTTAATCAGTGGCTAGAGGAGGGGGACTATGCTGGTTCTGCCACACATGGCCACACCAGGAATGCTGTAGCTATTTAAGGACCCACTCCCGCCAAGCATCAAGAGCTCCCAACTCCCATCAGTCAGTGAGAAATGAGGATGCTCGTCACCTTGCAAGAGCATACCTATGAACCAACAAGGGTTGTTTATACCAGGGTAGATTATCCCAAAACAAACAGGTGTTGGAGCTTGTTAGTGTTTTAACTAGACACAGTGATGAATAGCTCTGCAGTAATTTAAATCCCAGGCCTGAGAGTTCACCATGTGCAGAAGTCTTCATGCCAGCACTGTAAGGCTATGGCTACACTGCACACCTTACAACGGCACAGCTGTACTGCTGCAGCCGTGCTGTTTTAAGGTGCACAGTGTAGCCGCTCTTTGTCGCTGGGAGAGAGCTCTCCCGCTGACAAAATAAAACCACCTCCAATGAGGGGCAGTAGCTTTGATGCCAGGAGTGTGGCTCCTGCCAATGAAGCACTGCCCACACCGGTGCGTTTCATCATTAAAACTTTTGTCATTCATAGAATCATAGAATCATAGAATCATAGAATATCAGAGTTGGAAGGGACCTCAAGAGGTCATCTAGTCCAACCCCCTGCTCAAAGCAGGACCAATTCCCAGCTAAATCATCCCAGCCAGGGCTTTGTCAAGCCGGGCCTTAAAAACCTCCAAGGAAGGAGACTCCACCACCTCCCTAGGTAACGCATTCCAGTGTTTCACCACCCTCCTAGTGAAATAGTTTTTCCTGATATCCAACCTGGACCTCCCCCACTGCAACTTGAGACCATTGCTCCTTGTTCTGTCATCTGCCACCACTGAGAACAGCCGAGCTCCATCCTCTTTGGAACCCCCCTTCAGGTAGTTGAAGGCTGCTATCAAATCCCCCCTCATTCTTCTCTTCTGGAGACTAAACAATCCCAGTTCTCTCAGCCTCTCCTCATAAGTCATGTGCTCCAGACCCCTAATAATTTTTGTTGCCCTCCGCTGGACTCTTTCCAATTTTTCCACATCCTTCTTGTAGTGTGGGGACCAAAACTGGACACAGTATTCCAGATGAGGCCTCACCAATGTCGAATAAAGGGGAACGATCACGTTCCTCGATCTGCTGGCAATGCCCCTACTTATACAGCCCAAAATGCCGTTAGCCTTCTTGGCAACAAGAGCACACTGTTGACTCATATCCAGCTTCATATCCACTGTGACCCCTAGGTCCTTTTCAGCAGAACTGCTACCTAGCCATTCGGTCCCTAGTCTGTAGCACTGCATGGGATTCTTCCGTCCTAAGTGCAGGACTCTGCACTTGTCCTTGTTGAACCTCATCAGGTTTTTTTCTGCCCAATCCTCTAATTTGTCTAGGTCCCTCTGTATCCGATCCCTACCCTCTAGTGTATCTACCACGCCTCCTAGTTTCGTGTCATCTGCAAACTTGCTGAGAGTGCAGTCCACACCATCCTCCAGATCATTAATAAAGATATTAAACAAAACCGGCCCCAGGACCGACCCTTGGGGCACTCCACTTGAAACCGGCTGCCAACTAGACATGGAGCCATTGATCACTACCCGTTGAGCCCGACGATCTAGCCAGCTTTCTATCCACCTTACAGTCCATTCATCCAGCCCATACTTCTTTAACTTGGTGGCAAGAATACTGTGGGAGACAGTATCAAAAGCTTTGCTAAAGTCAAGAAATAACACATCCACTGCTTTCCCCTCATCCACAGAGCCAGTTATCTCATCATAGAAGGCAATTAGGTTAGTCAGGCACGACTTCCCCTTCGTGAATCCATGCTGACTGTTCCTGATCACTTTCCTCTCCTCTAAATGTTTCATAATTGATTCCTTGAGGACCTGCTCCATGATTTTTCCAGGGACTGAGGTGAGGCTGACTGGCCTGTAGTTCCCCGGATCCTCCTTCTTCCCTTTTTTAAAGATGGGCACTACATTAGCCTTTTTCCAGTCATCTGGGACCTCCCCCGATCGCCATGAGTTTTCAAAAATAATGGCTAATGGCTCTGCAATCTCACCCGCCAACTCCTTTAGCACCCTCGGATGCAGCGCATCCGGCCCCATGGACTTGTGCACGTCCAGTTTTTCTAAATAGTCCCGAACCACTTCTTTCTCCACAGAGGGTTGGTCACCTTCTCCCCATGCTGTACTGCCCAGTGCAGCAATCTGGGAGCTGACCTTGTGCGTGAAGACAGAGGCAAAAAAATCATTGAGTACATTAGCTTTTTCCACATCCTCGGTCACTAGGTTGCCTCCCTCATTCAGTAAGGGGCCCACACTTTCCTTGATTTTCTTCTTGTTGCTAACATACCTGAAGAAACCCTTCTTGTTACTCTTAACATCTCTTGCTAACTGCAACTCCAAGTGTGATTTGGCCTTCCTGATTTCACTCCTGCACGCCTGAGCAATATTTTTATACTCCTCCCTGGTCATTTGTCCAATCTTCCACTCCTTATAAGCCTCTTTTTTGCGTTTAAGATCAGCAAGGATTTCACTGTTTAGCCAAGCTGGTCGCCTGCCATATTTACTATTCTTTCTACACATCGGGATGGTTTGTTCCTGCAACCTCAATAAGGATTCTTTAAAATACAGCCAGCTCTCCTGGACCCCTTTGCCCTTCATGTTATTCTCCCAGGGGATCCTGCCCATCTGTTCCCTGAGGGAGTCAAAGTCTGCTTTTCTGAAGTCCAGGGTCCGTATTCTGCTGCTCTCCTTTCTTCCTTGTGTCAGGATCCTGAACTCGACCATCTCATGGTCACTGCCTCCCAGGTTCCCATCCACTTTTGCTTCCCCTACTAGTTCTTCCCTGTTTGTGAGCAGCAGGTCAAGAAAAGCTTTGCCCCTAGTTGGTTCCTCCAGCACTTGCACCAGGAAATTGTCCCCTACACTTTCCAAAATTTCCTGGATTGCCTGTGCACCGCTGTATTGCTCTCCCAGCAGATATCAGGGTGATTAAAATCTCCCATGAGAACCAGGGCCTGTGATCTAGCAACTTCTGCTAGTTGCCAGAAGAAAGCCTCGTCCACCTCATCCCCCTGGTCTGGTGGTCTATAGCAGACTCCAACCACGACATCACCCTTGTTGCTCACACTTCTCAACTTTATCCAGAGACTCTCAGGTTTTTCTGCAGTATCATACCGGAGCTCTGAGCAGTCATACTCCTCTCTTACATACAACGCAACTCCCCCACCTTTTCTGCCCTGCCTGTCCTTCCTGAACAGTTTATATCCATCCATGACCGTACTCCAGTCATGTGAGTTATCCCACCAAGTCTCTGTTATTCCAATCACATCATAGTTCCCTGACTGTGCCAGGACTTCCAGTTCTCCCTGCTTGTTTCCCAGGCTTCTTGCATTTGTGTATAGGCACTTAAGATAACTCAACGATCGTCCCTCTTTCTCAGCATGAGACAGGAGTCCTCCCCTGTTGCGCTCTCCTGCTTGTGCTTCCTCCCAGGATCCCATTTCCCCACTTACCTCAGGGCTTTGGTCTCCTTCCCCCGGTGAACCTAGTTTAAAGCCCTCCTCACTAGGTTAGCCAGCCTGCTGGCGAAGATGCTCTTCCCTCTCTTCGTTAGGTGGAGCCCGTCTCTGCCTAGCACTCCTTCTTCTTGGAACACCATCCCATGGTCGAAGAATCCAAAGCCTTCTCTCCGACACCACCTGCGTAGCCATTCGTTGACTTCCACGATTCGACGGTCTCTACCCCGGCCTTTTCCTTGCACAGGGAGGATGGACGAGAACACCACTTGCGCCTCAAACTCCTTTATCCTTCTTCCCAGAGCCACGTAGTCTGCAGTGATCCGCTCAAGGTCATTCTTGGCAGTATCATTGGTGCCCACGTGGAGAAGCAGGAAGGGGTAGCGATCCGAGGGCTTGATGAGTCTCGGCAGTCTCTCCGTCACATCGTGTATCCTAGCTCCTGGCAAGCAGCAGACCTCTCGGTTTTCCCGGTCAGGGCGGCAGATAGATGACTCAGTCCCCCTGAGGAGGGAGTCCCCGACCACCACCACCCTCCTCCTCCTCTTGGGAGTGGTGGTCGTGGAACCCCCATCCCTAGGACAGTGCATCTTTTGCCTTCCAATCGGTGGAGTCTCCTTCTGCTCCCTTCCCTCAGATGGGCCATCTAGTCCACTCTCCGCATTAGCACCTGTAGAGAGAACATGGAAACGATTCCTCACCTGTATCTCCATTGCTGGTGCATGGACGCTCCTCTTTCTTCTTCTGGAGGTCACATGCTGCCAAACCTCCTCACAATCCTTCTGTCCCTGCTGCGCCTGCTCTGAATCTTCAGAACATTGTGGCCGTAGAAGCATCTCCTGACGTCTGTCCAGGAAATCTTCATTTTCCCTTATGCAACGCAGAGTTGATACTTGTTTCTCCAGCCCTCGAACCTTCTCCTCCAATATGGAGACCAGCTTGCACTTTGTGCAGACAAAGTCGCTTCTGTCCTGCGGAAGAAAGACAAACATGGCACAACCTGTGCAGGTTACAACAGCTGATCGCTCACCTTCCATATCACCGTCCTCTTAGGAGCTTCCTCAACTGTTGCAGGAACTACTGGGAGAAACCTGCAGATGAAAGCCTCAGTGCGCTCTCCCTAGGCGAACTCCCAGGCAAACTCCCGCTGTTAGCCTCTGCTGTTTGCCGCTCAGCTGGTTTGCTGCTGACTGCCCTTATATACCAGTCAGGCCCACTCAAGGCCCAGCTGGAACAAAGCACTCCCAATTCACACTTTTCAAACAAACAAGCAAGCAATCAAGCACACGGTCAAACTGACCAACTGTCCCAGCAGCAGACACTCAGATACTCACCAACACAGCCCCCCTAATGCAGCACTTAGCGTACCTCCTCTCGGACAGCTCCCAGGCAAACTCCCGCTGTTAGCCTCTGCTGTTCGCCGCTCAGCTGGTTCGCTGCTGAGGGGGAGTGTTCTTTCACACCCCCTAGCAACACAAGTTTTAACAACGAAAGTGCCAGTTTAGACAAAGCCTCACTCCCTTTTTTTGCATTGTGTCGTGAAAGGACACAGAGCAAATACTAGGTTCCATGAGTCATGTCACTTACTGCATTGCTGGAAGGTGCTCAGATACTACAGTAAGGAGGGTGGTATAAGAACCTTTATAGAATAGAATGTCACATTGTATTTAGCTTTCTTTCAGCAGGTGAAGTAGATAACTTGGTATAATGTGTGCCTCAAAGCTACCTTCTGCTTTTCTTTCTTGAAGTGAGCTTTTTTTTAAACCAAGTGCCTACAACCATGTGACCACCTTATACTGTGACACTATCAGATTTCACCTGCTAGGCAAGGTAAAGATAGTTCAAGATGGGGAAGAAAGACCTGCAATTAGCACCTATCGTAGGTGCTTTACATGGGTGTTTGGGATAGGTGGAAGAGGATGTAGGCCATTGCTTCTCCCTTTAGCACATCCCTGCAGAAACAGGGCAGGATGGGAACCTGGTACTGCATCAAGTACTAAACTGAGGTTTAACTAATGCACAAGGGAGTGCTGTATGGTCCCATGAGGGTAGGTGACCAGCTGATATGGGGGCAATGCCACGTCTCCAGCCCCCTTAGATACAACTTCTGTCATCCAGAAGAAGGCACTGGCAGGGGCACATGCTGATCCTTTTAGGGGCAAACAGTAAGAAGAGAAGTTGATTTTTTGGAGCAAAAGTAAGGAGCTCAGTACTAAGGAGCGCAAGAAAAATGACTCAGGAAGCCTCAGCTTAGCCACTCCCTACAACCCAACACAGCTCTGATGACCAAAGGCAACATTTTCCCATGACTTTTAAATCAAAAGAAGGAAAGAGGGAACAGAAGGGATGAGAATCTATGGAAAGGAAATTACATCAGAAGATAAAAATCAAGAAAGCAAGGGAGAAAGGAGGGAAAGCACTAGCGACTTTCACATCTGCTGTACCGTTAGCACCAACCTGCATTAAAGTAAAAAGTCTCACTACCGCCAAGATTATTAAAAAACTAAAACAAAAAAGCAATGCCAGACATCCTTCTGGATCCCGCTGTGATGCTTGTGATAGTGGAAGTAAAAGGCCAGTCCTGCAAGGTGTACGTCACCACACCTCCCCAGTGGCCACAGCATCTTACAGGATGTGGCATAGACTTTGCCAGTAAAGAGACTGGACTGTTTACACTGGCAGATAGCCTTTAACCAGGCCCATTTCCAATCTTTTACTGGGGACTTCTTGTTTTGCTGATTGCATTGCAGTGCCCATGAGTTCCCTCGGGAAGAAGAGAAATGAAACCCAAGCAGGTAACTATCCATATGAAGAAAGAGCTTGCGTTGCCTTTTCCAGAAAACCCCATCTGGAATATTTTTTAATTTGAATCATTGACTATCAAACCATGGCTAGCTATGATAAAGGGACAGAAAAGACACTGAGCTTATATTATATTGTCTATCATAGTAATGCCAAGGAATCCCAAACAGGGCTTAGAATTCCATAATTTCTGTCCCACAGAGCTCACAGTCTACGACCGCATAAATGAAAGGTAGTGGTATCTAGTGGTTAGAGCAGGGGACTGGGAATCCTGGCTCCTGTGTTCTATTCCTGGCACCTCCACTGATTCACCCTGTAACCTTGGGCAAGTCACTTCATCTCACTGTGCCACACTTATCCTCTCCACATAATGCCACTTGCCTATCCCACAGGGATGTTGTGAGACGTCATTAACTAACACTTGTAAAGCACTTTTAAGATCCTAGGATGAAAGATTCTTTAGAAATTCAGAGTATTATGATTTTCATTAAACTGGCAGCCTGATGAGACGACCCCGGAGACTGCTGTTAAACGACCACATAGATCTTAAACTGACGGTGATTAATTTTCAAACACACGGAGATGTTTACGGCCTGCTTTTATTTTAAATATACAGTGCTCTATGTGCAAGAACTTTAAACCAAGAATATTTTGCAAGAGGATAGAGAAGCACCTATCAATCCACTATTGACATTTGTAATAAGGGTACAAGGCTCATCTGTTCACTTCTATATTAGCCTGAAAGCGAGTTAAGTTTGGTGTAAGACTTTTTTGTAAAGTCATGGTGGAGTGGGGAAGAATAAGGAGTCTGTTTAGCGGCAGTGCCTGCAGTAGACCATAGATTGATTTTGATGTATGCTTTTCCCCCCACTATGTAACTAATCCCAGAGGCTTGCGTGATGGGCTCATATTTATAAATTATGAAAGAAAACAAAACTAACTGAAGGTGCATATTCTGCAGCCTGAACAGATGATTTAAAGCAGTGTTTCTCAACATGGAGTCTCAGAGATCTCCCGAACAGCAAGCCGGTCCCTGGTATCAAAAAGGTGGAGAATCACTGATTGAAAGAA
Source organism: Malaclemys terrapin pileata (assembly GCF_027887155.1). NCBI lineage: Eukaryota > Metazoa > Chordata > Testudines > Emydidae > Malaclemys > Malaclemys terrapin. The sequence goes on along the minus strand of NC_071523.1, from coordinate 12,454,523 downwards.
CCACATTTGGGGGGTGTTGTTGTTTTTGCAGCACATTTGGATATTTTCTTAAAGAAGTGCAACACAAAGTCAGTCATCTGGATCAGGATTTTGATCTTTAGACCTGTGCTGAAGACCAGCTTTGGAGCCCAGTTTTTTCCTCCAAGAAGGATGTGCAGCTGGACCTGACAGCATTTGAGCTGGGACCTTCATTGAGGCCTGACCAACTTGGTGCCCTGAGCATCAGTAGCAGGGGCAGCTCAGATTGCTGCTGATGTAAAGTAGACACAAGGAGAAGGAGCTGTGTCAGTTGCTCCACACCTATTGTGGTCCCAGATGCACAGTTGGTTCAACTCTTGGTTTATCCTCAGTGCTACTCCTTTCCACAACTTTTGGGATAACTATTTCAATGCCACCCCAATTTGAATCTTCAAACAATAGCTTGTGAAACAAGACAGGGCTTCTGGGCATTAGCCTCTGAAAGGGATAGTATTTTCTTCTTCCACATTAGCTCACAAACCTCACAACTGCTACTACACCACCAGCCAGTTTAAATGGGAAAAACTGGCTCTCTCCATTCCTGCGAGCAATATTAGCAGACGGAATCTAATAAAGCAGAAAAGAAGCATGTATAGCAGAATCACAGGACAGAGAATTGGCCCTGGCCCACCTATTGCCAAAACATATGCTGCCAATCTTCTTCTCGGGGGAGACTGGAAGAAAGGTCAGCATGGAAGGTGGTTTGTGAAAGACAAAGACAAGGGGCCTGTCAGAGCTAATTGCTTACAGGAAACTGAAATATAACTATTCCCCTCTGCAGCAACTGGAAGACGCAAAAACCAGATGGTGCAATGGACAAAAGGGTTTATCAGGTCAGCAAGCCCAGATTCAGAGAAAGCATTTCTCTCTCCCCTACCTTCTTGAGTTTTCTTCAGAGCATACCTTTTGAAGATATTGTTTTTAGACATCTATTTGCTCACCACTGTCTTTTTTATGATGGTTGATTGGAACTGTCCAGGAAGGAGAGTTGTTTTGCTGCCTATACGTGAGCAGTTTAAATTTCAGGGATGTAATCAGTCCTGGTATAATTCCAGTGACCAACAGTTACATCAAAACCTAATTTGACCCAATGCACTGTGCATTTAGTTGATGTAATGCAAAGGGCATGTAAAATAATTCAATCACATAAACCATATACATTTTCAGGAGGCTTGTTGGGTTTGCATCTCAGCCAGATGTGATGGCTTAATGGCTTACATGTCAAATTCCAGGTTGACCCACTGAAAGCACAGATTTGAATCCTGACAGGATTAAGTCATCCCTTTGTCCTCCTGCAGCAGATAAATGTAGACCTATGCAGGGTAATATCTGGGGTCACTCAGCTCAGAGCTACATAAGAACCAAGGTCCTGTCTGCTCTGGTTGAACATTAAATAGCACTCCACATTTTGTCCCAGTTTCCTTAGCCAAACCATTCCCATCACTGTGCAGCGTGCTGGGTAGTTGCTGAAGATGACTGTGTATATGTCGGCTCCAGTCCTACAACTGTATCCATCTGGGGGGATCCTTGCATATGCATAGAGCCCAACTGACTGGGTCCTCCCAGATGAATCCAATTGCAAGGCCTGGCCCATAGCTTGTAAACCTCTGTGAGCTCCATGAGAGTGAAAGGTGGTATCTGAGTTTAAAAAATAACTATCTTCCATGCCACTTCATCCACTGCATGCTCGCATCCTGAAACAACTGTTGATATGTTCTGTGAGACACTATACCTGGGCCCAATCCTGCTGCTACTGAAGTCCACATGAGCTATGCCACTGAGGTGAATGACAGCAGGATCAGGCCCATTGGATCGTTCTAATCTATGGGAAGGCTGGCTCTTATTTTCTATATCACAGTCTGCGCAACTGGCTTTGTAAGGACAATACAAATGCCTGTTAAAAATATATTTCATTAGTTGTCTCACAATCAGTTTAAAACTAGCTGTTTTTATTCTCCCTGCGTCTCTGCTTATTGCTTTAGAACAGCCCTGGTTAAGCTACAACCAGTGAAATTCCTTGCTGTGCTATTCATGCTTAATCCAGCCATGCAAGAGAAACAATTTTTATAACTTCTGTAATGTGAACTCTCTTCCAGTGGTGCCCTGCTTAAATTCAACACAGATAATAATAATATTTTGCAGCTATAAAGATCCTTCAGGGGATCTGAAAGCATTTTACACCCATTAATATATTAAGCCTCACAACTGCACTATGAGGTCGGGTCAGTATTACCACAGTCTTACTGGTGGGAAAAACTAAGATGCAGAATCAAAAAGACTTGCCCAAGGTCGTTCAGGGAGTGTGAAAGAGTTGGGAGTCAAATGCAGGAAACCTGACTCACAGTCCAGTGCTTTAACCACCAAGCCATCCTACCTTGATAGCAGTGGGAGCTCCCTTTTAAGACTACTACCCCCCATCTTACTTAGGGGTAGTCTTTTTGTTCTGTATTTGTACAGCACCTATCACAATGAGATCCTGGTCTATGTCTAAGACTCCTAGGCACTATGGTAACAAATAAAATAATAATAGTTTTGCCTTTAAGAACTCCAGAGCTGCCAACTTCTTTCTCACAGTTCCCTGGCTATGTACGTTACAATCCCATTAAACAGGAGAGCAGTTAAATCCTTCCATATTTAATGTATTTCTCTTCCTTCAGACACCATTTGTGACTCCTCCCTTCATTAAGCCACTGCCCTCCTGGCCTTCACTCTAATTGCAGATTTGCTAATTATGTTTTGATCCCCCAGCCAACTAATCACTGTCTGCAGCAAACCACAGAGCTGGGCCTATCTGCAGTGAGGAAGAGCATTACATGTGGATGCAGCACTCATGCCCTCATCCTTATGGAAGGGATCAGGGGATTAAGAGGCACAGTCAACCCTGATTAATGCTGCAGACTGAGCCAGGGCGCCTTGCTGAGTGTGAGGACTGATTGCCTCCCTATGGGGAGCTCCAAGGCAGACAGTCTCCCCTGCCAAGGACACGTCTCTTTTTTCTTTAATTCAAGCCGCTGCTCAGAAGAAGAAGAGAAGGGGGTTAAATATCAACCCCTTTTCTTCATCAAAAGCAAACCCTCGAGGGATGATAATACAGTTTTCAGTGGAACATTGTTCCCAGTGTATGTACGTACGTACGTGTGTACACACACAGGTTTCTATCACTGACTCAGCCAGTTGCTCTCCATACACTGACACAAAATTTACCACCAATAGAAAAATAGAACAGAATTTTGTCCATAGGCTTTTCCCTAGGCTAAACACACACTAGGAAGGTGCCTTTTTCTGAAGGTTTGAGAAGAAGCAAAAGCTACATCAGCTCAATGGACCCAAAAAAAGACACACCCAAAAGTAGGATTAAAATACACCCCAGAATGATCATCAATTGTATTACAATAGCACCTAGAGGCCTCAGTTGTGCTAGGTACTGTACAAATGTATAGTAGGAGACAATTCCTGCCCCAAAGAGCTTACAGCCTCAATAGACACAGCCGATGGTGGGTGGGAGGGGAATCAGGGGCACAGAGAGAGAAGGTGACTTACCCAAGTTCATCTGAAAGAGAGGGCAATATATGGAATACTAAAGGGAACCAACCTGGGGAGAAGGACTATAATGGTTTTGCCCCTTCTCGGGGCAAGGCACTGACAGGGAGGCTCCTGAAAAAATGGACAGGTGAAGTTAGCGCCCCAAAGTGCCTTCAGAGCCACTTTGAAATAGCAGGGAAAGATCATGTCATATTTGATTATAAATCAGGATATATAATCCTGCCCCTAGTCTCTACAGAGCTCACAGTAGCAGTAAGTGGGAAACACCCCAAAAAAGGCAGGAGAGTGCAAGAAAGCAACTTTTGTAAAAAGGCTTCAGATCTCAGGGCGAGATTCTCTCCTTAACAGAACATAGGATATATAACTGAACCAGATGTAACTCAGAAAAATGAGACTCCTCTTGACATGCTTCATTTTAAGATGTTCTTTAGTCTTTTAACTCCTTCATGTTTGCCTTTACGCAGTGAAGAGGAGGAGAAAATGCCAGCACTGAGTTGCTGTGTAAAAGATGCCAAGACTGACATCCAGGGTCTCCCACTCCCTCTAAGTGCCATGCCAGGCACTTCTTTGACATAGCACTTCTCACCTTTGCCATTTCTGCATTCAGCAGAGGATTAATTTGTTCCTGGAGACTGGTTGGTTCTCCCCTCACCCCCATTGCTGAAATTAATCAAAAGTTGACTAGCAAAGCCAGCCTCTTTCAGTGCCTGGTTAGTGGAAAGGTGTTTTTTGTGCTTACTGTATGAAAACCTAAGAGGCTGCAGATCCCAAGCTGTGCTAAATGATTGAAATTCAGTCCCTCTCACTGCTCCAGCAGCATACATGTGTCTGCCTGCTCACTGCTGCTCCAGAGACAAATTACCCACCTGGTGTAAGTAAAATACTTATGAGATGAGGCAGGCCCATCATCCTGGTTGGAGCTCATCTTACACAGGCCACTTCCTGCAGCAGCGAGAACAGCCTCTGGGAACGATGGGTAGCTGCACAACATTAGATAATTAAGAAAAAGAAAATCAGAGTATAATGAAGTATAATAAAAGAAGTATCAGCAAAATTCTGGATACTAGAAAGTGAACAAGTGGGATAAGTGAAAATTGGTACAGAGTGGATAGCCTAGACTACGGTTTATTCCACACCAACAGGAAGTGGATTTCACTTTTGGGCTAAGACAGAACTCAGGCCAGAGTCAAACATTTAATTACATTATTTGTAAAAAGTGCTGTGGGCCCACACTTCCATTGGCATGACCAGGAAGAAGAGGTGTGCAGCACTTCTGAAAATCAGGCCACCGCTGACCAAGACAAAACCTCAGCTGAACCAAAGGAACTGGAGTAGCCTTTTTTGGGAAGGAATCAGAAAGTAAATAGAAGAAGAAATAGAGCCAGATCTTCATCCATGGTTCATTTATGAAATAATTCTATTGTATTCAACAGCAACAGTCCTAGCTACTGGGGTGTTGTATTTATTAAAAAGTAATGTTGATGCTAACAGGGAGATACCCCAGAGGGAGAAGATCCATGGAGCAGTAGAGAGCATTGATGGAGTTGAGCCGCTTTCAGTGAAAAGGATAGAAAGATGTACATTATCCACCAGACAGGCTCGTAAGAACTCAGCATTAGAGCTTCTTTATACCCTTCTCGCCACAGACATCTGTGCCCCTGAGCTGCCTAACTCTCATTCCCTTTGACCGTTTCCCAAGCACCATCTCCCACTTTAATGCATCAGGTGCTGTTTAACCCACAGAGGAGATGGAAAGTATGTTAACATCCATAGGGTTCCCCCCTTGATCTCATTCCCCCTTCTCTTTGCAGCTTTAAGTGAGATGGGTAATATGAAATTTAACTGCCTCCATAGAGGCTTATTCAGCCCTGGACAGGAGCCCACTCAAGGCACCCTTCCAAGGTATGAGGCTACAAAAAATAGACTCTTATTCTCACCTGGAAAGCAGGTTGCACCATCCCAAAAGGCAGCAGGGCCTTTCCTACAGGAAGGTCAATCTTCATAATTCTAGACACATAGGGTCAAAATAATCATGAGTGCACTCCACTGAAGTCAACTGAGTTATACAATGATTGAATTTGGCCCATGGTCCCAGGTCAGTATATGTCTAGGGAAATTTGAGAATCTGTGTGCTGCTTTGGGCTTGTGCATTAAGCACATTTGTGCAACTTGCTCTACAACAAGCCCATCACCAGATGGGGTTGAATGTAATGTCCCATCTGTTGTGAGTTCAATTTAAGATGTTATTTTAATCTATAAAGCCCTACATGGTCTGGTACCTGACTACCTCAGAGACCTCTTTCTCTACCTATCTTGCCAGTACAAACCTGACCGACCCTATAGTCAAACTTTTACGGACGTGAGGTAGGGCATTTGCTATGGAGGACCCTCATTTGTGCAGCATAGCGCCTATAGTAGCTGTACTATGGTTGAGTTTGCTGGTCATCAGAGATTGGTACAAGACCTACTTTGTGTGTTGATTCTGATGTATTAAAGTACCTCTGAAAGCCTTTCCCATCTCTTAGTGACATGCTGTTAGCTCAGTGAGAAGGGAGTAGGTTAACCTCTAGATCCTGCCTCCTTGCACTTGATAACTGCATTGGAACTGAAGACATTTTATTTAAATTTCTCTGCACTGCTCTGATTATGTGCCATGTAGACTTTCCTACATGGATGCCATTTTGAAAAGTCAAATAAAAACAATTTTTTTTATGGCAAATACTTACATAGAAACAACCAGAAGGAGAGAACCCAAGCCCTTCCCTCATTCTCAGCAGGGTGTGACCATAGGTCAGTGCAAGGCCAGGAGAACAGTGTTATTGCTTGAAACACAAAAGGACTCTACTGTAAACTCATACGGTACAAACAGCTCAGCATGCTACAGAACCAGCATGCTGAACAATCCCTTTCAGAAGGGCACTTTAGGACTTAGTGCTGCTGGCTAGGGCAGGCTATTAGGAAGCTTAAGGCTCTGTCCAGTTTAATTAAAATCTTTCTCCAGGCTCAAAGAAGCTTATGAGAACACAGCAGTGGGAAAAAATTCTCTCCTTACCCTTCCAACTAAAGGGATTCACCCACTTTATATTTACTACAGAGGTTCACTATGGTCTCTATTTACATTCACTTCTAATTACACAGCATGGATTACATAATACATTTGTTGCTTGCAGCAGAAAACCACAGTGCTTAGCTGTGGTTGAGCATCAGGCTCCAGGCATCGAGCAGGACCCTTGGTCAGGCAAAGCTTTGCTATGGCTGTCTGCTCCAGGCATTTGGAAAGATACAAGACAAGAGAATGGGGGAGAATGCCTGCCTACAACTGTCTATTCCAATCACGTTCAAGGCAATTTCCTTAGCGCCCTCAATTAGGAGGTCACTACTAAAGTTGAAAATGGATTACAGTGCATAGTCATCAGTGACACAGGTTTTCATTTCATTCTATGATTAAATGACTCCATGCACCCTCCCCTCCTCCTGGTGTACATGTATGTATATAAAAGCCACTGCTGAATATGGTAACGCTGTACTTGCGTTGCGGAGTCCTTTCTTACAAAGTCATATTTTAAGAGTCTGCAAACAATTTAGCAGCGGTCCTGTCTATACAGCAAAGGCCAAAGTTTTAGTTATAATACTCTAATCTTACACCAGTGTAACTAAAGCAGGCCTCCAGAGTGAAGACTAGACATGATCAAGCCATATTTTAACCGTGTTCTGAAGTTGCAGTGCAGCCTTGTAGCTGAATTCTGTATATTGCTTCTCAGGAAGAGCAACCCAGGAAGTGGGAGCAAAGCTAGTTTTAAGCTTTTATGACTGCTTTGAACAGACCCCTTCTAGGCCAGAATAAGCAAAGCACAGGACACTTTGGCAACTTCCTCTGCTCCTCCCACAGCCCTACATCAGGGGATACACCCAGCAAAGCCCCCTAAACTTTAGGGGCTAGTTAAGCCACCATTGCAGTCCCTTTACTCCAAATGAGCCATCGTAAAGGTGCTGCAGCAGAGAGTGTCGAATCGTGCCCTGGACTTTAGCCTGATTTGAGAAGAACTGTTAAAAGACAGTTCAGTTCAACTACATTGTTAGACGGAAACATTAACCATGGCAGAGGGACTGTTATTAGTTTTCCCCAATCATATTTGTGTCCTTTAGATGGGCCTTGTAGCTCAAAACCTGATGGAATACCTGTGCAGCAGTGTGTAGAGCAATTGGCCCAGGTTGCAGACTTACGATGTCGTAAGGCCCTATACACTTGGCCAGGAACAGAGTTAAGGATCTGTCTAAACATAGATCCAGTAAAATTGGTTTCTCATGTGGTTAGACTGAGGAGCATGAAGCATAACCAGTCTTACCTCAGCTCTGCTAGAGCACAGTTAAGCCTCAGGGCCCGAGCCCAGCCAAACTGCAAGTAAATTTAATTGAAGCTGTTTTCAAACCTTGTTTAAACATTTGTTAAACTTGGTTCTAGCACAGTGTGAACAGTGCCTTGCTTCCTTGGGCCAATGGTGCTCAGGTGCAAGTGACAGTGACAAGCATACCATGTGGAGAGATAATGTCTGCTCTGCACTGGATAAATGCCTCCAGCTGCTCCCACAAACAATACAGAAGAGGCTGCAGTGTCTGTCCCAGTGGGGGTTGCATGCATTTATGCTTGCATCAAAAGAAAAGAGAATAATTGAGCAAAGTGAAAAAGCAATGGAAGGAGCAGATGCATCAGTCCACACTTGGAATGGCCTTTATATTGGGGAAAAGCAAGTTAAAGAGTAACATAAGTGGAGAACCCCTTCTCTGGGTTTCATGGAGTTTCTGATCTCAATCACAGTTCGCATCTAGGAGGCTCAATGTGGGGAAATGGTGAGGCAGCAAGAAGCTCTGCACATACAGCTGTTCCATGCCCATACATGATGCAGCTTGTAAGCAACCAAACGCTAAAGCTTTAAGAAACAAAACAGGATTATCTTCCCCAAACACAATCCATAAAGTTGAGGTAATCCAGGTTATAGTGGGAAATTAGCCAGTTCGTTTTATTAAATGTTGCAATAATTCTGTCTGGAGCAAATCAGCTGAAAAGAAAATGAAAGAAGGGCCAGAAGGGATAGCAGGGTAACAAAGAATCCCTTACTCACCAGATGATATCAACTGCAGAAACTAGAAGGCTCTAACATGGATTGGAGCAGCCAGGCCATCTCCTTGCCCTGATAATGTCTTTAACAATATGTAACCCTGCTGTAACACTTGTTATCCCTACGTTTTGGTGTTGTCCAAGAGGTAAGGGAGAAAGGGAGTTACAGAGTTATGTGACTTGCCCAGGGTTACACAGCAAATCAAGGTCAGATCTAGAAATAGAACCCAGCTCTCCTGTGTGGAAGCAGAGAGTTATTCTCCGATACCTGTCTACCAGTCCAATGTCCTATCCACTGGGACTGGCTACCTCTCTGCTAAAAGGGATACCCTGAAGAATGCTAAAGTCACAATTTAATCCACATGTTGCAGTCTGGAACATGGTTTCTGCTGTTGCCCTTCTCCTGATGCCCACCTATTCTATTCTTGCCCTTCCAACACCACATTCTTTCAGTTATCCCTGTGCAATCACACTGAAAGCAATTGGTCAAATTCAGTGCCTTTTACCTCATTGATGGGGTTAACCAAATTAGCTTCAGGGGCACTGTGCTGTTGATAGAGTGTAATCTTCATCATCCAGAACTGTGGCGGTCAATTCACTTGCATGACCCTAGAGGTACACTTGGGACATGTGCAACATAACATGAATACTAAAGTGAATGGAACTTCAGGAGGTGCACATCAGCATGCAATTTACTACAAAGGGGTTGCACACAGGCAGGTGAGAGCAAAATGTGCAGTATTCAAATAAGGTACTAAACTTGTAGTGTTAGTGGATGGGAGGCTATAGGGAAGAAGTTAGCCTAGACACAGTTACCAGCACTGTGCCTGGTTCAACTCAGGACTATTCACTTGCGCAAGCACCAAATTCAATCCCATATAATGCATTTAAAATGCAACTTTAACTATAGTTACATGGTACAGCACCAGGTTTACTGAAGCGACAGGCCCAGCTGATGGGAATTTTCACACTAATCAACAGAAGACATGTGAAGCAAATTACTGAGAAAGACTAAGAGGCCAGAATGAAAGCAACACCACATTTTTTTAAAAATGAGTTTAAAAATAAATCTTGTTTCCTTAAATTTTCTGAAAGGTAAAAGCTTGATATGTGTTTTTAAAGCAGCAGCCACCAATTAAATCCAATAGGGCAGGAGAAAACTATTTAAAGGGCTCCTTTTCTTTTACACTTTTAACTTCTTCTACCTTTATTCCAACCCCACCATTGATTTCAGCATTGCCTACATTGAACAGGTGGGTCTCTGGGTTAGCCAATAGCACTGGTCCAAATCCAACATGAAGCTCAATTGTACACAGTAAAAATCTTACCAGTGCAGGACAGATACAACTTAGAGAATTTTTCACTTGACCAGAGCTCAAGAGCTACATAGCAATGCTTTGGTATTCCAGTCGTTCCTCTGTCTAATACTATTTCTTTGCATTTCAACAGCACCTTTTAGCAAAGGTTCTTAAAAGCTCCTTACAAACAATTAAGCTTTGCAACACTTCTGTGAAGATATTAATATACCCTTTTCTCTGTGGGATAAAAATGAGGCAGACATGCCTAACAAACTTGATTAAGTATCAAGAGGGAGCCGTGTTAGTCTGTATCCACAAAAACAACAAGGAGTCCGGTGGCATCTTAAAAACTAGCAGATTTATTTGGGCATAAGCTTTCATGGGTAAAGTGATTTTTTTTTTAATCCACGAAAGCTTATGCCCAAATAAATCTGTTAGTCTTTAAGGTGCCACCGGACTCCTTGTTAAACTTGCTTAAGGTTATCCAGTGGATCTGACTGCTTACCACCAGAGTACACAACAAACCATCAAGGATTTGAGAGGCAGTTTCTCTAATGGTCACATATTGCATTGTACTGGCCCTTGTGCCACAAGTTTTACTTGTGGCCAGCCACACCACAGTCCTTAAAGAGGAGGCAAGCAATACAAAAAGGAAGAAAACTGGAGAATTAATATTAAAATATTCTAAAGGTGTAAAAGTTTCCTCAATTATTCAGTAACCCTCGTATAAAACAAATATCTTACATAACATTTGTAAGTCAGATTTGCAAGGCACATTGACTTGCAACCTCCCATTTAGTGGTCCTTATTTTTCTCTGCTTAATTTGTCATGAGAATTTAATGATTGAAAAAAAGTTAAAATATTGACCGCCCTGAAGACTGAATTTCTCTATTTATCCTCAGAACAGGATCACCAGTGGCTGTAAAAATTTACCCCACCCTGACAAGCAGTGACCAAGGGAGGGAGGTTTTCATAAGCTATTTATTCCTTAGTTTCTCCCAAGACTATTAAGGTGGGCATTTTAGCAGTATGGGCACCTGTGAAGTGGGCAGTGCACTACCATTGAGACTGTGTAACTCCTTTCACACAGGCCACTGAACAGCCATGAGAGAGTGACAAGTTTTGATCACTATTTACCTGGGATAGATTGGAATAAGCAACTTAAAGGTGAAAGGCTCTATATCCCATTACCAGTCCTCACTATATCAAATAACCATTCCCTCCAAGAATCCCTATTACTAAATCTTCATGGGTTGACATCTATGCCTCACCAACAGCTCACATGCTCTCTTACTATAAAGTTTATTTAGGGATCTGGAAGAATCAGTCTAAAGGCTGACATGAAAGATAAGAAGTCTCATTTTCTTCAGTTACAATGGGCAATACTCACGGATGCAATGACCTCAGCAAAAATTACAGCAATTGCTACCCACCTGAAGAGACAGGAGGAGTGTTTCCTTCAGTTCCTAAATTCCCTCCCTTCCCCCGGTCTGTAAAACTCCAGTGCACATTGTGCTTAAACTGGGTAAGGAGAGGTCTTTAATCTGCTCTACTCCTGCTGCATATACAAGCAGCAACCCTGAACTCTGAAGTGAATGGCAGAATCTGTTTTTCTCTCTCAACCATTGTCCTTCATGCTCAGCCAGGCTCTCAGAGGATGCTGAATTAGCATTACCACAGGTTTCAATTTAGTTCCTTCTTAGTTTGGTTTGCCTACATTGTTGGGGTAAGTTGTGAGCTCTTGAAGGAGAAAAAACCCTAAAGTATATGGGGATCACGAGGCACTCTCCCAAAGATTTCCACCCAAGGATTTCAGATCTGCTCTATTTGAGAAGCCACCTAGAGACCTCCGCTGCCACTTTACATAATGCCTTAAGTACATCTTTTGTGGGCTCTCTGGCGTCACCTTTTGTGTTATACTCAGTGTTGTCAACTCATGATTTTGTCATGAGTCTCATGATAATTATAGTTTTCCTTAAAGTCCCAGCTCCTGGAGTCAAGTGGATATGTGATGTTTTCAGCTTTCATTCTTACAGAAAAAGTAAGTTTCTGACCCTCGTGGCTATGGAGAAAGCGTCAAAATGTGATCGCAGTACACCCAAAAGACTCAAAAAGCAGAAGCTAAATGAAAAGAACACCCAATCTATTATTTTACATAATCTCATGATTTTAAAGCCAATCTCATGATTTTTTGTGAGCCTGACTCATGATTTTTGAACATTTGGGGTTGGCAATACTGGCTCATGAGTTATATTTTTCAGTTTAGAGTCACACCCACCGCTGGCCCACATGAAGCTGGAGTTCTCAATCTTTAATTAGAAATTGTTTACACAAGACAGACTGAAGCATGAAAGGGAAGCTATAGAAAGTGTTCTGTACACTAAAAAAGTCAGTCCCCACTGCTCTTTCTTCCATCCCTCACTATTCCAGGGTTAACAGGCAAATCTGGTTTCCAGAAAAGGGACAACACAAGCACTTTGGACTTGGCCATAGGGGGTTAAGAGGGTTTCCAGTGTTCTACCATACTCTGCCTCCCCCAACATATGAAAGTAATTTATCACAGATCCTCTTGCCCCATTTCAATGTAAGAAACCACTGTTCTAAAACCTGTAGCCAATGGAAATTAGTGAGATTGAGGTGGGAAGAGGAGAGAGAATAATGGTATAATAAGGATGCCAGGCAACTTGGGTTCAGTATACAGATACAAGAGATGGCAGCAATATCCTGATGTGAATATATTTGTTCAGGCATCTGAACTCCACATTATCCTGTTTTCAGCGTATCTGCATCAGAGATGTCTACTGAACCCTTCCAGTTTGGACTTTACAGGTAAATCTTTCACAAGAGCAACATGGATATTTTGCATTTTGTGAGTTACCAATATAATAAATCAATAAGAAACAAGAGTAGCTATTAAAAACTGTATTTTCCCCCCAACAGTTACATTTTTAGTCAAAAGATTAAACCACAGAAACACTTCACTTTTCTTAAAAAGATGTAACAGCTCAGAAATGCCATAGATACACATGGAGTATGCATGTTAGCTTTGACAATGACAGGCCACTACAATCCAGCCCCCTCATTCCAGCCAGTGGCTGAAAATACATATCACCTTAAATTAACCCTTTAAGGGCTGCCCCCTTTGCACCAAAGTTAAAATCAAAGTGCCTCTTAGTTCAAATCACAAGAACCAATTGGGCTCCTTGATGGTTTCATTTTAATACAGGGAAATCTTATCCAGCCTCAATAAACTGAGGTAAGAGATTAATTTTCACATTGAAACTTTACAAAGATGCAATTGAATCAAAAGGATCTTTTTCATAGATAGAATTACAGTTGTTCCCATTTACACAATGGTTATTTGTTCAAGATAAAGTCCCCACTTCTCTCTCCCACACATATTCCAATGGTTTCTTCTGTTTGTTCACTTTTGAGATTTTAATAACATCTGTATCATCATAATTGCATGTCATGAGAACAGTCAAGTAGTCACAGCCAGGATCCTGAGCTGTTACTCCAAATAATTAACAATCGCATGAAACAAACTAGGTACAGGTGAACGGATTTCTATTTAAATACGGTTTGAAATATCTTAAATCAGTGCAACCCACAACAGAGTCTAGAAGTATTGTAAAAATTCACTGCACATAATAGAGAATGAAGTGCTTGGTTTTAGGCAGCAGCACAAGGTACCTCAGGATTTTAATATTCACTGTGCAGATTCCTGAAGAGTGAGTGCATGGTTTTAAAATTTCACTGCAGATGAAGGCCCTACTTCTTCTCCCAGCTCTGTGAATCTGCGCATGTCACATGTACACTCATGTTTGGGCAGTTTAGTGCATTCCCACTGCCACCAATACAGCAATGGCCACAGAAAAACTGATTAATCCTGGAGACAGATGACTTCCATCTCATTGAATTGTTGCAGATACTAGAGCCATACTGCACATAATACTGCAGGTGATAAGAAACTTTGTTTATTGTATTCCAGTGCAACATGGATATAAGATCATGGGTGGTAATGTTCCCCTATCTGAGAGCTAAATCCTGTGCAGCAATTAAAGGGTTAAAGTGGAGCTGTATGTACTATTTTACACAATTCATTCATATGCTATTCAGATTTGGGAATTTAATGTCACAGCCACAGATCTTATCTTTTTCCAATTCCTGCAAATCTACAGCTCCTCTGTAAGAAGCAAAGAGAAAAGCAACCCAAATGCCAAGTTTTTTTTAGCAATTCATTGATACAGCCCATAGCAAAGCAGAGGGCTGCAGATCTCCACATTCCAGCTGCAACAGGTAGACTTATTAAAGTAAGTATGTTTTTGACACATGCTCCCAAGAGTGCCAGAGGCCATAGAGCAGATAAGTATGGAAAAATTGATTGCATGGGAGACTTTGGAGCTAATAGGAAATTAAAAACAGTTCTTAAGCCAATCAAAAAAAAAAAGCAAAGTGTGTGCGTGTGTTAGGTGTGTAATAAATATTGCAAAGAACATTTGTCTTTTTTCCCCTCAGATCAATAAGTGAAAAGTAAACCAATGCACCAAAAAATCAACTTTCTGCAATGAAAATGTTGATGTCAGCAAAATACCTGCAAGCAATCTAGAGAAAGCTTTAGCATTATCAGCCAATCACAATTCAATTCCAGTTCTATGCAGCCAGCCAAACCCTGTTCAAATTCACAAATCTGACCTAAATAAGCACCGGAGCTTGAAAAGCTTCTTTAGAAGAAGGATGTCAAGAGACTTATTTTAAAATATAAAATAAAATCAGAACTAAAATAAAAGATTTCCATTGGTCAAGTTTAAAAAGTTGTCTTCCTTTAGCCAATCATAAACAGAGTCTGTCCCTTTGAACCAATTGTAAATGCATCGCTAGCTTCGTCCTTGATAACACAGCCCAGATGAGAAGCAACAGTGTATAGGAACAGATGGCTGTCAGATGTGTTCAGAGAGTTGGCAAAGGGAAGCAAAATTAAAAGGAAAAGGGCAAGGGCTGCCATGGAAAATTAGGGGTGGGCAAAGGAACTTGTTAATGCTCTGCCATCCTCTATCTTCAGGAATCTCCTTGCCCTCTCCAGCTCTGTGTTGCTCAGACACTCTTTAATTACTGCCTTCTGTCTTCCGTCTCTGATCTGGAAAATGCCATCACCACGTCCTCAGCACCTGTAAGTACATATAAAAAAAATGGGAGCTAAGAGTACTGCATTCACAGAATAGGGGGTGGGTTGAATTTCAGTATTGTCAAAAATTCAAAAGTCATGAGTCAGGATCTCAGAAGTCATGAGGATTTTAACAATAATACATTTTAGGTTCCTATTTGCCTTCTGGTGTTGGAGGATTTAGGCTTCATGTTTTCAAGCTTTTCTCTGCAATCGCAAGGATTAGAATTTTTGTTTATTTTTTTTTTTTTTAAATGGCTGCTGATATTCTCCAGTTTTCACATACCTCCAAGAGCGGGAGCTTTAAAAAAAAAAAAAAAACACCAAATATTGAGAGAGTTGGAAACACTGAAATTTGCAAATTCTTTGCTGGTCTCATCATCCTTCAAATCCCTGCACTGCAAAAGGGCCTTGCTGAACTATCGTGGATCATGAGAATGGGGATGTTCAATAAAAAGATGTTTGGGAGTTGCTGCCCTATGTGTCGTTTTCTCCTTTAACAGGATATTTTGGTTACTCTTTGCAGCCTGCCTTCATTATTCCTAACAGGAATTTCCTTCACACTAGGACTACACTGTTTTGTTAGGCCTGTTGAGAGGCTTTTCATTGTCCATGGTTATAATGCGAGCATGTACGGCACCTTCCATTCAAGGGAATCAAAGTGGTTTCTAAACATTAATTCGGCCTCAACACATGTAAGGAAGGTAAATATTATTCTCATTTTAAAGATGGAGAAACTGAAGCACGGAGGTTCAATAGCTTGCTTAGGGTCTCGTGCCAAAACCTCCCAAATGTGGCATGGAACGGAGCAGAACCCAGATCTATTGTTTTCCAGCCCTCCGTGACCCTCTGCATCCATGTAAACAACTCCTTGTTTATTCCAAAGATGGAAAGTCCCAGACACCATCTTGATGTTCTCTCAAATTTATTTCTGAAGACCGCTTTTCTCTCACTTCTCTCTGGCTGTCTGGAGATATTTTTAATGCTGGCCAGCTGAGCAAATTCAGTATTTGCTACATGGTGCAGTTGATAAGTGCAGTTATAGTTGTCAATATTTTACGTCCTTTCACTGAGAAGTTGTTTATATTAACAGATAACAGTGGGGGATATGTATCATATATGCGCATCCACTGGCTCACAATGAGTCCAAGTGTTGCCAAACAGAGATGATCCAAAACTCAAGACACATTGGATTCTCACCTGGTAAGGTGTATAATTGAGGAACATAAAAATGGTCATACTGGGTCAGACCAATGGTCTATCTAGCCCAGTATCCTGTCTTCCAG
Source organism: Malaclemys terrapin pileata (assembly GCF_027887155.1). Taxonomy (NCBI): domain Eukaryota; kingdom Metazoa; phylum Chordata; order Testudines; family Emydidae; genus Malaclemys; species Malaclemys terrapin. The sequence continues at coordinate 12,438,097 of NC_071523.1, read as the reverse complement.
CAGTGACAGTTGCTTCAGAGGGAATGAACAGAATACATCAATTATCGAGTGATCCATCCCCTATTGTCAAGTCCCAGTTTATGGCAGTCAGAGGTTTAGGGACACACAGACCATGGGGTTGCATCCCTGACCATCTTGGCTAACAGCCTTTGATGGACCTATCCTCCATGAACTTACCTATTTATTTTTTTGAACCCAGTTATACTTTTGGCCTTCACAACATCCCCTGGCAACGCTTTCAAGAGGTTGACTATACATTGTATGAAGAAGTGCTTCATTGTGTTTGTTTTAAACCTGCTGCCATTTAATTTCATTGGGTGACCCTTTGTTCTTGTGTTATGTGAAGGGATAAATAATACTTCCTTATTCACTTTCTCCACATCATTCATGATTTTACAGACTTTTATCATATCCTCCCTTAGTCTTCTCTTTTCTAAGCTGAACAGTCTCAGTTTTTAATCTCTCCTCTTACAGAAGCTGTTCCATACCCCTAATCATTTTTGTTGCATTTTTTCAGTTCTAATATATCTTTTTTTGAGATGCAGTGACCAGAACTGAATGCAGCATTCAAGGTGTGGGCATACCATGCATTTATATATTGGCTTTATGAATTTTTTTGCCTTATCTCTTTCCTCATGGTTCTTAACATCCTGTTAGCTTTTTTGAGTGCTACTGCACACTGAGCAGATGTTTTTAGAAAACTATCCACGCCGCCGCCAAGATCTCTTTCTAGAGTGGTAACAGCTAATTTAGACCCCATAATTTTACATGTATAGTTCGGGTAATGTTTTCCAATGTGCATTCTTTGCATTATCAACGTTGAATTTAATCTGCCATTTTGTTGCCCAGTTTTGTGAGATTCCTTTATAACTCTTCCAAGTCAACTTTCGATTTAACTACCTCGAGTAATTTTGTGTTATCTGCAAACTTTGCTACGTTATTAGGAACGTAAGTTATGAGCCATGTTTAGCTTTCCTCTTCATTTTGTAGTTAGATAGCACTGGACATCACTGATATATGAGCATCCCTAAGTATATTAAGAAACAAACATTTTTGTTACACCCCTAACAGTAGTTCAGAACACTCTTTTTGAAACTGAAGGCCTCTATTAACCCACAAAACAGACTTGCCATGCTGTACAAGGTTCTCACACTGAGGTTCCAAAGTGCTTCAACCAAGACCTGAAGGAACCACCTGCAAGGTTCAGTCTCCATGACTTATTCAACCCTTGGCCTTTTGGCTGAGGCTGTCAGTTGTGGATGATCACCTAACTCATGCCTAACATGAGGGGAGAACTGAACTGAGACCTACCTAGCTCATTTCACATAAGCCATGAATAGCCTCATTCACTCAGCACTGACTTGGGTAGGATTTGAACTTGTGATTTATAGGCAAAAGAATCTTTAGTTAACTATAACCCACATGAGCTATCCAGTCCCATGAAAAACATTCCATTCTAAATTATTTTCATTCTTCAAATGACATTTCCTCTTGGGCCATCCACAAACCAAACTGTTCTCTGGACTCCTAAATATCCAGAGACAAGCACAAGGTGACATGTAAAAGTTAAATGTCTTCAGAATGTTGGGGAAATGAGAGCATGTGGACTGGTCGTAAGGCAGTGCTATAAATAAATCTCTTTAGTCTAGATAAGGCCATAAAAAAAGCAATCTAGGGGTTAACTGTGCAAGATTTTTAATCTGTTTCAGAACTTCCAGCCCCCAGAGACTCAAATAAAAGCAAATGCTGCTTTCATCTGTGGATCCCATAGCTCCAACTATAAAAATCACAATTTTTTTTTATTTAAAGAACATACTCTAACAGCCACAACCCACACAATTTCTGATATCTGACCAACCATTAAACTGATCCTTGCCATTTAAGTGGAACCGATTACACACACAGCATTTTTTTCCCTTCATGAACTAATTAGGTCGGCATGAGCTAATTATTTCCTTTATTTAGATTTCCTTTGAAGCCTCTAACTAAAGGACCAGACTGCAGAGGAGGAAGCTTTGAGTGCAACCTTCTCTTTGATTGTTCTCACTCCCCTCCCTAACTTAAATAAGACTCAGAGAGGCAGCTCTTCGGTGTTCTTACTAGAGATGAATGTGAACCAAAATGGTTTATCAGAACATCACAAACTAAGAATATAAGAATGGCCATATTGGGTCAGACCAAAGATCCATCTAGCCCAGCATCCTGTCTTCCAACAATGGCCAATGCCAGGTGTCCCAGAGGGAATGAACAGAACAGATAATCATCAAGTGATCCATCCCCTGTCGCCCATTCCCAGTTTCTGGCAAACAGAGGCTAGGGACACCATCCCTGCCCATTAGCCATTGATGGACCTATGCTCCATGAATTTATCTAGTTCTTTTTTGAACCCTGTTATAGCTCCGAAACCTCCTCTAATGACACCTCAATCTGGGACAGTTCTTCAGATTTGTCACCTAAAAAGAATGGCTCAGTTTTGGGAATCTCCCTCACATCCTCAACTGTGAAGGCCGATGCAAAGAATTCACTTAGTTTTTCTGCAATGACCTTATCGTGGAGGAATACTGGCGAGGACTGGTAACCATGCAAGTTTTGTTGGCTTCAATGTTGCCTGTAATTCTCATAGTATGATTAATCTGTGTCTACACTAGTCTAGTGTGGGCAAGGGTTAACCAAACTGAGGCACAATATTTGCCAACTGAGTAGCAGAGAGTGAGCCTCAAACTATGAAGTGTTTACGTATTAATTTAAGAGTAGGTTAGATAAATGTCTAGCAGCGATGGTTTAGACAGTATTTAGTCCTGCCATGAGGGTAGGGGACTGGACTCGATGACCTCTCGAGGTCCCTTCCAGTCCTAGAATCTATGAATAATTCCCGAGGTGGACCCTACCCATTTGTTTGGGGGAAGAGTTTCTGCTCTTGATTTTCTCAGTTATTTTAGTGAGATGGTATTTATAACCAGCAAACTGAGTCAATTGGATCCCAGTTACTGTGGATCTAAACAAGGACAAGGAAATGCTAAAAGTGTTGGCCCCTCCCTCAAGGCTAGGCGGTAGTACTGCTGAAAAGGATCTAGGGGTTATAGTGGATCACAAAGTGAATGAAGCCAACAATGTCATGGAGTTGTGAAAAAGGCTAATTTAAGGCTGGGGTGTATTAATAGGAGTGTCATATATACCAGAACAGGTAATTGTCTCACTCTACTCGGCCCTTGTAAGGCTTCAGCTGGAATACTCTCTTTCAGAAAGATGTGGACAAATTGGAAAGAGGCTAGAGACCAAACAAAAGTGAAAAAAGATGTAGAAAATCTGACCTATGACGACAGGTTAAAAAAAAACCTGGTCATGCTTAGTCGTGAGAAAAGAAGACTGAGCAGGGACCTGACAACAGTCTTCAAATAAGTTAAGGGCTGTTATAAAGACAACGGGGATCAGTTGTTCTCCATGTTCACCAGTGGTAGGACAAGAATAGATCATCTACAGCAAGGGAGAGTTAGGTTAGATATTAAGAAAAACTTAAATTATCCTTATAGTTAGAATCACTGGAAAAGGTTTCCAAGGGAGGCTGTGGAATCCCCATTAATTGGAGGTTTTTAAGAACAGGTTAGATGATCAAGGATGCTCTACATATACCTGATCCTGCCTCACCCCAGGGAGCTGGGCCAGATGACCTCTCAAGCTCTCTTCCAGCCCTATATTTCTATGATTTTGTCCCTTTGCTTGTGCTAGTCTTTTGTACTCCGCTGTAGCAAATTGTCCATGTTTCCATTGTTTGTAGGGTTCTTTTGATTTTCAGGTCATTAAAGAACTGCTGATGCAGTCATATCAGCCTCTTACTTGCTTCCCATCATCAGGATAATTTAATATTCTTTAATATTGTTTATCCTGAACTTTGAGAAGGTGCAGGTGTGGATCTCAAGTTTGTAGCTTGGGCAATTTTAGAGGTTGATCCCTACCAACCGATGTAAACGATGACTACTGTGCTTTGCAAATTAACTCTCAGCCAAAATTTCACTTTCCAATAAGCTGGTTTAATTCAACCTTTATTCTGGTCTCAGAAGGCAGCAATGCTACCACTCCCCAAAAACCAACCAAAAAGTTGCTCTGTTGCTTCCAAATGTATTTGAGGTTAGGAAAATAACTTCTGAAGGATTTACACAGAGAAGCAAAGCAACAGAAGATGCAAGTGGCACTGACAAACAGCAGCTGAGGTTGTGAAATGAAAATACAGCCATACATTCAGGCTGTATTTATACTAGAGAAACTACAGTATTTGACATAGGGTACTGAATAAGACAGTCCTTCTAGCCCCTTTTCAAAACCGGTCATTCAGCTGATATGGCCCAGCTCCAAGTTCAGTATGCATTGTGGCAAAACATACTTGACACAACATAAAATTAGGTGTCTCATATTGCTGTGAGTCTATCCACAACAGCTTAGGGATGTTGAACTGGCGACAGAAGTTTTATATTACAGCTTCTGTACCATGGCATTTATTTTTGTTTTTAATAGCTGCGTTATACTGAACATGGTCCCCCTCTCTCACCCTGGAGATACCTCAGCTCGGCTTGGCTGGTAAAGAAACTCTTACATCTCAGTTGAAGCTGCATCAGCTGGTCTCTGCGCTAACAGTGTGTAATGAATAGACAATGGAGAACAAGAGAGGCTAATTGTTTTGCGACAAAATTCTGTACAGCGAGCTGGAAAAGGGTAAGGAAAGAAAACACAAAGACAGGATGATAACCAAGTTTATTAAGACTTCTTTAAAATACAGTTTGTACTGTACCAGTTTTATTGGAGGCTTGCAAAGTACATTTTATCCTCATTTTATAATTGGGGAAACTGAGGTACAAATGGAATTACCCAAGACCACACAGAGTCAGTAGCAGAGCCTGGTACCGAACCTAGGAGTCCAGACTCCCATGTTCATGCTTAGACCTCTAGACCACAATTCCTCCTGCTAATGTAATTCAAAGAACAAAAGCACTACTTATGATATTTATGTTCAATAATTCTTATACTCTAGGGCAATTTGTTTTAAGTTGTATATCCAAGAAGGGAATTAAAACCAGGGGCTAAGGAGTCATTTTGGTTTTCTTGTGTTTTCTTTTTTTTTTAAAAATAAAGAGGTGCATCTTTTAACTATTACCCTCCATATCAAATAGGTATTGACTAGTAAGGATTCTAATAAGCATAATATGAGAAATTTAAATGCAGAGAGCTCCTGATAGTTAGTGCAACATTGAAACGGTTAAACAGAACGGGCAGGATATTGCTTGAACTTGGCATCCCATGTCTTGGTATTTGCCCCAACTTTCCTATTCCCTTAATATACATCCCCCTTTAAACTAAAGGTGCCTTTGCTATGTAGTTCCAGAGCAAGCAAGGTCTCCTAGCAACAGTAATATCACAGATGATATCAAACCCAGCACAGCAGACAAGCTAGTTTGGCTAACAGTTATTGTTTGTTTTCTTTATTTCTTCTCTTTTCAAAATTTAAAAAATTCTTGTGGTGGGTTTTATGGAAGTAGAGAGACTTATTTCAAGATAATCCACCAGCTCCTTAAGTCCCTCAGCTGATTTATCTCTACAACCCAACAGTCCTAGCTTTCTATGCTGTTCCCTTGCACTGCTCACTGTGGCCAGCATAGAGCAGTATGCAAAGCACGACAGGAGCAATAAATATTTCTAACCACACAGCAGATACTGGGAATTTTGCAGTTCACATTGGCTTTCTCAGTCAAATCAGCTCTCTGAATAGCATGTTCACAGCTTGCTAGCTCCTGTTCTAAACAGCTGCAGTAAAAATAAATATTCAAGACAGTTTTGGGAAATACACATCATGGTTTCAGCAGCCCCACCCGATGAATTGTGCGGGTCTCTCTTGGGCTAGCAGCTTCTCTTTACCCTGCCATTTACTTGAACCTCTTACTGGGAAACAGACTGGGGCACAGGAAATGTCCATGTATTCCAATGATGAGGTGAACAAACAAACAAAAACAGAACATTAAGAAAGTCATAAGGTAAGTTCTATTTTGGGGGGGGGGGGGGAGGGGATTTAGAACCATGCTGAAGATTCTCAATTGCTATTAATTTCACTAGAGCTTCATTTCTTGTGGCCTGACCTGAAGAGGCAGTATGTCTAGTGACAACAGCAGGGGCCTTTAAGTAAAAAAAAATCTGGGTTCCATTAACTTAGCTTTTGGCCAAGTCACTGATATTTTCTGTTTCCCTAACTGTAAAATAAACAAAATAACCACCTTTGTAAAATTCTTTGAGATCCTTGGATGAAACACAGTAAGTACATACAGGTTTTATTATCACATTAACCATCAAGAGTATGGCTGCCTTTTTGATATTCTTTAATACATTCTATATAACTTGACTGATTTGCTCTTTGTAATTAGATGTAGGAGCATCTTTTGTACTATATTGCAGTTTCCCGTTCTAGCTGCAACTGAACCAGTTGCATGTGGCTCATTGAGCACTTTCAATATCTATCCCTTTTTTCCTACAAGTTAAATTTAAGCTTGAAAATGTTTTCATGTACCTAATATAATTTGGGATCTCTCCAATCTAGCTGTTTCCTACAGTGCTAGAAATCTATAATAATTGTAAAGACCAGTCCCTTACCCATGTAATTCTAACTCGTTTGATTTGTTTACCCATTTTCCCTTTAAAATGAGGTTTAAAAACTATTTTATGGCAACTAAATCTTATCCTATTATTTTAAGTTATATTTTTGTAAAGTGCTGTTTGTGCTCATGAAAAAAAAAATCACATTTGTGTAAGTTACCAATTGTAATATTCTTTGGTTTTACGTTTGTAAAAGGCACTTTACAAAATGAAACTGTCCCCATTTTCAACACCTAGGAAAGTGAAGCAGAGACAATAAATGACTATCAAAGTCACACAGGAAGCCTATTACAGAGCTGGAATGAGGAGCTATGGGGTGGGGTTTTTTTTTGTTTTGTTTTTTTTTGGGGGCGGGGGGGGGGGGGGGAGAGAAGAAGGGAAGCATGAGAAGAGGCAGTCTTTGAGGTCCTTCCATGGATCTCATCTTGTCATGAGGTGTTTTTCCAGCTCAGCTTTCTGGTATGGTAGTGCATATGCGGTCTCTATTACTCTCACCCTTCCAGTACAGTTTTTGATAAAGTTAATCAACACTGAATTTTTTACACAAACTTTAACAGCTTTACTTCCTCCTCCCATTCCTTTTTGATTCAGGGGGTGATGTGTTCATATGTGGTAGTTACATCCAAACCACTGTTTGCCAGAGTCTCAAGCAACTGCATTTAAACATAACAATAATCCATCAAAAAACAGATAACACCCCCCCAGGGCAGCCAGGTGGATGGGTGAGTAAGCAGATGGCACCACATGACACTCAGAAAAATAATATACAGCACAAAGAAATTTGCAGACATGTAATACTGATTCACAGATAGCAGGCCCGGAGAGTGAAAACAAAACAGAACAGTCCTATCCTGCAACAGAAGCAAGCCTCTGCTGTATTCCAATGCTCCCAACTATAAAGTCTAATAAATTGTGTAGCTAAGGCAGGAGGAGATACATTATTACAGAGAGCCAATGTTTGTCCAAACAGCACTAGCCATGAATAATTTATCTGACAGGCTGTGAAATCTGAAGCTGTATGTCCATGTTCGGCCATGAGCACACAACTATCCAGGGCTTAAATTCTCAGAGTATTTCCTGGAGCCCCCCATACCCCACCCCCATTAGGTGCTCCAGGCTTCAGCTGCAGGGGCGGGGAATCTCAGGGCTTCAGCCCTGAAGGAAACAGAGGGTGCTGGGGCTTGGGGCTTCAGCCACGCGGGGTGCGCCGGGGCTACTGCAGGTTTGAAAATATTTACCGGCGCTCCGCTCTGGACGTCTCCGGCTGAATTTAAACCTCGTAACTACCCCACCTTACTGTGAAACTGATTGTTTCTCACAATGGGTTCAGGTTTCTAGACAGCCTCAGGCCTAATCAGTTCCAACACACAATTGTGCCCTCTGGCTGCTGTACTTCATATGCTGGTTTGACATTCATAAAGAGCTTTATAGTTTATTGCCTTTAATAATGATTCAAATGGACTCAGAGGACTCTCCAAAGCCTAGGTTTCCATTCCAAAAACTGCTGTATGGCCTTAACCTCTCTGCCTCAGTTTCTTAATCTGTAATATGGGAAGAACTCATGGGGGGTAGGGGGGGGTTGAGGCTTAATGAGTATTTCTAAGCACTTTGAGATCCATGTTTTAAAGTAACTATAAATGGCAAAATACTGTTCAATCCCACAAAGTTCTCATTTCAGTTTCATTCAACTCTGTCTAGGTATTCTGCCACTGGGTTTAATGGAGTTTATGGCGGAATACGGGCCTGAGGCCCTGCGTGTCAAAACAGGGAGACAAGGCGAATGAGGTAATATCTTTTACTGGACTAACTTCTGTTATGGAAAGAGACAAGCTTTTGAGCTTACAGAACTCTTTTAGTCCAGACCTGAAGAAGAGCTCTGTGTAATTATAAGCTCAAAAGCTTGTCTCTTTCCACAACAAAAGTTGGTCCAATAACAGGTATTGCCTCACTCAACTTGCCTCTCTAATATTCTGGGACCAACACAGCTACAACACCGCAAACAATAGTAAAAGCATGGTAAGGCACTGAGGTGCAGGGGGCAGACCTTGTTCATTAGCAAGACCTTATCAGAGACCTGACAGAACCAGACTCAAATTATGCTCAGAAGCAAACACAAGATACCCATACTGGAGGAAGCCTATTAAAAGGTGATCTCCCCAGAATCAGCCCACAGTTGTGGAGCTAGAGGGAGAGAGAGGCAACAACAACAATGAAAGAAGGAAAAAACATGTAAAACTGCATCTTTATGCATGTTTTCTAAATCATTTAGGTTTGTCCTTAGACTGAGTCTGGTAGTTAATCTAGGAATGAAGAGTTCTGACTTCTAGGTCCCAGTTGTGTGAGACAGCTGTGGTCCCCTATGGAAATTCACTTCAACCCCCTATGCCCTATTTACCCCTCTGAAACAGAGACCTACTTCTTGGGGGAGGTGTGTGTGCGCCAAGCACTTTGAGTTTCTTGGATGGAAGGCAGTACTGAAGTGTCAACTACTAGATCTGTTTCCTCAACATATGCTCACAGCCTTCACATATTCGCAGTGGAGATGAGCAGCAGATGCTGCACTTCGCAGAGATATGCAACTCACCCTCACAGAGAGTTGACATTGGTGGTGTCACTCAGAAGGAGCAAGAGCAAGAGAACTCCTGAACCCTGAGACTCTGGGCATAGTCCCAGACTGTGAGGAGGGGCTCCCCATCAAGGTGGAGGGGGGGGAGGAAGGAAGAGGAGAGGGGAACAAGTTAGAATAACTATACTATAAAAAATAACTTTTCTAACATAAAAACTATTTACAATATCTATTTACAGGCTAGAAGGAAGAAGCTGCAGAAAACTGGATACAGAGGATTCCAACTCAGGCCTTGCAGTGGTAAAAAGGAACTGGAGCGGTATCGGCCTGCACCACCTCTTACGCCCTCTGTCTGGAGCATGAGGAGAACAACTGCACTTGTGTGGGCCAAAGGACACTACATGTTAATAATCTCCAGACACTAATGGCACACATGCATATCCATATGTGAAGTACACATCAGGACCAGCACTTGAAGAACCCATCCTTCCTAAACAGGGACAGCTAGCATATATGCAATAGAACTGGAGTGGACCCTCTCATGAGATCTTTCACCCTTCACAACCTGCTTATGGAGCATTAGACTGTATGAAGATACTACAGCAGAAAGTTTGGGCACACTTGCCCAGGGAAAGTTCATAGCATACCTGCATTCTTAGAAGGGACAGCAGTGTTTGTTGAAGTCCACTCCACCCACAACACAACAAGTTTGCAAAGCAGCCTGTATTCACATACCATGACAAGTATCTCTAGAGAATGGAGCAAGGGCTTCCATCTGGTATGAGGACAACAAGGCTTAGAAGTCTTAGTGAACAGACCCTCAGCCCCAAACTAACTTGGCTCTCACAATGGACGCTTTCTTTGATGTGAAAAAACCCCAACACAGAGTTTTCAAAGTTAAGATGGACCTTTGCCAAAAGCCTGTGATCCAGACAATAGGGTCCTGAACCATATTTACATTGAGCACATCCTTCATTAGGCATTTACACTTCCAGTAATTAAGGTATATCAAACAATGAAAAGGTACATACTCAGACTTGACCTTCCAGTTCCTGCTCATGCAACCCCTCTCTTCAAGACCCTCCAGAGTCCTTGGCCACTCGTTCCTGCCTTCAAATACAAACTCATATTATGAATCTGTATTTGAGGGTAGGAATATAAGCGCCAGAGCCCTGTTCCATGTCCCACCCTCCCACTCCCAAAACCACCCTCAAACAAGACTGGACATTCGGAACCTTTATCAACAAAAGTTTTTCAGGGCCGAGGTAGGTGTATGCACCCCCATTACTTTATTTTTAAAATGTTTTCTTATACACATTGGTTGATAGCCCTAATATTTAAATACTACCCCTAAATAACATATTCCACGTTAAGATGCACTAGTGATAAGTCTACCCCTTATTAACTATCCAAATAGATTGCTGCAATAGCGTTAAAATCCCAGTTTCAAAATTGAACCCAAAGAAAAATACCCTGCTGGCTGGCAGGAGTTGTTGCAATTGCAGATACATGCCTATTACAGCAGCTTCTGCTTTCCCAGCCACATCAGTAAAGAGACAGGAGCTTGTCATTTTCACTCAGACTGCTCACACATAAGAACAGAAGTGGCAGGGAGAGAGGATGGATGGAACCAGAATGGCAAAATATCCTGTCCACATATGTGGTTGGGTACCATCTTCAGCGTCTTGCACAGTTTGCAGGTTCTCACTCAGTGATGGTACTTGGATTTAACACCATTGCAGCACTTAATTTGGAAGATTACTAGCTGGTGGGAAGACAGAGTAATTTCTTAAAGAAACAAAATATAATGTAGGTGGCAAAGGAGGAGGAGGAAATTTGGCACTTTGTGGGCCAGTCATCTGTGACAGCATCTTTTCCCAGCACTCTGGAACCTCAGTTTGTTCAGCTGAATACGGAAACATCTCTGTTTTGATTATATGAATTCATTTGGCCCTTTAAAAGGCAGGCAAAACATGCCCTAAAACACAAATAAAATTACTTGAAGGTCAAGCAACTAGTGAATGAAGCCGAACTGTAGGGAAGGCTGCAGGCAGCCACTGAGCTCAGCACTCTCCAGCAAGTGGATCTGCTACTCAGTGGGAATCAGTTTCAAAGAAGAGATAGCAAAAAGACTGACAAAGAACATTGTTAAGTGGACTGTCCTTCAGCACAGGAAACTCCACCTTAGCAAGGTTTACCTGAGTAGTTCATCTTTGCTGTGTGACTCATAAGTGATGCATGGTAAATTGTTCTAGTGAGACACAAGCTGTGTCTACATTAGAAAGTAAGCTCTACTAGAGAGTCCACTCAATATGACACTCCTCCGGCCCTATAAATCACGAATATGATTAGGCTGCTGTCACAGACCCCTTCAGCATGAGTCAGTCATACTTTCTGTATCATGTGTTGTGTAATGTGGTTCAGCCCTGTCAATAACAGAAGCCAAAACACTGTCCAGACATTCAGTTGAGTCAGAAATATGAAGCTTGCGTTTTAAAAAGTGATACAAAAGTGTATTTAACACTTTACAACATCTAATGAGCTATTTCAAGTATCTTTTCAGTAACAAGTCTATTCCCCTTTGCCCTGAATGCTTTGCAACCACAAGGAAACTAAGCCACCTAAGGAGCTTTTAGGGATTAAAGGGTTAAATATCTCAAGCAGCTTACTTGAAGGATGCAGAACTGGAAAAAGAAGTCTCTCTCCTTGGCTCAAAGCCTTTACACATCCTCTTCTCCTGTCTCCGTCACCTACTCTCAAAGACCTTTCAACGTTTAGCCCTTTCCCTAAATCCCAGGTCTGGCACCCTAATACTCAACTTTATAGAAGGAATAGACTCAGACAAGCTATGTGTGTACAGAAAGAGAAAAGCACTCAGTTGAAGAGATGCTCTAGCCAACAACTCCATCCCTCCTCAGCAACTACCCCAAATCTCATGGCAATAATCTCTTCTCCTCAATTTACACTGTGGGTTTATTTTTAATACCCTAACACCCAGATAGTGTGTCTAACCCAGCCAGTGTGTGTTTGCAGCTCAGCTCTGTCCTCCCCAAGGGACCTGCTTTCTTTAAGAAGAGCATGGCATTCCTGTTGCTATAGGAACAGTGGTGTAGTCCCCAAGGCCTTAGAAGTTAAATCCAGGTACTGTACTTACTAGCTATACAGCTTCTGTTTTCCAGTTCAACCACACAGCAGTAGCCAAGCACAATTTAAAAACAAAATTTGCTAAGAAAAGGGAAATACTGTATTTTTTACAAGGATATGTTTAGCTGAACACTTCACTGCAAGATACATTTGAAGAGTGATGGAGATTTGGTGGAAAGCCATCAACTCACAAATTCAAACACAAGAAGCTTACAGTCTGAATTGCTTTAGTATTTGCTGCAGTGGGGGGAGAGGGACTAGTGTGGAATAGATCAAAACAGATAACTGAGAAGAGGGAGACCAACAGCCCTCCTAAGCATGTATTTATGGATGGAAATTACTTAGTTCCTTAGATCTTTCAGGACTTCTGAGCCCATGAAGAAAAACCTTGAGACTTAGTTACAAAATGTTTTGGAGTGGTGAAAGAGGAATAATGTACACTTATAAAAACTCTACACTAATGGCGCCAACATTATATGGTTACAACACTGTTACAGCTGCATTTAGTACCATAACTGTAGAATACTGCAGTCTTTTTTTCTCATTAATGTAAATGGTGAGGGGTGGGGAGAGAGAGACATGAAGCTCAAAAAAGTTTAGTCTCTTTCACCTAGTCAGGGAGTAGAGAACTCTGGTGCTTTCATAAAAGTCATACTTGTTTTTCCTGATAGACATCTCATCCCATAGTTCCATCCCTTCCACTAATACTTCACCTCTCTCTAGCACCTTTCAAAAATACTTCACAGACATTAGTTATACCTCACAACACGCCTGTGAAATAAGGAAGAATTATCATATTTTACAGATAGGCAGAGTGATTTTAAGGAACTTGCCCAAGGGTCAGAGCAGTCAGTGGTAGAGCTGAGGCTAGAACTCAGATGCGTGTGGACTCTCAGTCCTGTACTCTAACCAGTAATAGCCACTGGTCCATGTTAAGGAAGCAGCACCTGGAGAGATGTGCTGCAATTACAGTCAAGATTTTGATGAGGAGTTTGCAGGAAATAGCCTCCTCTATGACCCCTGTCTTGTAGGGGACTGTCTCAGAGCTTGCTCCCTCAGCCTAGATTCTCTTTGCAAGTGGTCCCACACTTTTATGTCAATTCACCCATGGCGTCCTTTATTTACACATTATGCAGCTTCATATCCCATCACCAAGCTTCAACATACCCCCTAGTCACAAGATGAGACGGTGGGGAGAGAGGTCTCACGTCTGAGATCCTGGGCTTCTTTGCCCTTCCTTCCAGGCTCCGCCTCTCCTTGTCTCTCTTTTAACCGTCCCCAGCTGACAAGCCGAATCCCTTTGTTACCTGGTTAATCATCCGGTTCTAATAAATTATCTCCCAATTTTGGCCATGTGGGGGTGCTTGTCAAAGTGCACAGAGTGGTGAGCTAGCCCTAGACTACTCTCACTCCAGCACAAGGACTGAAATACGGAACTCTAATCTGATTGCTAGAATTCATCACACCCACAGCTACCTTTATAAAACTGTTTGCTATATCCAGGCACATTTTATTTGTTCATAGCATTCATTACTGTAAATGTATGAATAATCAAGTCAGTATTATCAGTTGCATGCTATTTGGTTTGACATTTGCTAGAGTAACAAGGGTGGTATATCACAGATCATTGGAACAAGTTCATTGCCTGACTTGCACAGAGAAATACAACAACACAGAATCAAACTAAACTTGAGGCTTGCACAATTTCCTGTCAAGAAAGCAAAATTCACCCTTATAGCACATCCCTTCAGAGGCATCTCAGGGGAGCAGCAATCACAAATGTAAAATGAGGTACATGATTAAGCCTAGAACAGGAGTTTGTAAGTTTTATAAATGGATAGTTTTTGGAAAGCAGAGTGAGCGATATAAGCGCACTAGATTTTGATCTTTTTCCCCCCCTTGGAATACAAGAGCAAACTGCAGAAAAAATTCTGAGTCTATTCCTTTGGGGCTAGCTTTTAAATACATATATTATAGGAATTTTAAGGTGTTTCTTGATTACAGTTGGAGATTATTAGTGTCTATTTCTGACAGATCGTGTAATCCCCTGAAGCCTTTTGCCGACTATCAAGGTTGTAATTTAAACTTCAGTTTTTATTACTGGTGGCTCATTGGAGATTTATGACTGGAACAATTTTGTATTCAGCAGGGCTTACTCCCTCTGAAGCACCGTCTTGATGCTGCAAGTAAACATCACACAAGACTAGATACCCTGGTTGTAGAGTGATTCTCAGTAGACACAAAAATAGCCTTGCTCAAATAGGCTGACAGGTCCTTATTAAGAAAGCTACCAAGGAACACAAGAAAAGGAAGACCTCAGTGGTCTTGTCTCAGGTGAACCTATGGCAACCAAGCTAGCTGGCATTGGTTTATAGGCAATTAAAGAATTTCTTCTTTTCATGCCCCTTGGTGCCTTAATTTTGTTCTTGACATCTTGATTTTGTGCTAAATGAGTGCTCACTTGGTTCTTTTCATCCATCCCTTTTGTTTTAATGCCTTCCTGATTAGTCTAGCCAGCCTGTCGCCCCAGCAAACTGGTTCCCCCTTCTGCTGAGATGAAGGGCATCCAAACTGTACAGCCCTCTGTCCCCACAGGACAACTAATGTTCCACAAAACTAACACCCTCTACCCTTACACCATTTACACAGCCAAAGGTTCACTTCCAGAATCTTCTGTCTTCACTCGTGGGATAGGAAGGATTTCTAAGAAGATCGCTTGGACTTTCCACTTCTTCAGCATACTTTTGAGTTTGCTGAAGTAATCTAATTTACAAGTATCAGAGGGGTAGCCATGTTAGTCTGGATTTGTAAAAAGCAACAGAGTCCTGTGGCACCTTTAAGACTAACAGATGTATTGGAGCATAATGCCCACAAAAGCTTATGCTCCAATACATCTGTTAGTCTTAAAGGTGCCACATGACTCTCTGCTGCTAATTTACAAGGTATCACCTGAAGCCAGTTCTTCCCATTCTTCTTAGCACAGATCCTGCACAAGGTTCTTCTGTCTTCCGTGGATGGGGAGAGCTCTCCTCTTGGGCATGTTTGATAGTCTTGCATCCTGGACTGAGCAGCCATCCTCAAGCAGAGGCTGGACCCCTTTCATAAAAGGTTTGGCCATAAAGTGTTCTCTCTCTCTCTCTCTCTCACCACATTACATTTCTGGATCCTTATAATTCCATTTGTTGGAAAGAGATTTTCTTGCTCTGCAGAGTGAATTCCATTGCATAATCTCTACTTGCTGTAAAAAATACTCACCTGACAGGGGAAAAATTTAAGGCTCCAGGATTGCAGTTGGGTGAGAAAATAGGTGCTTCCACTTTCATTGGCATTAGAATTGTGTGGGAAGTTGATCTAAATCTTTTATTGGTATCATAGTTACAAATCTAACAACGAACAAAATTAAGCCTTAGGATCCCATATTTATTCTCCCTGAATGTCTAATGCTGTGTGTGCTTAGTTTACAAGCTCAAGCAAGGTGGTTTTAACTGCCAGCTTAATATGTATCATGATCTTTTCTTTCTGCTTGATATCCCCATCAATAAGATCTGGAAGGAAACAGACTTCAGTTGGCAATTTGTGGAGTATGAGGTGATAGAACAGAAAGCAGTTAACTTATGTATCTGTATTGGTTCTGCATGCAGTGCTGGCAGCAAAGTGCACATGGGGTTGATATCAATTCCCCTTCCAATTAAACAAGTCTTGACCACATCACACCAGAACCATGCTTGTTACAACAATGGTTGACTACAGTCCTCTTAGCACGTCTTGATTTGAGAGGACAAAGTGTTTTAAGATTGTCACATGAAAAGCAGAATACAAGTACAATTTTAACAATTTATTCCATTTTGCATTACTGGATTATACTGTACACAAACTAGATATTAGGACAGGTATTAAATTCTGGTCTTTTTTTAAAATAAAGTATCATTCAGGACTTAAGAACTTCTAATCTCAATATCCTCTGTTTTTTGACCTCGGGAGAATTACTTACCTCTCTGCCTCCACTGCATGACAGCTAAAATGGGGATCCTTTCTGCCCTGCTTCACAAGCATGAAGAGATTTAGTTAATGTCTGTACAACATTTGAAGAGTCATATCTCCAAGGGAAATAGGCAGAAGGGAGGAAGAACCAGGAGTTTGTCTCAAACCTCTAAGAACAACATGCCTGTTGGCAAGTTCAGCTCTCACAAATTCCAACTATGGTACATAATTCTACAGCATACTTAGGTTAGAGATGCAAATAGTTTTGTATAACACTAAAGGTCTGCTTCTCTGGTTCTATTGCATCATCTAGAATGATAAGACTCCTGTTGCCTTTAACACATTGCTCCATATGCTGGGGAGAAGTTGGGCCATGAATTCCAACCCCTTCTGGTCTGTCTGCTGGGAGAAGGAGATGGTACAGATGGTATAGGACAATTCAGGTTGAGAGGTACCTTTCTTCTGTCCTATTGCTAGAACAAGAAATCAGGACTTCCACTTGGCTGCCAAATCTTTGTAGGTGGGCCCAAAAATGTACATACTTTTTCCTAAATAAAAACTTTTTGCTTGTGCTTTGCAAAGGCTGAAAAAACACATGACAAGGAAGATCCCATGAAAGAGAAGAGAAGGAGGAGAACTGAAGAAAGAAATTCCTTTAAGAAGTTTTGAAGAATAAATTACAATTTAAGTACCTCACTGTGTGTCTAGAATAGAAGTTTTCAGCAAGAGATACTGCCATCTAGTGGAGAGGGAGCTTCCCTCAAGATGTTAGATTTTAAGTAAGCCATTAGTGTCGTTGGGATTTGTATCAATTTATTTTTGAAGCCATAGTGAACTCTTCCTTTTTCCAGCAACACTAAACATGACAACATGAGATAAATATGTCTGATGTGACTTCTGGCAAATCCATCACAACTGACATGTACCCTTAAAATAATACCACAGAAGAAACAAAGGCCAACGTTGTGGTAACATACTTAAGTGCGATAGTTTAACTGGAGAAATTCATTCTGGGATGGTCGAAGTCTAGACCAATAAATTTTACAACACTCATGCCAATATGATAGATTAGAGCTCCCTCTTCGTTCCTCAAAGCAAATGAGAGTTGGTTAGGACGCCTGATTTACTTAACTCCTATTCTCCGTACTACTCACTTTTACTTAACCTCATCATGTTCAAATTTGCCATGCTAGTGAGCCATTATCTCTCCCTTTATTTTGTTTTCTCCTATTAAAAGGTGGATTTCTCTGGCTGTGGTCAGGTTTCCAAAAGCTGAAGGGGAAAACTGGTCAGGCGGATTTGGTCTTCAAAGATAGAACTGGCTCTCATTTGATCACAGTGATTACCAGTGGGGAGGAATTTACTTCCAGGAGAGAAGGGCTATGGCCAGAGATTCCTGGGACTCAGCAGGAAGTATAAAGGAGGTTAGCTGCAAAGAAGTCAGTAGTTATCTGTTCCAACATGGGACAGAGGTTTAATGCAATGAAGTAATTGCTGGTCTTTTTTGTTTTGTTTTGTTAAAGAATGAACATGCAGATTTAAAACTGAAGAGCAAGTTTATGCAGGTTGTGTTTGGAATTGTTTTCTAAGTGACTTAATTATATTAAATGTCTGTTTGATTCTATATTAAAATCTGGGCTTTCTGGTAACAGGGCTCATCAACAACTTCCACATCAAACCCAGATCTCATAATATGAACTTAGCTGAGCCAGTGCAGAACCCTTCAAAAGGAGTGCTGGAGAATGAGGCAGTGAGATACAGAACAGATTTATGGTCTGGGTTTAGACAACTACACCAGTGCCAGACAATTTCCCTCCCACCAAAACTCTGATAAAGATTCAAGAGACCAAGAGCCAGCCCCATACCCAGTGACTAAACAAAAAAATAAGGCAACCTGACCATCCAAATAAGATTACACACAGTTCATCACCAAATGAAAACACCACAAGGAATAGTTTAGCATATATCAAAATAAATATGGAAGTTTTACTGCAACGTGTCCCTCTCCATCATCATCATGTTTCACAGTTCTTCATGGAAACAGGGAAATAGTTTAATGTAATCTAGAAACTTATTGAATCATAATGTGCAATATACATTAAAACAGCTCTAACATGAAGCATGGGGACCATTTCACCTGTCTGGGCCCTCAAAACTAATAGCCATATTAGTCTATTGCATAAGAAATACTGTGCAATAGGGTATCCTAGCTCTTTTAAGAAGATCCTAGCTCTTTTGCCACACAGAACTACAGAAATACAATATGGAACCCAATCAGATAAGAAGATTTCTCATACTGCTCAGCATTCAACCTCACTCTGCTGGCTCTGAGTTACTGAAGAGTCTTATAATGGACTCCTGTATTGACCAACATTTTACTCCGCTCACATATTCGGGTAAATGAGAAGGGCAGAGTGGATGCTAAACGACTCCAATTTATTCTGTGTGAACCCTCACTTCAGTGTGATCAAATATCTGCTTGCAGGTACATTAATTAAAGCATCACAAGCGATAGGAATGCATTGTGTGGGTTAGAAATCTATTTCTACTTTTCCATTTTATTTTCACTTATAAAACAGCCAAACAGTTTGGAGAACAGAGAAAACTACTGAATCCCATGTTCCTCTAACTACAAAATTATATAAAAGCACTGTTCCATTTAAGAATAAACCTCAACATTAAATTATTCATCTTCCCAGTACCCCCTTCTAAAGGGTTTCCTATACCCGTTTTTATATTTATATGCACTACTGTAATCGAAGACCACTGTGTTAGTTATTAGATAAAACACAACTAAAAGGGGGCCCACATCCCAAACAATTTATCTGTTTTTCTAGACACACCTTAGCTTATTTACTTTTTATACACTTCTTATTGTTTGACTTTGTTTAATCAGTTTCCTGCTGATACTCTTGTATAAGTGCCATGCTGCTGTGTTTGAGTCTGCATCACTACAGGAAAACGTTAAAAACTTCTTTAGTGGGAAATTTAACTTAAAAAGTCATGAAGTATTTCCATTCATTATTGTTCTGTGACCATCCTTCACCCCCTTTTTTTCTGGAGTCGGCAGGAGAAGAGAAGCACGACCATTCTGGGCATACACTACTTGACACTGTCAATTTAAAGGGAAAATCTTTCCGCAAGATTATTACCACCAGAGAAGTCTGCGCACGACTTTGAGAAAGGTGAAATGGTCAGTGAGAGAAGGCAATTCACGATGTGCTAGCACTTCCTTAGGAAAGGGGATGAACAAAGAAGCATTGAGCTCACATTCTGGTAGGATATCTCCTTTCTATCTTTCCAGAAAGCAGGACTGCAGTTTGTGCACTTTAACACCTATAACAGTCCACAGATCAGTCCCAGCTAGAGAGATAGTGACAAAATTCAGACCACAGCTAGCGCAGGCAGATGAGCCACAGCATGTATGGTAAATGCAGATGCAGAGATGTTGGGTGCACCACACATACCTGGAATTCAACCATGGCCCCAAAAGAACAAAAACAAATACAGTTACAAGAATGAACAGAAGATACTGGGCGGTCATGGCTCACAGTCAATTTGGGAGAATTTGGCCTTCAGTGTTCTAAGTGGTCATGAATAATATTGACAGAGACAAGGTGGGTGAGGTAATATCTTTTATTGAACCAACTTCTGTTGGTGAAAGAGACAAGCTTTTGAGATCTAGAGAGCTCTCTGACTGGTGTCACCTTATCTCTCTCCTATGCTGGGACCAACACTGCAATGAACAATACTATTTATTATAAAACTGCTCATCCTAAAAGATCCCAAATACATCCAGGATTCACGTCACTCATCACTGAGATGCAGCCACCTGTTTAACAGTGCATGGTAACACTCCTCCACAGTTTAGGTCAGAAAATGAACTGTGTATTTCTCAGACTACAAGAAGGATTTATGTAGGTTGGAATGTAATTACCCAAATACAGGTACCTAACTCAATGCTTACCGAGATTATGCTCAAAGATTAAGTAGACATTAGAAGCCTGGCAGGCACAGGGCAAATGAATCCACCAGGATATGCAGATCATGACCAGTGTCATGAATGACAAGCAAAATGTGACAGTTCTTTCCATGACAGCAAAGATCATTCAGCTCTTGCCTCTTCAGAGAATGAAGATGTACCAAATTATGACAATGGCCAGTTTTCTGTGGGCTGTAAACCACTTCAGCAGTTCTTATCAATTCAAGTGACATCTCCCTTATTTGAGACCAAGTCAGATCACTTATCTATCCATTGATAGAGAGACCTATGGAGATAGATGCATGCTTTTTCTAATGGTCGATCATTGTATCCGAATTAAGGTTTCCTTTTTGTTCAACATGTACATCGTCCAAAAATACGCATCAGACAAAATGCCTCAGGAATAGCATCAGCTGGAAATGAGTTAAAACTAGTTTCAGGTACTATACCTCCCCTCTACGAAGTAGTTTTGCCAATTTGGGCGGGGGGGGGAGTGAGGGGGGGGACTTACAGTCATTTTTCTTTTTTTAAAGAAAGGTTTTTTTTTCCAGTGTTGCTGTGTGAAAGCCCTATACAAACAGGAAAAACTGCTGTACAGATTGAAAGCACTGGTAAATCTTCCCCTTTGCTGGTACTCACCCTGATCAATAGAGTGCTGAGGAAGCTGGCTAAGTTGGCTATTCACTACACCTGCATACGTCCGCAAGAATTCCTCTTCACTGGCAGTCAACTGGAAATGTGCAAAAAAAGGAAGGATGAATAGCAGGAAACAGACTATTGACAAATACCACTGCCTTCCCCATATCAGTCCATGTACAATTTAAATTTAATTCATTTAAAGCATCTAACTCCAATTGGACCCAACTCTTCCTTTGCTACCATATTCTGATTTTTCAGAGTCTTACACTTCAAAAGCAGAGAGTATCAATCCCACAACCCATACTCACTGAAAAGTGGACTATCACAAGGATGGATGGAGTGACTTTTCCTTTCCTCAATGTCTTCAGATTTATATCCTCACTGTGCAAATCTAAATGAGGTTAATTGTACAGTATACCTGAAAGCATTTTCTGACCTCTAGTATGAGTACCCTATTACTGCTGATGACATGCAAGAGGGAAAGAACTTAGCTTGAATGTTAGAGCCCAAGGAAAATTTATGGGGCTGCACTTAGAGACTTCTTTTTATTTGTTAACGGAGTGAATTGTACACAGAAATCAGTGGGACCCAATCAATACAGAATCCTACAATCCAGATTAAAAAAAAACAATTTTTAAGATTTTTAACATCTTTTTTTAATCAGACCCAGTTCATCTACGATTTTTAATTTTACAAAGACTATATGAATTCCCTGAAAAATTATGAAAACTATAAACCCATTTATACAAATTTGGGTGTATGAGCCATATCTATATTCACTGCAGCCCTGCTATTCTAGTGCTAGAATCAGTGATCTCTACATGCACTTAGATCTTGGGTCAATGATGGAAAAACCCCTTCTGCTGCTGTAAAACTGTCTCTCCACTATGGGATTATGCTGGCATAGTTACAATGCCATAGCTACGCTGCTATTGTCCCCGTAGTATAGACATGACCAAAATGTGTCCTGCAAAAGTGAATTCCAGAACAAGTGGCCCCTCCACCCATCTTAAAAGAATTTAACAGAGTTTAACCCTGGGGACAGGGAATGGGAACATCCCAGTTGGTCACAAATTCCATGATGGGGTGGAAGAAGGAGGTGGTTAAGTTCTGATACTTTTTCAGGACTCCATTAAACTTACATTTGATCCCATCTTCCTAAGCATGAGCAGAACTCTCACTTTCTGCTGGATGTACATCTCCTCCGGACTCTTCCCGGGGACGCCCTCACGGTTCATTCCCCTCCTCCCAGCTCCTGGGACTCCTGCAGATGTAAAGAAACCAGAATGAAGTGAACTGATAGTTATGGTTTGATATGCATAACTGGAGAGTTCTATTTCCAAAACACCTATTTTTCACCATAGGCCAAAATACTTCATGAGTTGGTTTGACAACTAGGCTGGGATGGCTTGGTAATCTAACTTCTGACAGGCAAAAAGAGGCCCGAGTCACTCCACTGTAAAAAGCAAACCAGACAGTGGATTTGGAAAATAAACCCATCACAAGTCTGGCAGCAGGAGCTGGCTGAGCAGAGTTTGCACCTCCATAACACTTGAGCCATTGAGTGTGGTTGGGGAAGGGCACAGAGTAGCCACGTATCCCCTCACACCACATACATGGGATTAAATTATACAGGCAGAGACACCATGATAGAAAAAGGCTCATCTACTGACCTCATGACAGAGGGCTCAACCCTGCAAGATTCTGGGCATCTCCATCTCATTTTCTTCAAAAAGTTGAGAATGCTCAGCAGGTCACAGGACTGAGCCTTAAGTATGAAACTCAAACACACCACCACATTGCTGATCATGTCAATATCAGTTCACTTAGCACGTGTCATGACTTTAAATCTAAGGGGAGAAGATAGGATTCAAGAAAAATTGAAAGAATCATCTCTAATACCAATTGATTTAACTTCACCTGCCTATAGACTTTTTTGTAATAACCATGACTAAAGGTGGAGACAGGATGCAGCGCGTACATCATTCAAGTTTATTTAGCTCTACAGTCAAACATAAGTCAGGTGAAATTTATTCCCCAAGTCATTTTCCCTATTTCTGTTCTTATAATCTGAAAAAAATCCATACATAATCCTTCTTTATAAATTTCTAAAACTGATGTGTTGCTTTTTAGTAGGAAGTGGAATACCTTAAAATTTCCTTCCCAATATTACTTAATTGTTTATGTTTTCTGTCAGAAGGAAGCGTTTTATGGAAATAGCAGTTGGAGATTTATATCCACCATGTATGCCCACAGTAGCACTTCATTTTATTGCAGGAGTAGGTGGAAATTGCTTAAATCCCATAATCTGGTACTTTTACCAACCCACAGAGTAAATGTTTTCAATTATAATCCACTATTACTATGAATACACACACTGCATACCAGTTCATTCAGAATCAAGGTTCAATAAATTCTTAAGTACAAGTTGTTTTGAAAATTAAGATGCTTCACACAATATTCACTCATGAAACAGACTAGCAAACTAACAGCTACTGTGCACTGGCTCCAGACCTGTGCATCACAGAAACTTAATCCCCACCAGGGAATTCCTTCATGGAGATGTAAGCCTGGTATTGCTCCACACTGCACATCTAGCAGACAGGTCCCCAGTACTACCTTCTGCAGTTAGTTTTCACTCTCTAAATTTGGCCTGTGCTGAGTTGTCAGCCTTGTGATTCCTGGCAGGTTTCAGTAATCCAGGGAACACATCAGATTCATCAAGGCACTACTGCTAAAGAATTTGGAGCACCAGGTTTAGACAAGCTTTTTTATTTTAATTTTTTCTAAAGCAAGTCAGACCTCTCCTTTTCTCCTTAATTATAACTTTTAAAGAGAAAAAGTAATTAGGATGTGGAAAGAGTTCAGGTTATATATCGGCATTCCTGGATGACTCAGTAATTATTCAAACTTAAGCAGTAGCTGTAATGGAGAAACCTCACCACCCACTTTATTTCAGTACTGCCAAGGTGCCAGTGAAATGCAGGCCTGAGATTTAACTATAATTTCACCAACACTACTTGAAAAAGTTCCCAGCGAGAGGTTCTGCATTGTGCTGATTTTGATGTAGAAGGCTATATTTGAAAACCAGCAACTGGTAAATATGCAATGTTGACTTCATTTATAATTGAGTTAACAGATGATTTGGGGAGGGCAGAAAAACACACACAATCCAATGACATAAAAAAATTATAATTTCTTCTCTTAAAAAGGTGGAATAGTTTTTCCATTCAAAATGTCAGTAACTTTATACTGAAATGCCACACATTCCACTGTTCTGAACTGTGAAAAGAAAGTGAACAACGGAGAATAAATAAGCATGTGATGAGACAGGCAATCTAATTAAAGCATTTATAATAATTAACTGATCCATATGACACTGTGGTAAAACTGTGCAAGTGGTTCTGAATCACTCTCCACTGCACAGCTGTGCAAAGAGGTGAATTTAACACTAGTGAAAGGTGCTGGATTGGCAGCCAAGGAGATTCAATCCTATTTATCCTGTAAAAAAAAGCAGACAGCAGCAGCACAAGTTTCTCCCACTTTATCCCACCTAGACGCCCAATCTGGATGGACTGTTATCTGCAGTGTGCATCAAACACTGCACAGGTAAGATCTGTACTGCATGATCCATAATGGGCTTCACACAGTCTTCTGCTCTTCATACTTCTAGAACTCTAAAAACCCCACCTTGAAATTTTTTTGCCCCATTCCTTTCTCCTTCATTTTGTATTTATGGTTGAAAAGCTCTATTAAAAGGAAGGGTTTTGCAGAGAGTTGAAGTTGTAGAATAGCACGAGACAGCTGACACTCATTTTTGCTGTCCCAGCTTTTACAATCTGCACCAGTCAGTCATACTATAAGGCCACAGGAGCTAACAGCAGTGCAGCTGACCAATGGCACAAATTAAGAATCAACATACCTGCTGCCTAACTATTAAATTCAAGCCATTAGGATTCAGTTACAAGTAATAAATAAAGACAGAACTGCAGTCATTTGAGGACTGGAAAGCACACCTGAAATAATCATTGGGGAGATCACAATACTTTAGCCTACAAACTAACATGATTTTGAAACAAGTCTGATCTTCACATCATTGATCTTAAAAAGTATGGATGTGGGATAGCTTTGGAAATCCATGGATGACATCTTAACTGGCTAGGCTGAGATTCAGAACCAAATGCCATCATTAACTGCTGTACCCTTATATTAATTCACTTTTTAAAAAACATTTCACATACCCACATTTCTTTTCTCTTCTCCCGGTTACGGATTTTGGACCATTTTTGTAAAAGGCTTCACTATGCACTTTGACATTTGAACCACACAGATTCTCAGCAGGTTAGATTTCGGAATACTGTGCTTGGCTTTATGGATGCCATGTTAGTTTAAAGGGCTATCAAACACATCCATCTACCAGTGCAGCCAGTACAGGAACAAGCATCAATAGACTGACTGGTTCAGAATCCAGAGACAAGGCCCTAATGTGGGTCAGTAGTTTGAGAAGGGAAAAGCAAGCAAGTCCTTCAAAGGATCAACATGGGGCCAATTTCATTCACTTCATACACCAATAACCTGGAAGACGATGACAGAGCAAGCTTGTAGCAGGTCAGTACAGAAAGAGGTTTCATTTACCCAGGGTGTCAAGTGTCCCTTCATAATCTGAACCCCTGAATGGGTAAATCAGATGTTTCAGTGGGGCAGAAAGCAAGAAATCCTCCAAAAATTAAAGGAGTTTAATCTCCCCACAAAAGCCTAAAAATGCCAAGAAATGCTAACACTCAAGCATATTAAATGTGGATAAAATTATACCAATTATCTACCAGTAGGTGGCACAAACATCCAGGGAGACGCCACTTCTGCCCCACTCTCCCACCTAGAGAAATCCCCCCACACTTCAACAGTTTATCTTTAACCATGGAAGGGTGACAACTCCTCTTCACTTTACCCCAACCTGAGAGAGGACAAAGGAAACAAAACAGGGAGAAAAAAATAGAATAGGATGAAAAGGAAGGAGATGATTGAAGAGAAACAGGAAGAAGGTTGAGGGGAATGGGGAGAATGAGGAGAAAAACACACTAAGATCAAGGACAAAAACCAAGAGAATTGTTAGGAATACACCATTTCAAACTTCTGAATTTAGAATTCAAACATTCTCTATGTTTGCAGCAGAGAAATTGAGTTGGTTTGATACCAAGGACTAAAAAGAAGTGTAGAAAAAACACTTCCAACCCAATGCCATAAATGAGTTTTCCCACTCACAAGTGCTTGTGCTGGAGTAATTATAAACAATCGCACCCCCAACTTTTAAGACTCCAAAAAGTCAGAACTGAATCAAAGGTAAACAATCTAACAGTGTTATCTCTAGATTTGTTCTGCACTTGAGACCATTTACACAGTAGAGCATGTCACTTAACTTGCCTCAAAAAGGTAAAAAAATATAGAATTGAAAAAGCATCAAAAGTGATAAAAGGGAAAAACTAAACAGAGCCTGGTTTAGCCACAACCAAGCATGTGTGAGAACGGTGCCCGAACACAATATCCATTTTATCTAAGCCAAGAGAGGAATTGTTTAAGGTGAGCCATGAGGGCATATTGAAGAGTCATGGGATGAAACTGAGCAAATGAAAATTTAAGCTGAGTATCAAAAAAGATCTCTCAGCAGTGAGATCTATTAGTTCATGACAACACTGAGGAAAAAAAAGATGCATTTTTACAAGACAGCTAATGCTGTAAAAGCCTAGTGTAGGCAAGGCACTAGGATTTTATCTTGAGGTCATTGGCTGAGATACCTAAATTAGAATTTTACAAAGTGTGAGCTCTCATGTTATTCATTGCTCTTCAATGGACTTATTTTCTGTGGAGATGCAAGTTTGGGACTCCATAACAGAACTTTTACTAAAGAAATTTCAGTAATTCTGTTAGTCCAGTATTTTAGATATTAGCCCTCTTAGGTTTTTTTATTTTCATAAAGTAATTGTGCTGTTGTTCTTTTAAATAAAAAGCAACCGTTTCTCTAGTAGTACAGCTGGCTTTATGTTTAACAATAGGGAGCAATTCTGACTCTGCCTGACAACGCTGCCTGGATGAATCTTAACTATAGCCATATCTAATACTTTCCATTATAAGACCCTTTTTTCAGTTGCTTATAAATTTGTCAAATTTTAGACATTCATGCCAAAGTTTTCCATGCCAGCTATTTGCCTAATTCTGATTTTTTTTAAAGTATCAGCTAAAATTGTTGAGCCATTTCCAAAAATGAGGTTAGAAGAAAATATGTTGTTTTGCCTATTAAAATACTTACAACTATTTCATCGAGAAGTTGTAGTGCCTTCAAGCATTGGAGCAGTGACTTGAAATTTGGCAGGGGATTGCCCAGTGTTAGGGATGTGCCTTTTGTTGTCCCCATGAAATGTGGCCAAATTTGGACCAAGTTATAAGCTCCTGAAAATCACAGTGTGCACATGCTTAGAATGGCTTGTTAAGAGTTTGACAGCTAAGTTTCCTTAAGATTTTTGTCTTCGCTGAGCATGCTCCATCCCCACACAGCTCTTATGCATCAACCAAATTGTGCAAGCACTACTCCACTCCCTCTACCCAGAGTAACAAAGTATTCTCCATTCTTGGGCTGCAGGGGCTGAGCAGGTTTTTTCCTGGATCTGTTCCCTCTTGGCTGCTAGGGCCTGCTTTGGTGCTGGGCACTGGAACTAAGACTAGGAAGACAGTCATTGTGCTCTTTTCCCTGTCCACCCTCCTGAGCTGTGCTGCCCATGCAGTGTGGTGAAGGAAGAAGCTGCCTGACTTGAATGCAGGGAAATCAGAAGCTAAAGGGGAAACAGAGCAGGAGCTGGAGAGACAGGGGGCACATACACAGGAGCAGAGAGTTTATATCAACTAGAGCACACTCCCCTTAAGAACCTGGAATCGAACCCATGTTTCTCACATCAGGATTCCTTTGTTTTTAATAAATAAGTTGTGACTCCAACTGGCCAACTGTCTCTCATCTTATTCTAGTGGCTGGTCCACAGTGAATAACTACACCACCAGTTATTCTGTTAACTCAAGTGGCAGACAGGGAGAGGGCTGTGCTTTGGGTCTAAAGATCCCAAACTTGCTGATGAACCATGTGGGAGTCAATAGGGTTCAACATGATGGAATTTCCCCCCACCCCCCATCCCAGGTTCCCTTTTTAAAAATCTAAGGATATTGCATACAAAACAAATACAACTTACCTGCTTTAAAAAAAAACGAACCACACAAGATCAGATAACCCAAGTGCTCAGTCCTGATTAATGATCACAACTGGAAAAAAAGGGGAACGAAAATGCCCTGTGAAGATAAAATATTAAAGAGAAATATATAAACTGAAAAACAGCAATACAATTAACATTTTTTTTCAATCAGTCTTATACCATTGCATCTAGCCAATGTTTGTAAAACTGAAGACAGGCTACGTGAAGCAGAAATCTGTATAATACTCCTTATGTATTATTTCAGTAAGTGATTAAAGATGAAAATCAATCACTAACTACATTCCTGGTGGAATTCTGCATCACTGTTGATCAGAATACACTCAAATCTTGCTTTCTTTGGGAGTTGGGGGAGGTTTCAACATAAAACCCGTCTCTTTGGACAAGCAAGTAAAAGTGCAGCAGAACAACCAGGTGTAACCTCCTCTGGGTAAAAACAAGCATGATTCATCACTTAAAAATTCAGGGTGGGGTAGAAAAATATAATGCTTATGGCCAAAATTTATGTTTTCAATTATGCATATGGCATCTGAATATAGCACTTAAATGATTAATTAAAAACCCCTGCTTCTTTTACACTGTAATTAATGTTTCAAAAAGAAATTTTAAACATTGGCTAATCACATACGGATTACATTTTTTGACTGATCAAGATGTGGGTATTTCTAAACCAATTTTATAATTATCATTAGGAACTAGAGGTTGAGTAGGTTCCCTAACGGACAATCACTGGTCACCAGAGTCCACACACATCAGGGCTAGCTCAAGTGAGATTACTGGTCATCAAACCTTTCCCATAATATGGCACAACGGTGTGAGTAGCTTCTGCTCAGGACAGCTCCACAACTTGAAGCATGTCAATCATTTGACCATACCAAGGGCCAGGTTTTAATTAAAACTCTGATTAGAAGAGCCAATTTGTACACACCTGGTCCTGCACTCCCCACCTAAATGAAACCTCCAGCATGGAGACCAGGGTTCTTGATTAAGTGTAGAGATACACACTTGTTATTTTCAATCAGGAGGTGAAGGCAAAATTGGAGTAGCTCAGAGTTTCTCCTAGTCAGTGCCCTGCACCATTCCATGCTGGGAGACGGCCAAGCCTGGAATGCCTGAGATCTCCTGAACCATTATACCAACTTTGTCCAAGAGAGACCAGGGCTGAAATTACTACAAGCTTCACCCACAGCACTCTACAATGGCTCCTACTAGGAAGAGCTGGGAGTGGAGGAGCTATACCAACTGCTTTAAAAGCCATTCATTGCACCTCTCCAGAAGAGAGAAAGTGTCTGTTATGAAAGGACTATTTAAGCCTTACCTTCCTCCTTCACTAATTAGTTCCCACTTTTCTTACCCCCTAAAATGCAATACAGCCCAATGACCCATCACCTACAGCACTGACAACAGAACCATTTACAGTAACTAATTGCTCTTTTCATTTTTATAGACTTCAAAGGCATCCCACCCTCCATCATTACATACACATGGAACTGTGGGAACTCCTTCCTTCAAAAAGAGATTAAAGCACAGGAACTAACCACTTCTGAAGTGCACTAATTTCTATTAACAGCCAACAATAGCACTCTCACACTTACCATTAAAATGCCAGACCCTTCCAAAAAGCTTTAAGTAATGGCAATCTATCTATGCATATAAGCCCCATTTATCAAACAATCCATTATCAAGTAACTCAGAAAAGAGAACATTTTCCTGGCCAGGCATTGTAGTTACCATCTCACAAACTACAAATCCCACCTGAACTCAACTGCAGATTGAAATTTGGTCTGGGTAAAAATTACAGCACAGCTAGTCAGAAAACCATGGAGACCAGCTTTCAGAACAAGTATACTAAGTTCACAACTCAGAAGCAGCAGCACTGTGCAAGTGATACAATCCTGGTTAGTTTCACTTTGTCACTCCCCGCTGGGGTTCTCTCCATTGCACCATGAACCCCTTCCAACAACAAAAATTACTACATGATCCCAGGAGGGGGGACAAAAGGTTGAGCTTGCCCAAGCCCCACCACCCCGGGCGGAAGGAACGGGGGTGGGGGGTGGGGGGCAGAAGGGGCCAAAGCCGAAATCCAAGCTGTGCCAGGCGGGGGGTGGGGGACGGACCAAAGTTGAAGCCTAAGGGCTTTAGCCCCAGGCAGGGGGGCCTGTAGCCCATCCAGGACTGAAGCTGAAGCCTGAGCCGTGCCGCCCAGGGCTGAAGCCCTTGAGCTTTGGTCCCAGGCAGCGGGGCTCAGGCTTTGGCTTTGGCTTTGGCCCTGGCCCTGGCACCGCGTGATGGGATTCAGGCTTCGGTCCCCAGTAAGTCTAATGCCAGCCCTGTTGACCCCATTAAAATGGGGTCCCAACCCAGTTTGAGAACCGCTGAGCTAGAGAGGTTGGGGTAAGTGCTCTGTAAATAATCAGCACTTCGTCTGCAAAGGGCACAGGGTGACTGGAATAGATAAATTGGGATTTCACTGTCCTTTAAGAGGTGGGATGGAGACACTAAGTCCCAAGAGGTCCACTGACTAGTCCAAGATCACATAGCAACTCATGGTAGAGCCACAAATAGAACCCAGGTACCCTAAGTTCCTGCTCTAGCCACTGGACCATGCTGCCTCTCACATTTTTTTAAACTAAGAATCCTGAGTGATGATCTTTAATGGACCCTAAGAAATATGATCTAAAAATACTCTGCAACAGGATATTTTGGGGGTGGGCAGGAAGATGACAACTGAGGTCCAAAATATGAGAGAGCACGCTTAGCTAAACAGCTGAGGAACAGCTGAGCTACCATCAGAGCACGTAGCTTTGCTCACCATCTTAAATGTTCCAGTAGATCCAACTGATCCACAAGGTTGGGTAATTATTTGGTTCAATTCAGAATACTAGCTCAGAACTATGCTATTTTACTTTTTTTGTGGGTCAGCAGACATGTGCAGATTGGGAAAGGTCAGAAGGCTGTGCATTCTGCTCCAAGTCTATTCTAATTACTTGACCCTATGGATAGGTCTATAAACACATGACAACTGCTTCAGTTAACAGATTAAATACTTTGAGGGTTCATCTAGGTTCATCCCCCTCCACAGAAGCATCTCTGCAATTTCACAGGTACTGAAAACAGCTGTTCAGAGCGTCTCTTTCCAGTCAACATCCCTTTTAAGGCAAGCTTCTAATTTCTCTTTGGCTGAAAGAGATCCATCCAAAGCCTCATTCTTACTATATGCTACTGCAGGTGTGGATAAGAGTAATCAAATGCATTGAATTTCATTGCCAATAGAATGTGGAAGAGAATACAGCCATTTTTCTGGCTTACACACAAAATTCCTCTACCCCCAAGCTTACTCATATGTTTCCACGAAAGACTTAACAGTTAAGGTTATGCTGGGCCTTTTATTCTAAACTTCATGTCTGACAGATTCCACAATGCAGAGTTCAGGTTGGTTAGCAGGACCAGATGACAGAATGGAAACTCTTCCCATGCCAACATTTTCTAGGCATCTGGAATTCATCCCTTTACTGTCCTCTTCAGAGAACAGTTCTCTACCAAATAATGCCACTTTCATAAAGTGCTTTACACCCATAAATCTCAGAGTGTTTCACACAGGTGAGCATTTTGTTTTACAGTTAGCAAAATGATGCACCTGAGGTCACAGCACAAGTCCACAGCAGAACTGGAAATAGTACCAATTGTCTCCCTCACACCCTATCAGCTGAATCACAATACTTCCCAGTAAATAAAGCTAGATCATATGAGGTTTTCAGCTGAAGAAGAAAAAAAATCACACTGGTTGAAAGGGGAAAACACATTTTAAATCAGAAAAACATTAGCAATATCACTGAATTGGGACAACATAGAAAAAACAGCAAATTGAATTCAGGAGTCATGCTGAGATATTACGCACCAGGTTGCAGCATCTTGGGAGTTTAATAGCAGCGCTGATACTTTATCAGCATCAAAAAGAGAAAACAAACACCAACAATAATTTCACACACCCCCACTAATTATAATTAAACTTTGGTCACTGCACTTTTGGACCCTCATTTATTGGTTAAACACAGTAGCTTAGTTTGCTTTTCTTATTTCTGCCAGATGTTTTCATACAACACATCAGAAAATATTAGCTTTACAGAGTGCTGTTTAAGCAGAGTTTCTAACATCTCTTAGGAAGACATGCAGACAGATAAACATGGACTGTGTCATATATAGTACCACAGGAGTCCTGGAATCTAATAAAACTTAACTGGGGACTAGACGGCTCAAAGGATTGAATGGGATAAAGACAGATTTGGAAGGATTAAAATCTAATTAGTGGGGGTAATTGCCCACATCCCCCTCCACCCCAAAAGCAAAGAAAAAAGAAGAAAACATTCTAAACTATTTTGGGGGTGGAAAGGCTAATAAGGGATTGTTTTCTGTACACGAAATGTGATGAATATAAAATCTATACTTTTGAATCAGTTATTGTTCTTGACTACTTTTTATTAAAATATCTTCAACACGAAATATTTCTCCCGTCTAGTGAAATAATAAATATAAAAATATACAAGATAATTGAATATTGTCTTTTTCAGTTAATTTCACAAAGATAAAAATCTAAACCTTCCAAGCCTAGATAGAGCCTTTCAGATCTTGGTTAGAACTGAATCCAGAGAGAGTTACTTGAAATCACAGCTATGACCTAACATGTTTGCTGGCCTACATGAAGTTAAATTGGAGTCTCAACCCAGGTCCTAGTGATCAAGTGTCCATATCCCAGAAATGACCGCCACTGAAACCCTCAGTAGCAGTCACAGCTGAGGTGCCAAGAACTGGATGGGCCATCAAGAATGAACTGCCTTGTCACACCTGGAGGTGTTCACTCTAGGTCAGGGTGAGAAACTCGCAAGGCAAATGGAAAAATGTTCATTTCCAATGCCCATGTTGTATCTATTCTGTGGCTAAACAAAGGTCTTCATTCTCCAATGCCATCAGCCAGCACCTCTTACAAGAAGGGAACTAAGTTCAATTATTTCAATAGCAATTTTAGTCTGAAACAGAGTGAACACTTTCACAAAGCCGTGCATCTAATTTCTTCTGGACAGCATAAAGCTTGTTTGGCACTCGTAAGGAGTGACAGTTACTTCTCATTTATTTTTAATATGATGCACAAAACAGAATAATAAATGAAGAAGATCTGTAGGCTACATCTAAGGCCGCCTGCACAGCTTTGCCAAGCAACAGCTTCAGGATTGAAAATGTTCTCACCCTCTCCCAAATGGCAAATAAAGTTGGCTAGTGGACATATGCAAAACTGCCCTGCACTTCAGTACTACATTCCTCATTCTGCCTGAAGTACATAGTGAGTACATGAGGCAGAGTGAGGATCACAGGAACACTTTCTGTCCTGCAAGGCCCAACATGTGCACTGCGCAGAGCAGAGGAGGCCTGTCATCCAAGTTCTGATCCCCGCTGTCTCCATACCAAACCAATCTACGTGCATGTGCTGTCTCCCTCCCAAGAGGGAGAAAACAGTACCATCCTCAACCACCCGAAGAGAGGAAGAAAGTGACAGAGTAAAGCTACTGGACCCCTTGAGGTGGGAGTGACGAGGACGAACTAAAGTCTTGGCTATAGAGGGTGCACCTAAACAGTAAAAAGTTACTATCCCTATTAAGCAGGATCACTGAGATGCTAATGTAGACTGGAATTAGGCATTGTTAACTACCATGTCAAGAACCCCCCTCTGCCACAGTAAAGATCTTTTTACTATCTACACTAGTGATCCCATGGTTGCTATTACCAGCAGAGCTACAATAGTGAAAATTCTGAAAATTTTCAGAATTTGCTAGTGTAGAAGCAGCTAATAAAAATAGGAGACCCTATCCTGGTAGTAGAGGGAAGAAATTAAACATTACAGTTGCCTGTTCACTTTCAAATGGAACAGAGGCCAAGAACTTAGCTGCAGCCACAGGAAGGGGCAAATGCTGGCTCCACAACATGCTCCTCCTCTTAGCAACCCCACAGAACCTTTTCTGCTGGAGCTCCATGAGAGTTATGCCATACTAGTTTGGGGGGCTAGAATAGGAGCAACAGGTGGGGGAGGAAGTGTTCTCCATAGGATGCTCCTGCTTGGAAGGTCAGTATACTGCTGCAAGCAGCATTAACTCTCCTTTGTGGCTGGTGCTGCACAGAGTGGAGAGGAAAGGCAGTCAATTGCAGTGTAACTCTTGAAGCCCCTGTGCTACTCAGAAGCAAGTCTTTGATCCTGAGTTGTTGTGGGAGAAGGGAAGAATCAGGCTGCCCAGACACAAACTTAGTTTATTAAAATATTTTTTATCTCTAAATCTACAAGAACAACCCCTTAGGTAGAGTGAATCTTGCCACTGAGAGTGGTCTTGCCTCAAATTAAAGAGCAATTACAACAAACAGTTACTGAAAGCTTTCCCTTTGCATCATGCTT
The DNA here is from genome assembly GCF_027887155.1 of Malaclemys terrapin pileata. NCBI lineage: Eukaryota > Metazoa > Chordata > Testudines > Emydidae > Malaclemys > Malaclemys terrapin. The sequence continues at coordinate 12,403,466 of NC_071523.1, read as the reverse complement.
CCGTCAACTCTGCCCATTCTACCTCAAAATTCAGAGTGGGGTAGGGAAGTCATTCTCATCACAAACCCCAGAGGGTGCTTCTCTCCTAGGTAATATCACAAGCAAGGTTCATGATATAAAACATCAAGAGCATTCTGATTATGTCTTTAGTAACATTATAGATCTGGGTCACAAACAGGTACATTAATAAACAGCTAGTTTGTATCCAAGAAGAGAATCAAAACTATAATCCTCCAATTCATATCTAGGTTCTGCATGAATGTGACACCCAACTAAAACCCACAACATTTTAGATTGAAAAGCATATTTGTTTTTAATACAAATCTTAATAGAAATAAAAATAAAAATAAATAAATATATGGAGATATCTATCTCAGAGCTGGAAGGGACCGTGAAAGGTCATTGAGTCCAGTTCCCTGCCTTCACTAGCAGGACCAAGTACTGTCCCTGACAGTTTTTTTTTTTTTATTTTTTATTTTTTCCCCAGATCCCTAAATGGCCCCTCAAGGATTGAACTCACAACCCTGGGTTTAGCAGGCCAATGCTCAAACCACTGACCTATCCCTCCCCCCCAAGTATAAGGTTCTTTTTTTTTTTTTTCAGAGAAGTATTCCTCTGCAATGTTGTATATCCAAACACCAACACTGTACTTGTGCATAAGAATAAAAGTCTGTTCTATTTCACTATTAGCATAGTGCAGACTGACCAAAAGGCCAGGAGTAAACTGCCCACACAAATAATGGACTAAAATAAGTTTTATCAGTTCCGTTTTAATAATTTAAAGTATTAATGTCAGTCATATGGGAATCTCTCAAGTTGTAGATTGACAATGTCCTTTAGAAGGTTGCATTTTTCCAACAGTTTCCAACAAATAAAAACCCAATGGGAGCTGGTTCAGTTACAAAAAATATTTTTCTTTTGGATCCTTGCTGGATCTATAGGAAGACATCTTTCAATCTAGAGACCTACATTAAAGGGAGAGGACAATAAAAGTTCAAATGACCAGGTGTCTTGAACAAACCTAGCTTTCGCAGGTTTCACATGAACTATGCAAATATAAGTTAACAACCAACATGAAGTCCCTTTAACTCTGTGATGTTATACAAGGTTAAGCCATTGGCCTCAGCAACTACACCACGGAGCATTTCATTTGGTGACATCATTGTCACACTGGTCAAGTCATAAGTGTGAGGGACGCTGCACCTTTAAAGCCTTGTTGATTTACAATGAGATTTTCCAGTTAACAGCTGGAGCTCTGAAATCAGGAATCAGAATCTACAAATCCTGCTACAAAATTTTCCTCTAATTCAATCTGACCTTCAGCCACAGGCAGCTGGAGGCTACGTTAATTCCCATTTCCAGAAGGATACAACAATCCAGAACCCATAACAGCTATCTATTTATAAGTGAACAGTAAACGCTGAACTCCTGAATGTCTTTTTTCCATCTCATTTACTGGGCACAGAGCTATCTTCAAGTATGTCTTGGAGTCTGAGGACTCCTGGTGTTAGATTTTAGTTACACTTCATGTAGAACTCTAAATGTGGTTCAGAGGTCCCTGAGTGTCTCGTCCAATTCAGAATTCAGAAAAAGCAGTTACAGTCCTCCCTCTGGCGGAAAAACAAACAAACCCACAACTGCAGCCACCCAAACATGAGAATTTATAAAACCAAACTGGGAAAAGTTCCTTTCTTGGTTATATATGTTACACTTCTATAGCTCCTTTCATGAGAAGATCTCAAAGCACTTTGAAAATATTAATGAAGCAAGTTGCAAGAAAAACCCAGATGAGTATGTACTTCTGAACATCAGGTCTAACATGAACTTTGAGAAGCTATTCTAGCTACATAACCATTATTCTTACACAACTGTTTCCTATCTCTTGAGATTTAGGCATATAAAAAACATGTTTTGAATTAGATTTTTGCACTATCACATTAGCAACATATGAAGTAGAGTATCTGGTATGCCTCATAAAGGTAAATGAAACAGCATATATTTTTAGTTAATTCTTTTTTTTTTTTTAAAGGCAATTTTTAATTCCAGAAAAAGTACTCAGCCTTGTTGTGCCTTTAAGTTACATTATGTATCTGAAATGATATTCAAATCTGTTTGATAACATGTTCCTAATTAAAATGTTTGTTAAAACTAGAAAAAATCCTTTAGCAAAAGCTTATTTTCATATACATTCAAAACAAAATATTCACATGTTTAAGGACAAATCTACACTTAAAATCAGTGTACATCTGCACCGATGGAGCTGCACTGCTGTAGCACTTTAATGAAGATGCTCTATGCTGACGAGTGAGAGCTCTCCCGTTGGCAGTTAATCCACCTCCCCGATTGGCGGTAGCTACGTCTATCAGAGAAGCTTTCCTGTTGACATAGTGCTGTCAACACGGGGGGTTCGGTCGGAATAATTATGTCACTCAGGGGTTTTGATTTTTCACATCCCTGAGAATTGCAGTTATACTGACATAGGTCTTAGTGTACACCAGACCTAAACCACATTTACCACTTAAAAAATGACCAAAAACGTAACAGAAAAAGTTGCAAGAGAGACTATAGAATCCTAAAGTCACCAAAACAATGTAATTCTGAAGAAATAATATAAAATAGAAGATGACCTTTAACAGCTGATAAAGGAATATTCTATTGGTCATTTCAACAGCTAGTGTCTTCTGCAGGTCCTCATACACTCAACCACATATTTATAACACAGCTACAAACCTTCAAAACAGGAAATTGTCCAAAAATATAATAATGGAGTGCTGCTCATCTTAATGACCAGTAGCAAATTTGAGAAAGAGTTACATCTGTAAAAGTAATTATACATTAAGCAGCAAAAGAACATTCTATGGGAGTCCTTTCTGTGGATTACTTTGTAAATATCCTCAACCCCTTAAGAAAGAGGGAAAAATAAATTCCTAGGATAAAGGTATAGGAATCAGAGTAGACAAAAGAATGGGAAGTTACATGAGATTCAGTCTCAGGGCACGTCTACGCTACCGCTTAACTCAATCTAACTTACATTAGAAAAAGACACCAAGTGACTTAAGCGCCATCCACACTGGTGCTATGTCAGCAGGAGAGCATTCTCTCACGGACATAGCTTCCACCTCTCGTGGACGTGGAGTAATTACGCTGATGGGAGAGCGCTCTCCCATCAGCATAGAGCGTCTTCATCGGACATGCTGCAGCTGTGCCAATGTAGCATAGACCTGCCCTCGGTGACCAAAGCATTTAAGGCTATAGTGAGTAAATAAGATATACCTGTTATATAACTCCACTTAATATTATAATTCTTTTTACATTATCAAAAATAAACTAGCGGCTTTACAGACGGATTAAAAAAAAAAGAGAGATACAGTACCCTCCTTGAAAAATTTACAAGCAATACAATTTTAGAAAAGATGACGCAAGTGGCAGCAAACAATAGGATGGAAGGGGTGACAGTGGTTACAAAAATATTATGCATTTACCTGTATTTAGGATTATATACGCTTTCCTGTCAATACGTTTATATAAACATTTATGCACTGTAAGAAAGCAAATTATTTATTCTTTTTTACTACACACTAGCCAAGTCTTGGTAGGATCTCTAAAGGTATGCTGAAAATAGAAAGAATTAGGCACTTTAATTCACTCCCAGAACACATGCCTTTAAGTAAAAGCATTTTGTACAGGCATTAAAGTAGATTTACATTTTTCAACTAATGCCCAAGTTAACAGATATCATCATATTAACTCAAAATGAAACAAACCAAGACATACTAATTTGGAAATAAGAAGTCTATAAAACTAGTATCTCGAAAGTTAATATTCTGGAGTATATTAACAGGAGTGTCATATGTAAGACACGAACTGATTGTCCCGCTCTACTCAGCACTCGTGAGGCCTCAGCTGGAGTACTGTGTCCAATTCTGGGAGCGACACTTTAGGAAACATGGACAAGTTGGAGAGAGTCCAGAGGAGAGCAACAAAAATGATAAAAGATTTAGAAAACCTGACCTGTGAGGAAAGGTTAAAAAAACTGGGCACGTTTAATCTTGAGAAAAGACGACTTATCAGATCTCTGCTCAGTCTTCAAATATGTTAAGGGCTGTTATAAAGAGGACAGTGATCAATTGCTCTCCATGTCCATTAGGACAAGAAGTAAGGGGCGTAATCTGCAGCACAGAAGATTTAGGTTAGATATTAGGGAAAAAAATTAACTATAAGGGTAGTTAAGCTCTGGAACAGATTTCCAAGGGAGATGGAGGAATCCCCATCATTGGAGATTTTTAAAAACGGGTTAGACAAACACCTGTCAGGGATAGTCTCGGTTTACTTGGCCCTGCCACAGCACGGGGGGGACCCAGGCATGACATATTCTGAAAGTCCCTTCCAACCCTACATTTCTAGGATTCTATGAAAGATGGAAAAATAAGATGTTGGTAGGACTCATTTATCATGATAGTTTAGTACTTGTTTGTTAGAAGATGGAAAGAACCTTCATTCTGCCAAATGACAGAACTTCTTGCAAGAACATTAGATGATTCGTGGTTTTATATGGAACAGTACAAATATGTAGGACAGGAAAACAGATACCTAGCAGAAACTATACAGAACGTAAAAAAAATGAGACGTACCCCAGAACTTTAGTTGTAACTAGTTACGGTGCCTCTTTTTCTTAATTTCTCAAGGGACCGGACTTAACATATTGAAGCCCATAGTTACCTTACTCTTGTAAACTCTTGAAATTCAGTTTTCTTATTGTTTCACAGTTCAAAAAAAGTTGACAAAATGAAGAAACTAGATCTCCTTGTGTGAACCACCTCAACCCCCATAATTTCCCACTGCTCTTTGAGAAAAAAAGATTTCCAACTGCAGACCACAAAGTTACTCCACATCTTGTAGACTCCAACAAAGAGAACCTTGACCTGCCTTTTCAGGATCTCAAAGATCCGCATCTTTAAAAGTTTGAATTTAATGTGAAATAATTTTTTCCACAACTTTATTCTTCAGTCCCAAAAGAGGACACCTACTTCAAGTTCTTGTTGATGCCCTTGAGGCAACTGTAATGTATCCACCCATGTATTTTGGGGTACTAATCAGTTGGCAGTCATCTTAGGGAACATATTTCAGAAACTGACTCGGGGGCTAAAGGATGAATATTCATATGGAGATCAAAACCGACAACTGTGGTCACATAACTCATAATGGACTTAGTCATCTTTGTCCCTGAATTCTCTCACATTTCGAAGGAGAGGATCTTTCACTTGAGGCTTTACAAGAGCTAGTAAGTGCTAGATTCAAAGCAGTAAAAACAAACAAAACAAAAAAAACCCAGGCTCTTACGTCTAAAGACTTATGAACCTTTTCTTCAGAAAAATCCAGTCTATATGCATGAAGCTGCTATTTATTACACAGAAGCCAGAGCACTAGGCAACAGCAACCATCATTCACATGGTGTCAACACTTTAACTCCATGTAGTAGGCCTAGCGATAAAGAACTGGCCCATTGTCACAATGGACAAATTGACAATCTGCTAGGCCACTCTACACACTTATTGAATAAGTAAAATGTAATTTTTTCACAAGCTTAATCAAAACAAGCCTACCACATATATGTATCAAAGTATACTACAGGACTTGATATAGATATGTATGAATGGCCTAAGTGTAGGTGATTTCCAGCTCCATTAGGCTATTCTTTACTGGCCAGAAGGTGAACTAGGAAGAAAACATCAGCACTCAAGACTGCACTAGTGGAGAACTAGTTTAGTATTATTTTCTATGTTCAGATCTAGATTTCAAGCCAAACAGACATTATTCACAATAATTAATTTTTTATTTAGATTTCAAAATCTATAACAATTTAATGATTTACCTACCACAATTATACACCATTTATACCCCCTGGTTATTTGGATAGCACTAACATCATACTTTGCTCTATGCAAAACAGTTCCCCTGCTCCAAGTATCTTACCAAGAATGTACTCCATATGAAATATTTTTCCTGCATGTTATAAATTGGTCTGTGTTAATGTCATAGTTAGTTTATGCAAGCAATTTTCCTGCCTTCTTACTCTCTTTGAAGCTTCTGTTAAAAAAGCAGCAGAAACAGCCTCAAAGTTTCCATTTTGTTTATTAGATCATTAAATGAACTAGCCCAGTTTTCAAAGGGATTTATTGGGGGGGAAGGGGGAGAGAAGAGGTGGAGAAGAAAGGGATTTGATTCCTTGTCATCCTTTTCACAAGTAGGACTTCTACCATCCACAGATTCAAAACACAAACCCTTAATTACATATTGGTTTTGATGCAGATGTTTTACCATCTGTAGTTTTTCATTTGTCGTAATTTTATGCTATATAAGGTTTTTTGATAGAAGGTGGGATTGCAGGGAAGGAAATCTTGCCCTCAAGGGGCTCCCTGTTTCTCAGGAAGCAGGGATGTAATTTCCTTCCTTCCTAGACACAGTCTTATATGTGAAAAGTTAGTTATATTAGCACTAAACTGTGAAATAATCTCAATGAACTCATTAGCTTGACAACAGAATTTTCCCCTTAGCAGAAACCTATTAACATATGGGCTGTAAAGAAATAACCCCTACAAACTTTCAGTCAGTGGATTAAACAGTGCCCCAATCAATACGGAATTTATTGCATTGGAGCCAATATTGGAGACTGTGAAAAAGACAGGCCGTTAAGAGGCTGAGAATATACTCACATCAGTAAAGAAAATAACTAGACAGTGCTGCATATAGGACTCCATGCTCAGCTGTCCCGAAAGTTTGATTTAGTCAGGGATTAACACTAAACACTTTTCAAGAAGACTGATGGGGCCTCTGTGATATATAGAGGCATCTGAAGCAGAGCATTTACCAGATAGATTGCACCCCTAACCCACAGCAAAGAAGAGGGATACAGACCCAAGAGTACATACCCGATCAACCAACGTAAGCAGCTTAACCAAAATGCTATTATACATCAGTAATTATAATAAGTGTTTCAGAAACCCTGGGACCATTAACCAACACACTTGATACAAGGCAGATATTTTTGCAAGTGTTTAATGAGATTTGTTTTGAGCTCTCAAATTAGTTATTGTTTAAGAGGTTTTACTGATCAACTGTTACAGTGTAACCATATCACATAAGGGGGAAAATGCAATGAGATTCTAGCAGGCTTTTTGCATATCCCAAACAATTTAGCATAATTACAGACCATCTCTAGAAGTGAAATTCCCAGCTGAAGGGGAAAAACTAGATGAAGGTTACTATATTAGTTATAACCATTAAGAACATTATCAACTTTATAATCTGTCCCTCAGAAATGATGTAGTTAGGGTCAAAAGCTAAGTTTTTTCACCATTACAGGTTCAATATTTTAGGTAGAATGATGGTTAGATATAACATACTGTTTTGTTTTTGGTTAAGACAGTAATCACAAGTACTATTATACAAGAGAAATCTTCCACAGATCACAGTAAACTACTGTGTAATCAGGGCCCCATGCATTTCAGTTGCTGTGAAATTTAATGCTGAATCAATATATAACTGTAAGTTTTGCATCACCGATTAAGTTTTCATTAAAAAAAAAAACTCTAGCTTCCAGGACTGAAGGAAAATCTTCCAAATGCGAATCCTGCATAGACTGATGAGTAGTTTCCAGAATCTGCTAACAGCCAAAAAAAGCAGCTCAGAGATATGAACACTCCCAACTCATCTCAATCTGGGTGTCAAAACTTATAAGATAATAAATATATTTTTAGTATCTATATCACTACTAGACATTTTAGCAGAAGCATCCAACTATTGTGTTTATCCCACAGTCTCTTATCCCCTAACTATACAACCCCACCTCCCACTCCCCCACAATTTGCAATTAACTTATCAGCATTCAAAACAAAATTTGTCTCATTGATAATTGAGGGACCACCTAAAATTAAATGTATATACCAGAGAGTATTGTGCTGGTGGTATTATTCTTTCATATTTTAATTAAAAACCTCCACTTATTGTTTTGCTGCTGCAGTATTTTCAGTTTGCAGCACTGGAGAAAGCTTACTAAAAAAATGTAGGTCATGTTTACCATAGAGTACATGGTGGGACTTGTGTAATGAAAAGCACTAGTGAGCTCTGAATCAGGCCCATAAAGTTAATGAAAAGACTCCCAATTATTTCAGTGGACTTTGAATCAGGCCTTATGAGTGCAGCGGCCATATTAACACTAAATCTCACAACATTCTTACAGGGTAGTTTATTATTTTATAGAAAGATAAGAAAACTCTGTATGACTCAGCTTGACTTGCCTAAGGTGACAAACAGAGATAAGCAGATAATTAAAAAATTGACAATTTATTTTTCTATTTTTCTGTTAAGTATTCTCTAACAAATTGAGAAAATGTAGAATTTCTGATAAATAACTCTTGGGCAGCAAATCTGCAAAGAGCCCATGCAAATGTTTAATATTTAGTGATGTTGGTTACTTACGCAAGTCAAGTTTTATTATTTCTGTTCTCTGACTGGTGACTTATGTGACAACCCAAGAGAATTTTAAATAGTCAAGTGAAAATCTGAAATTCAAGATTTATACTATTGATTAGTTTTTCAATACAAAATCTGCTTCCAGTCATATTAGTTTTAAATTCAGTTTTTTGCTAATATTCATGTCTATGAAGTTCATTTATAGAATATTCACAGAAAGTGAATGCAAAAGAGGCACAAAAAAGCCAAACACTTAAACTAGCTTAAAAATTCAAACCGATATTCAAAGTATTTTCAGCATTTGTCCAACTCATCATATACAAAGTCAAATGCAGAGCAGTGAACAGAACAAAGGAATCCTCATTTCTAATTCTCTGCAGTATGCAATATGCAACACCATCTTATATTTCTTTGGCCAACACAAACCCAGACTTAATCCCGGCTCCTCAGAAGTGCTCGCTCTATAAAATTACCAAGGAGAATTGTTTCTGGTCCTTGCTTTCTCTTAACCTGTAAATACTACATAAACCTTAAGCAGGTGGTTAACTTAGGCACATGAGTAGCTCAATTAGCTTTAAGTATGTGCATAGTACCATTTAAGTTAAACATGCTTTCTTGGATCAGGGCTGAAATTAATGCACACACTTCACGTCTCAGCAAAAAAATTCTTAAAACCGAAAAGACAGAAAATAGAGCATAGTCTCAAAGTTTTGTGAGAGACACAGAAGAGGCCATTTACAATGGGTTTCCAAAACTGGTTCCTTAAATATGAAAGATGTATAGTTCTCATGCAATATGTAAGTTAGGGTGTAAGAATATTAGATAATATCTTAAACAGCACACCTAAATATTTATATATGCATTTCTTTGTAAGAAGCACTCTGCATGATACTTGGGGACAAAGGAAGGATCTTGATTAATCTAATTATCTTGTGGGGTGAAGAGACAGGAAGAACTATTTCTTTTAGAGTGTTCAGTAGAAACTACTAAATGTTAAATATTGTTTTTATCTCTTGTAAGCCTCTATTTATTATGTGTTTCAGACTTTGTGGCTTATAGTAGGCCTATTCAGCCACAGATAGCATTCCAGAGGAGCATGCCATAGTGGACAGTACTTTAAATACTAAAACTAATCGGTCATGTTTTTAATTTGAAGTATTACATTTGCAAATACAGAAATATCTCAATTACTCAACACTTTCACTGTCTAATCAATTTCCTGCACATCTCCCTGTTCTATTGACTCCCCATTATATAAATATTCAGCATAACCATAAGGATTCTACTATTTTTGAAATGTTTTTCAAAATAGTTACTACAAGGATCAGTCACTGTTCCAGCATCTCAACTCCATGATTGGTGCTGGTGTGTCAGTGACAGCTGCTATTTTACTGATACCTCTCAGCTAGAAATCCAATCTGATAACTGTTTGCAACAGAGGAAATGCAAGGCAGCATCTGAATAAATGGAAAATGTTCAGGAGATATCAAAGTTGTTAAGAAGAAAGCTGTAATGAATTTTTTCTAAATAAATTCAACAGTGGGTTTTGAAAGTCTCTTGCCTCCCATATGCATTCAATGCTGAGCTGTATTTCTGGCATCGCAAACTAGGTCAGTCTATGAAGATGGCTACTTTCTATTTAAATATTGGATGTATAAATGAATTTTTTTTTTTTAAATTGAATAGATTTACATTTTACAGAAAGGTTCTAATTCCAGATGATAATGAAACTTTAGAGATGTTAGCAACTCAACAGCATTTCATAGCAAATAGCCACGACCAATTTATTTTACACAAGTTGTTTCCTTTGCACCTACCATTCTTTAATATTTTATAAGAATAACCATGTGTATGCAAACCCCTGATGGACATTATATTTGCCACATAATATGATATACATCTATGATACTGTTTTGAACTTACATTTAATACTAGAAGCATTTGAAATTTGAGAGGGTTTTTGTTGTTGGGGGAGGGAGGGGAAATAAATAAAATTTCTTGTTGTCCTGTCTCTGTTCCTTGCAAAACAAGAAGTGCAGAATGACATATACTAGGAACAACAAGGGGGAGAAAAAAAAAGTCACACAAGGCAATTAAATTTGTAAACAACATATGTATAGATATCGTATATGGGTTTCATTCAGAACTTGCCTTTCACATTCCCCTAATACTACTACTTAATACTAAAAATATCACTTCATATCTTTGAAGTACTGTACAGTCATTAACCAATTATTTCTTGTAATGAACATTCAACATTGGCAGAAACTTATATTTAAAAAAATACTCCTCTCCCTTCTGAATGAGGTCCTAAAGCACATGCATCACTATCAGGCAGAATTGCTCCATTCTCCTTTTTGGCAGTAGGGACTGTATTTTTTATTCGGTGTTTGTACAGCTCCTAGCACAATGGATTCCTGGTCCATGACTAGGGGACCTAGGTGCTACTGCAATAACAAATAAATAAATAATTAAGTGTCCAGGAAGATGACAAACATGATTCATGTAAATATTGTGGGTGCCATCCCCAGAATATTGAATGGGTTTCTACTGGAAATCTCAATCTCTGCCCACTTTGAGGTGTTTTCAGGATTTAGCTGAAATCTGTATTTTAATGAGGCTACATTGTTAAGTAGTTTATTTCACAATAGTTTTTATGAGGACCCAAGCACTTCAAATGGCCAGCTTATATATATTCAGTTAACTCACTTAAGTCTCCCTCTCTCTCATTGCCACTTTATGATTTATTTTTTAATTCTAGAAGCCGCTGCTTAGATTTATCCAATTAACATGTGCTTACATCAACTGAAAGAGTGCACAAATCCACACATACAAATGCTAAAGTTATACTCTGGAATCTACTAATATTTACAAAAATGCTGCAAATAATATCAAAGAGCAAACACTTTTTCAAGCTTATAGCATCATGAAGCCACTTCAGGGTTCCTACAGCACATCCATTACTGTGTTCCATCTATGCCAATTTGGCAGAGGCAAAAGGAAGGATGAGAATAGGGCACTAGCTTTGTGGTTGATAAGTCTGTTTATGTAAAGATATAGTATGAAAAAGTTTTATACATACACACCCTTCAATATTTCTATTTTCAAAGTAAGTGGATTTACACTAAATTACAGTGATGCACGTCCAATCCATGACAATTTACTGGCTATCCATCAATACACACTTCATGTCAGACACTGGCAATAAAATACCAAAGCTAGAGAAATTAATGCACAACATAGTTTAGTGGGCTACCTAAAGGTAATTTTTACTTTATATACACTAAACTGTGCCCCCCTCAATATTTATCAGAAAAGACAGCTGTTTAGATATAACAGGATAGTAGCTGTCTAACTTTCTACAGTACTTGATTCAAAGCCAGTAATCCTGCAGATTTTTGAAAACTATGATGTAGCCTGATTAGCTCAAAAGACTAAGCAAATCACCTAACTTCTTTGTGTCTCAGTTTTTGCACACTTACCCCATTTGTAAAAAAGGGATGTCTTGCCTCGCCTCATATGAGCATTATAAAGCTTATTTAATTAGTTTGTCAAGAGCTCAGAAATCCTCAAAAAGACCCTCCACAAAAGAGCAAACTATTCTATTCTTCTGTCCCACAACAGAGTATCTATACAGTCCACAAAATGACGTGGCTTTTACTTTTCCTCAGAGTGTACCAGAAATGTGTTTATAAAGTACATTTAGATGGCAAGCAGAGCCCAAACTAATTTCTTATCCATTTCCCAGAGCAGAAACAGTATTTCAGCTACTGACATACCTCTCTCTCCCTGGCCTCTGACAATGATTTGCTCTACCGAGTATCATTCATTGTCCCTGTCACAAGCAGCTGTCTACCATCAAAGTGAAGAAAAAAATATATTATGAGCCAACAGATGTCCACCTTTATCCTCAATATTCAACTGGGGAACAGGAAGCTGGGGAATGAAGTCTCTACTGAAGCCTACCAAAGTCAGAAGAGTGGAAGCAGAATAGACGGTGCTGGGAGTCCAGTTGCATGCATGTGCTACAGGAACAGACCCCTGGAAGCACAGAACCCTACTGCAACTGCACCTTTGGCTCAGGCCTAAGGCTACCATAACATTGTGCACCCTGCAATGATGTGTTACTTTAACAGAAATGATCAAGAGCACATCTATTAACATTCAAGGTTATACAGACATTATCTGCAACTAAATTCCATCTCAATCTCTATTAAATACTTCCTGGAGCCTCACAATGAAGCTCTTCAAATTTCTTCTACCTGTATGCCATTCAATCTAAATTACCCGTATTTGTCTCTACCAGACAGACAGCTATGACGCTGGGTGTAACTTTATAAGACATACTATACACATGAACAGATTGCATGGAATACACTGCTGTAAGCTTAAGTGCTCTGTTTATTAAAATTTTATTCCCCACCTGTCATTTTGAAGATTTTAAAGCACATTAATCAGCTTCATGTGGGAATTACCTCACCCGCCACAGAAATGCAGTCACTTCTGGGGTAGGACATGACAGCTGTTTAATAGTACACAGAAACACTATATAGCAGTCAGGAAGTAAAGCAAAATACCATATCTATTTTAAAAGACTGTGGTGACTAAGTATCCATTACTAGTTGGGGTTTAAAAGCCATGAATGCCTAAAACCACTTGGACTCAAGGCAGACAGAAATCACATGCTATTACCCAACCTTCCACAGCAGCAGTTGTTAAGATTTTTTGCACCACCAGCAGAAGGAGAGAGAAGGGAGAGTAAAAGGCTGCAGAGACAGTAGCTATCGGCTATACGACCTGACCGAAAGCGAAGTGTCATCTTCATCAGTCAGTTTACGACTGTGCCTACCTCGCCAGGCAGCTCTGGCTAGGGCGGAACCAGCGAGGAGTCAGTCTGAAATCAGCCTCCTCGGTGGGGAAGGTTGCGTGGGGCAGAGTAGCGAGGTGAGGGGATCGGGGAGGATGGAGGAGGGCAGGGATTCAGTGCAGGTAAGGGAGGACCAAGCGGACGGGGGACTCTGCAGAGGAATGTCCTGGGAGGGGCGCTGAGACCAGCCTCGAGAAGGGCGGGTCCGGGTGCCCCGAGAGCAGAGCGCAGGGGGGATTCGGGGCCCCTGGGGAGGGCCTGGAGCCTAGCAGGGAGCCCCGAGAAAGGGGTGGAGGGGCCTGGGGGAGCCCTAGAGGACGGAGGCAGCGAACGGGGACGCGGAGAGGCGCCCTGGGTGAGGAGCGGAGCGGGGCAGCCCCAGGAGGGGGCCCGGGGCAGCCCTGGGGTGGAGGGAAGGCCCCAGGAAGGGGAGAAGGTAGTGCGCGGGGCTGGAGCTGAGGAGGCCAGGCGGAGCGGGACCCGGGCGGGGGGTGACGGGTCTGGCAGAGGGGCCCGGGACAGGGGCAGTGGGGGGCTGGCCCCCAGGCTCCCTCGCACCAAGCGGCTCCCGGCCCGGCCCAGCTCCCTTTGTTCCAGCAGCCCGAGCCCCGGGAACAAAGGGCGGGCGGGTGCGGAGTCCCGGGCCCGCAGGCAGGCGGTGCTCACCTGGGTGCGGGGCCAGACCGCCCGGGGCAGGCGAACGGGCGGCTGGATCCCGGCGGGACGGGCGGCGGCGACAGCAGGAGCGGGGGGCCTGATCCGGAGCCGCGGCAGAGCGAAGGCGAGCGAGAGCGGCCGCCTCCTCCGTCGTGACTCACCGCGGCGGCCCAGGGAGGGAGGCGCCTGGGCGGCTCCGGGGGAGGGACCCGCCGCGTCCCAGCGCCCAGGGCAGCGGTGGCGCCTTTCAGGCACAACTCGAGGGGGGAGGGGCAAAGGGCGGCCTCAGAACCTGGGGGTGGGGCCATCGTGGCAAAGGAGGAGGAGTTAGAGCCATAGGGAAGGGAGGGGCCAGAGAGGTGGAAAGGGGTGTGGCCACGTTTGGGGTGGAGCTAGAGGCAAGGGGCGGGACCAATTAACGCGGGGGGGGGGGGCAAAATGAGTTTAAACCCAGGGAAGGGGGGAGCCCAGAATAAGGAATACCCAGAGGACTAGGAATGGGATTAAAACTAAGAAGAGCGGGCAGAATTGTAAAGGAGTGGGGTGAAAGTGGCCAAATAACCAGTGGGAGGAGTTAAAATGTAGGGGGATGGCTGGCTGGGAAGGGGGTGGGGGGTTAGAACTAGAAGAAAGGGTGTGGTCAATGATTCAGCAGGAGGAGCCAGTGAGAAAGGGGTGTGGACAACACACCTAAGGGAGGAGTCGGTCTGAGAAAGGGGAGGGAGGCAAAAGCAGTGGGGCGGAGACGGTGAGAAGTGGAGTTTAGGGAAGGAAGAACAGGAGTGGGCTAAACACAGGCTCATTGCAAGGTTGCTAGTACAAGCAGGAATCCACTCATACTATCATTTAAGCTTCTTGCTGAAAGGTTAGTACTGTTAGCAGAGTTGGCTCTAAGTCCACGTCCTGCTATGAAGTTAGACACCCACCTTGTTAGGACAGATATTATAAATTAGACTCTGACATTATAAAGCAGTGCCAGGTGATGTTGTGGACTCATCCTCACCTTCCCTCTAGCCATCCTACTCAGCCCGATGTGGTTGTGCTATTGCTAGGGCCCTACCAAATTCACGGTCCATTTTGGTCAATTTCACTGTCATAGGATTTTTAAAATGGTAAATTTCATTATTTCAGCTATTTAAATCTGACATTTCACAGTGTTATAATTATAGGAGTCCTGACCCAAAAAGGAGTTGTGGGGGGAGGGGGGAAAGTGGTGTCAGGAGGTTATTGGAGGGGGTGTTGTGGTACTGCTACCCTTACTTCTGCAGTGCTGCTGCTGGTGGCGGTATTGCCTTTAGAGCTGGACAGCTGGAAAGCAGTGGCTGATGGCCAGGAGCCCAGCTCTGCCGCCAGCAGCAGCACAGAAGTAAGGATGGCATGGTATGGTATGGCCACCTTTACTTCTGTGCTGCTGCCTGAAGAGCTGGGCCCTCAGTCAGCAGCCACGACTCTCCGGCCACCCAGCTCTGAAGGCAGCAGCGCAACAGTAAGAGTGGCATGGTATGGTATTGCCATGCTTACTTCTGTGCTGCTATGGGTGGGGCATTGCCTCCAGAGCTGGGCGCCTGGCCAACAGTCAGCGCTCTCCAGCCACCCAGCTCTAAAGGCAGTGCAGAAGTAAGGGTGGCAATACCGTGACCCCCTTAAAATAACCTTGCCACCCCCCTGCAACTCTCTTTTGGGTCAGGACCCCCAATTCGAGAAATGCCGGTCTCCCCCATCAAATCTGTATAGTATAGGGTAAAAGCACACATAAGACCAGATTTCATGGTCCATGATGTGTTTTTCATGGCCGTGAATTTGGTAGGGCCCTAGCTATTACAGTATCTTCAGCCCAGTATTAAAACACATTTCACTAAGACTAAAATACAGACACCATAACCAGCTAATGTTCTAACCCTGCCAAGAAACTGATATATTAAGAATGCCCAAATTATTGTGACATTCAAATAATAGGTCTTTTTTGCAAATCTATGAGAAATTGCTTTTCTGAGCACAGATGCCACAACCTTCAACTCCTATAATTTTAGGAAGAAGTCACATGGCCATTGAGCCATTCTGAAGTAGCTACGATATAAAGTCAAAAGTCAAATCTCATGCCTTGGGAAAATTATGTTTCCAAATAAATATGGCACAAGCTTAAACTACTAACAGACTACTGTAGGAGTTCATGTCCAACTGTTAATGCAGCCAGAATGACTGTAGCGCTACAAAAAGTGTCAATCACTGGGATACATAGTTTAATGAAAATTGTTAACTGATATTTTTTCAGTAAAAGTAGGATGGAGATTTTGACTGATGAGAGAAGTTAACACAAAACTGGAAGACAAAAATGTCAGTTCTGATACTCTGAGACTCGCTCTGACACGGATTTCTTTTGTGGTTAAGTTGCCTACTTACCTTCCACACATAGGAGTTGGGGGAACACTGAGTTAAGGCTCATATCCTCAAAGGTATTTAGGTGCCCAATTCCCATTTAAATCATTGGGAGTTTGGTGCCTAAATGCCTTTAAGGATCTGGGTCTAAGCATTTATAAAATTATTTAGATGAAAAGGGTTATAAGTGTTAAGTGTTACTTAGTAAATATATCTTTATTCTATTTTATATTTTATCTCAATTACATAAAAATAGTCAGAGAAATTAAATGAGTGGCCTGTCTTTTGATAGTTTATTTGATGACATCAAAGCTTAATGACACTGAAATCTGTACCCCACTGCCAGTTAATGAAGGTCTTAACATGAAAGCCCTTCCAAAGAGCAAACCCAAGCTGCAGACAGGAACAGAAATCGTGCAAACATGATGGGTTCTGAGATTATTACCAGCACATACACACTGCACAGCAGGCAGTAATGATTATTAATTATTTAAGAAAAGAACATGAGAGCACCAACAAAAACTGGAAAGAAAAATGCGGAAGCATCGCTCTGGGATCCTCCAGTTAGAATAATGTTAATTAGCACAGTACATGAGTCTGAGGGAAAGATCCAAAAATACTTTATGGTAGTGAGGAGTTGGCAGCTCCACAATGAAACAATTTTCTCATTTGTAATAGGATGGATTTGCTTCTGAAGGCATTTATGAGCAAAGTGTAATTTAAAAATAAAATACTGTACAGGCTCTAGCTCTCCTAACCTCATTTGATTGCTTGGTTGTGTAACATATCCTATAGCAATTTTATATAGTATCAGTGCAGCACCCAGGTTGAAATGCATTCCTCTAGAAAGCTTTTTAGTGAGGGATCTGTAGTGTTTTGGGGACCTTTTGGGAATTCTCAAGGTCCTCTTCTTAAAATGATGGGTTCAAAACAATTCGCTCCTTTCTCCCCTACTATCTCCAACAACAATTTTGAGTTTTGGGATCACTGAGTTTTACAGGTTTTAAGGGATGTGCTGGTCACTTTCAGGAGCCACCCAAGGTATTATTAATTTCCGTCTTTGGGGACATTATTGTAGCCAAACTGGGATCAAGAGTGATCTCAGAATTTTTCATGACTAGTGGCTAGCAGAGTTCTGGCATTGCCTCTATACTATGTCAGAACAATGTTACAAATATCTCAAATTAAATAATTCAGCAGCCTTTGCTGCACTACTTAATGCTAAGATTCCACTGTGATGGGTGCACTAGAAATTCCCAGAAAGATTAGATGAGGTGGGCAAAAAAAAGACATGCACCACTGGCTGTTTAGTACAAGGGTAGGGCTTAAAATCCCATTTTGTTATGAAATCTGTGCTTAAAGTTCAGATGCTGAGAATCCTCTTTTCCCCTCAGTCTCATCTGCTAATTGTATTTTAAAATAAAATGTTTCCAGATAAAATTTTGTAGTTACAACCCTCCTGACTGTAGTCATTATCTTGCTAGATACTGACTTACCAACAGCACAGGGATTTAACATCAGGCACTGCAAATGGTCTCCATCTTGTTAGGATGCCACTTTGACAATCAGAAGAAAAGTTTTATTACTTATATATTAAAGACTGTGTGCCAACAAAATTTGCAAGGGGAAAACCCCAGGCAGAACAAAGCACTTGCAATCATTATAGACCCATTTTTGGAGGCCTGTTGAAAACTGGGTATTGAATATTTTGTTTTATTAGTAAAGGGGTTAAACCAGTCTTCTGAATGATGGAAAGAAATTTCCATGACTAGAACTCAAACTCACAAAATCAAAAAATTCTGAGCTGATTAAAACTCTATCCTTAATTTACCCCATGGTTCCAGCGTAGCATAGGGATTTCAGCTAAGCACATGATATTGTATACCATGTATGTTACTATACCTATTGGCATTAAATCTCCATTTCCAAACCTACTTATTTGTAGCTATATTTTCAAAAGTAGCATATTGTTTTGGATGCTCACATTTTTGATATCCAACATGAGACACGTTGGGACTGATTTTCAGAGTTTCCATTGACTGCAGTTAGGAGTTTTAGGTGCTTAGTGCTTTTGAAAATCAGGTCCAAAATGTGTCAAATTGGAAACACAAAAACTCAGGCACCAAAAAGTATGGGTCCCCTCTTGAAAAATGTGACCTTGTTTGTGTAAGATTGTGTTTTACATTGAAGGAAATTTTCATGGAATAGGAAAATATAGTCACCTATCAAGTTTTGTTTATCCTAGGATTTAAAGGTATGTTAGAATATTGGCTTACTTATTCTAACTAACATGTTGTAAAAGTCTAGGGCAGACAAGGCAGAATATATGTACTAAGTTGGCTAAGCTAAAGCTTATATGATTACAGCATTTGACTCAAGCTAGGCATTTTTGGTGGCACTGTGGTAAAGCCTTCCTCCTGCAGAGGCCAAAAGAAGCCTCTCATGAGGACTAATAAGATTTCTACAGTCTTTGATATTAAGTTCATTTAATAACAGATGTCAAATGTTGAATTTATATAGGTAGTAAAATCTAATGGTTAGAGCACCGAATGAGGCATCTTGGCTTCTGTTCCCACCTATGTACCGGAGTCACCAAGCAGTTATGGGCAAGTCACTTTCATTCTCTGTGCCTGTTTCCTGATCTTACCTACCACAATTATAATTAAATGCTTATACTTTGAGATCCTCGCAGGGAAGAAGGCATAGCTATGCAATGTATTATAATACTTAGACATTCCCTTGCACAAGACAGTAGCAGCTCTGGAAGTTTTTACTTGAGTTAATGAGACATAAGATACAGTTTACAGAGACAGTTTTCTTACTACTCCAGTGGTGAATCGACTGTCATTCTCTGCTTTGGCTGTTATTTGTTAATAACAAATTTGTTTCTCCTAGGGTTGCTGTGATCCAGGCCCACATTTCCTTGGTTATCTCTTTAAAGTCTTAAATAATTATGGCATAAAGCTTCTTAGAAAAGAGAGATCGGAGGCAACATAGAGCCAGACAACTGCCTGTACAGTTTTCTGTGTATCAGGCTGTTAGTTTTGGAAGAGGATAAGGGAATTCCCAATTTACTTATGTTTGGGATTGACTTTGCTTCCTAACATATCAAGACTACTAGAATTCTCTCTCCACTGAGAACAGGTCTTGCTTCTAGCCAAGGAGGCCTACTGCTATCTCACACAGGACATGGAATTGGTAATATCTCAAGAAACAAGAAAGTCATCACAAAAAAATTACTTAAATTAATTGCTGCCTGTGACCTTTTATGATGTCTATATTTATGGAAAGGGGCAGGGTCTGCCAGAGGAGAAAGGAAGGGTGTGGAAGATGGGGGCTAGTTGGATTCACAAGAAGATATTCACTCCTCTAACCAAAAGGCCACAGCACTGCTCAGAACTTGCTATAATGAAACAGTTGCAGACCCCAGGCACGACTAGACCAACTGTGTTGAGGACTTCTAGGACAGAGGGGAGCTTGAAAATCTTGTACCAAAGCAAAATGTCAGCTTCTTCCATGGATCCTACTAAAGAGCTCAGCATGGGAGCACTCTTACTTATCTTAATAATTGGTGGCTAAGTAGACACAAAACAGAAAGGGGCATTTATTCACTAATAAGCAGAGAGGCTTTCTCCAGGACTGGATGAGGGAGAGAGACAGAGAAGAGAGGGAAGGCGGGAAAGTAGGGAACAGCATCTAGGTGACATTTACAGCTTTTTTAATTTTCAATAGCTAATTATTTTTCTCTGGCCAGGATGGGGAGAAACATAAAATCAGTGTGGTAAAGGGTTTACACAGTGACTGAAAAAGATAAAAGGATAAGTTTTAATTTGCCTACTATTTCTACCACTAATGACATCCTACTAAGACAGCAGCTAAAATGGCTGTAACACTAACACAAAATTCCCTACCCAACTGAAATAGATTTTCCTCAACTGAGATAACATGATGGGTTCTTAAGAGATCTCTTCGATTAATTTTATATTTTTCCTTTAATGGTAATACAAATGACAATTTGTTACTTTTCCATTCAAGATCACCCATGAACAAGAGGAAAACAACAGGGGGAGGAAGGGATGGAAGACACACACAAAAGTATTCATAGAAGCAATTTTTTCCCTGTCCCTTTTCTTTCTGATCCTACAACCACCACACTAGCCCTACAAAGAAAAAAGATTTAAAAATGAAAAATCATATATGACCAAAATGAACTTTGGGCAGCTGAACTGCCAGGTTTACAGCTGTTTGCATTTTATAATACTGGCTTTAGAAGTAAAATGGTAAACATATATAATGCTTTTAATCTTCAAAGCACTTTACAAACAATAATTTAACCTCACACCATGAGGCATGAAAGTATTAAAATCCACATTTTACAGATGGGGAAAAATGAGACCGAGAATGAGTGATTTGCCTGGAGGTCATACACTGAGTCTACTGCAGAGTCAGGAACGGAACCCAGATTTCCTGAGTCCAAGGCCTGTGAATTATTAACTACAAGACCATCCTTTCCTCCAGACGTTGTTTTTTATTAAAAGATGATGATGTGAAGAGGAAACACTTGCTAAAATGCAGGATTGAAGAAAAAACATTTAGATGTTCAGGCTAATGCTTTCCTAGCTGAGCAAATGATTACCATAATATTGGAACATGGATGTGAGGGGGCGTTCCAGGCACTTGCTGCCCCCCTACTGGAGGCCCTTCTACTGTGGCATGCCCCACCCAAAGTAGTAGTAATGCAGAAAAAGGAAGAGCACTGAATTCAGACCATCCTCCAGCCCCCCAGGTTGCCTAGAGAGGCCTCACATGATCAGCCACAGGAAGAACGAGTGAGACTTGGTCCTCCCACACCTAGAAGGGCCAGGAGCCGGCAGTGACCAATCAGGGCCCAGCAGCTCAGATAAAAACAGTTGGCTGGTTCTACTAGGGGCCACTTCTGGGTGAAACAAGGTTGTGTCTACCATAACCCAAGTGATCTGGCATGGTCAAGGCCTACCCAGGACAGTGTATGCGTTGTACCTCTATGAAGGACTACTGTTTCTGTTGTGGAATTTAATGCCTAGCTAGCTCGTCTTAGTTCAATGTTAATTTGTTTTCAGTAAAACCTGAGATAAGCCTGCTCTATGGGGCACCAGGCTCTGGCAAACTCTTGACAAAGTGTTTATCTTCACCACCTACAGAAGCATCAGGGATAGGGTATTGGTGGAGTCATGATATCAAGATCACTAGGGACAATGTTTAATATAGCACACTTCTCAGTAACATGATTACTTTGTGATGTCTCTCTGATATTACTGTAGCCATTTAAAAAGTGGTAATCTTAGAGTAGGGCCAGCTTTAAGCCGATTCCCCGATGGGGCCCCATGCCTAAGAGGGCCCCGCAACGTCCGGGGTTGCCGGCGGAGTGGGAAAAAAAAAAGCCACGTCCTGCTTCTCCCCCTCCCTCCAGCGCTTGCACCGCCATACAGCTGATCAGCACAAGTCTGGGAGGTAGGGGTGAAGAGGAGGAATGCGGCGTGCTTGGGGAAGACGCAGGGCCAGGGCAGGGATTTGGGGAGGGATCCAATGGGGCAGGGAGGGGGCGGAGTCAGGGTGGGGCGGGCGCAAGGCAATTTGCGTCCCACCGTGGGGCCCCGCACCTGCTAAAGCCAGCCCTGTCTTAGAGAAATAGTTTGTGTAGCCAACATGTAAGTAGCACATAGTTTCATTGTCTTTCTTTGTAAATTACATCGCTGGCTAAGGTATTCTGTGGGAAGGTCTCAACCCAAGGGTTAAGATACACATTTTTAACCCCACCCAAACTGTAACCAGGCATGTCTGCTTAGCCCACAGTATCCTGCAACGATTTTGACAGTTAATCTTGAAGTCTCTTTTGGCATGCATCCCATCTCACCTTTACCTTCCTAAATCAGGGAACTTCTGGGGGGGAAAAAAACAAAAGGTAGACCCATCTACATCCTTCTCTATCTTTCATCACAGTAAATAAGTCTGTTGCAGCAATTCATATTTTATTGTTTGGGGAGCGGGAAAAGTCTCCCCCACCCCCCCCAAATAGAGAATTCAGTATGCTTTGAGAGAAAAACACGAGAGGAAGCTTCCACTCGACAAATTCAATGTTCATGTCCTTCCTAATCATGTTTGGAACATTTCATCACTAAGTGCACTGAACATCACTTTAGGGAACCTCTCTTGAAATATAAGATGGTCTATGACTAGTGTTTATTAAAAATCCACTCTTGCTCCCACATACTTAACACACAAATATACTGAGTAAGGGAGCCATTTTAATAGCAATCTTGCACCTTCCTGTAGAATGGAGGCTTTAAGAAACCCACAAGTATTTGCAAATCAATTAAAATATAAAATAGCATTTCTTTTCACAATTAACACCTCCTTTCTAGTACTGGAGAGAAGGGAAGCGATTTCCATGTTGCCATACAGTAAGCTCACTGGGATCTGTGGGAACGCTGAAAGATTTCATTTACATATTAATGCTGCAAGCATTTCGGGAAGCAGAGAGTTATTTAGCACCAGTAATGAGCAGAGTAAAAGACAGAGGAGAGGAAGGTTAAAGTCTCCATGGACTGTTTTGTTTTCAATAATTTTAGACTGTCCATAATGCCCTTTAATAAGCTGCTTTCTCAGCTGTGAAGCTACAGCAGCCTTTGTGTGAGTGAAGATAATACTGTCCCAGACACCGAAACAAAAAGTTGTGATATTATGGACTAAGAATCCCACCTCAAAAAGAGGATTGTTTTGCCTCTATTGATTTATGTGTTTTCTTCATTAAGGTAGTGGCTTTTAGAAACATGTCTATCAAAATACAAAATTTATTTTTGAAATCCCTTCCTGATTATTTATTACAACCTTAGTTTACAACTAAAAGAATTAGTCAAAGCCTCATTTACCTTTTCATCCTTCATGATGTTTGTTTAGGATTTATTTATTACACTTTATACACTATCCAAACAAACTGGACTGGTCCAGTTTTACTTACGATTTATAGTCAACATCATTGTCTAGTCTCATTAGATAGCTGCAGTGTATAGCATTTGGGTTTTCAACACTGTAGTGGATTATTTGTGTACATTTAGATAAGAAAAACATTTCATTAAATTGAAAAAACTATTGTATAGATTTGGTAGAAAATCAAAGTTTGGTAGAAACCTACTAAAATATCATCCCCTTTTAAAAAGTAAAACTCTAATGTTCCACAGAGTGCATCAGAGAAGGATGTCCTGAAAGCTGTGGGTTAAATTTCAGTGCTCGTTGAAGCAGGCACAACTCTACTGATGTCAACAGAATTATACCTGCTTTTACTTTAAATTAATTTGTCCCAGAGTTTCATAATCTCACACTCTGGATTGAAAGCATCTGATATTCATGAACCATTATTAGTTTAGAAACAATTTTAAATATTATCTTTTTTCAGTATTTGCCTTTCTTAATTTTTATAATTAGGGGTAGTTACATGAAAACAGGATCTATTTTTCTTTAAATTCTGTCTGATCTTTGCCCATCTTAAGTCACTACTCTCTCTTTGACAGCAAAACTGGTTGCTATAGAAATCAAATATTTCAGGTAAGGAGCAAGGAGATAAACAACGTTCAGGAAAACTTGCAAGTTGTCAAGTTTTCCCATGAGGCCGCAGTAACTAACTAAAATTAAAGATGTGAAGCTTTTAGAAAGTTGCTTTCACTCACACATCAACAACTCTGAACACACAGAGGAAACTGCTTCTATAGTAACAAACAGTTTGAAGAGTCACCAAAAAATGAAGTACCACCTCCTAGGAAGATCAGAATATTATCTGGTGCTAAAAGCTCTTGGACACACACACAGTCACCTCCTTAACTATACAGTTGAAAATCTTTATTCCTTCTTACTTTATAATTTACCCTACTACAATGCTAACAAATCCCTGCATTTAATCATTCCATTCTGTAAATAGCTTTCATTTATTTAATAAAGGAACTAATTTTTATCAGAAAAATAATTTCAGTATCCATAGAATTTCTAAGAAATAAAGGGTAGATTTCTTCTCTTACCAGATTTCTGTCTCTATCAAAAGCTTGTTAGAATGGGGACTGACTGCGTCTGTGACTCATGAACACATCAGATTTCCACAGTCACGCTTTCTCTGTGGGGTGCTGTATAATAATAGTATGTCGCTCTACTCTCAGCCAGCTGTTCCATTTACCAATGATATTTCATATATTTCCTCCACATTTAAAGCTTTTTTTTTTTTTTTTTTTTTTTTAAAGGGGGGGGAGGGAAGGGATAGTTTGTATCTAAAACAGCTAGTCAAAAGGGAAAAAATATAACAATCTTCATCAAACGTCAGAATCTAAATTGTGCAGGATTAAAGTGAAATTAATTCTCTGTATGAGCTAGAAGTAATAAAACTATCAGTGGAAACACAATTTCTCCAGATGTACTGCGATAAGGAACCTTAGGATTCTGGCATCCAGGTGCAGGACAGACTGAACCTGATAAGGAATTGGACAAGCTTATTTTCTTCTGTAGAAAGGAAAATAAATCCTAGCTGATACACAGCTGTAAAATGTGCATCTGAGAAATGTTCTTATGGCTGGAGAAAAGGTTCAGATATAAGCAGCGCTAAAAAGAGAAGGAAGATTGCATGAAAGGCTGTTAGAGAAACATCTACAGCTCCTGGTATCATTAGGTCAACATCCAAATTTAAACTGAGAGGAAGACCTGGCACATACGCCTTCAATAAGTAGTCAAGCAAAACTCACCTGTGAAAAAAGATTTCCTGCTCAAATTGGCATGAAGTATTTACAGATACTGAACTAGAAAGTAATACTGCCTGTATTGTAACTGTTTGAATGATCCCCACTATTGAATGTACAGAACCAGTGTGCACAGATATTTTACAGTTACAAGAACAATGAATGGAACACACATCTAAAACACCAAGTACAGTTCTTCCATTTGGACTGAGAAGCAACCACTACCCATCTACAAAAGCAAATGCTGTAAGCCCTATTTAGTCTATATCAATAGAGTCAGAAGCCTGATTGCCACACAGTAAAAAGCTGTAGTGCGCATAGGACCAAATTGTCTTCCAGAACCAGGCTAAGACCCTGGACAGTATGAGGTTTTATTTTGCTCCACCTAAACTCTGAGTTTGTCCTGGGTTTTAACCTAATTCTGGCCACACAGGTCTCATTTGCACTACAGCTTTTAACCATGTGGTAAGCAGGTCACGAGAAAACAGCATTGCAACTGACGCCTCTGATTTAGTTATAGCATAGACCAGGATTATGATTGGGGCTGTTTGTTTCTACTTACAACCTATTTCATGCTGCCCCAGAAATCTGGGGAAATAATGGTAGCTTGTAGTGGATACATCCTGGGCAACAGCAAGAGGTCAGAGTGGGCCTCTCACTGCCATTTCCTAGTGCTTCCCTGTCTTTTCAATACACGAGGTTAAATTACTCCAGAAGACTCCCAACAGGGCTTCCATTGTTTGCCAATCAACACTCAGAGATACAATGGCATTCATTCATGTCCAGAGCAAACATGCAGGCAGCGAATGTTGGTATGTGTACTCTCATTTTGGATTTTTTGGGAACAGTTTGTCTGAAATCCTGTCTTTCTACAAACAGTCTTTTTTTTTTTTTAAGTTACAATGTGTTTTTACACTTAAGCTATTCAGTAGGGACTAACTCCAGACAAGACTGAATTTTACAGGCAAGCTAAGGAATAGCTCTGAAAACTGACCCATTTGCTGGGACTCAATGTGTTTCTGAAAAGATCTACTCACTGTCATCACACTGAAAAAGATGACATTTTAATAGTTAGAGAAATACACATTCAGAAAAGTGGAAAATAGTTGATCCCTTTCAAAGAAGACAATCATAGTCAGCTTTTGAAATACCACTTAGTGTTTAGCCTCAGAGCATACATTGCTATGGGGTACAGACACTGAGGTCCCAAAGTGCACTTTAAGACTGTTCACTTTACGTTGTCTTGTGACTAAGATTGAAGTCCTCCCCCCACCCCCACAACAGTTTACAAAAAAATCAAATGAGCAAAAAAACCCAGTTACAATATGATAGAAGTCCAATGTTGCTGACAACAGGAGAAACTCTAGCCCCACACACCTCTTCATTGCTTTGATTTTTCTACTTCAACACTGGCCAGAGCAAAGACTTTGTCTCCAGATCCTATGGAGGGAAAAACAAATAAAAATGGTCTTTATCCCATCATCACCATCCCAGATTAGAGAAACAGTAAATTATTAGCAGGGACTGTGTTTTGGAGGGGTTCATTTTTGATACCTTAAATCAGACAAAATAACACAAGAGTACTTTTGGGGCAAGAAGTCAAACCTACATTTTGAAAACAAAAACATTTCAGGTATAACTTGTTAAAAAATGGGGCCATATTCTGGCTTCAGCTATATTATGTGCATGCCTGAAAAGCTGTGGCCAGGAAAGTAGCTGCAAGGCTGATGGCATCCACCCAATTCTAACCCCCTTCTAAACCTAACAAGATCCAAGCTTCCCAGGACCTTTAAGCTAGAGCCATGAGAAGATGCATTTCAGGGTAAGGCCTCAAGTTCAGCAAGTTCACACACTGGCCTGGCCCTTCACACATCTATCCCACAACGATTACCCCTGCTTCACTGGAAGCATGCAAGTGGCAAAGAGGAGTAGTCAGAATAGAGGCTCACAGAAGCACTGCTTTCTCCCCAGTTTGAGAAGCAACTGGACTGAAATCTGGCCCAGAAGAATCTAGATTTAATATTGCAATGTGTTGATATGCAAAATTAATTGCATACTGAATGCACGTTCAGACGTTCAGTCTTGCCACTTGGGGGGGGGGGGGGGGAAGAGAGAGCATGTGGTTATGACAGTGGTGAGAGATGATATGTTTCACCCCTGTAATGTCTGTTGCTATGGCAAGAAACTGCAGGGCTCTCAGGGCCAAGAAGGGAAAAGGCTTTTTTTCAGGAGTACTGGAAGAGGACAAGGAATTTGAACAGAAATCATGTTTATCCCTAAAAATGTTGTCCCTATTTACTAGGTATAACTCCCAAGGCTGCCCCATTACGTGGAACACTTAATGGTTTCTTCCACATTAGGTTTCTTCCACATTGTACTTATTTTTCCATAGAGCAGTATATCTAAATTTCACCAGCATTATACCAGGACATATATTTTTAAGTGGCATGGATATTTTTGGTCAGATTTTCCCTTTTAGATCCCGAGTCATGTAGCCATTTCTTTCCACTAGTGCATGGGGATGCTGAAAAGCTTTGATGTTAGGGGTATCAAGAAACTTACCAAGGTCACTAGAGACTCTCTCAAACTGGCTGAGGGCTGCACCTGCATTTGCTGACAGGAAAGTCTCATCATCTGGAGTCAGCTGAACCAGAAAAACCATATATATATAAACTGGACACCTTAATTGCATAATCTTTTTCACTTTGTAAGGATATGTATCTGTGTATATATGAAATATTTCATCCTGTAGGCCCTGTGAATCTGATATGCTTTTAAAGTGATGGCATTATCTGACTGGTGTGAATGCAAAGTAAGCACTGGAGAAAGGTGCCAGATAGACAAAAATTCTTTCTGTCAATCAACAGAAAAGGGAGAGCACAAGTAGCGTTGCTGCAAGCTTTAGCCAATTGTATCAATGAACCTGAATGCCAAACTGCAGAGACTACCTTTAGGAGAGGAGGTCACCCTTCATCTTTGTGCTGAGGCTGTCAACAAGGATGCGAACTGCAATGGTGTTTTTGTGATTTGGACACCTAGCCATGAGGAACTGGATACCAGTCCAAACTTATTTCACATAGGCCAATGAACAGACTAACCGCTTTCAGCCACTACCTGCCATGGCCATATTAAAGCAATGACTTAGAGATGACAATCTGTTTCATTACAACCCTGAACCATCTGGTCACGTGCATATGTATTTTGGTTTTTATTGTGTGGCACTCCAATGCTTTGTGACAAGTGACATTTATGAATATTCAATAACGAACTAGCATCACAAAGTTGGAAAAGCCAGGAAATTCAGAGGTAAGATCAAATTATTATTTAGGAACTCATCAAGACTGTATTCGGATTATTAAAGCAAGACAGAAATTGATGTGTCTGATACGAGCCTTCCCAACTGTTGGTGTCAGCAATATGGCAAATTTCCACGGGTGAAGCCTGCTGCATTCCTTTAGGAGCCCTGAGCATCCTCCCTGTTTTGTCACCTCACACCCACCATCTTCAAGGACCCAACTCTCCTAGATTCCTTTCCCAGGGTTTGGGTGCCCTGTCTTTGAAGCACTCCCAGGTCCCAGCTACTAATGGAATGGGAGTTTGCACCTAGAAAATGAGCCCTTACAACTATGGTATTCTGGAAATACCCTATTAAAAAAAAAAAAAAACCTCTTTCAAAAGAGAAAAACAGTATAGCTCTAACATACTGATAAGGCTAGTTTACTGCACTGTACCAATGGCAAAAATGTAACACTTGTGAAATAATTATTTAGATGAAGGAAAGAACTGAGTACACATCAGAGTAATGGAGAGCATGAGTTCCCTTTAAACATTATAGGCTCCTTTCCAGGCTTTAGTTCTTGAAAAATATAAGATATACTACAGCCATCAGGTAAAGGATGTCAACACTGTAAAATAACTAAAACACTGGAGAAAAATTATTATAAATAAATTACATAACTTAGCTCTGCTGCATAATTACTCATTTAGCAACCTGTTGCAATGCAAATGCTTTGAGGACCATCTCATGATCTTTAGCTCTTATATAGCATTTTATCACTTCAGCGTGTTGTACAGACATCAAATTAATCTTCACAATTCTGTGAGGTAGGTTAATCTTAATTTTAAAAATAAGAAATACAGGTGAAAGATCATGCTCAAAATACAGAGTACCAGTTAGGATTAGAACCCAAGAGTCCCTGACCCTTATCTTCCTGTCCAATATACTATGCCACACAGCCTCTCATGGAAAATGCTGTACACTTAAAGATGTACTGAAATGCATTTCAACACAACATCCTAAATTAAGAGATTGGATGGAAACACTTAAATTACAAATAAATGCCTTTTAAACCAAAGTATTTGAAAATCATGTCCTCCTTCATCCTTCTCAACCACCCAAATCCCAGTTCAAGTTTTTGTGTATTTCCTTTAGGACCTGATGAAATCAGAGTCCTGTCTACACTATAACTTAAATCAGTACTGTAACCAATTAGCCTCTTAGAGCCAACTCAGCATGGTTTGAGCCCACAGAAAACATGGTAATATATGGCTAGCACTTTGAAAATCAGCTATATGTTCAGCACACTTTTACTTCTGGGGGTATTCTGCACCAAGAAATTAAAAATTCTGCACACAATATTTCAAAATTCAGCAAATTTTATGTGTCAAAATGGCACTGCATAATCACACCAGTTTCAATTATTTTGGTAATTTATTTCAAAATACCTGTCAGCCAGTATGTCTAACAATACAGACACACACTAAAATTCCCCCAGGAGTAGAGAGTTAAAGAAACCCCTATGACAACCCAGGTCCTGTTTCTCTGTCCCCTTCCCTCCCCCGAGCCGAGCCAGAGGGCCAGACACCCACAACTCCTCTCTCCGAGTCCAACTGCAGCACCCCTCTGAGCCAATACACCCAAACCCCTTCCCCCCCAGAGCACAGCCACAGGGCCCCCCTAATCAGATACCCCCATCCCCTCCCACCCTGAGCCCAGACAACCACATCCCCTTCCCTCAGAGCTCAGACACCTGCCCCCTCTCCCCCTGCCAGAGCCCAGCTGTGGTCCCCCCTCCCCTCACAGAGCCCATGGATCCAGAGGGAGAAACAGTCTGATACTCAGTACCAGGCTTGCAAGGAGTTTCCTACCCTGCCCTCTCCTTCCCTCAGGGCGGGCGGGAAAGTGCAGCTACCAGGAACCCTCTAGCTTCCTCTCCCTCCCCCAGCAGTGTCTTCTATGTGCGAGCTGTGCTCTGCCGGGTCCAGTGGCCTCTCATGGCAGCCATGTCTGAGGAGCAGGGAAATTCTATGCACACAACGTTAATTTCTTCAAAATTCTGCATTGCACAGTGGCGCAGAATTCCCCCAGGAGTAACACTTTCTGCAGTATACACAGATACCTTCCCTATCTGTACTTAGCACGTAACTGGTTCCTCCCTCCCAGTTTCTGTACCTGGAACAATGTTCTACCTCACGTGTCTACTGGGAATGTCTAAGATAGTAAATGACAGCTGATTACTTTCTCTTATAATCAATTCATATAAACAAGATAGGAGGTGCGGCAGATGTACACACAAAAAAGCTGACAAAGGATTGTGCAGCTTTTCTCACAACTTTGTGGACACAGCTGCATTACTGGTTCAAATTAATGTGCTAGAGTTGTATTTACAGCATAGATGGGGCCCAATATAAAAAATATTGTAAGGAGTGCAGCTCCTTGCCTTGCTTTAGTAGTTAGTGACATTATTAACTCTCACAAGAGAAACACAGCTACTTGAACTCAGACTTTGGCAGCTTAAAAAAAAAGTCTTCCATTTAAACTATAGTTAACTAAGTCTATCCAAGTAATTTGTTAATGATTTAAGATCTTAAGTAACTTTTTGCAATTATTTCTTCCAAGCCATTTTAAGCATCATCATCTTAGACCAGGAATAAAAATCTTTTGGAGGAAGGTATTGATTAAAATGAATACTGTAACTGGGACACAGGTGCATAAAATACAAGTCATGTCTTCCACACGAAATATCCAAACCCCAAGCACTATCAAAAGAAAGCAACTAATGGAATCCATTACAGACTAACACGGCTGCTACTCTGAAACTAATGGAATATTACTCAAGTAACTCGCAGCAAAACACATACCAAGACACTGGAAAGCTAATGTGAATCTGACATCACAAGAACAGGCATCTTCCTCAATGGAAACTGCTTCCTTTTTAAAGCTAACATACATGGGGACCATTTCCTTCACAGACTGGCAATAGGAAAACATAACTGTTCCCCTCATCCCTCTAGTGGTTAGAGACAAGAATTAAGAGTCAGGATTCCTGGGTTCTATTCCCAGTAATTCCATGCATACAGCAAGTCACTTAACGTCCCTAATTCAGTTTACTCACCTGCATAATGGGGATAATACCTACCTTTCAAGGGTGAAGTAAGACAGTGTATTATTGTAAGCCTTTGATATTTTCTTTCCATGGCTGGGTAGTTAATTAGGGAACGAGTAGTATTGCAGCTTGTTTTAAGCAGGTACTAACTGATGTTAGTTATATGTCATGCACTCAGATGACAATCAATGAGTCCACTGTAAATTAAGGTCATGATCAACCATCCATGAAAGGGTTTATACAAATGCTCAGTATTGTTCTCTATACTCTCCATAGCATACTCTTCAGGGAGGCTGAGTGACACTGAAATTTAGGTTAAGTCTGATTCCCCTGCTCTCATCAAGCTAGCGCAAGTATAAACAGCAACATATTGCCTGTGCTACCATGGCTAGAGGCACAGTTGGGTTTCAGGAGGGTTTGCATTTGGCACAGCCCAACTGTGCTGCCACTGCCTGTGCTACGGGCAGCTACATTGCTATTTATGCTCTTGCCAGCTCAAGGAGAGCTAGTGCAAGCATGTGTACACAAGCAGGGGATTGACATCCCGTAGCTCGTAGTGTAGATGCAGCCATAAGGATGCTTCTGCATTACACAATATAACTGCATTTTCTCTATACATATTTAATGCACACAAAAACAAAACAAGTGTTTAGCAAGAAAGAATTTCAGTTCCTTTTTCATAGACTTTAAGGTCAAAAGGGACAATCAATCATAGCTCAATGAATGACAGATATCAATGCTCATATTGTTACCTTCTCTCCAAGCTTCCTGAGGGCAGTTAGGATTTCCCCCTTCTGCTGCGTGTATAGGTCCCGTCCCAGTTTCCCAACCATCAGATCTCGGTCCATCTGAACAAGAAAGAATATTTTTTTCAAATGTGGAAAATTTCACATGAAACTAGTGGAAAATTAACAACCTGACCACCCCAAGAGCCTACATTTAGATTCCTTTTAAAAAAATCTTGTGAATGAATATGACAATTGTGAAAGTGTGTGGTAAAGAGCTGTGAAAAAGCCCCCCCACAGCTCTGCCAGTGCCTTTTAATCCTAACTTCAGCATGTTTGGCTATTCCAATCTTGGACCAGTTCTGAACAGAGCTTGCTATTTATGTCAAGTTGTGTGGTAATATTCTGAGGACAAACATCCACTAGGATAATGCCACCACACTTCATTTCACTTGTATCCTATCCAGAATCTGAATCCAAATCTCTGGAGATGAAAGGCTAGTGCACCAGCCAGTCCCTCAATCTGAGTTCCAGGATCATGGCTCTTCTTCTGAATTTATATTTATATTGATAATGGAAGTATTTCTGGTGCTCAGTTTACTATTGGTTACCAGATTTTTTTTTGGCTGTATTAGGAAAATGAGGGGGGGAAGAAGGGAACACAAGTAACATTTTCAGCCTCCATGCCCAACAGTGAGATAGCTATTTGACGCTGACCAGATTCTGAAAGGCGTCAGAAGATTCTCTGTCACCACAAAATTCACACTGACCTTTAATTTGTGGAGATTGGAAGGACAAAAATCAGGCCAGTTGAAATAAATCTGTTAGAGTTAGATTCTGTCTCCAGGAATCTTTACCTCTGCCAACCTTGTCCGTAACTGCCCTGGCTGTTTCTTTGCAAACATTCTAATGACTTCTGGAGTTTTAAAAGCCTGGCTGATGGCTGCTTGTATAGCCTGGAAGAAAAAGAACAAGCTAAAAGAATGAGCACACCTAATAGCAAACATGAAATACAGACACATTACACCAGATTCACAAATGCTGAACAGCACCTTCTGACTCAGCTGGTAAGAGACATTCAGGCCATGTCTACAATATCACTTATGTCAGCAAAATTTGTGTCGCTCAGGGGTGTGAAAAACAGATACCCCTGAGCGACATACGTTTTGCCAGCATAAGTTTCAAACCATATATTGGGGATGGGAACAAACAAACACAAACACTACACTTTCTCAACGTTCCTCCTTGACTTTTGGGCTTTTTTGCTTTATTACTTATTCTACTCCCCTATGGGATTAGGATGCATAGTAAAAGTCTCTCTTCTGTTTCTGTAACACTTTGATCTTATTTGCGTAACTAATTTAGCATTTCAATTTAAAATTCTTTTCTCCCCTTCATCCTGAAACTCCATTTAAATCATTTAAAGCTAGGAAGAAACTGGGACAGGAGGGCTGGATTGGCATTATGGCGGAGCTGGAGGGGGGAAAGAGAGGGAGAGAAAGGAGCTAGGGAACAGATGTCTGTATTGGGACTATGAGGGACCCAGGCAGGAACTGGGGTCTGGAACATTGGAGGGCTGGAGAGGAGCTAGGTGATGGGGGGAGGGGTGCTGGACTAGGGATATGGGGGAGCTGGAGAAGGGCAGATTTTGGAATCAGGAAGGGGTCCCTAATCTGTTCTTGCACCAGGGTCCCTAGAGCCTTGCTATGCCACCCAGCAGATGGGGTAGAAACTTCTCACAATGTGTTGCCCTAAACCTAGTTGGTGGGGTCTTCCCCACCATCTTTCATATCAGACTCCACTTAATAAGGTGTCCGCTATATTTAAGCCCTGCCCTGGAGATACACAACTCTATTTCTACATATTTAATTACCCTGATTCTTAAATATAGCTTTAATTGAAAGACTACAGATTAAATCAACATATTCTCGATTAATGTGGAATATTCATATGTTATATATGAGTTGGTGTGTGTAGAACAGACAAATACAAAGGTGTAAATACATGTACACAGTCTGTATATATACACACACACATATATACACATACACAGACACACACAAGTATGTATTTTCACCTTCTTTTTCACAAACTATAAGTATGACATATGCTATCTTTAGAAAGATACCACAGAGGAGACTTCCAAGTATGAATCATCCTTACCAACTGCATCCCACTGAGTTCATCTATCAAAGTCATATTTCCAGACATGATCTTCTTCAGTGAGTCATTGAACTCACTTAACTGTTCTAGAGTTTCTTTTTTGGTTTCTTCATACTCATCTGCATCCAGTTCCTCTCTAAAGGAAATTCAACAAGCCACATCAACTCTCAGGATTAAACCCAGAAACACACATTTAATTATCTATTAACGAATATCTAAAGTATAGATACTACCTACACTAGTGTGCTTGTACCTGGACTCTTGTATAGTTCCTAGTCCGTTAGTTGGATTAAGAATGAAAACTATTGCGATCATCATTAGGACTCAGTGTAGTTAATGAAACAACTGCTCTCAGAAGACAATGAAATAGGAGAATAATGACTGTCCAACATTTCCCTCTCTCAAGGGTAGCCTAGGAAGTTCTAGTCTCCTCGCAAAGGAGACTCAATACTTCACTGCTGAAAAACTAAAAATTCTTCACTTTCCACAAGATCATTTTTTTAACCTTAATATTGTGCTACATGAGGTAATACAGGGTAAAATTAAGAATAAAAGTAAAGTAATACCTATGTGTGGAGTAAAGGTCTCCACACCCATAGCTAGCTATGGTAAGGACGGAGCTGAGGCTTTGAATCTTGGTACCACGAGGGAACATTTGTGCAGTTCCAATGGGAACTACTTTTCTAAAACATACCTGAAGGTCAGTCATACCAGAGGCTTATTTCAAGAATGAACATGAAATAGCATCCTCAAAGAAGTAGCTTGTTTACAATCATACTTTCTTAATAATAATCATTCCTTTCTCCCACCATTTGTCTATTTAGATTATAAGCTGTTTGGAGAAGGGACTCACTTAGTATGTATATGTGCAATGCCTAATACAATGGGCCATAATTTTAGCTGGGGACTCCAGAGGATGATACATCGCTACCTCGATATAACGCAACCCCATATAACAGGAATTCGGATAGAACGCGATAAAGCAGTACTCCTGGGGGGCGGGGCTGCGCACTCTGGTGGATCAAAGCAAGTTCAATATAATGCGGTTTCACCTATAACGTGGTAAGATTTTTTGGCTCCCGAGGACAGCGTTATATCGAGGTAGAGGTGTACTACAAATTATTTATTTCCCTTTCCCAAAAGGGTTGTACTCCTGACCCCAAAGTTTGCCCCATTATCTATACTCTTACTGCCTCTTCTCATACTCAGTTACAATAACCTTCTCTCTGAGCTCAAGAGGGCTGAACACTTCCTCAAGGCCTATGGCCAGACAGTGTGGTTTCTTGAGTTGCCCAAGGAGGCACTAGAGGAGCAACTTGAAACAGCTGCACCTCCCCACAACCATGCTGAAGCCCTGAGCCCCAGGACTAAAGCCCCAAAGGAGTAAAGTATTTGTGTGCATCCATCTCTGCTGCTGCTACATTACTTCAGGTTCCAGAGGGTGTCCGGTTGACTGGCAAGTCCATAACTCTGGTGGTCGGATCTTTGAGATTCTACTGTACTGCCTCAGGTGAAAAGTACAATGATTTGGCAGGTTTCTACCTCCTGCCAAGCTGGAAATTCAGGACCAAGTTCTGACCTTGGATACCTATGTGGAAATGGCCTCTAGATTACCAGAAGGCTTAGAATTTTGTGCAGCTTTGTTAAAAATACAGTAGTATGGAGCAAGGTAGTCCCACTCTATAGAATTCTGCTGAGACCACATCTAAAATACTGCATGCAGTTCTGGGTGCCTCATTACCAGAAAGTGACTGATAAATTTGAGTGAGTTCCAAAAAGGAACAAAAATGCTTCAGAGGTTGGGATAATTCACTGATGAGGAAAGAACAAATACTATGTGTAGGTTGACTAAGCAATAGTTAAGGAAGGCTAGACAAGGTCGCCATCTACGGCTATATAAAAATTGTAAACACGAAGGTTGGAGGCAACTGCTTAGGGTGACAGAATGGAATATTACATTAAGAGCAATGGGGTGAAATGAAGAAAAGGAAAATTTTACCAGAAGGAACCTTATGACAGTGAGCTGTATTAATTTGTGGAATGATTCATGAAAGCAAGTGGTAAGAACTTTTAAAACTAGGTTGGACAAAGACATCAGAAAATTCACTGTAGAGAACATTTCTGCAGTGGCATGGAGGTGGGCTAAAAGTGTTTTCCATCTCTGTTTTTTATTAATCCCTTAAGAGTTAATATTCAAGGACATCACTGAACCATTTGATTGTGTTTTCCAAGCTACACACAAAAACAAAGTAACTATAATGAAAAATAGGGACAAACATCAAGAATAGCATTTTTTTAAAAGATAGTGAACAATGAATTTTGAATTCTGTGAACAGGTGATTATTCCATTGTTCACAAAAGTAGTACAATGTCACACTCCACCTAAGAATTTCAAATCTCCAAGAAAAGTGCAACAAGTTTTCCTGAACTCTGTTTTTTCCTGTAGGGGCCATTCTTATACATGGAAAGAGTAGAAAAAGTTCATCTGAATTTGTCCTGCACTTCTTAATCCAAGCATCCTTATGCTGACTTAAAAACAAAGCCTCAAAGAACTGTGACAGGAATACTGAAAGGTGCAGCATTTTCTTCTGCCAGCTGTTGCCGGGAAAATATTTACATTTAAAAGGGAGACCCTGCCTTTTCATACCTGCACTCCTCCAGGTCTTGCAGCTGCTGCATTAACCTGTCCAACTGCTCTTCCAAGTTCTGTTTTAGTTTACTGGTCTCTATTGCTCCTCTTGAAGCCATTTTAAATCTTTATATGGAAAGTGCACACCTATAAAACAGAGCACATTTTATTGATATCCAGATATGTACCAACTGAATTTAAAAGGTGTCCTGGCAAGCAGGGACTCTACACTACAATAAAGACCAATGTGCCCTAGAAGTGTTTCTTAAGAGATGACCCATGAACTACCTGTGATCTGCAGTATCTTTCCTGAGAATACCTGAATAAAAACATTTGGAGACCCAAGCAGTGGCGGATTTGGTAGGCTGGGCAGGAACAGGTGCTCTATGGGATAACTTTTCCCTTAAAGTGGTCAATAGAGTGAAGAAGTTGAACGGCCACAGCATATCAAAATGGAAACATGGCTGAAACCAAGAAGCAATTACTAAAATTCTTAGTCCCTATATTATGGAATGGAATGCATTCTTGACATATTCTTTTGGGAATTAGATAAGCTAGAGAAAGGGCTTGGATGCCTGAGGCTTCTACACAACATTATTACAACTATCAACCTTAAAAACCTGTGGTGTTCCCAATCAAACCTCCACTTCTCTAAATAATCCCCACTTCTCTAATAACAAGTTATCTGGGTTATAAAAAACACTTGTGTTCTTGGATAACTTGTTGATTGAAATACAGTTTAGGACCAAAAACAAAAACAGAGGTTTTAGCACTTTGAACTGAAGTCAATAGCCCTTTGTGATATACTTAACAAGAAACTGAAAAATATCCCAGGCACTAGCTAGAAAATTATTAAACACTAAAAGCAACGGTGTGTGTGTGTGAAGGGGAAGTATTTTGGTTGGGGAGAGGGGGGGCTTTAAATATTAGGGGGAGAAGAAAACTAACCCCCTTCAAATGGGTGTGAGCAAACATATTTTTATCTAGCTCCTACCCACTCCCTTTTCACTAACTGGTAAAGAAATAGCAAACACCACCAAATAACCACAACTATACTAAACACAGTAAAAGCCAATACCACCTCTATGACTGTCCCTATTCTCCTATCTACTTCCCGCCACAGACTCCACTCATACCACTCACCCTTAGTCCCTATGCACCCTTGGGCTGCCCTACCCCCCACACCTCCACAAGTTTACCCTAGCCTTTTACTTACAACCCTCACACAGACGCACCCCCTACCCCAGCACTCAAGGAGTAGGCCCCAGCCCCTTACTCATAGTTAAGTGATAAACTGCATCTTGACTATTGTTTTGGGGTGACAAGTGATGACCACCGCTCACAAGCCCCCAGCCCCTTCCTCACACGCATCCCTTCCCCGGGAGACGTGGACCGGCCTCACCTCACGACGTGCGGGGAGGGAGGGCTCCCTCACTCCATATCCGTCCCTCTGCCTCCAGGGCGGCAGGGAGACCCAACCACACCCACTTCCGGAAAAGGGGACAGCTCCAGGCACGGACCTATATCCACTTCCGTCGCCGAGTAGCCAATCGAAGCACTCCTTGTGCGCTGTTCCGGGCGGTCCCGTCGGCGCCTGGCATCCCGGGTCACAGTGGATCCGGCCCTCCGGCCGTTCCCCGCGGAGCTGGGCGGCGCCTGTCAGCCGGGTAAGCAGCTTGAGGGGGGCCTCGGTGGGGCGAGGAGCCTAGGGGCCGCGCCT
The DNA here is from genome assembly GCF_027887155.1 of Malaclemys terrapin pileata. Taxonomy (NCBI): domain Eukaryota; kingdom Metazoa; phylum Chordata; order Testudines; family Emydidae; genus Malaclemys; species Malaclemys terrapin. Next base: position 12,364,718 of record NC_071523.1, on the reverse strand, counting down.
GGGTTACCCTGTGTGGGGAAGGGAGCAGGGCGGCACCTGGGGAACTCTGGCTACAGAAGGGGCCTCAACCCCCTCCGGTGGCCTTGTAGCTGGCAAGGGACTTCCCTCTCAGCGCGCTGCCAATGTTTCAGTCAGTTCCCCTTACCGCTGTATGACTAAAACGAAAACAAGCGCTGCCACGGGGTAGTGAAACACAGCCTGTTTGGCCAAAGGCGTTTACAAATGATTGTAGGTTACTCCTGCAATTCTTACTCACACAAGTAAATCCCATCAGTGGAGCTGCTTGCATGAGCAAAGACTACATGCAGGAATAAGGTTTGTGGGACTGGGCCCCAAATTAGCCTGGCTGTTCTCAGTATCACTTCGTCCCACGCTGAAATACTCCACCTCTGGGATGGAAGGTGGTAGTTGTTTAACAACGCATAGCATCACTATACAACAGTCCTGGACTTTTACCAGTATGGGCTGCACTTATTGAAAATGTCACCTATATAGCATGCATGTGTACAGTATATTTTTTGTCAATTTCTCCTACTGAAACCAAATACAAAATCCTTGGTAAAAGAAAGTGGCAACAAAAACAAGGTTTTTTTGGTATTAACAAAACAAGGTTTTTAGTAAAAGCAGAGTGTATTCTATAGATAAAAGAACAAGAGTACTTGTGGCACCTTAGAGACTTAACAAATTTATTAGAGCATAAGCTTTCGTGGACTGCAGCCCACTTCTTCGGATGCAGTCCACGAAACCTTATGCTCTAATAAATTTGTTAGTCTCTAAGGTGCCACAAGTACTCTTGTTCTTTTTGCGGATACAGACTAACACGGCTGCTATTCTGTATTCTATAGATGTTTTTATTGCTTGCCCCAATGAATTTTTGAACATCTACCTTAACAATGTCAATTTACAAAGAATCCCCATGGGAACTAATATTATTTAAGTCATTTTGTTTATCCTTCTCAGATATCCTTAGAGATTTTCAATGTCTTATTTAGTAATGGGCATGAAAATAGTTGGATGTTGTGTAACTCACCTCAACTTTGTTAAACTAAGTACATACAAATGCATAAGAACCTTTTTCATCAGTACATGCCAAGGATTTGGCTTTTGTGAACGTGAATGAGAGAAAGTGGATAAAAAACAAAGAACTATTGTTTACTGGTATGAGTGTTTAAATATTGTTTGTGGTCACATTGGAATAATTTTGATAGTGTTAATTCAGTACCTTACAGTCTTAAATGATAATACATAATTTAACTTTATTATGAGGAAAAAGATTACTTGAGTTGGTACAATGATTAACCTTTCTAAGGACATTCAGAGCAGGAGGCTCTCTTGTTCTATAGAGGTTCTTGTAGCACCCTCATCACAGTAGCATCTGAGTGCCTTCCAGTACTGCATTAGATTATCTGATTAACATTTGTCACGTGTCATTTATTTTCTCTCTCATCTTCTTCCCACGGAAGAAATTGCAGGCACATTTACTCAGCAGTTGGGTGGTGCGATTCCCAACTTGGGTAGACGTATACGTTAGTTATGCTCAAGCTGGCACCTAAAAATAGCAGTGTGGCAAGGGTAGCAGCTTGGGCTAGCAGTCCATGTACCTACTGAGTGGGGGGTCAAGCAAGATTGTATTGGGGCAGCTAGCCTGACCTGCTGTCTGTGCCGCCATGACCACAGTGCTATTTTTAGAACACTAGTTCAAGCAAAGCTAGTGCATGTATGTGTACCCATATGAAGTTTCCTGTAGTCCAAGAGTTTTATGCCCAGATATATTGTATTGCTGCAATCCAGCCAATAGGTGATAAAGGCATGCCGGTTATATCATCTGGTCTGGATGAAATGGAGTCTTATCGGCAACCAGAGATGGTAGACAACATTGTTTATCATAGCACTGTGAGAGTTTACGAGTCAGGGAGGAATCCTAAACTACAGATCAAACTGACCAATTGTGGGTACGTTCCTCCAACTAAAGGAGACAGCAGACTCCCATAGTGCTTTCCTCTGCTCCATCTTGCTCAGCTCCAGCTTTAAACAGCTGTTCTTCAACCCTGAGCTGATTTAATCCAAGCAGTGGGCCATCTTGGTGGAGTGGAGGAGTATTTGTCATTTTGGGGAAGATTCACACACCTTTTAGTGATGATTTCACTCTTTCACATAGACAAAACAAATAAACAAACCTGGAGAATGTATTGTAAGCTGGCTCTACTTGATACTAAATTTCATTAGTTATCTTTAATCATTGTAACAACTTCTTCCTTGAGAGGCAAGTTTCTTGAGTGTTATAAGGATTTACAAGAGGGGCACAATAAATCAGTGAATAAGTACAGGCCTGTGTTAATCTCTTGATGATACTTTGCACTGCTATAGCATCTTCCAGGTGTCCCTCACATGGTGCTCATGCACTAATAAAGCCTCACAACCCCTCTGAGTTCAGTAAGTATAGCTATCTCCATTTGACAGATGACTAAACTTGAGGTAAAGAAGTTTAAGTGAGTGAGTTGTCCAAGGTCATAAAGCAAGTAAGAACTGGCAATAGCATCAAGGAGTCTTCATATCCAGTTGCCTGATCTAAGTGCCAGGCACTGCTTCTTTACTATTTAGAAATAGTATAGAATAAGTTTTAAAAATCTCAGTGTCTTCCTTTAAGCATGAGCTGTTAGTTACTGAACAGGACTGGCCCACTTAATGTTGGAGTCAAAAAGATTAAATCACAGCTAGAGAAATACTGAAAATGTTGTTTAGCATGTTCTGGGGCAGAATCATACAATTTATTTCTTTAATTATCAACTGTCCCTAAAAACACAATATAGAGTTTTATCCAAATTTTCTTAAGGCAACCCTAATATGAAAACAGTTAAAGTAAACATCAGGAGAAATGGATTAATGTTTTTGTGCAACAGATTCAAAAGATTATTCCTACAATACATAAACCAATATTCTATAAAAGTTATTTCCTCAACCAGCACAAGTTTTCTAGAGAGTTACAAAACAGTACACATTTGAGATTTACTTATGTAAACAAGATAGGTGTAGGTATTAGCTAGCTTCCTTTAACAAGTTTTTAGGAACATTTTTTTCCAAGACATAAGACATATTGATCTCAAGTTACATTTTAAGTGTCACCCTGAATGCCTACCCAATCTAAATTAGGCAACATCATTTCCACAGATTTGTAGTAGAAGTAAGGGGCTTTGAAATCTGCAACAGTAAAGGCTTCAAATAAGTCCTTTTTGTAAAAGAACACTGAAATTAATTGAGTTGTTCCTGATTATTCCAGGGCAGTGAGCAGTTCTTCATAGAGGAAAGACATGTACAATTGTGATGAATGAGAGTAACTGTGAGGTATTCTAAAAGTTGTCTGAAATGAAATAATTTACATTAGTTATCACAGGAATTTCTGAAATTTTTTAATTTCTCTTTATAAGAATGACTTTTTAAAAAGCCTTTGGGCCAAATTCAACCCTGAGACCAATGGAGTTACACCAGTGAATAACTTGTATCCTTTTTATTGATTTCTCTAAAAAGCTTAAGGAATAAGAAGTCCATAATTCAACAACACATTAATTTCTTAAATAGTTTCAACTTAGAGTGAACAGTTGAATGTGACAATGTGACAGTAGATGGGCTGTAAGAATTACTGGAGTCCCACATTACTGTTCTCTGCTAGGAAAAGCTAATTCATTTCCCTTTGTACAAGGCACCACTTTTCAACAAAGTAGATCAGAATGTTGCTGGAATATAAAGGTGAAGGTCACTTCATACTAAGTGGACCCCAGTTCTAAATGTGCCACTAGTTTTAAAAATTACAGGATCAGAAAATGCGTATTACACAATGGTATTAGATTTCAGCCCTTCTGCTCTCTATGCCAGCACACACAGGTTTCCTGAGGAAATGTTGCTAAACTGCAGATGTCAGCAGGAATTAAGAAATTGAGAGTATTTGTGAATAATCAGATCTTGCCTATAAATACCTCAATTATTAAAGAGACACGAGTTAGAAGGCAAGTTTATGATGCAGTTTAATAGCTGCCTGATTTTCTAGACTAAAATTAGCTGCCATGATGCAAAAGGTCATTTGATCCCATTGCCGAAAAAGGCACCCTATATTTTCATCCTTAAGTTTCTGATTATTTTTCCCCTTTTTTTAGGAGCAGGAAATCTACCCTATTCAGGTCTGCAGTCTGAGTCACTTTCTTCTTTGAAATTGGAGCTTTATGCATTACAAAGGCAAGTCCAGCTCCTTCCTTCTCCTGTTCCATAGCTGTTTCCATAGTAACTCTTCCAGCTGATGCCAGTGCAAGCACTGCACTCAAAGTGGCACCAAACCCTTCATGTCCTTGCCTGCTAACTGTTTTGTGCTAATAAGGAAGAGGATTTGAAAAATTCTGTGTAAAAACTCTTGAAAGCACTGAAAAGTACTGACACAGAGTGAACCTCATAAGGACTCCAAAGCCCTGCAGTTTCCATTCAAGAGCCCCCTGATGTTTGTATATATTGATAGTTAAAGACTTTGCTATGAATCTCTCTCATTTTGAAATTCTCTTCACTGTGACTATTACAAGGATCAATACATTTCTAATTTCTTCACCCCCTTCCTACTGAAGAGTGGCCTCGTGAGAATTTTCCAGGCAGGGATGTTGCTGTGGGAACAATGACGGAATATTCAGTACTTTGCATAGAGGACACAGACAACTACAACAGGAGACTAGCTTATAACGTATTCCAGTTTTAGTCTGTTCAGAATCAGTCCAGGAGAAGCCAGACTGGCAAGTCAGATTGCCACAAAGAACACTAAGACATATTTAGGGTGAGGAAAGGGTGGGAAGACAAGTGAAAAGAAATTTAATTAGTAGAAAAGGATTTACTCTGCATGTATGGTCATTCATACTTATTTTACCCACCACACCTTGGATTAAAACTGAACATTTAAGAAATCTGAATCACGCTTCATCAGTGCTATTGATTTATTATTTTCACTTAATGAAGCTTCCACAACAAAAATAGATTGGTCATTTTTACTTATAATTATAATCAGCTTTTCCTCTTACATGCTAACACCATGCTGTCCTGTTTAGGTTTCCAGGACTTCAGTAGAACACTTAAATAAACATTTTATTTAAATTTTAAAGGAATGTAATAGAACATATTCTTTTTAGGTTTCACTTAAACAAAATCTAAATGTTGGCCTAACTGCTTGACAGTGCCCTTTAATTAATTTAGATACCCATATCTTTAAACTGTCAGGTAGATCAGTATTTCAGGGAAATGTGTAAAGCTAATTCTATGCAGGGCCGGCTCTAAGCACCAGCAAACCAAGCACATGCTTGGGGCGGCACAATTTCAGGGTCGGCATTCCGGCCACCTTTTTTTTGTTTGTTTTGCTTTGGCAGTTGCGCTTCTGGAGGTGTTTTGTTTTGTTTTGTTTTTGTTTTTTTGCTTGGGACGGCAAAATACCTAGAGCCAGCCCTGATTCTATGAAGGAGAAAAGGTTTAATTTCTCATTTAAAGAAACTTTAAAAGTACCTGCTGAAGTCACAGTGCTCACTGACAGCATCAGAGACAGATCCTAAAGTTTGGGCTAGTTTTGGCCTGTGTAAGAAAGCAACTGTGAGAGAGACTTCTTGTTATCATTGTAGCAATGTTTGTCCGTGTTTTAAATTGATAAATGAAAGGAGTAGCAATACTTATTTCTGACATTATGACTAGAAGAAGTCTGAAGGTGCAGAAAACATGCTTCCACCATTTTTAATCTAATTCACTAATTTCAAAATTAGGCTAATATTTTCCTAGTTTTTGATTATTCTGTTCCATTTTATATGCCCAGCAATCCATCCTCTAACTGAAAAATGCAGAGAGCCTGCAATTAATTATAAAAGATAATAGTGAAACAAAATTATTCAACTAAGTATACCAGTTGTAACTATAACAACATTTTTATTATGGCACTGCTGAGACTAGGAGTTTGTTAAAATACTCAGGTCCTGCTTTGAGCAGGGGGTTGGACTAGATGACCTCCTGAGGTCCCTTCCAACCCTGATATTCTATGATTCATTTAAGAGCTATTAGAAACCAAAGGGTCCTATTAAAATTAAGTAGACATTAGTTTTGCTTTAGAAATCTTAAAATCAGAAGTGGAATGAAGGCTTGAATACAAACATACTGTGTAGTCAAGGCAATTAATACAACAGTACAGACTCCTTCAATAAAGGATCCTATACTCCTGAATACACAGACCACCTTGAGCTCCTATGGAATTGGCTCCACAAGAGTAAGCACCAAAGCCAGCCCTGGAAAGATAGGAGAATGATCAAGATAACACTTCTTTAAACTCCTTCCCAATGAGAAACTTCAAGAAGATAAGCTTCCCTCTTTTGAGAAATCGTTATCTTGTCCACTGTGTTGCAGAACCAGTCTATACAACCTTTGCCTTCTAAAAAGCGTAGCTAGAGAGAGGCAAATTATTTTATCACTACGCTTGACACACAGAACTAACTACCTAAAATATGTTGAAAAGTTAAAAAGCCACTAAGTTAATCAGCCACATATTGTTCACCCTCATTTTCTCTTCCTAAGCTATCTTCATAACACCAGTGCATCTCTCTCAGACAATTGGTGTGTTCCTGCTGGATCCAAAACAGCCAGATATCTGATGTAATCCAAGTATGTGTGAAGGGTCGAAGGACAGAAGTGGTAATAAACATAGCTGTTGTATCACAGATAAGTCAGATACATAAACTCTTTTTGACAATGGATGTAGATTTTCTCAGCCTGCTTCTCAAGTCCTGGCATCTCAGTGCTGTTTCATGACCCTTGAATTACATAATTGAGTATACTGCCTGTAAGAGAATCAGGGGAGTATCACAGGCCTGATTCTTCTCTCAATTTTCTTTACACTGATATCTCCACTGACTTCAGTGCAGGGGCGTGCACAGGGGGCAGCAAGCAGGGGCACCCCCAATAATCAGCGAGGAATACAGTACTCCCCTGCCCTGGGACTGCAGCGGGGAGAGAGGACTCCCCCTACCCCAGGGCTATGACAGGGAAAGAGCTCCAGCCCTGGAGCTGGGGGAGTCCTCTCTCCCCAGGGTCTGGGTGGGGAGAGGGGGCAGTAAGCTTCTCCCAGTGCTGGGGGGTGGGGGGGCGGGCAGTGAGCTCCTCCTGGGGCCAGGTGAGGAGAGGGGAGAGCGAGCTTCTGTGCCACCCCCCCCAAAAAAAGGGTCAAATTTAAATTCCTTCACACGCTCCTGCTTCAGTGGAGTTACTCTTGATTTACACCAGTGTGACAGGAGAATCAAGCCCTGTTTCTTTGCTGTCCCACGGATCTCACTGTAAAAACCCGGACACCTGCAGAACTCATCAATGGTGAAGAAAGTAAACGTACTACCACCAACTTGTTAAAAAGTGGCTGGCTGCAGTACTGGGACAAGCTCGATCTGAAAAGCAACCCCAAGAAATCAGTTAAATATTCACTGAATGAATATCCTTTTTTAATTTTGATTTTACTAGACAAAGCTAATATTGCGTTTCCAAATGTCTGTATTTGCAAATTTCAGATGTATACATTAGTCTCTTGTTAGAGAACATTATTCTAAAATAGCATTAAGGTTTTGATACAAACCAAAGAATGGCAGGAATGTTAGATTTAAGCCTGCGAAGCATTAGAGTAGCAACTCCAGGCTCAACCTGGAATGGTATTATTCCCAGCAACTTTTAAATATACAATGAAAGTTGCTTCAGGTAGCCACCCAATGGACCAGTAAAATCAATTGTCAATAGAGGATATTTTAACTGCAAGTTCAACAAAACCATATTAAAAACCTTGGGGATAATTGAATGGCTTCATACAAGGAGTTATCTATCAGACAGGAGGACCTTAGTAGAAATTTCACTGTACCAAATTATATCCATCGTCTCATCCTTCTATATTTATTCAGTAGAAAGATCTCTGTCTCACCAACACAGAGAAACTTCAGTAGAGGTTTCCTAACAGAAGATGTGCTTGAAAGAAATAGCAGGATGTTTCTTCCTCCTGTTACATGTACCATTTATACCTGACTTATCTCAGTTGTCACCCTCCCATCATAGAGATGCTTATCAGGCACTTTTGGTGACACTGGACTGCTGCTGATTTCCAAAATACAGGCTGCAGGACCACCCTGCCATCACTACTTTACTTTAAATGAGCAGGCTTCTGATATAGAAACAGGAGTTGAAAATGGTACCACCTAGTTAAAACTTCAACAGGCCTTTCCTGCCACGTCCTTTATTGGAGTTTTCAGTCCTTCAGGTTTGTGCTGTCAGATCTTCAGGGGAGTGAAAACAGCTGCCAGTCTCCTTGTCAAAAGGGAACAGAAACTATGGGACAGGCTATGATTTCGCTCTTCTCAAGAACATCTCAGAATACTCAAATCAGCTCTTTAGGTAAGAAACCTGCTTCATTTCTCCCTCTCAAAATTCATCATGCATGCATTAAATTAACCTCTACAAGTTTTACTAATTAAGCCTTTTTGTACCGCTGTAGGATGCAGAGCTGAAGGAGCAGAATAGTGATTCCAAAAACAAACACTATAACCTGACTGAGAAGAAAATGACATGAGTCACATTATTATTCATTACTTACTACACAGTAAAATATTCCACCAATACACAACTCTGTTACGTGGTTACCTGAGGCATTCAACTCTTGGTCCCATATTTAAAGCTGGCAAAGGACTTGTAACCACATTTCAAAGGTACTGAGCACCCAACAATTCCCAAGCAGTTTGGGAATAACTTAGAAAGTCCAAAATTAAAAGATCTGAGGGGACCATTTTCATAGGAAGGGACATGGTACTATTAGACGATGCCTCTAGATGAACTGAATTTGTATTTTACATGATGTTGCAGCAGCAAACCTTAATCTGGAGACAAAGGCCTTAACTGCACTGAGAATTTTAAGGAGTTCTCCCATTGCCACGTAGCATCAACACAGCTCCACTTTTGCAAGCAATGGTGCAAGCAGAAGGGCATATTGCTGCATGAATTTTTACCACTGTATCATCCAGATCCTCTCAATGTAGACAAGGCCTTTGTCTCCTGACGATGTGATGTTATAATAGAAAATTTGATTCCATCATCTGTTTGTCTAAACATGGTCTAACACTACCAGATACTCTCCTATGAGCATATTCCCTTCAAAGCTTTTCAGTATTTTAGTCCCAACCTGATTTGGACCATTTTTATATTTTGTAGGCCTCTCTTCACAAGCTTCTATTCCTTTCCCACTAGAGAGTCAATATCTATTTGATGTTTATGCCAAATTTGCTACTGTATCTGGAAACAGGTATTTTATATTGTATATGTTGAGAGCACCATTCTACCCTGTGATACAGGTATGCACTACTGTATATCTTGTAAAAATCAACATTTGCCTTTAAATATTAGTAGCTCTTTTAAGTGGCAATGGAGGCTAAGTGTTTCAGTGAATTAAACATTGAAGTTTCACCTCTGGAGAACTGGATTAGAATCTTAATTTGGTTCACAAATAAAAGTAGTTTAATGGTCTCATCCTAGTCTTTAGAAATCTACCTGGATCTGAACACATTAACAAAAGTACCACATTGCTATAGATCTCTGCTCAGAAGACAAGGATGTTGTGAGTCGGGATTGAGGAGCATTGTGTGGCTATAGTCAGTGCCATTCGTTTTATTAGTTCAGAAGCACTAACTTCACCTTTCAGAAATAATAATAATTAAAAGCTAATAAACAATATCTCAATTTACCCTGTACACAACCCTTCACCCTTTTGATAAAGAATTCAGGCTTTAATTATTTTTGCTCCTTTACTGGACTTAAGAGATTCTAAACTATTGCTCTGTTTTCTGCCGTGGATACATACACCCCTATTAAATAGCCCTAAAACAAAACTGTGCTTACAATCTAAACTGTGATGGTGTTTGGACACTCATTAGCTCAGGTGGGGTAGGCCATGTGAGTCAGGCAGTAATGAATCATAGCTGGGCTGATCAGATGTTCAAGAAGCTGGGAGAAGTGCCATTTGAGAGGTTTTAATTCCAGCAATACATGGCTGGTAAGAGTGACAGAATTCTATGCCCTGTAGTTCATTTCTGCTATCAATTGCTCTTGGATTTCAAAAGCCCAGCATTCACCTGAATGGAGCTTACTTCCCTTAGGTCACCATAAGCACAGAGTCCCTTTATTGTAATGAGAATTGTCAGGATTAGTGCAGAATAGCTAATTTTTAATTGGGGGTAATATAATGCCCCAGTCTCTCCCCCCCCTTAATATTTTAGTAAAGGTTAAAAAAAATTTAAAAACCCACCTTAAAAGAACAAAATAAAAATCTTAACTTGTACTGACATCCTAACCATATCTGTGGTTGCACCACTACTCTTGGGGGATGGGGATGGGGATGGGGGGGCAAAGAGAGGAGACACAGCTTAGATAAAAAAGTTTATGGGATAGAAAGGAGTTATTTCAATACAGAAACTAGAGCTTTCCTCCAGCTGTTTAACTACAGTGGTATCTATGGAAGCAAGGATGGGTTAAACCTAAATAAAGCCCAGATGGGCCAATATTTTGCTCCCCAAGTTGGCCTTCCATACAGTGTCTTCCTCACTCTCTTGCAATGGACTCCATTTCTCAACCAGTTCACCATCTCTTACATACCCACTTGATGTCTGATTTTTCAAATGTGCTGAGCACCCACAACTACAATGGGAGTCTTGAGGAGCTTTAGGTGTTCAGCACATCTGATGTGGCTTCTCAGTGATTTGCTAGGCTCAGATTAAAAAAAGCCTAGCTCCTGGATCCTGCCTTACTTCACCTCATGACACTTGTCTGGCTGTGGCTGTCACTTACATACTATGGATGCCTTGGACCAAATTCATTCCTAATATGATCCTGTAAAGTAAGTTACAGTGGAGATGAATTTAGCTCGGCATGTGCCCATGCCTGCAACAGGAGCTTGTCGCCAGGTGGCCCCTATAAGGATTCCAGCTCTGAGGGAGTTATTGGGAAAAATACAGGCGACCACAATTAGCAGTAGCAGTTTTGCAATGGGTGGGCACCTTATACCTCCCCCATGCTCTTAGCGCCTTATTTACCTCCCCAGGGCTAGTGGGGTGAGTCATAGTTAGAGCTTCATGTGTGTTGCTCCAGCTGGGAGGGGGAGGCAAAAGGGTGCCACTCCTAAATCTGGCTCCCCCCTTCCTCCACTGTGCTCTGCCCCCTAAGCTCCCAAATTGCATGGCTATGATGCCCCCCATCCCCTTTGATCTCCCTGAGAGCCCAACGCTGCTGCTCCTGCAGCCGCCGCTCACCCCAGCCAGGCAGTGTCTGCCCCCAGGCATGGAGACTTATCTGCATAGCTTGCAAAGCGCACCATGCACCACTGGGAGCCCTTCACCACCATCTAGTTGGCCACAACAAGCGAGACCAGCAGGCCATGGCCAGCAACTGGGCCAGGAAGCACAGCGGAGAAACCACTGGGGCAGGCTCACCAGCAGCTGTCCCTGGTCACACTAGTGTGTGCAAGCAGCTCACACGCTCCCGGACAGGAGATGCAAACCACTGCAAGGAAGAGACTTGCACTTTTACAGGGATGGCACTGACACTAGCATGGTCAAGTGATTGCCCTGCTGTACACTACCCCTGGGAAATACACGGGAACAACCAAGAACTCAGACTCTCACTATCAGAGCCCACTTTTGAAAAAGTTGGCCAAGAGACTTGCCCAGGGCCACCTAGCAAGTTGGAGGCACACTCAGGAACCCTAGCTTCTTCATGCTGTACCCAAACCACTACACCACACTCAAAGATCGAGCAGCTCCAGGAGAGGAAGTTCCTGTAACAGATTCAGTCTATGTGGGTCAGATTCTGCTCATGGTTACAAACTTGTAAATAGGGAACAGTTCCTTTTAAACCAATGGAGTTACTCTAGATTTACACCACTGTGGCTAAGAGCAGATCCTTTGTCTTTCATATTTAGTTTTTATATTCATTTGTTGTGTGCATGGGATTTCCATTAAAATTTTGAGGGAAAACAGGCTCTTCAGTTGGGCAAAATCCTGAAATCTTTATTCAGAAAAAACGTTAACAAAATCATTGGAAGTATTGCACAAGTAAAGGTAGAGTAAAAGCTGAATAAGAACTTCAAGATGTATCCTTTAATTTGGAACCACTAGCAGTGTTGCAGGAAAAAAACTGAAGAATCTTGAATTATGTATTTAAGTTTTAGTGGCAAACTAGGCTTAATGTTACAGCTTCTTTTCCTCATTTTGAAAGGATATTTACTCAATTTGTTTGTCCTGATTTACTTTCTGATATTGCTGTTAAATAGTAAGTCTAGATACTTTGAACTATTCATGAGGCTCCAGGAACAGTGATTTTTTTTTCTCTCTGTTTTCTTTTAATTTAAAAAGGGAAATTGCTTACATTATAGAAGATGAGAGGCAGGGAGCTGAATGGTAATATAAAGAATTTTGATAGATCAGTCTGAATGGAACAGTAGCAAAGAGAACAAGTAAACTGGTGATAACTTCACCTTCAGAGCTAAGAGGAGCTCTTCTGTTTCCTGTGGTCAAATCGCAAAGCTGCCAGCAAAGGAATTTTGTGTGCTCTCAGTCTCGGTAGGAAGAGCTGATAAAGGTGACTAGAAAAGATTTTGTTCCTCATGATACAACTAATAGACTCATTGTCACTACGTTCAGGTAAATTGGATCGTTCATTAGATGCTATATTTTTGTGTCCAAATGTAGTAATGTTTGAGCTGCTTTCTGTATTAAACGCGGTGATTTGGTATTTTCATAGTTGCTACAGTAATGGAGGCCCATGTATCTGAATGCCTCCCAAATATTTTAAAATAACAATCTCTCTCTCTTCCTTCACAGTGGTAAGAGAATAATAGCTTATAGTTTGTCTGTCTGTATGTGTGCTGTGTTGTGTATCTTTCTGTGTGAATAACTTTTTTGGGGAAAGCTAAGCTAAAGAAATGAATTTTGCATTTAGTTCTGGATATGTTTGTTCTAATCTCTTGCAGAAGGATTCATAGTCAAGGTCCAATTCCTACAAAAGTTCTGTTTCCGAGACTCATGAACTTCTTCCTGTTGATCTATAGTTTAATTGTTTCACCTGAATATAGCTGTCGTAGGAAGTCACAGTCACAGAGGGAGACATGATTTCTCAGTACTTAGATCAGTCCTATGGAGGATTTTGAAAATCAGGACACAATCTGAAGCAGTTTCTGTATTAATTGGGAAGACAGTAGGAAAGTGAACACTGGAGTGATGCATTTATGGCAGCTTGCGCAGCTAAGCAGACTGGTATTTTATACCAATAGGAGCTTTTTTCAGGATGTGTGGTTCCACTCCTAACTATGAGTTGCAATAATCTAGTTCATAGATCACTAATGAATGGATCACCCTGGACAGAACCATGTTCGATAGGTGTAAAACCAGCGTAATGGAGTGAAGCATCTGTCCCTATGTTTCTTGAGAGTACTAAATTAGAGTAGTAGTTTTGATAGAAAAGAATTACAGCTTAAAATACTATACATTGGTAATTGTGGACTGAAGCCAGTATTTAATGAATGTGTTTAAAACACCCAATGCTTCTGTTTTTTTCTTGATTAAACTAATATTTACTAGCAAGTCTGCCAAAAAATAAGCACTGGGACCTTTAAACCTTAATTATACCATACATCACTGTTTTTTTTTTTTTAACCTTAGCCACCCACAGAATGTATTATCTTCACAGTGATTATGATGCAAGCTAATGCTGGGAGGGAAATGAGGAAGTTAGTGGGTCTCCCTCTGTCATTAACTGTTAGCTGGTAGAGTGGTGGTACAATAATTTAGACTTGCTGATGTCTTTAGACAGGAACATAGGAGTTTACAGGTTTGGGATAACTTGCAGTGTTGCCAACTTTCACAATTCTGTTGTGAGTGTTGTGATTTTTATTTATTTGTTTATTTTAATTAAAGCCCCAGCTACTGGAATCAAGAGCTTGCATGAAAATCTTAGCTTTTTGGGGTTTTTTTTAAAGTATGTTTTCTAGCCCTCGGGGTTGTGGAGAAAAGTGTATTGAAAACATTAATTGACTGCACCCTAATGGCTCAGAAAGCCAAATGCAAATAAAAGGACCAACATTCCAAAAGGATAAATCTCATCATTTTTGAGGGGCCTGATTCATGTTTTTTGAATGCTGGGATGGCAGTGCTGCTATTATTCACCATATACACTTCACACTTTAGTACTCTTTACTAAAGCTCTGAGCTGTCCCTTAGTACAGTCACATTGCTATCTATTACACACAAATCTCATGTTATCTTCCCCTGCTCTCTTCCTTCTACATCCTTTGAAGCCCTGAGTAGCCCCAACTGTATGTTTCCCATACTTAAGGCCCACACAAGAGTCCTCATTCTTCTTGTGGCAGATAGCCACCTTTGCCCCATCCAGTCTCTCTGGTCGCACTTTCTCTGTTACACCTTCTGGAGGTAGCAGAATTACATCTGGTGTTAACCTCCTAATTTCAAAGGTGGAGCATCATGTAAGAGATTCTAGAGCAAACATTGATGTTAGCATGATGGGTTGTTCACTTCTAATCAAACCATCTTCTGCTTTATTCAGTAACTCTATAGGAGCAGAAAACAACTTTTTTGTCCTTTCCCCTTACTGTAGTTTGTGGCTGTGACTCTGAAGTTCTTCATTTGGACCTGTGGCTTCAGGGAACTCCTATGGAGAATCCAGATAACAAGACACAAGTCGTTCTGCTGGCCTGTGGTTCTTTCAATCCAATCACCAACATGCATCTGAGGCTGTTTGAACTGGCTAAAGACTACTTGCATGAAACAGGTAGGAGTAATAGCTTAGCTAACTCAAAATGTATAGCTCTGAGATGTGTGTGGTTGTGTGTTTAGGTGAGTACATATGTCTGAGTATCTGCGATTGCTTTGCTATGACAGTGTCTATATTCGGATTCCAATTAACAAGATGTAGAGATGGGTATGAGTGTATGCATGATAATAATTACCAGTAAGACAAAGAAGAATTTCTAGAGTTGCAGGGAATATAGCATAGTAATAGATCAAATCTGTGGCAGTGGCCTCTGTCAGAGTGTATTCTTGTCCCCTCTTGTGGACCAGCACCAGTTTGTTGTAAGCAACCCCAACTCCTAGGTCCATGTGTTTCTAAGCCTCCCTGGGTCTGGGTAGTGACTGGTCACTGTTCCTACCCCTGGGTATTTCATACAAGCTCCCAGAGGTAGACTCTGGGTCTGACACCCTTCTTGGTCAGTAGGATCCCACATTCTGGAACCAATGCCTCAGCCTTCCTGAGCCCTCAGTTGCTTAGATATATTCCCCCCCAAGTCCAACTGGCTGTTGTAGCCCTGGTTTCTAATTAAAACCTTCAGGGTCAATCAGGAGATAGTCAAGGAACACAGACTTAGCAAAGCAATTTCTTAATCACAGACACTTAACTCTCTAGCCTTTTCAAGAGTAACAGATCTTTGAGAAACAACAACATCCTGACTGCACCCCCCAACCCAAAGTCAAATCTCATCCCTCATCTCATCTCTCATCCCTCATCCCTGTGAGTCCTGGGTTTGATCAGCATCCTTAAACTATGCATCTTTTGTTGCCTTCTTTTGACTGGTCATTTTGCATGTGCCAATGGCCTGGCCCGTTGCGGAGAAAAGCAACCCTCTTTTAAAACAATCTCTGTCTCCCTGTTGTCTATGTGCTTCAGCTGGGTAAGTTTTGGGACTACAGCTTCTCCCTTATCATTAGGGTCTTTGAATGACAGAAAAAACATTATTCTACTAGGGAAGAGTCATTTAATGTTGATAGCCCTTGATTGCTCTGTCATTGCTTCTCAGACATAGTTATTCCACTAGATGTCAAGCCCCTGCTACAAAATGGATGCTCCAATCCACAAAGAAGGCTGCAATACAACATGAAGGTCACACTTCAAAACAAAGGGTTATAATACAAAAGAGAGACCCAGAAACAAAATGGGGTCCACAAAACAAAAAGGAGTTCACAGTTTGACACAGACATATTGTCAATCTGTCACAGCCTTCCCAAACCCTGAGACTATCACACCAGCATTTTATAGTCTATGTCATCCACACTTGGCAGCATGATTCAAATTCTCTTTCATAGTTGTGCTCCATACATCGGCCAGAGTGCACAGCACTTTTCCAGTTCCAGTGGATTGGCTAACGGGGCTCTGTGGGAAAATGGCATTCATCTTCTTTTAAAGACCATAATGACCATGCATATGAAGTACTTTATGTACAATACAGTGAAGTTGACATCTGCTCAGTCACTCTTTATGTTTTTGTGTGGGTGTGTTTGTCACGCAGGAAAATACAACGTAATCAAAGGAATCATTTCCCCAGTGGGTGATGCATATAAGAAGAAAAGTTTGATCAGCGCCAATCACCGAGTAACCATGGCAAAGCTTGCTACAGAAAGCTCAGACTGGGTGCAAGTTGATGACTGGGAGAGCAGCCAGAATGAGTGGCTGGAGACACTCAAAGTTCTAAGGTATTGCATAGCCATACACTGAAAAGACACCTATTCCTTTAGTAGGATCAGGACAGGAATGGTTTAAATGGCTAAGGGTCAGTTCTGCAACTCTTAATCACATGAACAATCCCATGGAAGTCAAGGGGACTATTCATATGAGCAAGAGTTTTTCACATAAATAAGGGTTGCGGGATTAAGCCCCCATACATATATGTTGAGACTATGAACACTTTAACATTTCCAAGGGCATATCATTTACATACTTTTTTTGATGACTTTTTAGCATTGAAGAAAGTGAGGGATTCATAATGGTGACTAGAGCCGAGAGTAGAGTGGGCCCATGCTGCCCAAGCTTCCCTCACTAAGCTCTGCTAATGCACCATGCTGCTTTTCTGTACGTTTAAAAGCAGTGTGAGAACCTTAAAGGAATGCCTATTTTTCAATCTTCCTTCACCCCCATGATGCTCCTGTGTCTGCCTTTCCTCTCCATATGGTTTGTGTCACTCTAACTCCATCTAATTTCTTCCTTTGAAAAAATAAACTTACTTAATTGCTGATGCGTCTAGCTCCAGCACGTTGGTAGTCACAGGACTCAGATCTCACAGCCCATGGTTGAGGAAGTTCTCAAGAGACCTCTATGAAAAACTCAGGGTGCTACTGCAGGAGGAAGTGATGAAATATGATTCAGTAGGTGGTTCTCTTCCCTATGTTATCGCACAACTTTAATACTCTTTAAAAAATTATTTATTTTGTAGATACCATCATCAGAAACTTGCATCTTCTAATCCTGCTAACAGTCTGCAGAATGCTGTACCTCTAATAAAGCCAGGCCGAAAGAGAAAACAGGAAGCAAATAGATACATTCCTGTTAAAAAGAATCAACTGAGTCCAGAAACAAAAGGTTTAGTATGTTTGCGAAAGAAATCCTCATAGCAACACACACTTATTTCCAGGCCATGGTGATCTGCCATTGGGAAGCATTTTTCTGGTATTAGATCTCGGTTCTGACCTCCCTATTGAACAATGTAAAGAAAATAAAACATCTAGATTTTTATGGCGTGAATCAGTAGTCTCCTTCATAACAGTAAACTATCAGGGTGAAGAAATCGGGTTTTACAATAATCCTTAGGATAACAGAAATCTGAACTGGAAAAAAAACATTTAGTTTACTGAGATTTATCATACTACAGCTGAAGTTAAGGAATTGTGAGTCATAGGCTCTTTTTATTCAATGAGGGAAAGGAAGGACAATAAGTCAGAAGTCCCTTGTATATCCAGAAATGGGAGTAGGGGTGTAATTTAAAACCCCATGAAAGTGGAGTAGCATGATTTACAAATTCCAGCTAACATCCAGATTGATTATTACTTCTTACAAAGATGTAATTTTATTATTCATCTCTATTTAATCTGAGCACCTGCATGAACTAAGATCTAACAAGTTTGCCAGTTTCTTAGTATCTTGGGCCCACCCACCCCTTTTGGTTTCAGCCAATAAGCCCCTTCCAACTTTCCACAATGGATTTTTTTTCCCCGATGTGGTTTTTTAATCCCTTAAAAATAATTTGTCATCTTAGTCTTCCCTGGCCAGAGCCTACTAACACCAGCCACCCATGAAGGGCAGATAACTATCATGCCAAACAAACTTCTGTTGGTGAAAGAGACAAGCTTTTGAGGTCCACAGACCTCTTCAACTCTGTATTTGGTTTCTCTTTCTCTAAGGGGAATCCCTTTGGAATGTCATCTAAGGTTTTAATAAAATTAGGATATCCTTCTGTATTTAACCCTTTTGTAGCTCCCCCCCCTTGAGCTCTCTCATCTTCAATGGTGGATTGCTTCATCACAAGGCCAGTGTTAGGATCATTCCTTAGAATAAATTGTCTAGTGCTTTTTGCTCCCTTTGGAGACTATTCTATGGATAGCCTAAAAAAACTTATTATCAGGATGTTTTTTTCTAATACACTGTCCGAATGTTACTACAGAGAACTTTTTCCAGAGGGTCTGGCTAGAGAATCTTGCCCGCATGCTCGGGGTTCAGCTGATCACCATATTTGGGGTCGGGAAGGAATTTTCCTCCAGGGTAGATTGGCAGAGGCCCTAGAGGTTTTTCGCCTACCTCTGTAGCATGGGGCAGGGGTCGCTTGCTGGAGGATTCTCAGTGATTTGAAGTCTTTAAATCATGATTTGGGGACTTCAACAGCTGAGTCAAGGGAGAGAATTATTCCAGGAGTAGGTGGGACATCTTTTGTGGCCTGCATCATGCGGGAGGTCAGACTAGATGATCATAATGGTCCCTTCTGACCTTAGAGTCTAGGAGTCTATAAAACTTATTATCAGGATGTTTTTTCTAATACACTGTCAGAATGTTCCTTTTCTTAATTTCATCCCATTACCTCAGTATACCCAGGATATGGAGAGGTAGTGTAACATCCTTGCTGAGTCAGCAAATAGCAGTGGCTAAAACTGAATCTTCTTCCATTCCCTTTTTTTAGGTGTCCCACAGCTGAAGCTGCTCTGCGGAGCTGACATGCTGGAGTCCTTTGGAATCCCCAACCTGTGGAAGCTGGAAGACATCACTGAAATTGTGGCAAACCATGGCCTTGTCTGCATAACCAGAGCTGGAAACAATGCACAGAAATTTATCTATGAATCTGACACGCTTTGGCAACACAAGAATAACATTCACCTGGTTGAAGAGTGGATCACCAATGACATCTCTTCCACCAAGATCCGGAGAGCACTGAGGAGAGGACAGAGCGTCCGTTACCTGGTCCCTGATGCAGTCCGGGCTTACATTGAAAAACACAACCTGTATAGTCCAGAAAGTGAAGACAGGAATGCTGAGGTTATTCTGGCCCCTTTACAGAAATATGCTAGGGGGTGTAAGCAGGAACAGACACTGTAATCTAGCCTGTTATGCTGTGAAAACCTTATGCTTTAACGTGGGAAGATGTTTAATCTGTTCCAGTAAATCAGGTCTGATTCTGTAGCCCTTGTATGTACATAAGTACCATTGAATTCAATGGGAGTTTTGTGCGTATGGGGATTGAGCTTTTACAGCACAGGCCTTGTCTTTAAAAAAAACAAAACAAAAGTATGTTTTACCTCAGGTTAACTAACACGCATGAGCTATCCTGAGGTAAAGACACAGTGAGGACACGGCATTTAGTTTTACCATAAGATAAACTAGGAAAGATCAGCTCTGTTGACCTCACCAAGGGTATGTCTACACTGCCCACATTACAGCGCAGCCATGGCAGCGCTGTGACGTGGCCAGTGTAGTCACACTTTATCACTGGGGGAGAGCTCTCCTGGCGATATTAAAAAAAGAAAAAAAACCCACCCTGAATGAGTGGTGGTAGTTTTATCACCCAAAGCGCATCTCCCGGCGATAAAGTGCTGTCTATACTGGCGCTTTTCAGCGCTAAAACTTTTGTTGCTCAGGAGGGTGTTTTTTCACACCCCTGAACAACTAAAGTTTTAGCACTGAAAGTGGCAGTGTAGACACAGCCCAAGTCTACCTCACAGTACAGCTAATATGTCTACACAGCTGACATTAAAGTGCTGCTGCAGCAGCGCTTTAATGTGGTTGTGTAGTCGTGGCTGCAGCGCTGGGAGAGAGCTTTCCCAGCGCTGTAATAAAACCACCTCCGCAACGGGAATAGCTCCCAGCACTGTAGCACTGTCTACACTGCCACTTTACAATGCTGAAACTTGCATTGCTCAGGGGTGTGTTTTTTCACACCCCCGAGCAAAGAAAGTTTCAGCGCTGTAAGTGGCAGTGTAGACAAGGCCTAAAGTAACTTGTCTTCACAGTGTTTTTACCTCAAGGATAGCTGACACTCATTCATTATCCTGAAATCTAAGAATAGACATTTTTTAGCAGTGAAGACAAGGCCTTAGGAACTGGATTCCTCCACTGTCCTTTACCTTGTCATTTACAGCTGTGCAAATTGAGAGTAAAGTGGGTGCAAAATGCTGCCACTCAGCTGTGCTGCTGTTTTACACTCTCTTTGCACATGAACAGCAACAAAAGATGCTAGACAGTGGAGGAGCAGGCCCTACAATTATGCATCAAGTGCTACAGTTTGATACCTAAAACTTAGCATAATAAAAATGAAACAAAATGGGTTTTATAAACTCTGATGTTACAGATATCCTTGACTAAAACTTTATTCGTTCAGGGGTGTGCCACTGTAAGTTCTCTAGTGTAGCTGCTCTAAGCTGACGGGAGAGAGTTCTTCCATCGGGCTTAATTACTCTAGCCCCCACGAGCAGCCATAGCTTTCCCATTGACATAGCATTATCCACACCGGTGCTTAAGTCGGCGTAAGTTATGTCACTCAAGGGGTAGCTAATTCAGACCCCCGAGTGACATAATTTATGTCAGCTTAAGCTGTAGTGTACCTATAGGCCAGGCACTAGTGCATTAGAACCAGAAAGTGAAATTGACTAGAAACAGAAAGCAAAATTGACCTGTTTAGTTTCCCTGTTCAAACTGTAAACTGATAAACAACACAAATGTTTTGAACACTTCATTGTGTTATAACAAAAGACAAGGTCATTTCAAGGCAAAGTTACACTTTCTTCCACTGTCGTGTTTTAACTGAAAGCCTGGGAATGTCTGCTCATGAAAAAGGAAAAAAAAAAAATTGTTACAGTTCTTCTCCTATCACTGATGCATAGTAACTAGCATACTCCAAAATCTGGAGTATATAATAGTCTGATTCATTTTAAATGAATGGTTTAATGGCTAAACGTTAAGAAGAGTGTCATTGTGATTCTTACTAATTTGGGCCCTTTCTTTGGAAAGAGGAGGACATTTGATTTCTGAGCCAGAATTTTTGTAACTGGAAGGGTGGAAGAATAAGGAGAGACTAGGGCTCCAATGTAATCTACACATGTCATTTTTCTTTCCTAGAAGTCTGGTTCTGAAGTGAGCATAGCAAATTGGGTGTGTAAGTTAGAACAACACTATAAATGTCATGCTGGTGAATTCTACACTCCTCTCTCTCCATTGTGTGTGTGAATTAAGTGCCTTATCAAAAGTTCCAGGGCTTGAGGAGCTATTATTCAGATAGTATGAGAAAACTGTTGAACTGCATCCTCCACAACAAGAGGTCTGTCATACTGACCAGATCAGATATGCTATCAGAACATGAGATTCTCAGTGCTCTGGACAAGGTGAGCAATGCATGGCATCTCCACATGTACACAAAAATGCTGGAATTA
Organism: Malaclemys terrapin pileata; assembly: GCF_027887155.1. NCBI lineage: Eukaryota > Metazoa > Chordata > Testudines > Emydidae > Malaclemys > Malaclemys terrapin. The sequence continues at coordinate 12,342,957 of NC_071523.1, read as the reverse complement.
ATTTATGCTTTAGATTAGAGCCTCTGTGTGCTGCTGCTAGTTCCAGTTTGCAACCATTGGTTTCTTCAGAGCATCTATACTGTATTTATAAAAAATATTTGTGATAAGGTGAGCACATTACCTTAAAGTGCACTTCTAACTTTGAAAAGTGACTGAAATTGGCACTAAGAGGTTCCATGTTTATTTCTTCTCAGTGATTTCCAGATCAAATGTGATCTGTTTATAATTAAAAATGTTTTTTCTCACTGGCAGCTATGCAAACTCACCTTGGACTTTGACAGTCAAGCTAGGTTCTTTCTATCTCACGCATCATCATAGGTAATAAAGATACTGTAGGCCAAATCAGTGACATCTGGGCAGTCCCACTGCCTTAACTGGGCTAACAGATTGGAACTTTAGTAAACAATTCTACTGATAATGCCCAGGAAAGAACAGAATTCCTCTCTCTCCTTTAGCTATGTTGGTTCTGCAGGGCTGACAGGAATAAAAAGCAATAAAGATTTATTTTAGTCATTAAAGTCATCTGATGTGACCCTAAATACACAAGCAGAACAGATCTTTTCTGTGAGAGAGTGCTGTTTATATAGTTACTTTTCAGAGTAAAATTGCACTTTAAGTCTGAGATTTACTTTGTAAATCATGATGCTGGTGTGTTTTGTTATACTTGATTTATATAATTCAAGAGACGCATTGTGCACTAAACAGAATGTTCTATAGTGGCCTGGTCTACATATGTTATATTTTGCTGGTCTTTCATGCAGTTATGTGTAATAGGTGTTTCAATAAAAATTTTGGTGATAAGCAAGTGTGTTAATTTGTTTAGCATTTATAAAATTAATCAAAGTCTGATAGCCTAAATCTTAGAAGCTTTTCCACAGGGACAATCCTTAACCCAGCACAGAGTATCACCAATAGCAATGGGATTCTGCATGGGTGAAACAGTCTGCCTATACAGAGCAGCTTGCTGGACTGGAATCATAGTTCTGTTGTGAATACTGATCATTCCTTTCTATTGTACCACTAGAACCCACAAACCAACACAGCATCAATTTCTACTTTGATTTCCCAATCTTGGTCCTAATAAAATCAATGGCAAAACTCCTGTTGACTTCAGTGAGACTAGGATGTGGCATTTTTATAATTAATTTCCTAGCTATGAGGACTTTTTGGAATAGCTACCTTCCCCACAATAACAGAGATGTAGCTAATGAGTATGGGTCAGTGGGTTGCGTTCTTGCCTCTGGGCAAAATGATCCCACATTAAAACATATCAGACAAAATGTGACACTGTTGTGTTGAACTGTTAAAGATGTCATCTTTCCGAGGAGTTGCCAAATTGAGAGCTATTTTGCTATTCCTGTACAGGCAGGGCAATAACTACTCCTCCAGTATAAGTCACTTTTATACATAATTCTGTGTCCACAGGGAGTTATACAAGTATAACAATTTTAATAAAAATATCACACCCCAACCTAAAAAGTTATATCAGTAAAATTTTCAAATGCTGACCAGCCCTAAATGACCCCAGAAATATTGAAAATCTAGTATTCACACAAATAATCCAGTTCACTGAATAAATTCAAATAATAAATACATTACAGGAATTATAATCTGTTCACAGATGTGCTGCAAGTGGGATAAAAAGGCTAAATTTGTCAGATAAATTATTCATTGTGCTCAGCTGTACTGTATTATGAGAATATTATGTTTATTCTACACATTTCATCCATCCAGAAGAAGCTTAAAATATTTTACAAACAATATGTCTGCTTGGAATCACTTTATCTAATACTGAGATGCTACCATCTCCATGGTGGAATGTAACAGCTGCCTACCTGTGCACAGCAACACTACACAACAGTACAGAACTTTGAAACTACAGAGGAATTTATGGGGCAGAATTAAATTACTCATATTGGAATTTGGCCAGCACTCTGGGCTATGCTTACAAAATGAGCTCAATTGTAAAGGATACTTTTTTATGTCTCATCTTAAAGCTGGCAATTCAAGCAGTATAGCCTCTATACGTAGGCTTATAGTTTGGTACTGATTTAAAGGGAAGAGCTCCACCTACTGAACTATTAGCATAACTTTCTACACTATGTAAGTTTTCTCTGGAAGTTTCCTATCTGTCTATGTTCTTATGCAGCACCCATCACCATAACATTTTAGGCCCAGATCCTTGAAGGTATTTAGGCTCCTAACTTCCATTGATTTCCATGGAGGCTAGGAGACTAAATACCTGCGAGGATCTGGGCCTTATGCCCTTCCAAGCAGTGACCCAGCTGAACCCTCCTTACTGTGGGAGAGATGCCTGGAAGGATTATGCCAAAATAACCCTTTCATCTGTGCAACATTTATCTTTCTAAGAAGCAAGAACAGAGCCCTTTTTGGTTCCTACATTAACCACTTAATAAATTATATGCAGATTTTAACTCTTTGACTGGGGGAAATGCTATTTTATAAACTACAAAATGTTTGTCTGGGTCATTCCCTGTTACACTATATGCTAGAGAACAATACCATTTTCAGAAGAGGAAGAATAGCTTGGCATCCCAGTATTCTACTTCCATGGTCACATGGGTCAAGTAGGCACAATTGTTAGCACCAGAAATGTGGTCAGAGTTTTGAAACCAGGTTTGTGAAATCCTGGCTCTTAATCCAGTCTGACCTGAACCCACTGATTCAGCAGCAGCTAAATAAATATAGTAGTTGGGACTGTTTCCTCATTCAACATTCTGACTAATATAAATGTCAATGTCACCATTGTTTTTTGCTACAACAGCAGCACAGTCTGGGTTAAAGTTTAAAAGCCACATCATTTTTCTTCTTTCAGATATTTATAGGTTCCTCTGTGTCGCTCATCACTATAGCATCTGAATACCTCACACCTGTGACTAAATTAATCCTCAGAACACATCTCTGAGATAGGGAAAATATTGTTATCCCCATTTTACAGATGAGGAAACTGAGGCAGAACAGTTAAAATGATCTGACTTTCCCATACACACATCTTTGGCGAACTCTGGAGCTCCTAGCCTCATGCTTAATCCACTAGTGATTACTAGACTAGAGTTTCTCAACCAATAGGCTGCGACCCTCAGGGGGAAGGAGGAGGAGTTGCAAGATGTTGTAATAAAAATTTCAATCTAAAGTAAAGAAAATCTTGCTCCCTATACAGCCCTATTCTTCAAGGTCAAGCAGTCTCAAAACACACACAAATAATATAGGCTTATTGTTATAATTCATATGTTTTATACTCATAGTAAATCTAAGGTGGTCATGAACATTTTTTTGCTTTGAATAAGAAGCTGATAACCTGAAAAGAAACACTGTGCTAGACCATACTGCCTCCTGGCTTTTATTTATATACACAATGGAGAAAGGTCACTTCACAACAGAAAAATAAAGGAATCAAAATATTGGAATCATCTCAATTCCACATGTAAAAGGGGTAAGGGCTTCTGTCATCTTTATTCTCCCAAATTCAGTCAATTACTACATGCCTGGACTCTCATTCCCCTTTCCATGCAGAAAGACTTGCTTAGCAGAATACTGATTACTTTAGCTACTGAAAAAGGTAAAGTCCCACCATCTAAGGATAAAGGATTCCTTGCACTCTACCCCTCTTCCTCCACTTGAAGACAGGAAATTCTCTACTGAAATCACCCTCTGCTCTGATCCTTATGTACTGTGCCTCCATATGTAGCATTTGATGTAGCATCACAGGGATGAATTGTTCAACATATCCATGTTACCGTGTGCATTCCCTTTACTTGATCAGGCTTTGTGTGTATTAAAGAACTAGCAGGTCATGTCTTTTATCTATATAGAAGACAGCACTTTATACTTTTATTATTAATTATTGTTATTATTTCTGAGGGTTTAAAAGTGTTTTTCAAATATGGACATTACTATTCACATTTCACATATGGGGAAACTGAGGCACAGTTACAAAGAAATTCAGTGACAGAGTTGTGAATTAAATCTAGGTCTCTCGACTCCCAGTCTCTTGCTCTGACTACTAGACCCACTCCCCATCTGACAATGTTCCCAGACTGAGGACAGGGAAAGGATTTGAGCAAGAAAAATGGCGATCAAAACTACTGCAATCACTGTGCACTCTGGCAACACAGCTGGATTCCAGGTTGTCTTGGACATAATTCACAGCATAAAAAGACCTCAGAACACAGAAGAGGAAACTAAGAAACACAGAGGTTACATGATCAAGGTCATTCACTGTAGAGCCAAGAATCAGAATCAGATTTCAGGTTTTTTTGCTCTAACCACTACACAATACTGCCTTCTATTCCCATCCAGACATCCACAAAAGGAATTAATATAATTCTTCTGTCATAATTCAGAAACAAGAGGAATGTGCACTGTAGTTTCTAATATTGTGGCATGGAGGTCACCTTTCTCCCCAGTAGAAGGTCATGCACAGCATAAGGATCAGTCCTTTGTGCCTCTGTTAGCACACATCATATTTATAATAAGGAGATTAACTTTCCCCAGACTCATGCAGGTTTCCAATCTAGGAGCCTGGGTCTGATGCACCTGCATTGGCCCTCACTTACTAACTACGAAATCTGTCCCTGATTCCCTTGTTAAACTGATGGGGGCAGGGAGTGACCATGAAGAGGTTAAACTATTCACTCGTTTCCCCACTGTGACTCATGGGCCAGTAACATTTGCTCCACACAAAGATTTCAGACAGTGTGACCTTTCCCCTCCAATCCCAGCTGAAGCTAATTGTACTTCCACCCCCTCTTCCACTTCTTGGTTGGCCAGTGGCACCTTCCCACGAGCAAGGCTGTCAGCTGTAACCCCTCCCACAATTCCCCTCATATAGGGCCTAGCTGGTAGATACCCTCTCAGTCCTTTCTGTCTGGTCAGTGTGTACTTCCCTTTGGGGCTCTTGCTCGAACAGCCTAGCCATGCCAGTGGATTTCAGTGGCACCTGGAACCTCATGAGCAGTGACAACTTTGAAGGTTACATGCTGGCTTTGGGTAGGTGAAAATTATAGAATTCTATGCCTAGGGGTTTGAACTCTGCTAAAATCTAGGGGTGGTTGAAGTTTTCCTTCTCTGGGTGGGGGGAGGGGGCAATTATTGTCTCCTTACAGGAGGACCTGATTTCCCCTTTCTTTCCCATAGGTAAGAAAAGGACTATTCCCTCACTTGCCTGTCTGATCAGTGTATGGTGTGGGGTACAATGTAACTAATCACTAGTATGCTGTTACTTTCAGGAGTCCTTGCTCCCTGTAGTGAAGTTTGATATCTGTCCTTGGTTGGTGCCTTTCTCATGGGGAATTAGCAGTACTGCTGTACGTGTGTGTAGACCCCTGCTAGTGTGAGGGAGTGATTTCTTCAGCTGTGTCCCCTCACTATTGTCACTCCTTTTGAATATACACTTGCCTTATCTGCAAGAATAAGGCTTTTTTTCAGAAGCGCTCCCCACAATAAGATGTTCTACATCCAGGTAACATCCTTACTAGGGCTACAAGGAAGCTATGAGGTACACTCTCTTTCTCTGTCAGTGACTATGTCCTTGACCTTCCCTGTTGCTAAACATCTGACTATTTAAATGCCAGTCCTCTAATACAGCAAGAGCGGTGTCTAGCAGATGACTGCTGCAAAACACTTTCCCTGTGGTGACCCCAAATAGGATGATGAGCATATCCTCTTTAGTAGTTGTTTCTCTGCCATGCTTTAGGTCAGTGATTCTCAACTGGTGGAGATGTGAGCAGGTTTCAGGGGGGCCTCCAAGCAGGGCCAGCATTAGGTTTGCTGAGGCCCAGGGTAGAAAGCTGAAGCCCCACTGCATGGGGCTGAAGCCCTAAGCCCTGCTATCCAGGGCTGACACTGAAGCCTGAGCAATGTAGCTTTGTAGGGGCCCCTGTGGCATGGGGTCCCAGGAAATTGCCTGACTTGCTACCCCCTAATGCTGGCCCTGGCTTTTTATATGCAGAAATGCAATTATGGCACAGGTGGGTCATGGAGTTTTTATAGCATGCTGGGGGGAGGGCCTCAGAAAGAACCTAGAGTAGAGGTTCTCAACCTTTTTAACTTCTGAAACTAGCATCTGAACTGCTGGTAAGAATGGGGTCAGACCAATTATATGCAATAATGAGGAGAATGTGGGAGAGGAACTAGAAAGGGCCTCAGTGCTGTAATATTTTTGTAGTGTAACAGCAAGTATCACAGGTTCTAAAGGCACAGCCTACAAAACTGGGAAACTCTGTTTTAGTAAGCTCCTAAGGTGTCTAAGTGTGGTGAATGGCCCTGACTCTTTCCAACAGTTATGCACTCAACTTAAATATATTGCTTGGTGTTGTAGGTTTTTTTTGGACATTTCAAAGCCATTTAGAACATTAAGCACTTTTTTTATCCAATATTGGTAATATATTGAAGGAGCCTCTTCTAGTAATAGTACCACCTCCTTGGTCTGAGGATAATGTTCTTAAATCCCCTCTGAGGACTAATATACTCTTTAATGAAGACCAGTCCTTATCTCCAAGTCTTAATCATTGCACATGCAAGTCCATATGTTGCAGGGAACAAGACAAAGTAGGCTGAGACTTTTCAGCCTCTGCTGCATAAAAGCATATACTGGAGTCTACTAGCTCAAAAATATGACCATAGGAAGACTGAAAAGTATCTTATTGCTTGCCTCTCCACATGGCTGGGAGTCTAACACATTTTTAAATCTCCTTTTTTAAATGAAGCTGGATGGACACAAATTATACAATGAGAAGGTTTATTTTCTATCTTGCCTCGGTCTGTCACTAGCACAAAGAAGATTGCATTGAAGTTCAGTAGCTCAGAGTGGGGATACCATGCTTTCTATTAAATACTGTTTTTGACATCCTGTTTCCTATCCTACAGGGAAACTGCCAATAGACAAATTGTTTGCAACTAATTAATTTGCAAACTGGACACCATCAGATTAGGCCTGAATAACGACTGGGAGTGGTTGGATCATTATAAAACCTAGACCTAATTTCCCCCTACTGTGACTCATACCTTCCTGTCAACTGTCTGAAATGGGCCACTCTCATTACCACTTCAAAAGTTATTTTTCCTCCCTTGGTATCCTCCTGTTAATTAAATTGTCTCGTTAAACTGACCTCACACTTGGTAAGACAATTCACATCTTTTCATGTATTTATCCCTGCTCCTGTATCTTCCACTCCTTGCATCTGATGAAGTGGGTTCTAGCCCACAAGCTTATGCCCAAATAAATTTTAGTCTCAAAGGTGCCACAAGGACTCCTTGTTTTGCTGATACAGACTAACACTGGTACCACTCTGAAACCTGCCAATGAATGTTCACCCTGCCTAAATAGGGGAGTAGAAACTTGGATGAATCCCCTTGATGAATGGGAGTTGGTCTTGTCTCTCTGAAGAGACTGAGGAGCAGCTGAGTTAAATGTAATGGCTGCTCCTAAAAGACTGTCTCCATTGCCAGTGAACTTGAACATTAATGCATGCAGTGTTCTGAACTAACAGCTCCGGGATACAGGCCCTTGCCAGTGACTATTGCCACTGAGTAGTTGTCTCATGTTCCATATGAAATGAGTCTGATCTTGCAGACTTGCTACTGATCAGCTGTTGCATGGCAATTGACAGTCCCTGGAAATGGCTTGAGTTTAAACAATCAGCCTGGTGATGGTCCTGACATGTGAACAGTTAAAATTACTTAGGGGAAGAAATGTGAGGATTCTTGTGGCGCATGGGTAGCAGTAGTGTCCTCTCTGTTTAGAGAGCAAGGACAGTTTACCTTAAAAATGCAAGATTATTCTTTGAACTACTCAACCAAATGGCTAAGTGGCTTGGTTTGGCTGCCAAAACCATAAGTGTCTAACTCTGCTTTTGACAGCCCCTTGCCCTCTACTGATTATAAATACTACATGTGTGGGGAAAACACCATGCTGGTAATCATCAAAGATGAACAGGTGAGGCTGAACAGCTCCTTGATGGAGCAAATAACACTAGACAATAGGTGGCTAAGCTACAGTGGGTACATGTTGCATACTCTGTTGGACATGTTGATGTGAACAGTTCCTTGTAACAAAGGAATAACCAATAACATGGAGAACTCTGTACCCCACAGTTAGGAAGCTCTAAGACCAAATTCTGTGGTGGTTTGTTTTTGATCACATGTGCATATCTCATCTGATGTCAACTTTATCTGGGTCAGCATAACTAAGTACAGGCCAAACTCTACCTTCACTTCTACCACAGCAGTAGCATCCATCAGGTTGTAATAATACAGCAGAAGTCAATATAGTAAACACCTGTGCCAGCACTGGCACACTACTATGACTGGCCAATAGTGTAAGGTGACCCATCTAGTTGAGAAACTCTCTCCTGTACCAGGTTAATCAAATCCCAACAACCTAGCTTGGGAGTTGCAGTCCCATGTTTGTGAGTAAAATACTAGGTAGAAACATTGTTGAAGAAAACTGCCTGAGGGGGGGGGGGGCCTTTCATGTACCTCTGACATAGAGCCACACTAGCAGCACCCAAACCTGGATCGGCTTTGGGAAGCACTCTGGTGGGTAGCACTGATTACAGTGTAGCCTGGGTCTTGTAGGCTGGCAAGTACCAAAAAAATTTATGATAAATCTCTCTCCTAAGGTATTGACTTTGCAACTCGCAAGATAGCAAAAATGCTGAAGCCACAGAAGGTGATTGAACAGGAAGGTGATTCATTCTCCATCCAAACCACCAGCACTTTCAGAAGTTACTTTGTCCAGTTCAAAATTGGAGAGGAGTTTGAGGAAGACAATAAAGGCCTAGATCATAGAAAATGCAAGGTAAAAAAAAAGCTGTACCTGCTCAAATCACAAGGCAAAAATCCACCAAACTGCTTCAACTGATCAATGATGAATTGTTAGTGTTGGGACCTAAATTTTGTCCTCAAACTCTTAAAGAAGGAACCCTCAAGATTCTTGGGAGGTGGGGATAGGGACTACTTATTTACTCCATGGCATACATGTGAGATTTAAGGTAGCCCACTTTCTACAGAGCATGATGTGGAAGCACTAACTGTGGGGAGCAACTTACACTACATTCTTGTAGCCCCTCTCCCTTACCAGGGTAAGACTAAAATTAAGTGTGTGTGTCTGTCTCTCACATGCAGAGTGTGGTTACCTGGGACAATGACAAGCTTGTTTGTGTCCAGACTGGAGACAAGAACAACAGGGGCTGGACTCATTGGATTGAAGGAGATCAGCTATATCTGGTATTCAGTTGTATTCCAATTTTGAATTAACTTCATGGCTCTGCATGATGGCTGTCAGGATCTATACTGCTTTGGTTTGGGTTAACTGGTATGTTCCCATGCAATTCTCTGTGCAGTGGATGCTAGGGCCTAACATAAACATGACCAGGAAAGGAAGAATCTACATACATGTGGTTAGTACAGAGGCAAGGACTCTACTACAGGAGAAGTCTCTTCTCCCAAAGATAGTAGACTTCTGAAATGGCTTGGAAGCATTTCAGTATCAAAATCTGACTTTTCTGTCTCAATCTTATACCTGGGCTTGGCATTCCTGAACTTCCTCTAGAGTTGGGACTCTTGTCTATCCACCCTATTGTTTGAGTGCCAATCTCTGGGTATTGCAACAGGGACAAAAGACTACTTAGAACATAACACTAAATGTTAAAAGCTACTAGCAAAGCTTTAAGCATTGAGTCAAGAAGGATACATGAGCCTTGGAAGAGGTGTGTGTACACACACTTCCACCCTCTTCACTTGCTCCATTAGTTCTCAGGGTAGTATTCTCTCCTTCTCCTTCCCCCCCCAGTCCTCCAAAAGACCGAGTGACCTCTGCAAGATGAGAATTGGCCACCTCATGCCAGACAACCTTAGCCTGAGAATTTACCAATGTATATTGCCAAAGAGCCACACTAATAAATCAGTAACCCCCAATCCTAGTGTCTCCCACCGACAGCAGCCCTGCCAATCAGTGCTTCCCCATACCTCCTGATTAGCTGTTTTGTGGCATGCAGGAGGCTTGGGGGCTTGAACAGTGAGCACCCCTGGCACATTGGAAAGCTGGCACCTGTAGCTCCAGCCTCAGTCAGTGCCTATATAAGGAGCCGCATATTAACATCTGAAGAGCCACAGGTTGGCCACCCCTGCATTAGATGAACCTGTAAAACAGGAATCCCTCTGTGTGTGGGGGGGGGGGGGGGGGAGACAGGTGTTGAAGAGAATGCAGGGGACTCAGAAGAAATACAGCCAAGCCCTCTGAGCCAAGTTTACATTCAGAAAAGAGCTGTGGGGGGTAGGTGAAAAGAGTGGGCCAAAACCCAGGAAAGGGATAGCAGTGATAGTGAGAAATTGCCACTCTGCCTGTGGCACTTATGTGGCCCCATCACCATGGTATTGGAGTAGCTCATATCACAGCCCTGCAGTCAGGTAAAGCAGTGCTGTTATTCCCATCGTACAGATGAAGCACTGAGAAACACACTAGAGTGTCCAGGTGCCCCAATTTTTATAGGCCCCATCCTAATATTTGGGGCTTTGTCTTATATAGGTGCCTATTAACCTCCAGCCTGTCCCAATTTTTCAGACTCATTGTCTGGTCACCCTAGGACACAGACTAAAGGCCAGATTTTCAAAGGCACCTAGCAGGGAAAATGTTGTCCCTGAGCCAATACACATGATGTGTAACTCTGGATAAGATGGCTCAGATATTTAAGTATGAAGTGTATAGTTGTTGACCTGACATTCACTGTCACATTAATATCTGAGTGGAGGCACTGATGGCAATAGTTTATTTGATTTGGCTAGAAGACTTGACCTCCAACTCTTTCAAGAGGAAGAGCTGTCAAGAGCTCCTGTGCTGTCTTCCTTTCCTGTGTGCAGTGGCCCTGAGACCAAGTCTCAATTTTTTTCCCCCCTCAACTTAAAATGTGGAGTATTCTTGGTGTTTGGTTTTAAATATTTTCCTGTGAAAACTGCAACTGAAGAACTGTAGTGTTTAGAGGCTAGTTACTTTCCAGAAGGGCCTTACACAGAAGGCAGTGTTGCCAAATCTCATGATTATTATCCTTAAAGCTCCAGCTCCTGGGGTCAAGTGGCTATGATGACTTCATCCTTCATTCTTTAAGAAGCTAAGTTTCTAGCTCTTGTGGCTGTGGGAGACAGCTTCAAAATGTGACCCCAGTATAAAGGCTCAAAACAGAATATAAATACATCTATTTTACATTTTTCTTAAAGCCAATCATGATTTTTGGTGAGGCTGTTTAATTTTTTTTAAACTTGGTTGGCAATACTATGAAAATGACTAGACTGTGTCACTTTCACTCCTGTTTAAAGTCCATTTCTAGTCTTATTTGTAGTGGGTAACACCCCTAGAGCCCCAGGCAGCTGCAGCATAAATGCATGGGGGGGGGGGGCTTGCCCTAGTACAGGAGTGGAGAAAACTACAGCCCACATCTGGCCTGCCAGCCATTTTAATCTGGCCCTCAAGCTCCCACTGAGCAGGGTCTAGGGCTTATCCTGCTCCAGCTGGGGAGCAGGGATGGGGGTTGCTCCTGGAAGTAACAACATGGCCCCCCTCTGTCTTCCATGTGAAGGGGCAGAATGAAGTGGGGATGACTAGCACTGAGCATGAATAGCTACATGTGGGGCATCTTGCACTTGCACTGCAATTCAAAAGTAGCTGGTGTGCTCTTGTTCTGGAATCCCGCTTGCCACAACCCACCATAGAGCACACTGTAAGGCCCAACTTGTGTGGGTACTAGTTGCAGACTGGCAGCAAGGGCACAAGATCTACAAGATGCTCACCATTGTAAAGGACTTGCTGTAAGCCAATTCAACTTCACAAGTACCTAACTGTCAGGTTGACTGTTGCTTTAAAAGTTAAATAACATATTTGTTCTCCCTTCTTGTTAGGAGCTCCGCTGTGAGGACCAAGTATGCAAACAGGTTTACAAGAGAGCTTGACTTAGTCCAGCCTTGACTGACCCTTGAAAAACACATCTGTACAGAGCAGACCTCCATGGAACTTATTTCTTTATGAACATGGGTTTCTACATGATATCTGTAGGTCAACACTAAGCATCTCTTGATCAGGCATGTCTATTTTTTTTGGTGGTGTACTTGCTCAATATGTATTCTGATCAGGAGAAGATGTAACTGCTTGCACTAGTGTTGCAGTTCTGCTCTTGTTAATAAACACTGGAAAACAATCCTGTCTGACTTCTACTGCTGTCATTTGGGGGTGTAAGAAAGGGAGACTGTCAGGTAACTCAAGCCCCATCTAACCCTCAGAACTATGCCAGCATCCCCACAGCCCTCTAGAAGTCTTCTATGAATTCAAAAGGTCAAGATAATATCAAATCACCAGTTATGATATTGGGAACATCTAATTTCTATGGCCTTATACAACCTGTGGCAGTGCAGAGGGTCCAGACAATAGCTCATGTTGTTGAGGCAGCCATTTCAGTTAAGTCTCTAGAAGTACTAGCACTCCTCAAAGGAGGTTGAACAATGACCTGAAAGGAACAAAACTACTTAATTGTATGCAAGAGTGGTAGACTAAAGTCATCTTCTTTTTGGCTACTCAATAGTCTAAATAGAATATTGTAGACATCACTAAAGACTTAGTGTCTTGATTAAACTACTGACATGGAAGGAAGTGGACTAGATTCCACTTTTACTTACTAGCTGTCCTTATAGTGATGAAGATCCATGTCTGGATTAGTATACCTTCATACAGGTAACCTAGGATATCATTCTCCTAAGATTTTGACTCAATAGCCTATTCATGAAGGCTCCCAATTGCACCCTTCCAGTTGAGATAATGAGGAATAGAATCCAAATGAACTAACTACTTTTGACTTGCTGTGTTGATCCCAAGATATCAATCTCTTTAGCCAGTAGAATTTGGTCCAATAAATTACTTCATCTACATTCTCATCAAAAGCAGCAGAGGCTCTTTTATTTAAACAAACTCAGCACATGAGGATCCCCCCCCCACGCATACCCTTCCCTCAGATGACAAACCTCCCCTTTGACTTGATCAACAGAAATAAGTGAGCTTGCATCATGTGATAGTGACAGCAGGTGATTCATCTTTCGGGTATTCTTAGACATGAATATAGTTTAAATATTATAGCTTTGAGTTTTGGCTGTTAGTTTCAATATCTTACTACTACAGCTTGCACTCTTCAGGAACATGTGGCCCTCCTACAACATTGATGCTATAATACTTAAGCTCCTTTACTCTAGTTTTAATTGCCTATTAAAAATAGGCTTAAGAATGAACTCTTTCCTCTTCTGACACACTCAACAATTGTGATGTCAAGTAACTTATTCAGCTAATAAGTCTATGGCAGGACTTGTTGCAGGTAGTGTTAACAGCTATTCAGGACTCTGAAATCTCATTTGAATACTGGAAACAAAAATAGCTGTGGTAAAGATCAAAGCTTTAGTTAACCTTTAAGGACTGCAGGGTTTCTGCAGCATCCCTAAATGCAAATTTTTAAAAGGAGGATCACAACACTTTCATGTTCAAATCAATGCACTTAGTCCAGTAAAAATTTATAATACCAGTTTAGTGGTATTCTACTGCAGGAGTAGAATTACCATATTGAATTTTTTATACAGAAAACACCATTGCATTGTGTGGCTTAAAAAAAAAATTGACAATGGAAAGCTCCAGGTTTTGGCAATTAGGAAGACGGGGGGGTATTTGCCACCTGGGGAGACATGAGTGGTAGACTGAAAATACAGCACAGATTAGTCAGTTCCTGAAGGGTTGCCCTTACAACCACTAAAGTTAGACATAATTTTCAAGAACATAAATTCTGCTGCCCTGGGATGGGATGGATTCTATAGCCACAGACTACATGGAGACTTAATCAGGAATAAATGTTTTAAGAGTATTAGTTCTAGTTGACTAATGTAGAAGATTAAAGTAAATATTTGGGCTGTTGATTAATTGCAGTTAACTCACAACTTAAAAATTAATCACTCTGTTAAACAGTAGAATACCTATTGAATATTTTGGTGGTTTTTCTACTTTCATATATATTGTATTCTAATTGAAATCACTGTACATTTTTATTACAAATATTTGCACTGTAACAATGAAACAAAAGAAATAGCAGTTTTGAATTCACCTCATACAATACTGTAGAGCAATCTTTGTTGTGAAAGTGCAACTTACAAATATAGATTTTTTTTTTTGTTTGTCACAACTTCATTCAAAAACAAAACAATGTAAAACTTCAAAGCCTACAAGTCCACTCAGTCCTACTTCTTTTACAGCCAATCACTAAGAGAAACAAGTTTGTTTAAATGTACAGGAGATAATGTTATCTTCTACTTATTTACCATGTCACCAAACAGTGAGAACAGGCATTTGCATGGTGGCACTTTTGTAGCTAGCATTGCAAGGTATTTACATGCCAGATATACTAAACATTTGTATGCCCCTTCATGCTTTGGCCACCATTCCAGAGGACATGCTTCCATGTTGATGATGCTTTTTTTTTTTTTTAAACAAGTGATGCAATTCTCCCCCAAGAAGTTCAATGTTCCCTGTTGTTTTATCCACAGTCTTCTATATATTTCATGTTATAGCAGTTTCAGATGATGACCAACACATGTTGTTCATTTTAAGAACACATTCGCTGCAGATTTGACAAAATGCAAAGAAGGTACTAATGTGAGATTTGTAAAGATAGCTACAGTGCTCAACCCAGGGTTTAAGAATCTGAAGTGCCTTCCAAAATGTGACAGGGATGAAGTGTGAAACATGCTTTCAGAAGTCTTAAAAGAGCAATGCTCCAATGTGGAAATCACAGAACCCGAACCACCAAAAAGAAAATCAACCTTCTCCTGGTGGCATCTGACTCAGATAATGAAAATTAAGATGCATTGGTCCCCGCTGTAATGGATTGTTATCTAGCCGAACCCGTCATCAGCCTGGACACATGTCCCCTGGAAGGGTGGTTGAAGCATGAAGGGATATCTGGCACGTAAATATCTTGTGACGCCAGCTACAATAGTGCCATGAGAATGCCTGTTCTCACTTTCAGGTGACATTTTAAACAAGAAGCAGGCAGCATTATCTCCTGCAAATGTAAACAAACTTGTTTGTCTGAGGGACTGGCTGAACAAGAAGTAGGACTGAGTGGATTTGTAGGCTCTAAAATTTTACGCTGCTTTATTTTTGAATGAAATTTTTTTTGTACATAATTCTACATTTGTAAGTTCAACTTTCATGATAAAGAGATTGCACTACAATACTTGTATTAGGTGAAGTGAAAAATACTTTCTTTTGGGGTTTTTTACAGTGCAAATACTTGTAATCAAAAAAATATAAAGTGAGCACTGTACACTTTGTATTCTGTGTTGTAATCAAAATCAATATATTTGAAAATGTAGAAAACATGTAAAAATGTTTAAATAAATGGTATTCTATTTAATTGCATGATTAATCATCATTAATTGTTTTAATTGCTTGACAGCCCTAGTAAATATTTATAACTAGCTAATGGTGGGTGTACATAATTACAAGTGACAAAGCAACAGCATATATTGCACTGGATTTCTGCTTATATTACTTTATTGACTCAAATAGTTAGGTCTGGATTCAGACAGGATGTCCTATCCAAAGACCCCAATCGTTCTACAAGGGAGCTGATTATTTGATCAGCATGACTAAGAACTCTGAACAAGGAGCTTTAGACTAAACCAACCTACAGTCCAGGGAGTTAAATTCTATATTTGCAATATAGTTTCTCCATTCGCCAAATGGTGGTACTGGAAAAGGATTTTTACAATAGGTGAGCCAATTTGATGGCTATTATGAAGAGGGGTCCAATGAACATCCGAACTGTTTTCAGCTTGCAAAGTAATTGAAAGAGAGAGTTTTCAGGCTAGAATTGTACTAGACATTTTCTTGCTCCACAGATCTGCTCCTGATGTGTTTTCAGACACATCACGTGTCTTAGCTCACTATATTAACAAAAGACTTTCTTTTAGTAGCACAGAGACAGAACAGCTACTGCAGAGTAAGCTTGATTGTGTTCTGGCTTATGCATCAACAGAATTGTTAACTAAATCATAAGTGGAGGGATAACTTGTTTCCTAGGTTACAGATGGACCAGGAAAAATGGGTTGCAGAGGCATCACTTAAGACATAATTTAGTTGGTAGAGTTATTACTTATGCTGTCACATGAGAAGAAAAGAACTATCACTCTAAGTTGAGTAGGGTAGATAGAAAAAAATTGTTTACATATAACATCAGCAAATTTAAGATCTGGCATCCTTGAGAGAGAACATACATGATACAAAACCATTTTCTTGGTCACCTTTTCAAATATCTACACTCTGAGTGTGCCAAAGAGTGGTGTGCAAAATTTTTCTTGAAGACTTTGAGACTTTCCTTTTTACAGTGACAGACACAATAAAAGTTTGTTACAGTGTGTATGATGTAGTTTGAAACAGACACAATTACATGGAATTGTTTCCCATTGAGGACGGTCCTTTTCAACTGGCAATCAAAACAAGGAAAAGCGCACTACTATTCAATATGTGGTAAAGACAGCAAAATTAGTCAACTGATGCAGCACAGAGTAGGAGGAAGTCTGAGATTTTATTGACAGTGCTGGATACATGAGACAAAACTCTCCTTCCCATTTTAGTTAGGTTGATGTGATTAGCTTTAGTGTACATTTGTTTTCCCTAAAGGATCTGCGTAAACCTCTCTCTCAAGCGGAAAAACCAGTATAATAAAAATCCTGCCATGTAGCTGACAAAACCTGATACATCTTCCTATTGCTGAGCTACAATTGCTTTAATTTGATTTAAAAAAGAGACTGATTCAAAGTCAAGATAAGTCACCATTACGCTAATTCAGTGTGGGTTAAACTTCAAAGCAGTGAACTAGCTCTGTCATATCCAGTAAGCAACTCATATGAATGGAAATAAGAGGTTGCAAATCACCCTGGATTCCCTACTCCACTAGGTGGCATCTTTGCAACATGCGGAATCTTCCTCAAAAGGCTTTGGTTTGCATTAGGATTTTTTTTTTTAAAGCAACACAATACTAATAACAAACCGCACAGACTGTCAGCTTCAAAGTCATTATTATGTAAGAGGATTCTGATATTGCATTCTTGAGAATATTTTTGGTGCACAGACCTCCTCACCCCCATAAGATTCCCAGGTGGCAAAGTACTACTATCAGAAAGTTCGTATTGGCAGAATCAGGCCTCGTGCGGTGAAGCACCATTGTTGGGAAGCTGTTACTATTGAATATACCAAAGAGCCCTCATCCAGGACAGCTATGGGCGCTCCCATTACTACAGGCTCACTTAGAAATGTTATTTAGCCAGTGTTGCAATTAGATATATGCTGCTGTGCAGAAGCTCAAACTGGGATACTCATGAGAGGATTAAGAGCTCTTGTGCACATTCTAGACATTAGGAAATTATTGGTTAGCAACAAAAACAGAACTGCCTAACCAGATTATACTTTTTCAGCAACATGCCAGCTGACTGAAGAGCCTTTAGATACAAAATTCAGCAGCTTGAGTCACTATGTGAAAAGAGAAAGGAAATAGTTTTACTCTCAAACAGACTAGGAAAGAGAAACTGTAAATAAATTAGGACATTATAATAGGGTTACCATATTTCAGCAAGCAAAAAAGAGGACGGGAGGAGCCCCGCCCTAGCCCCTCCCACTTCCCGCCCCCCCAGAACCCCCAACCCTCCCCCCGTTCCTTGTCCCCTGACTGCCCCCTCCTGGGACCCCTGCCCCTAACTGCCCCCCAGGACTCCACTCCCTATCTAAGCCTCCCTGCCTCTTGTCCCCTGACTGCCCCAACCCTTATCCACACCCCCACCCCCAGACAGACCCCTGGGACTCCCACGCCCCATCCAACCACTCCCCACCCCCTGACAGCCCCCCCCAGAACTCCCAACCCATCTAAACCCCTCTGCTCCCTGTCCCCTGACTGCTCCGATCCCTCTCCCCACTCCTGCCCCCTGACAGCTCCCCCCCAGAACTCTCAGCCCCCCACCCCGCTCCTTGTCCCCTGACTGCCCCCTCCTGGGACCCCTGCTCCTAACTGCCCTCCAAAACCCCACCCCCTACCTAAGACTCCCTGTTCCTTGTCCCCTAACTGCCCCCTCCTAAGACCCCCCCAACTGCCCCCCAGGACCCTACCCCCTACCTGTACCCTGACTGCCCAAAACTTTCTCCACTCCCCCCAAAAAGCCCCCCCCGTTTCTTGACTGCCACCTCCAGAACCTTCCTGCCCCCTGGCCCCCTTACCCTGCTGCTCAGAACAGGGTGTTGGGCTCTGTGCGAGCCGGACACGTGGCTGAGCTCCCCAGCACAACAAAACCCGGTCCCTGGCCCTGCACAACAAAACCCGGTCCCTGGCCCGGACCGGGCTGCAGGGGAGAGCTGCCCTTGTATCAGCACAAAGTGCTCTCGCTCCCGTTTTGCTACGTTGCATGGCAGAAACCGCTCCCAGTTGCAAAAGGGGAGGGCTGCACTTTGTGCTGATACATTTGCTCAGACTGCAGGGCGGATCCGGCTCCTCTACAGCTGCTCTGGAGTCCAGCCCGGGACTTTCCTGCAGCCCTCCCAGCCGCTCGGTCTGCTCTGCCGGGGGAAGGGGGAAATCCCGGACATTGTGAGTGCTTTACAAATTCCCCCCCGATGCTATTTTTAGTACAAAAAGGAGGACATGTCCGGGTAAATCCGGACGAATGGTAACCCTAATTATAAACTAGTCTACACTGTTCCTGCATGTTTTTTTTGCAATGGGAGAGGTGTGTTGTTGAGCTCCAGGAGCCAAGGACAGGAGAAAAATCCCAAGGGAACATAAGAACGACCATATTGGGTCAGACCAATGGTCCACCTACCCCAATATCCTGTCTCTGACAAAGGACAGTGCCAGATGTTTCTGACAATTTGAGGGCCACCCAGAGCATGGGTTTGCATCCCTATCTTGGCTAACAACCATTGATGGACCTATCCTCCATGAACTTCTCTAATTTTCTTTTGAACCTAGTTATATTTTTGGCCTTCACAACATCCCCTGTAAATGAATTCCACAGGTTGACGGTGCGTTGTGTGAAGAAGTACTTTCTTATGTTTGTTTTAAATCTACTGCCTATTGATATAATTGGGTGATTCCTGTTCTTATGTTATGTGAAGGGGTAAATAACACTTACTTATTCACTTTCTCCACACAATTAATTATTTTATAGACCTCTATCATATCCCCCTTTAGTCATCTCTTTTTTAAGCTGAACAGTCCCAATCTTTTTCATCTCTCCTCATACTGAATTTGTTCCATGCCCTTAATAATTTTTGTTGCCCTCTCTGTGTCTTTTCTGATTCTAATATAATTTTTTAAGATGGGGCAACCAGAACTGCACGCACTATTCAAGCTGTGGGGGTACTATGGGTTTATATAATGGCACGATGATATTTTCTGTTTTATGTATTCCTTTCCTAATGGTTCCTAACATTCTGTTAGCTTTTTTGACTGCCGCTGGACATTGAGCAAATATTTTCAGAGAACTATCCACAATCTCTTTCTTGAGTTGTAACAGCTAATTTAGAACCCATCATTTTGTATGTATAGGTGAGATTATTTTTTCAAATGTGTATTACTTTGCACTTATCAGCACTGAATTTCATCTGCCATTTTGTCACCCAGTTTTGTGAGATCCCTTTGTAACTCTTTGCAGTCAGCTTTGGATTTAACTATTTTGAGTAATTTTGTAGAGTCTGCAAATTTTGCCACCTCACTGTTCACGCTCTGTTCCAGATAATTTATGAATATGTTGAACAGCACAGGTCGCAGCACACAATCTATTTATCTTCTCTCCATTGTGAAAATATTAGAAAAGTCTCTTTTGTAGACACAGTAGATCATTTAGATTTTCTGACTGCCATTTTGGTGATGAAATTTTTCTCTTTTTGCAGCAGTCGTTCAAAAATAATTGCAAAGCGGATACAAAATTTTCACAACAGCCCCAAGACAGAGACAGCTTCTAAGCCAGTGCCGTATCTGACCACTGTATGATTTCCACATACACAAATCACATACGGATATGTGAAGATAAGGTCCCCGCCCATCAGAGTTTGCAATGAAAACAAACCATCTAAAAACAAAGGGACAGTAATTTAACACTTCACTGTGCAGAGGGCTAGGGTTCATAAGCTTTGTAAACCCTTCCTAGGATGAGGAGGTGCAGAAAGGAAGCAATGTTGAGCATGGCATACAGAACTATAGAAAGTCTTCTTCACTGGACTCAGTTTGCTTCAAGTGATATTAATACAAGCAAACCAAAGAAGAACAGGTAACTTTTTTCCCTGCCATTTTTGGGAGTGTTCTTTGGGTTAATTCTTACTGTATGTCTTCAAAAATAGCTATCAGAAGTACAACCAGCAATGTTAAATTTCTGCAGAGATTGGATAATCTATTGCCCCTTACTTATTTTCCAACATGCTTTACATACTATTATGTAAAATGTTGCTAACATTGAGGTGGCTTTACAGACCAGCATATGAACAAACTATCAAGTGAAATCAGGTAAAACAACTAGAGGTCTGACTGCAGTTCTTCAAGAAAACATCCCTAAAAGGAACATTTGAAAGATTAAGATTTTTCCTGGAGGAAAAATACAAAAGGCAGCATGAAAAACATAATCCAAGGGAGAAAAGGGGATATAGGATTAAGCAGTATCCATGACCAATAACTACATGAAGATAATGATTGGCACAAAGATCCCACAAAAAGGGCAGCAGAAAATACAATAAATCAGGGATTCTCAAACTGGGGGTCAGGACCCCTCCGGGGGACCAGAGGTTATTACATGGGGAGTCGTGAGCTGTCAACCTCCACCCCAAGCCCTGCTTGCCTTCAGCATGTATAATGGTGTTACATATATAAAAAAGTGTGTTTAATTTATTGGTGTGGGGGGGGTCGCACGCAGAGGCTTGCTGTGTGAAAGGGGTCACCAGTAAAAAAGTTTGAGACCCACTACAATAAATAGATATTCCTTTCTAAACAAAAAAAAGCTGAATAAAGACCAATAAACCAATTCTGAAGGAGATATAATACAACATACTCACTGAGTTACAGACCCAACCTTACAACTGTAAGGTTCTCTATTTCAAGGTAACCCCTAGTATTACACCATTGGGCATTAGCATTTGACTTCCACTGGTATACATGATCCTTTTTCCTACCATAGTTAGTAATACACTCTTGAACATAACCACTAAGAGCCCTGGATAGCAAAAGCAAGTTCCAACTGTAGAAGGTATGTCAATCTATATAATAAAGTTATTAAGATAATAAATGTCACAGATATTATGATGATGTAGTAGCTAATCAGATTATATACATAAAGACTAGAGACTGAGATCCAGCTGTAGCTTTGCCATAACGCAGTCCTTGACTGGCTTCCTGAGTTTAGTCTTCAGGTTGTCAGTGGTGGCTCTTTCCTAAAGAAAGCAGTTTCCACAGAGAAACACTTTTCTTAAACATTCTTAAAATAAGTCTAGTTAGGGAATGATGGAATTGGACTGCAGGTGCAGCATTGGGATGGCATGATATCTGAAAAAAATTCTAGGATTTCTTTCAATTTTCAGCAACTTTTTATTGTTTTGAAATTTATTTATAGTGCTCATGTAATATGCACTCTTGCTAAATTCTATTTTATGTCCATGTAGCCCAACTTGCTTTTGCCTCAGGAGGTTCCTGTTGTCCTCCTTTTATAAGCTTCTGTCATCAGTTGACTCAGGCTAGGCTGCTACAAGCAGCTTTCTATTATGAGCCTTGGTGACAGTGACTGTGCAACGTGCAGACAATGTCAGCGCAAAGATACAAACTCCCTATCTTCTGTCCTCTTCAAAAAGAGCTGGGTTTCTTTCTTTCTTTCTTTTTTTTAATCCTCTTTTCCACCCAAATAGATTAGGAAAGTAATGATTGATCTTAGCTATAGAGCTGAAAATGAACACACAGTCTCCCAGTGCAGAGACAGACCTTGAGTGATTCGTTCTCATTATAATGCATGATTATTCAAATACAAAGCCAGGAAAAATAAAAAAGATTGGGGAAAATGGGGATGTCTTCTATGGTGATACTAAAAGCCCCATTAAAGGACTGAATGGAGAGATTAGCTACAAGTAGATGAGAATATGTAAATTTTTATTCTTACACAAGGGAAAAAGATCAGGGACAGCCACTGAAAGGTCTATTCAGGCCAGGTCTACTTACAACTTACTTTGGTTTAACTTAGGTCGCTCAGGGATGTGAATAAGCCATCCCCCTGAGCGACGTAAGTTACACCGACATAAGCGCCGGTGTGGACAGCGCTATGACACAGCTTCTCTCGCCCATATAGCTACCGCCTTTCACGGAGGTGGATTTATTATGCTCATGGGAGAGCTCTCTCCCATTGGCATAGAGCGTCTTCACCAGATGTGCTACAGTGGTGCAGCTGCACTGATGTAGCACTTGTAGTGTAGACTAGCCCATATTTAAGAAGGAAAACTGAAAGGGGATTACTAGGAAACAACTCAGGGCTCCTTGACAGATGGGGATTGCTGTTTCCAGCAATATTACAAAGTAGAGGTGGAGATGATTGTGTGCATATATATATATTTTACTATATGTTTGTAAAACTTCTCAAATTTAAATACTATATAATTTTAATATCAATGTGTGCCTATACATATAACTCACTGATATGTTAATTTGAAACAAAGGCCACTTATCAGAAAGCTAGAAGTACGTTAATGGTATGGCCAGGCCCACCAACAGCAATTTTGGGCCCCAGGGCAGAACAGTCAATGGGCCCCCATGCATAGATTCATAGATTCATAGATTCTAGGACTGGAAGGGACCTCGAGAGGTCATCGAGTCCAGTCCCCTGCCCGCATGGCAGGACCAAATACTGCCTAGACCATCCCTAGTAGACATTTATCTAACCTACCCTTAAATATCTCCAGAGACGGAGATTCCACAACCTCCCTAGGCAATTTGTTCCAGTGTTTAACCACCCTGACAGTTAGGAACTTTTTCCTAATGTCCAATCTAGACCTCCCTTGCTGCAGTTTAAACCCATTGTTTCTGGTTCTATCCTTAGAGGCTAAGGTGAACAAGTTCTCTCCCTCCTCCTTATGACACCCTTTTATATACCTGAAAACTGCTATCATGTCCCCTCTCAGTCTTCTCTTTTCCAAACTAAACAAACCCAATTCTTTCAGCCTTCCTTCATAGGTCATGTTCTCAAGACCTTTAATCATTCTTGTTGCTCTTCTTTGGACCCTTTCCAGTTTCTCCACATCTTTTTTAAAATGCGGCGCCCAGAACTGGACACAATACTCCAGCTGAGGCCTAACCAGAGCAGAGTAGAGCGGAAGAATGACTTCTCGTGTCTTGCTCACAACACACCTGTTAATGCATCCCAGAATCATGTTTGCTTTGTTTGCAACAGCATCACACTGTTGACTCATATTTAGCTTGTGGTCCACTATAACCCCTAGATCCCTTTCTGCCGTACTCCTTCCTAGACAGTCTTTTCCCATTCTGTATGTGTGAAATTGATTTTTCCTTCCTAAGTGGAGCACTTTGCATTTGTCTTTGTTAAACTTCATCCTGTTTAACTCAGACCATTTCTCCAATTTGTCCAGATCATTTTGAATTATGACCCTGTCCTCCAAAGTAGTTGCAATCCCTCCCAGTTTGGTATCATCCGCAAACTTAATAAGCGTACTTTCTATGCCAATATCTAAGTCGTTGATGAAGATATTGAACAGAGCCGGTCCCAAAACAGACCCCTGCGGTACCCCACTCGTTACGCCTTTCCAGCAGGATTGGGAACCATTAATAACAACTCTCTGAGTACGATTATCCAGCCAGTTATGCACCCACCTTATAGTAGCCCCATCTAATTTGTATTTGCCTAGTTTATCGATAAGAATATCATGCGAGACCGTATCAAATGCCTTACTAAAGTCTAGGTATACCACATCCACCGCTTCACCCTTATCTACAAGGCTCGTTATCCTATCAAAGAAAGCTATCAGATTGGTTTGACATGATTTGTTCTTCACAAATCCATGCTGGCTATTCCCTATCACCTTACCACCTTCCAAGTGTTGGCAGATGATTTCCTTAATTACTTGCTCCATTATCTTCCCTGGCACAGAAGTTAAACTAACTGGTCTGTAGTTACCTGGGTTGTTTTTAGTTCCCTTTTTATAGATGGGCACTATATTTGCCCTTTTCCAGTCTTCTGGAATCTCTCCCGTCTCCCATGACTTTCCAAAGATAATAGCTAGAGGCTCAGATACCTCCTCTATTAGCTCCTTGAGTATTCTAGGATGCATTTCATCAGGCCCGGGTGACTTGCAGGCATCTAACTTTTCTAAGTGATTTTTAACTTGTTCTTTTTTTATTTTATCCGCTAAACCTACCCCCTTCCCATTAGCATTCACTATGTTAGGCATTCCTTCAGACTTCTCGGTGAAGACCGAAACAAAGAAGTCATTAAGCATCTCTGCCATTTCCAAGTTTCCTGTTACTGTTTCTCCCTCTTCACTAAGCAGTGGGCCTACCCTGTCTTTGGTCTTCCTCTTGCTTCTAATGTATTGATAAAAAGTCTTCTTGTTTCCTTTTATTCCCGTGCCTGCACGGATGCAGTCCACCTGACATTTGGGTGGTGCTGTGCCTGTGCTCTTCTGGCATGGCTAGGGCTTCCACATGCCTGCCTGGTAGGGTTGCCAACTGTCTAATTGGGCAAATCCAAAGACCCTTGCCCCGCCACTTCCCTGAGACTCTGCCCCTGCCCCACCCCTTCTCCAAGGCCCCGCTCCCTGCTCACTCCATACTCCCTCCCTCTGTTGCTCACTCTCCTCCACCAGGCTGGGACAGGGGGATGGGGTGCGTGGGGTGGGGTGGGGTGCAGGCTCTGGGAGGGAGTTTGGGTGTGGGAGGGGGTGAGGGGTTGGGCTCTGGAAGGAAGTTTGGGTGTGGGAGGGAGCTTGGGTGCAGGAGGGGTTGCGGGTTCGGAGCGAGTTTGGGTGTGGGAGGGGATGAGGAGTCAGGCTCTGAGAGGGAGTTTGGGTGCGGGCTCTAGACTGGAGGGGGTGCAGGTTGGGGTCAGGGGGTGCGGTGCTTACCTCGGGTGGCTCCCAAAAGTGACTGGCACATCCCTCTAGCAGCGGCTCCTAGGTGGGGGGCCCCAGAGGGTCTCTGCATACCACTGCCTGCAGGCACTGCCTCCACGGTTCCCATTGACCGCAGTTCCTGGTCAATCGGAACTGCAGAGTTGGCGCTTGGGGCGGGGCAGCACACGGAGACCCCCCGCCCTCCCCCAGGGGCCATAGGACCATTCTGGCTGCTTCTGGGGGTGGCGTTGAGTGAGGGTGGGCAGGAAGCCTACCTTAGCTCTGCTGCGCTGCTGGCGGCAGTAGTGGTGGCTGGTGGCCCCCTGGCCCTTTTAAATTGCCCAGGCCCCTGGGCAATTGCCCCCTTTCTTCCCCTCCCCCCACGCCCCCCATCAGCGGGCCTGGGTATGCCTCTAAAGAAGAATCCCAGACAGAATGGTTAGTGGCCATAGAATGGGGATTATTTTGATTTCATATAAAAGAGACGCTGCATAGACATGGCAAGACCATGATCCATGCTATTTAATAGAAACTTTGCAGGCATTTCACATAAAGCAGAGGAAAAACCCTCACTAGGGTTTCAAGTTTATTTTACATTTTTTATGCAATCAAAAACTTATAAATCACAAGACCCTGTTCACATTCTCTTTATGCAGTTTAAATCTGTAAACTCCAAAATAAGCCATACATAAACAAAGCAGATTTTCGGCCACTCTATCCTGGTTTTTAGACAGCAATCCCTTTTTTCTTTTCTCTCATAAAAGAGACCCAGTCCCATTTAAGGTTCTGAGCCTAAGTTAGCTCAACTGCACCTGATACCTCAACTGTGGGAGGCCCTCTCTCAGATGCGCTGTGGAAACCCCTGCTGGGATTTAACCCCAAGGGACCAATACCATTGTTTGGCTCAACATGACCATCTCTTTGGAGCAACTCTGGGTTAGAATGCATCATGGCTAAGGGGCCTCTAAAGACTGTATCTGCCCCATTACTTTTCCTCAGAAGTTAGAGCAAGGGTTCTATTCTGTCTCCACTATTAATTTGCTGCATGATTGAGGACAAGTTGCTTCACCTATCTGTGCCTTAGTTTCCCCCCTCTGTACAATGGGGATAATTCACCTACCCAACTGGGGTGTCATAAGACTTATACAATTAGTTAATAGAAAAACACTGAGATAATGGAACAGAAATTGAGCATTTAATATTTAAGAATATTTAATCCTTTTGTTCACACCATAAAGCAGTCTAGATAAGTGGGGGTCCATTTAAATGGTAATAAATGGTTGAAAGGCCTTCATACAAACTCTGGAAACCTGACTATGGCATGATAGTAACATTTATTGCTGACAGATTAACCTGAATGCAATTGCTCACTGTTACCATACTCTGAGGTATGAGGGCCTGCTCCCAAGAAGTCAATGGCAAAACTTCCATTGATTTTTCCAAGCACTGGACTTGCACCCCACAAGATCTGACCATGCTGAAATCAGACGCATGCCATTAGTTAAACAGATTTGCTTCTAGTGAGGTTGTAGCATAGTTTTATTGACCCCCATAAGGAATGGGAATTTTTCTGATAAACACAAGGGCTGGAGGGAAAGCCACACAAATGCAGCAAAGCTGCTGCAGACCAAGGTAAATTTAACATGACACCAGTGATTACTGTCACAGGAAATATGTATTGAGCAACTCACACAGCAGGTCACCCAAAATAGGGAAGGGTGTGAAATGTTGCCTGGGTTTTGGAAGTTATTGAATGTTTAGAATCAGGAAACAAGCACTTCAGCTGTTTGGAGAACTTACCTCACCACCTACAAACAATTCCTGTTACAATGACAGTAACATTGTTCTGTCACAAGTTAAACAAAAGTCAAAGGGAAACTCTCCCCCTCCCTCCCTTAAATAAAAGCTTGAGTCTCTCGTACTTGTTACGTCAAATTGCAGACATATCAGGAATTCTTCAAACTTCTTTGCTTCTCATTTCCTTCTTTCACACTTCTTTCTCTTGCTCCTTTCCTTCCTCTCCCCCTTCCATCTCCATCCTCCCCACCTCTCTCATCTTCCACCCCACCTCTCCCCCTTCCATCTTCACCCCTCTTCCATCCTACTCCTGCCTTCCATCTCCATCCTCCCCACCTCACCTCTCCCCCTTCCATCCTCCCTCCTTCCCACTTCTCCCCCTTCCATCTCCATCCTCCCACCTCTTCCACCCTACTCCCGCCTTCCATCTCCACCCACCCCATCTCTCCCACCCTACTCCTGGCTTCCGACTCCATCCTTCCCACTTCTCACCCCTTCCATCTCCTTCCTCCCCCTCTCCCCTACCCCACCTCTCCCCGTTCCCTGTCCAACCTCCACCTCTCCCCCTTCCCTGTCCAACCTCCACCTCTCCCCCCTTCCATCTCCTTCCTCCCCACCTTCCATCCCACCTCTCCCCTTCTGTCTCCATCATATCCCATCTCAACCCCCCACCACCCCGCTGTGCCCCTCACCCCGCGCCCATCTCTCCTCCCCCGCCCTCACGCCGGTTTCTCCCATTTCCCGCTCCCTACTGCCCCGCCCCTGTTGCTATGGCGCAGCGGCCAGGCCCTCCCCTCGCCGTGCCCGCGGCTGGAGCGCTCCCCCCGCCCTGAGCGGCCGTGGCCGCAGCCGCCTCCTCCTGCTGCTATTGGCCGCCTCGGAGTGGGGCCCGGCGTGCTCAGCTCAGTCGGAGCAGCCGGGCGGGCTCACGTGATCTCAACCCCAAGATGGCCGCCGCGCCTTCTTGTTTTGATGAATAATCTCCGTGTGGGGCAGGGGCAGGGGCAGCGAGCCGGGCAGCGGCCGAGGGGGCAGCCGGGCGGGGCACTGAGCGGGCAGGGCTGAGGCAGGCACTGGTGTCGCCCTTTCTGCAGTACTGGGGGCAGCAGGAGCTGGGGGCAACAAGGGAAGGAGGCACCTGGAGAAGGGGGGGGGGGCAGGAGCTGAGGGCATCTGAGCTAGGGCACAGGAGAACGGGGAGCAAGAGCTGGGGCATACGAGGCTCCTGGAGCTGGGGCAGGGTGCAGCAGTCGCAGCTGGGGCGCAGGGAAGCAGCAGCCACTGAGAGGAGCTGGCGGAGGGGATTGCTGCTCTTAGCCTGACTGGCAAGCAGAGAGAGGGTGCGTTCTGTATTGTTGTGCTTCACCTCTGACTATGCAATTCTGAGACACCCCTGGGGCAAGAGGCAGCAGGACCGAATTCCCCCGAAGCTCCCATCCCCTAGAGAAGCAAAGAGCCCCCAAACTACTTTCACCATTAAGAGGAAAACGATGGAGGAGCTGAGCGCTGATGAGGTGAGTTTGGGGGGTCTTGGGGCGGGGGGAAAGGCTGGATGTTGGGAGGGAGAAGGATAAGTTGAAGAACGGAGTCTTGGCATTAGGATGGATCCGAGAGGGTACCTGGTGCTCTTTAGGAGAGGAGGATGGGATTGAGAGGGTATTTTGAACTCTAGGGTTACACCTGGGGTACTGGGTAAAGCTGTTAATTTTTCTGATTTGAAGAAGGAGGAGGGGGGGACTTGTTCTGGGGATGTTCATGTAAGTCTTGCTGATCCAAAGGGAAAACTTTGATTAAGAAAAGTACAATAATATGACTTTTCCTCTGTCAAGTGTTTGTGTGTTTTTTCACTTGACTCTCTTTGTAGCATCTCAGCATGGTTTTTCTGGCTTGTAATGATCTTGTTTGAGGGTGGAGGTTGAATTCTTTTTCTTCTGGTTGTTTGTTTGTATGTTTGTTTCTGCCAAGTCCTGTTCACTTATGGGATGACTTCTTCATTTTGGGTTAATTTTTAGGAATTTTAAAAAAATCTCACTCTTGGGATTTTTATCTTGTTTTTGAACGAGACATTTAAAATCTCATTCAAGAGTCTTCTCTTTGTCAATACTTGAGACAGTTGAGGTGTATGTGTGGTTTCATATTTAACAGGGTTTATTTTTTTCAGAGTTATATGAAGAACTCAGGTTAGCTCATGTTAGAACAGGTCAACCTGTTTTCTGTGGCTGGCTTCAATTCCCTTAATTTTTTTCTTCTCTCTTATTCTTCCAGTTAAAGTTGTAGGTTTGTTTCTTGTGGTGGGCAATAAGTGGGGCAAATCATTTGCAAACTGCTTCTGTTTCTTCTTTTTAAATGAAACCCGTTGTACTCTCACGAGCTGCTGTTGCGTTTATATTTTAGAGAAAGATTAGATTACTTCTGAAGTTTTGCTGATCTGGATATAGGAGTTTTCCTGCTTCTAGTAACCTCCAGCTGCCTGAGTGTCCACTTCATGTACAACTTCAAACCTACATTCTCTTCCTACCCCTTCCCTTAAAAACATTTTCATAGGGAACTATATTGTAAACAATGACTGATCAGATCAGCTGCAACATCATAGTTCGGGGCATCGGATTCCCCTGGTTTACTACTAGATTAATTGCAGACTTACTCTCTACGGTTAGGATGTAGTGGTAGTAGGGAGAAATGGCTTTTATTCTGTGCCATACTTGGTGACCAGCTTGTAGAACAAGGTGGCGGTGGCTGTTGTTGTTGTTGTTCAGGTTTGTATTACAAAATACTGTGATATTTTTGATCATGTTGTAAGTTGTGATTTAGCAGTCCTACTGTGTTGCAATAGAAGTTAGGAAAAAGTGCCTCATAGGTATGTGGCTGGGGATGATCTTCATATGTTGTGGTGGTATAGAGACTACATTTCCAATATGGCACTGGGTGGGGGATGCTAGTAATGTAGTTCCTATTATGGGGAACAGCCTGTAATTTAGTAGGTATGTTACAAAAATATTACTCATGAATCTGTAATTCTTTTGATCATACTTCTCAACTGTGTCTGATTATGAAGCATTTTATGTTAGATTTTTAGACCATTTCATCCCATAGAAAACTGGTTATGTCACTGTTACTGTAAATGACTGACCTCAGAATTGCAGCATCATGGAACTGAGATGGCAGAAAACACAGTGTCTCTTCCACTAAGGATTCCACCTTCATTAAGGAAAATCTCTGATTCTCTTAAATAACTTCTTAAAGTCTTCCCCAAGTTTCCTAGTACAATTTTAGCTAAAGATCTGAGCTAGCTAGTCCTTTGGGTGGTTGCTTGAGGCAAGCTTTATTGTATGTTTGTTTGTTTTTTGAAGGGAGTAATGCCATCAATTTTTGTGGTTAACATATACACACCCTTTTAACTGGAAAAGACCTTCTTCAGAACCAAATCAATTTTATTTCCTCCAAGTTCTCCTTTTTACTGCTACTGTTTGCAGCAAGTCCTGTATCTTAGATGGCCATTATTGGAAAATATAGCTGTTTTAAAGATGACTAGATTTCCTTTGTCTCTAAATGGGATGGAGCTGAAAAGAAAACTCTTTTCAGTGGAAACTTTATATGCTGAGCATTGCCAGTGGTTGAAGGTAGTGACATGGGTTGGATATTCTTCTAATTTCAAAATATAATTTAAGAGATCCACTGCACATTACTGAATTTTGCAGATTAGTGGGTGAATAAAGAAACACAACTTTTAAAAGTGCGAGACTGAAACATTACAATATATATGTTAAGGTCTGAATTCCCTTAAAGTTAAAGGGATATGTAGAATTCATTTCAAAAGAAGAAAGATCAAGGCATTGACAAGTGTTTCTATATTTCTGTGGTACGTTTTGTAAAAGCATTGAAGTCTTCGTAAAGTGAGAGCTCACTACAGCTGAGGTGTGTGGCATAGTAAAGGGAAAGCTAGCAAGGTTCTGCTGAATATTGTAAGGTCTTCCATATTCATGGAAATAGAATCGGATATTGCCACACAGAAATGTAATCACAATAAGTAAGAGAAATGGATGGATTTGTCTGTCACAAATATGAGTGAGCCTAACAAACTACTAAAACTGAAAGAAATATGGCAGAATAATGGCCTTGGTGAATTATTAGTGTCTGTTATTAGTATGGAAAATATTTTTGGGATATCTTTTCACCTTATGCATCCCTTTCCTCCTTCTCTAAAATCTCTTGCAGTTTTATTCTGAATATATTTGTTTTTTGTCTTGATTTGTGTCTACGTGATGTGAAAATGTGGCTAGTCTTTAAAGAAGGATGTTAATAGACTCTGATTTAGATTCTCTCTTAAGAGCTCTATCACTTTGTTCAGTGAAGGCTTCAGATTTTCACCCTTTCTGACAGATTAAACTTCCATTGGAATCAATGGCCTTCCATTCACTTCAGTGAGGTTTATTTGGAAACCATAAGGACCAATGGTCCATAATAATTTTAAAGTGACTATTATCAATGCTTGAGCCTTTATATTGCTCGTTTTTCAGGGCAAGGGCTAGCATCTGTTTGGCACAGTTCACTAATTGCATAGCAAAGTGTTCACTTATGGCAGTAAAGCTGCATGCTGTTGCAAAAAACAAGGCCTGTAGCACCTAAAGAAGATTATGTGGGAAGAGGGCCTACAAGAGCATGGAGACATGAAAGAGGAAGATGGGGCAGAAGCATCAGGAGAGTATGAGAGATGGGTCGGAAGAACAAGGCCAGAATTGAATGAATATTTTGAGTTGCAAAGAAGACAAAGCTAACAATTGCATGTGAAAACAAGAACAGAAATTGGCGACGGAAAAATGTGGCTTAAATTTGAGACAATTAGGTGACCTGTCATTTCTTAAAATGTCCTTATTTTTAAATGGCTAAATAACCTCCATCAAGTTCTAAAATGAACAGTGCATTCAGAAGATGAAATATTTCTTAAACTTGCTTGGCATGCTGTAGCTGATATATCGTTTTATTTCCCTATGATGTATTAGGGTCTGGAGTTAATGTCAGTTCTTCTCTTGGCATCGTGCAGTTTTGAAACCGCTCTTTCATGGAAAAATAAAGGTTATTTGCTTAGAATCTCAGCTGATCTAGTACCATTGCTCCAAAATAGATATGAATAAAAATCACTTCAGTTTTTGTGGTCAAAGGTATATGAGGATGAAAGGCTAGTTGCTGTGGTTGTATTTTTATTGGTCTGTTGTATAAATAAAGTCGTGAATTTACTATTTTTAGTGCTCAAGCTATTTTTATCTTTTGTGTTGTTGAGTATCCAGCTGACAGCTTTGTAGAAGTCCATTAAGATGAAAAATGTTTCTGAAAGCTGATTTCCAGAAAGAGCCTAGATACATCTAGTGCTAAGTGAACTAATAAGAATTAGTGCACCTGTTCCATTGGGCTGCTTAGATTTTTGCGTTAACCTTTTATACAATATTAACAAATTATATTATATAGGGAAGGTAGCTCTTGATGGTTCAAGGCCCCATATAAAGAATGGCACAAAATAACTTGCCCTTTACGTACGAGATGCTGTTGAAACTGAGACCTGTATAGTGTAGGGTTACTGTATGCTAAACAGTCATCCTTTCTTAGTAAAATGTTTCAAAATACTACCTTCTTTCTTCATTCTTTGGTAAGTACCACTTCATTCTTAAAGTGACCACTTTGAGAAAAACTGTGGGGATTTAAGCACTGTCTTAATACATTTGTGAGTCTGGGGCCTCATGCTAGGCACTGCAAAAAAGTGTCAGTGCCTGCCCTAAAGAGCCTACGACTAGATCTTCCAAGGTATTTAGGGCCTAAAGATGCAGATGGGCGCCTGCTGGGATTTTCAAAAGTGCCTAAATGCCTTACCCCCAATAGACCTCAGCTAAATGGTGACGGGAAGCTTTCTGGAAAGAAATTGTTCATGTTACATGTAGTAATAGTGCCCTCTTTGTTGCAAGTAATAATTGTGACTGTTCTCA
This sequence comes from Malaclemys terrapin pileata, assembly GCF_027887155.1. NCBI lineage: Eukaryota > Metazoa > Chordata > Testudines > Emydidae > Malaclemys > Malaclemys terrapin. The sequence continues at coordinate 12,310,005 of NC_071523.1, read as the reverse complement.
GTAGAACTTCTGAGTTAACTGTTGGTTTGGTCTGTCACTTTGTGTAGGTGGGGGGGGATATGAAGTGACACAAGGGTGCAATCAGATCTTGATTATCCTCTTGAAACTGGGGGTTGAGGGGAAATAAATAATGGATAACAGAGTGGGATTTCCTGTGCAATTAATACATGTGCAAGACATGACCTTGTTTTGGATAATCAAGGTTTAACTGCATTTGAGAACAAATTGGTAAACGTGCTGATCCAGTGTTACTGGTTCAGCATCTGTGCCTTTTCCTCTCCTCTCTCCTATTATTCTCTCCCACTTGATCCCAAATTTGTTGGCCTGCTGTGAAGATAAAAGCTAGCAAGGCAGAAAATGTGCTTGAATAGTGTGGAAAAGTGTGACATCAAACTTGTTGTCTTACTCAATGACACTTGAATGATTTTTCTTTTATATGTTTGCTGCCTTCCCTTTCTCCTTGTTTTCCTCCTCTTAATTCCTTTCCTCCCAGTCACACCACTGACTGAATCACTGTGTTTCTCCTTCCCATTTCCCAACCACCTCTGTGTTTTTCCATCCTGCATACCACTTCTTTATTTGAGAAGCATTCTGTAAATATATGAATTGAATGATGGGGAAACAGGTTATTTTTAAGACCTAATGCAGCTTCCAATTAGATTATAAATTCAGCAATTTTGTTTTACTAATTATCCTCCTTGGCACAACTTCTGTTTGTGAGCAAGGCACACTTAATTTGGTCATACTTTTGTCTGGCTCTAACAGTGTTGGTACAGGTGGACTTGGCAAATGGAAAAACAAAAGTGAGGACATGTGGTTGACATTTCCTCAGCTATACATCAGAGTGTCAGGGGATGACTTTTCATTTTTCAGATAACATTAGCTGAATTGTATGACATTTCATCAACACTCTACTTATCTGTGACTTTTCAATCATTTTTTCATGTTTTCTGCTAGAAATTATTTTGAATGGATTGGTTAGCCTTCAAATCCATCATCCTTGGCTAATAAAGATTGTGTTTTTCTTTCTTCCACTTCCATTAATTTGAATGAGAGTTTGTAATGACAGGTAGACTTTATGTATTCCCTTTTGCTTATTTCCCTTGTCTTGCTATAACTCTTGATATTAGCAGGGCAACAACAACAACACTCTGTAGGATTTATAGTATTAGAACTGATCTAGTTTGGTTTACACTGCATAAAGAACTGTTAGTGCATGGTGGTATGACAAGCCTAGAGTTGTCCACCTTGCAACCCTTTTTGCCTGTTCACTTAAAAAAAAAAAGGTTGCTGTGTTGAGGAACAATGCTTTAATCTAGGTCAAAACTGACATTTGAAGGTTTTGATCTATATTAAATCAGTGCTCCTGAACGCTGATGTGGATTTGTGTGTCCACAAAAGCAAGGGGAAAAAGTTACAATACAGACAACCCTAAACCTCTGAAGAAGAGCTCTGTGGAACATGAAAGCTTGTCTTGTTCAACAGAAGTTGGGCCAAAAAAAGATAATACCACACCCGCCTTGTGTCTCTGAGTACTATTGTCATTGCTCAGCTAATGTTGATGGCTGCTGCAAAACATGAGAAACAGGCAAAAAGAGAGATGTAAATTCTAAGTGTTACAAATACACACTATAACATGGGCATCTCAGATTGTGTTTTTTATTGTAGTGTAGAGTGGAGCCTCGTGGATGCAACTTACACTACAGTCAAAATCTGCTATTGACAACTGTGTTTAAACACGGTCATTTGCTAGCATGGCTTTCCTGACCTGTTGGGATAGGATTTTTTTTCTCCCAGGGAGACATGCTTGACAAATTGTAAATATCCTGAGATAGATCTTCTCTGTGTTGGCCTTACAACACTGTTTAAAACCCATTTTAAATGCTGTTTATGCCCATCTCATCTCCAAAATGTACCATGTTTAAGTATAGGGGCACAAGACCAGAGCTGTATTAGGATGTCTTAAGATGGTTATGACATTGTCTGGGCCAATCGGCAGAGGCAAGACCAAGTCACATCAAAATCTACTATGTTTAAGTGTCGTTCTTAAACACTCTCTAGTGATCCAGTCACATTTTAGGATTACTAGAGTGTGTTTAAGAAGGACACTTAAACATAGTAGATTTAATGGAATAGATTGGGCCTTAAATTTGGCTGTAGCTAAGCCATTGTACCAACCACTGGTCAAGCAAACTGTACTAGCAATAATTATGTTTAAACAGAATTGTTACTAGTATAGCGTCAACAGTAGTATGAATGAGACTTAGTGTTGCTGCTTCAGAGTGGATTTGTAGGTAAGAGAAGGGGGGAAAAAAAGGATGGAAATCTAAAGTGCTTTCTTATAGTAGGGAGATTGAGAATAACCTTTCAGTAGTGCAAGTACAAAAATTATGATGCACATACATTCCAGTTAAACAATCCTGCCATGCATTGCTCCCATATTTATCTGTGGTGTCTTGAAGACCCTTTGGATAAATGGGTTAATACAGTAATTCTCTTTTCTTACTGTTCCACAGTGTGACTGAGAATTGGCTTCTTGTGTTCAATAATCTTTTCTTCTGAATGGCTAAGCCAATTTTTGTAATATGCTATAGAGACTATCCTGGCCCTTGAAACTATAGTAAAGAACAGAATGATCAGACACATAGATGAACACAGTATGTTGGGGAAGAGTCTGACTACATTTGTAAAAGGGAATCATGGATCAACAAGCATGTGGTCAAGGGTGATCTCTTGGATAAAGTGAATCTGGACTTTCAGGAAGCCTTTGACGAGATCTCACACCAAAAGCACTTAAGCAAAGCAAGCAGCCATGGGATAAAAGGGGGAAGATCCTCTCATGGATCAGTAACTGGTTAAAAGGTAAGAAACAAAGGGTAGGAATAAATTGTCCAGTTTCCACAGCGGAGACAGGTAAATAGCAGGGTCCCCCAAGGATCTGTACTGGGACCAGTGTTGTTCATCATATTAATAAATGATCTGGAAAAGAGGGTAAACTGTGAAGTGGCAAAGTTTGCAGATGATACAAAATTACTAAAGATAGTTAAGTCCACAGCTGACTGTGGGTATGTCTACACAGCAAAGAAGAACCTACAGCTGGCCTGTGCTAGCTGACTCGGGCTCACGGGGCTCCGGCTGCGGGGAAGTTTCACTGCTGTGTAGATTTCTGGGCTCAGGCTGGAGCCCAGGTTCTGAGACCTTCCCACCTCACAGGGTCCTAGAGCCCAGGTTTTTCTTTCTTTAGACATACCCTGTGAAGAGTTACAAAAGGATTCCACAAAACTGGATGACTGGGCAATAAAATGGCAGATGAAATTCAGTGTTGTGTAATACACATTGGAAAACATAATCCCAACAATACATACAAAAAGATGGGGTCTAAATTAGCTGTAAACACTCAAGAAAGAGATTGTGGCATCATCGCGGCTAGTTCCATGAAAACATCTGCTCAATGTGAAGCAGCAGTCAAAAGCTAACAATGCTAGGAACCATGAGGAAAGGAATAGGAATATTTTCTGTCTTATTACCTATCTCCTTGTGACATCTGTGGTGATGACTCTAGCTCTAAACCACCCGCAGCCCATTTGCAGACACACAGACACGCGCAAAAATTATATATATATTTTTAATGCAGATATGGAGATTTAGGCCTTTGTCCTGCAGACACTCAAACAGAACATTACACATGTGAGTATCCCCACTGTAGTTTACAGGGCTGCTTGTGTGTCAAGTTCAGCACTTGCATACGTTTTTTGGGGACTAGAATCTTAAAGTGATTTTTGTTTTCCTTGTAGAGGAATTAGTTTACAATAACAACATCCAGTCATTGACACAGTGTGAAAGAAAACCCTAAGGGTACTTTTGTCTCACGTCAATTGTTTTCTATTTTATATAGTATAAATAGCATGATGTAGGTCAGGGGTCAGCAACCTTTGGCACATGGCCTATCAGGGTAATCTGCTGGCGGGCCGCAAGACATTTTGTTTACATTGACCGCCCCCTGCAGCTTCCAGTGGCTGCGGTTTGCCGTTGGGAGCTGTGGGGGGCAGTGCCTGCGGATGATCAACGTCTCATGGCCTGCCAGCGGATTACCCTGATGGGCCGCGTACCGAAGGTTGCCGACCCCAGATATAGGTTAAGAGTAGAGGATACTCTGAGTTACAGCTGTTTTACAAGGTGTATGTTTAGGGATCACTTGAACCACTACCAAAATATGGCTACCTCTTGGGTGAAATGTTGTAACTGCCTGATGATTGGAGCAATGTTACACTACAGAAAATTTGCATGTAAGTGGGTATATAGGATATAAAATCTTGAGCTTTAATCACGCTGTAAATCTGATTTGGGTGAAAATATGAGTTTTATTTCTTAAATATTTTTCTGTAGAGAGCCCAGTAAGAACAGTTTTTAGCTGCATGAGTGGATCCTGCTTTGTCTTGCTGTAATAGAAACACCCCAACTTCACTTAGTAAAGAGTAGGATTAAGATATTCTATTCAAAGCCCTTTTTGTTTAAAAAAACAAAAACAAAAAACCCAAGGGTTTATTTTCTTTCCATCTTCTGTATCATGTGGTGACATCAGAGTCAAGGAAGAGATGCTGCTCCAGAAGCTATGTTTTCCCAGAGTTTTTCAAGTCTGATTTAATTTGATCTGTTCATCTTCTTTCTCTATTGAGGAAGGTTTGGCAGGCCATTAAATGACTGTTGTAACATGGTATAAGTCACTTGACACAAATCTTTTCTTGCACTCTTTCACATGCTTGGCAACTCTTGGGTATTACGGGCAAAAGTGAGAAATGGTGCAGTTGATCGAACACTGATTTAGTGCTAGAGAAGTGGTTCTTGGTAATATTTAACTTTCTGAGTTTTTCATTACTTTTTTTTTAGTTTTCTGGTTCTAAAAATTCTGTAGATATATTATTTTCCCTTTGTCTGTCCATTCCCTATGTATCAAGCCAATCTGCTTGTGGTGGTACTGAATTTTAGAAAATTATAAAGAACACTAGCAACCTGTCATATGTTGCAAGCAAACACACTTCTTTACTTGTGTTGTTATTAATAACACATTAAGGGATAGAATTTTAAAAATCCAATTAACCTGTCAGTTTATGCTCATTTACTGCTCCTAGACTCAGGATGCTAGTCTCTTCATTTACTTTCTGTATTTTTGTTTGGCTGAAAAATCTCACTTATAGAGTCTTCATGTTTGGGTTTCAAACACTGTGGGGTAATGATCTTTTGATTAAAGATAACTATTTTCACTAGAATTTTTTTTAAAATACAAATATTTCTGATGTTCTTAGATGTTATGAAATTTGGGCAACATTTATGTTGATAAGGTCCCTTTAACAGAAGAACATAGTTTATTCCATCAAATGCTAAAATAGAGGAAGGGAATTGTTGTGTGGTCACATTGCTATTCAATAGAAAGTGAAACCTGTCTTAAATGACTACTCAAGGGACTAACACAAATTAGGCTGGCCAGTAGAGATGGTCTTCAGGGATATTAAAAATGTACTGGAAACTCTAGAGGTATTTTAAAATGGTCACATAAGACATGAGGATTGGTCACATGACATAGGAGAATTGCTTATTGGAGGTGATCTTTAATGCAGGTTTTCCTTTGTATCAAGGGTCATACATTATATTATTGTTTTTGGTGATGCCTTTTGGCAGAGATTGATATGCATACTGCTTGGAAGGACCATTGGTGCAATGTTTGTGAAATTCTGTGTCTGTGTACTTTATCTACTTTTTATTTCCTTTTGTACAGATCCGTCGAAGGCGCCTTGCTCGGCTTGCAGGTGGACCATCTTCCCAGCCCACCACCCCCCTTACCTCTCCACAAAGAGAGAACCCACCTGGACCACCTGTAGTAGTGCCAGCCCCAGGTCCATCCCACAATTTTGGCCTGAATGTCCATAGTATGACCCCAGCTACCTCTCCAATTGGCGCATCAGGTAGGCTGCAACTTAATCATTGAAGAATTATTTGGTGGTGGTGGTGGTTGTGGTTATTCTATTGAAGATTTTAAACCTAGGATATGAGTGCTACAGGTTATTTCTGGTATAATTTGGAAGGAGTTGAGGAAATGGACACTTTTTGATGTTGCATATATTTAATTATTTTCTGGTAAACTATATACAGTTGTTTAGGTGTATGCATTAACATATTTTAAATTACATTAATTTTCTGTTGGCAACTAGTAAAGGAGAGAGCTCTTCTGTATAATTTTTTTTTTTTTTGGAGGGAGTTTTTATGGAGGGAGAATGACAAATGCTTCTAAAACAAAGTTTACTCAGAGTTAAAACATGTTGTAGAGTGAAGTATATAATTACCTCTTCTGAGTATTCTGAACAAGAAACAGGATTTTTTTCCCATCTGCCTTTTAGATAGCTAAGATTTTAAATAACTTTTTTATTGATTTGGTTTCTAACTAGACTTCAACATTCAGTCCCAAAGTCCAGTTTTGTTTCAGATCTTGCATTACTAGTGTTTGGTGCATTTGAATGATGTATGTGGTGTGTCTCTGTATTGTTTATAGGAACAAAGTGTGTGAAGTCAATAAACAAATGGAAAAACAGTCTTCTAACACTTCTGAAGGGTAAAGGTAGAATCACCTTCAGTTACTACTCTTGTGAATCTAGGAGTCAGAAGGCTTGGAAAATGTCTGAGCCAGACTAATTTCTTTCTTTTTTTTTTTTTTTAAAATGAGCAGGTAAGAATGGGAAGAGGGATGTTCTTTTGTTGAGACAGAGTTAATTATGCAATATTTACATATAAGCTGGGTTTTGATCTAAACTTGGCACACTTGCCAAATCTTATAAACTTCATCTGTAATAAATTATATTTCATGTTTATAGTTTTATGAAAGTAGAGGCACTGAAGTGAGTTTATTTTTTTTTTTTAATTTTTAGTATTTCAAAGGTAGTGATTTTGCTGTTTTTAGCAAACTACTACTAAAAGATCAGGGAGATGCTTAATAGTTGGGGATAATGAAACATTTTTCTATGCCTGTGCAGATCAAACTAACGCATAACTTATTTGCATTGTGAGCCTTTGTCTAATGCGTTGGGTTTATGGTTATGTCCTTTGGAACATGCATTCAGTAAAGTCAACCTAGAAGGCTGGAAACCTCCTCCTTTTATTACATACAGTCCTGTCTCAGGACTGATTAGAACTCTGACTCCTTGTTATAGTGTTGACTCGTCATAATGGATTGTTTCTTACCTGTTCTTTCTACCTCCCATTTCTCTGCATTTCAGTCATGACAGAGAGTCATTATTAAAAGCATTTCCAGAGAAAAGCTAATTGCAGTTACAATTTAAAACAGTGCACTGGCCTTGTGATTACAAAAAAAGACACAGAAGCAAAGGTGATTTAAAAAAAAAAAAACCCAAAACCATTTGATAGCCCCGTAAGTAACTCAGTAGGTATGGTGCAGAGTCCATGTAGTTTGTGTGATGGTTCTTGGGATACCCAGGAGGACTGAGAGTCACCTTATTACCCCCTGCTTCTAGCAAGAGACAGGTTTCAGAGTAACAGCCGTGTTAGTCTGTATCCGCAAAAAGAAGAACAGGAGTACTTGTGGCACCTTAGATGCCACAAGTACTCCTGTTCTTCTTCTAGCAAGAGAGAGACTTGCTTGTGTTTAACTGGGTATTGGCTCCTTGACATGACCAGCCTGCTGTTAGCCAGCCAAACAATCTACTCTGGGCTATTCTAGCCCTTGCTTTGTCTTGCCGGTTAACAGATATAACCCAGCCCCTGAGTTCTTTTGAAGTGTTTCCCTGTAGTGTCCAGTACTTTATTCACTGAATTCTCACAGAAATACCAGGTCTGCAGTCCCCAAGGGAGAGGTGTACACAACAGCTTGCCTGATTCAACTGAGGATCAGCACCTAGCTTCACACCACAGCGCTGAGATGTAGTTAAAGTGAAAACAATACGTTTATTATCAAAGATTCAAGAGACTGTGAGTAAGGATAACGGAAACAAAGGGGTTACATATCAAATCAAATCATAATAATCTTCCTAGAGACTAATCTTAATTTACCAAGCTAACCTCCTGTCTAAAGAGTTCTTATGTCACCCGAAGTCTTTTGCAGTGTCTTCCACCAAGGTAGGCAGAGATCCCATTTTCATGAATGTAAATGCGCTGTCCTTTTATTTCTTAGGTGTACCTTTATTCTTCACCTACTTTCTAGATATCTGTCTTGCTTTCTCTTTGTATCTCACAAAGTTAATTTTCTGTACCCAGAGTCAGGATCACCGGCTGTAGCTTGTTCTCAGTGTGCTGCCTCCTTGTTGATTTCACACACGCTCCCCCTCCCTCCCTTTAACTTTCTCTGTAAATGATTCCCCATTCTGTTAGCTTACAATGCTTAATTTGTATGCCAGAGAGACAGGTGAATAAATATCTCTTGTCTGCCTTTGTATCAAGGCAGAGTTACAGACTTTAAAACATATTTTCAGTATACATACATAACTCCTTACATAGTATCTGGACCTAGATTTCTCAATTATATTAATGACCAGTGTGACCCTGGCTTTCATTTAAGAACTCACATGACATTATTTGGTGAACCAGAATATACATACCAGAATCAGGATATTCTTGTAACCCTCTGGCAAATTTGTCTGTTCTAGACACCCATACCGTAGGGATGCATGAGCTGTTGGTTTGTCATGGCCAGAAGCATAAAATCACTAGTTAAAATACAGTGTCCAATTTCCATAGTACTGATTACTGAAACAATGTTCAGTTTTTTTTTTTTTTTTCAGACCAGAATGCGGGGAGTAGATAAACTAGAAAATTGGTGGTGGTTAGTGAGAGTGGTGGCGTTCAATGCTGAGCATCCACTGTACGCGCTTCACATCAGCAAAGATTCATTTAAAGCTCGACAGTTTGCAGGAATCCCGTAGCAGTGCTACACTAAAATGACTGCAGAGGATTTTAATTCATTTAGATATGAAGAGAGCAGCTCCAGCAAAATAATGTCCCTGTAAGCGTCCCTTTGCGCGAGGAGTTGCATACAATGGTGAGGTCAGAGCACAGGATCCATTTAGTGGAAAAGACTCTTATTACTTTATGGCCCTATTTGGGAAGCATATTTAGAGACCCTGGAAATAATAAATAAAATAAAGGAGTGAGACGTATACAACGTATGTGTTCAGTGCACATCAATATGTATTTACAGTGTTTCCATTTGCATTCTTTTATTTTAAAGAGATACTGAGTTTTGAAGGTCAAATGTTTCATGGTGTACTTGTTCCAGCACAATGCAGGTGTGGGGTGTTGTGCAAATTATCTCAAGATAGAAAGTGATAGGTAGGACACAGTCTAGGGGCCCCTAATCCCATATTGAGTATTGCAGTGTGCAGGGCTGGCTTTAGGGTGATTCAGCCGATTCCCTGGAATCCTGCCCCGTGCCCCTAAGAGGGCCCCGCAACGTCCCAAAGGAGCTACCACCGAAGTCTCGCCGCTGTCTTTGGCGGCAGCTCGATCGCTGCCATGGAAGAAGGACCCTCCACCAATTGAGCTACCGCCGAAGTCCCAGCACTGTCGACGGCGGCAGCTCAATCATTGCCGCTGTCTTCAGCGGCCTTTCAGCAGGGGGAGGACCGAAGACAGTGGCGGGACTTCGAATCGGGCCCCACGGTGCCTAAAGCCGGCCCTGGCAGTGTGGCCACCAAGGTGCTTTTGTCTAATAGCAGGAGCAAGGCCCTGGGAGGCATGTAGAGCTTTGCACCTCATGCGCATGATGGAGGATTGTGCTTATCACCTCCATTTTCTGCTCACATGTCTACTCTCTCCCCCCCTGCATTGTCTGTAGATAATGGAATAGGTGCAGTGGCGCCATTGGTCTTGTCTACATTAAGGACATTTGTACTGAAGTCACTAAATGGCTGTTTCAGAGTAGCAGCCGTGTTAGTCTGTATTTGCAAAAAGAACAGGAGTACTTGTGGCACCTTAGAGACTAACAAATTTATTAGAGCATAAGATTTCGTGGGCTACAGCTCACTTCTTCGGATGCATATGCTGTAGCCCACGAAAGCTTATGCTCTAATAAATTTGTTAGTCTCTAAGGTGCCACAAGTACTGTTCTTTTTAAATGGCTGTTGTTTGCACAGGCACTGGACTGAAACAAAGTAGGGGTTACACCAGGACACCTTAAACCAGTCACGTAGTAACGTAAACTGCACTAATGTAAGGCTTGCTTTAAACTCATGCAGCACATTTACATAAAGCATTAGCACTGGGGTAACTACATCAATCTCCTTAATGTAAATGAGGCGTCATGCTTGCTTCTACTCAGTGTTGAGGGGTATGCCTGACGTTTATGCTTCCTTGAGCCATTATTTGTGCTGGATTGCAACAGATTTGTGCATTTTGCAAGGACTTGCAGGATCAAGGCTGTAGCATGCATTTCATAATCTATCTACTTTTAGTGGGATTTATTTTTTCTCATCCATAAAGTTGAATAATTTGTGAATATCTAATATTGACCAATGGGCATCTCAGCAAAATCTAACTTGTCTTACAGGATCCCAGATCCCATTTTTCCTCCTCATTTTTAGAGAATGCTTAATTGGCTGAGAATGCTGTTAGAAATGACATGCTAATTGTCAGCTTCAGCCCTATATAGATTGTTAACCCACATTTACCACATTCCTTTGTTTTTGTTCACAACTGTTAAACTTACCATGTAAATTGTGGCAGGTGTGAGTTGCATATTCCTTCTGTGTTTTCATACCACTCAACAGAGCACACTTGTCTCTTCAGCCACAGAACTGGGATGTTTTGTTAATCTTAGTTTAATCTTAGTTTAACTGTATTTCTGGTGTACATGCTAATTAATAATACTTTGCATGTCTATTATGCCAGTCATCTAATGATCTCAGAATACATTTCAGACACAAAACCTGTCTGAGGAAGTTAAGTACACCTCTACCCCGATATAATACGACCCGATATAACATGAATTCGGATATAACGCGGTAAAACAGTGCTCCAGTGGGGTGGGGCTGTGCTCTCCAGTGGATCAAAGCAAGTTCTATATAATGCGGTTTCACCTATAACATGGTAAGATTTTTTGGCGCCCAAGGACAGCGCTATAGCGAGGTAGAGGTGTATTCTATTTGTATGCATTTTGCACACAGGGAAGTGGAGTCAGGAATAGTCTTGGCTTCTGGTGCTATGCTCTGGCCATTGGGCTGAATTCCTACCCCATTTAAATTAGAGGTTAAAGACTCATACCCTATTCCTTGAGATAGAGGTTTGCTTTTTCCCCTTCTCAAGAGAGAGTGGTTATCACCCCCTCTTCTATGAACTCTTCTTTAAGGCCCCATTTCGAGGCCACAATCCTCTAGCTAAGCAGGGTTTGGACACACTGCCTGATCAAGTTTGGCAGGTTATGGTTTGAAAATCGTACTCATTAAAACAAAGTGCTTGTTCTGTTCCTTCTTAGCTTGTCTTATTTTAGTTTGTAATTTTAAAAATATTAGTTTGCATTGGGATTACCCTGTAAGTGGATGGAATCCAAAATGGTGGTTGATCCTACAGAACAGTGGATATTCCAGCTGCACCTTGCTGCATGAATTTGCCATACTTTTCGGAAGAGAGCAGTTAGAGCTCTAATATTTGCCTCCTGCAAATCTGAACCTACTGGTACTTCTGTTAATACCTAGCATTTACATGGCACTTTAAATCTTCAAAAAGCTGCACAGACCTTAACTAATTAACATTGAAAAGGTATGATTACATTACATGTGTCTCTTAGCATATACAGTGGAATAAAAGAAATGCACAAAATATAGTGACTATAAAATTCTGCCCACACACAGATTTTGCCCAAAAGCTTCTCCTTCCCTCCTGAAATGGGGAGGATTGGCTGGGTTCACTCTAATTATTTCTCTACTTTTTTTTTTTTATTATTAACAGAAAAATTGATTACCACTGATAACTAGATGCCTTTCAAGCCACCTAACCTGGGGAATTGGGAGACTGACATAGTTTAGGAGTAAGAGCAAATAAACATCCCCACTAGCTTCCATAAATAAATTAGAAGATTTAAAAAACTGAGCTCTGCAATATGCATTTCAAATGCGGAACTTAATCATCTGAAGAAAGTGTCTCAAAATTCCAGCTATACATTAACATTAGGAAATCTATTTTTAATGTACAAGATGGCTTTGAGAGTAACCAGTTGTGTGAACTTAACTGTCAGCTGGTGTCTCTTCATTTGCCCCTAGCATGGCAAGGCTTTAAGGAGTGCATACTAATTTAGTGTTGCTCCATCCCCATCAAGTTACTGGGCCATCATTGCACTTTGTCAATAGTTCAGTCCTTTTTTGGAAGCTAAATCGGTACTTGTTATCAGAAGTGTTCTGAGAACTAAGGCTGCAGAAAACCCATAGAAAAAAGCTAACACATATTTTGAAGGGGGTGTTATGGAGACATAACCAACTCGGTGACCCTTTTCAGAATATGCCCTGTTTTTGGCTACCTGTTTCAATGTATAGATTTACTGTGTATATCGGAATCATGTTAAGATACAATAGTACTCCCTCAAATTCTGATAGATGGGACCATGCTGTATTATAACATGATTCCCCCAACACAGTACTTTTTGTGTGTGTGGTGTGGAGCTAATTTATTGACACCCTCTCTGCGTTGCAGCTGAAACTTTTCTAACAATAACCATGTGGTTGTTTCTAGTGTAGGTCCCTGACCAAGTTGAATAGGGATTTTTTTATGACAATTTAGCCAAATTATGCCACAGTGCATACTGTCTCCCATTCCATGTTTATAACATGGATTTAAAAATACAAAAACCCTTTTCCATATTGGATAAAGAAACTGCTAGAAACAAGGACGTCTGACAACTTCTCGCTTAAACTAGTTTTACACCAGTGTAACTCCATTGAAGTCAATGGAATTACTCCAGATGTACACTCATATGTAGAAAGAGAATCTGGCCCAACCCCATTTAAATAGCTATTGCTAACATGATTTGTTATAAAGTGTGGACACAACCAGAAGTTTGTTTTTTAAAGTTTTGAGAAGGTGTTTTACTTAATTTATTCTTCATTTTGACCAAATGAAGCAAAATGTTTTTTCCCAAATTATATTCTTCTGCAGACTGGCCTTACTTTTGCTGTTCAGATTTCCTCATGAGGTTGAAATTTGTGTCAAGGCTTTGAAATATTTTGTGAAGAAACTGCTAAAACAAACCACTTGCAGAAAAAATGCCATAATCCTGCATCTGTTCTACTTCACTGTCCACATTGTTAACTTGAAAATGTGATACTACCATAAGCATGGGAGAAGCTACTGCAGAATAGAGTAATGCTGGAACAGGCCCAGTGCTAGAATTTAAAAATAGATTATCAATCTGGTTTTACACTTTTTACCTGAAACCTAATACTAATCGGGGAATATCTTGTAAATAACAGATGGAAAACCCTATAGGAGTGGAATTCACTGCTGCTTTTATATTAAACAAGCAGGCTAATAATACCTTTTTCTTTGCTTGGTCTTCAAAGAGCCCAGTTATCAGCATACAAGTATAATACCTCAGAACTGCTACAGTAACAGTTTGTAATTTAATAATTTATTACTAGACAAGACTTAACCTAACATCGCTCTCCCTGACCAAGTATCACCAGGCAGAAATTTTAGGAGCGTGCTGCACTTCAGCACTGACCTCTATATGGATGTCAGTAGCGCTCAGTCTACTTTCGGTAGTTTGAATCCAAGGTTTATTCTGCATTAATATGAATTTTGTATGTGTATTTTTCCCTACACCCTTGAATGCTGGTGTGCATGCCTTCACATCAGAGAGAACCTGGCTGATTGGCACCCAGGTTAGCCTAGCCATGTTGCATAGCTGCACTTCAATTATTTTATCCTCACTGGTGCTGTGCTCATCTGTCTGCATATCTAGAATATCTGGGGCATATTGCGTGGTTCTTTGTGCTTTAGTAAGTTGAGCCACACTGGTTCTTTCCCACTGAATTGTGGGAGAACTTGTTTGCCCTTTCTTGGCACATGGAGGGAATCGTGGGAAAAGGGTCAGCATTTGAATGGTCTTAGCCTGCATCCTCACTGCAAAGTGGGCAGGATACTACCCAAGCGAAAGCCTCACTTGGGGTACAGATTATACTCCATGACTGGCCAGCTAGCGTGGTTGAAAGCACCATTGAACTCGGGGCGGAGGTTTTAGTGTGTGGAGGAGAACCAGCTTATGGGCAACACTCAGGTCACAGCCGAGGTTAACTCTGCAATGAAGACTATAACTTTTGTGTTCATCTGAAGATCGATAAACAGACGGGATTGGTATGACCTGGCAGTCTTTTGACAGCATATAGCACTGTCTTACACATGACCAGAGTTTGATAGTGAGCTTAGTTCCTTGCTTGGGAAGGTGGACTGGGGTTGCACTGGTGGGACCCACATGTAGATGTACCAACCTGCCTCAAAGAGGAGAGTTTGGTCACTGCAGACAGGTCTGGCGAAGGAAATTCCTTTTTTCTTCTGGCCCAACTCACAAAAGCAAAAATGGATTTGCATATAAACTGCTTTTGGTGCAAACTATTAGCTTGTGTGTGTGCGTCTGTGAGGGTGATCTGTCCACATGAGGGATGGGGGGTCAGACGGATGGAGACGCAGTGATACCTATACATATCTAATAATGTATCTATAAACGACTCCATGAACTTTAAAACTTGGCAACAATTTGCTGTGAGGCACATCTTCTGATTTGGTCAGTCACGTTCTACAGCCTGAGGCTTGTTGTTGTTTTGTCTATTAACAGCATGTACATTATTTATTTGCTTTAGGATTAATTTTTAAAAACTGGCTGACCTCACAAAGCTGTAAGGAAATTGCATCAAAGCCCCAGTATGGATTACCTTCCTCTCACATTGATCACTTCAGGCATTTGCATTCAGTGCAATTTTTTGGAGGGAGACGGGTGGGAGAAAGGTGTTATTGAGCTGAATAAGTGTATTTGACACATCCACATTTCTTACCTGAGCATGTTGGAAAAGAAGGAAAAATTCCTGTAGCCCTCTTTTTGAGCTCTGGTGTAAATCACTGCCAACATGTAAATCTTGCTGCTATGTAAACCTTGGTACAGTAATGCATTACCTGGAATCCTTAATAGCTGGATTGAGAAATGATTGCAAAAAACTACATGGACCTCACTGGATAATTATGTGGTGGCTTTCTATCTCTGCAGCACTAATCTGGTTGTTGCTTTTCTTTAGGAGTAGCCCACCGAAGCCAGAGCAGCGAAGGAGTGAGTTCGCTCAGCAGTTCCCCATCTAACAGCCTTGAAACACAATCTCAGTCTCTCTCCCGGTCCCAGAGCATGGATATTGATAGTGTCTCCTGTGAGAAAAGGTAAAGAACGCTGCTTATACTACCAGACAGGTACTGCAGTACAGGCCATCTAAATATGTACAAAGAAAATACACTCTTTATCTTCCACTCCCAACATGTTAAAGGTCAAGGTTAAAATGCTGTATTATTTCCTACAGTGTATATTTTTCTTTGCCTGCTTAAGAAATTCAGTGTCATATTTCCTGTGTTTAAAGCAAACATAATATGAGAGGCAGACCCAAAAGACCCATTTACTGGCTAGTAACTTTTAATTGCCACATTTATGGATCTGGCTATTCCCATGCATCCGTCCTCTTTCCTCAGCAGTTTCCGTTTAAGAGAACACTCCTTCAGTCAGCATCTTCATAAAGAACTGTCTTTGGGTTTCCAGCAGTTAATGGGCTCTTCTGTTCTTTCCTCTTACAGTATGTCCCAGGTGGATGTAGATTCAGGAATAGAGAACATGGAGGTCGATGAGAGTGATCGCAGAGAGAAAAGGAGCCTGACTGATAAGGTTGGCTAGTCCCAGAGTCTCTTTCATTTCAGGCCAGATGGAGAAACTCTGTATTGTGACGTTTTAGCTCTTGCATTTTATAAGCGAGTTTACTTGGATTATGAAACTTAAATGTTTAAATTTAAAGCACGACTGTTTTATTGTTTAGTGTAATGCATGCTACTGTTTCATAAAGTATTAGATTTGTTTTACAAAGACTTTGGCTTAGACTCAGTCTACTGCCTTTTACTTGTATTAGTGAGGCAAATGGACTAATAGATGAGCATTATGGTACTGGCTTTGTTCTCAATTTTTCCGTGCAGATGTCTTGCTTTCCCTTTTACCTCTAGAAGTTTTAAATCAGACTTAGAGAAATGTTCCTAATCAGAATCAATCTTTGGTAGGCCCCCCAAAGGATATGGAACAATAGTCAGATTTGTGGAAGAGCAAAATACAGTATTTCTCCTAATCTGTCTTCCATTGGATCACTCACCTTTATGCCATATAGATGTTTTTGAGGGGAAGTACCCAGCCTTCAAGCTTCATCTGACTACACTCCCTTTCTCAAATTCCCTGGTCAAACCTAAAACAGACAGAACTCATGAGATAATGAACTTTTGTAGCAAGCAACTGGATGGTCTCGGAGTGTTTTCTGCACAATAGCTTCAGCAATCCAGTTGATGGAAAAATGCTCTCGAGAGACCTAGGGAGGGATATTCTACCTTGCAATAAAATTAGTTTAACCCTCGAAATTTGATTTTTCTGCAATTAGATCAAAGCAAACACTTGTTACGGGAAATAATGGATATAATTTTGAAGACCATGTTCTCCTTTGTAAAGCGCTTTCAGATCTCCTAATGAAAAGCACTATGAGAGTTAGGTATTATTATTTATTTATTTATTACAAAAGAGAGAAAGAAGAGCAGCTAGCTCTCCCACCCATCTAGGCAAGGGATGGGACCCTGAAGAGCAGAACAGGGGGGAACCAGACCCAAAGCTCAGATTCACTCCAAAGTTATCACTTGACTCTGGGTCCAATGCTAGAAATGCGGCCTTAATGTGGGTGTGGAGAAGCTTCCACCACCATTTTTGCAGTGCTCCTTCTAAGCCTTTGTTTACCTTTGCACTTTCAGTAATAAGCTCAGTTGGTGAAAGTCTGGCTTTGAGCCATGTTGCAATAACCCTGATGCAGAACTTATTTTTCTGAGCAGTCGCTGGTTGCAAGCCAGGCAGTCAGACTGCTTCCATTGTGCTGCTGTGAAATAAGTAGTTTCAAATCAAGGGTGGCTTGAATGGTGGGGGGCTCAGTGGAGAGTACGAAGAAGCTTTGCAAACTTGGCTTGATTCCTCTTTAGCCTTCTGACTACTGTGAGTGAATGAATTGGAAAGGAGGCATCCCAAACCCAATTTATAAGTAGGAAATTTCCTTCCCTTCCTTCTGCATGGAAAATGTGGGCATTATTTTAGAATAACTTTGATAGTTTGATAATGTCAGTATTGAAGCCTTTTTGTTTGCATGAAAAGGAAATAGAAGAGTTTGGGGTTTAGTTCTTGTGTTGTGTGAAATAGAAATAGTACCAGTTTAATTGTACATGCCTTACGGTTGTTAATTGAATTCACACTAAGTTATCATATCCTGCCCAGGCTTCTAGGTTATTTGAGGTCTGTAATCCTGTGTATTGTTTCTTGGCTGCAGAGGAGGGATGGAAAAATGGGAAACAATAGTGGGAGATAACTTTTGTGGGAGTGGTAAGGAAACTGAGGCAATCTTTGCTGGATCTTGAGTGCTAACCTGTCAGATTTTTTTTTTTTCCAGTTTTTTTCTAGTTTGAATTTTCTCCCTCCCCTGCCAACCTTTCCTTTTTTTAAAGAGAGCAACTTCTTCAGAAGATACTGACTTATCTTGATACTTTTTAAAAAGCTCAATATCAGCTGAATACCTGATGTGTTCTAGCTGATAACTATCCCATACTCTTCCAGGCGAATGGGCTTTGATCCAACAGGCATTTTCCATCTCTTAATGGTATGGCTTAAAATCGCATTTGCTGGGGTTTTGTCATTGTGATGTGATCTGGCCCTTTTACTTTGTGTAACATACAACTTTAGCATGTATTGGAAACTGATGTACGGTAAAATGAGAACAAAGGCATATGGGTTCAAGCTATTCCAATGCAGACCACCTCAGGTGAATTGTATTGCTTAAGTCAGTAGCTGGAGTTGTTGCCATTAAGAAGTCAGCATTTGCCAACAAGAAGGAAAGAGAATAGAAAAGATGGCAACAAGTGTGTTGGGTTGTGGTGTGATGGAATAAGGAAAAGTGGGATGAGGACAGTCCAGTCACCAATCCAGTGACCAGTGTGTCCCAACAAAAGGTGTTTGGGAACTGGTGGAACGTGCCCTACATCATAGAGCTCCAAGTGCAGGGTTCTTGCTGGGAAGTGCTAGAGGAAAAAAAGAAGAAATAATTTTAGGCAGAAACCACTGACCAAAGATTGCTGGTTGCATATATGTCCTGGAAAGGTTTTTAAACACTCTCAATCCCTCCCTCTTTGCAGATGACGATTATTTGAAACTTACTTCCCTTATTTCTTGAGCCACTTTTCTATCTGTGCGCCCCAAAATCTGACATCACCTTTGTAAAACCACGGTAATTCATTCCTTGTGTTAGCAATTATTTATAGTGACAACTTTTTGAGGGGAATAACTGCAGAGAAGCTTGTTTTGCCTTGGAATTGAATACAGTTAACATGACTTTGCTAAGTGAAGGGAGGAGAGGAATGAGGCAGGCCCTTGAGTACTTTGTCCTGCTTTCCTCTTTCGAAAGAGAGGCAAAGCCTTGGGGCTGGGTGAAACAAAAGCTAGATCGAGCAAGCAACAGTTTGTAACAGCTCTCCCCAAGTGTTATGACCAAAAGTTTTCACTTGGTATCAGTATTAATTTTCTCCGTTTATTTTTTTTTTTCTTGTATTCTCTGTTTGACAAAGTACTTATTAACTATGCTGGGACCTATTTACATTCATTCAGGTCTCATCTAGCAACTGGAAATCCCCAGTTGCTTCCAGGTATCACAGCGTGCAAACTGCAATGTCATTTACAGTGGAACTTCCGTGTAGAATTAAGTTTTTAAGAGACGCTGACTTGTGCCGTGAGACTGCTCCTACTCCCATTTAAGTCAATGGAAGTACTTCAAAGAGTTGGGATCCGGCCATGAATAAAGAGCGTTCCTCTGTATTTAACATTCTGCAAGCCAGCTAACTGGAAATGGTTTTTAACTGCTGTATGGACACAATTATTTTTGTTGGTCTTTTTTTGGTAAAACAAAGATTGGGATTAAAAAGAGGGGGAAATCTTTAGGTTTTCATTTTGAGATGAAATCTTAAAAAATGGAGGTCCTGTCTGCTCTGGGTGGACGTTAAATAAAATTAAAATCAACATAGAACTCTTGTAAGAGTAGAGAGTTGCGCCAGTATCTAGGCTAAAATTTTTCTTCCTTCCACACCATTTTCTAGTATGATGTATGCCAGTTGCTTAGCACCATATAGTTGTGTGATATCATTTCATTTCTCCTATAACTCTTCTTTGTATAATTTTTCTTTTTGAAATATTTTCTGATACTGGTATGACTGTCCTTTCATAAGCACACAGAATCTGCTACCAGAGTCTAGTTGTGGCTTTCAAACTGACATGTAAGAAGCCTTGCAGAACATTTTCTTTACAGAATCAATGGATAATAAGTGTTGGATTTTGTTTGTCCTGTTTCCTTTTGCCACCAGAGCTGATTTAAGGTGTCGTATTTTGCCTGTTGAAACTTTGACTTGCATAAGCCAAACCAAAATGAATGCAAAACATGTTTCCCTCTTCCCTCAACAAGGAGCCTCCATCAGGATCTGAAGTATCCGAGGAGCAGGCCTTACAGCTGGTCTGTAAGATCTTCAGAGTATCCTGGAAGGACCGAGACAGAGATGTCATCTTCCTCACTTCGCTCTCTGAGCAATTTAAGCAGAACCCAAAAGAAGGTAGGAACTTCAGCTGTTCCCATTGTGCTAGTTGGGGGATGAAAGAACAAATTGGAGGAGTCTTGTCATTGTTTTCAAACATTAAAATGGTGTGGCTGGCTTGTTGTCTAGCTTCATCTCTAGCTTTTTGTTCGGCTGCTGTCATATAACTGATGCTTGAGCTTTTCTAGCTTCATTCTTTGCTTGATGCAGAAGTTACTGAGCACAAAATACATTTGTCATCAGCAGATGCCGTTACAATGGGGCCACAATACATGGACAAAGGCGAGATTCTGCAAGGTGCTGAGCACCAGCAACTCCCGTTGAAGTCAACGGCCTTAACAAAATTGAGCAATCTGTTGTTGGGAAATTATTGTGGCAGCATTGCCATGCTTTTGACTCTTTCAGAAACCCTTTTAAATTGAAGTATTCAATATTGCATCATCATAGATAGGGCTGCTGTTCATTTGATAAAACTAAGGAAGTCTGCTATCTCTTTATTAGGTTGATCGCCATTTCGTCAGATATAAATGTCCGCTTACTAGATACCAAAATAGTTCATTGCTCATTTAAACTTGTTTGCTTTTCCTTGTGACATTCTGTGACCTAACTCAACAAAAGGAAGGAAAATACAACCGAGTTTAAAAAGAAAATTATCTGTAATGTCCACAGGAATGACATTAGGCCATGCACAATTCTTTGCATTTTCCACAAACCTTGAGCTTGAATGTTGCTGTATTCTCAAAACCCGAGATGATAGAGACCAAATGATAATTTTTAAAATAAAGTAACCTCGTCTATTGCTGTTGGCAACAATAGCATTTAATTTATGGAAATAGAAGAAAATATTTTGGTTGGGCTAACCACCGAGGTCCCTCAGGAGAATCCTCATCGCCACACCAATCCCTAATTTTCTTGCTGTCCTCTTCAGTGTTCTCAGATTTTAAGGATTTGATTGGCCAGATTTTAATGGAAGTTCTGATGATGTCCACCCAGTCGAGGGATGAAAACCCATTTGCCAGCCTGACAGCCACATCCCAGCCAATTGCAGCAGCTGCCCGGTCACCTGACAGAAATCTGATTCTAAACGCTGGCTCCAACCCAGGAACAAGTCCTATATTCTGTAATGTGGGCTCCTTTGGTTCCAGCTCTTTATCCAGGTAACTTTGAGTACACTAGAATGTTGGTTTTGTAAGGGTTAGCCTTAGGCCTGATTTACACTTAAAAGGTAGATTGATATAATTGTAGCTCAAGGAGCATGAAAAATGACACTCCCCTTATGTAGCCATTCTGACTTAACCGCTGGTGTAGACATTAGTAGCTCAACAGAAGAATGCTTCTGTCAGTCTTGCTACCGCAAAGAGGTGGCGTTACTACAGTGACAGAACAATCGCTTCCATTGGTGTAGTGTCTAAACTATGGGGTTACAGCAGCATAGCTACAGTGCCATAGTTAGGATTTGTTTACACTACAGAAGCATGAGTTCTTGCATTTAACGTCCTCTGCTTCATATAGGCATAGAAATGCCACAAAAGCAGCAAGTATAAAAGGTTAAAAAGTATGCTTCATCCTTCTGCACCAGCATGTTCTTCCACCTTCTTGACTGGACCTCCGTGGTTAAATGCACATTCGGTAATTAAGACCAGATCCTCAGCTGATGTAAACTGATACAGCTCCATTGAAGAGAAATGGATATAAACTATCCATCGACAAGTTTAGGCTTGACATTAGACAAAGGTTTCTAACCATCAGAGAAGTGAAGTTCTGGAACAGCCTTCCAAAGGGAGTAGTGGGGACAAAAAAAACTAACTGGCTTCAACACTGAACTTGATAAGTGTGTGGAGGGGGAGGTATGATGGGACAGTCTACAATGGCATGTAGCTGATCTGTGGCAGCAAATATCTCCAACAGCCCGTCATGGGACACTATATGAGAAGGGCTCTGAGTTGCAGAGAATTCTTTCCCAGCTGTCTAGTTGGTAGGTCTTGCCCACATGCTCAGGGTCCAACCGATCCCCATATGTGGGGTCGGGAAGGAATTTCCCCCCACGTCAGATTGGCAGAGACCCTGGGGGGTTTTTCACCTTCCTCTGCAGCATGGGACACGATCACTTTCCGATTTAAATTAGTGTAAATGGTGGATTCTCTGTAACTTGAAGTCTTTAAATCATGATTTGAGGACATCAGTAACTCAGCCAGAGGTGAGGGGTCTATTGCAGCAGTGGGTGGCCGAGGTTCTGTGGATTGCACTATGCAGGAGGTCAGACTAGATGATCATGGTAGTACCTTCTGACTTTTAGAATCTGAGTCTATGAAGTAATTGGAGCCTCACTGACAGGTGAGGATCTGGCTCTTAACTTTTAAATGTATAATCCAAGCAATGAAATTGATACGTTGTTTAAATATTGCAAATATTCTAAAATGAGAATCAGTAGGTAAAAGCATTGTATGTGGTGTGTTATGTGGAATATTCATATACTGATTGGTTAGTAGTAGTGGGGTGTTTCTGTTGTTCATTTTGTCTCTCGCTTGCCCTTCTTCTATGTATCCTAAATGGCTGCTTTTTTTCCTTTTCCCCACTTAATTGATTTAGTCTCTATGGGACTAGTCCAGCTCCTAGTAACAATTTCTCAAGCCATGTGCCAATGACTGGTTCATCTGTTACCCCACCAGCCAGTTCACTTGCCATCACATCTGTGCCTTCCATTTCTGTCAGCCCTCATCTCACAGCAGCAAGTCCTTCTGGAGTCCAGCCCTCCTCTCCAAGGTACCACCCATATACCATCACCCACCCCTGGGGCTTTTCAGCTTCTCATATCCCACGCTCCTTGAATATCTCCATCCCAGCTAGCTCACCAAGTCCTCCAGTCATGGCTACCAGTCCTCAAGCTGTGCCAGTCAGCTCGTCCAGACAGAGGCCCACAACAGTGGGCCCACCTTTGTCCACTGCTTTGCCCGGTACCTTGAGCAGGAGTTCTTCTTTCCTAAACAGGATTCCTTCTAGGTAATTCACAAGCACAAACAGTGTCTATTACATATGCAGTGCAGGGTGTGGTGCATTTTATGCTGTTTGGAAGAACTCGTCTCTGTACTGAGCTCACTCTACTTACCAAGCGTTGATTTTTCTGTTGGTGTTGAGCTAATACGTTGACTTGCTAATATATTGACTTGCTAACAAGCCCTGGCTGCCAAAGTACTAAACCTTTTTCTGTAGGTATTTGATATTTAACGTAATTGGCATAAAGGTAGCAATATCATTCTATATTTCCCCTTCCTTTTATTCTCCTTTACCCCCTTTCCCCTTCCTTTTATTCTCCTTTACCCCCCTCCTTACTGATAAACTATCTTCCTTTCGTTTAAATTGCAGTTCAGACACTCATGCTGGATAGTCTATCAAAGAGGTCTCCTGCTTTGTAATTAACTTGGTGTGGATCTTCAGTTGGTTTGTTGAATGCTCTTGCTTGCTGGAGTATGTCAGATTTGACTCCTTAGTGTATAGATTTAAATGATAGATTAGCGTCTCTTTGTCAGCAAAGACCGGTACTAACTACTGTGCAGGCCCTCCGCTAGCTGCTTCCAGGATCCCCCAGCTTCTGCAGGAGGGAGAAACCAACAAACAGCCTTTTTGGTGCTCTCATTTTTTGCTCTGCAAATGCTGTGGTTCAGTTGAGCAGCTCAGAGCTCTGATCTTTAGTATTCAGTGAGATCGAAGGGCTTCCATTTATGCTGTACTTTTTCTAAAGACTCTCCTTGTTTACTTCATTAGTTGTGTATGAATGTTTTTATCTCGGTATGTGAATAACTCATAGTCAGTAGCGTCATGGAGCATGTTAGCTTAATTTTGATTTTTCTAATGTCCTGGATTGTATTAACCATTGTTTGCTGCATGTTTAGGAAGATTTTTGACAGATAATTTATAAAGGAAAACTATAGCAGTTTTACTTTTCCTGCTGTCTTTTCATTTTTAAAATCTGTTTTGTTCTCTGATGGCCTTTTTCGCTTTTGTTGCGGTAGTATATACGACAACCCTTTCTCCCTCCTCTTCCTTGCCGTTTCTGATGTGTCTGGGGACAGTAGTGATGAAGAAAACGAAGATGGTGATTTTTCTTGTGTCCAGTTTGGGTCCAGGTATTGGAGAAATAGAATGTAACTTGCATGTTTGGGTGCTCTAGGAACTAACAGTTTGTGGAGCTTTAAGCGTTCTTCAGTGGAACTTTGGAAATAAGTAAAGAAGCAGATAACTTGGACAGGTCTTAATGGGAGATGAAGGATAAACATGCATAATGAGTCCTACTTAGCCAGTTCTTTTAAAAAAAAGACACGACTCAGAATACAGGAAATGTTAGTCATGTTGCCCTTCAGGTTTAATGACTACAAAGTCTGAAATAGCCGTGTGAGTTGAACTCCTTACTGAATGCATGATATGAGGAATATTGCTCATCAAAAACTACATCCTTTAAAGTCCGTGCTATCTCCTGCACAAGCACTTCTTCTGAATACTTGAAAATGAGGACAGAAGTTAGTGGGGAGTAAAAGACCGATCCAGATCCTTAGCTGATGTAAATTGGTGCAGTTGCATTGAAGTTAATGGAGCTACAGCACTTTACTCCAACTGAGCATCTTTCCTCTAATCTGTGAAACACATGTTACCTGATTCTCAAGTGCACAAGTAGAAATCAGCAGCCAGTGGAGATGGGGTGGTGAAGACTGATACATTTGGGACACTAAGTTGGGGAGAAAGATAGCTTATTGTGAGTCAAAGACATGGCCATCCCATTGTGAAGTTCTTCAGTTTATATGGCACTGAAATACATGACAACAAAATGAGAATGGATATGTTCACTGCATGTGGAGGTTACCCATTAGCCTTGCAAATATATTACACTTCGTTGAATATTGAATGGGCCAGGCAGGAGATGCCTCTAGGAATGACAATGAAGGGTAGGATCTTCTGTAATGATATGTGTAGCTGGAGAATAATAGCAAATGGCTGAATGTGTATCACAGTCTCTCAACCTCCTTTGAAACATTTTTGCTGTAGGATGCAACTTCTGAAATGAAAAAAATAAACAACTCCCTGAATGCGTGTTGCTCAGTTCTAGATGATCTGTTTTCCTGGTCTGGCCCTGGTGATATTGGTTCCATTATTCCCATTAAAAAATATCTATAAGAAACATTTTTGGCATCTATTCTTTTCTTTTGCACTTAGCCAAATTAGGAGATGGGTATGGGAATAGTATATGGGAAGCATGCCCTTTGGAGAAGGGGAGTTCTTTGGAAAACAATAGCTCTATAACATTTCCAGCATATTGAATACTTTACACCCATCTTCAGTTTCCTGACCCAAGCTGATGGCGGCCAGCCGCTGATCTGTCTTAAGATACTGTAAAGGCTTCTTTATAGCAATAAAAATCTAATCATGATGCTTACAACATTGTGCTTATTGTCTCGTGTATTCCAGATAGGGTGTTTATATCTTGAGTATAACAAAGAGCAATAAGACTTTTTAAAAGGAGAATTTAGTCTGAATATTAATTTTTAAGAATTCCTAAATTAGGGAAATCTACTTAGGATTTGAAGTATCCTCCCAAGAGAAGTGGGTGGAAGCACCATTGCTTGGGACTTCTAAAACTAGACTAGACACCGAACTGGAAAGTGCCATGTAGGGAGAAATCCAGTCCTGCACAGGAGAGGAGGAAAGTCCAACGAGACCTTTCCAGCTCTTATGTATGTGGTTGTCAGTGGTGGAACATTAGAACATAACTCTTGTGACAAAGTTAAAAACTGTAGATTTTATAAATAGTTGTTGGAAGATTCTCAAAGAGGTGAGTTGAATAAACTCCCATCTGCCAATCCTCACTGAGTGATTTCAGGAGAAGTATTTTATTCAGATTAAAGTTTTGCAGTTTGTGTACAGGGAATTCTGCGTTGTTTTCACCCTTTGCTTTAATTTCAAATCTTACACCTGTGCTATTGAAAACGTAGCCCAGATGTCAGTTAACACAATTTGTGCAGTGTAATCTCTTATGGGACTGCCACGCTTCAGGTGGCTTTGCTGGTATGTTATGTCGTGACATTCTAACTGACTGCAGAGGAATATCAGTGTAAAGTATTAACATGATAATCTAACATTTATGCAATAACTTTCATTTTGAAAGTTACAAAGCACTTTGCCTGTGTAATAAACATACATAGCTGTGTGTAGGAATCATTTCAGCCATTGCTGAAATGAAGTTGCCTATAAAGTAACTAACTTTGGCGTGAAAACCCTTTTTTGAAAAGAAGTTGATATTGTACAAATAAAGGTGGTGATTTTCAGGCTGGAGGTGAGAAACTCCAAAGAGGCTACATGGAGAAAAGCATATGTATGTGTAGTTTTACACTGGATCAAAGCTTGAACCAATAACATGTCAGTAGGGTTAAACTGGTTATTGGGGTGGAGATGTTAGCAATGAGACAGACGGTACGTCTATACAGCAAATAAAAACCATGGCTGGCCCATGCCAGCTGACTCAGGCTTGTGGGGTTGTTTCATTGCTGTGTAGACTTCTGTGCTGCAGCCTGAGCTCTGAGACCCTCCTACCCCACAGGGTCCTAGAGCCTGGGCTCCAGCCCAAACCCTGGGTCTCTGGGTATGTCTACATAGCAGTGAAACAGCCATGCAGCCCGAGCCCCATGAACCCAAGTTGGCTGGTACGGGCCAACTGCGGGTTTTTGTTTGCTGTTTAGACATACCCAGAGACCCTGAAAAATGGCCTTGTGAAGAATAGCTGTTTGACCACCCATATTGACAGGTTTTTATTTTTTTAAACTTGTTATATGTAGTTGTAAACTATTTTATAAACTGAGATTTGCATGTTAAATAAAATTGCCAAGTTTAAACTGGAGAGAAAGAGAGACTTGGGATAGAGGATCAAGGAGAAAAGGGTTCTGTTCCTGTGTCTGTCATGGATTTCCCGTGTAACCTTGGGCAAGTAACTTCATCTTTCATTTTTCATGTCTGTAAAATAGAGGATGGTGATGAATGCCTATCCCAAGGCAATAAATATGAGACCCTGCCAGAGATAGAGGTATCAAAAAGAAGGTGTTGGTGTTAGCTGATAACCTAAGGCACCACATGTTGTCAGGACCAGGTGGTATATCCAAGAATTCTGACAGACAAAAGAACGCAGTGTCTGAGCTGCTAATGAAAACAACCAGTCTCCTAAAAGTGAGCTGTTGTATTGGAGAGCTGGAGGGAAGCAAACGGGGAACCTATCTTAAAAAACAAAACATGCAGCCACCAGAATCCAGTTTACTTACATAAACTTACATTACTTATGTATGGATTTACTTACGGGGAGGAGGAAACGTCTTACACTTCTGTGATTCACATTCCTGTGATTCGAAGAATTACAGCCCAGTAAACATTGCTTCAGTCCCAGCCAAACTATGTGAAATTGTAACTGAAAAATAAAATTCCGTTGCATGATATAATAGGGAGAAACTAGCATGGCTTCTGTGACTGATTATATTAACCAAATGTGTGTGCTCAAAAAATCTGAATAAAAAATTATACAAAAAAAGTGTGATTGTTGCTGAATTTACAGTAGATGCCCAAGAGAGAATGTGAAGCAGCTGTGTGGAGGGGTTTTGTTACTTTTTCAGTGTTGCTGGTCAGATAAATTGGGAACCATAAAAAAGAGTGCAGGAGTAGGGTACAACTAGCTAGAAGCATCACTGCTTGAAGACTGGCTGCTTCACCTCTGTAATCCACAATCTGAGAATCACTTTTATAAAGGCCCATTAGCGTTACATTCCTTTTACCATCTGTCAAACATCTGCACTGTCTTGATCCCCCTTTAGGAATTGCATTAGGCTGCTTGCTGAGCAAGCAAGAGAATGTGAGTCATGTGAGAATACGGTCTTCTCAAGATCTGGACAAAAACCTTTAGCAACTTCTGCTCAGGTCACACAAACAAACTTACTTTTACAGGTCTTGTCTGCATGAGTGTGGTGTGTTGGGATGAGGTTTTCTGCTATAAAGAAGTTGTTTGCCAGAGAAAGTTGGGAGCATGCAAGACATTGGTAGAAGAGGGATATACATCTTGATTTTCTTTTTCTCCATTTTTTTTTTTTTAAGTGTGGGAGGCTCTGCTGGAGCAAGTGCTTGTGATTCCTGCAGTGACCATTTCAGCATTGAAACTTGTAAGGAGACAGAGATGCTGAACTACCTCATTGAGTGTTTTGACAGAGTTGGAATAGAGGAGAGAAAAGCACCAAAGGTATTGTAGAGAAGAGTAAAGCCATATTTGCAACACCACTGAGTCTTGAACTGTCTTCTCTTACTTTACGTTGCCCAGAGGGGAAAGATAGTTTGCAGCAGATAGCTCTATAAAAGCTTTGTGAGAAGTTTTGTTTTATTACTGAGATTCCTATTTGGCCTTTTAAAGTTTGTGTTCAGAACCCCCATCTGTGTTAGTTGGACATCTGTAAAATTGACATTGTTTTGGGGACTGACATGCATCTATCTATTCCCTTTCCTTTGCTTTAAATTGTTTATTACACATAGAACCACATCTCTAAGACCAGCAGCCTTTGCTGTTAACATAAACCTAAACGTCTCCCTTGTAGACAACAGTGGAATGGAAAATATTTAGTTCAGCTCATTAAATGTAATCTGAAGAATCTTTAGCTGGAAATATGCCATCTATGCCATCTGTTTGCTTAGATTGCATGAATGCAGAAGTTGTTCACAGCCTTTCCTGTGTCTTATCTATGAATGTTTTCATTCTGCATTAAAATTATTTTTTAATTCTTCTTAGATGTGTAGCCAGCCAGCGGTTAGCCAGTTACTGAGCAACATCCGATCACAGTGCATTTCCCATGCTGCTTTGGTGCTACAGGGATCTTTAACACAACCAAGGTGAGTAAAGTTGATGTTGGTCATGAAATAGACACACATCTAACACAGAATTTGTATATCTACAGAAGCAGATAAAAATTGAGTAAAATCAGCTACAGAAATGGGACACCTTTTCGGTCAATATGTATAGTATGTAACATTACATACATATAAAATGGGAAATGATTGCCTAGGAAGGAGTACTGTGAAAAGGGATCTGGGCAGCCATAGTGGACCACAAGCTAAATATGAGTCAACAGTGTAACACTGTTGCAAAAAAAGTGAACATCATTCTGGGATGTATTAGCAGGAGTGTTGTTAGCAAGATAAGAGAAATAATTCTTGCGCTCTACTCTGCGCTGATTAGGCCTCAACTAAAGTATTGTGTCCCGTTCTGGGTGCCACATTTCAGGAAAGATGTGGACAAATTGGAGAAAGTCCAGAGAAGAGCAACAAAAATGATTAAAGGTCTAGAAAACATGACCTACCAGGGAAGATTGAAAAAATTGGGTTTGTTTAGTCTAGAAAAGAGGGGACATAAGTTTTCAAGAACATAAAAGGTTGTTACAAGGAGGAGGGAGAAAATTGTTGTTCTTAACCTCTGAGGATAGGACAAGAAGCAATGGGCTTAAACTGCAGCAAGGGAGGTTAGGTTGGACATTAGGAAAAACTTCCTAACTGTCAGGGTGGTTGAGCACTGGAATAAATTGCCTCCGGAGGTTGTGGAATCTCCATCATTGGAGATTTTTAAGAGCAGGTTAGACAAACACCTGTCAGGAATGGTCTATATAATACTTAATCCTGCCATGAGTGCAGGGGACTGGATTAGATGACCTCTTGAGGTCCCTTCCAGTTCTATGATTCTGTGATTACAGTGGCTCAGGGTTTGTCTATATTGGAAGATATACCAATATAAACTAAGGTGTGAATTTAAACTGCTGTAATTCTACCAATATAACCCTCATGTGGACACTCTTATTCCAGTATAGGAGTGCATTTATCTAGTTCAGTTTGTCACTTTGAAAGCAGTTTAAGCTAAACCAAAAAAGTCACATTTACTCTGGAGTAAGGGTGTCCACATGTGTCTGATGAAGTGGGTATTCACCCACGAAAGCTTATGCTCCAATACATCTGTTCGCCTATAAGGTGCCACAGGATGTTGCTTTTTACAGATCCAGACTAACCCGGCTACCCCTGTGATACCTGTGTCCACATGGGGATTTATATTGGTAGCACTTCTGGTATAGACAAGCTCTAAGTATTTAAAGGGACAGTGTCATAGTAGAACACTGACCTGATTTTTTTTCTTATTTGCTAAAATCCAAGTAATTTACGAGTATCTATTCAAAACAAATTCTTCAATAAGCTTCTCAAAAATAATGTGAGCCACCCACTTATATAGATGAACAACCCAAGAGTAACAACTGTTTTTGTGTGTAATAGAGAGAGAGGCTCAATTCAGTTTCAGGTTCATAGGGTGTGCTTACAAAAAGTAAGTGTTAATTTGGAAAATTACTATGACTTCATCCTTTCCTTAAAGTTGGAAAAATGAACAGGTTGAGATTAGTGGAACAAACCTAATGCTTTTGCTTCACTAGGATGAGCCTAACAAAGGGTCTTTTCAGTATAGAGAGGTAGAGGGGAGAACCAATTAGTTTATATAGGACATAGTTTTCTTCAGACCACATTAGACCAAAGTGGGGTTTTGGCAGCAGCATCCCCTGATGGATTATCTTTGTACAAGGACTTGGGGAGACTTGGTTAGTTGCTTCTGAAAGAAGTAATTGTCTCAGTTATGACATTCCATTATCTGGGTGTATCAGTAAATGTGAGACCAGGTTTTTTTTTTCTGAAAGATGTCTCCTTCCCTGCCCCCCCCTTTTTTATATTAATAAAGGTCTTTGCAGCAGCAATCTCTGTTGGTACCATACATGCTGTGTAGGAATCTTCCATTTGGCTTCATCCAAGAATTGGTGAGAACAACTCACCAGGATGAAGAGATGTTTAAACAGGTAAGAGGCTTGTTCAACTTGCAAGCATTAGCATCTTCTACAACTTAGTGCCTGAACTATCCGAGGGAGTGGCTGTCCAACTCTTGGTTCTGCAGACCACATTCTGAGACCACAGTTTGAGAACCATTGCTCCCTGGACTGGCAAGTAATTAAGCAATTGGGGGAGTTTGCTGTCTCTCTTGCTTCACTTCTTAAAGGGATTCAAAAAGAATGACTGAGCTCTGTATGAAGTTTTACTCAAAGTTAGCAAATCTATAAATCTATAGATTTGTTGTGTAAGGAAGATTCCATAATAAGCAGCAGTTTTTAATGAAACATTGACGCATCCTACCAGAAACATTTTTGCGTACAGTAGTATCCCATTGTAAGGCTTTGTCTTGGACTGTCACTTTTCAGATCATTCTATCCAAATTTCCCTGATCCATAAAATGGCAAACTTCCCAAATCACACATTTAGAAATGTTAGTTTTTGTCCATCTTGCCAAGGACAGAGTGAATTCATAGTTTGCATCTATAACACTTTCACCCCAAGGATTTATAAGCACTTTACAAATATTAATTAATTAAGGTTTCACAACACCCCTCTGAGATAGGGAACCATTATTATCCCCCATTAAAAATGAGGATGCTGAGACAGAGTGTAAACAACATGCCCTAGATGTCAGGGTGGGTCAATGGGAGAGCCAGAAATTGGAATACCAGTTCTCCTGATTCCTAGTCCTGTGCTTTAATTACTAGGCCACGCTTCTACTTCACAATTTAATGCCAAAGCAGGTCAGTCAGGTTATTACTGGCTCTGATTAGCGCACCCATGATTTACTCACAACAAAGCAGCACTCAGAATGGTATGAAATCTCTAGTGTCTTTAGAACATGGTTCTCAAAGTGCAGAGAACAACATTTGGAGAGGTACATAGCAGGGCTGGGGCCAGCCCCCATGGTCGTACCTTCCAGCCCCGCTTTCCCTCCAGGCCCAGCTACTCCTCCATCCCTGTTTCCTCCCCCAGCTCCGCCTTTAGCCCACGCTCTACTGCTGAAGAAGCCTTGGGTGTGCTGAAACAGAGGTGGGGCATGGACAGATTGTATACTAGTAGGTGGGGGGGCATGACTGGAAAAGTTTGAGCACCACTGCTTTAGAAAACGTAGAGAAATTCTTATCTTGTATTAACTCCTGAAAATTATACTGATATAAGTGAGGAGCAAATGCATCAACACCAATAGGAACTGGCTTTTGGAAAGAAGTATGTGATCACTACAAATGCCTTTGCTTTTAATTAACATGTGCTCATGTGAATGAGAGTCCAGAAGAAATATTATCGTTCCTATTTGGAATTAAATATCAATTTGCAGAGTTAAAAGCCCACTTAATTTATGTGTTAACTCTTATTTGGGCTCTTATTATCAAAGAGTGCTTTGACCTGGAGTGTGTCTAAGATACTGTGGGTATGTATACATTGCAACTGGGAGCCTGGGTAGACTCTCGCATGTTAACGGTACTCAAGTTAGCCACTCAAGTTCAGAGCCATAGGGTTGGGCAGGCTTGTATTCAGGTGGCTAGTCCATGCTATTTTTAGCATTACTCGGGGGAAATTCTGCACACAATATTTTCAAATTCTGCAAAATTCTGCATATTTTATTTGTCAAAATGACCCAATATAATCACACCAGTTTCAATTATTTTTGGTAATTTATTTCAAAATATCTGTCAGCAAGTATATCTGTAACAATACAGACAACAAAAAAGATTCAGAAAATGTGTTTTGACAAATAGATTCCTTACTAGGCATATTAATACAGAACTCGGAATAATAATTCATTTAAACTACAATACAGAACTATATTTCCTGCACCCCTCAGAAGCAGTGCAAATGCTTGGGGGAGTTGAGTTGTAAAGGAGGAGCTGAGGGAGAGGGAAGTAATTGCTTCAAAGGAGCCTGGATGTGAATGTGGAGGGTTGTTGGGTATGGGTGAGAAAAGTATGGAACAGGTTTTGGTGGGGGGGGGGGGGGGGGAGGGCAGGTGGGACTGTTAGGGAGCTTCCCCCATGCAGACCCTGGTTGACCCTAGCCTCTCCCATTCAGTCAGGCATATCTGCCCTGTCCCCATGTACCCCTGCACCCCTATGTGTCCTTGAACCCCCCGTCCACATGTCCCTCCACGCCCCCCGTCCCCATGTCTGTGCTCCCACTCAACAACTCCCCTGTCTGTATGTGTCCCTCCATGCCTTCCCCCTGTAGCTCTGTACCCCATCCCCCTCTGCCCATGTGCCCCTGCACCTTCCTCCCCGCCGTAACCCTGAGCCTCCACTCCCATTCAGCCCCTGCCCCAGTCTGTCCTCCACTAGCCCTTTTGAGCCCCTGTGTGACCCCCCCGCCCCCCAGCAGCCCCATAGCCTCTGTCTCCTGACCTGGCTCGCTGCGAAGAAGGCTCTGCAGGCTCTTTCTCGTCTCTAGCTGGCTGGGAGCGGCTGTTGTGATTTATTCCCAAAGCGTCCGCTGGTGGGCAAAAGGCAGAACTGCAGCAAGATTCCAGGCGAAGCTTTTTTCTGTGCAAAAAATTAAAAATATGCACGCCTAATTAATTATGTGCATGTGCAGTAGCGCAGAATTCCCCCCAGGAGTATAGCCTGCTTGCTTGAGCAGAGCTAGCATGTAACTGTCTACCCAGGTTGGGAGGCACACTCCAGCTTCAGTGTAGACATACCCTGTCAGGGAATGGTTATGGAACATGATTAAGATCAAGATTGGAACCATGCCCCTAACTGGATTAGGGAACGGCCTTGTTGTAACCAGGTTCCCTAACACGATTTGATGATCTTTGTATATCTTTATCCAAGAGACCCAGTATAGTTCTATTTGGATTCCAGTGGTCACTCCTGTATTTTGTAAAACAAATATTTGATTTTTATTCCAAAAGGAAAAATTCGATAGTGTGTGATTGGGCCCTTGTACTTGGGTGTTGTTACTTCTTGGTTAATCATTTCCTTCCTTCCTCCTTGCAGTCTCAGTGACTGCTGCTGTTTTGTTTATGCCTATCACAGTATTAAAATTTACTGACACAGGCACAAAATCTACTTGCCCAGAAAATACTATTCTGCTGTATATAATCACTATTCACTCCCAAGTGAATGGGTCAATAGAGTACTGCAAGGCTGGGCTATTAAGCTGTTAAAGGAAGCCCCAGACCCTTTCTTCTTGGCAATAATCTCTGGTATTTTTATATTTTTATACATGATTTCTACCTGTGGAGAGTTTGCTAGATCAGGTCCCTAATCTTGTTGTGGCTTTACCATTGTTGATCAGCTGCAGTGTGTGTCTGTATGTTCCACTAGCTCTATGACCAAGTCCAGATTAGCATGTTTGCATTGCTAGAATTTTTTAGACTCTAATGTAGGTTCTTGGCACTGACCAGGAAAACTTTTCAAGTGCTCACGTGTTTGGAATATTTAATTGTTTGTACAAGTGAATTTTCATGTACAGACATCAAGTTGATCTATCATTTACGCTGTATTTGGATGCGTTGAAGATTCATGCCAGATGCTCTTCTCAAAATATAACAAAAAAGATGTAGTCTCATGGGCTGAACTTCATTGCCTTAACCGTAAAGGAACTGGATTGAGGTTCTACTGCTAGGTTTGCTTTTCTTTTTACATTTAAACATTGCTATTTCTTTTGAAATAACTTATGTAAATGGACAGAACAAACTTTATATTTTGTTTCCTTCTGTGGACATATTAGTATTTGAGATGTGAGCGGGTTTCAAGGTGCCCAGGGCTATGGCTTCACCTATGTCTTATTGGTTCCCATTCTGAAGTGTATAAGTAATGTACTTATGTTTTTACAGATCTTTATCCCTATCTTACAAGGCCTGGCTCTTGCTTCCAAAGAGTGCTCCCTTGATAGTGACAATTTTAAATATCCCCTTATGGTAAGGACTATTCCTTTTTAGCAGCTTTTGCTTTAAGATACCCAGTATTTGATGCAGACTCAGTTCAAAGTAACTTTAATTAACCCTGTTTGGCTTGCTTCAAATGTCTTATTGAACATTGACCTCATGTTGGAAATGTAAAGTGTTATGAGGTGAGTAACAAAGAGTAATGACCAGGTGGAATCTGTGGCGCTCATAATGTCTCAGGCTTAATGTACAGCAGACTTTATGCAACAGTCTATTCAAATGTTTACATCCTGGTGATACAGATGAAAGATGTGGTCTCGCCCATTAGTGCACATGCTATGTGTTTTAAAAACTAAATAAATCCCATAATTGTTATTAAAAACCCTAAATGATCAGAAATGGGGGGAGGGGAGAGAATCTAATATACTTTCCACTATTTACTTCTGTTTGTTTTTTATATTGCTCTCTGTCTAGCCAACTGATGTCCATTATTCAATAAACAAAATGATTCAAACCTATGGCTGTCTACTGTAGGAAATTCATGGCAGTCTGACCACTGAAAAGTGACTTTAAAAAAGCACTTTATTTTACTCCATAGATCAACTCCCAATGTGTCTTTGAGGCAGAACTGCTGATTTATTGACACAACCAAACTTTTATTCCTGTAGGCAACATTGCCGAGCCAAGTACAGATACAAGACAGCAAGCAGGATTCTCCTCTATCCCATTTATTGCAGATAAAATCAGATTGCAGGATCTCTTACTGATGATTTTTTAACCAGAAAGAGGACTGCTTCAGATCTGGGTTGAGCTTGCAGTTCTGCCAATTAGCTTAAACCACTTTGGGACTTTGCAAACTAAGCAAATTTGATGTCACTGATCCACATTTTAAAAAAATCTTTCTCTGCTTGTTCCGTGTTCCCCAATTTTCAGGCTACCCCAACCTTAAATAATTGGAACCCTTGTGAAATTCAGCTGTCAGCTTCAGCATAGGTTAACGCTTGCTGGAGTCTCTTCTGCAGAGCCTTGAAGTGGCAAAGGGTGGAATAGTAGTTAACTTGATACGCTGTAATAGAAGTATGAGAACATATAATACAAGAAGTGGAGCATGTAAAAGCTTACGTTATTTTTGCGTTTTCAAAATCCTGCTTTATAGCCTCTTTATTTCCTTCTCCTCTGCAGTTTAGCTTGAGTTAAAGATTGTAGATAGGATTCTTTGTTTCAGGCCTCAGCATTCATCTGACGATGCTCCACTTAGGGTCGGAAGACAAAGGCCTTGGTGTGTGTAGGACAATAGCCCTGTTTATTACTCTTACTGACTCTTGCATGGCAGTTTAGGAGTTGAGCAACGGGAACATTATGTATTGAACAAGCAAATAACTTGCCAAGTTAATTTTTAAAATAAATATGATATTTGGCTTTCTTGAGGCAACTTGAAAAGACATAAAAGCCGAGATAGTTGCAAGGTGTGCATCAGCATATTTAGATCCTGTTCGCTTTGTAGACAATTAATGTTTTACTATTGACTTAACTGGAGCAGGATCTGGCCTTTTAAGCATTCTAGCATGTTTATCTTTTCATTGGTAGCCAGGGTGGTCTGGGAAATGCATCTGAATGAACTGTCGGTTTGTTTGTTTTTACAGGCATTAGGTGAATTGTGTGAAATCAAGTTTGGGAAAACGCACCCTATATGCAGTTTGGTAAGTGTCCGCACACCTAAATGTAAGGATTTCTGCTACATAATACTTAACTGCATAGCATTTTTGCTTTCAAAACACTCTGGAAACATTAGTTATTCTCACAACACCCTTAAAAGTTAGGTAGGTGGTATTCCTGTTTTACAGTTAGGAAACTGAGTCACAAAGAAGTGTCTTGCTTCAAAGCCACACAAAAAGTCAGTGGCTTCCAGGATTGGAGGCCATGAATTCATGGTTTCCATCCTAATGCCCAATCTGTTAAGCCTACCTCATCTCTAATTTGCATGCAGTTCTTGCTTATGGCATGGTTTATTCTTTATATTCTTTGGCAATACCAGTCTAGTTGAGAATTGCATCCATTAGATGATGGACCATCCAGATTTCTTTGATAAGTTATTTGGGCCAGTGACTCTTGTTATGTGGTTGTGTAGCATCTTGCACAATGGGGCCCTCATCCTCATTGTGGGCTCTTGGGACTTATGGTATTATTTAATAGTAAGCAATAATTAAGATCTGTCCAAGGAAGAAGAACATCAATAAATTCAGTTATTTCTCTTCTCAAGGAGAGGCAACTCAAGTTCAGAGAGACATAAAACAAAGATTGCTTGCTTAGCTTTCTGAAGCACTACAGACTTCACCATTTTGCTACCAGTGTGATGGGATGATGAAGTATCAACAGAGAGAAATGCAAATAAGGAAATGCAGATAGAAAAATAGTGTTAATGATTTGGCTGCCCTGTCAATATCTTCCTGTTCCTTTTTGTTTGTTTGGTTTTTTTGGTAGGTCGTTTCTTTGCCCTTGTGGTTGCCTAAACCTGTAAGCCCAGGTGCAGGACGAGAGTTGCAAAGACTCTCTTACCTTGGAGCTTTCTTCAGTCTCTCTGTCTTTGCTGAAGATGATGTAAGTACTATGCTGTCTGCAGTCTCTCATCTGGAAAAGAACCCAAAAGATGTGTTTGTACTCCTTGCAAATTTTTTTTCTTTCAGACTAAAGTAGTTGAAAAATATTTCTCAGGGCCTGCCATTACTCTTGAAAACACGCGGGTTGTTAGCCAGTCATTGCAGCATTACCTGGAATCTGCAAGGGTAAGTATCCTGATATTTAATTGCTGCCAGAGGGTTGGTTGGTTTGTTTGTTTTAATTTTTGGTTTCCATAACATGGGTGAAGAGTGTTTTACAAAATATAGACCATCCATTAAACAATAAAGTAGTAAAGAAGAGGGTGAGCAAAAACCCAGCAAGAAGAGTTTAACCAGAGAGCCACAAAACTAGGAGATCTTTCTGTAAGCCCCCTACCCAAACCCAAGGAATATCGGTACTGTTACCACCAGATATTTATTATTCACAAATGTCTCTCAACGTTCAGTTCTTGTGGGTGGATGAGTAAAGAAGACCTGGTACACTTCCACAGTGATTGTGTTGCCATGATTTTTAAGCTATAATCTTTTGTAGATAACATTGTTCTGTAAATAAATATTTTTCATACCTGGGATAGCGGTGTTCTTTACAAGAAGACTACAACTGAATAGTAGATTCTGTATAATACTTGGAATATGCACATGTGTCTCCATGCTGCTGTTTTCATGATCTTGCTGTTCAGTGACATAATTTTCACTTTAAATTTCAGCAAGAGCTGTTTAAAATTCTACATAGTATTTTGCTGAATGGTGAAACTCGAGAGGCAGCTCTCAGTTACATGGCAGCTGTTGTTGATGCCAACATGAAGAAGGCACAGATGCAGGTAAAGACTGAACTCTCTTCCTCATTCACAGATGTAGTTAGCACAAATAGTTCTAAGTGGCTGAGGTGGTGGTAGTTTTTAACAGAAGACAACAGACGTTCTAGGGCCTGAAGCAACCAGGAATTCCATCTAGGTCGTTCTTTCAATATTATTTTTCTGTATATTCTTCTTTTTTTAAATGAATCTATTTTGCCCTGTTTGCTCACTCCTCTCTGAGTACTGAAATATCTAAATTTGTTAGAACACAACCCTCCTTGGCTGAAGTTTGTGCCTTTTTATTGATATGTGCTCTTCCTGGCAGCTTCCACCAACTGGCTGCAACGAAAACTTGTTTTCTCCCCCAGTTAACATACTGTCAAGCACTCACTTTATTTGTGGCTCTTGTAAATTTGAGTAAGCCCTAGTGAAAATCGGCACAATTCCACTGAAGCAACAGCGCTGATTTTTTTTTTGCCGTTGGTTAGTTGATTTTTGCCTTGGTATAACCTGGTTGTGAATTCTAAATGTGTACGGTTTGAGGTATCAGTGTCTTGAAGTCCCCATTTTCCATCGACTCAAACATTTTGAAACTATCTGCAGAACTGTTTTCTTCAAGGTGAAACAAGGAACTACTGGAAATGTTGCTTGTATGGTAAAATTTAAGAACTGAAGCTTAGCTACTTTATGAATCTTTCCTGTTCCTGGCTGTCCCTATGTTAAAAAATTTTAAGAAGCCTCTTTGAGACCCTTTCCCCCTTTTTTCTCTCCCCTAAGTATGTGCGTTTAGTACTCATAAAAATGACTGGTGGTTGACTCACACAGGGCAGGGAAATGCTGTTAACAGTTACAGCTGCTCATATTCTAGTTAGCCTTAGAGGTCTGGTCCTTCGTTTGTTGTTTTAACCATGCATTGTGTATTAGCGATGGATGCTGGAGTCCCAGGCCTGCCAACTGCAATGGTCTGTTGCCTGCTGCTTTATATTCTAGCATTCACTTTCTCTCCCTTGTCTTGCAGACTGATGATCGGATGGTGTCTACGGATGGTTTTATGCTCAACTTCCTCTGGGTGCTGCAGCAGCTTAGCACGAAGATAAAGCTAGAAACGGTTGATCCCACCTATATATTCCATCCCAGGTGTCGCATCACTGTCCCAATGGATGAGACAAGAGTGAAAGCAACAATGGAGGATGTTACAGGCTGGATGGCTGAGCTTTGTGAGTAAAGAGCATGCATTGTCTACCTTTTTGTCTCTACCCTTTTGTTCTGGTATTGGGGATATCACAAAACATTCAGTACCATAAATGTTTTGCTTGGGACTGTCTGTTGCTTTTATAGCTTGTTTTAAGACGGCAGAGAAATGAGTTATTCGAAGTCTGAGCACTAATTCATGTAGCCTTTTTTCTTACTCTCCTTCATCCCGTTTTGTTCTTTTTTTGTAGACAGGGATCAGTCTCCATGTTCTGAACCGAAATTCCCAACGGAATGCTTCTTCCTAACCCTGCATGCCCATCACCTCTCCATCCTGCCAAGCTGCCGCCGCTACATCCGTAGACTGCGGGCCATCAGGGAGCTCAACAGGTTAGAAGTTGTGTTAGTTACCTAGCATGTGTCCTACAGTTTTCCCTGCCACCTTGACTAGTAGGTGCTTTCCTATATATGATTATGGTTCTTGCAAATTTGATGGAAATTAAAACAACAACTTAAGTAAATCCATGCTATGGAGTATTGGGGAGTTTTATCGACTGGTCAGTCTGCTGCTTTGATAGCTCTTGCAGAGTATTTTGTGTCTGCAGGTTCTGGTTGTGCTGATGTGTACAATGGCATCCATCGTGACTTCAAACAATAGTGGGAGGAAAGGATGCTGTTTCTATATAGGATCTCAAACTCTCGGGGCAGTCCTAGAGAGCACTGGACAGTTCTTGAAACCATCCTAGCGGGTACAGAGTTGCAATGTTTTGATAGTTTAAACTTTGTTGACTAGTCGGTGGTATGATTGGGAATGTTAGTGCTTTAAGCCCTTTGCATTGCTGTGGAGGTGCATACACATGTATCTCTGACATGCAAGTCATTGTAGTGGTTGCTTGACAAGCAGCATATCCTCTCCTATGTCTGCTATGTTGCATATCCCGCTGCAGAACAGATGTTTATCTGTTCCTTGTGGCTACTATGGCCTCGGTGGATATCAAATGATCTCCTTCATTATATAAAAGCTTTCACAGTGAATTCTAAGGTAGCTGCATATGTAATTCAACTACTGGTTTGTTGTTTTTTAAAAATTGCTTGTTATGATGCTGACAGGAAGATGCTTTTGTTTTCCCTTCTTGACATGAATCCAAATAAACTTTTTATAGCAGCTGGATTGCTAAACCTCAAGAAACTTTCTCAGTTAAAATAAATAAGAGCAGATTGCACAGCATCAGTGTTTTCCACTATTTATAATTGCATTCACTTAGTAAAAGTCCCTTGACGTTAAGGTGGCAGGTTTATTGAAGGATTTTTGAACTTTATTTACAATATAGACATACAAAAGGCTTGGAAAGCTGTCGATATCTGTGTGTGAACAGTCAACACACGTTTTACACAAACAAATATTTTCAAATAAACCAGACCCTGGATTTTAAAAAGGAATCACTCCTCTTTTTCCTTATTTGGAATGTAGTGTTGTCAATCATGAGTTATTTCCATTTATGCTCAGCACTTACCAGGAAACGCTTAGCCCTCTGTAAACTCAGGCCATATATTTTGATGTCACTAATGAAAGAATTAAGGTCAGATAATGATCTGCAGCAGATAGAGGCTGGGGTGTGGAGAGAGACTAGTTTACATCCAGGGGTGGTAGGAAATAGAATCATAATAATGTAGAATATAAAATCTAAAATACATTAAGATTAATACCCACATACACAAAACATTAATCAGCTGCTTCTTTTTAAATGAATTAGGTCCAAATGATGAGACTTGAATAGCTTTGTGTGGATGGTTGTGTGACATTTATCCTGTGTTAGGTCTAGGCTGACTGTGACCATGGTGGAGGGGGCAAAACTCAGTCTTTGCTATAATGATGGGCCTTGCACTGAACGGGAGAGCATGAGCAGCTTTCCCATTGCTTATGCTCTTTTCCCACAGGCTTGAATTGTAATGGGGGTTGTGCATGGGGACAGGGGCTGCCAAGAGAAATCTTTTCTAGAAGGAGGTTGAGAGAGCAGTGCTGGGAGTGCATTTGTATCTGTCCTAGAAAGGAGAGGAAGGTATTTTGAACTGTTCCTGATCCCAACCTTCCCATCTTCCTCCAGTAGCTTCTGCTTTTCATATCTCTGCTCTTAGTTTGGGGGGTAAATGAGATACAGCCTTTGCTTGCCTGCCTGTCAGATGTTCTGGATCAGACTTGCTCCAATACAGGGTTACTGTTCTTAATGACATGATTTTAACTCTGCTTTTTATAGAGATTGTGAATTTGGTACAAACCAAGTATTAGAAATGTGATAAAATGATGAATGTGTCTGGAGGGGAAATCCTTTCCCCACTGTCCTACCAGTAATATTTTTTTGCTGTGGTTCTTGTTTGCTTAATGGCGTCCTCAATCGTGAAACTAGTGTACTTAGTGTATCCCAGCATTTGGCCTTGAAGATTTTTGTCTCTCCTTTCAAAAGATGCAAGAGTAACTTGCTGTCCTGGTGAAAGTGTCTATTAAGGTGATGAATTTTTGTAATCTTTCTCTTTTTTTTTTATCCCAAATTTCTTTCCTTTGTAATTTGAAATCAGGTAGAGTAAATGTTTTACCTGCTGTCAACATATGTCCCCTTTACTGTCATCACTAGTGATTTCATGTGGTTTACAGGACTGTGGAAGATCTGAAAAACAATGAAAGTCAATGGAAAGAGTCTCCTCTAGCTACCAGACATCGAGAAATGCTGAAACGCTGTAAAACACAACTTAAGGTTTGTAACTAGTTAGGATGACAACTAAATGGCCCTGTCAACCTGGGTGGGTGGGTGGTGATTCTTTTTCAATGGAAAAGATTTGCTAGCAACCATGTTTTCATAAAATGTTTGAAAATATGTCTTAGGTGTATAGGAGGATTGTTTTCAATATATTACACCAGGGGTCGGCAACCTACGGCACGCGTGCCAAACACAGCACGCGAGCTGATTTTGAGTGGCACGCTGCTTGCCCGGTGAGAGGAGGGGGCGGAGGGGCGGAAAGCACCACGCTATGGGAAGAAGCGGAGGAGGTGGGAAGCTTGGCTGCCGCAGGACCAACCCTCAACCTCTCCACACACACCCCCCCCCACCACACACACACACTCTCCCCTGCGGGGGCAGGAGGCAGAAGCTTGGTCCTACGGCAGCCAAGCTTCCACCCACCCCGCTTCTTCCCCCAGCTTGGTGCATTCTGGCCCCTTCTCCTCCCCCTCACTCTCCCTGCGCCGATGGCCCTTGCGAGAGGGAGGGGGAGCGGAGCGGCAGCGTGCTCCCTGCTCCGTAGAGCAGGCAGAGAAGAGGTAGGGACGGGCCTTGGGGAAGGGGGTGGAACAGGGCATATCCCTCCAAGCCCCCTGCCGTGAGCCGCTCAGGGCAGGGGGCTGGGAGCACCCCTACGAGCCGAGCACCCCAGCCCTCTGCCCTGAACCTCCCCCCCACAGCCTTCTCCCCTGCACCTCCACACACACCCCAGCCCTCTGTCCTGACCCCTGAACTCCCCCCCCCACACCCAGCCTTCTGCCCTGTACCCCCCCACACACCCAGCCTTCTGCCCTGAACCCCCCACATCCCCTCTGCCCTGACCCCTGACCCCCCCCCCACACACACCCAGCCTTCTGCCCTGCACCCCCACACACCCTCTGCCCTGACCCCTGAAACCCCGTCCCCTCTCAGGTCTGGGGTCCTGGCTGCCAGCCTTTTGCCAGCCGGCATCCTGGCCACAGGCCCCGCTCAGCCCGCTGCCGGCCTAGGTGAACAGAAACCCAGGCTGGAAGCGGGCTGAGCAGGCTGGTGGCGTAAGATCAGCATTTTAATTTAATTTTAAATGAAGCTTCTTAAACATTTTGAAAACCTTGTTTACTTTACATACAACAATAGTTTAGTTTAGTTATATATTATAGACTTAGAGAGACACCTTCTAAAAAACGTTAAAATGTATTACCGACATGCGAAACCTTAAATTAAAGTGAATAAATGAAGCCTCGGCACAACACTTCTGACAGGT
This sequence comes from Malaclemys terrapin pileata, assembly GCF_027887155.1. Classification (NCBI taxonomy): domain Eukaryota; kingdom Metazoa; phylum Chordata; order Testudines; family Emydidae; genus Malaclemys; species Malaclemys terrapin. Next base: position 12,266,719 of record NC_071523.1, on the reverse strand, counting down.
TGCCTACCCCTGTATTACACTGTTGTATACCTGTTGACTTAAGAACACTATATAATATGCACAGTACAATACAGGATGAGAATGCTTAGCACTTATAGAGCAATTTTAAATGTAAAAGCAGATGACAAAAATCAATTCATGCAACACCCTTCTGAGGAATGACGGTGTTGCTGTTTCCATTTCTTGGATGGATAAATAACAGCACAGAGGGTGACTGACTTGCTCATGGGCTCATACAATTTCTATCTAAACTGGGTTTAGAAATCCAGAGCTCCTGACTCAGTCCTGAACTCTTTCCGAAGTGGATGTACTGGAATCCTTCATTATGAATTTCAATACCCTGTTTAATTGTTGCAACTGTAAATTGATGGGAATTTTCTACTCTGTACCATCTAGACAGCTTTTTCTGACAATTTCTCAGCTCTTCTAGCTTCTTAACTCTCCTGTTCTTACTGTTGGAATATTTGCTCCTTAACTACAAGTTAGTGAAGGTTTTCTCTTTGTGGATCTAGTTGACTTGTATTCATCTATCTTTGTTGATATATTGGGGGATTTTTTTAAGTGTCCTGTTCTTTGGGCAATGATAAAATATTTTGTATGGAGGGAGGGGCAGAACTGTCTTAATTATTGGGAGTGTTGAGTGGAGTGGATGGATTTGACCTTCATACTGTGTTTCTTATATCTTGCTCTTGATTAGCCTTTTGTGTGCATCTTCTCCTCCTCCTGCAGAAACTGGTGCGGTGCAAGGCGTGTGCAGATGCTGGCTTGCTAGATGAGAACTTTCTGAGGAGGTGTCTGAATTTTTATGGTATGGTGATTCAGCTGTTGCTTCGAATCCTCGACCCTGCCTACCCCAAGTGAGTTTCAGGGCTGGGTGTGTAAATCACTATCTGAAATATCTGATACCAGCTGTGTCTACCTCAGCATTACCACCTACCGGGACTCCTAAATTTTGTGATTGGTTCTTGTCAATGAATGACTATTTTTAGACTGTAAGTCTGATTTATGTAGTTATTTCAGTTACAGCTGTAAAAACCTGAGTTATGTTTTGCTAATCGGAAGGGCTGAGATTGGATTTTTAAACTTCCAATATTTATGAGGATATCTATAAAGGGCCATTCGGCAATTCCGTAGGAGAACGCAGAAGATATTATTTAACCCTGGTATTCCGCTGTTCTCGTTTTAACCCTGTCGCTGTCTTTTCTATTCCACAGCATAATACTGCCTTTAAATCCTGATGTCCCGAAGATGTTTGCAGCACTGCCCGAGTTTTATGTAGAAGATGTTGCTGAATTTTTATTTTTTATTGTACAGTAAGTGAAGTCATGTTTGAGGCAAACTATTATGCTTCCCAATCCTACATCACAGACGGTGTTCTTGTAATTGTCTATGGGCTCCCTTCTCTACAACTGAAAACCAGTCAGAACTCTGAGCTAAGTCAGTTCCAGTTTCAGCGCAAAGAGAGGGACTAATAAGAAAAAGATCAATGATTTCTCTGGAGGGGAAAAAAAGCAGAAAAAGAAGGGTGAGGGGAAGCAAACTGTGGTGAATATCAGTTACCTAGACCTTGCAGGCCTCCCGTGTGCATGTCTGAGAGGGTAGATCCAGGGTTTGCTTTAGCTGTGCTTTTTCCCCCTCTCTCTGGTCTTTTCCTACTTCTTGGGTTTTTTATCTAATCTTCTTCCATTTCTCTAATATTTTCTTGCTTTTGTGAGTCTCTGTCCCTCTTCCCAGCTCACTAGAAGGCTGCCTGCTGCCTGGGCAGATGGGCTAAGCATTTGTTGGGGACTCATACAGCTAGGCTGGTTTGCTGTTGCACAAAGCTGTGTACCATGAGAGCCAAGAGGAGAAGGTTGTGGCAGTGGGCTGTTGCCATTGCATGCAGCCCTCTCCATGTTAGCTGCTTTTGTTGCTGACTGCATTCGGAGTCATTACAGAAAGAGGAATGGGGTTGTGGACATGGCTTTCAAAGAGCCAATTTCTGCTTTACCCACAGGCATAGGAGCATTTTTGCAGAGGAGATTGCCTTATTCTAGGTCTGCCCCAATCTCCTTTGCTGCCCATGTCTCTCTTAGAATAGTCTGTAGGGGGCTCACCAGTGACACTGCCCTTCAGAATGGGAAATGCTTTCCTAGACTATTATAAATTGAATGTAATACCATGTGTTGTTAAAAAGGCAATTTCTCTTAGATCGTAATAAGGTCTGAGGTATTAACCATCTCTAGAGCAGTATTAAAGATAAGAAATAACACACTAATAAATAAACGCCCTTTAATTTGTAGATTTGCCAGAATCACATTAACTTCTAAGAGTTACCTCATTAAAGCCGAATATGGCTGTTCCCTCAGATTTGTGGGTCCACTGGTGTTCATAGAATTCAGGAGATCTCAGACCTCCTCCAACCCCATGTCCATCCCCTGTCTTTCTCACAGTGCTTCAAAGAGAGGCAGCAGTTGTCCCTGCCTCCCTAGGAGGTGGCAAGCATTAAAGTGGCACTTCAAAGTAGTGTTGACTCCATATGAAATGCAACAACTGATTGTCGCTGTGCTTCAAAGGTGGTCCCAGGAAACTATTATTGGCAAGAGCGGCTAATGTATCTGAATCAGAGTTTAGTTTCCATAATGACTTATGCTTTTGCTAGGGCTAACAGGTAGTCTGACCTGAGTTGCCTGAGACAATATGTAGTTGAATCCTTTACAGGTTTTGCATTCTCCCCCCCGCCCCCCGCACCTCTTTTCAGATATTCTCCTCAGGTGCTTTATGAGCCCTGCACTCAGGACATTGTGATGTTCCTTGTTGTGATGCTGTGCAACCAGAACTACATCCGAAACCCGTATCTGGTCGCAAAGCTGGTGGAGGTGATGTTCATGACAAACCCAGCTGTTCAGCCACGGACACAGAAGTTCTTTGAAATGATTGAGAATCATCCTCTCTCCACTAAATTGTTAGTCCCCTCGCTGATGAAGTTTTATACAGGTAAGATATTGTGTTTGCAGGGTATTGATCAACACAGTGAGTGGTGAAAGCTTTGTAGGGCAAGAGGTTCTGTCAGTCTGCTTAGGCTCTAAAAAAAATCAATCAGTCCTTTGGAACATCTTTAGCTGATGCCTTGTCATATTGCTTTCTGACCATCTTTGTGCTGCTTTATTGTAGCCTGACACTAGCAGTGCTGCAGTGGCACTTTGATTCCAAGGCAGGAAAGCTGCTTCTTTTGGGGGGTGGGGGGTGGGGGGGGGACACGTGGCGCTTGGAGCTGAAATTTTTTTGTGCATGAGCTTGTAAGTACTCTGATAGCCACATAAACCTTGGACAGCCCTTGAGGGCTCTGCCCCTGGGAAGTCATCAGTCCCCTTCAATCCACTCTGATGTCCCATCTCTCCTAGCTGCCTTTTGCTTTTCAAACATACATCCCAGGGATCCAGTGAGTCTAGGTGGCCTTTCAACTATCTCAGCTTCAGATCTACCATGATCTGCCAGCTTTACTGCACTGTGGAGCACAGAGTCATAGAACATATAGGCGCTGAATTGAATAGGGCAGAAAAGGAATCCTATAGTCCTACACACAAATGCTATTTTTCTTTTCCTAAAAAAAATAAAAATAAAAACAAAGAGAGCCTAAACTAATACAATATGCAGATATTTTAAATGCACAAAAATTAATTCATTTGAGTATTCTGACTTCACCTTTCTTTCAGTTCTTTTTTTCTTGCTTAATTTCATTATTTGGCTACATCCTGCTGCCGTATTCTGTTTTATGTTAATGTGACCTTTAACTTTTGTACAGTGCCACTTACTCTGGGATGGTCACTACAGAAGAATAAGTGTATAGTATAATCTCCAAGCAGTTCAAAGTTCTCTCTCTAGTAAGCATTTATTGACTACACGGCGCATGTTTTCAGCCACTAATAACCATATTATTTTCCCTGAAAAACACCAACCAATCTGAACAAAAAACCTCAAGTTAATTAGTAAAATCTAAAAAATCAAAACCAAAAGCAATACCCCAGAAAGGCAGAAGAACCATATACCCTATGAGGCACGCTAGAGATTTCATTATTGCTATAGATTTTACATGGATAGTGATCAGATGCTGTGGTGATGAGCAGAAATATTAAACACTGAGAGACATGGATATTGTTAAATCAGATTACTACACATTTGAAAGTGGTCTACAGTTGATGTAGAAACAACGCAATTTCCTGATTTTTGGGGGTGGGGGGGGTTAGGGTGATTAAAATACTCAACATAATGTTGAGGTAGCAGATTTTTTTTGTATTCAGTAATCCAGTTTTTTTATGGGCCTCTATATTGACTTTAATTATTTATCTTTAGCACCTCACACACTGGAGAGCCCAAACAATGCAGATTTTTTTAAACATGGAATAAAAGTAGTATGTAAGGTATTCTCCTCCTCCAAAGATGCTGCATCATGAGACTTGCTTTCCTTTGAAAGGAAGGTTGATTCTGAGAAATAAAGTGAGCAATGCCCCTTTAAAATGGGGACCAAGATGGAGTTTTACAGATGTCAGAGTGGTAGCTGTGTTAGTCTGCATCAGCAAAAACAACAAGACATCTGATGAATTGGATTCTAGCCCAGGAAAGCTTATGCCCAAATAAATGTGTTAGTCGCTAAGATGCCACAAGAATTCCTCGTTGTTTTTACAGATGTGTGATTTATTTTTTTGCAGCTTTTAGCTGTATCTCATCAGTTAGATTGGGGGGGTGGGGGAGTGTGGTACATGGGTACCTAGTAATCAGCACAGCATACTGGAGTGAAATTTTGATGATGGGGTTCTAGTTTTACTACTGGGGTCTTCTATTTTCTTCTCAGATGTTGAGCACACTGGAGCCACCAGCGAGTTCTATGACAAATTTACAATCCGCTACCATATCAGCACCATTTTCAAAAGCCTTTGGCAGAACATAGCTCATCACGGCACCTTCATGGAAGAGTTCAAGTGAGTAAAATGTTGTAAATGCCAGAGATAACTGCTCAGACACTCGCCTTGGATTTCTGAAGTGTGGAGATGACTGGAGTAAGGATCTGAGGCTGATCACTCCAAGTAGGATATGTAGCCGGAGAGCCAGACTACTCAAAGATATTTAGCTTCAGAACATGAAAAAAATGTACAAGACCCAGAGCTGCAAGAAGAAAACTCCCCCCAGTATTTATTTTCAAATGTGCCTCCCTATGCTGCTGCGCATACTGCTTGCTTCTCTGTTGTGTTGGAGGGCACATCTTCTGCACTCTTCCCATTCCTTGGTCATGTTATGCCACAGATACTGTGGAAAATGTGCTTCCTTTAGTCTTTGTTAGTTGCCACCTTATGCTTCTTCTGAGTGTTTTCCTGAGCTCACAGTGGTGATCCCAGTTGGGAACCACTGTGTATTTTTCTGAGCATACTTTTTTTTGTTTCCAGTTAAATCATAGAATATCAGGGTTGAAAGGGACCTCAGGAGGTTATCTAGTCCAACTCTCTCCTCAAAGCAGGACCAATCCCCAAATCCCTAAATGTTCAATCCCTCAAGAATTGAACTCACAACTCTGGGTTTAGCAGGCCAATGCTCAAACCACTGAGCTATCCCTCCCCCCACAATTGTTAATATCTGTCATCGTGTTATAGTCCAAATGTGCAGAGACAGGGATTATCTGTTTCATCCTTTTATTCCCCCTGCTGGTCTGTCCCAGATTTCATTTCCAGACTCTGGTGGCGTTTATTTGAGCCTCTCATGTGAGTACCTAGATATTTGACAATTTTTCTGTCGCTGGCCAACAAGAACTGCTTTATCCATTGAAAAAGGATTTTCCCTCCTCCTGTTTTACTCTTGTTTGGACTCTCTTCTTGCTCTTACTTTGCTATTACTGTCAGGAAGGGGAAGATGCCTCTTTTGATCAGTCCCAGCTTACACGATTAGGCCTTTCCACTATAGCCATTCTAAACACAGAGGAATGTAGGGTGCCTCTGGACTCTGATTCACCTGGCCTGTGGAGTGGGGGAATTAATTATTCAAACCGTGGTATGAAGAAGGAATGTTGCTAGTGCTCCAAACTGAGAGATGCGTTGTGGATTGAATGCTCCTGGGTACTGTGCAGCGATAAATGCATTTCAATGTTTTCCAGCTCTGGGAAGCAGTTTGTTCGCTATATCAACATGCTGATAAATGACACAACTTTCTTGCTGGACGAGAGTCTGGAGTCCCTAAAACGGATCCATGAAGTTCAAGAGGAGATGAAGAACAAAGAACAGTGGGACCTGCTGCCTAGGGTGAGTATGTTTCCCCCCCCCCCCCCCCCCCAGTGCCCCTTCCTTTCTTATGCTAAGATTTCTTTGGCTATGGGGAGCAGCCCCTGGAGGTAGCATTGCTTGCTGCTACCATGGGCAGGGTCACTTTGGAAATTGCTTCCTGAAAGAGAATCCAGGCTGCAGAGCTATGTCAGTGGCATTGGGGGGGGGAGGGTATATGAGGCTTTTAAGAGATTGTGTCTTTAAAATGCTAAATGGAGAGATTGAGGCTTATAATCCTTTTTCAAAGGAAGTTCTGGAAGATGCCCACCAGCTGAGTTCACGTCAAAGAACTGTCCCAGCGAAGAGCTTTTTTTTCTCCTAATGTATTGAGCTCGAAGCAGGCTTTGGGATGGAATGGAAGAGAATAAATTCCAGGATTCAGGGTTGTTATATAATAATTGTATGCATTCACCAACCAATGTCAGATATTTTTATACTGAGGTTACTGATTCAAAAATCTGAAATAAAAAAGATAGATAGAAAGGGAAGATCCATATTGCGGAGTTCCTTTCTGATGAGAATGTTCTAAAGTCTGTATTTTTCCATAGCATTACTTCCTCCTTTTGATACAGATAAGCATTAGCTATCCCAAAACTTTTATACAACAAGAATGTGGACAGCTGGCTCAGATAGAGCAGATGAGTGCAAATCTTGGAAGTGGATAATCCTTACAATGCGAACAGTGGTGGCAAAAAATAGAGCATTAAAGCCCTATGTAAAGTAGGCAGCTGGATTATTCTCTTCTTAAATAGTCTTGGATAAACTTAAAATATACTGGGATAGTAAATGACTGTATGCAGTTGTCCTGGGATTCACTTACCATACAGTTGTGGAAATATTCTGCATGGTTGTAATCTTTGGTGCTTAAGTGGCTGCATGTGTATGTGTGAAGGAGAAGATGGAAGTTCCACTTTGTAGTTATAATGGATTATCTAATTGCAGACGTGTTGATGTCTGTGATGTTTGTCAGAGGGGGAAGAATACAAATTACTGTAGTGAGTTAAAAGTTAGAGATAGAAACGACCGTTTAGATTAGAGTCCAGTCCATTGACAAGTGCAGGATATAATCCCGATAGAAGATTTACCAAATATTAAACTGACAGCTGCACTTGGCTGTAGTCAGCAACACTGTCTTCTTTTCTAGAAGTGGCTCCAACACGGTACCCTGTAGGGAATTAGCATTTAGAACTTTCTCAGGGTTTTGGATCAGCAGAGGCTGATGTAGCCCTTGGCAGGAGGGGGGATAGCTCCATGGCTGATGAAGGTCTCAAAGTCCAGCTGTTACTGTTCCTTACTTTAGACCTAACTTTCCTTCTGGACTTCACAGTATCGTTCTCACATTCGTTGTTGTCACCAAGTGGAACTCCCTATATGAGGAACATCTATATTCCATGTTGATAATTGGAGTCCTACTGACTGGGTGTACGATTGTAAATAACATTCTTCCATACAACCTGTATGGAGTTAGAGTTGGAACAGTTCTGTTTATGACCTCCAGTCCATCCTCCAGCTAGGGCAGAATGGTTCTCTGTAATGTATTCTCCAGCACTTTTGTCAAATCTAGTTTTAATAGAAGATTCGGAAATCATTAATAGGTTGTGACATACAGGTCACAAGTCATGTTTCAAATCTAGGGAAACTTTACCTTTCAGGTGACAAACAGCATGACCTTGACACCTAACAGTCCTGTAGGAGCTTGCTGCTAATTGTTCAGAGCTGAAAGTTGTGCAATAACTGATCCACGTGACTTTCTGATTTACCTTTGAAAGATGTGTGGATCTCTGAGAGCCCTTATCTCTTTCCCATAAAAGTAATTAAGAAAAAAGATTCAAAGTGCAGTTCTGGATCAACAAAGTGACATTCTAAAAAAATCACCTTCACGGCTTCTGCTTCATGTGTTCAGTCAGAATCAGGTTTGCTCTTCTGAAGCCTTTATGACCATTTATCCCTGTTAGCATGGCAGAGCCGTTACTAGGTGAAGGAGTGAACTGACACATCCATAGAATTGTTCCAATTTTAGAAGCTTTATTACCTGTGTTAATGAACAAGCCAGAAAGAACCCAGCCTGACTCTCTGCTCCAACATTGACTCTGCAGTGCTGGTATTTTGGGATAGGGGAGAAACCCAACCCACCCTTTTAATTGTATGTTGAGCAAATTGGATATGGAATCAGTGAGACTCACTAAACATGGGACCCCATCACGATACCATTTGTACAATCATTTTTTGGAGTGATACAGCACTTTACAGCCTTGCTACTATCCACTTTTATACCCCTCCACCACACCAGACTTTTGTCTAGGACATGCGACTGAAGGGGAGCTGTACCTTCAATAAAAGAGCAGCATCTTACAACAACTTGAACCACAGTCTGTAACTCTGCTCCCTGCCAAAAGGATGTTAGATCATGTCCATTAGCTATTGAGTAGGGCGTTATAAGGACTTGTAATTGTGGCATGTTTATTTTCTAGGACCAGCAACAGGCTCGGCAGTCTCAGCTCGCTCAGGATGAGCGTGTGTCTCGCTCGTATCTTGCCCTGGCAACAGAAACTGTTGATATGTTCCATATCCTTACCAAGCAGGTTCAGAAGCCTTTCCTCAGACCTGTAAGTATAAACTGTTCTGCTCTAGTGTTCCTCATTGCCTGCCTGGTTTACAGCTTCTTTAATATGCGGATTGGCTCTTTTTCTTTACAGCTTATAGTAATGTTATCCACGGTGCACTGAAATCTAATTCTAGGCATATGTATTATAGATAGCAATGATTTGGTGCTATAAAATGCATTTCCTTAGTCCCTGAGATGTTAATGGTGCTTTTAGACATGTCACAGATTCCCTTGGTGTTTGGATTATAACAAGCATGTTACGATGATGCTGAGATTGGATGGTAGGAAGGGCATTCTAGGATCTATGTTTGTGGAGACTGTTTCTGTCCTTCCAGCCTGAGAAAAGTCACCATGATTGTTGCAATCTGAAGAGGGACATAGGCATGTGATGTTTTCATCTTGTCACCAGCAGAAGAAACACCACCTGGAATTATATTACTTTTTTTAAATGTGTGTTTTTGGGTAGATATTCAGTACAAGTTGCATTGTTTTCTACTTCATATGATGAACACTTGAGTTTGGATACAAGTATAACTGCTTGGAGATAGCAGTGAGGAAAGGCTCACTGTGTGAAACTTATGAAATCAGTGGCAGTCTTCTTGAAGAGAAATCATAGTCTAATTCCTGAGCCAGATGCATGTGGCCCTTAAGGTGGTGTCCCTTCCCCAGTGCCTCCTCGTTTTCATTTGTACGTTATTTTGGCCTTCTAGGAACTTGGACCACGATTGGCTGCTATGCTGAACTTTAACCTTCAGCAATTGTGTGGCCCCAAGTGCCGTGACCTGAAAGTTGAAAACCCTGAAAAATATGGGTTTGAACCAAAGAAGCTGTTGGACCAACTGACTGATATTTACCTGCAGTTAGATTGTGCTCGCTTTGCTAAAGCAATTGCTGACGACCAGGTGAGCTCCAGAAAGAGAGATGGGTTTGGTGGTGGTATGAGTAAACAGAACTGGCAGAGCTTTGCAGAATCACTCCTGGAAGAGCTTGCCCACTATCTGTGCATTGCCAACCAACCAACCTCCTTCAAATGCATCTTTTCAATTTACTTTCCATGATTAATCTCTGCTTGGGCTCTCTCTTCTCCTTTGAGACAGGTACGTTTATAAAGTGCTTTGCAAACCTATAGTGCTATATAAATAATGTATAGTCATTCTTAGAATATATGTAGCACTTTACATATGCAGATCATTTTACAAACATTAACCATTACCTGCTTAGCCTCCCCTGTGACACAGATGGTCTCTGGCAGAACTGGGATTGTGATCTAAGGGCCTCTTCTCACAAACCTAGGTTCATTCCTCTAGAACATATTTCCTTCCATCAATAATCATTAGAGTGACACTTCTATATAAAATGTTGTCGTGTGTGTGTGTGTGTGATTGATCATATAGATAAACTATGGCTGATCTGTAACCTTGGTTCCTTGTCCTGTTGTTTGAGAGTTGAAAGGACAAATGTTGGTCCAGCGTTGTGTACAAAGCAAGCTTTTCAGAATCCAAAGACCAATAGAAATGTTTCCATGGCAGCTTAGAATTCTGATGGAAATGGTTTTAAAATACATGGACCCGCACTAGAACGCGGGGTTTTGAATCCATGCGCAGTCCTGTGTTAACGCGGGGACCGCATTACCACGGATTCCAATTAAAGGTAATTAAATTTGGGATCCATGCACAGTCCTGTGTTATAAGCGAATTCGCGCTATATAGACGCGCATTCTAGCGAGGGTCTTCTGTAAGTAAATATTCCCCTTTGTGTGTGCACCTCCAAGCAGCAGAACTGTGGAAGTGGCTTGATTGACTTTTTTTTTTTTTCCCTCTCCTCGTGCGGTGTTCCCCGCCCCCTCCCCTCCTCCAGTTAGGCTGAGAAATACAGGAAACAAACAGCATAAATAGAGAAAAGTAAATTGGATTTTTCCGTTCTGATGATCTCACATGGTGTCAATAATGTAGGTAAAAAGATGCCTTTTGTTAACTATCTATAACTTTGAAATTGACAGTGTCCCTTTAACACTATTCCAGTTCCCAGACCATTATGCTTTATTTTAGTTTGTCACCACCTCGCTGCTGTGCATTTGAATTGTAACTAGTACAAATGAGTTAATGTTGCATAACACAAAGCGGCTTCTCATTTAAAAAAAATAAAATAAAAAAGAATGGGGGAGTGACTAGTGTCTTGTCAATGACAGGAAGGATAATCCAAGAAAATACATGATGCTATAATAGCGATTGGGTAAAAAGTGTATTCTAAAATGTCACCTGTGTGTGGCAGAGATGTTCTGATGCATCTCTGATTTACAAATCCTAGCACGTAGAAGAAATTTGAAGAGCTTTGCCAGCCCCCAGGCGCAGTGCCATAGTTATGTTCTCCCCTCCAGGTTGGCATGGAGTTTGGGTGGGCACACTGTGTCCTGAGCATTGAATACAATGTTTCAGTGAGATCTATAATACAGAGTAGAGAATTACCACTGTGTTTAGAACACTTTAAAATTCCCGAAGAAAACAGAAACTCGTCAAACCCAGTATGTTAAATCGTGTTTGTTCCTTAGCTCAGTCTCATACTGTGTAGTTTAATAGGTGTTTATTAAAACAGGGCTTTTGAAACTATGAAAATAAAATTTGAAAGGCTTATTTCAAAGCCCAGCACTCTGAAGATACGTGTAGGTGGCTTTATAGTCTCCAGAACATGAGCAGTTTGCAAAAGTCCTTGTATATAGCTTTATTCTTAAGTTTTGGTTAAACTCATGCCTAAGTCAGTTGAAGCTGTAAAGTGTGCGTTGTGCCTGTGGCAGGTGTAGCTGTGCAGTTCTAGAAGCAGTGTGCTGCATGGTGCATCGAACTGGCAGGCTCCCAGCAGGTACCGACTCCCTCACTCAGACTTCTTGCTCATTTTTGCAGCAGGATTTTTTTGCTGTTAAGGATCATTCTTCTTCTGTCCCTTCCCAGAATTGTCTTCTACTTTTGTCACACAGATAAACAAATCATCAGACTATCCCTATAGCAACTGCATGCCCGTTTTTAGCTGGTTCACCCCCCCCCCCCCCAATGCACCTGATTACCAGTATCCTGCTGGTGGGTGGGCTAGATACTCTGTGCTTTCATCCTTGTTTTCAAGATTTCCCCAGTGTCATACTGATTCCCACATCCCAACACTTGCATGGCATGTAACTACCCTTGGCAATAATTATAGCAATTAATAATTCAGAAAAGCCAAACTCTAGGTGATGTTTCCACCAACATGTGCGAATTCATCTGTGTTCATATTGTGCCTTGTGGAAAAAGATGACTCTATATTCTAATCAGTTATCTCAGTTGCAAGGCAGGTTGGGAGATTTGGGCACACTGCTATTCCTCCTTACTGCATCACCTTGTGCCATGATCATCTCACAAGCAAATCAGGGTTGGGATGAATCCGTTATTGGAAGAATACCTAAAAGAAATGATTGGGGGATGGTGGTGATTCAGTAGATGACACTCTTCGCTCTGAAAGAGGTGGTAGTGGAGCCTGTGTAGTTGAAGCTGCCATTCTTTTAGATGAAATATAAAATATACGTCTTGTGTTCATAGCACGTGTCACAAAAGTAAGGGTGGTAACCCAGGTGTTCTGAGTAAACACCAACTCTGACAATTAAGTTCAGCCTCCATAAACTCCTCTACAACTCCAATTGGATATAGTACTCTTCATTTCCTATCCTACATAGATACACTGGTGCAGCAGCTGCACTCCATTCCAGAGGTAGCTACATTTCAGTGCTCAGTGAAGTGATTCCTCTATATCCTCTTGCCTACCTCACATTAGTGTTAAGGCTTAATTAGTTAATTTTTACAAAGCGTTTTAAGATCCTTAGATGAAAGATGCTATAACTGAGCTAAGTTGTCACTAGTTCACATTTTTTCCTTATGCTGCTTGCTTGCAGAGGTCCTACAGCAAAGAGCTATTTGAGGAGGTTATTTCAAAGATGAGGAAGGCTGGAATCAAGTCCACAATAGCAATAGAAAAATTCAAACTGCTGGCAGAGAAAGTGGAGGAAATTGTTGCCAAGAATGCCCGTGCAGAAATCGATTATAGCGATGCGCCAGATGAATTCAGAGGCAGGTTGATTTTTTTTAATATTAACTTTTTGTGGGGGTGGGGAAGAGTTCAGTTGCTTAAAGTATGTATAAGGTATGTATAATTTAGACCTGTGATTTCTAATGGAAACAGCCTATTGTTCTCTGTAGTCCTGAATCTTCCACCAATTCAGTGAAACAGTTCAGGTTTGAGTGAAGAGAGCAAAGCTGTTCATGGACTGTATTATTCATAACTAGCCATGTGCTTAGACCAGCTTTGCAAACATGGGTCATAAAACAGTACAAGATCTCTGAGAGCATAGGGAAATGCTCGCACTTTACACTTCGTTCTCCTTCCTAACTTTAAGTGAATGGTCAGCTCTGCATTCTAGGGCAGCCTTCATCCCAGCAATTCCCCATTTCCAGCAGCAGTTGCCCACCTGTATGAGATCTAATCTGATGCTACCTTCACACCAATTCTGGATCAGTTGGCAGGAGACACCTAAGAAAGCTGCTTTTCCTCCCTTTGGGTTACCCTGTGTCACTTCAATAATGTATCTCATCCTCAATGATCCAGAGAGATTCACCAGGTCACTTCTGTGCTGTGAGGCATCAGGAAAGCACTTACTTTTTCTTCTGTTTCTTTAATTTAATTACATAAGCTTCATCTGTCTCTTCAGATCCACTCATGGACACTCTTATGACTGACCCTGTGAGGCTGCCATCTGGAACGATCATGGACAGATCAATCATCCTACGACACCTGCTGAACTCCTCCACTGACCCCTTCAATCGGCAGACACTGACAGAAAATATGCTAGAACCAGGTAGCTCTGCCTTCGTATTGATGGAGAGTTGTACCCTTGGGTATGTCTCAGGCTTCTGAAGGGCAGTGTCATAGCCTGGATAGAACAGCAGTCCTGTTCTGCCCTTCCCTCTCTCAGCTTTGGCCCCGAGTCTCTCAGAAAAGTTCTAAGTTTTATTCTTTGCAGTCTGTCTTTGTATTGTTCCCTTCTTTATCTGAATGAGTCCAGAGCTCCCACCATTTAGGCTAGTGCATTTTATAATGGTAGGTAAATACTATATTCACTTCATAGATAGATAAAGTGAGGTAGAGAGAGATTAAGTGATTTGCCTGAAGTCACACGGCAAATTCATTACCAGCGCAGAAAATAGAGCTCTGGGGTTCCCTCTTCATTCTCTGTCCTAACCCTAACCAAAGGACAGCACTATTTGTCCCATAGTGGTTTCTCAGCTTAATGTTTCTATAACTTACAAATTTCACATTAACCATTTAAATTTTTTTCTCTTCATTCCAAGTGCCAGAACTGAAAGAGCAAATCCAAGCTTGGATGAGAGACAAGCAGAACACTGACCATTAAAAACTCCCTTGCAGTGCACGCCAAGGCCAATGAGAAGAGCAGGGCATGGATTGATGTAGTGATGATGGTGCATATAATCCATTGGAAGCTGAAGACGGAATTAACGTTCAGGGTGCCCACCACCACTGACTTGTAGTAATGACCAGAAGCATGTGGACGAGAAGAAAAGCAGCTTAATTCTTGTACATATATTTAAGTGATAACAATGGTCAATAGTGTGGAGGACAAATTAGGAAGTTTCTAATGTTACAAAACAAAGTCCTTCAATATGTCACAATTTGGGGGTTTTACAGCTGAATTATTTTAGCAAAAACGAATGGATCAGGGCAGCATCCCTTCAACTTTATTTTTTACAGCCAGATATTCATTAATTTGATTGTGGTTAGAACCTTGGACACTTTGCTGCTAAAATAACATTTTTTTCCCTTCCCTCCTCTCCCCCCAAACCTGCACTGCTGTCTTTTTTTTTGGTAATGCAAACGAAAACAAAATTCCCCAGTGAAAATAGTCCTTCCCCTGCCCCCAGGAGAACATATTCTGTGAGATAATTGTGCCTGCAACAAAGTGTTAATCTTGGGATCGTATTTTTATATTATACATATTCGCATATTTGTTTTTTAATTGGTGTTAGATGACACACAAGAATAATAATTTAAAAAAATTTTGACACACGGATTTTAAGTTGTTCTTTGAGATGTCCCTTTTCTTTATGTTGAATAGAGAAAATCTTGATGCTCTGGTATTTTTGAAAAGCCTTATGATAGAACATGTTGAAACAGCTACCAAGGAGGTGTTTGGGAATGCCAGGACTTCAGTGACTTAAAAAAAAGAAATAAATAAATTCTTTTAAAGCCGGAGACATAGTATGCTAAGTGACAGTTCTGAGCCGTTACAGTTTGTCTCTGGAGAGTGGATCCTTTTATTCTTGGAGCCTGTAATTTGGGGTGGGGGTCATTTTTATGTTGCGTACCAGTTTGTATCCATGGCTTGGCCTTACCAAAGCAAAAAGGGTGCAGGAAATGTAGAATTACATTTTTTAAAAAAAACTAAAACCAAAAAAAAAAAAAATTTTTTTGTATTACTGCCCCCTGCTTAAGATACTTGAATTTCCTTTTTAAAAAGGATTTGAAACCGCAGTGTTTTAAAATTAAGCCTGTAAAAAAAAAAAAAATTGTTTCTTTTTGTTTTTCGCTGACAGTGTCCTCTGTTCAGTTCCTGACTCTTGAACTAAAATAAATGGTGATACACATTCGCAAGGAACCTTCTGTCTCCCCATCTTTCAGTGACTTGTTGAAGGAGGGGAAAGGATGGAATGGTTAGGTGGGAATGGCCTATTTTGCTGCTGGAAATCTTGATAATCAATTTAGGGTTCCAGAGGAAAAGCAATTAGACATGAAAAGCTGCATAAACATAAATGCAGATTCTCCTCTTGTGGAACCGTCAAGCTAATGCTCTTTTTCCCAGCTGGGAGAGCTTCACACCACTTCACATCCATTCCATGGCTGAGTAGGGAGTGAGGTGGACAGGCTCCAGAACAGAGGCTTGTTCAGCCTCTTCAGTCAACCACAACATAGATACTTGAGAGGTGGGATAAATGAGAAGAGAAAAAATGTGAAGGGAGGAGTATTTGGCTGCAGTGCTAGTGAGATGGAGAATCCTGGGGTGTGTGGATGATTGAAGAGTCTTTTCTATCACTTCTTGGCTGATTTATCCATAACTTGACACTGAGGGCTTTAAAAACAAAACAAACCCACACAAAAAAGCTACCTTTGAAGGAGCACTTACCATCACACTTGGTCATGGCTTTTGGGTTCTGCCATAACTGTGTGATGATCAATAAGGAATGTCCCTTTCACAAACTAAATTTTTGTAAAGATAAGGCCTAATTAATTTTGTGTGTGTAAACACTGATTAATCTCACTACTTACAATAGGGAAGACCTCTAATTATCAAAGCTTTATTGCTTAAAGCTATTAGAAAAGCCCTGCAAGAGTTATGAATTCATCATTAGTTTGTCGGAAGAGGCATATTCCGCAATGTGCTTGTTTGTTTTTAATGCGTGGGCTCTAAATTTTCATGGTTTCACCTTGTTGCTCTCTCAAATGTGCTCATTTCCCTTGACAGCTCTGAACATGTGTTTGGGGAAAGGAGAGATGGAAAAATTCTTAGTTCCCATTCAGCTGTTACAAATTAGATATTTGCATTGATAGATTTGTCTCTTCTCTCCTGTGGCTTATCTGCTTTTGGGGGTAAGGATGCCTGAAACCATAAGCAATCTCATGCAGATCTAGGACTGATGATTAAAATGTGAAAAGTGCAAACTGAAGACAGAGAGGATCCATCCTTCATTGATGGAAACTGAGACTAAGTCGAATACATTCCTCACTAATTACAAGTACATCTTGTCTAGGCCCGGAGGGCTCCTATTGCCTAAGTGTGCAGAAATCTATCACTGCTATTTCACTTTGAGTACTGTATTCAGTGCTTAATTTTTTGCCAGGGCTGATCCCTGACACTTCTAAGTTTGACAGTTCATAGTCCTGGCACCTCTGGGCTTGCTGCATCAGTTATGAATGTAAAACAATTGGTTGAGCCCTGGCATCTCTTTCATTACAAATTAAACACTGACAGTATTCAATACAAAAGACTGATCCACAGTGGAATCTTATGCAGAAGGGTTATCATTTGACCATCCTTTTCAATGGGAAAGCACAATAGAAATCTCACTCTTTTTAGTCTATATAAATAGTTATGACATGTGTATTTTCTTCCACCTCTTCCCATCCAAGCATCAACAGAATAAGAATGGCCATACTGAGTTAGACCAAAGGTCCATCCAGCCCAGTATCCTGTCTACCGACAGTGACCAATGCCAGGTGCCCCAGACGGAGTGAACCTAACAGGTAATGATCAAGTGATCTCTTTCCTACCATCCATCTCCACCCTCTGACAAACAGACGCTAGGGACACCATTCCTTACCCATCCTGGCTAATAGCCATTAATGGACTTGCCCTCCATGAAATTATCTAGTTCTCTTTTAAACCCTGTTATAGTTCTTGCCTTCGTAACCTCCTCAGGCAAGTAGTTCCACAGGTTGACTAGATGCTGTGTGAAGAACTTCCTTTTATTTGTTTTAAACCTGCTGTCCATTAACTTCATTTAGTGGCCCCTAGTTCTTATATTATGGGAACAAGTAAATAACTTTTCCTTATCCACTTTCTCCACACCACTCATGATTTTATATACCTCTATTATATCCCCCCTTAGTCTCCCCTTTTCCAAGCTGAAAAGTCCTAGCCTCTTTAATCTCTTCTCATATGGGACCTGTTCCAAACCCCTAATAATTGTAGTTGCCCTTCTCTGAACCTTTTCTAGTGCCAGTATATCTTTTTTGAGATGAGATCACATCTGTATGCAGTATTCAAGATGTGGGCATACCATGGATTTATATAAGGGCAATAAGATATTCTCTGTCTTATTCTCTATCCTTTCAATGATTCCTAACATCCTATTTGCTTTTTGACTGCCGCTGCACACTGCGTGGACATCTTCAGAGAACTATCCACGATGACTCCAAGATCTTTCCTGATTAGTTGCAGCTAAATTAGGCCCCATCATATTGTATGTATAGTTGGGGTATTTTTTCCAATGTGCATTTCTTTACATTTATCCATGTTAAATTTCATTTGCCATTTTGACTCATTAGAATGAACTCAGGGCTGGTCTACACTACAAAATTAGGTTGGTTTAACTACATTGCTCAGGGCTGTGAAAAATGTCACCCCCTATATGATGAAGTTAAGTTGACCTAAGCCCTGGTACTATTTGTGGATAATGGGACAGGCATGCCCCCTCAACCAAAGGGGGGCTGCCATTGGACCCAGGCTGCACCTGTATACTGGGGACAACAAATGGAAAAACAGGAACAGGAGTGACGTCAAAGGTTGAAAATCAGGGATCCAGATGAGAATACAGAACAAAGAACCCCTGACAGTAGTACACCTTTGTGGGTACACAGAGGTCGTTCGGGAGGTTACATCAACTCATTTAGATATTTGCCTAGTTTTACAACAGGTTACATAAAAAGCACTAGTGAAGTCAATACAAAGTAAAATTTCCTATGATGTGTTGATACTGCTCTATATACTAAACACTGAAATATATGTACAATATTTATACCCTAATTTATTTATTTATAATTATATGGTAAAAATGAGAAAATAAGCAATTTTTCAGGAATAGTGTGCTGTGACATTGTTGTATGTTCTGATTTTGTAAGCAAGTAATTTTTAAGTGAAGTGAAACTTGGGGGTACACAAGACACAGCAGAATCCTGAAAAGGGTACAGTAGTCTGGAAAGATGGAGAACCACTAGGATAAGGGACCAGAAATAGACCTCACAGTCACAGAACATACCCCCTCCCCAGCTTTCCTGCTCCTAATGTGATGGAGGGCGATCTTGGCCAGTGCCAGCAGGGAGTTGACAAGGAGGTCTTGCAACTCCATGGGGCCACAGATGCAGTGTGTAAAAGGAGGTGTGGGAAGAAGTGCAGCCAGGACCTCAGTATAAGGTGCTGGAGGAGAACTAAGCCCTGGTGAAATAGACAGCAAGAGCTACCTACTTATTCCCTCTGAGCCATGGATTTACTAGTGCCAGAACCCCTTCCATTGCTGTAGTAAGTGTCTACACCAGTAGTCTCCAAACTTTTTTGATCGTGCACCCCATTAGTTAAAAATAATTTTGAGCATGCACCCTGTGCTGCGCCAGCTCTACCATTTTTGCCGAAGTGCAAAAAAAAAAAAAGAAAAAAAAAAAAAAAAAAGCCGCTTGGACTTCTGTCCGAACTGCTGAAGCAAGGGGGGAAAAAACAACTCCTCTACGCACCCCCAAGGATCCTCTTGCGCATCCTTGGGGTGCGTGCACTCCACTGTGGAGACCACTAATCTACACTACGGCAGCACTACAGCAGGTGTGCTGCTGTAGCATTTCTAGTGTAGTCACACCCTTAGGAAGTTTCGTTAGGCTTATCAGGGAGAAGGGTGGGTGGTATGTAAACTTGTTGCAGGATTTAAAAGTCTATTAGATATGAAGTAATTTACTGTGGTTGATTTGGCTTTTTACTAGTGTAATTAAGATCAGAATTTGACCTGGAAAGTTTGATGTACTACATTCTGCTGCAGAACTACCATGGACATCAGTTATAACTCATCAAGGAAAAGCTGCCAAAGGAAATAACTGTGTTTTGAGAAAAGAATACCAAATGTTTCAGAAAGGCATTGAATCAAGCAAGTCATCAAATCAAGCATAAAAGCTTTTTGAAAGTTCAGCATTCATAGTGTGCTATACATAAGACAGTAAGAAAATTATATGAAATTTAGCATAAATGTCTAGCACTTGAAACAGTGCCATCTTCATCTAGGATGGATTCAGGAACCTTTGAGCATGTGCAGTTGAAGGCTAATAAATCTCAATGAACATGTAAGGGAAATAATATAAACTAAAATCCCAAGTAAACAGTCTTCAAATGAGGAACAATTCAGTTGAATCAAAATGGCTGGTCCCACCTTTGCTATGTACAGCTGGACCTGAAATACAGGGGAAATAGGTGGCTAAAACTTAGAGAAGCAGCCTCCCCTACATATTGTAGATAGCGCAAACTATGCTTTAGTGAATTAAAGCAGGAATCAGTTTGACACTTGCTGTAATATTATGGCTGGGCTTTTCAAAAGGATGTGTCTACAAATGAGTTAATTAAACTTGCTGAGCTGCATGTGTGAAGCTAGAGACTGAGTTGAGGGCTCCTAGGAAAGTTTCCTTAAACGTTCATGAGGCCACCTCCACTGCACCCCTGGCTTCAGTCAGAGGAGAACTGAAGCCCAAATAAGAGAGACATTTTGGTTTTCAAAGTGGCCACAGAAAGCAATGGCACTTTCCAACCAGTTCTGTCTGGTAAAATAAAATTTAACTCCCCACCCCCCATATGAAAAGACTATGAATGTCCTAGTCACTCAGTTTTTCACAGCAATCCAATTCATGGCTTCCACTCCAAAGCAGACTGCCATTTGCACACTAGTCACCTGAAAAGCAGTATTGTGATTGTAACATTAGTGCTGTTTGGAAAGCATCACATTCTTTCTGAGGAATTAATTAGAGATCATCAAACTAGATGTACAGCAGGAATCTAATAATACCAATAACGTGCATGGTTCATATCATGCATGGAAATAAGGCATAGGTTTTTAACTGTAATTAATCATGGGAGCAGTTTACCAAAGATTATGGTGGATTCTCCATCACTGACTTTTTAAATCAAGATTGGATGTTTTTCTAGAAGATCTGGTCTAGGACTTATTTTGGGGAAATTCTATGACCTGTCTCAGTGGTTCTCAACCAGGAATATATATATATCCCTGCGGATATATAGAGATCTTCCAGGGGGTACATCAACTCATCTAGATATTTGCCTAGTTTTACAACAGGCTACATAAAAAGCACTAGCGAAGGCAGTACAAACTAAAATTCCATACAATGACTTGTTTATACTGCTTATATACCACAGACTGAAATGTAAGTACAATATTTATATTCCACTCCCTTTATTTTATAATTATATGGTAAAAATGAAAAAGCAATACTTCTTCCCTAATATTGTGCTATGGCACTTTTGTATTTTTATGTCTGTGTAAGCAAGTCATTTTTTAAGTGAGGTTTAACTTGAGGGTACGCAAGATAAATCAGACTCTTGAAAGGGGTACAATACTCTGGAAAGGTTGAGAGCCACTAGCCTACTTCCACCAAATAGCCATCCATTATCCTCTCCAATAATCTCTCCTTGCCCTCCCCTCCCTGGACAGGTTTCTTGTATGACAGAATATAGCATCTTCATGGCAAGGGCTATCTTAGTGCATTTCTAGAACACCATGTAAACTTTCCCACACTATATAATGACTTCATAGTAATATAGGCTGCTACAGTCAAAGGGTCAGATTGGGCTAGTTTATGGCAGTATGATACATCATTACCCTTTTGCTACTGCCTTCTCATTCTCCAGAATATATGATTAAGGTCAGAAGAGATCATAACAATTTTGTCTGACCTCCTACATGACAAATCCTTCACCAAATGATTCCTGTATTAAGTCCATAACTTCTGGATTAGCTAAAGCATATCTTTTAGAACGACATGTGATGGAGAATCCACCCTATCCTTCTAAGTTGTTCCGATGTTTAATTACTCTCCTATAAAAAATGTCTGATTTCTGGTATGAACTTATCTAGTTTCAGATCCAGTTGCTGGATCTCAGACATTTGTCTGCTAGATTAAAGAAATTTCTTACTGTCAATCTTTTCCCCCATGTAGATATCTAGGCCATGTCTACACTTACAGTGCTACAGCAGCACAGCTGTATCACATGTGGTGAAGACACTCTATGACGATTAAAGAGAGCGCTCTCACCAGGAAAAAAAACAAACAAACAAAAAAAACAACAACCCTGGAAGCAGCATAAGTTATGTCAGCAAGAGAAGCTCTCCCACCACCATAGAGCTGTGCACACTAGCACTTATATCAGTGTAACTTCTGTCGCTTATGTCCAAGTGACATAAGTTTTGCCGTCATAGGTGGTAGTGTAGACATAGCTTTGGACCATGATCAAGTCACCTCTTAAACCTTCTCTTTGTTAAGCAAATTAGATTGTGAGCCCTTCTCTTTCACTACAAGGCTGGGGCCTGTTTTCTGTGGGCACGCAGTCACACAGAATCCCCCAAGGAGTAAACGTCTTTAAAGAGCAGACGTGAGAAGTGAACACAGTCTTCTAGTAACTGTCTAAGCACTGACGCATACAGTAGAGGTAACATCTCCCTACTTCTACTCAGTATTCCCCTACTTATACAAATAAGTTTATTGCCTTTGCTCTCTTAGCCAGTTGCATCATACTGTCAGCTCACGTTCAACTGGTTATCCCCATAACACAAAGCCCTGTGGAGTCACTGCTTTCCAAAATACTGTCCTCCACCTTGGGTGACCTACATTCTGGTTTCTACTATATATAAACCTTACATTTAATTGTATTAAAGTGCATGTTGTTCAACAGATTGCTCTGTAGAACTGAACTGTCATTTACCCCTCCACTGTTTGTGGTCTGTTCTACCAGGCATGATAAGTTTTCTTCCAAGTCGTCGATAGAGATATTAAACAGGATTGGAACAAAAACAGATTTAAGGAGGGGGGCCCCAGTAGAAACACCTCCACTGGATGATGATTCCCCATTTACAATTAGTTAAGGATGTGTCATCCAGTTGATGGCTTGCTACTGTTAACTCTTCACTGGGACTCAGGACATCCTCATGCTGTCATCAAAAGGCAATGCTGCTTCAGCCACTGACTGACAAGCCCCTTCTGCTCCTGTAGGCTTCATATTAAAAAATAGTTTCCCCAACTCATTTAAGCACAGGAATATAAAAACAAACCCTTACCCATCTCTAACTGTTTAGGGAGCACATCAAATTAATGTTGTGGTGGCACTCAACTGTACTTGTATGTATTAAGCTCATGCAGATGTATGCAACTGTTACGTAACATTTCCTCTTTTCTTGTAAAAAGATTATATGACTAAATTTTTATTACAGGAAGTTTGGGGGGTTGCAAGTTACTCTTGGAGCCCTGAAAGCTTCTTTTCTACTACATTTTCCTCTTTAAATCCACACCTATTCAAAAGCAAGGTATTGTAGTGATCAGCCATCCCAGCATAGGAGGGTCTGGATTATCTAGAATCCAGCAGCATTTCCAGTTCAGTTGGTCAGAAGTATTTCGAAGAGCAGCCTATAGGGTCTCCAGCACCTCACAGAAGTGAAGGACTAAGAGACTAAAATGTTTGACGATGCTGTGGAGGTAGAGTGACCCCATAGGGTTCCACTTACCTAAGACAGAAACTGCCTGCTGGGGTCATGGGCAACTTGTGCATGGGGGAGTGTGCAAATGAGCAGCTCTGCTTTCAGTGTCAATCCAGCTGTGCGTGGGGTACTGGGTTAATCCTCCATGATGACAATTTAGGAGCTAGTCGTTTTGGGATGTTGGAGGACTGCCAAAATGAAAATGATTCTAATGTAATGGAATAGTTATATGCCAAGGTACAATGTCTAAATACAGGCAGTGTCCTGTATTTAGCAGAGGTTGCCAAAGGACGCACAAAGAATTTAACATTTAAGCACTTTCCAAAAGCAAAAAAACAATCCATATTCTGAGATTTAAGGAGAACCTCCATGTTTTCTCTCATGTTGCTACCTAGGTGTAGAACAACCACCTCGATCATGTATGCCATGCAACCTCCCTCCTCAATATCCACCTTTTCCCGCCCCTCACAATCTTTTAATTGATTCTCTAATTATATCCCTTTAAACAAAGTTATTCTAAACAAACCAAACCTTAGGAACTAGGGTACTGCAACTGTACTATGCCAACAACCTCAGCCTTATTCTGCATATCCCTTCTTCCTTCCCTCCTCTCCCCTGCTTTTCCCTCTCTCCCACTGTTCTGGATCAATTTAGAAGTTAAGTTCCTCTGAACAGGAATTATATCACATACCATATACACTTAGCATATTTCTGTACATCAAGTTAACCATGGCAATTTGTAGAGGGGATGTTCCGTAATCAGGCTAAAGCTTTAGATGCATTGTAGCTCTACTACACAACGGATGTGTGTTGTAGCCAGGTTATGGGACTAACATTTTAACTGTAGTGTAGATACTATTTTAAGAAATTAGTATACATTTTGGACACCCGCTGTAATCCCATATGTTAAAATACATCCTTTCATTTAAAGATTCAATCAGTAACCTCTATTTGCCTCCCTGAATAGAAAAAGACCTATATAAAAAAATTCCTGAGATCAGTCATTATAGAAGTCATAAGACAGAAAAATCGATCTCTTTAAAAACAATACAGAAACTAAAATACTCTTCAGTCAATTACTGTCCCAAACAACCAAGTGGCAGCCCTCAAACAAAAGATGGTATCAATCCAGTACCTTTTGAAAGGGCTTATGTTACTGGACTCCTCTTACCAGGTGTGTGTCTGGAGGAAGCTATTATTGCTGACAGAGACTGATATATTGGAAAAACAGATCAGAGGAGAAAAAATATTAGAAAATGGAGAAGTTATACTAAAATGTATTTAAAAAAAAACACAACCCTGAAATAATACATACTTCTCTCAAAATCCTCAGAATGGGACACAAATATTGTTCTCTCGCCTGTAGTCAGAGCTTTTTATTTTTATCTCTCCATGCTGAATTTTCATCTAATTTTTTAAACACAAAGAGGAAGGCTGATGATTCATGCTGCGTCACACACACCAAAAAGAGCATTTTTTTCTGATTTTAATATTTAAGGGCATCTTGGAAATGTGTTAATGCCAAGACATTTTTGGCCGTCCCAGTTTGGATGCTTTTTACTGTGATTGTTTTGCTGCCTCGGGAGAATGCAATTTTTAGAGTCTTTGAAATGATTGTTACAATAGCTTTTCCATTATTTTCTACCTGTCTCATGTTGCTGTAATTGCTGAATCTGCTTTCCCCAAGGTAATTGTACCATACTGTCTCCAGAGATGACATCACAGAGTGATAATTTCCTTCTCTTCTGCTATTCAAATCAGATTAAATTCATCCCTGTATGGGGGGGGGGGGGGGACACCACAATACATATGCATCACTTCAATCCCACTTAAACCTAAGATGGGGTCCTTCAGAAGAGGTGGTAGGACTCATCTAGTGCATAGGCCATGAGTTCAGGTGAGACATGCATTTACCTCATGCTGAGCCCTTACATGGGGGTAAATTTTATCCACAGTGAGCATTGTGTTCTGAGTGGAAGAAGGGATGGACACTAGAATCAGAAGACTGCATGTGCTTTGGAAATAACAGATAGGCAGTTCTCACTGAGTAAACTGGAAGTGTCAGGAAGGAGTGGCTAGTAGAAATGTGTAATTTCAGAGAAGGAACCAGACAGGAAATATCGCCCAGGAAAAGATAATAGAAATATACAGATGCTCCTGATTTTCTCTCTGGGTTGCACTGAGAGAGGTTTGAACTGCTTCCCCAACCTGTTCTGTCATAACAAAATTAAAAATGTTTTCCCCTCCTTTGACTAAAATCTTGTCTAAGTTCTGGTGAAGGAGAAATGAGAATGTTGTGTTTGTTTTGTAAAGCATTCTGGTGAAGGAGAAATGCTAATGTTGTGTTTGTTTTGTAAAGCATTTTGTATATTTCCTGCACTACACAGATAATTTAGATGACATGGCATGGGGATTTAGGGTCAGAGCCACAAATTATTAGACCAACAGATTCCTGGTCATTTGCACCTAGATAAGCAATTTTACACTGCATTGTAAGAAATGTCACCTGCATCCATTGACGTCACTCTGTTGCATTTGTATTCAGAACTGTTCCTACATAGAGCATTTAGAGGACTGGTGGGTGGATGGTTGTTTTGTAGCTTAGGAAGTTCTGGGTTCCTTTGAATTGACACTGTGTGAGTCAGTTGCATTAACTATGTGTTGTCAATAACTGCTCCACATTACATCACTCAGAACATAAAATTACTAATTACCTACAAGTTGACATGGGGTCAAGCTGCAGAGTTGAAACAGACATTAGAACATGCTTGAAGTATAGGGATGTGTCAATCTGCAATTTTGGTTCATTCCATTAGTTGAACAGGAGCTAGTCATGAAGTTTGGCTCTGGACTCTCCCAAATTTCAGGGTTGTTTGGATCTGGGTTTCTGTTCAGGTCCATTTCTAATTATAAGTTTAAAACAATAAACAAAGGAAAAAATCACTTGTTAGTGTTGGGAGAAATTTATCCATGACTTAACTTCAGTGACTTCAATGGAGTTATATCAGGGACCACTTTGGCCCATTCAATTTACCCATCTTCCCCCACAGTATCATCCATCAGGTGAACTAGCTCATACTTAGTTCGTACAAAGAGATAGCGTATTTTATATACTTTGTAACTGACAAAGAAAAACAAACAAACATTTAAGAACCTGCATGTAATTCCACTCTATATGGTGACAGTTTAAGCCTCAAGGTATCTCCTCCTAAAATCCTTTTTATCCTTTTCAGAAAAGCCATTACCCCAACAGACACTCAAGGAGCACACTAAGCTATTCCTTTTTGCAATCAATCCTTAGGTACTGTTATATTTATTCAGTTTACAGACTTGTATGAAATTTGGTGGTGAACCTCCTTAAGGCCCTTTCTTCTTCTGCCCATGTGTTTGGAGACCATTTGTCATTGCACAGAAATTCCTATAAATGACATTGTGGGATTTTTTTAAATCATGGTTTTAAGACCTAAGTTAACTGATACAAGGTTGCTCCTAATTAGTAAAAAATGTCTGTTATAGAAAAATGATGCATAAACAAATGGTTTACAGGATCTTTGAGTGAAATTAAACACCTCCAGCTGTCACCAGGGAAAGCTGTGGGATACGGTGACAACAAAACAGATATCTGACATTAATAATTTATAGTAGGCTTTTAAAGATAGGATTTTTTAAGAAGGCAATGTCAAATGCTTTAGGCACCAGATTCAATCTTGCTTAGATTCTTTGTTTACTTCTAAATCTAATACTCTCATCAACAAGAACTTGAAAACCATAACAATGGTAATTTATAGGACCTATAAAACTACATTTTGTTCTTGCTTTGCAGGTTCTGCAGCAATGTTTAACTAGCAAGTAATGTTTCCACATCTGTACTGACAATCATGCTGCCATGCAAAGAATCACTATGAATGCAAGTTAAAATTGTAGCTGCTAAACAAAAACACTTATGCTCATGTCAACTTGATCCAAAAACACATCGCGGGTGGGGGGGGGGAAGGGAAATAAAGGTTTGCCAAATAGAAAAGGACAAATAATACAATGCCCACCCCCCCCCTTTTTAAGCTTCTTAGAATGTGTCAAAAGGAATGCAGATTACTACAAACAAATATTGAACACTGTGATTGAGAGGAACAAAAATAAATCTTGTACTGGATATAGAAATCTTGGGTATCAAACATTTGCAAAAAGTAAATTGTGCTCAATAAAAGACCAGCATGACAGTACAATTCTTCAGCTTGTTGGTTTACATTCTGGAATGCTCAGTTTAAATCCATGATATTGCGGTGAGACGCTCTGCCTTACAATATTCAACAGCAACCCCTCCAGTTAACTCAGGAGGAAAATTCAGTTCTCAAGGGAGTCCCATCCATTTCATCTCTGCCAAAAGGACAGTGCTGCAAGACAAGGCCTGGAGAAACACAAGCAGGCATCCTCATAGCTCCAGCAGATATACAGAGTAAAATCACTCCACACAAGAGATGTAATCTTTAATCTTAATTTAAAATATAGTTTTAAAAGCTAAGATTTAATTACAAAGATAGCAGAAAGATTTTGGGTGTTAGGATGATGCTGAGTGACTGGGTTTCAGTCTCTAGAACCACTCAAGTTTTAGTTGTGGAGTGGGTGTGAAATTCTGCAATTGGAAAGCTGAGAGATTAGAATGTGATTAGAATTTCTGTGAAAGATGAACAGACTGTCAAAAGCAATATGCAGACTCTGAGGTCTGCTAAAATGAACATCGAGACATATTGATACATTACATAAATACTGACCTTAGTTTTGCCTTAGTAAATAAACAGTGATGAACAATAAAGCCTGATGGCCACCAAAACACGAAGGCCATATATGTATTGTTGTACATGTGCTGAATAACAAAACATAAGCTGAAGCTGAAAATAATTTCTATGGCTTAAGGTATTTAACAATTGTGAGTTCTTCCTTCTCAATTAACAAGGAGAGAGAGAGTTAAAGATCCACAAAATTATTATTCACCTCTGATAGACAGGCAAGAAGCAGACATTTGCATATCATCCAGCTAGCTCATCAGAAGTACCAATAATCATTTTCACTGAATTTAGTTGCATTCAGGAGGCATTTGTTTACATAAATGACCTGCCTAGTTAACATTGCTCCAGACCTCACTATTATTTTCTTTGTAGGATCTGAACAACACACATTTCCTGACATGATTGTTTTTACCAGGTCATGAATGAGGATTTTCTTCTGCAACTACTATTTTTCTACCCTGCAGGAAGCCTGGCAACAAGATCAGCCTGAGGAGAATGCTAACTAAAACAAGGACCACAACACTGAGCAGAAAAGACACTGACATTCCAATTTTCAGGAGTGCACCCTGATTTATGTGCCACCTTGGGCCTGATTTTCAGGAGTAATGAGTATCCATGTCTCCTTTTGAAGTTGTAGGTGCTTAGCACTTATATCAGAACCCAACATGTCCCAAATGGAGCACCAAAAGTTGAGGCACCCAGAACTAATTGCCACTTTTGACTATTTTGGCCTTACTTGTGCAAAATGCTGCCACCTCTAACAACAGAGTATTACATATTAATCACTCTGAGGACCAGAAGCAAGAATCACATGCAGCACAGCACAGACTTCCCTATTGACAGTTCCAAAAAAAGATCTGTGACTTCATCCTTCTTTATTGAATGACCTCAGACAACAGTGGTTCTGAAAAAATTTAACTTGAAATGGTCTGCTAGGATTAAAAATCTTGACACTTTGCTTACTACATTTGTAAATGGAGTTTTGTGGAACAGGTAGAAAACAAGAATTTATTCATGCATGCAAGATTTTTCTGCATTCACTTACACTGCAAATATCTGGCAATTAACCACATAACTGATATGTCTGTGTCTATCCAAGTATCAGGAAGAAAAGAGTGCACTGCACTGAAAGCCCTTATTAGCAGACTATGAAGATAGTTGTATTTTAAACCCAAATCGGACAACCAAATGTATTCTGGGCTGATCTGATTTAATTGTCTTAATGCTTCAAAACTATACATGTAGTAAATGTAGCTTTAGCAGGAGTACAGACTGGAAATTTGTAATAGTTTAAAAACCTCACACCAGCTCTTTAAAAGTGTTGATTAAATGACAATTTCAGTGGGCCAAGAAAAGTGTAATTTCTCCCATCCATAACTCTGTACTTTTCCTCAAAGCAAGAACTGTGAGTCTTGACCTCCCCCCTTTATTAATTCACTCATTGCCTTCGCTCAAGGGCATATGTTGAGCTTTCTCCTCCTTCCAATCCATTTTTTCCTAACGTACCATAGGCCAATCTATATAGAGCTAGAAAGAGTTTTTGAGCAGATTGTCACTACAAATC
Organism: Malaclemys terrapin pileata; assembly: GCF_027887155.1. Lineage (NCBI taxonomy): Eukaryota > Metazoa > Chordata > Testudines > Emydidae > Malaclemys > Malaclemys terrapin. Next base: position 12,237,155 of record NC_071523.1, on the reverse strand, counting down.
AATTTTTAGCATGAAGCAGTAAGACATACATCATGAATATTTAAAGCACTCAAATATAACTTTAGATTACACAACCAGTTTACAAAAGCTATTTGAACATTCACAGGAAAACAAATGGCCATGAGAATGTGTAAAGAAGATGCCAGTTTGTAGCTCTAGACAACTCAAGCTGTCTCATACCCCAAAATGCCCTTCTAAAGAGACTATATTTTCTGTACATGTAACTTGCTTTCATTGGGCCTAATCCAGCACTCACTGTTGTAAATTAAAAACCTTCCAAAGGGCCTAACTGCCTAGGAATCATTGGGTTTACCCTTTTATAGCTTCTCCCAGCATACCTGTATGGTAACTGCTCCTTTAAATTTGGAAGAAACAATCAGCTGTAGTGCTAAAACAATTGTTTTGCTTCTGCCTACTATAGCTAGCCCTTCTCTCCCTTCTACCTAATAAGTGCAGAGCTCCTTTTATGTTGCTTTCTTCTTTCTTATAGTTAAAACAAACAAACAAACAAAAAAAAAAAAACACATATCCTCTTTCCATTTATCTATAGTTTTTAAACAAGTGAAATGTTAAAGATTACCCAGGGTCCAGAGTAACAGATATTTGTGAGTAAAATTACTGACCTATGTAAAAAGATACAGTATGTAAACATACTGAACAAATTAATTCTTGAGGTGGAATTACATTAAAATAAGTTTGGAGATGCTGTTACACTAGTAATTTATTTGTCTCACTAAAGAGTATGTTACAGTTTTGCAATCTCATGATTTTAGTGAGTCTTGGGATAGCTGATGTTTTTATTAAAGCTGCAACTTCTGGAGTCATCTGACTAAGTGAGTCTCGCAGCTTTAATTTTAAAAGTAATTTTATAGCCTTCATAATTACAGAGAAAAGCTTGAAAATGTGAATCCTAAGGATTTACAAACCAGAAGGCATATACAAAGAACCTAAAGTGTATTAGGTTTTAAAATCACATGAGTTTGAGCCAAGCAACTCTTTTGGGCACCTGACTCATGAGTTGGCAATACTGATGACGTAGGTATATCTAAGAGACTGGGTCATGAATAGCTGGCCTAAAATACAACTCCTCTCTCCATAAAACTCTTCCAGGATTAAGGTTGAAATAGAAGTGATTGTGGGGGGAGAGGAGATGGAGAACAGTTCCCCCTCCTTTGCTAACAGCAGAATTGAAGCTACCCTTCTCTTACTAGCCTGGGAACAGTTCTCTCGTCTCCTTGCCCATCACAGTCAGCCTGGCGCCTCCTTTTTAACAGCCAGCAACCCCCAAACTATCACGTAGGATTTTATGGCTGCTCTTTTCCCTTCAGCAAGGAAACTGATAAAGAAAACGTTACTCCCATGTGCACTGAGAAGCCAGGATCTTGCTGGGAGACGGGGCTTTGTCTGCGGCCGTGGTCTGGAGCGATGGAGATGGGCCTGTAGGCGGGTGACCGGAGTTAGTCTCAGCAGCCGGGACAAGGAAGGAGAACTTGCCCCGGGAAGTGGCCTGTCCCGCCATTCGTTACCCTTCTCACGGGGCGGGCCCCCTTCATGAGGGGAGACAGTGGGTTATGCGGCAATCAGATGCTATGGGAGAAATAGGCCTCGAGCCACACCTCTGCCAGGCAGGGTCCTAGACCTGAATCCCCTTCACCAACCCCCTTCGTTCCCCAGCCCTGGGCCCTGCGGCGGTACCCCACTAGTAACGGCCGCCGCAAAGAGCCGTAGGCCCGGGCCGGTGTTCCTCCGCAGCCGGGCGGGATAGGCGACGAACCAACGTCCCCTAGCTGCTCTTCATAGGCTAGGGGAGAAAGGAGAATAATTTCTTTCGAACGCTGATTGGCTAAAGAGATGAAGGGGCGGACTTTTCACGCCGTTTCGCAGTGGGATTGGTCAAGGAGTCAGCGCAGCCTTCTCCCCCCCCCCATGAGCGTCATTGAGTTGGACAAGCCCATTCTTCTGTTTCGCGCTGTGATTGGCGGAGTGGCGCGATGCGATTAAGCACTCATCCGCGCTGGGATTGGGGGAAGGGGCGTCGCCGCGCTGGGATTGGCGGGGGGTAGAGTCGCTCGGAGATGGGGGCGGGGCGCTGCTGGGCTGAGGGATCGCCTGAGTCAGTTTGCAAGCGGCGCTCCAAGGCAGCGGAGCTGCTGCTGGCTCCTCTCGGGGGTTCTTTCTCCCTCCCGGTCCGGGGCTGCCCTGGGCTCCGAGCCTGTCCCGGGGCACCGTGATGGGGCTGGGTGGCCCTTTTCTTCTCCTCTCCCTTCCTCTGCGGGTCTCCGCCGGCTCCTCCTCCTGCTGACTGCGCCGCGGATCCCTCCGGACCCCCACTGTCCGCGGCCCCGCGCGAGGTGAGCGCTGAGGGGAGTCCCTGGGGGCGATGGGGAAGCCGCCCGTGAAAGGGGGGAGGAGCCAGGGGACGGTTACTGCGCCCGGGAAAGGGGAGTTGGGGGCGGGGAGCCTAGGTGGGGAGAGGTAGGTGCCATAATGCGGCGGGGATGGGCGGGGGCCGCTTGTTTACCCGGGCGCTGCGGGCTCTGGGTAGGGCTGGCGGGAGCCCCCGGGCGGCGATGGCAGGGGCCAGCTTGTCCTGGAGCTTTGCTGGCGAGGGAGATTGCCCTGAGCTGTCAGTGCAGCGGCCCAAGGGCGTGGAGCTCGCTGGCAGCCTTTCCTCCTCCCTGCTGCGCCTGCCAGATCCGGCGCACCAGTCCCCCCCTTGCTTCTCCCCTTCCCCCAGGAGACGCTCGGTGCCAGAGCCTCTGCTGTCTCCTCGCGCGCCCTCCCTCCCCGGACCTCGGTCCCCAGGTCCCGCCTCCTCCCCGGAGTGCGGATCGAGCCGCATCTCTGCATCCCCATCTTCAGGTGCATGGTGGAGGCTGTATTTGCTCCCTCCAGGGTTGTGAGTGAAGGATGGTCCCAGAGCATCTGCTGGGGAAGGGTGGGGGGGGAGACCCTAAGGGCAGGGGATTTACTGCGTTTTTAGACCCATCCATAGTGCTTGTATCGTCTGTATTCAGTTCAGCATAATTATCAGGGCAGCCATATTGGGATGATGAACGGACAATCCTCTAGGAGCTGAATCGGGAGGGAGGGGGCAGGAGACGGAGAATGACAGGGGCCTGGCAGCTGTGGGGTCATTGCCTGAATACAGCTGCTAAATCAAGGGTGTGGAGTTAGAACCACCCGTCACTGATGTCGGGTTGAATTTTGCACCTAATTTTTTTTTCTTTACACAAAATGCAGAATTATGTTCATAATCTGTTATTCAATGTCTTTCAACTAATAGTTTTTCGCTTGTGTGCTGCCCTTGTGTGAAATCCAGTGTTGTGTGCTGATCAGTTGTTTGTAATCCTATATTTATTTCCTTTTGCATTCCTGTGGGGGGGGAAGTCATTGTAATGACAAGGCTTTTGACACTGTATCCAGGTGCCTGTATTCAGTATTTTGTCTGGCTTCAGCACTTTTGTTTAAATTGGAAAAAAAATCTAAGTAATTTGGCAGCCTGCACTGCAGCAATCCAGTTGATGTCTCAGGCTGTTATTTCTGTCTGATCATTGGTGGAGTACCCAAAATTGGAGTCCTTATGGTCCTCTTGTTCATGGAGTCTTACTGCTTTGAACAGCTGCTCTGGCTAACTTTCCACAGGCTAATCTCTCTGCTTTCCCCTGTTATTTTTTTAACGATGGTGCAGTGATTAGGTTACAGTTACCTAGGAGCTGTTTTTAATTTAAAAGGTAGCACACTGTGCTAGGCAAATCCTAAGAGATGTACAACTCAGAATTTGTTTTCAGTTGTGGTGTAATCACCAATTGGGTTAATCAGAGGTGATACAATAATTTGTCATTTCTCAAATATCTATCCTGTATAGTGATCTTAAACTCCATTTGCTACTTGAAGATGGAGGACTGGCTATAAGACTATCAACATGGTTTTATGGCGTGTAACTGTTTTTCCGCTTGTCACTGTTTATTCACCCAAGTCCCTAATATCATTGTCCTCAAATTCCATTCTGCCCTTAGTTTCCATTTAAAACAGATTTTCTTTTTTGAAAACTTTGTTTAAAGGGAAACGCTCAACTAGTGTTAGGCCTCAAGTCTAGGTCTTGTATTTTTAAGTGGTTGTACAAAACCCCCAAAAATATATAGAAATTTTTGAGTCTTTAAGCTTTAGCAAAAAAAGAAAAAAATGTAAATGCTTTCATGTTTTTAATCCAAACATAATATTAGTAATAGTGCATTAGAACCCAGAGGACACCGATCAGTGTATTGTATTTGTCACCTTGCATAACGTGAAAAATGGTAAAAAGTAAATTATTCTGAAATTTGCTAGTTAATAACAAATTTAGATATTTAAATGCTGGGGGGTGGGGGTGGAATTAGTAATAGTTTGAAATATGTAAATACGAATCTGATAGGAGGCAGCAATGGGGTTTATTTCTGTCCTGACAAATACCTAGTTAGATGCTCAGGTGTTGCTCACGTTTAAGATTGAGAACCAGGTGATGGTTCATGTTAAAGACATAATAAAAGCTACGACAGTGCAATTCATGATTTAGGGGAGAGGCAATTGTTGAATTAGTTCTAAGTGAATCACAGGATCTGGTCCAAGAGGTGAGTATGACTGAAATGCTTAGTAATAGTGAACATAATGTAATTAAATTTAACATCCTCGTTACACGACAAATACCAAAGAAACCCATCTCAGTAGCATTTAACTCCAAAAAGGAGAACTACTTAAAAATGAGAAGCTAGTTAAGCAGAAACTAAAAGGAAGAGTCACAAGATTGAAACACACCTGCAAACTGCATGGAAATTTCACACAACGCACAGTCAACCTGTGGAAATAGTTGCCAGGGGATGTTGTGGAGGCCAAAAATATAACTGGGTTAAAAAAAGAAGCATTGAAGTTTGTGGAGGATAGGTTCATCAATTGCTATTAGCCAGGATGGTCAGGGATGCAAGTCTATGCTTTGGGTGTCCCTCAGCCTCTGACTGCCATAAACTGGGACTGGATGACAGGGTAAGATGGATCACTCAGAAATTGCTCTGTTCTGTTCATTCCCTCTAAAGCACCTGGCTACTATTGCAAGACTGGATTCTGGGCTAGATGGATGATGGGTCTGACCCAGTATAGCCGTATTCTTTTATTATGGAAGTATTCAGTCTTTTTCTTCACTTTTGTCCCAGTTTGAACCCATGCAGAAAAAATGCCTAAGAATAGACCATTAACAAACTCTTTCCAAGTCATTAGGAAAATGATTCATTCTGGGATTAATCCATTGGTAACTTTCTATGGCGTATAAGGAACAAAATCTGAGCTTGTGAATCTTATTGGCGTAAACATCTATCAAAGTCTATGAACTCCAGCTGCTATTTTCTTGCAAGGTGCATCTCTTGTGACAACTCCATAGGGAGGCTGTGTTCTGTAGTGGTAAGGGTATCAGGAGCTAGGTTATTTGGGGCTTATTTCTAATTCACCTCTGGCTGCTTTGTGATGCCATGGGTAAGTAACTTAACCTCGCTATGCTTCAGTATGTTGGAAAGGCATGAACCCATCTTAAGTGTTTTGAGGTCTGATTAAAATTGCTGTATAAGTACAAACCATTGGCTCTAATTTCAGCAAAATTTGAAGCTAATGGAGTCTTAGGCTACAGGCTGTATCAATGTATTGGAAAGTGACCTTGTTCAGTGAGACAGTAATGAGTGTGTATGGAAACCACTTGTAACCCTAAGCAAACAACTTTTATTTGTTTTTTAGTTGTGAAAAGTAGCAGAGCTGAAAATGAGGTAAAATGAGGTGGTGTAATCACAACTGTAGGAAAAGAGTCTGAAAACATGCGGGCAATTTTATAATAAACAGCTCATTGATGTGTCTTCTGGACTGTTATTTTAGTGACCCAGTTGTGTGTGAACTTCACTTTCTTGATTTCTGCCATTAGAACAGGATATACTTCAGCCTATAGTTGAGTCATGATGTCCTGCATATGACAGGCATCCTGTCAGTGTGTAGAGCCTTTTAACACAAATAAGGTGCATCTATTTATAACATTAGTTAAATGTGGTATCTGAAAATATGGCTTGAGTAGAAATAAGAATGAAAAACCCAGTATTGTTTTGAGGCCCTTTGGTGTCCCTGGAAAGCTGTAATTAAACTCATCTGATGCTGTTGGAGAGAGCATTGCAAAAGTACACCAGGGAGCAGTACCTGGCTTTTTCTATTCCAGTTGTGGATGGTTGTATGCTGATCTGGCCTCACTCGCCATACCTCTTCTTCAAAATTTTTCCTGTGGGATGATGAACTGTTCTGAGATCTCCAGCTGCTTCCATTTTTCATGAATTTTGTTGTCTGCAGCATTGTTGCTGGCAGTATAGAGGGAGCTCATTCTCATGGCGGGAGTTATTGAAAAGAACAGAGTAAGAAATACTTTCTTTTAAATGTATTTCGTATGTTAGGCTTGGAGCGTGCAAAGCTCATTTAATAGTGATTAACCTGAGTTTTGGAGGAAGGGAATTGATTTCTCTTGTTAGACACTCCAGCAGGAAACTTTCTTATTTAAAAAAATTTTGATCCACCAATAAGCAACATCATTACTAAAGAGAAACCAGAAAGCATTTTGTCCTTGATTATTTCTTGCTGCAAAAGGGCCAGCAGATGACTGAGATTTTTAGGTAAATGTTTGAACTGTCGTCTTGAGGTTTTGATAGAATTATGTACTCAGGGGTGGGAGAGACCCAAATCATCTTATGCTCTAAAGAATTAATAGAGTGGAAAAGTTCAAATGAAGTAAAACACTTGCCCTGCTGTACAAGTGAGGGCTTCTAGAACTTCCATTGCACCATTCTGCTGTTGTGATGCTTGTAAATATGTCACAAAGGTAGGAAAGCAGGCCAGTCTGGTAGCCAGATTCTATGCCAGGAAAGGTTCTGAAAGAATAGTATTGAGAGGTAGCATTGTCCTCACTTCTGGAACTGCACATCCCACTCTTCATAAAGTTAAAGCTTGCACATTTTGCAGTCTTTTGATCTTACTTACCATTTTTATTGGAGAGAGAGGGCTGGTGTTTTTTATAATTGTCACTTCCCCCATTTAAACTCAATGTAAGTGAAGAATCCATTGGTCTCTGTAAATCAAGATTCCTGATAATGCAAGGCTTCAGAGTAGCAGCCATGTTAGTCTGTATCCGCAAAAAGAACAGGAGTACTTGTGGCACCTTAGAGACTAACAAATTTATTAGAGCATTTATTAGTTATTATATGCTCTGCTCTAATAAATTTGTTAGTCTCTAAGGTGCCACAAGAACTCCTGTTCTTTTTGCTGATAATGCAATACAGTCTCTTCTCACACAGGTGTGCTTCTATCACTGGAGTGAGGTGAGGAAATGGTGTCTCACCCATCCCTATGCCTGCTGCAGGGAGATCTCTTATGCTGTAGAAAGTTACAAAATAGCATTTAAGTAGAGGATACAGAAGTACTTTTTACATCTTAATAGTAGGACATGTAACTTTTGATACTAGAAAAGCTTTGTCAGTTTGCTCGTAGTTCCTGTTTCACAGAATGTGACTCGATAATTAACACTGAAGAAAGTGAAGCTGTAACATGGTTGGGGGGAGCTCCAAATGCCTGACTTATTTATGCTTTAACCAGCTGCATCTCAATAGGCAATAATTTGCAAAGGGTACTTTCTACTAAAATTTTACACATAGCTGCAAACTGTCTACTAAAATGCAGTCTAATGAAGGGCTTTGAAGTTCCAGGGATCGGAGAAGAAGGGACATCTGATTTGCATCTGAAGAAGTGAGGTTCTTACCCATGAAAGCTTATGCTCCCAATACTTCTGTTAGTCTTAAAGGTGCCACAGGACCCTCTGTTGCTTTTTACAGATTCAGACTAACACGGCTAACCCTCTGATACTCAAATAACATAGTGGCTTAAAAATGCTAGGTGACCTTACATCTAAATCAACACTAAATGAATCCTCTATCCCTCAATCTTCAGTAAATACTAATTCTATACAAAAACTAAAATCCAAGAAGGTACTTTAGTGAAAGGATCAAATATTTTCTTCAATTTGTAATTAAATCAATGTTAGCAGTCTGAAGGAAAAATAAGCAATAATGCAAACCAAGCATTTTTACAAAAGTAAACAACTTAAAAAGTTTAGGAAATGTACCTTCTAAAAAATCCTCTTAGCTGATGGCCTTGCTTACTTAGCTCAGTGGTTTGAGCATTGGCTTGCTAAACCCAGGGCTGTGAGCTCAATCCTCGAGGGGGCTACTTAAGGATCTGGGGCAAAAATCTGTCTGGGGATTAGCCCTGCTTTGGGGTTGGACTAGATGATCTCCTGAGGTCCCTTCCAATCCAGATATTCTATGATTCTATGTTACCCTGGATTTGCTAGGACTTGTAGTTAGCTGCTTAACAAAATGTCAAAAAATTTTCAAGTTCTTTATCAGGCTGGGTGGGAGAATAGAAAGACAAGACCCACTCAGCAAAGTGCCTCGTAAAATTTCAGATAGTACATTCCCAGCAAAAGGCTTTCTGTCCGCTTTGTGAAATCCAGTTCTAGTTTTGTTGTGTACGAATGTACCATATAATCACCTTTCTCCTCGATTAACCTGCTACAAACAACTTAATATAGGGAGTGCTGAATCTTTCCCTAAATTGGTTTCAGAGTAACAGCCGTGTTAGTCTAGTATCAGGGGGTAGCCGTGTTAGTCTGTATCTACAAAAACAACAAAGAGTCTGGTGGCACCTTAAAGACTAACAGATAACTAAGCCGTGTTAGTCTGTATCCGCAAAAAGAAGAACAGGAGTACTTGTGGCACCTTAGAGACTAACAAATTTATTAGAGCATAAGCTTTCGTGGACTACAGCCCACTTCTTGGATTCCATGACCAATTCGATGAATTGCTTCTATTCAGGCAGGTTGCTATCTTCAGCAGCAATATGCAGATTCACTTGAACATTAGTTTAACATAATGTTTTTCTTAGAGTGTACTGGTATCTACCGGGATCATATCACTTGAGGAGGTAAAGGCGTGTGTGTGTGTGTGTGTGTGTAGGTGTAGGGAGTTATATATATAAAAAAAGTCATCTGATATTCAGATAAGGAATGGTGACAAAGTCCTATGTTTGTTGCTACCTGCCATGCAGGGAATGTTCTGTAGTGTTGGACTACAGTGAATAACCATCTGGTTAGGGTAATCTGCTGTATGTGAAATACAGAATCTGCATCACTCTGCAGATCATCTTAGGCCATTCAGAGTTGCTCTGGTTGAATTAGCCTTTACTCTGTGGAAGAGCTTTTCCTGAGACTTGCTTTAAATTCTGCTTCTTAGCAGCAATTGAGAAGGAGGTATCAACCCTGTGCATATCTGTGACTTGTCACGTTCTGTCACCTTATTAGTTACATTGTTACCCAGTTGCATGTCATTGATTACCGTAGACAACTAAAATTGTAACAATCACCTGGTTAACTACCTTGATAAACTGTTGAGAGGAGGAACATCCTTGTTAAATAACTTGTCCTGTTTTCTGGGATGAGACAACCTTTCCCTCATTGTGATACAATGTCATCCTCTGCCATTAGTGAGGTGAAGTAATGCAATTTTAATTAAATCTGTGCCGTGTGAAAATATCATAGAATGAATTAGGCCATGCCTAAGACTTTTTTTTTAAACCAGCTGGTGAATTACTTTTGTACTTTTTTTCCTTCCTGGTCTAAACCTGGAATAAAAATGCTTTCATTGGAGAGTCAGAGTTTAGTTAATTATGTGATCAATTTCTGGGTGTTGTGACCCATATATCCACACTTATAGAGCTATATCCAGCACAGACCCAGCCTTGGCAGATGTCTGTTTAATATACATTTACTTGTTTAATAAAATAGTACTTAAGGAGAGATGTCGAAGGTTCCAGGGTGTACTGGCCTGCAGTTCTTTGGAGTGGACTTGCCTGCTGGTTTAGAACTGGATGCAGTGCATTGTTTTGTGCCCTAAAAGTGCTCAATCATTTGGATGTGACGGGACTTTGAGCCATAAGTATTTTTATTGTGATTTGAGTAGATGAGTATATTGGTTGACATCTGATGAGATAGAAATTTTAGGCAGAAATCTCTTTGAAAGGCAACAGTCTCTCTTTGTTTCTCTGTAGAGTAGTGTCCTTGAAGGTCACTAGATGTGCAAGCAGTAACTAAGATTTTTATTTACTTTGAACTGAGGAAATCCTTGGGTGTTTGCAGTGTTCTCCAAGCTTCTGTGTGCCAGTGAAATGAGTAAACAGCACAAAGACCTGGGGTCCTTTTCTCTGATGCTATGGGCAGAGCAAGAGATCCGAGTAGTGGTAGTCTCCACTCTTTCTGGGAAGGGAAGCAAGGAGTGAAAACACTTATTTGCTCACTTCAAGAGCAGTCTGCATTGGGTGACATAGGCATTGACTAGGAGCATGATGGGGATATCTCTAGCTCTGGATTCTCTGAATAGACATAAAAACTTGTGATGTGTTAGGCTTCCCTTCCCCCATCCATTAATGTAATCTGTTTAGAATGTATTTTTAAAGTAACTGAATCTCACTTTCTTTTTAGAAAACTCCAAGAGATCATAAAAAGGAGGGAAAAAAAAAAAACCTTTGCATCTGATTTCTGGACTCAACACTATACGACATCAAAATGTCGGGAGCTTCTGTGAAGGTGGCTGTCCGGGTCAGGCCCTTCAATTCCAGAGAGACCAGCAAAGAATCCAAATGCATCATCCAGATGCAAGGCAACTCAACCAGTAAGTTCATTCTGACCTCCCAATGGAATCTACCTCTCCCAGTTCCACTCCTTTGTCCTCTTCTTTGATCAAAATTAACTGACTACTGTGCACATTACAGCATCTGGAATTACCCTTTTAGGGAAGCTTCTTCCTCTTGCAAGCCTCTTATGGGTGACTTCATTATTTTTGTATTTGACTAGAGAAGGCTGAATCCTGGGTATCTTGATTTTTTGCGGCAGGTAATGTTAGCTGGTGGTGAACTGAGGGCTCTGGGGGAGGAATATGATGTTGAAGTGAGTGGTAAGGCTTGTCCACACGGTTGAGTAATTTGTGCTGTGGGGGTATGATTTCTAAAGTCCCCTAATGTTTGACATTAATTGGTTCATGTAGGCTCTCCTTGTGCACACTAAAGGTTCCCTAGTGTGCTTTAACAGAGTACTGTTTTGAGTCAGTTAATCAAATGAGGTGTTACTTGGAGTTGGGATAGTTTTAGCCTCCGGCACCATCTTCCCCCTGGGGTTCTCCTTCATGGTGGGCTGACTGAGGAGGCCCAGAGTTGGAGGGACAGATAGTTGGGAAATAAAGGGGGAGCTGTTCACAAAACGTAAACAAAAACATAAACCCTCTCTTTTTTATGTAGCTTTTCATTTTCAGCCAACTTTCTCTGAATACTGGCTGCTTCCCTGCCTTTGTGTTCCTTGGGGCAGACAGTCCAACATTATACTATTGGGTAACAACAGAAATAAACATACACCATTTACTTTGATGCTATTTGCTTGTGTTTAGGTAACCAGTAATTAATATTCAATAACTGTGGCTCTCCATCCTTTTGAGCTGAGCTTCTCCTTCAGACTGATCCTGCACTGAAGTGTTAAATTTGTTTGTGACATCAGTCTATTCGTATGATAATGGTTGTGACATCACCAAAAGAGATGGGCCATGTATGAGAGAGCCTAAGCCCTGGTCTACACTGGGGGGAGAATCGATCTAAGTTACACAACTTCAGCTACGTGATTAACGTAGCTGAAGTCGATGTACTTAGATCGACTTACCATGGTGTCTTCACTGCGGTGAGTCGACTGCTGCCGCTCCCCCTTTAACTCTGCTTGCACCTCTCACGGCGCTGGAGTACAGGAGTCGACGGGAGAGCGCTCAGGGATTGATTTATTGCGTCTAGTCTAGATCTGTGTGGAAATGTCTTGCTTATGGTCCAGTGACAAGGATGCCTGGCATATTTCTGGCAGACTGTCTGCCAGTTTCTGACATGGTCCTGGCACTAGGTCCACTTGCTGAATGCCTGGGCATGGTAATACAATGTCATTAATAGAAGGCTCCAATAAACTGAGTCATAGTTAAAAGAAGGGAAAAGTGGGGGATTTCTTCCAGTTTAACATAGCTAGCAGTTCCTTCATAGCTTTCTGCTGTTTTTTTTTTCCCCCCTCTGAGAATGGTATAATCTGAAGCCTTCTGTTTCTAGGGGCAGGTCTACACTACAGCCTAAGTTGATATAACTTACATTGCTCAAGGGTATGAAAAATCCATCCCCTTCTCCCCCCCACCCCCCTCAAGCAACACAAGTTTCACACTGTCCACACCAGCGCTATGTCGGCAGGAGATGCTCTCCCACTGACATAGCTTCCGCTTCTTACTGAGGTGGAGTAATTATGCCGACAGGAGAGCGGCCTCCTGTCGGCATAGCACATCTTCACCAGATGTGCCACAGCTGCGCCAAAGTAGCATTGTAGTGTAGATTTGCCCTGGGTCTCATGGCATAGCTACAAGTTGGCTGAGATCAGGTTTAAATCACCAAGGCCATTTAAAGACTGTGGGAAAGGAGTCTTAAATTGCAATGGCTCTGGAGTCCTTGCTGTTTGAATCTGGGAGCTAATTCTCTCTCTCTTTCCTCCCCCTCCCACCCAATCTTCCCAGTAGAAGGAAAATATGTCAGGAATCTGGGGGTGGGGGAAACAGGAGTTTTCTTAACTGAAAATAACAGGTTTTCAAGATCATAAAATGTGGGGAAAAGAAATGGGATGGAGGAATGACATGTCGTGCTGCGCTTACTCGCTGAAAAGAATGAGGAGTACTTGTGGCACCTTAGAGACTAACCAATTTATTTAGTCTCTAAGGTGCCACAAGTACTTCGCGTTCTTTTTGCTGATACAGACTAACACTACCGTTCTGAAACCTGTTACTCGCTGAAGAGTCTATAGGAGGCTTTGGTCTGACCGTATCCAATTTGAAGTTAGGGTTGAGGGCTTGTCTACACTGGCACTTTACAGTGCTGCAACTTTCTCGCTCGGGGGTGTGAAAAAACAAATCCCCGAGCGCTGCAAGTTTCAGTGCTATAAAGTGCTAGTGTAGACAGTGCACCAGCGCTGGGAACCATTCCCCTCGTGGAGGCTGGTGCCATGACTACACAGCCATGTTAAAGCACTTTTCTCCTTTCACCTGATGATCCTATAGAAATGCAGAGTAGCAAGTAGCAAAGAGACCAGTGATAATCCCCATCTTCATTATCTGCTTTTTAGGCAAGTGAAAATTAAGACAAACTCTACCCCAAATTCCTTGAAACATCTTTTAAATGTTGTAATGGCAGCCAGGGTTGTTCTTTGCTATAGTGCCTTTGTAACTGCAGGATTTATAGGCTGGCTTCTATGGCTGTTAAACTTTCTGCTAGTCAGTGCCCAGCAGTGTTGTTGGTGTTGCTACCTAGAGAGAGAATCCCAGTGAGATTAAGCGTAACCTCATGGGCAGCGGGTGAACCCCATGCTCGGGGAGGCTAGCCCCTGGCCTGGACCACTCCTTCTGCCCAAAGCCCCACCCCTGCTGCTGGAGCCCAGAGTTCCCACCCCCCCTCCCGGCATGGCAGTCAGTCCCTGCCCCCCAGAGGCTGGTGGGGAGGGGCCCCCTCCCCCAGACATGGCAGGTCCTCGCTGGGGCTGGCGGGGAGGGTCCCCTCTCCCCTGGCCGCAGCTCTGAGCCCCTGCATGGGACTTAATAGGCAGCTGCGCAGCTTAGAGGGAACTTAGATCCACACTAGGAGTTGTATTAGTATAACTATTTTAGTAACCTCCCCACTCCCACCCTCAAATATCACACTTCTATTTGAATGTTAAAATAAATTTTGAAGTAGTGGTTTGGGGAAATGTGGATGTGGTGGTGGTCTCTCTTGATTAAGTTCTAAAGAACGCATGGCTTGTCGTATGTTTCTCTTAATATGAATTTGAGTCATGCAGGGTGGTGTGAAGGAGGTTGTCAGCAAGACTGGCCCACTCCAAGTGACAAGTGATCTTGGTGTAAGAGGCAAACAAAAGCACTGGAAATAGGAAAAAATTCCAACTATGAAAAGTCAAGTTTTAGATGTAATAGCTTGAATGCCTGCTTGAAAATATCATTTCAAAAGTATCCAAAAACATTTTTAGAAACGGGATGCTAGTAGTTCAGACCCCAAAATTAATTCCTACAATAAGTCTTTACAAAATACACTATGAGCAAATACATTCACAAATTATTTTAAAATGTCAATAAAAGTATTTGGTATTTATCCTGTTCTTGATTCGGTGTTGGAAATGCAACTACATTGTGCTAATACATGTAAAACAAAAAATGGGTTCTCTTGTTCGTTTCAGTTCAGTTTCACTGTTCAGGCTGAGTGAATTTAAGCAAATAGCAAGCATAAATAGTGAAAACCAAACTAGATTTGTAAAATGTTTCTATAAAGTTGCTAAAAACACAAGTAACAGACCTTTAAAAAAGTACTGCCCTCTAATTGTAGAGTAACTGAATCTTAAATTTTAAAAGGCTTTTGATACGCATTCATAGTACAAGTGACACAGAAATACGAAACTGTAGCAGAAGCATGCTTCACTGGATAGGGCACTAACTGGGAATCAGACTTGGGTTCTATTTCCAGTTCAGCCACTGACCTGCTGTGACTCTGGGCAAGTCGCTTTACCTCTGTGCCTCTTTTGTGGTGTTAATTAAGATTTCCTTCCCCCAAAGTGTTTGCATTGTTTTACTGTCCTGTGTGTTTTGTACAGTGATTCGCTTAATAGATCCCCAATCAACCGTGGTTAGGGCTTACAGGTTTAAATAATAAAAATACTGGTAGTCCTACTGACTGGTACCTTCAAACATATATTTAAAAATGCCAAAATAGCTTGTTTCATACTAGGGACTTGAACCCAGGATGTTTGTTTAAAGAACTTCTAATAATTGGGAGCTGGGGAATGTTTGTTTTTTGTTTTGTTTGGTTTTTTAAATGAGTAAACTGACTAGTTTCTGTTTTGCTTTCTAGAAACTTCTGAGCACCTTAAATAAACTTTTCTAGAGGCAACTTGATTGCCAGTAAGTGCTTTGGACCTGAGACCTTGTCTAGTAAGTTGTGTTCTAGGGTCAGTGTTAGAGCAGTATGTTTAAACCATTGGAAATCTGATATTAACCATTTTTTATAATGATAATGGTGGATAATAACTCGTATTCATATAATACCTACAGATGTTATGTGTATTTATAGACATCACTTCACCAACCAGTGAAAGAGCTATTCCATGGCAATTGCTTAACAGCACATAGCAAAACTATGCGATAGGTACAGACAAATAAAGAATACTATATATCCACCTAAAGCTGCAAGATGCTGAGGATGATATACTTACTCTTGCAGAAAGTGCTGAGGGATTTTAATTATCATGAGTAGCCAAGATGGAGTTTATTTCCTATCTGAAAAGGGTAGATAGGAAGTACCATGGGAATTTTCAAATCCGTTCTGTGAACATATTTAGTAAATGCATTTTTTGTAGCTGTGCATTAAGTTTTTTTCTCTTAATATGCTAGCCTATAGTGTGAATTTTGTTTGGCGCTGGTGATGCACAGGGACTGCAGGAATAAGTTAACACAAATATAATACTGTGTATTTAAGGAATTGTGTGATTGAATCATCTTTTCAGAACTGAAATATGTTATAGAAAGACTGAAATCCTGCAGTCCAGCTCAAGTCATGTGCTCACTGCATTAAGGGATTGGTATATTGGCAGCAAGCCTGAGCTGCTTGTTGAGATCATAGTTGATTGCAGATGGTATGCAGCTGAATGTTACTGCCATAAGGTCTTTGAAAATGGAAGAGGAGAACAGAGAAATTGTTGGAGATGTTCATAGGCTTGGAGAACTGAGAAGTTACAAAACATTACTGTTTAGGCTCTTAATTTAAAAAAGCAGGAGGGTTCAGGTGAGCGCCAAAGTAGTTATTTTGTGTTTTTTTGTTTGTTTGTTTTTATTATTATTATTATTATTATTATTTTAAGCGCTTGGATCTTCCTTTAATTCACTGAGTTCCAGGCTCATCCCAGCCAAGGAAGTTCTAACTTCTTCCTAGGGTCTGATGAAGATTTGGTATTAATGTGTGAAGAATGAAAATGAAAAATAGGATTTTTGAAAGTCACCTTAGCAATTTAGGAGTACAAGACCTACTGGAAGTCAGTGGGACTTCTGTTCCTTAGTCACTTAGGTGTTTTTCAAAATCCCACCTGACCACTATAGGATTGTAGAGGTGGAAATGTAAATGGGTTACTGGTTTTGTGTACCAGTAATTACTTCCTATTGTGAATCCCTTTTGTGAGCAAACAATACTCATAATTAGCCTAATTTTTATGACACAGGGCAGTAATGACTTTTGAAGACTTCTGAAATATTTGCAAAAACCATCTTAGTATGGAAAGTTGATTTGAAGCCTGCTGCATTCTACTCCAGAAATTGCTACATTTTAGTCATGAGCGTGTGAAATGACCCCTGCATCTAATGCATGGGAAGAAAGGCATGTGCTACATGTAATAGTCATTATTTTTATAGTAGTTGTAGAGATCTGTCAAATGTAAATATGTTGAGATTTTCTTTCTTGGTTTATTGGATTTGCAAGCTCAACTCTTATGTATTTAAGAAGCTCTGTGTTGCTCTACTTCAGTGGAAATGATTGGGTAATCTCTCTGTCCAGACACTTCAGAGAGAGACACAAGGCCAGGTTTCTGCATAACAAAAGAACATGCTTAAAGCAAGGTTTGAACAGTGGCTGAAGCTGGAGGAGAGAAGACCCTATTTAAATATCCATTCAGCTAGCAAAGAACGCCATTTATTGCTATTAAAATGATAAAAAGCAACAGAGGGTCCTGTGGCACCTTTGAGACTAACAAGTATTGGGAGCATAAGCTTTCGTGGGTAAGAACCTCACTTCTTCAGATGCAAGTCACTCACTTGCATCTGAAGAAGTGAGGTTCTTACCCACGAAAGCTTATGCTCCCAATACTTCTGTTAGTCTCAAAGGTGCCACAGGACCCTCTGTTGCTTTTTACAGATTCAGACTAACACGGCTACCCCTCTGATATTAAAATTATAGTTATTCAGCTTGTAAATATTAATACTCCAACACATCACTTTTCTTAAACCAATTTGAAGGAATGTTAGTCAGATAACTGGAAGTGAAAGAACCGCAAAGAACTCCACTCCCAAATTAGCTGCTGGCTGGAATAGCAGCAAATTTTTTTTTTAAAGAGTTTTAGCCACATTTGTTGTCATTTAGTATCAGTTTCATTTAAAAAAAACAAAGATGGTTTTCTGGGATTAAAAAAAATTCAACAAAAACTAAACAGTCATTGATTTTTGCAGCTTTCCTGGCTGTTATACAGCAGCTTTTTACAACTCCTTAGATTTATTATTATTATTATTATTTTTGGCTGGATACAGTTAGGTAGACCCGCAGAGTACACCTGATTATTTAACTAGATTAGAAAGAAACTGACAACATGCAACACTTAAGAGTTGACTATTGCTTGCATAGCTAGACCACCACCTTGAAATGGTCACATTCCTCAAATCGCTGCTTCAGGCTTCAAGGCTTAACCCCTTGGGTTCATTCTGCATTTTCTTTTTTTTTTTCTTTCACAGAGTGGGACTGTGGTCATGAAAGCTTGACTGTTCTGTAACATTCAGCCAGGTGATCATTTGTATTGAGATAGTGTTTTCTGCATATGGGGCGTCATCTTCAGTTAGCCTTCTGCTTGCATTTTCTATATTTTCATAGAATCATAGAATATCAGAGTTGGAAGGGACCTCAGGAGGTCATCTAGTCCAACTCCCTGCTCAAAGCAGGACCAATCCCCAACTAAATCATCCCAGCCAGGGCTTTGTCAAGCCTGACGTTAAAAACCTCTAAGGAAGGAGATTCCAACACCTCCCTAGGGAACCCATTCCAGTGCTTCATCACCCTCCTAGTGAAAAAGTTTTTCCTAATGTCCAACCTAAACCTCCCCCACTGCAACTTGAGACCATTACTCCTTGTTCTGTCATTCCCTCCCTCTGTCATTCTCCCATGTGCTCTTAAAATCTCTATACCATTTTAAAACATTTTGGTGTAACAAGTTTACCAGGAACCTGAAGTAACTGTAGTGTAAACATTTCTGCTGTATTGGTAGCATGCTGTATGGCACACTGTCATGTGATTTCAGTAAGCCCTCCCCTCCAACCAAATTCCAAGGTATCACACAGCAGCTCCTTGGAAGTGCCTATTGGTGAAATAAGAAACCAGTTTCTACCTTAAATAGACTATATGCTTTCCTCTACAATTGTTAGATATGACTTACTAAACTTTTTGAGTGACTACTAGCCCAGTTTATTCAGAGGCTATAGCTGTAATGTGTCAAAAGTTGCATAGGAGTGAAGCCATAACCAGACTACAAAACCCTGTCTGCACTAAGAAACTGACCCATTGCTAACTTTTGACATTAATGATTTATTCCATCTACACTAGCAGGTAACTGTTTTCAGCTCTGGTGCAGAGATGCCTGTTGAGTTTGACATCCATTGTCAGCAGTGAGTACATTTCAGTAGAGCATTAGGTGTAGCTGAGCTGAACTGCGTTCATTGGGAACTGATAGATACACTGCTGACTCTTTGTCATGGAGTTTATGGATGGAAGAGTAGGAAGTTTGAATGGTTAGCTGTAGCTGGAGTTGAGTAGCACAGAGATTGTTTGTGTTCAGATAAGAGTAATGGAATGCAATTAAGAAAGGAAATTTAAATTGAATCTCAAGGTGAAAGGTAGGGAGTAGAGGGGAACATCTTAAACCAGAATTATGTTCCAAGGGAAATAGCGGTACTAGACTGGACAAAAGGCAAGAGAATCCTGTAGGCCAAAATCCAGCAGTGGCTCGTGGGGAATGGACTGGATAACCTAATAAGTATTTCTGATTCATTGCATTTTACTATGCAGGTGCCTAAGGCTGAACCTAAATCTCTCTCATTCTCATGCCCTTCATATAGCCAATATGAAGTGAGATTGGGGTTCTCTGCTACAAAGATCACACATTAGGCTGCCAACTTGTGTATTGGCCCTTTGTCACGCTGCGGCCATTCCCTGGTTACCAATGTGCATGCATCAGAGCTGGGCTGGGTGCTGAGGTTTCAGAATCCCAGTTTCTCTATTCTGGGGGATTGCATTATCACAGAACTGAAGTCTTGGCTAAAGAAACTGAGTAGCCTGTACTGCTAGGCACAAATGAGGCTTGCAGCTAAGCTGAATAAACTTAAATTTTTTTTTTAAAGGCAGGTATGCAGCTGCAGTGTTAGCTCTCCTTTCTGTAGTTAGCTGTTTCCATTCTATTACCTTGGCTGTGATAGTAAAAAATCTCATCCCAAAACCTGAATTAGCAGTCACCCTGTGTCCAAACTGATCCTCATTTACTGTTTAGATGCTGATTGTCATATATCATATAGTGGCCAGAAAATATTAGGCACAGATGTATGTTGGTCCAAGTATATGGCATTTGGAAATGTAAGTGACAAAGGGCCCTTTGCTAACTGGCCTTTGCTGTTGGTGTTAAATATTGCACATTTATGGTAGAAGTCGCTGCAAGATGACTCAACTTCTTTTCCTAACACCTTAATTTGTATTTTACACAGCAGCTTTTTAAGATGTTAAGACCCTTTCCATATGGCTTACTTTTCCTCTTAGTAGGTAAAGTGGTTTAAACCACACTGACAAAGTCAGAAGAATCAGAGGAAGCCTATCTGTTTAATTTTCTTTCTGTAGGTGATTATTTCATTCTGTTGTGTCTGGCCTATAGAAACTTGATTTAGTGTCCCATACAGACTATAGCACTTGAGTGCCAGTGACAGAATGAAGTGAGTTTATCATACACTCTGGTTTGGTTTGATGCAGTGTAAGTGTTCCCATTCACACAGGTAGACTGCTCTCTGAATAATCCAGTGAGCTTCTTGTTGAATACAGGTCCTGGATCCTCAGAATAGGACTCAAAGCCCTGCATGGGGATTTTGCCAGTTCAGGCTTTGCCATCTTGAGTAATTGTGAAAGGTCCTTCTGTGGAGTATTTAAGGTTATGGGATCATCTTATGAGACTGGGGATTCTGACCCCTGCTGAAGCAGTGGAGCAGCTCCATCTGTCAGGAACAATCGTCACAGCTGCTGCTCTGAACAGATTGCAACTAGGTTGCCTAACTGGCATCTTGGGCTTCAGAAATGCTTCATGAAACATAATGGAGTTAGTGGAGTTTCATTTTTGGAGTTTGCTAAGCAACAGCTGCACCTGAGTGCTGCTTTGGGGTAGGCAGTGGGTACTGTGAGTCGGCATGAGGCGAACTAAAGCATGAACCCCCCCCCCCCCCCCAGGGATATGACTTGTGGCATTGGCTATTGTTTAAAGTAGCTGCTATTTGGAGTGTTGGGCTGAGGAGTTGGGCTTGGTATTTATTGAAAAATTGATAGAATAAAGGAACCTGATCAATAATTCTCCCAAACCAACAGTGGGCAGAATTTAAAAGACCTCTCAGTCAATTTATCTAGTGTAGATATTGGAACATTTTATGGTTGTGTAAAATAGTATCGTCCTCCATAGTAACTAAGTTGCAAATAAAAATATTTGACTAGTAGCTCTGTAGATGTTGCAGTTAGCTTAGTGTGACAGTGATCTGAATGCAGGTCTATTTTTTTAAATAGAGAAAAGGACAATATATTTAGTGGTTTAAAAAAAAAAAAAAAAAAAAAAAGCCCAACCAACTAAACCTAAAAATCGGATAGCCTTCTTCCTCCCCAATAGCATTCTAAAACCTGAGGTTAGATATGAGTGACCTGATGCCAGAGTCTAATAAATTTAGGCTCTCCCAAGCTACTTTGTATGGTTTTATTAAAGTGTTAGTCTAATTGAAATAGTTGGGTCTGAATTTGTGGTGAAACCAGTGCTGCTTGGCAGAGACTGGCTTTTATCTACATTAGGATCAAGATCACTTGGGTAGGAGGGACATAAGGGAGTTTACATAACTGCTGCTTGTCCTCTCTCTAGTCTTGTGAGGTGCAGAAAGAGGAAACAGAAGACTTAGGGCTTATCTACACTTAAAGCTGCAGTGGTGCCACTGTACTCTGTTTCAGTGAAGACACTACTTATACTGATGGGAGAGCCTCTCCCATTGGTGTAGGTAATCTGCTCCATTGAGAGGGGGTAGCTAGATTGATGGAATTCTCCCACCAACCTAGTGCTGTCTGCACTCGACATTGGGTTGTTCTAACTCCATCATTCAGGGGTGCGGCTTTTTCATGCCCGTGAGTGATGTAGTTATGCCAACCTAATTTCCTAGTGTAGATCAGGCCTTGATTGTAACCTGTCTGTCCCAATAATCCCATGAGCACAAGCTTTGCAATCAACATTGCCGCTTTTTCTCTTAAAAGAATTGTGTGGTTTTGGCAGCCAGGAGAGAATAGAATAGGTGGAAGTGTCCACTTTTATAAACTAATACCATCCTTGATGACTGCTCTCTTCTGAAATGTGTAATTTGTAGATGTCAGCAGGTAAGGCTGGCAGTATCCCATCAGTCTGACATGAAATGCATGACATGCCTGCCAGGAAATGTTGGCGGTCAAGACATTTTTCCTCTGTTTTTTCCGTTGGGTAATCTGACTCTCAACTTGGTTATTTTTTTAATGTTTGTACTTTTTTTTTTTTGGTGGGCTTTGGTGTAATGAACTTTTAAATACGGTGATCAGAAAACTTCAGAGCAGTTCTGTTTTGAAACCTGGCAACGCCTTAGGATAGCATTTCCTTGAACCATTGGCCAGTGAATAGCTCAAGATGTGGCACATTGTAGGTGTACCTAGGAACTCATCTCCCTGCTTGAGATGTGAAGGTTATATTTAGATCGTAGTGAATAATAATACTAGGAGTCATTTGAACTCTGATGTGTCAACTTCATTCTTCTGTGTAACTTTAAAGTGCTCAAGCATTCTCTGTGGTTAGAACATAGACTGAGATTCTGGAGTCCTTGTTTTGTTCCCAATGCTGCAGATGTGTTGCTTTATGACCTTGGGCAAGACACTTAAACAAGTGGATAGTTATCTACAAAATGTGTGTAATACTTCTACCCAAAAGCTTGTTTTAAGGTTTAATGCTTGTTTGTCTTAACTTTTTTTTAGCAAATAACTCTGATTTGATCTGTGTAAAAATGAGGCGTAGCAAAATCCAGAGATATTTCACTGGCTGGCTGAGGAACTGATGTCCTATCTTGCTTCTGTACTTTACAGTGGGGCAAACAAGGAACTTTTGTGGTTATGATACACTATTTTAATTTCTGTTTTGTGCTGTCACAGTTCAATGGCATGCAACTACATGGTCAGTGTCAGGGAAAGAGGCATAGAATAGGGTTTTAAAGGAAGTTATTTTAAAAAAAGCTTGGATTATGGTCTGAGCCAAAATCCTTTGCTAGTTGTTTTAAAAAAATTTTTTTTGTTCTTTAAAGCCTTCCTGTCTGTTTTATTGGAAGGTGAGAGGAGATTATTTGCATAAGAATAATTCTTAGGTGAGCTTTTAAGGATTCCCAAATCACTTGACTTCCTGTAAAGGCACTGGACTGAGAGGCAGACCTGGTAAAGTCACCTGATTTCTCTCCTGGCCTTCCCCATCTGTAAAATGGATATTTGAATATCTCATAATTGTGTAAACGTTTCTAAAATGTGTTGTGATGCTCACATGAAAGGCATTATAGAAATGTTATCAGAATGGTGTGTGGGGGAAGAAGAATTGATTCTCCTGTTTTGGGATACAAAGGTGTCTTCAACTTTTGAAAGCATCTTGAATCAGAAAATAGGACAAAATTATAGCAAAGCTAACTGTCCCAAAGATCTGGGAATAACTCACCAGCCACCACCTACTGCTTTATTGAAAATGCATCAGCAAGAAAGCAGCACAAGCTGGCTTCAAAACAAGGAAAAGTCAGTAATTGCCATGTAAAAAGAGGGAGTCCCTCTTTGACTGATGCTAGATGATGAGTCAGTCTCATTTTATTTTAAGTTACTGTATAATGACTGTGGGGAGGGGGAAGTAATCAGAAAAGCAGATGTCTTGTGTATCCAGCACTTTTAAAGTCACTTTAACATAATTTTTAAATGCCGTTTTTGTTAATTTCTAATTGAATTCCAATTTCCAAATGCAACTTGACACAAATCATGAGTCAAAAATTAATCTCTAGTAAATGAATTTGTTCGTTTCCTAACATAATGCAAAAATGTAAAAATTAAGAATCCTGAATAAATGTATGGTAATCTATGGGTTGGTT
This sequence comes from Malaclemys terrapin pileata, assembly GCF_027887155.1. NCBI lineage: Eukaryota > Metazoa > Chordata > Testudines > Emydidae > Malaclemys > Malaclemys terrapin. The sequence continues at coordinate 12,213,789 of NC_071523.1, read as the reverse complement.
AAATAAGTTTAGATGTAATGTATCCTCCTGGTTAGCAAAAGTACCAAATTTAGTGTAAAGGATGTATTTAGTTTAAAATCAACATTTTAATGGTTACTAACCAATGAGAAGTCACCTTTCTTTAGGAAAATAAGTATAAATGCAAAACTGGATTAAAATTTATTATTTAAATCAAGGTTTCCTACTTGCTGATTTAAATGATTAAAATTGGTGATTGAAATCAGTCCACCCCATTATTTCCTCGCAGCTCAGCCTTTATCCATTCTAAAGACCACAATATCTTTTCGGGAGATGGAGTCAAAAGTGAAAGGCAAAAATGATTTCCTTAATAGCTGGCTAATGGTATTATTGTATGTCTTATAGATGTTTGGAGGTAGCTAGGTACATAAAATATGTATTTAGCTTCTGAGATATTAGTATATCTGAAGTGTTCAAGGGACAAACTGGAGGTCTGGACAAGGATTTAATCAAGATTGCTGAACAGTTAGGATGGTATGGTTCAAGTAACTAGCTCCCACTTGAGGCAAAGTCTGCTGGCATGTTGTCTTCCCGAAACGCAAGCTGCAGAGATGGTATTTATAGCAACTGGATCTGCAAGAGCAGCTGAGGATGAGATTGCTTTCCAGCAGCTTCTGCGGGCAAGCATTTGCCTGGCTTTGATACTATTCTGCATCGCTCCCTCCCCCACCCAGCCTTCCTCACAGTGCAGGGATGGAATTCCTCATGTGGGGAGTGAATCTTGTTGAATTCCAGTTGGGAGCTGTTCTTAGTCTCTCTTTGGTTTCCTTTCTTTCTAATGGGTTGAAAAATGCAAACAATGTTTTGATTGAAAAGCAAACTCTATTTTACAGGCTGGAAGTGTCCATGGCCCCGCATTTGTCTCTTGTAATATTAACTCTGTTCTCTGGTTTTGCAAGTTCTCGTTCTCTCTCTCTCTCTCTCTCTCTCTCTCTCTCTCTCTAAAAAAAAAAAACAAGGTAGCAAAATCTCGTTAATTGATGTTGCATTGTATCTGTAAGAGAGCCTGTACTGAACAGGAGTGAGTGTGTGTGTGTGGTCTTAATCATGTTCCCTTCCACCCTGCTCTCAGTAACAAACTTGTTTCCATTGTTGCCATCTGTTCTGAGGGTGTGAATCTACATTTTCCAGACAGACTTGCATTTTGTCTGTAACATTGGTTTAGTCTTCTTGGTCTGATGCTGAGGGCTCCCCCCAAATCTCTCCCTAATCTGTCCCAATTACATTGGCTACATAGGCATGTAAACAATACTGTGTTTTACTTCAGCAATCCTCTATTAATATGGGGTGAGGTGAAGTGGAAAAAGCTAATTCAGATTCCACTTCCTTAAATGTATCTGAATTTTAAACCTCCTGGTAACATCCTTTTCCTAAAAGATTGTCAACACTAGCATTCTCCCCCTCCACCCTCCCTAAACAAAATCTCTATACATTGCTCTACCTTTGATGCAGCTCACATGAGGTTATTTAAAAATGTCAGTTAATCCTAAGTGTAAATAAATGGTAGTGGTAAAAATACCTGTGCTTTTGTCTAGGCTAGTGCTTCCACTGGTGGTAGTGCAATGGTGGGAGGCTTAGCCTGTGTGAGGACTGATTGGTGAAGTAGAAAACTCAGAGCAGAGCTCTTAGTCTTTCCCTAAGAATGTGTGTGCTTCCAGTTCTGGTAGATATGGAAGGAGCAGCAGCATGATTGTGAGTTATTTTAACCCATTAATTACAAAAGGAACCTGCCTGGAATCAGGTAGATGTCTGGAGGCTTTCTGAATGGCACAAAAGATGATAAAATCAACTTCCCAAACTGCACATATGCTTTTTGCCTCTTACTGGCCTTTTAAAAAATAAAATAAAATAAAAAAATTCAGCAATTGATGGAGTCCCTGCTGGGTTTTAATCTCTGAATCCATTTCCCTCCCCCCCACACAGAATGTATGTCAGATAATCCAGGGATTGAGCCCCAGTTAATTCCATCTGCTGGTTTTTATTTGAAGGGCAAACTAGAGTTAGCTAAATCTTCACTGGAGTGCAGTATAGAGTGAACGGCATGTCTCTTGATATGATGCCCTGTACCCTGTCTGATCACTAATGGGGGATGAGGATGCCAGATGTGGTGTGTGTACTTTAAATGAGATGAGGAACATAGTAAGTGAAGGCTTCTCTCCTTTTATGTGCTGCCCCCACCCCTCATTCAGTCATTTTCCTGTGAAAACATCCCCCCTTTGTGCTACTTTGTACAGCATTCCAGAGATTTTTTTCAGAGTGAGAGCTATGCATGGGCCCACACAATGGGCAGCCCCTGACTCTGAGGACTGGCTGTCTGACTTTAAAATAAGCGAAGTTCATGTCAGCTCTCTTGTGCTCCTTCATCCAGTGGTGATTGCAGGAATGAGTAGAGCCCTATCCGCAAATGTGGTCCTTGGATATCAACAGTTTTGCAGGGCTCTAGGGCAGAGCACATGTTATGTTCAAAGACTAAAATTTATTCTTTTAGAGGCTCTGCAAGGTTTGTGTGAAGTATAAGATATATATTTTGATGTATAATATACTTATTAAAATATACACCTGAATTTTTAATTGTATGTGATTGCTGTTCAGATGCAATAGCTACTTTTGAGTTTGCAAGTACTGTTTTTGGTTTCTTAAATTCAGAATATCCAGGGATTAAGTTGGTCCACTAAATTTGAAAGGCTGCAACTTTATCTAATTTCTACACCAAAATGATCGAGCAGACTGAGTAGATGGGGACAGTAAGAAAAATGTTGTGGGGATTGAGTAATGCTGCAGCGCATGGTCTGTAAAAGTGTCCGATTCCAAGGAACAGGAGTTACCTGTTGAAGTGCACAAGAATAGTTAAAATTGAGCATCTTTCAAACAAATAAGGCTGCCAGTTCTTCCCCAGCACATCCAAGCTAATTCCTCCCTACCCCTTGTTCTGCTGCTGCACCTCAGTTTTAGTCAGGCATCCCTTGCTATACTTGACACTGGCTTTTCCTGCACACAGACTGACAGGTCAAACTGTGTGTGGGTTTTCATCCCTTTGTAAGCCAAGGCTGCTTTGTGGACCATCTGTCCTATTATGAATAAAGTCACCTTCTGTAGTTATCAGTACACTTCAGCTGCATCGCACAGCAAAGAAACGGTGAGGAGGAAAAACCTTTTGTCAGTTGTATTGCATTAGCTGGCTGTGTCAGTCATCAGCTGGACTGGGGAGCAAGGCTGGTATTGCTCTTGTTTTGTAGGTGATTGTGGGAACAAAGGTTATATAACTATCATCCTGTGTTCATGGCTAATGGTCTATAGGTCATTTTCTAGCTTGTTCTTGCCCCAGTAGTTCTCCAGTTGCATAATCACATAGTTTTCTTTTTAGAATGGACCCTAAGAATGTGAAACTAACCTTCTAAAGCCAGGGTGCCCACTCCTGATTTTTTGAAAGTCAGACTGCTATTACAGGGACTGTGGCTATGAGCTGCATTTTAGGACTCTGACTGCATTTGGCTTTTGAACCACACATTGGGGGTCTTAAATATTTAATAACCTTCCTTCTGCCAGAAAAAAATAAAAAACAATGTTTCCATATTTTAATTTCAGTGTATAGTATTTAGTTCAGCTTTTGACAGTTTATAGAAGGTGTAACAAACACATTCTATGACTGGGGACCAGTTATGCTTTTAATTATGATTTGTGAATTCATTACAAGAGGAGGGTTGAATTCACAGTGGATCATCCTCTGAGAATGGGAGGGTTTGAACAAAGGTCAAGGGTAGTGATGGCCTTTGTTATAACTAAACTTCCTATTAAAATTAATGTTGCGTTGATTATCACTTATTAGGAGGAATAATATTTTAGGACTGTTTGTCTTCCACTTTGGTTATTGGTCTATGTAATTAATTTGTGTACATGGATGCAGTAGGGAGTACACAAAGCAGGCATACAATTATGTGCTCCCAATTATTTAAAAATCTTGTCCTATAGGTTTCAAAGCATGCAGAAAAATAGTGTGTGCAGGTAACATTTCCCGGAGCTGTTTCACACTAAGATGACACTTTATGGCTCCTCTTCACAACCATAAGGGATAGAAACTTTTTAAATGAAAGCTTACTTTCTACAGAATCTGAATCTGCCTGGGGTGGGGTGAGACACCTCCAAGTGCAAAGGGAGGTTCCACACCCCTGCCCTCCAGTGTTTTGCAATCCAAACTGTATAACCTTGTTTCAGTTTCATAAGGAATTAAAAAAATTTTCTCCAAGCTGAAACTGAAAATGTGTAGCTTGTCTTTTAACAAAAGTATTTATCGAATATTGGAATTTGTAAAATTAAAATACATAATCCATTAAAAAGAACCAAAATGGACCCCAATGCAACTCATCAAGTTGGACAGAGCATAAACTTTAATATCCCACCCTTCCCATGCCTCACTCTCCCCCTTTTAATTCCCCAGAAAAGAAGTGGACTGTACAGTGTGGTCTCAATACATAAGTAGGGGCATTCGTTAAATGTTTTCTAACATGACAGTATCCCCATAAGTCTTTAGTTTGAGTTTCTTCAGTGATCACAGAAGTATCTGTAACTATCTTTTAGGAAGTTAAAACTATTCTTTCCCTACTCTATACTTCTAGAGTACTTCTCCATTAGAGGAGAAGTATTAGTGTTCCTTTAAAATCATAATATTGGCTTTATAAGAGAGATTGTGGTTTTTAAGTGTCCCGTTAGCTACCCCTAAGTAAAATCTAGGCGCTAGAACAGGTGAAAATTTACACTGAAGGTAGCAGAAAGTCTACATGACATGATAAGAAATTGACTCTAGCTTCAGGAAGGGTCCTGGAAAAGGGATTGGGTTTCTCAAACTGGCTGTTTAGGTTAACTCAATGTTCAAAGTTACTGCAGTGTCACACTCATGAAAACTAAATATAGCTGCAACACACAAACCTTTGTCAGATTGCAAACAGAATAGTTAATTGCCACAATGGGCTTCTGAAATAGCAGATAAACAAGTTTATTCTGTAAAATAAAAAGGCCAGTAACGTGGGCCCGGCTGTGATTGTCTGCCTTATTGCCTTTCTCATTTCCTAGGTCTTTGTTATTAAGCTATTAACCTGTGTATGATGCAGTGAAGCAGCACTGGAGTAGTAATGGGTAGGAAATGGGACAGTTGTATAGATCATGACCTATTTCATGACTCACTAATATGTCTCATCCTGACCTAACATGGATTGTGTTTAAAAAAAAAAAAAAAAAAAAAAAAAAGGGCGTTTAATGTGAGTAGGTTTTGGGGGGGGCTATTGAAATTGATGCTCCAGTTTTTTAATTCTAGCATGTTTTTTCATTTTTCCAATGACAGTACAGCTTGACATTTTTGTGAATAACAGTGGAAAGTGTTGCCAACAGTGTCTGATTATTGCATGATCATCGATTGTTTTAGGTTGGTTCTTACTGTTGTGCAGTTGTCTGCACTGTCAGATACTAGATTGAGATTTCTGTTCAAAGAAATACACCTCTACCCCGATGTAACGTGACCCGATAGAACACGAATTTGAATATAACGCGGTAAAGCAGTGCTCTGGGGGGGCGGGGCTGCTCACTCTGGAGGATCAAAGCAAGTTCGATCTAACGCGGTTTCACCTATAATGCGGTAAGATTTTTTTGGCTTCTGAGGACAGCATTATATCGGGGTAGAAGTGTATTACTTATTTTCTCCAGAAGTCCCAGCCAGCATTCTTCATAAATGACTAGATTCGATCCATCTACCTATCCCATAAAGGAATCAGTTGGTGTGTGCTGTATGACGCCTATGTAGTTTTACATGGCACTTTTTAAAAACAATATTCCTAATTCTTATCTGCCTTGCTGTCTCTTGTCAGGTGTCTGACCTCAGAACACCTCTTACCTGCATCGGTCATGACTGAAAGTTGTCATCTAATGACTGCTCAGTGTCTTACATGAAGTTGGTGTCAGTTCAGTTCTAATGATCTGATGTTTGCTTCTCACAAAATTGCTTTTACAATTGGGGCCCTCTTGTTTCCAGCCTTAGTAGAGAGATTGAGGATTGACTAGCCCATAGTGACTGAATTCCACTCTTATCCTCAGAGGCAGTACCTGAAGTCCCACTATGTCAGAAGTTTGCACTGTATCTGCAGGGACCATTCTTATTCTCTGGATGGAGGCCTTCAATTTTGTTAACTATAAATAATGGCACCTCTAATGAACAGAGAATTGAGTCAAAACACTGTGTTTCAATTCACAGAAGAGTAAACTCTCAGCTTTCATTTTCCATCATTAATAGACTTCATCTCTACTGAACTTCTCTGTAGGTGGTCCGTATTCATTTTAATGTTGTTGGACATTGTTTCAACCAAGATTTCTTGCTGTGCCATCCTGGGTCTAAAGGATCCACATGGAGCCCTAATGCATTCAGGATCCAGTATTGAGGGCAGTACGTCAATTTCTGCTTCAAATCCTTCACCTTTTGATTTGGTTTCTTGAGCGAAATGCCCTAGCCTGTTGCCATAGAAACACTGAGGTGAAAATCTTTAGTTACCAAGGTCCTTAGTAGGCTTGGAGATGAGTCAGGGTGCAGCTTGAGGAGATGGGCCTATTTGCATTGTCTTGAATAAATCAAGAAATACTCCTATTGCTTTTAAGTGATCAGTAGTGGTGTGTGGTGCAGCTTTACTCACAGCAAAATATCTTGTATGGGTGAATGGCAGAGGTGGGCAGGTGGATAGATTTAATGTCTCCTACAGAATCCAGAGTAAACATTCCCTTTGGGGTTAAGTATTTTCTCCTCTGAAAGGAGACTAGCTATCCGTTTCACTAGCAAAAGCAATTTTCTCCTCTTTGTATGGAACAGAATGGCAAGGACAGCTCAGTCTTGCCCTAGTACTCTCCCTTCACACACACCCCTCCATTCTGGCTACTGCACAATCAGTGTTGCCTAGAAACAGTTCTGTTATGGGTGTGCTTAACTACTAAAATTCAGCTGTAAATTCCATGCGGTTCAGTCCTTGTTTGCAAATTGTGCTAAATCCCTAGAACAGTCTCCCCAGATGGTAGATTTTTATAATGTAGACAGGTCCGTAAATGACAGCCTATTTGGTATCGTTATTCATTATGCCATGAAATATTTGTAGTGTGTGAAATGTAATAGTTGATGGTGATCATAGTGTTTTTAAAGAAACCTGTTGAAAGTAAATCTTGTTGTTAAAGTGGGAAGGAAGGGGGCACAGGCTGATGTTAAGGTGTAGATATAATTGTGTTCTGTGCCCCACAGCAAAGTGCCCACCCAAACTGCCAGTCAAACTCTCAACAGTGAGAGCCCTAAAAGGTGGGTGGCAGGAGTGCAGTACCTATTATTATGAGGCTTGAGATGGTTACTTACAAGCACTTTAGGACAGGGATGTTGTCATGTTATATCTAGTGCCATTGCAGCAGCAGTCCTAACCTCAATATCCATATCTCTTTAAATATGGGAATTTTGAAGCATCTTCATTAAGAGGGACGCTAGCACTGGCCCTCTTGTCTTTGTGACTCAGCAGTTGGTTGCCATTAAATATCTTTTTTTTTAAGAGATGCGTTAAGTGAGATGCCTTGTGATAAATTTTAGATGGTTTTATCCCAGCAGCTAATATGGCAGAAATTAGCTTTGAGGAATACTAGAACGATTATTTTATGACTTGCATCTGCCATGGAAATTGGTATTTTCATCTGCCTACGTTTTAAGGAGCTCTGTTCCAAGTGCTAGAACAAGCTGGGAAAAGCTAAACCTATTTACTTGGATTAAAGGACTTTTTTAATATTGTTTCTTGGGTATGTTGAGAAGCTAATTTCACCATTGTCTGTCTGTATACTGCTAAATCGCCTGTATATCTCAGATATGTGACTAGGAGAAACTAGATTGATTTTTTTTTTTTTTTTGAAAGGTGACAATCCTGGATAATTTCCTCTTTGTCTTCAAGACACAATGTGGGCAACAATGGTCAAGACTTTCCCAACATGGTTTTTGTGTACTTCAAATTTTCCATGGAAGGAAAGCCTCTGGGACAAAAGGATAGTTGCTTCTTTGACTTCTGAGACTGTTAATGATCATGCTAGTTAGTGTTGATTATCAAATGCTAATCTGGGGCAAATTTGAACTGTGATTTACTTGTGAAAGGTTATCATTCCCTGGGTGATAAATTGTATAGCTCTATAAAAATTCTTTGCTCCTTGTGCATGCATCATACTCCTTTTATGAGAATAATTGTTTGGGGAAATACGGTGTTTAAAATAAGCCACCATTACCTAATTGCGTGAAAGAAGTTAACCTTCTCATGGAACATGTTCCATAATCTTTCTTCACCTGCTTGAACAAAGCTCTTAGTGCATTAGATAAATGCTTTCCTATCTGTCTGTTGGCAATTGAGAATCTTTTTGGCGATGTCCTCCAGTTTAATGCTCTTAAAATTCTCAGATCACTTTCACAACAAACTTGTCTTTGAGTAACCCTAAACAGTTCCTGCTGCTTGTTCGGTTTTTCGTGTTACTGAGATACAGAAGATTCTTAAAATGCAATGTTAACTCTTGTGCAAGTGTAGGCTTTGCCTTCACTGACAGGTGTGTTTACAGTGAGATAACTAATGCATGATGATGGTCTCTAAAATCCCAACTGGCAACAAGGCATGGGCAAGTTTTTACCCTGAGGTAGCTAGGTCAGGTCAGCACAATACTGTCCACCCAAAGTGGACCTTGCCTAGTTGGCCTGTTGTGAAAACTACAGTGCTTGGTCTTCATTACATTTTACAGCAGGATAGCTAACATTAGTTATCCTGCAGTAAAAACAAACACACCTTTGTCAGTGAAGATATGGCCACATTTCTGTTGCTTACTGCTAGTCTATTCCAGGCTTCACACGTCAGGAGGAGCTATATGGACGGTGTAGGAGTGCAGGATGTGGAAGAGAAGATAGCAGTTTCTTTCCCTCAGTCTTTACTCCTCTTGCATTTGTAGTACCTGTAGAGTTTGGAATGGCAGTGGCATGGTATTGGGTTTATTAAGTGACATAGTGGAATATAATTGTCAGGACAGTTAGCGTTATTGCATCTGCCTCTCTATCTGCTTGAAGTTATCAAGCTAAGGTGTGGTAAGGGAGAGGGGAATGGATTCTATCAATTTCTGCACTTAATGGTGAAAATTACTTTCACTTATAAACTTTGGCTTTGAAATCAGATAACTTCCTCACTCATAAAGATGTTACTTCAAACTCATTTGGTAACTAGTTTTACTAATCGCTTCTTGTGAGCAGACAATTTCCTGTTCCTTGCAAGGAAGTACAGCCTCTCATTACTTTTCAGTGGTGTGGATGGTGATTATGAATGAGTGGGATGTGGGAAGGGAATAAGAGCAAGCACAGCATCATGGGACTGGAACCCTGGAAAATTGAACCAAAGGGAGTGGTTTGGGGTTTTTCTGATTTCTAGAGATGGCGGACGTGTGTGTGCTGTAGAATTATTACGGCTTGACTGAGACAACTAAAGGGAAACTGAAGCCACATTTGATTGCTTAGGTTACCAGTTTGTTTTTTGTTACTAATGTTATAATGCCCATGTTGCTATCCAAAGCAACATGTGTCTTTGCCATGTGAGAGCATACTGGTGTAAGGCATATTAATCCTTGGCTCACAGCAGGAATGTCAGCACAGGGCAAAGCTAAGCAAAGTGGAATTGGCCAGTGGAAGTACAATAGCAACTGTTGCTATTTGTGGCCAAAACAGCAGTCTGGGGCAGAGATCCCCTTCCCATCCCATACCCTTGGATAGTGGCCTTGCTTAGGGATGCAGGATCTGGTATAGCTGTTAAATCTTGGAAGGGAATTCTGGGGTTATATGTTTTCAAAGGGCTCAGTTCCCCTTGGAATTTAGTTTGTAATGACTGAGATAAGAGATGAGGGTGTTGTAAACTAGGACATGCTTATAGGAAAAAGGGTTAAGTTTTCCCAGAGGTATAGAGTACCTAGGCTAAATATTTGAGAAACAAATGGCCTTTAGTAAGGAAGATCAGAGTTTAGCTTCAGGGTATAAACTGTCTATAGGGGCAGGAAGAACTCCCATCTCCACCCTCTATAGCCCTGCACAACTGGTTAAGCCCTTGGTGGGTTTCGTGCTCTTTCCTACTGGCTATGGGTCACTGCCAGAGGCAGGATGCCACTGAGGTAGAGAGGGGACATGTAAACCACACTATCAAAGCTGACTTTTGGTACCCAGAGAGAATAATCTTTTATTTTTAAAAATACATGTCTAGCCCTTTGCCTTGTGGAGATGGCCTTGAAAGCATGTAACTTGCTACCAACCAATGTGAAATCAAAGTAAGCCAGTCACTATGGTTGAAAGGAGGAAGCAAGTGGGCTCTACTGCTGTTGTAGGAGGCTGTAGTTAAAGATCGTCACATTTGAAAGACAAAATCCAGACCTTCCCTAAAATCAAAGTTTTGTGTAAACTTCAGCCCCTCGGACTTTGAGGTTGATTTAGCAGCTGCTTACTTGGGCCTGGATTCAGACTACTCATAGCCCTGAGTGTAGGGCAGCATGCAGATGTGGCAGCCCCAGAACAGCTCCAAAACCAATTGTGACATAGATGCATCCCTCTGAGTCAAGTATTCCCATGTTATACAAGGTGGAGAGAGTATGCTGCATTGACCCATTGCCAGTTGCTGCATGCTCCCCTCAATGTCCAGTCTGCTCCTCTGGCTGGTACATTGTGGGGAGAGCAGAGCCATGGCCACCACTCTCCCATCCCATCTTACTTGCTCACAGGGATAAATTAGCAGCCCCATAAAACCTACTCTTCTCCCCCTCACCCCCAATGCCTGGAGTCCTCATGCAGAAAAGCCAGCACAGAGGACTCTTACTCACCTGCATGGTTGCCTAAGACTGGGTCATAATTGGTCCTCTGGCCAGGCTGCTGATATGTTATCTCTGCTGGAAAGGGATCCTTCCCTCCTGCATTCTCCACCGGGGCTACTTGGAGTGCACATGGGATATTCCACATCCCCTTTCTCCTCTTGCCAGTCTTTCCAGCAGGACGCTTAGGCCTTGGCTACACTGGCGCTGTGCTGCGCTCAGGGGTGTGAAAACACACCCCCACCCCCACCGCAGCGAGTGCAGCGCTGTAAAGCGCCAGTGTAATCAGTGCCTGCTGCGCTGCAAGCTACTCCCCTCGGAGAGGTGGAGTACATACAGCGCTGCGAGAGCGCTCTCGCAGCACTGGCGGCGCGACTACACTCGCGCGTCACAGAGCTGTCGCGGCAGCGCTGTGAATTCTCAAGTGTAGCCAAGGCCTAAGGGGAGAGGCGAGGCTAAATTGCTGTTTCACTGCATGGCAATCCTGTTGCTCAATTCTTCCCATCAGTACTTGCTTGCCCAACCTTAGCTGTTGGTTTGAACACTGGATTCTTGTTCTACCTGTCCCTCAAATTAACTAGGGAAGACTTGGTCCCACACCAACTAGGGAAGGCCTTTCTCAGCTTAAGAACCAAAGACCATTGCAGCCTACAACTCATTTAGGGCTCATTCTGCAATTGACCACCCTCTTCCCTCCCCCCTCCTGATCAGAGTCCATATGACATCTAGCTATTGCTGTCAAAAGCTGCCAGGTAGAGGAGGCCCCCTGGAGAACTGAATTTCTGAGGAATGATCAATCTGGTGGATTGAGAGAGGGATCTGGGGGGAAGTGTGGGTGGGTGGATGGATTTGGGGAAAGGGAAAGAGTATAGAATTGAGCATTTTGGTGTGTGCCTTCTAGGTGGTATATGCTAGCTTCAGTGGCTCACTGTGACCCTCCACATAGCCCTTCTCTTTCTAGGGCCAGGGTTACAGTCTGAGCCCTTTTCATCATAGGCCAGCAAGGAGGTTGGTGAGAGAACTCTCATAGTCTCTGTTGTCTCTAGGGGCTTGTTTTAGAACGGTTTAGCTGCCTGTCCTGACAAGGGCCTGACTTCCCCTCCCAGGAGGTGTTCCTGTAGTGGTGGGTTGGGGGGAACCTGGGCCTGCCCTCTACTCCAGGTTCTGGCCAAGGGACCCTAATGGTAGCAGCTGTTGGCAGCCAACCTTTCACTGCCAGAGTTGCTACATTTCCCTGGGCCACTTCCCCACAGCTCTCCTGCTTCTCCCTTCTTTACCCTTACCTTAGGGCTCCCTTATCAATAACTTGAGGGTGTCTTCATTAACCAGTCCTTCAGCCACACTTCCTCTGCCTGGCTGGAGTGAGCCCTTTTTATAGTATCAGTGGGGCCTTAGAGTCAGGTGGTCACATTAGCTTAATGGCCTCACCTGACTCTTTGCAGGTTAATTGGAGTCAGGTGTTCTCATTAGCCTGGAGCAGCCCCTGCTCTGGTCAGTCAGGGAACAGAAAACTGTTAATCCAGTGGCCAGTATATCTGCCTTCTGCTATTCTGCTGGACTCAACTGGCCTGAATCTATACAGTATACAGTGAAATAAGAATTTACCGATAAAAATCTAATCCTTCTGAGCCTACAGATGTGTATCCCTGACTGAAGCAAAACATTTAAAAATCTATTTTTTAAATATTGGCACAAGATTCCATATGAGATGAACTAATGGTTTGAGCCTTTGGCATATCTTACATTAAGGAAGGCCAAACTATGGCTTGCAAGCCACATGTGGCTCTTTACCATTAAAGTGCAGCTTGCAGAGTCCCCCTGCCCCCCATTCTCCACCTGCTAGACCCGGGGGGGGGGCAGGGGGAAGGGGAAAGAAGAGCTTGGGACCTCTGTCTTGCAGCCAGGTGGTGAGGTAGTGGCTTCTGCCCAGTGGGGAAGGGGTGTTGGGTCTTCAGTCCCATGGGACACGCCTGCCAGGGCTTGAGGTTTCAGCAGGAGCGGGGCTGAAGCCCCAAATCCCATCAGGTGCCTCTTGTGGGGCTGAAGCCCCAAGTTCCAGCCCCCAGCAGGTGTGTCTCAGCTCTGGAACTCCTGAAGATTGTGGTATGTGGCTCAGAGGGCCCGTACATTTTTGGCCACCCCTGTCTTAAGTTCTTATTTTCAATACCTTAGTGAGATTGTAGTAAAGAGACTATAGCTCTGTTCATTAAGACTGTTTGTTTGAGGTTTAAATCTGTTGTAGAGGTCCTCCAGAAGGCTTTAACAAATTATAGATGTGATATTCTTTTATTGTCTGCTGACATAAAGTTTACACCAGGATTGGGGTCACCTTAAAAAATAAATTATATTGATGGTTTCAAAGGGTGAAATTGCCTTGTTGCTGTGATCTGGGAATAAAAGGAGGTTTGATTTGGGTTTCTATGGGATTGAATAGTCGTTTGCAGAAGGCAAGGTTTACAAATAGTTTGGCTTAGTTCGTTTAATGTCAGTCCTATTAAAATCTCCATGTGGGCTCTGCACATATTTTATTTGTAGAAGAATGTTGTAATATGTCATATCAGTGTAATCCCTGAAATGTTTGTAGATCCTCCTCCACCTCCTTTCATTGCCTCCCACGATGTCCTGTAGAATCCTGAGCTTCTGAAAGAAAATCCATAGGCCAAGGGCTTTTATCCGTATACTGTAACATGAATTTCAAAATAAGCTTGTCGTCCTGCTGTGAAATCCCAGGGCTCTTGAGCTTTTCATTATTGAAGTGCCTCAAGCTTTTGTGGGTTTTGGCTCTTCCTTTAATACTCCTCCTTGCACCCCTCCCTCCACTCCAGAAATCTTCACTAGTCCAAAGACAGAACAAGCAGAATGACCTACTTAAGTCTCTTGCATCGCTGCTTATTATGATCTTTGTTTAATAGGTGCATTCCCTTATGACTGTATCTGCCTTTCCCTGACCTGCTTCACTGAGCCCCTACAGAAATATTATTTTTTGTGAGGTTATGGTATGAACACCCATCCTGATCTTATGTCCTTCAATGTAATTTATGAACTCTCTGGCTAGGCAAAGACAGTCATATCGACTGGGTCTGAGGGTCAATTGTCATAACATTTCTTGCTGCAGCTCGTGATCTGACTCTCCTGGTTTTAATTTTATGTCCCTAAATGCCTTGGATAGCTGAGTCTGAATTTTATTTCTTCTAGGTATTATCAACCCAAAGAACCCCAAGGAAGCACCAAAGTCCTTCAGCTTTGACTACTCCTACTGGTCTCACACCTCGGTAAGTTTCTGAATGTACTGTAGCAAAAACTACTGTTTACCAGTCAGACTGGCCTGGATTGTCTCCTGACACCCCACTTTTCAACCCGCTGCTCCTACTATGACTTTATTGTACTTTGAGTGATACAAGTTCAGAGCTCTGTCTCTATGTTCTAGCTTTTTTCCATCCTGGGAATGTGAAAGAGTAAGGTCTGGGGGTCTGAGAACACAGTCTGGGTGTGTGTTTGAAAGAGGAAGGAGAGGAAAGACATAGAAAAATGTGTGTTCAAGCAGCTGCAGCGTGGAATTTGAGCCACAAAAGTAACCTTTCCATTCTAATTTCTGTTGGAAAAAGTGAAGACTTTAAAAAAAAAAAAATGTTCTCTCTCTTTTCCCCCCACCTCCCCTCCCTCCCTCTCCCCCTGCGGCACAGTGAAAAAAGTGAGCTGCATTCCACTGGCTTACCAGGAAAAGGCAGAGTAGTGATCCACATTTCCTATAACTGTAAAAGCAATATGCTTTGGCCCTCTAAGCATTCTGCCCCACCTCTCCAGAGAGCTAGATCTGAAGTCTCGCTGACTTCCAGTGATTGTTCTATAGCAGAGCTCTACGTTTCTGCATTAGATCCCCTCCCCTGTTTTCCTGAAAGGTGGAGAAAGAGATCATCCTATTTTTTTCTCATCAGCTAAACATCAGTATTTAGTCTGGCTGATGGGAAGAGAATTTGACATTTCTGCACTGGTTGACACCCTCAGATAATGTGTTCTTGACCAAAGCTCAAACTTTATATATGCACAGAGCTTTTAATTAAACCTCTTTATTGAATAAAGCAGTTGTGAAGAAACCATACGATTATATTACCTAGATCAAGCAGAGATGCAAAAACACCATGAGCACTATTCAGACTAAACCCTAATAGATGAAAACATGGCTTTTGTAGCCACAGCTTTTGCTGTCATTTTAGGCTATGCACATCATCAAGAAGAACTTGCTATTAAAGTTGCAGTGTAATATTAAAATCAACCAGCACTCCTATTACAGCATGACCATTCTTCCAATGGTGTCAGTGTCCACTACTATGAGGGGAGAGAGAATATCTGAGTAATCATTAAAAGGAAATTCCTACAAAAGGTGTTCTGGTTTTACACCATCAATGTAATCTTTTCTAATCGATGCAGCAGAAAACCGTCTCACCTGTAATGTATAATATATTGCATTAAGAAAACTGTTGCCAAATAATTCAACAATGGCTTCTCCAGCTAGCCAACGGAGAAGAGGAGCATGTCAACAAAAGGGGATGTTAATATACACAGTGAATTCTGTCAGTTATCTTTGTGTCCTAGACCTTGCCTTGAGCAGTGTGTTGGGTAGAGTCAAGTAATTGGATGCTGATGTCTGATCCCAAAATACAATGATTTCTCATGGAAAGTGACAGAACTTCAAAGTCAAATCTTTTACCCTTAGATTCAGGACTTTTGGCATAGTACTTTCCATAGAAAATAGGCCTGAGAGGAGGAATACCTAGAACTCCTTTATTTTGGGATCTTGATTTGATGGTCTGTAACCATACTGCCCTCTGCTAGTTTTGTAATTAGCTACTCTTTGTTCAGCATCATGGTTTTCAGAGAATTTAATCATACTGTCCAAGTGCTGTACTTTTCCAGTGTGTTTCTATGTTGGTTTCCATCTTAGTCAATTTATTAAAAATCCCCTGAATGTTGTTTTCCATAGAGGAGTTGGCAGGGCAAATAACTTCAGAATTAATCTGTTCCACTATTTCTTGGACTGGGATTTCCATATTCAGCATAAGGATTTTGAGGCTATATTTGCTTTCTGTCATTCAGTAAAATAAATGAAAATCAAACTTCTCACATTGATTTAACAGGAACAAAATTGTTCATGCTTCTACTTGACTCAAGCAGAGCTCTTGATATTTTCCCTCCCCAATACATTTAATGCCACACACTTATATTTTAGAAATTTGGAGACCTTTTAAAATACTGTAAAAATTTGCTAATTTGTGCATACACAAACAGTGGTCTCCCTTCTCTGCAAAGCTTGAGTAGTAGATGAGGCTGTAGTAAGTTCTTGTGGTAGTAGGGTGTTATTGTTTTACATCATGCTGAATTTTAGATAAACACAATACAAATGCCTAGAGAGACAAAATATACATCAAGTAGTTAAGTGTTATCAATACTAAACTGTCGTTGCCAAAATGAAATTGTTTTGATACATTGTCCTGACTCTTGCTTTGTTCACCTACTTGCTAACTTGGAAAAGTATATCAATTCACAGTGGGTTTGTAGTCATTAATACAAATTTGTGAAGTTGTACTGTAATTTTATAAATCTAGATTGGGATGTAGAAAATGGAATCTGACAGATGCAAAACCGGGTTAATTCATTTTCATGGCTCGTTGAGACTGGTAACTGGAACTCAAATACAAACACACACACACCCCCAGGTCCCTGTCCAGCCTTAACCCATCTGAGATTTCCTGCCCCATCCCTTCTTGGTTCACTTTGATCCTCTTTTTAACTCTGTGCTTGTTCTCCTTTCTTACACACTCAAATACTATCTGTGGGATTTTGCACAGAACTTCTTCAGCAGTATCAGCAAGGGTAATAGATTACTTCCCCACCAGCAGAGTGACATTGCCTAAATAGTTGTTTTCATTCTGCTTCAACTGGTACTGTCTTGGGAAAACCTGTCTGTAAGAGAAGCACCAACATTACCTTCCACTGTGGGTTGACCCACAAGGTTTCTTTAAGCGTGAAATAACTCTTAATATCTTTCTGAATTTAGACCTCTGGGGTGGGAGTAGAAGACAGTATTTATTCTCTTTTAATCTTTGCAGCCTGAAGATCCCTGCTTTGCGTCTCAGAACCGTGTGTACAATGATATTGGGAAGGAGATGCTGTTACATGCCTTTGAGGGCTACAATGTGTGTATCTTCGCCTATGGGCAGACTGGAGCTGGGAAATCCTACACCATGATGGGCAAACAGGAGGAAAGCCAGGCAGGCATCATCCCACAGGTAACAAAGCCCAGGCTGGGTATTTACTTCACAAAACATATTTAAATGTTTGCTACTCTATCATTTGTTACTTGCAGTAATGGTTCACAAAGAACCAAATCTTATTTTTCAGGAGGGAAAGCATAGACCTTGGATCTGGTGCAGTCAGTCTTGACATAGGCTACCACTGCTGTCTAACAAGATTATAAAATCATGTTTTCTGTCCATACTTGCAAGAAACCAACATGATACAGCACAGCTTGGTTGCAAACATATACCTGTACCCCGATATAACGTGACCCGTTAGAACACTAATTCAGATATAACACAGTAAAGCAGTGCTCTGGGGGGGCGGGGTTGCTCACTCCGGCGGAGCAAAGCAAGTTCGATATAACGCAGTTTCACCTATAATGTGGTACTTTTTTTGGCTCCCGAGGACAGCGGTCTATCGAGGTAGAGGTGTACTTCTCGACTGTTTAAACTTAGCTGTTTTTGTAGAATGAATGGGGCATATATTTTGAGTGTAGATTGTTCAGAGGAGATATAACGTCTCATGTTTAACCTCAGGCAATTAAAGTGTAAGAATGAGTGACTCAGATTTAGGAGAAGTAGAGAAATTATTCCAAAGAGAACAGTTCTACAGAATTTAAAACCAAGAACAAAATACTTAGTGCAGTATCTGCCCTTTTGTAATTCTTCCCCAAACCAACAAAACCAAAAATAACTCAGTAAGGTAAGATAAATGTCTGATTCCACTGAGTTTCCTGGCTTTTGCTCTGATTGTTGACAGGATAGTACAGGAATACTTATTCAGTAAGAATCCAAGAGGTGATGTCATTGATGAAACTCTCAGTAGAGAGAGAGAGAGAGGTCTGGAGAATCCGTCTTGTCTTTCCACCCTGGGAAATGAATGTCTCACTGTCCTTTAGCAGTGTGTATATATTTGCATATAGATTACTAAGTGAGAAATAAAATAGGTAGGAAAGTTAAGATATTGATTTGTATAAACACACTAAACTAACCCTATCCCTAAAAAAGCATTTATTTTGAGAAGTTTTAGTCCATGACCACATAAAGAGCCTGAAAGAATGCCCTGGGAAATTCGTGGCTGATGATATTTCATTAAGACTGTACCAGGTATGTCTAATGTTCAAGATGTTGGCTGCATGGTGCTTTTGCCACACACAGCCCAGCTCTCATGTTGTCCTGGCATTGGTGATATGTTGGGTGCATGTTTTGGAAGGAGTTTTCCCGTGAAAGTGGAGATTGGGTTTCAGCCTCAATAAATAAATTTGCTGAATAGTCTGTCATTGTTCTGCTATAGGATCAGCAGCAGGAGTTACTGGCTCTATGCCCCAGGTATGAAATAGAGAACGGAAAGATAATGGCTCAAACCTCTGCAGTCAAATACATAACACGTGTTCTGTTGCCACTAGCAGTGGCACATAGGTTAGGTGTAAATGTCAACCACGTTTGGGAAAACTTTACTCATAGATGTGTGCAGAGCATAGTTAATAAGGAATGTTGTTCATACATCTAACACCTTGTTTTTCTTCTGTGAATTTAACACCTTTTTGAGCATAACACCTGAAATGGGTCCAAAGCCTTTACGCAGAAACTTGATGTTTCTTCATTTGCTTTTTCCACTTTCTAGCTCCCCAAGGTTATACAAATCAAAGGCCATGTTAAAAACTAGCTAACTAGAATATTGCTCCTGTTATCTACTTTAGGTTCTTACTAGCCTCTCCTCCCTCCCTTCCTCCAGTTGCATCTTGAGAGATTATCCCACAGAAGAAAAAAACCAACTAACTATGTACAAGGGAAAGCATTATTTCTGTATGGAATATACTCACTGGTTCCTCTGCCTTACCTGCACACATCTACGCAGGAGGGGCAAAACTGTCCTCTATGCACAAATGTAGTCTGTGGTCTTCCACTTTTCATGTTCACTAGATCCCCTACCAGCCAACCTCTGACACCTCTATGTGGAGGTCTAAAATAGTGATATCTTAAAACCATGCACTAACTTAAGTGTTCGGAGTGTGTGCTCCTAAAGTCCCCTGGCACTCTGTCCACACTGCTGCATATCTTACAGGCAATGGCTTGTTTAGGTACTGATGCCCCTGAGGCCTACTTCTACTCTTTATCCTTTTCCATACCAATGCTTCTCCCCGCTGCAGTCCCAATTCTTCTAATGCATTTCCAGCTATAACATATGCTGCTCCACTATTGGTAGCTTCATTTGTTATCTTAATTTTAACTAAGCAAAATACAAGCCTCAAACAAAGCAGAATCTCTCCTATAGAGTCTGTCTGGGTAGCTTCAGCAGCCTTCATATGAACAAGTTACTAGCTGATTTGAAGCGTCTACTAGTTGCCTCAAATATGATTCCTGGAACTTTGTCAAACCAATGGACTCTGAGGATTATTCTCCTAAAAATAGCCACATTTATTTATTTATTTATTTATTTATTTATTTATTTAATGGCCAGATGGGAGAGGATTTAATATTTTTAATCGTCTCATTCTCTAGAATTTATAATCTGTTTTTCTTATTTCAATTGTTGCTGTCATTTTTATACTGTGGTGCTATAGCTGTGTTGATCCCAGGATATTAGAGAGACAAGGTGGGTGAGGTAATACTATTGGATCAACTTCTGTTGATGAAAAAGATGAATTCCAGAGCTTTTTCTTTGGGTCTGGGAAAGGTTCTCAGTGTCACTGCTAAATACAAAGTGGAATGGTTAGAGTTAACACCTGTTGCAAAAGACCCATTCAAGGTGAAGTGGGCAGTTAATACCTCAGCAGTTGTAGAAGACAACCTGCTTCAGTGGGGGAATGGCCCCTAGTTGTCATCTATCACCCCATAATGGAACCCTTATTTAGTTCTGACACAGAGCACCTTTCCCAGACCCAAAGAAAAGCTCTGTGTAAGCTCAAAAGTTAATTTTTCACCAACAGAAGTTGGTCCAATAGATTAATAGAAGATATTACCTCACCCACCTTGTCTTTCTAATTCTTAGGTTGAGTAATTCTGTTTTTGTATTGCAGATTAATGTTGATTAAACTGAGGCATAGTTGATGAGAGAGAAATAAAAGGATTGAATACTAGTGATTGGGGATGGGGTTTAACTACATTTTTACCAGGACACTGCGGTGGTGGTTTGATGTAATTAAAGTGACTTTTGGAGATAGGAAGAGTAGAAGGAGAACAGATTGAGTCACAGTAATTATTTGTCATTGCTCACTGACTGCTGTCTGACTCAGGCTTACTTTCTCTCTAGCTGTGTGAAGAACTGTTTGAGCAAATCAATGACAACAGTAATGAGGAGATGTCCTATTCTGTGGAGGTAAGTACACTGGTGGACTGAGGCATGTTACTGTTAGTGGGTATGAGGCTGCTGATCTGAAGAAGCTGCTACATCGTTGGTATTGTTTTCTGCTTCATATGTTCATGAACACTTGACTCCCCTTTTTCACCTGACACAAATGTATGAACAAAGCCTTTCTAAGGTAAACTAGTCTGTATGAATATAGATTCTGGGCCTGAAAAGCCTTAAAATGAACTTGCAAACATTTTACCACTATTGGTTGGGAAACCTATTCAGTGTGTTTTCTCAATTGCCTTTAGTCATTACTTTAGTTCTTATTAAACGTAGGCCTAGTCTAGAATAGCTGATGTTGCAATCTTACGCAGGAATCTTCTGTTAGCCTGCTACTGGGGGATGCCATTCTCTTCCGTAAGTAGAATGGGAACACAGTTCATGCAGAATATGTACTGGGGAAAAAAATTGACAGGAAGAGAATGTTATAGACTGAGCCCCAACTGACCAAACTAGTCCTCTGTGCTAAGTCCTAGAACAAAGGCAATTTCCAGGCTGCTAGCCAAGTGAATGTGCAGGAAGATCTGTATGTTCGTAGTTGGCAAAGGATTAAAATGTGGGCTGAAAAAAAATCGCACTTTGGTTGGCAGATCTGCTGTGTGTTTAGCTATAATTGCTCACTTTCCAGACAAATAAGTCTATTCCTGTTAGTCTCCAAGTCAGCACAATTAAGAGATAATCAGCTGGATTCTCTTCTGGGTCACACATAAGTTTTGTAACCAAGTTCTGACTGCAGAACCTTTTCATACAGGTGGTGATGGGGTAAATCAGAGTGCAGCTTGAGTCTCAGCTCCCAGCGTGAGATTGCAGCGCATTTAGTAAAATGATCTTTTAAATGTATAAACTAAACAAATTTAATAATTAGACAACATTTGTGGAACTCAAATCAATTTTTAGTTTTTTTTCAGAGCAGACCCCAGACTGACTCTCTTGAACTGAATGTTACTCATAACAATTTAGAACCTGTTTGCACAAGGAATTTGGTTGAAAGTATTAGAACTTTTGAGATGACTGTCTTTATCCACAATGTTTAGAATGCCCTCTTCTTTTCAGAAGCAAGGTGGGTGAGGGTAATAGCTTTTTTTTTTTTTTTTTTGACCAACTTATTTTGGTAAGAAAGACAAGCTTTTGAGCTCATACAGTGCTCTTCTTCAGGACTCATCTTTTCATAGAGCTTCCTGAAATTAGTAACTTTCTCAACCTCTTTCTCATTTGGGGTCAGAGTATGCAATTGGGAAAAATGTGAAAACTCTAAAAGGAAAAATATTTGCACTGATTTTAATGGACCAGTTAACATAAAACAGACTAATGTGCTGCAAGCTCTGAATAAAGAAATCAAATTCAACTTGTCTTGTTTTTGTATCCATTTCTTTTAAGTAAGCAGATGACTCCAATTATTAGCTTTTAGTGAATTCTAGAGCTGTGAAAAGGCTACTGGAAAGTTAGTCCGTTTAATAGGTTTTAAAGCATTGGGCCACTTTGGAACTTGAGCTCAATCAGAGGGTGGGAATGTCACTGGGACAGCGTGCTTAATACTTGTGAATGGAAAGAGCAACATACTTTCAAACTGTTTCTACTATTTGATGCAAGAGTGGATGATGAGTCCAGAGGGAGCTGTGCAAGGAAGCCAGAAAAATGATCTTCATTTTGGATGGAAGGCTCTGAGAGTGGACATGGGACAAACTGGGTGGGGGAAAGGCTAGAACTGGGTTGCAGAATTTATGTAAATGTTAAAATAAACATTTGCTTGTGCAGCAGTGACCCACTTGATATTTTAAGTTCCTTTGTCTCTGGGTTTTGGTCCTGGTTTAGATATTTGGGGTTCCTTTTCGTATTTCTAAAACTGCTGCTTCCATCTGAATTCTTCCCACAGAATGAAAGTGAATAATTTACTGTGTCATTTAATATTTTGGATGCTGAAGTCACTAAGTATCTGTTAACATGGGATAAGCTTGGTGCCCTGAGAAACATGCCAATTAAAAATTATGCTCTTAAGAGAATTTTAGCTTTGTAATTGTGCTGGAGTTAGTGTGCAGGTCTGACATGTAACTATAGTTGGCATTGTTAGCGCATTGGAGGTTTGGGATTTTTATCTGACCTGCACTTTGTGCTGCTTTAAATACAAGAGAGCCAAAAGTGGCATGATTGAACATTAAGCCCCATATTCTGTTGTATCTCAAAGATGTATTTTACTAACTCTTCATTTCATCATGGAATCTACATAAGTAGTGGATTTGAATTAAGTGGCACAGTTTCTGGAAAGTAAGATACAGAGCACACATTAGTTTGGACCAACCAGGAAAAAGTTGAGGAGAGAGACTGCTATGGATAGAGAGTGTGAAGCTTACATTTTAGACCTAATGTGGGATTGCTCTCACCTTCTCCCCATGAGTGTGTCAAGCTGCCACATATCTTAATTGTGGATGCACCTTTTAACTGAAGGACTCCTTCCTAATAGTGGTGCTCTAAAATGCTTCAGAGCTTCACTCAACAGAAAATGAGGCCTTCCGGACCTGTAAATTATCCATGCAAATCTATTCACAGGTCAGTTACATGGAGATTTATTGTGAGAGAGTCAGAGATTTATTGAACCCGAAGAACAAGGGGAACTTGCGGGTGCGAGAGCATCCTCTGCTCGGACCGTATGTGGAGGACCTGTCCAAGTTAGCAGTCACCTCTTATACAGACATTGCAGACCTCATGGATGCTGGGAACAAAGCCAGGTTGGTTATGATGTGGATGTGTACTCAGTACCAGTTGGGGTGGTGGTGGTGGGATGGTGTTCTTGCTCCACAGCTGGGACCATGACATACAATGCCAGTTTTGAAATCCCCTTTGTGCAGCTCTTGTCATATGTGGAACTAGAACTTGCATTAAAAATTGCTAAAGGAATTAAACCTGGTGTGAAAATACACTTTGGTGCATTAATGCAATTTAGACGCAAACATTAATTTGTATTATGAAATGGTTTCGCATCATTTTATTGATGCCTTATGTTTGCAGTAGCTTTTGGTAAAATACGTTAGTTGCAGTTCCTTCTGGTAACATGCCTTTTAATTTTAGTTTTCTCTGTATACAAAAATACCGTGATAAATCAGTTAAAATAAAATCTACTTCTAGCCACCCAAAAGGTGAGGAAGAGTAAAGTTGGCCTGTCAGCCATACTCTCTGGTTGGTTAATCCATATAGCAGGCTATGGAGAAAGGAAGAATGATGTAAGGAGACTGGTGCAGAGGGAGGAGTGGGGGTAGCATTAGGGAAGCACAGGTAATTGTGTAGATTGACAGTACTCAGTATAAACTGTTCAGATAACTGTAGTTGCAGCATGGAGCCAACTGATCATTTAAAAAAATGAATGTCTGATTTTTTTATTAGGACCGTGGCAGCTACAAACATGAATGAAACAAGTAGCCGCTCTCACGCTGTATTTACGATTGTCTTTACTCAGAAGAGACATGACACAGAAACTGACCTTTGCACGGAGAAGGTAGAGGAGTGAGGAAAACTGATCATCACCTTAATTCTGCTTTCAATTACTTCATTTTACTGGGGGTGGAAGTAGGAATTGTCTCACATCGTGATGTACTTCTCAGTGGGGGAGAATTTACTTATATGCCATATCAACCCTGTCAGAGCACTTTTATTACTGTTATGTTTTTTTGTTTTGTTTTCTGGACCCTGTTCCTAAACTGCGTTTGAAGTAGTGGCTGAGATGGGGGAAGCAGGCATGGCAAAGATATAGAGGGCGTGGGCTGGGGAGGGGGTAGGAAAGTAGACCCAGCAAGAAGAAAGATGGATCTGGAATGAGCTGGGAAATAAAATTTCCTCCTGCTTGTACACAGAAGCTTCAGTGTTTCTGCTTGGCAAGGCCTAACTAATTGATGCCTCGTTAACTATCCTCCGCAGCCTCTTTCAGGCATAGGCCTGCTTTAGTGATACTAAGGCAAAACAAAACAGATGGAATTTGCATGCTAAAAGGAAGTACATTCTGTATGAGTGGAGTTGTTTGGCCTTGCTGTTGGTTTGGGTAGTGGAAGAGCAAAGAGGCTCTGTATGCAAAAGTGACTATATAAAAAATGAACCATTTTCACATATCTGATCCCAGTGTGTATTTAGGTCAGATCTGTTGAAAACCAAAGTTTTTCCCTCCTGAATTGTTTTGCCTCTTCAGGGTTATGGGATAGTGGCCTGCATTCTATTCTGCTGTTGTTCCAGTTCCTTATTACTGACTTTTCATATACAAATATGAATAAAACATAGCATGCCTTTTTTTCTTTCTAGATCCTAGGTTATTTGCAGCACTAGCTATTAAATTATCTTTTGACTCAGTTTGCTCTGGAAGTCCTTACATACTTATGAAACAATATTCTTTATTTTAGCTATTTTTCAGAGTATAGCTGCACTTTAAAACAGAATGTATTTATCCTAATGCAGAAACAACTTTGCTTCTCTGAAATTGATTGCCAATAAAAACAGTACAGCTGTAGAATCTGTAGCAGGCTATCATGATTTTGGACAGTAGAATACTTCATGAATCATGAAGTAATCAGACTTATTTTTCTCTTGTTCTAATTCCACCAGAACTAGTTCTGACTATTGCTGTGTTCCCTCTTTAGGTCAGCAAGATTAGCCTTGTGGATCTAGCTGGGAGTGAGAGAGCAGACTCAACTGGTGCCAAAGGGACTCGATTAAAGGTAATGGGATTGCATTGGGCCACTGCTGTATGAGGGAGAAAGGAGAAAATGGTGTATTAGTCTGATGTCTGAAGATAATCTTTAGTTATTTTCTCCTCCATTCATTACTTAATAAGCAAAAGAATATAAAAAATTCAGTCCTATCAAAGATCCAGAACTTCAGCCCCATTGATCAATGATGCTGTGGAATAGTAACAATTTGATTTTTTTTTTTTTTTTTTTTTTTTTTTTTTTTTTTTTTTTTTTAAATCTTTCTATGGCTGGTGTAATGGGTATGTTACAATAGTCCTTTGTTCTTGAACACATTAGCTATTGTGCAAAAATGAGACCTCTTCGGTATGCTATCTAGAACCAAAGAGGCCCCCTATTTTCAGAGACTGTTTGTTCAGTTGTGTGATTGCATGTAATTCTCATATTGGGATACTTAAAAGAAATACATAACACATGGCATGAAAATGCTTGTGGGTTCTGTTTTAATTCTGATATTTTAAAATATCTACCTTCGCCTTCACTAATATGTGCGATTTTTATATGGTGGGTGTAAGGGTTATTTCTTCATGAAGTAGCTTTTTTTAGACTGGTATCCCATGTTTTGGTCAAGCTTTAGATGATAAAATTAGTGGAGGTACCTGTGTGATAAACGAATGTTAAGACCCAGATAATCATGGCAGTGTGATCACAGTAAAACTAACTTTATTGTAAATCTAAGACATCTACTTTCACAATGACACTTGCCATGATCTGCAGCTCCTTTTAGTCTGGACCAGAGTTCCTGTTTGAGTAGTGTGAATCACCACATCAAATGATTGTCTTTCCAGGAAGGAGCGAATATCAACAAGTCTCTCACAACACTTGGCAAAGTAATTTCAGCCTTGGCAGAAGTGGTAAGTACAGTATTGCATCTATCTAGAGGAAGTTGTCATCTTTTCAAACCTTCCACTGCTTGGTAATATTCTGGAACAGCAAGAGACCATATAATCCAACAAGGCCCTTCCATCTACTTTGCTAACCTCTGTACTTGGCCAAGTTGAGCCTTTTTTTAATTTTATGATAGATACATGCAAGGTTGTTAATATCTATTAATCTCATAGGTTCTGGTGCAGGACTTGCTCGCAGTAAGACAGGAGCATTGATTTACTTAGCTAGGAAGAAGCCGTGAAGTACAAATGTTTGTAGGCTTTTGCATAAAATTTGTAAGAAGTAAAGCAAATAGGGTACATGTTTACATATTGAATGTTGTGATTTTTTTTTTTTAAAAGCAGCAGACATTTTTTGATTAAAAGAAGAGCTTTATACATCCTGTTGGGAGTTTGCTTGATTTGAATGATAAGGGGTCGTATGCAATCATTTGGTCTTTGGGTTATTCTACTGTAAAACTGAAATTTTATCCTGATGACTAAACTGCTGGAAAGTATCCTATAATCTAAACAGGTAATCATAGAGTAGCATAAAAATGCTTTTTCCATTGCAGTTGCAATGGGACAGCATGTTGGAAAAGCTGCTGCTGTGCACTTAAGTTACAGAAAATTTAACCTTTGGGACAGTCTGACTGGACTTAACAGTTTTCTAATTAATTTAAGTGCTTTCTGGGAGATTCAATTCTCATTCATTTGGTTCCTCAGAAAAGCCATATTCAATGCATATCCTCCAGCATAACAATTGAAATGGTCTAGTCTGTCTTGTTCAGTCGCTCATCTTGTGTTCTTTCTTCCTCTTCCTTTAATGCTTTCAACTTTAGGATAACTGCACCAATAAGGTATGGTGGGGCTGAGTAACCTTGAATGTTCAGTCCTAGTAGACTGATGTAGAGCCAGATGCGCTTCACCTGAGAAACCAAGAGCAGGGATCTGTCAAGAGCTTCCATGACAATTTGATTTGGGTTGTAGACTGAATTTTACTTAGTGAAGAGGCTTATTGGCATGACCATGAAGTAATGAGGAAAAGCAGTACTAAAACTCGAACATTTTTATTTTTTGTTAGGGTTGGAGAAAAGAAAAAAATGCAGGTGTAATGAGTGTTTAAGAATAAATACAATTTTATACTACATCCCTGCTCCTGATTTGTGGGTGACGTTTTTCTTAAGAATACTTAATATCTTAACGTCTTTGCTTACTACAAGTGGTTTCCCGTACTCTTTTCCTTCACACGAAAGGATGCCTCACAGGTTGCAGTTTATGCTAACCTTATAAAATTGCTATGAAAATTTACAAGCTTTGATGTGCAGTTTTTACTCATTTTACTTGTCCATCAAAAGGTTACTCACCTGAGGCAAGTAGGGGGAAATAATTTTTATAAGGCTGGTACTCCCTTTTGTGCAGTAATCACCTTTTGAGTGTTAGTAAGATGACTTTCACATAACATCTAGTCAAAACTACTCTTGCACAATCAAATCTTAAATTAATAGTGTCTTGTAGAATTAAACTTTTGGCAGTTCTTGAAACTAGGTGTATGTCTGCTAATCTCCCTCCCTGCTCTCTTGCACATGTCAGCAGATGACAAAGGACCCCATTTTGCAGAGATCTTTCATTGATGACCCCTAATCGCTGCTCATATATCAAAATCAAGTTGGGGAGCTAAGAAGGGTGGGGAATGGAAAATATTTACAGTGGAACTTGTAGGGAAGTCTGTTCCTTGCCCGCAAAGGATTTCTTCTTATAACCTTTTATAAAGACCTTGATTGACAGAATGCTGGAAGACTTGGGGAGCTGTCTGCATTGTGAGCTTGTGTTTTGTTTGAGCAGTCCCCAAATCCCACTAATCTGCAGCCAGGTACAAGGCTACTTAAAAAACAAATCATAAAACGAAACACCCTTTGTGCTCATGCTTCTAATTTCATTGACTCAGTCTTACTGTCCTTTTTGACCTCTCCCTTGTCCTCACATTTCCTAATCATCTTAGCGTTTTCCTGAGTCACTTATTAAATGTCCTTCCACCTGTGTCCCTCCAGCCCTGTCTTTCCAAATTGCTTCTCTGGCTTTCCAGAAAAGCTTAAAGCCCAACAACCTGAAAGGGAAAGTGGGTTTTAGCTTGAGAGCCTTTCCCTTGTGTATTAAGCTTTATTATTGTCTAAACTTAAAAATCCTGATACTAGTTCTGGAGAATTTAACCACTGTATGGTTTTTTTCTCCATATGCAGAATAACCCTTCCTTTAAGGAGTATTCTGAGCAAGTCATGTGGACTCATTATCCTTTGCATTCCCACAGTGAGACTGTCAGGAGAGTTTAAAATTGCAACAAATAAAATATTTATCCCACCTCATGGAGTGTTAATTGCAATGGCATTTAACATCCAAAGGAAACATTAGTTCTGTGTCTAAGTACAGGTTGCATGGGATTTTTTTTAAATGATCTAAAAGTCAGTAATGTTTCTGTGTGGAAGCAGGGCTGTTCATCCTGTTTGGTTCCTTCACCTGGGTCCACTTACATAAACGTTTATCTTATGCTTTCCAATTAGTTTCTGATTGTACTTTAAATTTGATTTTAAAAAGTAGCTTGTGAAAACACTACCTAGGTGGATCACTATTTGGTGGAGCAGGGATAATGCAGCCAAAGCACTTATATTGTTATTTATAGATGAAGGAAATAACAATGAGAGAGTAAAGTAGGTGGGCAGAACTATTAAAAGTAAGGAAATGGAGGAACTACATTTACAGGGTGTGTTTGGTTCACCTTATGATGTCGGTGTTGGTAGTGTTTAATTTTCCAGTCCTTTGTTTGGCTCATAGCATTAAGATGACCAGATAGCAAATGTGAAAAATCAAGACACTCTTTTTAGGAGGTGGTGTGGGGGGTGGAGGTATACTTGTGTATGTAAGGCAAAGCCCCTAGTATCTGGACAGTCCTGATAATATCTGGACATCTGGTCACCCTACATAGCATCCACTGTCTTCTATCCGTTTAGAGTTTATACCTCTTTCATTTCTCATTTCCCCTCTTGATCTGCTCTCTTCTAATCACATGTCCCCAACTGCTGCTTTCTCTGACCCTAAAGTTGCTTTATCATCTTCATAGCCTGTAATATACCTCTTCCAAAGGTCAGTACAGTAGCCCTCCTTTAATTTTGTGTATGGAATCTGATGCAACGCTTTACCAGCCCTGTTGTCTAGCATCTTAATAATTTTCTCTTCTGATGTGTGCTCTGATTCTCTCATGTGCATAGCAGCCCCCTTCAGCTGCTGCCAGACATTGACATGATCACCCCAGATTCTTAGGCTGAAAGTCGCTGATTAGACTGCCACAGAGATAAGTTCAACTTATTAAGTTCAACTTCTTCTTCCAACCTTGTTCTCATTGCATTCAACTTTCTACAATAAACTGCATATACTTTTCCATCTCCTTGAAAGATTAAAGCATCTAAGAAAAGAGATCAGTTCAATTATGATTTCTGCCTTTTTCCTAAACTCAATTTTTCATTTTCCAGGTACTGTTGTTCAGTAATAAGTGTGTCTCTTTTGTAGAGTAAGAAGAAGAAGAAGACAGACTTTATTCCATACAGGGATTCTGTGCTAACGTGGCTACTTCGGGAAAATCTAGGTATGACTAATCTGACTCTGCCAATATTTCCCTCCATTTTCATGTGTTTCATAGCAATTTTCTGCCTCAATCCATTGTATGATATGAGTATTAAATATGTCAGTATCTATTTTTAAGTCATACTATTATTGTTACAGGGTTTTATTTACTCTGGGTTTACTTACTACTACTTTGTGTAATTTTGTTGAACACTGTAATATGGATATTGTTTAGGCTGGGAAATACTGACATTCAAGAATATACTCATTACAAGGTGCCAGTGCAACTTCATTTAAAACCTTGCTTGTTCATTATAGGTGGAAACTCCAGAACTGCCATGGTTGCTGCTCTGAGTCCGGCAGATATCAACTATGATGAAACTTTGAGCACTTTAAGGTACTTTTAGCCTCTAATTTGGAGTGGAAATGTTTGGCTTTCAGCTCAGGTATCTAGGTGCTCATCCTTCCTATCGTGAAACATGCATTAGGCAAAACTGAGCGTTCCAGGGGACTACGCTGTGTATTGTAAAATCCATCATTCTAAAGTGAACCCCAGTCGTGTGTGTGTGTGAGAACAAGAGGAGAGGGTGTAGTTGCTTCACTTAATCAGGTAAGATTTAGTTTGACCAGTTCCAAGTTATCTGTACTTATAGATGAGGATGAAATTTCTGTCTAATGGTGCAAAAGAGAAATAATCTTATGCATGAAGAGAACCCAGTTTAAAATGGCTTCACTGGTAACACCTAAGCCTGATTTCTCAAAGGTATTGAGTACCTAAAACTTCAGTGGAGTCTGAGTAGCTGGAGCTTAAAACCTTTCAGTGTGACCCCTGCTCCTTACTCTACAGCACTTCTGAGGTAAAGCTGCTTGATCCAGCATCTTGTTAATCTGAAATAACAGCAGGGACTTGTATACGACTGTAGAGAGTTGCTGTATATGTCCCATATAAAACCAAACTAGTATGTCTTTTGACTGCTTCCAGATATGCAGATCGTGCAAAGCAGATCAAGTGCAATGCTGTTATCAATGAAGACCCCAATGCCAAGCTGGTGCGTGAGCTGAAGGAGGAGGTGACGAGGCTCAAGGATCTCCTGCGTGCCCAAGGGCTAGGAGATATTATTGACAGTAAGTGGGTTAAGCAGTCCAGTCCTTTCCATCATGGGGCTGTGCTCTGCTGCAGGAACTAAACTAATTACCAAGGCCCTAGAGCTGGAGAAAGCTGGGTTTGTGTGGGAAGGGGGTGTAGTCATTAAATTTCAGTGCTTCACAATTTAATTTAATTTTTTTCACATTGCTTTGGTGAGTGGTTGTCTCTATCCCCTTCTGTAAATAACATGCCCTAGCACCTTTTTATGTTCCTGCTACATCAGATTCAAACTCTGCTCCTCTGTCTCTTGCCTGCAAAGAAAAGTTTGAGGATCCTGTCTTGGATTTGTCCTGTTTTTCTGACCTTCACCTCCAACACAGAAAACAAGCTAAAATCTTCCATGCTAAATTCTTTGAGAATTTGGGCTGTGACTTAATTCCTTTTACAGGAGATGCCTTGAAGATGAGTGTTAGTTTTTGTGGCAAACTGGTTTTCTTTTAGTAAATAATAGAAAAAATCTCTGTTAAAATGTATGCAAAGAGTGAATGTTTTTTATCTGACTTGTGGTGCTTGTTTTCCTGTGAAGGGAAGACCCTGATTTAATCACAGGCAATGTGAAGTGTGTAACTTGTATATATCTTCTATTGTTATTTGTTCAAGAGAATAGATAAAGAAAAAAAACTCCGCTCAGATTCAAAAGTGTTCAAATTTGATGCAGTCTTTGTTTTAGGTTGAAAAACAGAACTTTCTGTTAGATTGGAACAAATCAAAACAAACATTTTGATGTGAAATTGAAAACTGTTTTTGTTCTTTCAAATGCCAAGTATTCTCTTCCCTTCCTGTGTCACCGTTGATCCTGAACTTTGACCCTTCTTGTATTTCCCTCTTGCTTCCCTTCAGTTGATTCAATCGGAGATGATTACTCTGGAAGTGGAGGCAAATGTGTGTATTGTGTGGTTCTATAGCTCTTACTTGCTAATCTGCTTCTGCTGGGCCAGCTTTTAACTGAGTTTTGCATGCCAGCATTCCTCACAGGGAAATCCCAGACAGAGCAGTTACGGCAGAGTCTATTATCTCGTGAAAATGAAATGAACCTCCATCTCCCTTACTGAGCCATCCTTTGGTTAAAGCACAAAGTTGAAACCACTCTTTAATATGTCTGTTGCTTCCTTGTTTTGGGGAGACTGAGGATGGTTATACTCCAACCTATTTTTTTGTTACAAATAATGGTTCTGATTTGAACTTCCAAAATCTATTTCTTTTAGAATATTTTTTCAAGTTCATAAGTTAAACCGGTTCCCTTCCCCCTGGACCGCTAGCCTCATGACTTATTTTCTTACCCAGAATGTGTCTTAATATTTTACATTTGAGAATTGATTCTTTAAACTAAAGGAAAATGAAACAATAACCATTTCCTCCAAGGGAATGTTTCTTTGATAGCCTCTGCACATGTGTGGGGTGCTGGGTGCCTTGTGCTGATAGCAATCTCTTTGTTTGAACTCTTATTTGTCTTTGGTATTAGTATAGCTGCTGTCTAGAACAGATTGGTTTTCCTCTGAAAGAAGGAATCTTAATGTGAGGAAACTGATAAGGATTAGATAGTAGGCTCAGAGAATAACGTTCAGTATAACAGCACTTTCCTTTCTGACCTCACCAACTATTTCTGTGAAAGGGAATGTACCTCCTTCTTTATAATCCACCTTTAGAAAAATATCTTGCTTCTGTGAACCGATGGATTCTCTGTAGATTTTTTGGGGGGGTGGGGGTGGTGGGGGAGGCGGCAAGTCCCAAGCAGACTATTTTGTTTTAGACCATGCCTATGCCCTTTTCAAAAGCCCTTGCTCACCCCAAAACAATACTGACTGGAAGAGATCTGTCTGAAATTTCCTGAACTCAGATACTGGTAGTGTAAAGACTCAGCCTGGCCTTCCTTTTTTGGTGCTGCTTAAAGCTTGTTGCCTAAAAAACTGTCATCTCCGTGAGCAGCTGCAGCATCACCCAGAGAAATGTGCATGATGTTAAGAGAGAGGTTCTGTATGGACTCAGCAACAGCCAAAGTGATTGCAAATGCTACCTCCTTTGTCCCTTGGGAGTGCATGTGCCCACTGGCCTTTCAAGACCCCATCCTTCCTGCTCTGTCCTACCTGCTTGCCTCCACCTGGCAGCTCTCCCTCTTCTGTATTTTTCCACTTCCTGTATCTGCAGATGGCGGTTTTCAAACTGAGTTGATGGAACTACTAACTACAGGGCTAAATTGGTGTGAAATAGGACAGAAGGTTTATGTCGGCAGGATTGGTCTGAGTGGGAAGAGAGAAGGTGTGAGGGGGGCTCAGCGAGGCCGGAGCTACTTAATTGTCTAACATCTCATGTTAGCAGTCTTTGACACACAAGTGAAGTTTTTGTGAGGTGTATTTGGATTGGATTCAGATCAGAGTAGGTGGTCTCTGGATAACTTTTAATGGAAGGAAAGGTACGCAAATGACCTGTATTTTCTACTTTCATAGACATCTTCAGGCCTCCTGGGTTTTCAGTATTTAGACTATTAGAGCTGCCTCAAATTCCAGGCATCTCTTAAAATGCTTCCCTGTGTTCATTCTAAGTCATGATCAAGAGACTTAACAGTGCCACCTCTTCAAGCCATTTGCACAGGTATCCTAGCAGAAAGGTAACCTGTTATATAAGAAGTGGGCTGTAGTCCACGAAAGCTTATGCTCTAATAAATTTGTTAGTCTCTAAGGTGCCACAAGTACTCCTGTTCTTCTTTTTGCGGATACAGACTAACATGGCTGTTACTCTGAAACCTGTTATATATTGTGGATCCTTTTTTCCACAGCAGATTAGGACAGATGAGATGTAATGGTATAAACGTGAGCCAATGCTCATATCACTCACCCTGTCAAGGACTGGATAGGTGGTTACAGCACCCTGTCCTTGGGGAACTTGAGCTACAGGCAATTATAGTTACTCTTGTGCTCTGTGTAGCATCTCAGCAGACGTATTACCTTTGGATACTGATTCAGCAAATCACGATTTTTATTACTGTTTTCCTTTCAGATTCCTTAGATATGAGTTTGATTGAACTGTGGCTTAGGCTTTTTGGTCCAGTAGTACATTTCCTGATAACTGGCCATCTCGGTTCCCAGCCTTCAGCCCCACATTGCTCATCACTGTGACAATGTCCGGTTGTGTTAGAAGGCTGAAGGTATCATAGGAATAGGGCAGTGCACAGCTGTTACCTAGATCAGGGGGATTCTTCCGGTTTACAGTGTCTTGTTGAGTGTTTGACTTTGTTTTGGCAGGAGTTTACTGGTAACATTACTTTACACTGGAGTCCTTATTTACAATTCTCAAGGACTGAATGCAACTTTTTATATCTCAGGGATATTTATTTTAAAGGATTTGTTTCAGAACTGCCATCTAAAACTATTAATCTTGTCTGTGTTGCAGCTTAAATGCTTTCCTCTTACACTAGTGTTTCCTTCCTTTTCCCCTTTTCTCTGCTCCTTGTCTATTCCTTTCTGCCTTCCCTTCTGTCTGTCTGTCTCACCCAGATCTGAAAGATTTTCAGAACAATAAACATAGATACTTGCTAGCCTCCGAGAATCAACGCCCTGGCAATTTTTCCACAGCCTCCATGGGGTCCCTCAGTGCATCTCCATCTTCCTGCTCTCTCAGTAGTCAGGTGGGCTTAACATCTGTGTCCAGCATACAGGAAAGGATCATGTCTACACCTGGAGGGGAGGAAGCCATTGAACGTTTGAAGGTATGTACCATTGCAGACTGAGCAGGATGTAATTTTGGCTGGCTGGGTAATGGGGAGATGTCTTCCTATGAAAACATGACCTGTGCCTTTCTATTTTTGCCCTTGCACCCCAGAAAGTGCAGCTGGGTCGGACAAGTTGGGGAGTGGGTTCATGTATAAGCTTTTCATTCATGAAGATCTGGGCTTGATTTTTGCCTTCAGCCACTATGCAATAAACTTGGCAAGAACAAACTGTAATCCAAGTGCACACTTGCTGACAATCTTATGTGGTGGTAACAGAGGATTGAATAGCAGAGTAGCCAAAGGGAGTTTTGGGAGGCCTGTTCAGCATCTCCCTGAACTGGCCAATGCAATCAGCTTTTAAAAAAACCTAAATGTACCCAAACTAAAAAAAGAACAGCATAACCCTGTCACTGTCTTCACCCTACCCCCACAGATTAAAATGTGAAGCACACAGAATAGCCTGCTTTATCCAGACAATAGAAGCCTTGTCCTAAATGTGTGTGAATTGAACAGCATCAAAAGTGCATTACAGTGAAAGGTTTCTTTCATTTTTACCAAAGCTCCCATCCCTCATGGGTGGATGAGTGGGGGAAGCCGGGTATGTTGAATGTGAGTGTTGCGTTCTCATGTCTTTTCCATGAGACACTGCCTGGGGGGAGGGGTTTGGATGGGCTGGAATACACGCTGCACATCCTCCTTCCATTAGAAACCTGCTGTTGCCATGGAGATAATGGCGCTGTCTCTGCGGTCCCCTGACACCAAGTCACTGAATGACGTCTATAAACCAGATTTAAAAAAACAATTCATAAGGTGGTTTGAAATCTGAGTGAGGCTGCCAGGAAAAGTCACTTCCTTTCCTATCAATATTCAAGGCAACTTATCCTTGTAAAAAAACATTGGGAAGAGCAACACAATTTGTCAACTTAATGACTCCAAGTATTGAGGGTTTCTAGAGCCAAAAGCAAAATGGAGGCATAGAATTAAATTTGTGGATACCTTTATTTTTGCTTCCCAGTGGGATCTGGGCAGACTAGCTTTTCTGGAAGAAGAAAGAATAAGTGGTGAGGGGGGAGGTGTGCCTGTAAAATGATTTCTGGATTCTCTTACACAGATGTGATTTCCCTGTTTGAGTGAGATTTTTGATGACTTCCACTTTGCTTCATTGTCATCCATTCTGCTGTAATCTTAAGTTGCATCAGAGGGTAGAGAAATAACCGTTTCTCTCAATTCAAAACAGTGGATGGAGTGGTGAGAGCAAAAAATATTCCCCTTTATCTCCGTCCAGAGAGAAGAAATGGTCTCTTGTGCTAAAGCTATGTAAATGCTGTAGCTATTGAAAAGGCCCCTGTGAAAAGCTGCTTGGGGGAGGGGGGGGGAGCGGAAATGCTGCCAGAGAAGCTGTTGGCTTCAGGTTTGTAAGCTGGTGCTGGAACCCTCTTACCGTGGTAGTAAATGCCACACTGAATCACACTGATTATTGTGGGGGCTGGGGAGCTACTAATATCCTGCTCAGTCCTCAGTACCAGAGCGAGAGAGAATTGAGCCCCCCATTCAGCTTGACACTCAGAGCCTCATTTACTAAAATTCTTGGACACTTGACAGCCTATTGCCCAGTGCTACTGGAGCTCTTATCCCAAACTTTCTATGTGAGTGCTAGCCCATTGATTTGGGCTAGGACTAGAAGGGCTGGACTAAAGACAGAAGGCCCTCAGAATTCATTGAAATGGATGCCCATTTTGGGGGCCCAGAAATGGAATGAAATCTGGAAGGTAGTTTAGGAAGTCAGTTTTTAATTGCCATGCCTCCCTTGTAGGGATTCTCGAGGGTATGAGGGTTCTGTGGCCTATACTTGGCTTTAATGGTGACAGTTGCCAAGGATCACTTTAATGTTGGCCAGCCTGTATTATGATAAGCTTTTGATCTGAATATTTGTCCCCATACAAGGGCTCTGAGTCCTTGAAGAGATTTTATCATTTAAAATGTATTCTTTTAATACAACTTTAAGGTGAATTGAGGGAAATTTTTCCCTTCCCCCAGCTTTATTCAGGTGAAAAGTCTGTGTATGACTTTTTGCATTCGTTCCTGGGTCCCTAAGGCAGCAGTGCAGT
The DNA here is from genome assembly GCF_027887155.1 of Malaclemys terrapin pileata. Lineage (NCBI taxonomy): Eukaryota > Metazoa > Chordata > Testudines > Emydidae > Malaclemys > Malaclemys terrapin. The sequence goes on along the minus strand of NC_071523.1, from coordinate 12,177,091 downwards.
CCACTGAAGCATAAATGGTTTAACTCTGCTTTTTCTTTTATGAATGGAGAGAATTCCTCTGGGGCAGACGTGTTCATTTTTTAATGCTGCTTTTTGATAAATTTTCAGTCTTCTATGCTGTAGCTTTCGGATGTGGTCTCTAATATTTCCATAATGATCAGGATGTTTGTGAGTGTGTGCAGGGGGAGAGGGAGCTGCATTCCTAAAGGTTTACATCACTAGAGGAGCCTGGAGGGTGATTAAACAATGGGAAAAGGGAGGCTAATTAATGAGCTTCCGAACTGTGTCGTTGCATCCACCCCCATCAGTGGTTCAGCCTGTTGCACAGCACTGTGGTTGGTGCAACCCCGCAAAAGGCTACTCTTGGTAAACAGCTGGCCACAGCCCTTTGCAGCCAGCTGTTCACAATATATTTAAAATATGCTCTTTGCTTATTTGCACATTTTTGTCCTTGAATGTAGCTTTGCTGAGGAAGTGTAAGTTAAGGGCTGAGGTTTATTATGAAATAGCTTCGACTAGAATATCAGTCTGACTGGCTGAGAATGCAGCACAGATTCCAAGGTGAAACTGGTTAAAATAGCCCCTTCCTAAGTGCAGCAAGTACATACCAGGCTGTGTGGTTTGTATCATATGCTGCAGGCATTTGACTTGTCACCTTGTCCATTATGATTAAGCTGATTTTGGGGTATGTGGCATCCTTAACCACACCCTGTTGTGTAGTGTCTTTGGCACTCAAGTTATATAGCTCCAGAAATATGCAAGAACAAATAACAAATGTTATAATGACACCCATTTATATAAAAAGAACAGGAGTACTTGTGGCACCTTAGAGACTAACAAATTTAGGGTTGTTAAGGTGCCACAAGTACTCCTGTTCTTTTTGCAGATACAGACTAACACGGCTGCTACTCTGAAACCCATTTATATAACACTTTTCATCCAGAATGCTCCAGAATACATTACAAACTAATTTATAGGATGAGATACTAAAATCCAAGACTTATTAGCTATTATGATATTGAGACTGCTACAGGCAAAAAATTCTCAGTAGACAGGAGCTGTTCCTGCTTTGTCTAACAAGATTCCTTTCCTGGAGACTTAAACAGCACCCATTATGTCTTGAGCATATAATCTTCTGGATGCTTATAACCCAGTGACTTGGAATTGGAGCTGCTTGCAGGTTTTTTGTAGCTAATCACTAGGCTGGTCAAGCCCTGGCCAGTACGAATGTATACAGTTTTGGGAATAACAGTTGACTTCAAAGGTGGAGGTTCTTAGCTCTTGTAGGTTCCTGCAAAAATGGGTATTGTAGGAGGAGTCTGGGTTGCCCAGAGATGCTTTGTGTTAATAACTTTGCATTGACAATGAGGCTTAAAATTAGCACTTGAGCATTTGCTGCTGGGTCCTCATAATTCTGATCCCATTTAGGTCTGCAATACTTGGTTAGCCCTGGTTCTTTGAGATGTGATGTGTTAAATTGGGGGGGCTCCATATCATCCCCCTTCAGTCTGTTAATTCTATACTGGGGTTTTACACAGGAATCAGAGAAGATCATTGCAGAGCTGAATGAGACATGGGAGGAGAAGCTGCGGAAGACTGAGGCCATTAGGATGGAGAGGTCAGGAGCAAGAAATGCTGTGGATGTCCTCTGGGTGGGAGGGGGAAGGGGGGGGGGGAAAGGAGAGAGTATAGTCAAAAGCTGATCTTGCCCAAGAAAACCAGAGTATTGAAGCAGCTAGCACACTTCTTGGTGGCATGTCGTCTGCTCTTTGTATTCCACTATGGCAGGTGAATGGGTAATGCAGACAGAAGCAGTATTTCAATATCATACCTCAAGGACACTGCTTAGAATTGTCATAGAAGATACTCCTGTTGGGTAAGGGTGGGACTGAAGCAGCATCTAGAGTTGCAGCATCAGCCTTCTGGGGTTTCAATCCAGGAAAGCACAGAAAAGAGGATGGGTCATTAGCATCTTAACTGTCTTTGAATTTTTAGGGTGATTTCATCTAGTGGAGGGAGTAGACCAATTGTAGAATGAACCAGAAACATAAACTCAAGCCTTGGTAACTTATCTAGCTTCTATACTCATTTACCATGAATAAATATTGCCATTTAGAACAGATCTTAGCTTTTCCTGAGGGATAGGCAGATTTGTGGAATAAATATTGTAAAAAGTGCTCACTCTTGTGATGTATCATTGCCTGCCCTAAACTGGAGTGTCAGACCTGCATAAGTTCTGCAGCCCTTTGTGTTGTGGAGCTGAAGGATAGGAGTTAATCCTGTTGCATATGTAAGATACCACCCTGGGCTGGTGGCCAATCAGGATGCAGGCTGGTTGGTAGTGCAGTACATTATACAATGACTAGGGCCCACCAAATTCATGGTCCATTTTGGTCAATTTCACAGTAATAGGATTTTAAAAATAACAAATTTCATGATTTCAGATATTTAAATATGAAATTTCATGGTTGTAACTGTAGAGGTCCTGACCCAAAAGGGTGTTGTGGTGGTGGGTTACAAGGTTAATGTAGGGGCATTGTGGTATTGCTATCCTTACTTCTGCACTGCTGCTGGTGGAGGCGCTGCCTTCAGAGCTGGGCAGCTGGAGAGCAGCGACTGCTGGCTGGGAGCCCAGCTCTGAAGACAGTGCTGCCACCAGCAGCAGTGCAGAAATAAGGATGGCATGGCATGGTATTGCCACCCTTACTTCTGTGCTGTTGCCTTCAGGGCTGGGCCCTCAGCCTGCAGCTGCTGCTCTCCAGCCGTCCAGCACTGAAGACAGCAGTGCAGAAGTAAGGGTGTCATGGTATAGTTTTGCCATCCTTATTTCTGCACTGCTGCTGGCAGGGCGCTGCCTTCAGAGCTGGGCGCCTAGCCAGCAGCTGCTGCTCTCAAGCCACTGAACTCTGAAGGCAGTGCAGAAGTAAGGTTTGCAATACCATGACCCCCTTCCAATAACTTTGCAACTCCCCCGCGATCCCCTTTTGGGTCAGGACCCACAGTTTGAGAAACACTGGTCTCCCCCATGAAATCTGTATATTATAGTGTAAAAGTACACACAAGACCAGATTTCACGGGGGAGACCAGATTTCAGTTTGTGATGCATTTTGCGAATGTGAGTTTGTGAATTTGGTAGGGCCCTAACAATGACTGATAAGGTGAAACTTTGATTTGGATCAGATTTGCACCGGTGGGGTTACAAAGCACCTCCATCACCTCTTGCTTTCCTCTTTGTAGGGAGGCCTTGCTGGCCGAGATGGGAGTTGCCATTCGGGAAGATGGAGGAACACTGGGGGTCTTCTCCCCTAAAAAGGTACAGAATATTGATGATAAATGTTGAGTCAATTCTGGAAGAGGCTGGTCAACCACCATTAACATAGAGCAGGGGTGGGCAAACTTTTTAGCCTGAGGGCCACATCGGGGTATGAAAATTGTATGGTGGGCCATGAATGCTCATGAAATTGGGGGTAGGGGTGTGGGGGGGGGGCGGCTGGGGATGAGGGGTTTGGGGTGCAGGAGGGTGCTCTGGGCTGGTACCAATGAGTTCAGAGGGGGATTGGGATGGGGCAGGCTGTTGGGGCATGCCAGGGGGCGGTGAGGGCTCTGGCTGAGGGTGTGGGCAGGGGCAGTGCACAGAGCCACCTGGCCACACCTCCGCATACTACATAGCAACTGGAGGGGGGATCATGCTGGCTGCTTCCTGGGAGCTGCACAAGTCCCTGATCCCACTCCCCGGCTGGAGCTGGGCAAACCCCCACTCGCCAGTGGGAGCTGAGGGCCAGATTAAATGGTCTGACAGGCCGGAAGTGGCCAGCGGGCCATAGTTTGCTCACCTCTGACATAGAGGCTGGTTTCTTCGTAAGCTACAGAGACGCTATAGTGGTCTTTGGCCCCCAAGTAATGTATACCTTTCACAGAGTTTTTGGATAACCATTAGTTGCTGGGGTAAAAGCTACCTTTCATGATTTATACTACTTTAAATTTCTGCAACACTTCAGTTTTGAAGGCCCTTAGTACTCTGTATGCAGGCAAAGTAAAGAATGATGTTCACAGTGCCTTCTGCTGATTATTAGGGTAGGCAGAATGTATTATACATGCTAGCCTCAATTTAGAAAAGAAACTGGAGCAGTATGAGAAATACTGTAAGACTCTTAATGTCCAAAAATGGCTGAGAGATCTAATGTTCCTTTAGAAAGCGAACACTTCTGAGAGCAGTATCTCTTTGTCTATGCTAGGCCACCGATTCAGCATTGACTCAGATGTGCTACCAACTAGCTTGCCAGCACCACTTCCTGCAACAACTGTTGCTTAGTAATGCTGCCATTAAATCACATCCCAAGATGTTCTGGCTCCATTTTCTTCATGAAACATCCATTAATTTGTCACTGAGCATTCATAGTCATGGAGGGGAGCAGTGGTCCTTTAGTCCATATCAATAGTTCTACTTAAGTGTTAGTGAAAGGTGAAAGAGGCACAACTATGGAAATATGATAAATCTAATGCCACGTGAACGTTTTCATGAGAAGAGGGAGCTGTGGGAGGAGTTATCCATGCAGTGAACACAGTAATTATTAGTTACAAGATCTGAAATGGGACCTTTCTCCCCCCTCAAAACAAACCTTAGCCTAGTTTTTCGATTGAGACCTGGGCATCATTACCTAAGTGCGTAATAATAAAAAATCTGAGAACTGCAAGTGTTGTGTTAACTGGGACCCTTCTGAAGACTTTGCACAGAAGCCCGGGAGGGCAGATTTATTGATTTGCCTTTAGCTGAAATGATATGTTGTTTTTCCTGATGTGTTTAAATGAACATGTTTCACTTACAAATGGTTTTGGTTTGTCCTTTGCAACTTACTACTAAAGCATCTAAGGTTCATAATATTTCTTCAGTCTCGTGAGACATTTCCTTGAGGTTTTTTTCTCTTCTCTCACATTGTGGATCATATCACCATGTAGATTTTTCCTGAGAGGCCATCAACTCTGTTTAATGACTCTCTTGATGCTTTTTCAGCTGACCAGGTTTGTGTATGAAAGCTGTTAGGGATGTGTAGTTGCTTCAATAGAAGTTAGCAAGTTCCGCCTGTGGAAATATGTACTAGAGAAAATAAACCCATTAGACCACTGATCTGTTACTAGTCCCCTCTGCTTCTGTTCCTTACTGCCTGTCTAGATTAGTTTTTATAGTTCTTCCTGTGGTAATTGACAGCTGTAGCTGTGAAAGTATTAGCGCTCTAGATAGAAAATTAGAATGTTTTATAAACCTTTTTTACTTCAGAGGCACTAGTATGACTCTATGATACTTCATATTGGTGCCCATCTCTGCGGTATTGGAGAACTTCCATAGTATCTGTATCAGCTTTACAAATCAAACGACATAAAATTGTCTGTCCAGTTCCTGAATGAAACGAGATCCACATCACAAACATAACCATCTCCACAATTTGCTCTCTTGATGGCAGGGTACTGTTTGAAATGAGCTGTGGAAACTGAACTATACTGTCCACCCTGGAGGGGTGAGAGTAGGGGAGGTCCTTCTAGATCCTTGAACACTGGGCATGGGACATTTGCACTGATGTCTATGGGCGTATCTATTGTGCCAAAAAACAATAGACTTCAGGGTGGTTGAATTGCCCATTTTACCAGTACCAAAAACATCTTTCAAATTGCCAAACTTTCTTGATTAAAAAGCTTTCTGATTTATGGTTACCCAGTGACAGGGCAGTCTGACTTTCATTAAAATCTAGTATAGGCAGACCTCGACTTTATGACGTTTGACTTGCGCCGAATGGCACTTTTGACATTTCTGAATTGACACCCTGATTCCACTTAAGACCATCAGTTTTGACTTTACGACGCTTGGTCCTGCAATGGATTGGATTGTGGTTCTGAGTTATGATGTTTCGATTTACGACGCAATTTTCAGGAACCAATTGTGTCATAAGTCTGAGGACTGCCTGTGCACCAAAATACACACATCTAAACCACAAGGCACTTTTTTCTAAATGTCCATACTGTGTAAATCCCTTAATGCTATTTGTAGTAGCTGAGCTCTCGTGTAGGATTTGGCGTCTTTCAGTAGATTACAACAGCAGTTCCTAACTCTTCTACAGCTCTAAATGCCTTCCTGTTGCTCACTGAGCAGCGGTAATGCAGTGTGGCATATCTTCTCTTGTAGTCTTTGGTTAGCTTTATCTTTTTTGGGATGAGGAAGGGTCCTGTTTAATTTCTGTGCCCCCTCTAACTCTGTCACTGGGCCACAGAGGCTCCCTTCAGAGCAGATTATTCCATTAAGGGTTGCTGGTAAGAGGAGTCACTTCACTCTGAACACACTTCCCGAACACCCACTAGGACTGCTGGAGGGGAATCCAGTCCTCTATGCTCTGGATCCTTGGAGTTTCAATCTTTGGGAGCCTGAACTGAGTCCAGCTGCTGCCACAGTTTTGGGGTCTCTAGACACAGTCTCAGGGCTCAGACTTTCTATCGGGCACCTCTGCTAAGTGTTGGAACCCACTGTCCAGCCACCTAACTCCCAATGCTGACCCTTCAGATGCTCTGGTGTTTAAACTCACCCCTCCCCCAGAACTCCACCGTAAAGGTATGACACTTCTGGTTACATTTAAACTCTCTGTGGCATACAGTAGTTGTGAAGCAGTCAATACACACACACAGGCTTTTTGCTCAGTCTAACACTCCTGTGCTCTTATCTTTAATCATGTAAAGTACAGGAGAGTACAGTTCATACAAAACAAACATCTGCAACAGTGATATCCCTCACTTTCTATCTCACCCTTCCCTTATGAGCCCTTGGAGAACCATCTGAGTCCAGGAAGGCAGGCAGTGTGGCACTCATTCAAATTGTACCCGGCGGCTCCCCCGTTAGGCTGGCTGGACCAACCCAGAGCAGTGTTATGTGCCAGAGGCAAGGTTGCAACGCTTAGAGCAGGGAGCTGAGCCCAGCCAGCCTTGTGGGACTGGAACTGCTTCAAGTGGGACAGAGGGCTTTGTGGGGCAAAGCGGGGAAAGACCCGCAAACCCGAGGACTATTTAGAATAGTGGTTCTCAAACTTTTGTATTGGTGACCCCTTTCACACCGCAAATCTCTGAGTGCAACCCCTTATAAATTAAAAACACTTCTTTATATTTAACACTGTTCTAAATACTGGAAGCAAAGCATGGTTTGGGGGTGGAGGCTGATGGTTCGTGACACCCTCCCATAATTGAGAACCCTGATTTTAGAAGATATGCCACATGAAAGCAAACAAGCCATAGAAAGGGCAAAAGGCTGTACATTCAAAATGGAGTTTGCAGCCTGACACACACATGGTTCATAATCTCACATTCAATTCATAAATTGTACAGACATATTCCCAAATTATCTGACTTGCTCCTCTCTGATCTCTTGCTGGTTGGTATGTTTTTTGTGTTGACGCTCAGCCTATCTGCTCTCCTATTGACTTCTCTTAACTTTATTCTTTAACCTGCATGGTGCCTTGCCTTGGCTAGATTTTCACACCAAGGCCACAGGACTTGTTTGATTCCAATGGGACGTTTTCACCAAAGAAGGTTTGTTTTAATCAGTTTAGATTTTTGTGAAGTTCTAAACTGAGATCTCTGGCTGCCTGTAGCAGGAAGTGTCAATAGGTTAGAATTTTTCACATCAAATAGCTCGAAAACAGAAGCAAAAAGAGTATCTCCTTTATGAAAAATTTATACAAAGGATTCTCATATATTAGGTACTATAAAACAGAAAAATAATATATCCTGCCAACTTTGTATTTTTCTTTGCGTGACTATGCAGATTTCACCCTAATGTGTACTCCGATCATTTATTTTTTCATAAGAAATCCTGGATTTCTGAGTGCAGTAAAAATTTTTCAGTGTATGAATATTTATTTACTAGTAAGTGCTGTCATTTCCCCTTTATTTCCATTTATCGTTTTCATAAATAAACCCCATTCAAAGTGAATTAGTAAATTGATATGTGGGTACTTACATGACTTCAAGGTCACTTTCTGCACTGGACTGACCTCCCATATTTGTTCAGCTAACTCCCCAAAATTTTGAAGCCCAGAAACAATTTATTGTTGGATGACATAGCTGCCTGGGCATTTTGACTTTCTTGGACAGCAAAGGATTTTTTTTTTCTCTGACCCAGTTTGACTGGGTCTGTAGTCTATAATCCTATTTGGTGCTAACAGTAAGCCAAACACCATTCCTTTCAGACACTGTGCTCAGTCCACACTTCACTATGGACAATATGAAGTCCTTGTTTGTGCTGAAGAATGCTTTTCTCAATGGTGGCTAGTGGGCGCAGTTTTAATTTGACAAGGCCTGTCCCATCCCTGGGGCCATAGTTCCTATTGCTAGTGCACAGGTGCCATGTAAATACTATACTTTAATTTCTAGGTGAAGGTTATTGCTTTGTCTCTCACAGCATGCATCAGCTCAGCTGTCTTGTCTCATATCATAGAATCTCAGGGTTGGAAGGGACCTCAAGAGGTCATCTAGTCCAACCCCCTGCTTAAAGCAGAACCAATTTCATTTACATATCAAAGGATATGTAAATATCCTTTGAGCTTCCATGAATTGTATGCTATTACACATCTAACAAGTAAACTTCTTTTGGAGTTACAATAAACTGATGGACATTCCTAAGGGAATGACCCAAACAGATCATCTGCTTACTAATACAGTTGTAGGTTACAAGAAACTGGCTTGTTAATATTTTCAGTGTCCTTTGGTCTGATTCTTGTTTCTTACCCTTTCTTTTGTGTTCTTTAAACTGTGATTTGCTGCTATCTCATTGGCCAGATTTTCACACCAAGGCCATGTGACTTGTTTGCTGATTCCAGTGGGGTGTTTTCACCAAAGAAGGTTGGTTTAATAATTGTAGAGACTTAAGTTGAGTAGCATAGTAGATGAAGAGATTCTTAGCTGCTTGTATGAGGAAGCATCAGTAGTTTAGATATCCTTTCCAGGTTTACTAGCTCTGGAGATGGAGCATAAGGAGGGTCTGTTCTTTATATTTAAAAAAAAAAAAAAAATCCACAACAATCTAGCATTTTCACACCAAAGCATATGGAAGAATGCTGCTGTTGAACTTTCCCTCCCTCTCACCTTTATCAAGATTTACTGAGACAAGGAATCTGTAATTCTTCAGTTTAAAATATTTTCTTCACTGCATCCTTTACCTAGAATATCAGCCAACTGGAGCTGTTAATCTGATATTTGTCCCCTATCCTGAGATGGGTCTCTGCCTGTGTGAAAAAGTTTGCATTTAATTTAGAAATGTGGTTTTTTTTGGAGAAATCTGGAGTTTCACTGATATATATGATGAAGTGGTTTGGTTCCTTTACCGTCTCCAAAGCTGTTGAAGGTACTCAGCTCTCAATTAACATGTTCTGTATTTTGTTGCAGACACCTCATCTTGTGAACCTCAATGAAGATCCACTCATGTCAGAATGTCTACTTTACTATATCAAAGATGGCATCACTAGGTGAGATTTGGCTCTACTACACTTAAGACTTCTTGTTAAAGGGACATCAGTTTAAATTACACTTCTCTGTTGAACTGTTTTACCTGCTGTTGCAAGTAACACCTAAGATTACCATAAATTACAGATTAGAGAAATATATTTAATTTAGTTTAATAGTACAGTGTATTGTCACTCAGCTTCCCTAGATGTTTTCCACTGGGTCTTTCACAGAGCAACAAGAAAGAGAAACCACTTTGAAAATATAGGATGGTGTAATTTATAGTAAAACCATATAAAATGGTTGGGGGACTTGGGTAAGTGGAGTACTCAAAACTGCTCAGCTCTATAAAACTGGTTGGATTTCTAGTGTTGCCTTAAATTAAACTGAAAGTAGTTCTCCATTCTTGTTTTTTTCCACACTTCTCCCTTTTTAAGCACATCACTCAAACCCAGGTATATTATTTTCTTGGCTAGCAGTGTAAACACACGCTTAATGAAATCAGTCCTTGTTCACATGCGCAAGATTAAATTTAAGGATGCATTTTCTCCGCTCTTAAAATGTAAGGGATAGATTTAATAGTCTGTAGTATTTTATTCCCACCATAGCCAGAAAAATATATCTGCTGTATGGGCTATAGAGTAGACAATGTTTGAGTTGTGACTAAAATGCTTTTTATTGGGTGCAGGGTTGGACAGGCAGATGCCGAGCGGCGACAAGACATTGTGCTGAGTGGGGCTCACATTAAAGAGGAACACTGTCTCTTCCGAAGTGAGAGGAACCACAATGGTGATGGTGAGATGGCACTTACAATTCCTACGTATAAATGCAGGAGTAAGCGCAACTCTCCCCATGAAAGTGGTCTTCAGCACTGGATAGTTTGAGTCTTTCAAAAAACTGATCTCTGTACTAGCAGCTGTGGTCTGAAATGTGTGTCTGAAGTGTGGAGGGGAGAAGAGCTGAGAGGCTAGATGGGGTTTGAATAGCCCTTGTGCATCAGATCAGTGAAGTTATTTTCTCTGTGGGTGTAATGACTTAGTTATTGGAGATGAAGCTATAACTATAATAATGCAGTACTAAGATTTTACATTTTTGTACTACATTCATTTGGATCAGATGGTAGCACTCTTGCTTTGGGCCAGCATTCATATCCAGTCTTGATCCTTTGTGTTGTGACCAGGTGGAATGTGTAGTACAACTTAAACGAATTTTACACTGTTAAAGGTGCTCTTCTTTGGATGAGACTATAAATGGTGTTTCCTTCTGTCCTGCTCTGGGTGACCGGGTTGCCTCTTGAAAAGTGGAACTGAACCCATGATAGGGCTAGTCGGAGGATAACAGTGGGAGCTCAGGAACACCTGAGTTTTAATCCTGGCTTTGACCAAATCCCTCAGTGGTCTGAGACAAATCACTTACCCTTTGCTTTAGTTCCATCACCTATAATACAGGGATAATACTTGCTTATCTTGGATATTGAGAATTTAGTGTTTATAAGGGGTTATTTAGGTTATTGCTATAGAAGTATTTAACTTTTACTTGCTACAACTCTGGAGTCTTAGCCAACGTTCCTTCTAGCTGCCAGTGGTGTTACTGAGGCAAATATGATCTAATCATGAGATGCTGAGCCCCTGTGACTCCAAGTTATTTCAGTAGGAACAAAGTGCCGAGTAAGTCTCAGGATCAGGCCCATAATGCTGGTCACATCTGCCTACAATAATTGCAGTGCTGAAATCAATTACAAAGAAATGAAAGTGCTGATGGGTGAAATGTACTAAGTTCATTATTCAAACCTTATAACAAGGCATGTATGTGCCTGACCAAGGTTTGGGCAGTGCAAATATCCAGTATGACAGCACAGTCATTACACCTGTGAAAAAACGAGGAGAAAAAACAAAACAGTCCTAGCAAATGTGTTACATGGATACCTGTACTACCTGGGTGGTCAAATACTGGCTGAAAAACTGCGCCACTTTGTCATGTGCTGCTATCCATTCCTAACCAGGATGTAATATCAAAGAATAATCTCCCTGGAATCTTTGTGGAGGATGTAGGGAGCAGTGCATTGTCTGCTTATATGCAATGTGTTGGTAGGCTTTCTGCATTTCCTCACTGTGGGACATTCACTAAATAAACTGAGTTCTGTGGCATTAATGCTGTTGTGTTTCTTCTAGTTATTGTTACTCTGGAGCCTTGTGAACGGTCAGAAACATACGTCAATGGCAAGAGGGTTGTACAGCCTGTGCAATTGCGCTCAGGTAAGAGACTTCAGAAGTGTGAGGTTGTTGGTTTTTTTTTTTTTTTTGGACAGATTGTTCCTCAGGAATTGTCCATACAGGATATTTCATGTGGGACTAGTGAAGAAAGTTGGATGCTGTTAAAGATAAGGGATGTATTATTATTATTATTTTTTTTTTTGTAGTGGAGGTACCATATAGGAGTTAACCTCATTTTCGCCATTAGTGACTGTTCCTGCTTTTCTTTTTCTCAAGCCCTTCAGATTGCAACAGCTCAAAGATGGACTTAAATGATCACTGCAACATAGGGCACTCTCTGCTTGCTTCTCTCTCCCTACATACTTTGATATTCTTCCAGTATGTATTTAGCCAAGACTGCTGCCCTTGGCAGTTGCAGTGTGAGAGAACAGACAGACTGCCAGCTGCTGATGGAAAATCCCCAGCTTCTCTGGCACAGCTAAGATGTGACCCCATGCAGGAGTACAACAGTGACTCTCCTTCCTTTTTTAACTCTACTAAGTAACCTGGTTAGATCTCCTCATGTCTCAGGGGCCAGGGAGAGTGGCTTTCATAAATTGTGAGTTTGAGACCAGCAGGGTTCAGTTTCTTCTAAATCATGAGCATATGTTCTTCTAGTCCTGAAATGCAATCTAGTGCAATGGAGTCTGGAGTGTAAGTGGGTGCTTGCAAGGAATTAAGTGCATCAATTTCAGCAGAATGATGGTCGTGTGGATGGGAGTTGGTTTCCAGTCTCTCTTCCAACCATCCCACTCTTTTGAAAATGCAGGTGCAAGCTGGGCATGTCTTGCTACTCCTGTTCTTTCAAGCTAATTTATTTTTATAAATAGCTTCCTATATATCTTTTCAGTGCCTATTTCTTGACAATTACATTATTAAAACTATTGATTAAAAATCATTAACCTCTTTAGAAGGTGGTTGTTTTACTAGTAGGTTCACAGTGACAGTCTTGATTGCTCTGGAGGTTCATTTATGTTACATGGAGAGAGCAGAAGTATTTTATCAATTATGCTAGGCACTTGTTTTAAGTTTCCTGTACATCTGATTCCTGTAGCACTTAGATGCAATTCTTGCCTTACCACTTAACTGTGGCTCTTACTTATGCTATGGAGAATGAAATAAATGTCTCCCCAGAAATTCCACTGATTAGGACTTAAGTAGAAACTTAAGTGACATATCAGGCAAATCTCTACTTAAAAATGTACAGCATCCATTCTTCAAATGGTTGTGGTTAGATTATCTAAAATAGAAATGTTTGTGGGGTGGTTTTTGCCCATGATTTCTGCACCTCTTTTACAAAAATTAGTTGACTAGCTTACTTGTTATAGCTGTCAGTCCATCAGCAAGTCATTCTTTATTTTGTGGTATGGTTCTGCAGGGGTTTAAATCTGGCTCTATAGGCAGGTTTTCTTATGTGACATTTTCTGGGGCATGCAGTGGGATGTACAGTTTAACCTCCTCTGCAATAAGTAGGGTGTTCCTTTTGCCCATTTGGCCACCTACTACTAAAAGTTTAAATATTGTCCAAATTCTCATTGGGAAATCCTGTCTTCTGATGCTCTGGTTACCTAAACAGCTTAGAGTAAACTTCATTGGATACTAAACTTTGTCTCAACCTGATTCTGGAGTTCTTACGCTAAAGAGTTAATTTTTTATGTTACTGTTTTAGGAAATCGTATCATCATGGGTAAAAATCACGTTTTCAGATTCAACCACCCTGAGCAAGCACGAGCAGAGAGGGAGAAGACTCCATCAGCTGAAACTCCCTCTGAACCAGTAGACTGGACATTTGCTCAGAGAGAACTCTTGGAGAAACAGGGCATTGATATGAAGCAGGAGATGGAGAAGAGGTAAGTGGACTAAACTAACTGTTGTTTTACTTGGCATGTCTGATATATTTCGTTAGACCTGTTTAGGGTGGCACCAACTCTTACACCAGTCTGAAGTTAATGCCTGCTTTTCTCTAGGAAAGACTGGTTAATTCCTACTTCCCTGTGAAATGAGGGCACCAGAGACAGACTTTGCCTCCCACTTAAAAAAAAAAAAAAAATCCAGACAAAGCTAGATTAACACAAACATATGCCTCTTTTGTATCGTAGAGTGTCTCTGAAAGAAATTTGCCCACATCTTTCTATGATCTAAAGCTGTATCTGTCAATAAGGCCCTCTGCTCCCAAAGTGGAGGATCAGGACACTTGCTCATGTTTGTACCTCTTTTATTTTAGGAGTCTACTTCTTTAAACCTCCATTTATTGCCCCCCCCCCCCCCCCAGCATCAAATTTATGGTCAAAGCAGGAAGTATCGGGGGAGCAATTGGATGTTCTCTTGGCACATCTGTTCTTAAACTGCATAATCTTCCAGCATTCCTTCATTGTCAATCTGGGACTTCCCTGAGTTTTGCCTCCACAAAGCTGTCTGCTCATAAGGGTTAAGAGGACCAGAAATCACTTAGATACGGTGCTCTACTGACGGAGACTGCTCCTTTCCTTGTATTTGGAGGAAACTAAACTCCTGGGTTGTTAATAAATCAAACTATTAAATATACAAACTAGCAATAGTACTTGTGACTCCTCATACACAGTAAGAGTTACACTTTGTAGCCTTAATTGTATGCTGTGACATGTCTAATTGAACTAAAATAAAGGATTAAATACAATTATACAACTGATGTTTTCCTGTTTGTGGATCATTTGCTTAAATAAGGCTTTTTGTACACTTCATAGAGTACAGTCACTAATTTAGGCAACAGTGGAACAGAATAGGTCAAATTCTTGGTGTCAGAGATCTAGGGTAATTCTCATTCCAAGTGAACTGAAAAGTGTCTAGTTTGAAGGAGGCAGGAAGAATAGTACCTTTCATGCTAGTGTATTGACACTCTCATGTACACCCCAGACTTGCCCTTGTCTCTGTTACTTAACAGATTCTGTGGACAGAGTAACACTAACGCAAATAATGGTCTACATGGCTGCTTCTGCATCCCTTGTGGTTTTTTTCTCTCCAGGTTACAAGAAATGGAGATTTTGTACAAGAAGGAGAAAGAGGAAGCAGATCTCTTGTTGGAGCAGCAGAGGCTGGTAAGTGTCAATTCTTCCAGTTGCCTGTATTGTTGGCAAAGGTTAACTGCTGCCTTTATTGACCCCCTTAAAGTCCAGGAAATTTGCTTGGGCTGTCTGCATAAAGTACAGTCCATCTCCACCCCTCTTCTCCCCCCCCCCCCCCCCAGTAGTGAAAAGTAGCATGGCTAAGCAGACACATCTCATGCTTTACTCTTATTAATGTGGAGATTATATTCACCCACCAGTGGGCACTAAGCAGTGCTTGGGAGAGCTGGTCAAATTTGCTGAATTGTAACTTGGATCAACAGGAGGATGTTTCTTCTTTGTCAGTGCTTTGAAGTTACTTTTCAATAGTCTAATTGATTAGTTGTTGTGAATGTTCGAACTCTGAATGGTTGTCTTGGATCATCAGAAAGTACTAATTTTGTGCTGCCAAAACACCTAGACTATGTTCATGTGCTAGGTTTTACAAATGATGTCTGGAAATGTTGCTGCACTGTGCATGTTTAACCCTGCTCCCTCCCCCTGCATGGAGTCTGAATCCCTTGCAAGGGTCTTCATGGCATAATACTGATTGAGGGCAGGTGTCTAGTAAGGGAGTTTTTTTTAATTCTTCCAAACCCATGGGGAAAAACAAACTATGTAGCTAGGAAGTCCAATAAATAGTCTGATGTTCATTGTGTAGTAATTGGGGCAGGAATTCCTTGCTTATACAGTCAGATATGTTCTAATGGAACATAGCCTTTAAAGTGCAATACAGATACATGCAGAATCCAGGCCTCCTGTCAACCAGAAGGGCAAGTGTGAGCCCAGCAATCAAGTCTGATCTTCCTGAGTAACACTGGGTCAGTGATATCTGCTCTTTATTATTTTTATTAGCCACAGGAGAATGTTAACTGTTGCCCCAGCTTGGTGAAAAGAACTTTAGGGGTTGCAACTTGCTGTTAAGAGTCTGAGAACCTGGGAGCCTCTGGAAGCTCTGGGGGAGTTGAATGAATTTCTGGATTTGTCACAAGGCTCTTCTCTCTTTCCCCAGAGCAGAGAGAGGAGCTAGGACTCCTGTGGCATCCATTCCTTGCTAGACAAGCTGTGTGCGAGTTAACGTTATTTTTCATTAACTACAATATCCAGTGGCCTTACAACTCCCACCCAGAGCTTTTCTTCAAAAGGGATCACTGTGAGAATGGAGAGGAGCAACTGCAAATTGAGCCAGAACAGAGATTAAGACTAGTGACTAGTGTTTGATCTTGGCGACTTTATATTGAAAGTAAAACTGGGAAGGAGTGAATTTGAATGCATGAGATAAGGAAATAGTCTAGGTAAAGAGTAGCCCTTGGGTGTTTGCTTGGAGCCACAGGAGATGAGAAGTGGTGTTCCCCTTAAAACTTAGCTTAGAAAGACTTGGAAATAGCTTCAAGATGGGGCAGCATTTTGTCCCGAAAATAATGTGTAGTTAACATTGTGTGAAATAAACAAGCCAAAACTGTTTAATTATTTTGAGGCCTGTTTAAAACAAGGCTGCATTTGTAAAAGTTCTGTAAAGCAGGGTTCATTTCCCTGTTCTGCGTATATTCATATGGAAGAATATTTAATACTGTAATAAACTGAGCTTATAGAAATCACTTTTATTTTTGCTTATCTTAAGGGGCAAAGTTGGAAGATGTCATTCTAAATTATCATCAGTGATGAGATTATTTAAAAATTGCTTACCTAAGGTTGAGAAACGATAATAAATCAGATCACTGGTCTATCTGGACAGTATGCTGCTTTTGCCAATGGCCAATATCCAGTGCTTCAGAAACCCCACCGAAGTGCATTTGGTCATTTCTGCAGTATTGTATGTGGGGTTGGGGCATGGATAGGGTAAATATCTTCCTGACCCTTAAAAACAATTGGTTAATTTCTAAAGCATAGGCACTGACTAACTTTAGCTTCTGTAACTGGCAAACGTTTATAATTGTCACAGTATCATCCAACCACAGTATTAGCCTCTCTGACCTCCTGCCATAGTGTATTCAACGTTTGGTTATTGTGAAATAATATTTTTTTCTGTTTGCCCTTAACTTGACACTAATCTTGATTGGGAGACCCTGGCCGCTGCTATCAACTTATTTTGTGTCAGGCTTAGACGTCAACCAGGTTGGGCTCCTGTTGTGATAGGAGCTTCACAAACTTATAGCAAATTAAAATTCCTGACCCCAAATCTTATAACTATATTTGCATTAGAGTTAATTTTTGAGTTCATGTAGGAGATTGACCCCATAGTGTCTCATTTTGTGCTAATATTAAATGTACGAGTAATATTGGTAACATCAAGAATGATGAATGACCTTTTCTTCCTGGTTAAAGCTTTGAACTTGTATAATACAGTGTGCAGTGTCTTTCTGTTGGGTGCCTTCCATTTCCACTGCACGATGCAGTATGCTAGACACTACCTTTTGAGGCTCCAGATTTTGCCTGCCATAAACTCATAAGAATTCACCATTATTTTGCTGATATTTTCTGGCCTAAACAGGAAACATGGTCTAAATTATTTTTTACAAATCTAAAGATAATATAAGGTCACAAGCAGTACACAATGTTAATAAGAAAAATGTTATTGACCCTAAAGACAGAACTTGCTCTAAAATCCATCTCACTCCCAGAACCAGAATAAATCGTATTGCGTATACTCCGCTCTTTATTGCTCAACTATTCCCAACAGGGTCTTTTAAATTGTCTGTCAATCAGTGGTTCAGAACCAGAGATGCATATTTCCCTAGCATGTAATCGACTGTTGCTGTTCCTGATTTTTCATGTATTATGTAATTCTTTGTCTGAAAAACTTGAGTTGCAGTTACTTCAACAGAGATTGACTCTTGCAGTCTTTTG
This sequence comes from Malaclemys terrapin pileata, assembly GCF_027887155.1. NCBI lineage: Eukaryota > Metazoa > Chordata > Testudines > Emydidae > Malaclemys > Malaclemys terrapin. Next base: position 12,159,438 of record NC_071523.1, on the reverse strand, counting down.
AAGGAGATGAATCAGATTAACAGTGAATCAGATTAACAACCAGAAATGGATAATATATTGAAGAGCGATCTCAAAGTATTAAAAAAATTCACCTTTTAAAAATAGGCTGACTTAATTCCAGGTTGCAGTGATCAGTGATGAATACACTTAGTTTTTGGTGACATTTATCTCTCAAGTAACCATTCGTAGTTTATAGAAACCCGAAGAGAGTTTCTCAATAAAATGATTTAATAAGAGTAACCTCTTTTAGAAATCCTTCTGAAAAACATGGAATAAAGAAGCAAAACAAGTGCAACTCTTAGCAAATGTGTGGGAGCTGCAGGTGCAAATTTGTTAAATGTTTACTAAGGTTGCAGAAGATGGGAAGAAAATTGGGTATCGAATAGCATTTGTATTGGTTAAAACAGTTTTTAAAAGTTACTACAACATTCTTCTGATGCTCACTCTTCAGACAGTCAAGTCTTCCAATGATTTTAAAATACACAGCAAGGTGGCAAATGGAAAAACCCTTTGAAACTCTGATTCTCAATATCCCATTAGCTTGTAACAAGTCTTCTTTGGATTGAAACCTCTTCACCTGTCATAGTGAAACTTGTGGTACTTTTAACATCAACCCTATTGGCTGCTTCTGTTTTTATTTTTTCTTATCCTCTTAACACTTCTCTGGCTGCTCTTGTAGTAAAGTGGATTCTAAACTCCAGCATCCCAGCGCCATATACAACATTACTAACCAGTGTTAACCCCACTTACTCTGGCTGCTCATCACATCATTCTACGACGGCTGTTGTGTTCACTCACTGGGGGAGGATTTTCTGAAAGACGCAACAGCAATAACCAAGGCACATGTGTGTGGCATGGAATTGCATGTCTTCGTAGCATATGTGGGGTGCAGTTCACACCTTGTTTTTGTCAAGGACTTGGTATAGTTGTTCTGTTGAAAGATTTTGGAGGGGGGACTGGGAGGGAATGAACGTAGGTTAGATGTAGTATTTTTAAGTTGGTTACATTTATATATAATGTAAATATTAGTAGAATGGAGAGCCTATATTTTAAAGGAAACAATGCTAAGAGGCTGACAGAAATATTAATGTCCTTACAGTCAGTCATGAGAGACATCTATATCGTTTGTTCTATTTAATTTTTATTTGTTTTAGTTTTCTTTGCCTGTTTTTGTTTAGTTTTTTCCATTATTTTTTTTTTTCAATTTTAATTTTGGTTGTTTTGGGGCCACTTCTTGATTTTTGTTTTTCCAAAGGATGCAGACTCTGATAGTGGGGATGATTCGGACAAGAGATCGTGTGAGGAGAGCTGGAGACTGATCACCTCCCTGAGAGAGAAGCTGCCTCCCAGCAAGCTGCAGACCATTGTAAAAAAGTGTGGTCTCCCTAGCAGTGGGAAGAAGCGAGAGCCTATTAAAATGTACCAGATACCACAACGCCGGCGCCTTAGTAAAGACTCCAAATGGGTCACCATCTCAGACTTGAAGATACAGGCTGTGAAGGAGATCTGCTATGAGGTAGCCCTCAATGACTTCAGGCATACTAGGCAGGAGATTGAGGCACTGGCCATTGTTAAAATGAAAGAGCTTTGTGCCATGTATGGAAAGAAAGATCCCAATGAGCGTGACTCATGGCGAGCTGTTGCCCGGGATGTCTGGGATACTGTGGGAGTTGGAGATGAGAGGATTGAAGATGTCATGGCCAGTGGGAAGGGAGTGACTGATGTGGATGACCTCAAGGTACATATAGACAAATTGGAAGATATTTTGCAGGAAGTGAAAAGGCAGAACAACATGAAGGATGAGGAAATAAAAGTTCTCCGAAATAAGATGCTAAAAATGGAGAGGGTTTTACCACTGATAGGGTCGCAAGAGCTGAGAGCCCAGTCGACCACCTCTAATGCTACTAATGTTAAAAATCCAAACTCAGTGAGTGTGGTGGATGCTGACAAGAAGTATGCAAATGCTTTGAAAAAAGATGAGAATGGTGAGCTTGATAAAGAGGAGCGTGTTTCCCAATTAATGGAGGATGACCCAGCCTTCAGGCGTGGGCGGTTACACTGGATGAGGCAAGAGCAAATTCGGTTTAAGAACTTGCAACAGCAGGAGATTGCCAAACAGCTCCGTCGACAAAACATGCCTCACCGATTTATCCCACCTGAAAACCGTAAGCCCCGGTTTCCATTTAAGAGCAACCCCAAACACAGAAACTCTTGGAGTCCAGGCACTCACATAATTATCACAGAGGATGAGGTTATTGAGGTCCGAATTCCAAAGGAGGAAGAGAAGGAGAACAAAGAAGAGAACAAAGAAAAAGGTGGCAGTGCGGTCTCCCAGGATCCTCAGCAACTGTGGAACCTACATGACCCACAAAGGAGTCAAGATCATATCCAGATTAACTGGCAACAGCTGAACACTCAGCCACAGCCTAGCAGTCGGCAACAGACACCACCTCAATTACGCTGGAGAAGCAATTCTCTCAACAATGGCTACCAGAAAAACTTGCGCCGTCAGACATCTGGGTCATCTGAATCACTACACTCCCACAGTGGGCCCCAGAACCCAGACCTGCAGAAGTTCCAGCAGAAGCGCCACATCCACCAGCACCACCAATCCTATTGCAATCACAACAGTGGAGGCAATGCAGAGAGCAATGCAGTTAACATCTACCCAAAACAGATTAATGGGCCCAGCCATTACGACCAGTTTGTGACACCTCCACGGATGAGACGACAATTCTCTGCACCTAACCTCAAAGCTGGCAGAGAAACTACAGTATGATTCACTGGACAAATGGGAGGAAGGGGTCAGTGCTGCCTTATCATTCAGAAGCATTGGGTTGGGACAGTTTTGATCACCATCTACCTTAGGTTTCAGTTGGCCAATTGGAACTTGAGTGACTTGATGTACAAAGCACAAGACATTGGTATTTCAACACATCTGTTTTGCTTATGAATCATGGTGCAATTTTCAAGACTTTGGAGAAATAGTGTGAAAAATGTTGACCCCTTTTTTATAGATTAGAAGACTGTGGAAAAGAGGGTACCCTACTAGCTCATGTACCTTCCTTATTTTTTGTCTTGAGTATTTTTCTAAAGCTGAAAATACTGTCTGGAATATATAAAGAGCTGCCTTCCTCCATGTTTTTATGTAGACAATCAAAAGGGGAATCTAGTTTATAGCGTTGAATGTCTCTTATGACCTTTTGGTTAGAAATGAAGAAACAGACCATTTGTATTGTAAGCTTAGCTTTGGCTCCTCAATTCCATTCACTTTTCACCTCCTAACCCGTGTTTTTAAATAATTATTGGAAACCAAAAGCTGTCAGCTGGCAAGACAATGTGGCTTTTTGTAGACCTGCTGTCTCCTTTACCAAAATTTATGAGAGCTACTTGGACACTTGACCCCCCCTCCCATTCTCTCTCTCCCTTTAGAGTGCACAATGCCTTTTGTCCTCCTGCCTAGTTTCATTAACATCAGTATAAAATTGCCATGACCGTAGAAATCTGCCTCTGAATGGGGTTATATGGAGGACTGTGCACATGGCCAGAGCCATGTTATAGAAATAAGCTTTTTCTCATTCCCATCTTGTCTCTATTATAATGGTTTTTAGTTATAATTTACTATACCGAGATGATAGACATGCACTGCACTTTTTTGATCTTTAATGGTGCAGTAAAGACACTCAGTGAGCCGATTTCTTCCACTGCCTTGGTTAGGCTTTGGGTCTCAGATGTGTTACTGATGAGGATTTAGAATACTACCGTGAATTCGAGGGGGCAGAAAAAGGAGGGCTAGAGAACGGATTCATTTTACATAATACCTCATTCTAGTGCCTTCTGGTTTCAGATTGCTCTGCTGTTTCAAGTCTTGTTGAACAAATCTGTCACTTTAAGGGGAAATCACATTTGTTTTCATTTACTCTCCATCCCCCAGAAAAGTACAGTTTAGATGCAGTATTTTAACTTATACCATAAACAAAGGTACCTAAAATTACAAATGAAAACACCATCAACATTTGCAAACCCTGTGATCCTACTTCAAAGCTCCCAGAACAAATGGCACTAAAAATAGTGGACAAAAAAGCAGACGCTGTTTGACTAAGAATTAGGCTTATGGGTTTTTGGCGTTTTTATCTTGATTGGAAAGTGCTACTCTTAACTATAGGACTTGTTTCTTTGCTTTTGAAAACAGTCTTTTCATTAATTTTTATTTACTTAAGTTGTGTTTGGACTTGAATTTTTAGGACAAATCTGAATCTTTGGAGGGAAACTTGGTTTACTGTAAGGTTTAACCTGAATGCAATTTTTAAAACAAACTTGAGTATTTATGGCTGATTTAGTGTGGTCGGATCACATTGTTACATTTCTACAGTTAAATGACTTGTGCTGTGTTGCACAAATATCCTTGATTTTACTACTTGAGGTCATTTCCTTGTGTTAAACATAAGCCCTACTGCTAAGTTTTACTTCTGCATGTTTCAGCATAGCTATAAATGAGTAGAAATTCCCTGCAACTTACCTTCCCTTATTCTTTCCTGCCTACATATTTTTTCTTCCCTTCTGAACTACACCTCTACCCCGGTATAACATGACCCGATGTAACACAAATTCGGATATAACGCGGTAAAGCAGTGCTCCCGGGGGGGGAGGGGAGGGCTGTGCACTACGGCGGATCAAAGCAAGTTCGATATATACCCGGTTTCACCTATAACGCGGTAAGATTTTTTTTGGCTCCCGAGGACAGCGTTATATCGGGGTAGAGATGTATATTATTACAAAGGTGCTGGTTGTAACTCCATGGTTAAATTGCAACCAGAGACCTACTACTTTGGAATCAGTCATTCAGGTCTCAGCATTGCAATCCGGTCACATGAATGTTTCCTGACACATGATCTCTGGGATTTAGGAGGTTCAATCGTGTTGCTTCCCAGACTGCTCTAAACTGATGACTAGGTTAATTTTCTGTCCAAAATGGTGATGCCAATTGTGTCTGTTCCATATTTCAGTCTATCTGAACAATGGAAACACTGAAATCCCTGATCCTTCAAAGAAAGGAAGCCCTTGTACAAAGACAACACTTTTTTCTTCCAGCTTGAGTCAGCACTCTAATTTATTTAATAACCTTGTGCTGTTAGCTTTACTATAGAATTCTATGTAAATAGTTTGTCCCATTCCTACTATTCGGCTATAATGAGTGATATGATTTTTCCCTCTGCCATCCTTTTCAAATGTCTTAGAACCTGCTCTGTTTTGTGGCAAGAAGGGAGAGATGAAAAGATTAAATATCTGGGGAAATTCCCATGTGCCTTCATATGGAACATTCCAGCCAAGCAGAGATTATCCTGGGTAGGAGCCAGGCACAAGGGAAAGACCCAACAAGTCTATTTTGTGTGTCCCCCTTCTATTTGCGCAATATAGCAGTAACAGATGCAAAACCAGCTGAAGTATGCAAAAAATATGCAGCATGCAATTATTTTTTGAAATCCATTCAAGTATGTATTTTGAAATGGGATAAAATAATATACTAACTTGATTTTTAAATCCCAGACTTTAAATAGAAGTCTTGTCAATGTGTGTTGGCTTAAAATTACCTCGGAAGAAATGTTCTCCTTAGCTCTAAATATTTGAATGATGGGGAATGGGTTTTAAACCCATCACTCTGTTACCCAAGACTCAGTGTTTTTTGATGCAGCACTAGAAAAACACTCAGTTTGTTTGAATTCTGCATCAGTTACCTAGCAAATGCTGTTCTGAAGCTGTCCACATAAACTGCTTCTTAATTTTCCTGCATGACTTGAAAAAAGAGCAAAATACAGTAACTGGATGCCAAAATTGGGCAGGGGAAGCTGGCTTTCTTTCAAACTTTTAAGAGGCTATTACAATCCATGTAGGATGAAACCTAAAAACTATTAAACTATCCCTTTCTATAACGCAGATGGAATTAACAAGCACTAAAACAGTCTATTTCCTATACGAGTGTGAGAAGGCTTTCATGCTAATGGGAAAATGAGGCATCCATGATGCAGGTGCCTTTTCAGTAAGTTAATTGTCAAGGGCTGATGTTCTGTTTGCTTTGTTGGCAGCTGACTCTCATGCACCAGTGCCTTAGTGTGAGGAGTTTTCTTACCCTTAAAATCTCACTGGGGACTTGGGGTGGGAGGGAAATGCTTCTTATTTTTTCACTTCAGTGTCCTTTTTCAGTATATCTGACTTAAGAAATCTGTCAAATTAGGGGGAGAGCTTTGTATGAGTGTTATGAACGTATTTTCAGTATCTTTACCCATTCATTCTTGTAAGTTGTGTATTTTAAAACTCAGATACTTGCCTCTGAACCACTTTAAGAACTGCCAGATGAGAAATCCATGTTTACCTATTGTTACTCTAAAGGAGGTAGTAAGTCTCCTTCCAATGAAATTATGGGATTTTCAGATCTGTCTAGTTCACTTTAAAAAAAAAAAAAAAAAAAAAAAAGTTTGTCTTGAGAGCAAATGCTTTCCTCATGAAAAGCAGAGCTGGTTTGTATTGTAACAAGTGCTCTTTCAATAAACTATGAAATACTCTTGTAAGCGTCTGACTTATCTCTGTGGAATATTCAGTAGCACAAAACTTTAGCTTAGCCTTTCTGGGTTTTTTTTTTTTGGTCTTGTGACCCATTCTAGTTGAGTTCAGTTAAAAATGTCTGCCTCCTTCAGTTGTTCCTCAAACTGGCCCATGTAAAATTAAATTACTCTTGAGACAGATATAGCGGGACCCCATTTGCTTCTGCCACCACATTTTAAGAAACTTCATTTACAGTGCAGGAAGGATATGGGCTGTAATCTTCCTTAATACAGTCCCATTGTGCACTTGTTGCTGCCATTAGTTTAAATTCTGAAGCACAGCAGGGAATTCACAATTCCCTTTATAGACTAAGGAATAGGGAAGCCTATCTTTACCATCTTGCTATTCCCAAAGAATGAGGCACAGAAATTCAGGAGAGAAATGTCTGTACCATGATGTGTTCTTGGAGCAGCAGACCCCACTTAGGCATTTAAAAACAAAACAAAACAATCCTACCACACATTTGAAAATAAAAAGCTTTGAGGATTTTTCTAAGCTGTCCTGTTTTCTCTCTACAGTTTTTTGTTCTGTTATACCGCACAGTTTTTCAGTTGAAAGCTACCACTCGGATAAAGTATCGAACACTTGGCCTGAATTTTTATTTTCAGTGTTTAAAAAAAAAAAAAAGTCCACAACAAGTACCAAAGCCCTGCAGTCCCATCACCTGGTCTGTGAATCAAGATGACTGTTCATCCTTCTATTCACTGTTGAAAGCCAAGCTGCTGATAACTTAAACACTAGAGTAGTGCCAGTTGCCAGGAAACAGTCCTATGTTTCCTTATTTCTTTAACTGGTGAAATGTTTCCTTATTCTGGGAAAATATACCCGACCTAGTCGACTTAAAAAAAACTGTTCCTTTTTGTAAGATGAGGATAAAGGAAAAAAATTTACATGCTGTGAACATGTTCATATCTCTAGATATGTGTGTATCATTTTTGCTTTTAGTCCACATAAAAAAAAGGTTACTACAGAAAAGGAGAGACAAAGGATGAGTTACTGTGTCCTTACGATACCCAAATAACATGTCTGTACTCGAGTACTAACAGATGCAATGTGTTGTGATGGAACATAATGCACCACTATTGTAAGCACTACTTGAAATGCATATTCCTTCGATTCTGCTTCTCCCACAGCACCTCTGTCTCTGTAAACAGGACAGCAGGAGACCACTAAAATGCCATCTTCATATTAATAGTATTGTCTCTGAAAGCTCCAGACCAACTCCAGGAAAATGAATCCTACCCTTCATGTTTGACTATTTGACACACTTGTTTGTTCTCCCATCCTTCACCCCACTGTTCCCTATCTGAGTTTCAAATTACAGTTATAATCATTGAGGGAGGAAAAAAAAGATCTCTAGAAGACAGCTGCCTTATATTGAAATGCATTTTAGAGTTCTAGGTATTCTATAAAAAAAACAAGAGTACTTGTGGCACCTTAGAGACTAACAAATTTATTAGTCTCTAAGGTGCCACAAGTACTCCTGTTCTTTTTGCAGATACAGACTAACACGGCTGCTACTCTGAAACTAGGTATTCTATGTTGCTGTCAAACTTGGTGCAGCCTGAAGCCTTCATCTCTCTCTACCCCCCTCTCACTCCCCCCCCCCCCCCCCCAGCAGGCAAACAAACAGAATCCCTTCCTTACAGAGCAGAAATCAAACTTCAGCATGGGACACAATGTTTAAAAAAAATCTGTTCTACCCATGGCTCTTATTCCAAAGGGATAATTAATAAACCGATTTATCAACTATACAGAGGAATCCCTTCATCCCCCACTGAAATGCAACCCCTTGTGGAGAGACTGTAGCAACTACAAAAAGAATAGGAGTACTTGTGGCACCTTAGAGACTAACAAATTTATTAGAGCATAAGCTTTCGTGGACTACAGCCCATTTCTTCGGATGCATATAGAGTGAAACATATATTGAGGAGATATATATACACACATACAGAGAGCATGAACAGGTGGGAGTTGTCTTATCAACTCTGAGAGGCCAATTAAGTAAGAGGAAAAAAAACTTTTGAAGTGATAATCAAGATAGCCTAGTACAGACAGTTTGATAAGAAGTGTGAGAATACTTACAAGGGGAGATAGATTCAATGTTTGTAATGGCTCAGCCATTCCCAGTCCTTATTCAATCCTGAGTTGATTGTCTCTAGTTTGCATATCAATTCCAGCATACGTTTCATTCTATATGCATCCGAAGAAGTGGGCTGTAGTCCACGAAAGCTTATGCTCTAATAAATTTGTTAGTCTCTAAGGTGCCACAAGTACTCCTGTTCTTTTTGTGGATACAGACTAACACGGCTGCTGCTCTGAAACCTGTAGCAACTACAGTTTAGGATGAGTGAATTTTCTTCAGCTAAAAGTTCAAGGAAAAACAAGGAGTTGAAATGTGGCCCAGATATCAAAAACACAAACAAAAAAAAAAACCCAACCAAATGTCCTTAGTCTTTTTTGTCGGGGTTGGGGGGAGAGGGGGGCTTTAATGACCTCAAGTGGTTAGGACTTCTGTTTCAATATCTTTAGAATAAGACAGCAGTCACCTCCCTAATGCCATCACCTTGTGGGAACGGTGCCACCTGCTGGAGTTCTAAAGTTCATTCCTTCCGCTTCTGTGTGCTCCTTCATTCTTCCATCAAAGTACTGACCTGGTGTGACCCTGCTTTAAGATATGTGATCACAGCATACTGTGGGTGCATGAGGTGTTTAGCTTAACTAGGGGCTTGTCTACACGGGGACACTCAAAGATCATTCATATGTTTAGTTAATTTGGATTAAGTTTCCTGGGTGTCCCCATGTAAATAAGTCCAAAGAATTTTGTTTCTTTAAGTAGGGCTTAAAACAATGCAACATTGAGGTTTGGGCACTAGGCTCCATTGGAATGGGGAATAATGCAATGCTGTCACTTTCATAACAATTAGACTTTAGACTGTGGCATTGGAAGAAATGCATTAAGGGAAAGTGAATGAATTCTAGGATTTTGGATCATGGACTAGCAAAGAGGTTTGAAATGCAACCTAAATATCTGCATAAATTCCTCCAAAAAACCCAATAACACCTTCTGCACTTTCTGAAGTATTGGTGTGTATTTGCCCCTTGATCCCCCCACATAAAAATCCTAAGGATTAAATTCATGTTGCATTTATTTGCTTGAAAGTGTCTTTAAAAAAGACACATCTGTCCAGAAGTCTGGTGCTATGTTTATTTTATCCTTTCAAAAGAACACCCTGGCTAGTAGGGCTATGGCACTGCAGTGGTGCTCTGTGGCGGAAAGTTCTCCTGATCCGTGTTAAATTGGATATGTTTGCAACTTTATTACCAGAGTGAGTTTTAGGTAGTTTTATGGAGGGGCCAGTTTTAAGAGCATCCCGCAAACACCCATTTAGACATTGAAAAATGGGAGCAGTGGGAGCTACAAGGTGCTGAGTACTCCTGAAAATCTGGCCCATAGCATCTTCTCTACCTCTTAGGCTGGATGAAATTCTCTGGTCCAAACCCCTTCTCTCACATGCATCTCCACACCCAGGTAGTCAGTCTTTCACAATTAGTAACTTTCTTATTGACATCTAGGATGCCAGCATATTAAAAAAAAAAAAGTGTATGATAAGCTTCTGTCGTCTCCTGTACCCAAGTTGGCATCTGATCTAGAGCCTGAGATGCACCTTTGAGTAAATGCCCATTTGTCTTATTGCTTTTTTTTTTTTTTTGTATTTCCATGAATATCAGTATTTCCTTTCATGTATTGAGTAAGCCTTTGCAGAGTCCTCTGCAAATTAGCAGGATATACTAACTTTCACTTCCAATGTGCCTCATAGGGGAGCTCCAAGATAAATTGTTTCTTTCCTATGCTATCATTCTCCTTCTCTCCACCCACTGGGAGAAGGAACCCATTGGTGGTGACAGAACACTTTATCTCACTTTGTCCAAGCAATTACTCTTGCAAGATACAACATCCTAAACGTTTTCTATTAGGATGGGTCTGAATCTTTTCCAAACACTTAAGAGACAAGAAAAATACCTCTGGTCCATTCCTGCACTTCACATGATGGGGATAAATTTCTCACAAAATGAGGTGATAGAACTCCCTGCACTTCCTTATCAGTGGGACCATAGTATGCTCAGAACCAAACCTGCTTTGGCCTCGGCACAGTCAGTCTTATCTGTATAAACAACCTATAACTATTTTCTTCCTGTGAGAAATTAAATATACATAATGGTGTGTTGCACTCACCCCCTAGGTGGTGAGAACTTGATAAAGGAATAAACTTCATTTAAAGCATAAAATTAATTCCATTGCACCAAAAGACACAACTCAATGGAATATCTAACTCTTCACGGTCTTGGTTAAATGAAGATGCACCATCTCAACAGTCCATCCCCATGTAGCCAAACTAAATAATCTAGAGAACAGTGCAGAAATGTTAACTGCATAAAACTGTTTCACAAACATTTTAATCTGAGGCCACTTAACCTTGATTTCTAAGCACTAATCTTCAGCTTTTCCATGCTTTATAATCCTATTTTGGTCATTATTCCAGTATTTAGTTTGTCTCAGCAGTGAGTTTTCCATTTTAATGACTTTTATGGTTTGTGAGGGTTGGAATAGTGGGGCATGGATCCACTGGCACTGCACACTTTATGCAAAATGTGCACTGTCGCCAGAAGTACTTTCAAAACTATGTAAATTATACCTACAAATTTACAGAAGCCCTCTTGACATTCCAGTTTGAGTTCTTTCCCACTGGGGGAAAAAAAAGCCCTCCACAGTCTATGGCCATTGTGTATATGGGGGTCTTATAATAAGGAAAACACACGGCAGACATACCAGCATATCTTACAGACACCTCTGTCTTCTCCTTTCCACTCTTCTAGAAGGAAAAGTTCTAAAGATGTCTAGTATGTTACTGAATTATATTTCGGAGGAGACTGAGCTCTGAGAGTTAAATGGAAATATTTGTGCATATCTCCTCTCCACTTGTCTTTATCACTCCTGAAGTGTTTGTCCCTATCTGGCTGTCTCCTCTTTGCTTTCATCTGTCTTTTTCCTACACGGTATCTCCTGTCTTCCCACAGGACTATGAGAGTAAATTGCAGGCCTTGCAGAAGCAGGTTGAGACGCGATCCCTAGCTGCTGAGACGACAGAAGAGGAAGAGGAAGAGGAGGAAGGTGAGTTTGAGACTGGAAACAATTCTGGCTGTTTCCAAATTTTTGGTGCAAAGGAAAGTGTACTACAGAGACATTTGCCATAAGATGGAAAACTAACTTTGGAACTTGTGAAAAAGTGATGGCCTCTTAAAGAGCACATTTGACAAAATTTGACACATAGACTGAAATTCTGTGTCCACAGAAGAGGTTCTGAATGAGCATTGAACAAAGGAACTGGACCAGAACCCTCAAATTCACTTAAGCCACCCAACAGCCATTGGATGGGAATGAGCTTTGGTTGGTGAGGGCTTCATATTCTGGTGCCAGTCCACAGAGCTCTCGTGTCCTAAACAAAGATGATATTCACGTATTTGAGCTAGGATTCTCTAATCTGTGGGCTGGTCTACGCTACTGCTTAAGTCAATCTAATTTACATTGCTCAGGGATGTGAAAGACCTCTCTTGAGTGACGTAAGTTGCATCGACCTAAACGCTGTCCACACCAGTGCTATGTCAGCGAGAGACGCTCTCTCACTGACACAGCTTCTGCCTCTCACAGAGGTGGAGTAATTATGCCAACGGGAGAGCGCTTTCCCATTGGCATAGCACTTCTTCACCAGACATGCTAAGCAGCATGCTAATGTAGCACTGTAGAGTAGATTTGCCCTGTGTAAGAATTCCTGATTGGGTCTAGTGTAAGTGAGGAGAGCATCTTATGCTGCTAACTCCTCTCTGTGCTACAGACCACCCAGGCAGAGAGGAGTGATTCTACAGATGTAGCGCTTAACTAGCTTCTCCCTGGATATTTGCTTTCTCTTTATTAGCATTTTAGCCTTCTGGATTTCTACAAATAAAGTAACCAGAACTTAGATTTTGTTTTGGTCTAGCTACTCCAAATGCTTTACAGACTAAGCTTCCAGTGCTTGGAGTGGAAGATCAGAACTAGTTACCCATTGAGCAATGAGTACAACCTATCTCCTTTCCATGCTATCTTTTCAGTGACAACGTTAAGAATTTTACAAGAAAATGAAGAGCAGTAAATAATCTGGAGGGGAGGGATAGCTCAGTGGTTTGAGCATTGGCCTGCTAAACCCAGGGTTGTGAGTTAAATCCTTGAGGGGGCCATTTAGGGATCTGGGGCAAAATCAGTACTTGGTCCTGCTAGTGAAGGCAGGGGGCTGGACTCGACCTTACAAGGTCCCTTCCAGTTCTAGGAGATAGGATATCTCCATTAATTTATATTAAAAAACCTCTGAATGGGTGTGTTGGAAGGAAAACCATTACTTTTGACTAAGCTGTTTCCTTGCTTTCCTCAGTGCCCTGGACTCAGCATGAATATGAACTGGCCCAGTGGGCATTCAGGAAATGGAAGTTTCACCAGTTCACTTCATTAAGGGATCAGCTCTGGGGCAATGCAGTCTATCTGAAAGAGGCCAATGCAATCAGCGTGGAATTAAAGAAGAAGGTAAGATTGTACACACCACCAAACTCCTAGATGTCTGTGTACAGATCCTGCTTCCATGTATTATACTTATTTTTTTTGCCTTTAACCCAGCATACCTCTTGGTTCTTATTTTGGTATGTGAAGTGCTTTGAGGCTTGATTGCCATGATTAAAATTCCATACTGAATTTGTATTTCTTTCAACTCCTCTACATTGTCTCCCCAGCTCCCATTCTGGTTATCCTCTAAGCCTGTGTTAGAGATAAGATCCCTTTTTCTTTTCCATTTTAACTCCATGTTGGGTCATTCATCTTATCAAAAAGTGAAGGCTAGATCTAGATGCCCATCATGGCAGAATTATATGCTGCTGTTAGACTACCAGGCTGTTCCTTAAATCTTTTGATCTTCAAATTGGTGCTGTTCTCAGAGATAAAAATCAAGTGGTTTCTTCCTTTTGTTTAGGTGGGTCCCAGTCTCATTTTAATGACACTTTTTGGGAGTGTTCCTGCTACTAGAGTTAAATAGAAGCCCTCCTGTGCCTTATTTCTATGAATATATTTGTTTTTCTCCATTCAGGTGCAGTTTCAGTTTGTCCTGCTGACCAACACGCTCTATTCCCCTCTACCCCCTGAGCTGCTGCCCAATGAGACAGAGAAGACTCGGAACAACAGACCTTTCCCTCGGACAGTAGTGGCTGTGGAAGTCCAGGATCTGAAGAATGGAGCAACACATTACTGGTCCCTGGAGAAACTCAAGTAGGGTCTAGTTCAAAATTACAAAGATTTTTTTTTTCTTAAGGTCTCTCTAGACTTGTCCCAGTTCATCTCACTGCCTTAATATTTATGCTTCCTCCACTTGTCTGGTACTCATTTATTCTCTTCTGCTTCACATAACCCTACCACTGATCAACAGAATTAAAAGGTAAAACTTCAGTAATGGAAATCTGCCATTAGAAAAACTTCCCCAATTTTAACAGTCTCAAGTCTGAGGTGGTGGTGTTCATCATTCTTGTGCAATATGCACAAGCTATGCCAAGGTTTCCTACTCGTTTGTGAGACTATGGATTCTTCTTCAATTTATTTTTGCACTTCTAGAGTATAATCCAAGGATTTTGAAACATAAACCTTAAATAATCCTGTGTGTGCTTGTGGTCTATAGTGGGATCACTTCACCAAGTACTGAAATGCAGCCACTTTTTGAGTGGAATGTGACAGCTGTTCAATAGTGCACACCAACACAATACATTGGTTCAGTGCAGAAAGTAAAGAATGCGCCTAATTGAAACTGCAGGAGGAATTAGGGGAGGCAGAATGTAATGATTGAAGCTTGAGATTGACCAGAGCCTTGGGGCTTAACCTATTCTTACGAAAGAGCCATGGGATATTTATTGACCTTGATTGGCATGTGTTCTGCAGTTCTTCCAAAGGATGGCATCTCCCACAGCACAGTGACCCCTAACATTGTACTAGAGCATTAGTACAGTAGAGATGAACTGGCCCCTTACCTCTTTGTCCCCGTCCCCCCACTTCCCCCTTGCCTGTTTTAGGATGATACTTTATTCTGTCCCTGTAGTATGCATGCTCCTTTAGAAAAATGACCACAGGATCTCTGTACTAATGTCCTCATTCATCATATTATAGAAGCAGACTCTTATAGTTTATTTTTCTTGTCATTAATTTTTTGGGGGACTTTTTGCTGTGTAGGCAGAGATTGGAGCTGATGCGGGAGATGTATGACAGGGCTGGAGAAATGGCGTCCAATGCCCAGGATGATAATGAGAGCACAATGACTGGTAGTGACCCCTTCTACGATCGATTCCATTGGTTCAAACTGGTTGGTAGGTACGTGATGACAATTCTATCTCCTGGCACATTCATCTACTCGTTGCTGGGAGAAAGCTGTGACTTTGAATAGAGTTTTAGGCTGTGTAATCATATCAGCCATGTATGTGGGGTCTCAGGATTGATGATCCAACTTCTGGATCTTATTGATTGTCTTACATCACCAAAACACTGGTAAGAAGCAGGAAATGCTGCCTAACACTTTCTTGATACAGATTTAACTTTTCAGAGGGTAAGTGTTTTTTGAATTCATCCTTAATCAGATTTAAGATTTATTTCTAAAAGGAAGGGATTGGAGTAACTAGTTAAGTGTTGTCTGAAGTCATCGGACTAGTGCTGTGGGAGAGACTGAAGACTTATGGAAATACCAAGGGAAAACTGGTCCAGAGCTTGAGGGCTTTGTGTGGCTGTGACATTAAAGCAGTTTTGTTGTCCTTTTCTGGAAAGATTAAACACCTAGTGAGAGGAGACCTTCGAGATCCATTAATAGTGTCTGATGCTGAGCCACTCCTTTATTTTAAAAGTGCCTTGTGATGGATATACAGATTGTAGATATGCTAAGTGAGCTAATAAGAACACTGTAAATAACCATACGTGATTAGCCTTGTTTGTCTTCATGTTTCCTTTGCTTTTTGCTCAGTCCAAGGATTCCGTCTTTCCCTAACTATGTCAGCAATCCCCTTCCTCCCATCTCATCCCAGTCCAGATGGTCTAAAGCTTTTGCTTGCTGTTATGGTGGGCTCTGTGCTGACTGCAGCAGTATGATCTGTTATGAAGCATTCCTCTCTCCCCTCGCTGTGTTAATCAAAGTGTTCCGTTAACTGATATCTAGCTCCCCCATTTTCCATGGCTGCGTGAATGAGCGCCTTGCTGACCGCACGCCCTCCCCCACTTTCTCCACGGCTGACTCCGACATAACCGAACTGGCCGATGAGCAGCAGGATGAGATGGAAGACTTTGATGATGAGGCCTTTGTGGATGATACTGGCTCCGACGCTGGAACCGAGGAGGGATCCGACCTCTTCAATGATGGGCACGACCCGTTTTACGACCGGTCCCCTTGGTTCATTTTAGTGGGAAGGTTGGTGAGGTTACTGTGAGAATAGCCAAAAGGGACCAGCTCTTGCCATAGGCAGCAGAGACTTTGCCTTTCAGAATGGAGAACGTTAATCAAGCCAATCCATGAACAGCCATATCTAGAAATGAGACTTGTCAGACCTACTCAGGCAGTCTGTCAGTTTTAAAAATTATAATGCAAATCTTCCACATTAAAGGGCCCAAGGAGTCCTTGAGAATACAAGCTTTACCCATCATAACATAAAACCAATTCCTTTTCCCTTGCCTGTAGTAATTAGGGTGGTGTTTACCTGGACACTATACTCGACTTGCAGAGTTTATGGTAGTATTGCTCTGACTCTTCTGTTCTCTAAAGGAGCATTCTGGCGAATATGAAGGAAACTGTAAAATCTAATCTAATAAATGCCCCTTTGGGAAAACTCATTTAACATCCTCTTTGTGACTGGGGTAGAATGGGAGGAAAATTGAAGGTTTGAAAAATAGCTCATCCCAAGGTTCCTGTCTGGACTAGGGGAAGTAGTTGGAATTTTAAAACATCTCAGTTAACTGTTTAACATGGTTTTTAAATACCACAAACCATGTTGTGTAGATGGCGTTTCACACCTTTAAAACATGTTAGCTAGTTTTCTGCATGTTTTAAAGGTGTTAAACCCTGTCTACTCTATATGCTATGTGGCTTTTAAAACAGGTAAGCAGCTGACATGTTTTTAGATAATCTATTTTAGTAGTCTAGATATGCTCTAGAGAATCTAAGACTCTCATGTAGACACAGCCGCGTACAGCATGTTACACGGATACTTGTGTTTTGATCACAAAAAGTGTTCACAAATAATTTCTCTGAAATATCCAGTAGGCAGGTTAGCCCAATTTTACTGATGGGGAAATTGAGACAGGGTTGTTGAGTGACTTGATTAGGCTATAGAGAGAGTTCATAAGTGATTGGAATTGTGATTGGAGCTCAGAAGTTCTTAACCCCCAATCCTGAAGAATAAAAACTTTTGGTTCTTAAAGATGCAAAGAAGCAAAAAATTCCTCTGTTTCCTGAGAAATATTGTATCCTACCCCTCAACACCTGAAAGTCACATTTGAAAGCACAACTATTTCAGGTTAATCTAACACACAGATTTGTCAATTTTGGTGTGGAGTTTTGTTAATTGTCCTGCATGTGCAGTAACTGCTTGCACTAGCAGGAACCACGCTTCACAATAGTGCCAGCATGCTGAGTGTATTATGCTATTGTGTATATTCATTCAGTGTGTGGAGTGCTTGGGAAAAAGTTGAACTATTCATTTTAATTTCACAGTCCTAATGTCCAGACTCCACAGGAAGCACTATATACAGGTTGAGCAAATGCCGTGTATACAAAGAACACTTGTGCTTCTTTGCAGTTAGGTAACTTATACTCTATGCCAAATATAAAGAGAATCCAGATCTTTCTTTTTTTTAATTCTGATCTCATATAAATTGCCTCTATTATACAACACCACTTTTGATCATACAGAATTTTAATGAAATTGAATTAATAGTTTCATGGGTTTCCATCTGTCCTCTGACTGCAATTGAATTTGAAGCTATCCCCCAACTATAGATTTAGTTTTATCAGTTTGTGTAACCTTATGCTGGTTGTAACAGCAGTAACCTACTGCTGTTCTTTGACTAGAATATGGCTGGGGGTTGTATATCACCAGATTTCAACTGATTTCCATTCCTTAGTATTTTCCAGCATGTATCCTGTTTTGTAAACTTTGCATATGGACAAGTAACTAGGCAGATATTGTCTCCAACAGTGGTGATTGCTTGATACAGATTGAGACAAAACCCCCTAGTACACTTAATTAGCCCTAGTACACTTAATTAGCTGTGCATTGCTGTGTAAAAGGGACACAATGGGACAGAGTAGCATTCCTACCTGACCTCAACAGTGATGAATTTATGTCCTGAAAGGGAGAGTTAAGATACTGAGGTTTAGTCATGCAATTACCCAGCCCTTCTTAAAATCAAACTACAATATTTTATACCGTGCATTGTCTGCCTTCTATCTGAAGTGTAGTTTTTTCTTTTTCAAAGAGCTGGTCCCTTTAGCTATCTCTTCTGGCATGCTGGGATTTTAAGTCTGACTATTTAATGGGGTGAAATATCAAAACATTTGGTATATTTTGAGGGAGGCGGAAGAGGGTTATGCTGTATTTTCTTCAAATTCTGAATTGATATTGTGTATATTTAAAAAGGAAAATTCCATGATCATTCTGAGTTCTGTTGTTTTTATGTTTGGTAAAAATTTCTGTTTGTAAAATTTAATTTCTAGTTTTGTTGTGAATATGCCATTTTACCTCACCAATCTTTCTGCTAATACAGTTCCCCCTCTTTCAGTCTGCTGGGCTAAAGTGCAGGAAGATACTTGAAGATGGGATGATTGGGGGAGAGTGGGACAATTCTGCAATGTGTGAGGGAGAGGTGAAAGATAACCTTAACCTTGCATCCACTTCCAGCTTGGCCTACTCCTGTGGTGTAACAGGTGGAGGAAGGTGGTATTGCTGGATAAAGACAGCTTTTCTCTGTACAGCCACAGCCGCCAATGTGCCATTGCTGTCCATGCCACACAGGATCCAGCATTTCCTACATCAGATGGGCACCCTAAACGATTCTTTGTATACATACATTACTTTCCCGGATTTAAAACAGTTACCCACAGCTGGTAACTAGACAGAAGGAAGTGGAAGACAAAAGCCATATATTTATTTTTTTGTCTTCTGGGGTTGTCATTTTATCAAGGTGACTCTCAAATTGCAGCTGACCATCTAAAGCTGAATGCATTTGGTATTTTATCTGTTGGATCATAACTTCAAAATCAGGGTCACGTGTAAATATATTTTCATTTGCCATCTTGGGATAGACTGTTTTGGTAGCCCTAGCTTTAGAGGAGGAAGGCCTTTTGTCGAGATTGTCCCTTACTGTATATACACACAGATATGAGGCTAGCTAGATTCCTGCCTGGTGGAGAGAGGAGGAGAACAGGATGTGTGTGTCTGTTTTCCCTGGACTTAATGTTTTTTAAACTACGTGTATTAGTACTGATGGTAATGTTATACCTCCCTGAACTCCTACCCTGGTCCAGTCAGTGTAAAGTATTTGAGTTCATTAGTGTTTTCTTTGGCTTCTTTTCCTTCAAATTAGCACTACCTGAAAATTTTGGGTTTAAAGTCAACATTATTTTCTAAACAATTTTTTTCTTTTTCTGACTTAAGTTTTAATCTCCCCTCCTCATCCTGTTTTATCAGTAGGGCCCTACCAAATTAGTGGCCATGAAAACGCATCATGGACTATGAAATCTGCTCTCCCCTTTCCCCCTCCTCCCCCCACCTCCTGAAATCTGGTCTTTTGTGTGCTTCTACCCTATACGATACAGATTTCATGGGGGAGACTAGGTTTCTGAAGCTGGGAGTCCTGACCCAAAAGGGAGTTAAGGTTATTTTAGGGGGGGGGGGGGGTCACGGTATTGCCACCCGTACTTCTGCACTGCCTTCAGAGCTGGGCGGCCAGAGAGCAGTGGCTGTTGGCCGGGCGCCCAGCTCTGAAGGCAGCGCAGAAGTCAGGGTGGCAGTACCACACCATGCCACCCTGACTTCTGTGCTGCTGCCTTTAGAGCTGGGTGGCTGGAGAGTGGTGGCTGCTGACTGAGGGCCCTGCTCTGCAGGCAGCAGCACTGAAGTAAGGGTGACAATCCCATACCATGCCATCCTTCTGTGCTGCTGCTGGCGGCAGCTCTGCCTTCAGAGCTGGGCTTCTGGCCAGCAGCTGTCGCTCTCCAGCTGCCCAGCTCTGAAGGCAGCACCACCACCAGCAGTAGCACAGAAGTAAGGATAGCAGTACAACACCCTCCCTACAATAACCTTGTGACCCCACTCCCCCAACTCCTTTTTTGGTCAGGACCCCTACAATTACAACACTGTGAAATTTCAGATTTAAATAGCTGAAATAATGAAATTTACGATTTAAAAAAAATCCTAAGACCATGAAATTGACCAAAATGGACGGTGAATTTGGTAGGGCCCTATTTATCAATGTTTACCTCACTTTGGAGCAGACTGAAAAGGAAGTAGATCCTAATTTTATTTATTCATGTGCTGAGTTGTGGTTGTTTTTGTTGTATATTATTTCTCCATATCTTTTTTTTGCTCTTGCAGCTTTATTAATCCTTCTCTTCTGTACTGCATTTTGTCATCGCTTTATTTTAGCAGAATTATTTTAGTCCTTTTAGTTTGTAATTGACAAATGCCTACCCCCTCCTCATTTAAAAAAAAAAAAAAAACTCATGTTGAGGAGGTGAGGCCCAGGGAGGAATGGCCTCTTATTTTCTCTAACTTGGGTTCTTGACTATGGGTCACAAGGCACTGAGTTCACCTCTCTGTTTTCATCTGTTTTCCTGTGTCTGGTGAACACCATGTACGTCTGAGGGCACTGGTCAGAGGCAGCAGGGATGCATATTGCTCACCCTGTACACCCAGAATAATAAACGATTTAAGCTTTATTTTTAATTGTACTGGATATAAAGACCAAGGGGAAAACTGAGTATGTGAAAGGAAATCCAGCTAAAAACGTGGTCAGTGCTCTAGTATAACTCACTGTCAGCTCAGCTAGAACCATCTGAATGAAACAGTTATCATGTAGACTTCTAGTTAATAAATTATAAGGAAATTGTAGCTGGGAGTATTACATACCCTCCCTGCATTCTTCCATTGAATTCTGAAACCTCTCCTAATACTATCTTTCTCAACTCATTAGAACCCCTTATCCTGCCTTCCTTGTTGAGAACTATCCATAGACTGATCTTTTAGGCTTCTCTGCATTTAGATACTTACTTTGATTGGGGGTACTCTTTCCACACTTAAACTTGCCATTTTAAGAGCCCTTTACAGTGTTAAGTTCTGCCATTTAAAAGAAAAAAATGAGCTTTCTAATATAACTGAAAGTATAAAGCGTACTTTGTTTAACGTATAATTTGAAAGTTGTGAACAATAAATTCGTCAAACTACTAATCCAAAATAAGAGACAGACACACACACACACACACACACACACACACACCCTACTTGGTGTTAAAATTTTCAGTTCTAATACGTATTGTAATATTTTCCAGTACTGGCCCAAAATGCTGCATTCTCTCTGTTGTAAGCTGCAGTGTTTTGGACTGTTGCTCTAGAATTTCATGGTGGTTTGTTATATGGGAGTGGGAAATCTAATACATTCCAAATTTCTCATCTGTAGAGAATACTGTCGCTCCCCTTCTTAGAAGCCTGAAAGATGGTTTATAATTGGGGAATTTTGATAATTACTTCACATATATAGTGTATTATAAAATATGCATAGAGGAGAGAAAATGCTTAGTCAAAAATCTGTTTTAAATGCTTGTCTGCATTCAAGTTAAACATTTGTTAGATTGCTAAACAGTCACTTTCCTTTTGTCATCTCTAATTATCTTTAAACTACAATCACAGGATGGAAAGTTCCTAATGATGCTTTGTATGCAGTAGAGCCTCTTGAGTTTTTAATGTCTTTCTAACAATGCTGTTTACAACTGTATTGCATCAAGTCATCTTTCATAAGCCAGCCATCTTAAATGTCTCCTCTATATACTTTATAACTCACTAATGTAGGCGTGTTGGCTCCAGTCAGTTCTGGTTTAAAGTGTCTCTATGTTCACACAGTTTAGCTTGAAAATACTACAGGAGCTCTGTAAGGGCAATGTGAAAATAGCAGTCCACAGTACTAGATAATGTGTTATAGCAGAACTGCAGACACTAGGCTGTATGAAGGCGTTTGTGTCCTGTCAACCAATCAAATACAAAGTGCTCTCTACAAGTGGTGTTCTGATGTTGTTTTTCACTCCTGTTACCAGGGCATTCGTATACCTGAGCAATCTACTATACCCAGTGCCCCTTATCCACAGAGTGGCAGTTGTCAGTGAGAAGGGGGAGGTTCGGGGATTTCTGCGCGTGGCAGTGCAAGCAATAGCAGGTAAGATACTCTGGGAGTGCTCTTGCAGTTCAAGCCTGAGTGGTTTTTGAACAGCTGTATTTAAAAAAGTGGGGGGGAGGGGCTGGCTTCAAAATGTTGGCTTTTTTGCTGCATTCAGTTGTGGACCAGCTTTAAGGTCTGGTACTTGCAAGCCTCCCAGGACACTTACTTTGTCACATTAGAAAACCAGGGTTGTATTTTTTCCAGTGATATAAAGCATTTGGCTAAGGCCGACTAGCTAATTTGATCAGTTAATTTGCAGAAAATGTATCATCTCTTTTTTAGAGGTTTTGAAATGTTCACTGTCTACCACTCTGAGATTTGTATGTGGTAACTAAGACAACCCGAGGTGTAGAGATTCGGGGTGCGGGGAGGAAATACATATTTCAAAACACTTTTTAAAAAATGCCTTTCCTCTACAGTATGGCATAAACATAAGTGATGGTGCATGTGACTGTGTGTGAGAGTATGAAGGCTTGAATGGCACTATTTTTGGATGACCCACAGAACTTGCTTGTGACTCTAACGTCTTGAATCTCATGTGCTTGTCCCAAATAAACACCCATGAAACCTTTACTTCATTACATACCATATATTCATCCTGACTTTTCAGTCTTTCCTGTCTTTATAACTCACATACAAAGTGCTCTACCATCTTTATATTATATTCTCCTCTCTGTGGGTACAGGCACCTCTAGGGATTGGAGAAGAGTAGAGTTAGCATTGATTCATCAGTTATTCATAGGCCAGATCAGAGTCCCTCAGCATACAAAGAAAAGAGTGAACCTCTGTCCTTGTATAGTGGCTGAGGGTTTTTTGTTTCTCCCTCCTCCTAGGGTGGTTTCCCTTACCCTTATAGCAGGTATTGTATAGAACTACACGCTAGCCTCACCCTGTTCAATTTTGCATGGGACACTGTTGGTTTGACTAGTTGGGGCTGCTGGGTAAGGACAAAAATCCCTATTTCTTTTGGGGGGAAACTTGATTTAAAGGTGGGGGAAGAGGGGGGGAAATATCTAGCTAAGCTGACCCTTCTCTTTGCTGATTTTGAGAAAGAGGAGGAGGTAATAAATTTCCTTTAACTAGCTCTTTTATCTGCCAACCAGTTGGTGGCATTGTGTCCTTTTTTCCACACTGAAATGTCAAGGTTTGTCCCTGGTATTTGACCATGTCCCTGGTATTTGACCATCTCATCCTGATGAGAGCTCAGATACTGCCACATGGGGCCACAACAGGGGTACCCCTAACTCACCCAGCAATATCGTCAATTTATCCAGCTACACACTCAACCCAGCAGAAGAGTCTGTCCTATCTCGGGGACTCTCCTTTTGCCCCAGCACCCCCACGAACATGATACAGTTCTGTGGTGATCTGGAAGCCTACTTTCGCCGCCTCCGACTCAAAGAATACTTTCATGATAACACTGAACAGCGCACTGATACACACCCTCCCACCAACAACACAGGAAGAAGAACTCCACATGGACTCCTCCTGAGGGTCGAAATGACAGTCTGGACCTATACATAGAATGCTTCCGCCGACGTGCACAGGCAGAAATTGTGGAAAAACAACATCGCTTGCCTCATAACCTAAGTCGTGCAGAACGCAATGCCATCCACAGCCTCAGAAACCACCCTGACATTATCATCAAAGAGGCTGATAAAGGAGGTGCTGTTGTCATCATGAACAGGTCTGACTACCAGAAGGAGGCTGCCAGACAACTCTCCAATACCCAATTCTACAGGCCACTTTCCTCAGATCCCACTGAGGAATACACTAAGAAACTACACCATCTACTCAGGACACTCCCTACACTAACACAGGAACAAATCAACATACCCTTAGAGCCCCGACCGGGGTTATTCTATCTACTACCTAAGATCCACAAACCTGGAAATCCTGGACGCCCCATCATCTCGGGCATTGGCACTCTCACTGAAGGACTGTCTGGATATGTGGACTCCCTACTCAGACCCTACGCCACCAGCACTCCCAGCTATCTCCGTGACACCACAGATTTCCTGAGGAAACTACAATGCATTGGTGACCTCCCAGAAAACACCATCCTAGCCACCATGGATGTAGAGGCTCTCTGCACTAACATCCCACATACAGATGGAATACAAGCTGTCAGGAACAGTATCCCTGATGATGACACAGCACAACTTATTGCTGAGCTCTGTGACTTTATCCTCACGCACAATTATTTCAAATTTGGTGACAATATATACCTCCAGACCAGTGGCACCGCTATGGGCACCCGCATGGCCCCACAATATGCCAACGTTTTTATGGCTGACCTGGAACGCTTCCTCAGCTCCCGTCCACTCATGCCCCTTCTCTACCTACGCTATATTGATGACATCTTCATCATCTGGACCCATGGGAAGGAGGCCCTGGAAGAATTCCACCATGCTTTCAACAGCTTCCACCCCACCATCAACCTCAGCCTGGACCAATCTACACGGGAGGTCCACTTCCTGGACACCACCGTACAAATAAGTGATGGCCACATTAACACCACCCTATACCGAAAACCCACCGACCGCTACGCCTACCTTCATGCCTCCAGCTTCCACCCCGGTCACACCACACGATCCATCGTCTACAGCCAAGCACTGAGGTACAATCGCATCTGCTCCAACCCCTCAGACAGAGACCAACGCCTACAAGATCTTCACCAAGCATTCTCAAAACTACGATACCCACACAAGGAAATAAAGAAACAAATCAACAGAGCCAGACGTGTACCCAGAAGCCTCCTGCTACAAGACAGGCCCAGAAGAGAAACCAACAGAACTCCACTGGCCATCACCTACAGTCCTCAGCTTAAACCTCTCCAACGCATCATCAGTGATCTACAACCCATCCTGGACAATGATCCCTCACTTTCACAGACCTTGGGAGGCAGGCCAGTTCTCGCCCACAGACAACCTGCCAACCTTAAGCATATTCTCACCAGCAACCACGCACCGCACCATAACAACTCTAACTCAGGAACCAACCCATGCAACAAACCTCGATGCCAACTCTGCCCACATATCTACGCCAGCAACACCATCACTGGACCTAACCAGATCAGCTACAACATCACCAGCTCATTCACCTGCACGTCCACTAATGTTATATATGCCATCATATGCCAGCAATGCCCCTCTGCCATGTACATTGGCCAAACTGGACAGTCACTACGCAAGAGGATAAATGGACACAAGTCAGATATCAGGAATGGCAATATACAAAAACCTGTAGGAGAACACTTCAACCTCCCTGGCCACACAATAGCAGATGTAAAGGTTGCCATCTTACAGCAAAAAAACTTCAGGACCAGACTCCAAAGAGAAACTGCTGAGCTCCAGTTCATTTGCAAATTTGACACCATCAGATCAGGATTAAACAAAGACTGTGAATGGCTATCCAACTACAGAAACAGTTTCTCCTCCCTTGGTGTTCACACCTCAACTGCTAGCAGAGCACCTCACCCTCCCTGATTGAACTAACCTCGTTATCTCCACACTGATATATACCTGCCTCTAGAGATTTCCATTACTTGCATCTGAAGAAGTGAGGTTCTTACCCACGAAAGCTTATGCTCCCAATACTTCTGTTAGTCTCAAAGGTGCCACAGGACCCTCTGTTGCTTTTTACAGATTCAGACTAACACGGCTACCCCTCTGATACCAGATACTTCTTGTAATTTATCTGCCCTTTCTAGCAATGGCTAACTTCCAACTGTTGTCTCTTGTATTAGAAGACAACACTGTAGGTCTTATTCTCAATGGGAACATGTGATGAAGTCTCAGACACTGAGGCTGTGGGATTCACTCTGGCTGAGGCTCAAATGACAGATGAAACATTTGAATACATTCAAAAATTTTACTTCTAGCCTGGTTTGCTTCCCTTAGCATTGACACTTTAATACCTAAAGTCAATGGATGGTATGAAAGAACAAACCATGGCTATTACAAATTGATTTTGCAACATCTTTGAAATATGTCATGGCTTTATTTAGTCAATGATATTTCAAGATGGCTTTCTTAATTTTCGGATCACTTCTGTAAGTATGTCTCCTATTAGAAAATACCTCAGCACTGTTTGGGCATCCCTCCTCTCATTGGCAGTCTCAGCAGAGACGGGGCTGAATGGGCCATAGAGACTGAAGTAGTCTCTTGCTTTGAGAGTTCCTCTGGATCGATATGGCACATTGAAGCTGTGCCATTGTGGGTGCTCACACTGGGGGTAGAGGATTTTAGTTTTCAGGACTGTAAATCTGGCTGCTTATCATTTCTTGAAAGACCATAATCCTTGATGGTCCTAGGGATTGCTAACGAATCTGGCAATGTTCATAATTACTAAACATGCCGTAAAAAGCCTTGGATTGATTTTTACCCCTTTCTGTAAAGCTTCTTCTTGTATTGGGTGTTTTGTCATGGCCATACTGTCATTAATGTACACTGTGTCATTGGAAGGAAAGGGTTATAAAGCTATTACCCCTAGTGAACTGGGCATGACTATCTAGATGAATAAGGTAAAGAAATTAAAATGGGTGTAAACTACCTTCATTATTCTTCACTGTGTAGCAAAAATTCTCTGTAGATAAGGATCTTGAGGTGTGACACAGGTCAGTGGTTGCATTGGAACTAGAGTGGGGACAGGAATTGAAAACCTGTTCTCTGCTAATCAAGCCATGGACCCTTCCTGGTTAGGGTTATATTTAATGTTTCACATGTTTCCAGTTGGAAAAATCTCTAAGACGTTCTCATCTCTGATTGTTGGTCTTTTCACTCATCATGTTGTACACTTTTGCCCATTCATTTTGGATGTAACCTATTTAGAAACAAGCAATTAAACAGTAAATATAGATATAAAGTTTTAACCCATGAATTCTTAAACTCCAGCATATTAACTTTGAGTCTTATGGGTAGCATTAACCTGTTTTGCTGGTCTTCTCCATTCCCTTCCCAAAAGCCAGTGCTAGGTAGTTCTCTACAGTATTTTATCTAGCAACTTGTTCACGTTTAAATGACCCAAGTGATGGGGTATCCACCACTTGGGAGACTAGTATCCCATCGAGTCACTCTTGCCATTTGAATTCGTTTCCAATATTCTATTTTCTTTGCCTTTCTAGCGGATGAAGAAGCCCCAGATTATGGATCTGGCATTCGGCAATCTGGCACAGCTAAAATTTCTTTTGATGATGAATACTTTAATAAGGTAAGAAACATTAATTGGGTTGGAGAGGTTTGTGAAGAGGACAATGTCTTGTTCTAGATACTGATCGGTTAGGGTGGGTTAAAAAGTATAGAGGGCAAATCGGAAGTTGCAGGGCTCTCATCTGCAGCCCTTGTCTTATGTTCCTCAGAGTGACTTTTCTTCAGTTGCAATGACTCATTCTGGACTGTCACTAGAAGAACTGAGAATTGTGGAAGGGCAAGGTCAGAGTTCAGAGGTCATCACTCCCCCAGAAGAAATTAACAGAATGAACGAACTGGGTAAGTGGGCACAGCTTCTGGGATTTGAGGGGACAAATATGGGGCTATTCTGATTCTTTATGAAAAGGGGCTTTGGGTCTTAATTCAGAAGTGTGCTACAGGTGAAGGAATATTGTCCTTAAAGTACCAGGGGTACATAATGGTGACTGCTTCCTTGTGAGAGTTTTGATTTACAAAATATTAACTCTGATGTAGCACACAGAAGAAGCTTTTAGGTTGCAGCTGTTCAGAGTTTTTGATCATTGTCAATCACTAGAAGGTTTCAGAAGTTGCCTGCCTCTTTATTTATGCTAATATCTAACTGCTAATTACTGTGCACCCCTCTCTTGCAATTCTAGTATCCCCACTTTGGGTGAGAAGAGAACTCTGTTAAACCCGCACTGTCCCCACATTGTGCTACCAGTGAACTCTGCACTTTGTTGAGATTACTGTCTCTTGTCTACACCAGGATTTTATCATTAATTTTTCAGGTGCAGCTTGGTAGGTGGTAGCCTTGGTGATGACTATAGTGTAGACAGGGTTCAGAAGAACCCAGGCACTTTTACCGCTGTCACCTAACCCTGCTCTGAGTTGTTAGACACTTTTTGGAACAACACTTGAGCCTTGACTACCCTACCGCTTTTATCAGTGATACCATTAATGAAGCTGCATGTATTGTGAATTAAGGCTCTGAAAAATCCTTTTGTAGATAAACTACTGGAGAGCAGGTGTTTGGGGGTGGGGGATTAAATCCCACCTTTGCTGGGTCGAGTATCTGTAGATGTAGTAAATCTGAATATTTCACGGGAGGTCTTTGTGTCTCATTAAGACCTGAAGTCAGGCACTTTGTTGGATGGGAAGATGGTGATGGAAGGGTTTACCGAGGAGGTTGGCGACCACCTGAAACTGGGTAGTGTGTTCACCTTCCGTGTGACAGTGCTGCAGGCCAGTGGCATCCTCCCGGAATATGCAGATATCTTCTGTCAGTTCAAGTAAGAATCTCTCCTTGGTAGTACAGGGTGGGGAAGACTTGTGCAGTGAAGAGGACTAGCTGACGCTAGATACTGGGCAAATGGAGACAACTGGAGTGATTTTTAGGAGTCAGTGTGGCAGTGTCCTGTGGGAGGGGAGTCAGAAATCTGTGTAGCCCTCAGATCATGTGCCCTGAACAAACATCTGCTTGGTGTTAACATGGCATCGGGGAGTAAAGCTTTGTAGAAAGGGGATAAGAATCAGCCTTTAAAAGCCACACATCCAGTGCCTCTTGTCCTAGGCATCCCAAGGTGTGTTGTAGAAGTCATTGAGGTCCTCTAATGAAAAGTGCTATAGAAGTGTAAAGTCATAATACCCAGTAAATTGGTTTATATTTATTACATTTATAGGGTCCAAATCAATGGGCTTTTAAGCACCAGATAATGATACCAGTGTATAACTTTAAAATTAAAACCATTCCATGCATACACCCAGCTTGAATGGTATGTTCTGGAATT
Organism: Malaclemys terrapin pileata; assembly: GCF_027887155.1. Lineage (NCBI taxonomy): Eukaryota > Metazoa > Chordata > Testudines > Emydidae > Malaclemys > Malaclemys terrapin. Next base: position 12,130,351 of record NC_071523.1, on the reverse strand, counting down.
AGGGCAAATTCAGCAGCTCTCAAATGAGAGCTCTGTCCCCATTTAGATTCCAAAGAATAAGGATGAGAAGGGGAGGTAGCAAACATACAAACCAATAAAACAGTAGAAGGAGCCCCCAAAGTTTTCTAGAATAAACCTGCCTCAGTAAGATTGGCTGAGGCCTAAAAGGTGGCCAGCAGATCAGAGATGTGCAGATTTCCCAAAGGGATGAAGCTGATAGTTGAGCAGTTTTCGCTAATCTGATCTGTTTTGGTTTTAGTTTTTTACATCGACACGATGAAGCTTTCTCTACTGAACCTCTCAAAAACAATGGCCGGGGGAGTCCGCTTGGGTTTTACCATGTCCAGAATGTAAGTGAAGCTTAGTGATCCTGTATGAAGCGTGAGTGAGTGTCCATAATACAGTGCTGTTTAGGTTGATTTCAATGCTGGGGAATGCTTGTAGCCTTCCTGTCAGCCTCCTCAGTGAGGCATGTGCAGGAAAGGGGTGGAGGGTACAGATGATTAAACAATAGAGGGGGTTTGATCAAATGAGTGATATAATCCTTTGTGTAGTGCATAATGCCTATTAGTAAATTACAGAGCATTTAAGGAAGTGTGTGTAGAGGCTATATGAACTTTTTTCCCTTCCCTTAGTTCTGAATTCCTTGTGCTTCCATTTCACCCATCAGAATATTGGGAAGTGCAATAAAAACAGCTCTAGAGTTTGCATTACAGGGATTAGAAAGTGTAAATGGGAAAAGCCATGTTCAGGCTTCCAAAGTCTCACAAGTAGTGTAACTGTCTTGTTACAAGTAGCTTCCTACTTTTCTTCACTGACGAGTGCTTAGGTCGGGAGATTTTTCTCCTGTAACTGTTAATTGACAACCTTAACACCTGAAACAAAGTAAGGTATGCGTCTCCCTTTGCTGTGATTGGCTCTAGTCAAGCTATCAACCACTGGATAAGAACTGTAGAACTCTGGACTCTAATGTTGGCAGATATAAGGTTTTCATTTTATCTCTGCCCTGTCTCTTTCCTTACCTTTTTTGCTAGATTGCTGTGGAAGTGACAGAATCTTTTGTGGAGTACATCAAAACTAAGCCTATTGTGTTTGAAGTCTTTGGGCACTACCAGCAGCATCCTCTCCATCTGCAGGGACAGGATCTCAACAGGTATTGACCAGTTCAGAAGTAAAAGTGTCCTTCCTCTCATACTTCTCAGCAGAAGGAAGAAATCCTGAATGGGAAGTAGACCCCACATACCCCATCCCTTTGCTTCCTGAATTCCATGCCTCACATGGAAGCCTTGCTACTTAGCATTAGTCCCAAGTGTGCCCTAAGCAAATTCTAACTAGACAAGTGACAGCCCCCCCCAGTAGTTAAGAATACATATTTAAAGCCAAAAGAACCCTGTGCAAAACAAAACTTGCTTCAAACTCCTCATGACTTCCAGAAGCACACCTGCCAAGACTGCTGAGCACTTTAAATGTTCTGAGTCAGGGAAAGGTTTCCTAGTCTTCTTGCCCTATGGTGTGAGGGGAGAGGATGATGCATGGATTCCTGGGTTTGGCTTGGATTGCTGGAGACAGTAGCTGCAAAGAGGAACCACAGGCTGGTGTTAAAGGGAAAAATCAGCAGGGGTTTGTATCCCTACATAAAGCCATTTTCAGGAAATGCATCTCTCTTCCTGTTTCCCCTTGAGCAGAGACTAAGGAAAGGGCAGTTGGAAATATTAAAAGGTAATCCATCTTTGCTTAAAGCTGTGCAAAACTGAGCTGGAATGGAAAAAGGGGTAAGTATGTGTTAGTTGGAGCAGGGCAAGGAATCCTGGGTTATGTATGTTCCAGACATGTCCCATGTGTGATTGGGCACATCTGTGCTTGTTACCTTCTTTGTAGAGTGGAGGTTGTATGTACCTGCTTCATAGGGTTGTGCGGCTCACTGTTTATTTGTAGAGTGCTCAGAGATCCCTGGGTAAGAAACAGGTGGGAAACACCAGAAGTAACTGCTCCCCTTTCTCTGCAGCCCTCCTCAGCCATCCCGACGATTCTTTCCACCTCCCATGCCACTCTCAAAGCCAGGTGAGAACAAACATGTTCTGGGTATGTCTGTAAACTTATCACATAGAACTAGGGTGTGCAATATTGAGAACCGCAGTCATTTGAAACGGAGAAATAAAATGAATGAACAGTGCAAGGGGCACTGGAACATCCTTGCTGGTGGTGTTCCTTCCCAGGTGTTCAATCTCATCTCAAAGCAAAAGTGTTCTCAGGGCAGTTGGGGGGAGAGAGTTGCATCTATGAAGTATCCAGCACATAACACTAGATCTGGCTGTGCAGCCACTCTCCTCAGTGTGGTTACTGAACTGAGGATTTGCTTATCCATAAATCACTCTGCTCTGCTTTTTCTAACGTTGCTTGCACTTTCATGCACTACACCGACCTTGCTGAAATGATCCCTCGATTTTCTTTAATTTAACTGTGCATGTTGAACTCTTCTTTTTTTTTTTTCCCCACCTCTGTCCTTTTTATCTCCTTTCCCTTGTTCCATCACCTGCTTATCTCCACCACTCCCATTTTTCTTCTCCATTCCCTTTTCAGACCATGAGAGAAAAATTGAGTTGATTAGGTATCTCATGTCTGGCTATGTAAATGTGCATGTGCTGAACACACTGTCTGAGCACGCCAATGTGCTTGCATCCTCGGCTGTGGCTACATTCCAGGATGGGGCTGACCAGCTGCCACCTTTTCTTTTTCTGCCTGTTCCCAGCTGTCAAAGCGAGCGGGTTCCCAAAAGAGATGGTTAGTAGTCAAATTCGATCTATGGGGTAGATGTAGAAATAACCCCTAATCTTGACCCCAAAGTAGTTTGTCCACACCTTTACCCTGTGGTGCTGAGTACCAGAAACTACCTTGGGTTCTGTGGTCGTTGTGGAGTGATGAAGCATTTAGAATAAGAAACATCTAGTGTCTAGAGCAGAGTATGAGGAGTCTGAATTTGTGTGCCAATCCTAGCTCTGCCACTGATTTATTGTGACTTTGTCACCTAACTTTGCTTAGCCTCAGTTGTCCCATCTGTAAAATAGGAATATTTACCCCTTGCCCTTTGTAAAGTGCTTTGAGATCATTAGATGCAAGGTGCAAAGTATTATGTAGTAAGTTATAAAACTGGGGGGTAGAGGGTATTTTCTTTTGAGGTTCTGTTAAAATTCTCCTTCCTGTTTATCTGTTATCTAGCTTCATTCTCTTCTCTCTCCCCCTGCCTCCCCCCCCACCCCCCAAGCCAGCTGTTTGGGTTGAAGTAGACCAAATGTGTATCATGCTGACCCAGCCCATGAAAATGTTTAGAACACACAAACTTTCAAACCTGACTTACTGTGTTAGGTTTTCTTCTCTAGTGCAGCTGAATTCTTCTGCTTGGTTCAGGCTTCAGTGGTTTGTGTCCCTGACCTTCCTCCTGACTAGCATCAACAGCTCTGAGTCCAGCTGTCATGAGCTCATGGCTGCTGTGAGCACAGCTGCAGCTGTTGTTTTGGTGGCATGGTGGGGGTGTAAGAGGGTGATGTCAGCTACTTGGGTATGAATGAGGGAGAAAAGTGATGTCACTGGAGCTCACTACCTAGCATGATAGTCTTGGCCTGCTGTGTACCTCTTTCATTCTTGTAGTAAAGTCTGCGCCTTTGTGTTAACTATTTACAGTTATCTGAACAAGGAGTAGACGGAACTCAAATCTTATCTTCTGAAAGAGAGATTACCTATCTCATGTGCATACACAGGCACCTCCACTGACTAAGTGCCACCTGTAAAGCTGGATTTTTGTCTCTTATCAGTGGGTTGTAATTGAGATATTATGCAAGTGGAGAGGCTGAGGCAGGAATGGGAGAACCTAAAGAACACTAAATTAAGGCTTATCTTCAATAAATGGTAGGATCGGGCCTTGAGAGGCTACAGAAAACATTGACTGCATTAATTAAAACAACTAAATAAACATTAAAACCAAGGGAATGGGGAGAAAGTTGCAGAGTTGAACACACTCCTGTATTTAGGGTGGAGTGGAACAGAACCCTCATAAGTACCTTGTCCGCTCCCAAGAACAGAGTAGGGAGGCAAAGTGGAGGTAGTGGAAATGGTAGACAGAAACTGTGTAAACTTAGGGCTTGTCTACATAGCCCTGCAGTTCAGACTACAGCCAGGTGAATTACAGGGTGCACTAGTGTGCTGCACTGTAACTCACCCTTGCGGACACTATGGGTGCAAAATAAAAGGTATCTAGGTGGTGGTAACTGAGGCCTAGTCTACGCTAAAAAGTTCGATTGACCAAGCAATGTCACTCAGCGATGTGAAAAATCCACACCTGGAGTGACATAGGTAAGCCAATCTAACCCCTGGCATAGACAGCACTAGGTTGATGAAAGAATTCTGTTGACCTAGCTACTTCCTCTCAGAGAGAAGGATTATCTGTGCTGTTGGGAGAACTCCTTCCATCGGTATAGGTAGCGTTTACACTGAAGCGTTGCAGCTGTAGTGTTTCCAGTGTAAACAAGCCCTTAGTTCTGTTTAAATAGGACTAAATTAATTCAAATGAGGTACCTTTTAGATCCACAGTATCTACATGGGATAGTTAGAGCACAGCACGCTAGTATGCACTGCAAGTTGCACCCCTGTAGTTTGAACTGCAGGGCTGTGTAGACATGGCCTCAAAGAGGGGAAATCTGGAGTTTTGCAAGAACCTGTCCATTTCATGTGGTTACCAGTTACTAGAAGCACTATTTGTCCATTCACTATTTATGAGTTAAGGTATCCCTGCAAAGCTAGTGAGTCTTGAAGCACTAATTTACCAGTAATCCTGAAATATAAGGAGCCAAGGCTTCCAGGACTTTTTCTCAGGAATAACTCCTGTTAAATCCCCCTATGTGCACATGAACATCCTGTATGTTAGCGATCCCAGCTGAGTGTACTACTGTGTGCAGTAAAGTGAAGGCACTAACAGCAAGAATCATCTAAAATACCTACAGGTCCAGTGGAAAGTGCATCAACCCTAAATTTCTGCAAGAATCCTTGGGATCTTGGCTTGCTCCTTTCATTCAGAGTCCCAGAACTGATGCAGGAGTACATATGAACAGACCTAGACCCCCCTGAATTCCATGCATGCATGAGTTCGAACTCTTTAAAAACTGGTTTCAGTATAGGTCAGAAAGGACCTACATGTTAGGATGTTGTGTTGAGAACACTCTGAAGCATCTGACTTCCCTGCCATATTTGAATGATTCTAAACTATACTTTAGGTTAGCCTGTTCCAAAAATGGATCTTTGAGGCGGCATAGGATTCTCCTATGTATGAATCTGTAGAGGTTGCCTGTCTTCACAAGACTCCCCTAGTTATAGTTCATTTATTTCTTTGTGACCTGTCAAGTGCTAACTTTTTCCCATGGAATAGTTTGGGGGAAAGTGCCATAAATGCCCCTTTCCTTCATGGTGCTAATGGCCTAATGGGATCAGGTCTGTTTCAGCCTCTGCAGATTATGTAAAACATGTCCCTTACTGCACTAGGTAAATGACCACCTATCTTGCAGGGTCTGGTGTATGGCTATTTAAGCAGTATGAGGGGTGGTGGAAGGATTAGCCTTTTTTGTATTTATATGTAGGGGGCTTAGTAATCTTTTCTCAGTTCTTTTGTTGGAGTAGTGAAATCTCTCAAACAAATAGTGCTTCATAATTGCCAGTCAGTCATCTAACTGCTTGTAAAGTTACTTGGATGGGGGAGCACTGTGGATTTAAAATGAGACTCCTTGGTTCCATAGACAAGCCTGTGACTGAAGTTTCCTTTCTGGCTTTTTGATGGCAGGTGCCTTTGCCATATTACCTGCACATACACAGGTAGAAATATTACACTGCTTTCATGTGATAAGCAGCACTGAAATTACATTGTGGAACCAAAGTACTGTAATAGCATTACCTGTATGCAGTTTTTGTGAACAGTTTTTTGTATTCTTTTAAGTGCCAGCCACAAAGCTAAACACTATGAGCAAAACTAACCTGGGCCAGAGCATGAGCAAATACGACCTCCTTGTCTGGTTTGAGATCAGCGAGCTGGAGCCAACAGGAGAGTGAGTTGAACTTTTATCTTTCTTTTGTATAAAGAGGGAAAATGGCTTGTGGGAGTGAATCCCTTCATCTCTAGGTCATTGGTTTAGATCAGTCCAGGTTTATAACATTTGGCTATTCCCATCTGTAAGATGCCTGGCTTTGTGTGTAATAAAGTGGTCCCAATCCTGTTCCCAGTGAGTAGATATCAGCAACACAACTGACATTAGTTGGCCCCATTGTTTGCAGTCTCATCAGAGTGGCCAAAGACTGAAGTAGTATGGAGAGTGACCTTCCTTCTCACTCCTAGACCTGATCCCTCCAGGTCAGCGGCTGGGTATGCTGGCAGAGCAGTGAGCGCTTGCACGGCTGCAGATCATGTGATGCTTGGTCTTTTTGTTAACTAAAGAGTTCAGTCTCCAGAGGTCAGTCCAACAAGAACATAAGAACTGCCATACTGGGTCAGACTAAAGGTCCATTTAGCCCAGTATCCTGTCTTCCGACAGTGGCCAATGCCAGGTGCCCCAGAAGGAATGAACAGAACAGGAAATCATCAAGTGATCCATCCCCTCTCGCTCATTCCCAGCTTCTGGCAAACAGAGGCTAGGGACATCATCCCTACCCATCCTGACTAATAGCCATTGATGGACCTATCCTCCATGAATTTATCTAGTTCTTTTTTGAACCTGTTATAACAAGAACTATATTGAGTTTAACCTTGCAACATAGAGGGAACTCCCCGACAGACCTTTGGGAACTACAGTATAGGGTCATTCTGCAGTTTTGCAAAGAAATGTTCATGTGTGATGTGATACTTAATGATGTTCAAAAGTCCAATAGAGAGGCTGATTTTGGAGTCAGTGGAAGCAGCCTCCATTTTTATTAGGCTATTATATGGAAGCTGTATGTAGGTGGTAGAGCAAAGCAGCAGCGTTATCTAGTGTCCCACTGCCTCCTCTGTTAAACACGCCTTCTCTAACCCAGTATGTTCATTCTTGTTTCACACAGATACATCCCTGCTATTGTTGACCACACTGGAGGCTTACCCTGCCAGGGGACGTTCTTGCTTCACCAGGTACTAACAGAGCCTAGAAGGGGGCAGCTAAAATACTTATCTCCTTTTGTGTCTAGCGGGCAGACATGTAATGTACTGAAATTTACGTCCATTTTATCTTCTAATTCTGTCTTACCACGTACCTGTCTGTCTCTCTTACTGTAGCTCTTGGGTCAGTCATCTTTCTGCCTGTACCTGTATCTCCCAGGCTCAGGTCTTTGGTAGGAAGTTTGGCTTCTAAATTCTGCTCTTTCAAGTGTTTGGTGATATATATATTCCACTCCTAGTACTCATGCATTCAAGAGTGGAATCTTTTGGCCAGCAGTGCCCTTTGGGGCTTTAATGTCCTCATGCTCCTGTACCTAGGGCATAGAGTGGTGCAGACTCAAACACCACTTAGTTCCTTTTCGCTCCCCCTGGCTGTGAGATGGAGCTCAGCAGTGTCTGCATCTCGATGTGCTCTTCCAGAGACAACTTAAAGATATTTGTGTATATTATTAGTGTGTTAGTGATGGCTTAGTTAGCATGGTTTCCCCTTAGCAAATAAGGGGCTTAACCTACCTTATTTGATTTTATCTTTTGTTGTGAAGTCCCTCCTTTGAGGCAGTAATACCCATTAATGCTGGGCACATCAGATGCCTTTTTTGTCTCCCCAACAAATGCTGTACATATAAATCCTTTTCAAAAAGGAGTTGGAAGGTGAGCATGTCTTAACCTTTCTTTGTTAGGCTGCGCCATGCAACCCGCTTCTGATCTGGACAGGGAGTCCCCTTAGACTAGTTCCATCTCAGTTCAGAAGTGCCTCTGTAAATTCTAAATCCACTGTCTCCCAGGCCCCATCTTTGGAAACTGTGCCGGGGTGGACTCATATCGGACCAAAAAAACAGATCTTTGGAGGAAAGGGAGTGTCTCCTTTGGGGCAGATCCCCATTGGGAATACCCAGTAAAAAGAGGTCCACTCCCGCTTTAAAGAGACTCCATGGCCCAAGATGGGTACCACTGGAGCTCTGAGGTTGCACAGTACTGGAACTCAAAGACCATATCAAGAATATGCATACAAAGTGGTTATGTGCACACATCTGATTATTTCCAAGGGTTTGAGAGACTGACTCCTGTATACCTTCAAGGTACATGTACCTTCCCTGGAAGTTTGAGACGAGGGTTACCATATGTCTGGATTTTCCCCGACATGTCCGGCTTTTTGGGCCTCAAATCCCTGTCCGGGGGGAAATCCCAAAAAGCCGAACATGTCTGGGAAAATAGGGAGGGGCCGGCACCGCTGGGTGCTGGGCCGGGGGTGGCCTGGGGGTGCGGGGCCGGGCCGGGGCCGGTGGTGCTGGCCCGGGGGCCGGCACCCCAGGAGCTGAGCCAGGCTGGAGACGCCAGGGCCGGCCGCCGGAGGAAGCCGCTCGGTTGTGGGGGCCAGACTGGGCCGCGCCTCCCCCTCCCCCCCAGCTTACCTGCTGCCTGCTTCAGGCTTCCCGCGAATGTTCGTGGGAAGCAGGGGAGGGGGCTTTGGGGAAGGGGTGGAGGCGGGCCTGGGGCAGGGCTGGGGCCCCGTGGAGTGTCCTCTTTTTGGACACTCAAAATATGGTAACCCTATTTGAGACAGACAGTTCTAGGGGTATTTTGGGTGAAATATACTTCTCTTTGTGGTATGTGAAGGGAACAGGACGGGTTCTGCTCTGTAATATGGAAAGATTTTTCCTGTAGTAGGTTATATTCAGGGCCCAAAAGGGCATGGAAGTTTGTTTCCCACTATGAGCCTGCTGACAGGTGAGATTTACATGTTTGTGTCTCAGCCATGGTTTCCCTATGGAAATGACTTAATGGAGTGATTATATGGAGAGAGGGGGGAAAAAAAAAAGTCTAAGTTGTGCCTTTTCAACTCCACCAGGGAATCCAGCGTAGGATCACAGTCACCATTATCCATGAGAGAGGCAGTGAATTGCACTGGAAAGATGTACGAGAACTGGTTGTTGGTGAGTATCTCCCGGTTGTTCCTTCCATCATCATCATGAGTTATTTAATAGAGTTGGGGTAGTGTCACCTATTGGGGATCCAGAGGAAAAACTCTTGGTCTGAGGCTGCCTGTTAGAGCTATAGGTCTTAAACCTCCAGTATAAAATGCCATTTGTCAATGAGAATTCCTTCTGAGAGCTTTTCAGGTTAAGTTTAATTGGTACTAAAATTCATTTATCTTCAGGACGCATCAGAAACAAAGCCGAGGTAGATGAAGCTGCTGTGGATGCTATTCTGTCTTTGAATATAATCTCTGCAAAGTACCTGAAGTCTTCTCACAGCTCCAACAGGTAGGCAGATGTATAGTGCTTTCAGGGCTATTTACATTACTCCTCTCCATTGATAAGCACCATGAAAAGAGGAAGAGAGAATGGGGGGGGGGAGGGTCAGCATTTCACCCGGGAGTTGAAAAATTGAAATGAAAACAGCATTAAAATACAAGGACAATCCCATGGGTGAATCAGGCAGCCACGCACATCCCTACATTACAGTGGGAACAAGCATACAGTGATCTAACAAAGCCTGTTGTGTTAAAACATTACTCCTGCTCTGATAAACTCAGTCTTACTCTGTGCTTTTTCAGTGCCACCAGTGAGTTGCGGGGGAAGGGAATGGATTTATGCAAATGTCATAAGTTGGCTCCTCTAATGTACTTGTGTATTGTGAAATCAGAGCAGCCTTTAAGCAATGTTTCATTGGAGCTCTGGCGACCTGCAATCTTCATTCTTACATCCAGTGAGGATCTAACTCTCAACAGTTGCTCTGAGCATCACTTATCAGGGAAAGAGGTATCCTTCCCCAAGTGAATATTCATTGTGGGACGGGGCAGTCTTTCCAAGGAGGATTTGTGGCTGAGGGTGTCTCTGTGGGGTGCACTGTTAATAAGATTTCATGAATTGTATAGTCCTGTGCTTCAGGGTCCGCAATGAAGGGCTGTGAAGCAGAATTCTGTATTGTGGGCAGAGTCCCTCTCCTCCAGAACATCAGCCAAATCACTGATTCTCTGTTTTTCTGTCAACTGGGAAATTGGGAGGAAAACACACATCTTTCAGAAAAATCAGATTCTGCATCAGTTTTTAAGGCAGGGGATGGGGGAGGACATGATTTGCAGCCTGCCGGCCATCAGTTTTCTGTAGTCTAGCTGGAGAAAGTAATTCCAGATTACTCCAGACTTTGTGTTGTCACCAGCTGGGTCTGGTGCTGTCCCCTAGTGTCAGTGAGTACTGAATTTTATAACTATTGTATTTTGGCTATTACCACCTAATGTCTCATCTCTTGCAAGGTGAAAATAAAACTCCAAAATATTGAGTAACTTTTTCTAGCTTGAGGGGGGAGTAAATCCTTTCTATAAAGGAGGAGGGAAGTGAGGAGAAGAAATAGGGCTTACATGGAGATTTTATCCCTTGTCCTGTAAGAAATCTGAAGGGCACTCTGTAATAGAAAAATTGTTCCGTGTGGGCTGACATTCACTGCTGACATCTGCTGCCAGTGTTCACCACTGAAATCTTTCTGATGGTCATAGAATAAGTCTCTAAATTCCCCTAGTAGTCAGCCTGGGTATTTTATGCTGATTGTTTCTTAAAAACAGGCAGTCATGAGCATGACTATGAATGTGGGCCTTGGAAAGCTTTAGAGAACACAGCTGTCAGTCAAAAGGGAATAGCGCTTCAGGAGAGATGGAAGGGAACATTAAAATTATTTCATAGCTCTGCTGGAGGGATTCATATATCCCAAGTGATAGTTGTTGTTTATACATTTTAATGTGATTTTAATCACTTGGCATTGATCTGGCAGCATAACTGGACTGGGAGGGAACAGTTGCTGCATTCCCATCTGATCCTAGTGGATTTGCAGTACGAAGATAACCTCTCTCTCATTGGTGTATAGTTGGTACCAGGTCTTTTCCCCAAATTGCCAGGGTTTGGTCTCTGGGTGTGTGGAGGGGTGGGGAATAAAGAGGGGCCAATGCCACAGTCAGGGGTATGTGTTCTGTTTGCTCACCGTCTGCCGACTTGTTTTCTGGTTGCTGTGTTTTTTGTCTGCTTGTTCTCCTCCTTTCAGCTGTTGCTTCTCTGTTCTGCCTTTTGCTGCACTAACAAAAGCTCTTTCTATGTTTTTACAGGCTCTTTCTTGATAAGGATATGCCTAGGTATTTTCTGTTTGCTTCCTTTTGCGCATAAAGGTTCTTGTGGAATAGAATGCTTTATGTCTCACTTGTGTTGCTGCCATTTCCCTTTTAGCTTTTAGTGGATTTTGTCAGCAAACCTCTTGGCTCTTCTGGGAGTGGCGCATTTCCTCCTCCCTTGTGTGCTGGGAATTTGTCCATGTACAGTTCAGTAGGTGAACATATGAAGACAAATTTCCTTCATTGTTCAACAGAGACAGCATACAATGGTCCTTGCTTCATTCTTTCAAAGGTATCAACAGAACATAACTCCTCCTCCCTTCTCCTTCTTTGTCCTTCAGCAGACAACCATGGCCAGCATTTAGTATCTCTGATTACTTGTAACATATTTGCCACATTGGAAGTCCCAGGACTGGGACTGAATGGCAAGGTTACTGGTTCAAATCAAGCCCGAGACGATAGTGAACAAAGCCTATTGCCATCAGGTGACGGTTTGATGGCATTCAATTCTTAATTTGTTGTTGCATCCCAAAATTATCATTGCAGTGGCTATTAATTGGCTTGCCTAAGGGGTTAGAAGCCAAGAATTGAAAGGAGACACTGACTAGTCTCCCATCTGACAAGTGTTTCTCCAGTTCATGGCCAAGGCATGCTGGCTGAGCAGTGTGGGGGAACTTGCACTGCTGCTGCCTGTACTCTACTTGCTTAGACAAAGAAGCAACTTTCACTAATGCTAAAGTTTGTTTTAAAATGGAACCTAAATAAGCCTTGGATTCCCAACTCAGCTCCTACCTTCTTCCTTGCTTTGCCTTATTCTGCACTCCCGTCACTCCCAGGTATCACTTGTCACTTGCTTTCTGTGTTGAAAGCACAAGAGGTTTGCTCACTTTGAGTTTTTGTTTGTCTGCCTCCTTATTTGTTTTAGCAAGGTCTGGTTTGGATGAGGTAGGCGTATATGTATTCATCCCATGACCAGAACAAATGCAGTAGCATAACTGTTGAAGTCTCACTTTCACTTGGCGATTGGGATTGCACTGACTTGTTCACCCACATTTCCTCACTTTGCTGATGTAGCTTTGCCCTATTGAGCAACGATTACTCCCGTCTCTATTTTCTAGGTCTTAATAAAGCTGTGGCAGTATTCCCTATGAACAGCATAGCTTGTGGGGGAGTTTTAGTGCACTTGCTGTCCATCTCTGGAGTCCTGGTTTGTGTTCTCAGCCTGAGGAGTTTAGTGAGCTCAATCCAGTCCCTGTTTTTACTCCCATGACAAACAGAGTGTGCACCCGATAGTCCATATTCAGAAGTGGTTCTTGACTCACATGGAAGAGGGGGTATTGCAGTTGCTGATTGAGTGGCACTTTGTGAGTGAAGCCCATGCAACACTTGCCTGCACTATACCCTTTTCCATCCATGCTACATTTGCTACTTGCATGAAAATGAAAATTCACCTTTTGCTAGACCGAAGTACCCAGGGTCTCCATTATGGTGTTCCAATTCTCCTCTGGGGCAAGGCACTGACGGACCATAGCACTGATTAATGCAGTCAGACAGCGTGCGCTAATGTGGATTGCACATTTTGGCACCAACTTCTTAGAATTATATGAACCTCAGAGTAACTGAGCATTTGAGGGCCCAGCAGGAAGAACCTCTACACCAAGCTGAGTGCAGTAATCACCATGCAGCACTTTCAGCTGAGAAGTGAGGGATAAGAGCAGCAGAATATGGGTAAGGGGGACCCAGTCTGAATTTTCTCTGCCAGGCTATCCAGAGCAGCACGTACTTTGGCTCAGAGTTGCACTTCTGCTTCTGTAGCTGAAGTGTAAAAGTCTCCATCAAAATGGGGGTGGGACAAAAGATTAAAATATAGGGATTAAATGAATGCAGCTCTGTAAAGGATTAGAAAACAAACTGCTTTCTGTCCCTGATCCCTTGTCCTGGCTGAGAAGTGAGGTCTCCTGACATTGTAGTGCCCCTCAGATCTCCGCTTCTTTAGGCTTCAGCCCCTGCTCCTTTGGCACAGGGCTCTCCTGTGGCACTGTTTTTCTTCCTTCAGTTAAGGCAGGCCAGGCAGCAGTATTTTTGTAGAGATAGAATGAAATGGTATTTGGCACCACTGAGTTGGATTGGCTGTTTGTATGGCCCTCGTGGGCTACTGAATCCCCTTCATGAGCTCTGTTGACCTATGTAATCTATCTAGGGAGAGGGGGGATTTATAGGATGCTAGTTTTAAGATGGGCACTCTTGTCTCTGCCCTGTCTGCTCTCAGACAAAAAGAGGCAGGATGAGAAATCGCTTGTTTCTTTATTTTGTTTTCTCTCTAGATTTTGCCTCTAGTTTCTTTTCTCATCTTTCTGGAGTAGCTCTGGGCACTAGCACAGGAGTTCTTTACAGGTGGCTTATAGAATGAAGCTTTACTAGGTTCATAACACATGAGTATACCTCTTTCTTGCAGCCCGTACTCACCTGAGGGATAGGTTGGAGCGGGCCTGAGAATAATTTGGGAATAAACAGCTTGTTTTTTCCTTATAGGCTTACAGGAGAAGAAATCCTTGTTGCCTTAATTAAAGACTTAGACCTGTTTTGGGGTTATTCTGATCGCCTGAAGAATCTATTGTGTTGTATTGCTTAGTGCTACCGGCTTCTCTCCTCTGTTTTGTTTTGTAAGCCTGATCGGCACTATGGTGTATTTCTGTATGCCAGCCCCAAAACATACCTCAGACTAAGGACAATGATTACAGAAAGAATCCTTCCAAGTGTCTTGGAATCATATCCTAGGCACTTGGAAAGAGCTGAATCCATTTTTAAACTCTGTCCTCTCATCCCAACTTCCCCCATGGTTTTATGGTGCTTTTCTTTCCCTCGTCTTTTCTTCTACAGTCTCTCAATTCAGCCCCTTCCTCTGAGCTTTAAGAGGAGTCTTCATCTCATAACAGGCCAGGGTACATTCAACTCCAAGTTAATTTAGATGTAGATGGATAGTCTTGGATGCCTCTGTGAAGCCGATGGGTAAGGATGCCCTGGAGCTCTTCAAATGTTGGTGCAGATGGGGCTTTACTACAGGTGTTCACTTTCTAACCAACCCTGCTTAATAAAAAACATATTAGATGGAGTCCAGGAGGAGGCACTTTGCTCTCATTTGCAGTGGAGGCAGAGGTGCTTTTACTATTAAACTTTTGTTGTACTTTCTTCAGGACTTTCTATCGTTTTGAGGCTGTTTGGGATAGCTCCTTGCATAACTCCCTCCTCCTCAATCGAGTGACACCCTATGGAGAGAAGATCTATATGACCTTGTCTGCATATCTGGAGGTGAGCATATTGTGCCCCACTGCTCATGTATGGAATTGAGTGGAAGGAAGCAGCCAGTATAGTAGGTAATATGTATCCTAGATAAAATTGTGCTTAATACGATGTGATCACTGCCAGAGGATGCAGCTAGAAATCTAACTAGCAAGGTATGTTTTTTTGTTTGTTTTTTAAAAAGCCTGATGAATAAGGCACTTCTTCATTTGAGATATTGCAGAAATTGTGAATCCTGCAATATTAGGCTTCCACTGCAATTTTGTCAGACGGGTGGCTGATGGTGGGAGCAGGTTTTCCAAGTTACTGCAGATAATCAAGGTCCATTACTACTTTTCCATGATTTTCCTTATCTTGTCCGCAAATCAGCCGCAATTATTTGACTGTCATCCCACAATTCAAGTAGGGCCTTAATGATGAAGAATAAACAATGTCACTACCAAGACAGTGCAACTGAATGTTCTGGTATGTATGGATGTAGGTCCCCAGACATCATTTGCTCGGTGTTTGACAGCCATTTGTTTCTTTGTTCTAGCTTGATCACTGCATCCAACCAGCTGTGATTACCAAGGATGTCTGTATGGTCTTCTACTCACGAGATGCCAAGATCTCACCACCGCGCTCGCTACGCAATCTCTTTGGCAGCGGCTACTCCAAATCCCCAGACTCGTAAGTTTAATAGGCAATTTCAGTTGCTTTTGTTTACCAGCAGAGTGTAGTTCTTTTATTATATGTTGCTATAGGTGCTCCACCATAGGATGTACATGTGCTTCTGTGCTCTCAACCGGAGATCATAAAGTGGTGTCCATAGGGTGGCCAACTTTCTAATTTGTGAAAACAGGACACCGAGCGCCGCAACCTCCCCTGCTCCTTTCTCCGCTTCTTCCCCTAAGGCCCCGCCCCCTGCTCTGCCTCTTTCTCCCCCCGTCCCCCGCTTGCTGCTCTCTCCACCACCCTCCCCCTGCCTGTTGAGCAGGGCCCTGGGGTGGAGGGGTGACTGGGGTGAATGGAGAGAGAGACAGGCTCCAGGGGTGAGAAATTGGGGCAATCTGGGGGAGGGAGAGCTGTGCTCTGGGGATGGGGGATGAGTAGGGCAGGGCAGGGGGATGGAGAGCTGTGCTCAGGGCAGGACAGGGGAGCCGACAGTACCTCTCTCCGCTGGAGCTGTTGCTGAGTGCTCCACTGCTCCTCCAGTCTCCAGCAGCAGTTGCTGCTCTTCCTGCCCCCTGTTGGTGGAGGCTAGTTACTGCTGGCAACTGGACTTCTAGTGTCTGGACAGCACTGCTGACTGGACACTGCCAGGTTCCCTTTTTGACTGGACTTTCTGGTCGAAAACTGGATACCTGGCAATCCTAGGTGTCCCTGGGCACATGTCTGTGCATGGAGCAGCTCCTCATGGTTCCATATATGAAGGCATATAGGGAGATGTGAACGCGCCACCCTCAATTACTTTTCAACCGCCTGCAACTTGAGCATTGATGTGGAGCAAAATTTTACAGCTTCCCTCCTTTTTCCACATATAGTGAAATTTCTTAGTTATCTACTTGGTTTTTGTCAATTTAAATTTATTTTTATTTAATTTCAGCACCATTGTGCTTTCAGGTGGGTTCCCCATCTCTTTTTCAAGACTTTAGTTAGCCACAATCCGGTGTGCCAAATCACTAAGACTTTGCGGTTTAAGCCCTGACGGAGCTTTTTTCCTCACAGTGGCAGGCACGTTACCTGTCTCCAGTGCTTAGGAGACACCCACATCTTATCAAAGTGCAAGGTCTTCTCAGGGTTTAAAGGCAGGTATAGAAAGGACAGCAAGGCTATGTTGATACTCCTCTTAATGAAGTGCTCCGTAGCTCATGAGGTGTCTGCACCCCTCCTGTACATGAGCCCCAACATCTCAGGCTACTTCAGTGACTGCTGGGGCCTCGGCAGCAGGCCCAGGGACCAAGACTTACAGGAAAAAGAAGCCTCTTTCATCTACCAGGAAAACAAAGAAGAGAGGTAGGTCACTACATAAATCCCACTTCCGGGAGACCTTGCATCATTTAAGGGATACTGCTTATGCTCCAACTGACTCCAGTACTGAGTCGTTGGTACTGCATAAGAAGTCATGTGCAGAGAAGTTTTCTGCTCTCAGGCAGCTCCTACATCAGCACTGTCTGACATCTCTCAGCATTGTGACATACACAGTGCTACTCTGATGCCATCACCTTCTTACAGCTATAAGGTCACAGAAGCTCCCTTGGTAAATGCGGTACTGGAGAATTCAACATCTCCTCCTCACCAATCTGTATTCCCAACACCCGGTACTGACTCAGGCTTTGGCCATAGATTATCATAGCCCTTTTCCACCTTCCAGATTCCTTTCCATGGAAGACCTTCGTGATTCACACAAACCAGAGTGCCCTCTATCAAGGAGGTCTACCAGAGCCCCTGCCCTAATAGCTGCAACCTGACACTCAAATGGGCTTCCATTCTTTACCAGCAGCAATGCCTGTGGGGGCCCCTTAGCCCAGAAAATACTTCAGACATAGATCTCAGAACAGGGCTCTAGTGTGGTGCTTTACCATCACACTCCCATGAGCCAGTTTACTGAAGAGGACCTTTCAGAGCCCACCAGGTGCCTTAGAAGTGTGTATCCTTGGGGACCCATCCCCCAACTGAATGGGCTTACTCCAGGGGGAACTTCGCTGAACAGTTCTAAGAGTACCAGCTAGGAAGAAATCCCAACATCACCGGTACCACATCATCCACAGGCACCAATGGACCATCCTCCGGTACCATATGCCCCATCAGTACTGGAAGAAAAACAAGAGCCACAGACTAAGTCACTTCTTTCAGCCAAGTCATTGTCCTCCCTGGATGATATGATGATGCCATCACCAGCTTCTTATGTGGATGACTTTAGGGCTTTCCAGGACCTCATTAAATGCCTGGAGGACTCCCTCCAGACTTCTCTAGAAGAGGTCCAGGCGTCTCAGCACTCTCTGGTGGACATTTTTAAATATCCCCTCCAGGGGAAAATTGCCCTACCAACTAACAAGGCACTGTTATCACCTGTATGCACTCTATGCCAAACACCTGCCACAATTCCACCCACCTGCAAGTGGGCAGATCATAAATACTATATTCCAACAAAGGAAATTAAACACTTCTCCCATCCCACCCCTTACTCTCTGGGTGGTGGATGCAGTCAATGAAAGGAATTGTCAGGCCTGTTCTAGACTCTCTGACTTGGACAAAGAGTCCAAACAACTGGTCCTACCTGGCAGAAAGAGTTACTCATTGGTGGCTTTTCAGTTTGAAGTCACAAACTTACCAGGCCTTTATAGCAAAATATGATTTTAACCATTATTCTACATTTACACACTTTATTGAACCCCTTCCATAAGACCGAAGAGACCAGTTTCAGTCCCTCATCCCAGAGGGTCAGTTAATTGAGAGTGTGTTCCTGTAGGCTACTCTTGCTGCTGCTGCCACAACTTGTAGATCCATAGCTACTGCTGTGGTTATGCAAAGAGCATCTTGGCTCCAGACTTCTGGACTCCCGAGAGAGATGCAGAATACTATTGAAGATCTTCCCTTTGAAGGGCCCAAGCTCGTCAGCATAGACAGACTCCTCTCTCCGTACCTAAAAGAGTCAAGGGCAATGCTACAGTCCCTGGGAATTTGTGCCAGCAATGAAAAGATGTTTTAGCAAATCTCAAAATGCAGTGTTCCAGATCATTCCAGCACCATCCTCGTCAGACCTTTCCTAGACCTTCAGAGCCTTGAGGAGGAGATCCAAACCTTAAAAAGAGGAACCATCCCCTTTTTTTACAACTACCCAATCTGCACTTCCCTCTAAGAGACAGTTTTGACACCTTGGTTGAGGGCATTGAGCAACCTTTTTCCACAGATCTTCTGATGCACAACTCTACTATCTTACCCTCCTTTTTGGAGATAAACTATCCCACTTCCTACCTGCCTGGGAGCACATCACCTCAGACAGATGGAAATTAGCAGTGGTCAGTGTGGACTATTCCACTTGCACTCTATTCCTCCCTTCCCCCATCTCCCTGAGCTCTTAAGGCAGGAGGTCCAATCTCTCCTACTCTTGGGGGCAGTCAAACTGGTTCCACCTGAGTTTATTGGAAGAGGGTTCTATTCAAACCATTTCCTAGTCCCCAAAAGAGACAGAGGATGGAGACCAAGCCTCAGTCTCTGAAACTTGAACACCTATTTCCTTGCACAGCACTACTGGATGGTGACACTAACTACCATAATTTCATCCCTAGATCCAGGAGACTGGTTCATTTCCCTCGACCTAGAGGACACCTATTTCATATAGCCGTTAATCCCTCCCACAAGCTCTTCCTACACTTTGTAATAGACTCAGATCATTACCAGTACTGAGTCCTCCACTTTGGGCTTTCTGTAGCCTCGAGGGTCTTTACAAAGATCCTCAGTCTGTCAGTTGGGCATTGCAGAAACCATACTTGAATGACTGGCTGCTCATGAGTTGGTCAGCTCTAAAGGTTGTCAGCAACCTCCCAAGGCTTTAGCCCTTTTTCAGTCTCTGATGCAAAGGCCCAATCAGAAGAAATCTAGAATTAACCCCAGTCCAAAGAAAAGGCTTCATTGGAACCACTCTAGACTCCCTAACTGTCAGAGCCTGTCTCCCCAAAGGAGGATTCTCCACTCTGTCTAGTCTAATCTCAACAGTACAGCACTGCCCGCAAACTTCAGGGACCTGCCTACAACTCTTGGGCCACATTGTTGGCCTCCATGTTTGTCATGCCTCAAGCAAGACTGTATCTCAGGTGCCTTCAGACATGGCTACGGTCTATGTATACCACAAACAGACACAACCTCTCCAAACTTATCTCAGTACCTCTGAAAGTTTTGAGCTCTCCCACGAAAGGGCCTGCATGAGAACCCTGTTCTCACATTCCCCACTCTCAAAAATTCCCACAACAGACTCTTATTTCTTGGAATGGGAGGACTCCCTTCCAAAGGGCCAGAAACCAGGACAGGTGGCTCACACAAGAGGCCACACCTCCACATCAACACTCGGGAGCTGAGAGCAGTTGGATATGCTTGTCAATGCTTCTTTCACAACGTACAGGGTCACTCCAGCAGGATAATGCTGGACAACAGGACAGCAAAGTATTATATCAACCAAAAGGGTGGAGCAAGCTTCCAGTCCTTGTGCTTAGAATTGCTAAAATTGTGGAACTGGTGTATTTCCTGTCAGATAGAAATCTCAGTGGCCTATCTACCAGACCTCCAGAATGTAATTGCAGATTCCCCGAGCAGGAACTTCCATTAGGATCATGAATGGGAGCTCAGTGATTCAGTCTTCCCAGCATTTGCCAAACTTGGGACCTCCCAGAAGTAGATCTCTTTGCTACCCAACCAATACGAAATGTCACCTTTTCTGCTCCAAGGGAGGATATGGCTGCAACACATTGGGAGATGCCCTGTTAACACCATGGCCTGTACTCTGCTATATGCTTACCCACCTTGCTCAAACTGTGACAGGAAAGAGCAAGGATTATCCTAACACCATCCTGGACAAGACACGTGTAGTACTCAAACCTGATTCAACTCTCTGTAGCAACACTTCTTTGCTTTCCTCTCAGCAAGGATCTCCTTTTAAAGAACTCCGGGGCCCTGATCCATCCCAACCCCTTATCCTTGAACCTGAGAGCATGATTCCTAAAGGCTCTCAAGCGTAGAGCTTAACCTGTTAGAAGAACTGACAGGACCAGATGTGATCTAGCAGGAGATGTACTACTCTCAAAACTTACCTTCAAAAGTGGAAATGCTTTCATTCCTGGCTTTTTCTTCACTCCTGTCAAACATCAGAAGCTCTGCTCTCCAACATACTAGACTACCTGTTGGACTTAGACACTGAGTCTGTATGTGAGCTCAGTTAGGGTACATTTGGCTGCTATCATCACCTTCCACTCGCTGAGTGCTTCCTCGGTTTTTGCCCACCCTACTATGACTAGATTCCTTAAGGGATTACACAACTTTCGTCCTGTACAGAACCCAGCCCCCCAATGGAATCTTAATTTGGTTCTCAATGCCCTGAGGAAACCTCCCTTTGAACCAATGGCTGTCTACCCTCTCCTCCACCTCTCCCTCAAGACTTCATTCCTTAAAGCCATCACTTAGGTTAGATGAATAGGAGAACGAGGGGCTCTCCTAGCAGACCCAGCTTTTACTGTCTTCTACAGAGATAAGGTTACACATCCTCCCCATCCTCTCTAAGGTCTCTTTGGAATACTATATTAAGCAGGAAATCAATCTACTGGTGTTCTATCCAAGCCTTATGTCTCCAGGGAGGAAACCAGCTTACATACCCTAGATGTCAGGAGGGCTCTTGGCTTCTTCCTTGACAGGACTAAGACCTTCAAGGCCTCTCCCAGCCTATTTGTATCTTTTTAAAGAGAAGATGAAGGGACAGCCCGTTTCCATGCAGAGACTGTCAAAGTGGGCCTTGGGTTGCATATTAATATGCTATGAGACTGCCAGGGTACCATCCCTTCATAGAGTGACAGCACACTCCCCTAAGGCTCACTCCACATCTATAGCCCTCTTGAAAGATGTACGCATTGCAGAAATCTGCATAACTGCAACTTGGTTCTCCATCCATACATTCACCAAGCATTATTCTATCTTTCCTGCTTCCAGAGTTGGCGTGATGTTTGGTGACAAAGTCCTATGAACTCTCTTAGACCTGCCTCCTCAGCACCCATGTCCATTTTAAGTTACTGTTTTGGGAGTCTCCTACAGTAGAGTACCCAGAGGGATGTACACTCAAAGTAGGAGGAGAGGTTACTCACCGGTACAGTAACTTGAGTTCTTAGAGATGTTTTGTCCCTATGGGTGCTCCCATGTTGTCCTTCACCTCTGCTGTGGAGTCTCTGGCTTTGCAATCAAGAAGGTACTGAGTGGTGAGTCCACACCCCTGTATATGCCCTCAGACGGGAGCATTAGAAGCTGCACTGTGCAGGCATGGACTCTTGAACACTGCTTTACAGTCTCCAGTCAAGAGTGCACAGGCACATTCATGTCCTACAGTGGAGATAAAACATCTTGAACTCAAGTTACTATACAGGTAAATAACATCATTTTTCATATACAGACAGAAAGAGAATGCAGTGTGGTACTTTTTAAGGCTCTTCATTGAAAGCCTGCTTAGCTGCAGTTCCCAGCTCTATTGGAGGGCATTAAATGCTCTTCCTTTGGTTTTTACTGAGGTAAACCTAATAAACTGACTGTCCCTCATATTTCCTGTCCTCCAGACTTGCCTCTGTAACCAGCCCTTGAAAATATATTTAGATGTTTTAATGGAGGGGAAACACATTTTCCAGCTGTCCTGTGGAGGACGTTGGTCCTTAACTGTAATTTGCTTAATCAGCAGCTTCCTGAGGATAATGGGCTAGAAACAGGGAAGGACAGGAGACAGAGTGGAGGTGCCATCTTTGGGGAGCTGGCAGCCTGGCTAGCTGATCGGTCAGGCTTACAGTGGACAAGGATCTCTACTTTTCAAATACAAGTTTATTTCTATTTTGGGGGCAAAGGGTCCTCTGAATCTTGAAGATGTAAACTTTTTCAGAGACCATGTACTTTTTTATTTCTTGAAATATAACAAGTTTCCTCTCTGTCGGTGTTTTGTAAACAGCAATCGAGTAACTGGAATCTATGAGCTGAGTTTATGCAAAATGGCAGACACAGGAAGCCCAGGTAAGCAGAAACAGCATGTACATTCAAATGTAGGGGTGTGTAAGTTTGTAAGAGTCGGTTATAGCAGATGGAGAGACTGCAAATAACAGATGTGTGGACAAGAGGGAATAAATTGCATATTGAGGAGAAGTAGCGCCTATGTGGTGCAGAAGTGCTTTCATAGCTTTGGAGCGAGCATTGCCATTTTGTGGAAACCTTAAACTGCCTCTTACCTTGATTGAAATGTATATTCAGGGCATTGTCAATCCCTGCATCCCTGAATTCAAACATTTTAAACTCCCTTACATTTTCTCTCATAGAAATGTTGGAAGAAATGGGGCAATGTAGCTATGAGGCACTGAGCCTTATCCTACAACAAGTTCAGTTTATAGATATAAATAAAGTGAGTTTAGTGTTTGCAGTTCAGGTGACTGTGGAGCTGCTTATCTCTGGAGTGGTCTTGTCATCCTGCCTGCAGGACTGTGTTTATCTATATCCCTGTATGCTGGGAATACCTATGTCCCGCCAGGCACAGTCTGTTGTTCAGACATTTGGAGGACTATTCAGTTGGTTTCTTTGAGAAATGGAGTGGATTTTTTAACATTTAATGCTAGAAATTCCCAGTATAATCCTAATCAAAAGGGAGGAGAGGAAAGGTGTAAGTGAGAGAACACCTACGATGAATGGATATGGTGTAATAATGGCCCAACAGCACTAGTCCCCCTGTGAATTGGGGCCAAATCTATAGACTGCACAGGTGGCATAGAATGAGGACAGCTCCAATTAACAAGAGGTTGTGTGTCAGGGTCCAGGAAGGAGGGGGCACCATAGATAGCTCCTTCAAATTAGTATAGTTGGGACTTGGGGGAGCAGTATCAGGGGGTGAGGGAGAATTCTCAATGATTTTTCCTCCCACCCTTTCCTAAGGACTGAATTTCAGAGCTTGCAAATACCTGATACAATCATTCACAGCCATTTATCTTGAAGCTCCCATAATATCACCAGGCCTTGGGGAAAAATGCATTTAAATGTTTCTGTTGAATTGGACTGAACAGGGTTCAGGCAGTTATGGTGGTAAAGGAAAGATATTTCTGAGCTAGGGCAGAGGGTGGAACTAGAATAATCCCTCCTCCTCCCCCCCCCCCCCCCCCCCCCCCAGTCTGGAGTGTGGTGTGTGACTGATGGGAGGCATTGCCACTGATGTAATCCTGGTTATTTTATCTACACCAAGTTGAGTTGGGGGTGTGTGGGTTCCCTGCCAGTTGCTATACATTAAGTCTGTATTGTATCTTTTCCCAATCTACTGTTTTTAACCTGCGCCGCTACTCTGTACTTGACTCCTCAGGAATGCAGAGGAGGAGAAGGAAAGTCCTGGATACGTCTGTGGCATATGTCCGTGGGGAAGAGAACTTGGCAGGTTGGAGGCCCCGTGGTGACAGCCTCATTCTAGAGCACCAGTGGGAACTGGAGAAGCTGGAGCTGCTGCATGAGGTACACAAAGGGAGAAGGAAGGAGCTACGGGGGAAGAGCAAGACAGAACTACATCTTCCAGCAGCCTTTTATGCTGATTGTGACCTCCAAATTGGGAGGGCCTTGCAAGGGAATTTTTGTTTTTAGCATTTTCAGCAAGGCTAGGCCTTGGGTAGGTTCCCCACCAGATGGGTACAGAGAGGCTGTTCACGCCAGTGAAAACAGTCTTCAGCTCTCAACGCATTCAGCAAAAGAAATGTTTAACTTTTTAGCATGTTACCAGTTATTTCTGCTCCCAGGCCTCATGACTCTCTGATAGATGTCCTGTTGAGTGAGAGGGGGATTCCCATGCTCTTGAGGGTGAAGAATGTCCTAGAATTGATGCTTAATTCTGTTGATTCTCAGGTGGAAAAGACTCGGCACTTCCTGCTACTGCGTGAGAAACTTGGCGACAGCATCCCCAAATCCTTGAGTGACTCGTTGTCCCCCAGTCTGAGCAGTGGGACCCTCAGCACCTCCACCAGCATCTCCTCCCAAATTTCCACTACCACTTTTGAGAGTGCTGTCACGCCCAGTGAAAGCAGCGGCTATGACTCTGCAGACATCGAGAGCCTGGTGGATAGGGAGAAAGAGCTGGCAACCAAGGTACAGACTGCCCAGAGAACAGAACAGGTCCAGGTTGTGGCACTGAAGATGCAGTAAAGATGTTGTAACAAAGAGTTAAATTATCTAGGGCTTAATCATTGAAGGAACCACAAAAGCCTTTCACCTGCACTACTTGGGCAATACAAGAAATATCTGATGGATCTCTGTTTCTTTCCTAACTGGGGCAAATGATCAGGTGGGGAAGAGGGACAATGAGCTGACATGCTCTTGTTTTTTAGCTGGTACCTTTTTGGTTTTATTCATTAGCTGTATGAAATCCTTCTGCTAGATCTTCTCCAGTTCAGGGGATACTTGGCTTACAAGTGCACTTTAGGACCTAGAAACTAGTTCTGTAGTCTCATGTCCTTTTCTTTTACTTTTCCATACTCAGCCCCTCATATTCCATGGCGAATGTGCTGTGTTCTATACAGAGCCTTGTTTAAATAAGCTGCATAACCAAAGTTCTCTTCTCTCTAACCAGCCAGTAGATGTCTCCCTTCAGTGAAATTTAAAGAGATGACTGGGGTTGCACTGTTAATACCATACCCAGCACTTGCCTTAGTGCTCCTGGATATGGAAGTGTTGGGTAGTGTAATCACAGGAATTGTATGACTGACATCTGTTTTTCCTGTTGATGTTGTCATCACACTCAGTCTTGGGCAGACTGTAGTTCACTAATTCTTGAGTGGGCCTAGGTAGATTGCCTGTTATGTGTGCTCTATTGCTACCTAAAATGTAATTGGCAACACCTGTTGTCTTTTGCTTTTTCTCAGTGCCTGCAGCTTCTTACCCACACTTTCAACCGTGAATTTAACCAGGTGTACAACAGCATCAGTGATTGTAAGGTAAGATGCTTGCTGTAGCTGCTGTGACAGCAGCCAAACATGCAATAGGCCTGTCTATTTTTCCTACAGTACTTTTTCTGCCCACTATTTAATCTTCTGGATTCTTAGAATCCTAAATATTCTCTAAGTTGAAGGATGATTTGTAGGTACTGTGTATTGAAAGGCTGCCTGTTTGTGTAAAGTAAAGATTCTCATGCCATCATGGTGAAAACACAAGAGAGTTGCACCTGAATATGATACAACTGATACTGGATTCAAACCATTTTGTTTCTCTTTAGTCTGTTGGGGTGTTCAATGGCCCCCCAAGTTCCAAAGCGTAGGGAAAGCAATTCAAATGGTGCAGGTGAAGTCTCTTCTGAGTTTAGTACTAGTGCTCTAGCTTGTATTATAGTTCACCTCATGACATGGAGTGCTCATTATCCTCATGTTCCTCAGTTTCCCAGCAACAAAGGATAAACTGAACAACTCATTTGAGAACTGACTTTAGATACAAATGACAATAAAGAAATGAATCTGATGTTACAAAACCAACCACCCAGTGTTGCATACATGGATTCTGTATGCAGATCATCAGATGTCTAGCACACTGTCAGACAATACCCACAGAAGTGCTGCATTATCTGCTTTTCAGACAAGGAGATTTCTACAAAGAGGGATTAGGTGCAAAAATATGTATGTTTGTGGTATTTATCTAATAGAGTAATTAGTATTGGTAGAAATATTCTGCTGAGCACTCCTAATTATGGATACTCTGCATGCAATGTTATCTTACCAAGGTGACAGACACCAACTACAGAAATCTTACCCTGCAGTGTTTTGTGTGTGTTCTTGTAGCTATCTGATATCTCTCCAATCGGGCGGGACCCATCAGTGTCCAGTTTCAGCAGTGCCACCCTCACACCTTCATCCACCTGTCCCTCTCTGGCAGATTCAAGGTGCAATTCAGTGGATCAGAAGTAAGTAGAGATGCGGGGGGAGGGGGATTCTATACAAACTCTTCCATTCTGCTGCTTCTCTTGGTATTGTCCTTTCTGATTTTTCTTTCTGCTTCTTCCCTTCTGTCTGCATGTGCTTTCTCATTCTGTCTCCTGCTCTCCTGTGCATTTATTCTCTTCCCATTCTTTCCTCTTTTAAGCTTTTTTTCTCACTGGAAGGGGCAGTCAGGTGAACACTGTGTGTTATGGACACCACTGCATTTTTAGCATGTAAAACCCACTATGGTTCCTGGGAGTCTGTCAAGAGAACAGATCATGATAGGCCAATTTGGCGAGTGACCTCTGTTGCTTGGTTTCTCATAGTTATGAAGAATGGTTTAGATAAAATTGGGGATCACTTCTCACTGAAGGACAATTTGGTGCTTTCCTTGTTCCTTAGTCCTCATTGAGAGCAGTGCTGTCCAGGAAGTGTCCTCCTAGTATCTACTCAGCTATAATCTGGGCACAGCCCCTCAGTGTTGTGGACTGTGCTTGGAGAGGGATGCAAGGGAGAAATCGTCTGAAGCAACCTACGGGTGGGCAGATCGCTTCTGTGTTCTGAGTTGACGGCCTCAAGCTAGTGGTAATTGCTGTTTGAGAGTTGTACAAAAGGCTCCCAAGGGCCATGGCATAGCATATAATCACTCTGAAACTGGTGGATCAGGCTCTTGGCAGAACAAAAGAGCATCTTATGGGAGAAGATGGGCTTCAGAAATGCTTTCAGTTCTGCTGTCACAACCAGTTGCTTTGTAGTGATTACTTTTCTCCCCTATCATTTTTTTTAAAAGGACTCCAGAAGCAAATTCCCGTGCCTCCAGCCCCTGCCCAGAGTTGGAACAATTCCAGCTGGTTACAACAGTGGAAACCTCCTTCCTGGCCAGAGCTGGAAAGAATGAATTCCTGAACCTCGTTCCAGATATTGAGGAAATCAGACCTGGGTAAGTCAATTGCTGCAGTGTCAAATTTTCCTGTGCTCTTTAAAGTAGGGGCTTTCTTGGGTTTCCAGTTGTCCTGCCTCATCTGAGGAAGATGAACGCAATAGCTACCGAGATTTCTGCTGGCAGCACTAAAGCAGCAGCCTGCGAGAGACACTCAGAGGCTAGTAGCAGAGTAGGGGAGAGTTGTGTTGATCTGTCTTCCATAGTGCTCAATCCTGCAAACACTTCATGCACAAAACTAGTTCTGCTACAGAATCTGACCTGTTTTATCCATGTTACTACAGCATAGTTCTCTGTGCATCACTTGTCCCGTGTGCACAGCTAGGTGTCCTTTTGGAATGGGGAGATGGTGTTAAGCTTTCCTCTGAAGAAACTGACATTGGCTGGGATGGGAGACAGGACTATAGGCCCTCTGGTCTGTTCCTATAGCCTTATTGCCATTTCACTCTGTTACTGGGCCATCCTAGCAGTGGCTGATTCACTTCATACTTTCTTGAATAAATATATTTCCCCTTTGTTTCTTCAGCTCTGTGGTCTCAAAGAAGGGGTACCTCCACTTCAAGGAGCCACTCTCCAGCTCCTGGGCCAAGCACTTTGTGATAGTCCGCCGTCCATACGTCTTTATTTACAACAGCGACAAAGACCCTGTGGAGAAGGGGATCATAAACCTGTCCACAGCTCAGGTGGAGTACAGCGAGGATCAGCAGGCAATGGTGAAGGTCAGTCTAAGTGCCTGGAAACTTCAGTCCTCTGTTTATTCACAGAACAAGAGTAGAATGCTGATGCTTCCCTGCCAATCTGACTGATCTCTGATCTGGAGTAACCACCTCTAGGATTTAGCAAGATCAGTCTCGATGGTAGTTCAGCCATTGACGCTTCTGCTGAGGCTGCCAACAAGGTTCCCAGGTAGTGCAGTGGTGGTTTTTGTGATATGCATGCAAACCCACAGGGAGCTGGACTGAGACTATTGGTCCACTATCAGTCACCACCAGTCTGGGCAGGATTCAGACTGAGAGGTTTAGGGCTGTCCCCCTTTACCAGTCCCCTGATTCCTTTAGTCCCTCACATATACATTATACAGCAGATTGATTACAGCTATTTGATTTACTGCAAATAAATAATGCTTTATTTGCATTATTGTAGCACCTAGGAGTCCACACAATGTACCAGGACCCCCTTGTGTTCTGTACACACAGAATAAAAAAATAGTCCCTGCCCCAAAGATTTTACCAAAGGATTGAGCTCCACGAGTAGTAGAACATCTCTGTGAAATACGTTCTTGTTAATAGCTTTGGGGCTGAACAATATACTGGACACATCTAATGCATCCTGGAGGAAAGAAAACAAGTATGTCCGTTGTCTGAATGTCTCCTAGAAAACTGCTGCTGGGACAGGCACGTTCCAGTAGCAATGAAGGGGTGTTAACCCCATGTGTAACTAGTCTCTGCATCTACAGGCTTGGTTACTTGAGAACTGTCTGTTTCAATATTTCAGACCCCCAATACCTTTGCTGTGTGCACAAAGCACCGTGGGGTCCTGCTCCAGGCCATCAATGACAAAGATATGAACGACTGGTTATACGCCTTCAACCCTCTTCTTGCTGGCACAATACGGTAAGAGGCATCTGTGCCTGAGTGAGCAGACCCTGCAGAGCAGAGATGTGGTTAGTGGGATGTGGGCAGGCAACTCGTCATATTGGTTAGCAGATTTTGCTCTGAGGGGATGGGGGAGCTGATTCCAGTGAGCACTCAATCTACTGGTGTGGGGGAAAAAAAGCCAACCCTAAAGCCTAGAAAGTGCAGTGGATGCTGTCTGTTCACCAGCTTCTTACTAAACAAATCACATTTAAATATATGCAGGATGATGTGTGTAATGTAGATATGAAGAGCTTAAAATGGCCTTTGGCCTCGTGGACTTTCTCCCTTTTTACAAATATATTAGACTGTTCACTGCCTAGCTGCTGGTAGGTCTGGGCTGCTTCTCTGTTTGGCCAGATTGTAGGGTGACGCAGAAGAACTCTCCCTCCTCCTTCCTCTTGCTGTCTTTCTCCCAAGAGTCCCTGCATTCTAGCCTACACCAAAAGTGCCACCTTGTCAGCTGGGCTACGGAGGTTCCTGGCTCTCCCTTGAAGGCACTGTAACACAGTACCGCTAGAAAAAAATCGGTCTTCATTTTACTAAAAAGCTCATTGAGAACCCAACTGTGTTATTGGCATAGAGAGAGGAGCTCTTAAACTGCAGTTCCTACCTGATCCCATCTCCCTCACAAGGACACTGGGGCAGCAAGTACAGCTGCCAAGTTATCACTCTTACATATTTTTACCTTTGGTAAAAAAATGCAAAATAAGCATAGATGAAATAACATCAAGATGTGGTAGAAAAGAAGGTAAAGAATGACCGGGAGGGAAGAAGAATGAGGCTCAGGAGGTAATGCCAAGCTAGCTGATCCTTTTTCCTTTGTTTTGTGCAGGTCAAAACTGGCCCGAAGACGCACAGGCCTGCTGAAGTACTGAGTCCATGTGACGTTCTCATCTGTTCTAACACGCCTTCTGATAGATAAATTGTTACCTCTCATTTCTCTGTGTGATTCTTGATGGTTTCTCTTGTATGTAATCCTGTGGCTTAACTTCCATTCCCTCCCCACCTCCTTCAGCACTTTTTCTAGCTATTCTAACCCTACCCCCCCTTTTTTTTCATCTGTGCTGAGAATCCTACTAGTAGCATGTGGCCAAAACAAAAGGAAAAAACAAAAAAAAGGATCCAGTGAATATTGCACGATTTTAAAAATAAAAGTTTTTTTTGTCTTTTCCTTAAGACTATTGGTTTCCCATTCCAACTGACTCTTTGATGTCTGTACCACTGTCCTCAGTGTTATCTGTCTGAAATGCTTTAGGTTTTTCTTTATTTTATGACTTTGCGGTAACCACAATGCTGCCCTCAGGACAAGATTCTTAGGCTAGGGAAAAATGATTCCTTCTAAGCATCTAAACATGGCGTTACCCAGCTAGAAGCTGCCGCTGCTCTTGAGGCTTCCTAAGTCTTGTCTGTCATTTAACCCCCTGTGAGAGCTGACACATAAGATAATTCAACCCATCCAGGTTGGACTTGAATCTTAAACCCCAGATATCCAGGAATTTTGAGTTAATTCTGGAGATGGAGGAATTGTTGGTATTCAGCAGGTCAGAGCAAGATCTGATGCTGTCTAGATTGAGGGGAGAACAGGAGCAGACCCTGAGTGATGTAGCAGCAGGCTGGAAGAAACTGCCCCGTGGGCTCTTGCCATAGGGGTCTAGATTGGCACTGTTAATTTATAAAGTTCCCCAAAACATAAGCACTTCTCTGCCCCTCTTTTGAGCAGAGCAAGTGGTGTTTGTGGTAACCATGTGCAGGCAATGTGGTCATGTCCCTCCTGATTGGGAAAGGAGGTTATCACTGAAGCATTGGGTGCAAATCCTGAAATTTGAAGGGCCTTAGCCTTTTCTTTGAGGTGATGCTAATGAAGGAAAGTGGGAAGTGGAAAAATCCCTGTGTGGTGGTTCTCTGGAGCATATGCAGGAATTAACCAGAAGGATGGGGAGATGCTTCCCTTTTGTCTCTACCTTTGGTCTTGAGAGTTACTGTAGCAGTGACTTTTCCCTTCCCTGTTTGATTAGCTTTAAAACAGAAACCAGCCAGCATGGCCTGGAAAGCTTCTCTGAAAAATGCATCTGGCATATACTCTTGGAGTACTTCTGAAATGGGGGCCTCCCTGCTCCCACCTTGTGCATACTACCCTCCTTTCTCCAATTTGGATGATATCCAATCTGATGATGGGAAAGTATCTTCTCTCCACTGTCTCCTGTGAAACCTAGTGCTTGCAGCACTCTCCAGCCACTGCATGCTTCAGGATGGGAGGGAGCTTTTGCTTCTCTTTGGAAAAAAGATCACATCTCTGCTTGTATCACCACCACCTTCTCCTCCTTTTTCTTCAGCTGCCTCCAGCCCTTCTCCCTAAATTCTGTGGGCAGGAGGATAGTCTCTCCTGAAGAGAGACCAAATAGACTCCTATTCCTGGTCACCAATGTGTAACAAGTGCCTGTTGTAAGATCCCCTTGGGCAGCAGCAGCTATTGCTAATTTGATACAAGGTCTCTTAGACAAACCTTGACCCCCTGCCCCTTCAGGCCTTCCACCAAAGACATAGTAAGTTTCCTTTCTCTGGGAGGTGAATTTCCAGCTTAGGTTTCTTGGTGGCTGCAGGGGAGTTATTTTTAGCATCCATCAAAACCCCTTCATTATACTTCAGCAACTCACTCTGGGGAGTGGAATGCCAGGGGGGTGGGGATGTACAGAGCTCTCATTAAGTTTATAGCCCTTGGGAGTGGCAAAGGGGGTTTATTTCACTATCCTAGGCACATGCAAGAAAAGGTCCTCTGATCACTCCACCTCAGGAAGGTAGTTTTCATTCAGATCACTCCTTGTTACCTAATCATGCCACCAACTGGAGTTTTTGTGGCCAGAAGCATGAGGGATTCTCAATAGAGCAACTTTATTCCAGCTTCATGCACTGCTTTGCTTCTGCTGCAAAGCGCAATGCATAGTGGGACCTCATAAAAGCTTAGTTAAAAAAGGAGCAGGAAGATGAAGTCTGATGCTTGCTGGGACATATCTTTATACCTTATATGATGGTAACTAAGCTAAGCTGTGAGCTCACCCCTTCTCCTGCAATCCCCTAGCTCCTTCCAGAACAGGAATCTGCAGTGGGGGAGTGTCATAGGGACCCAAGAGCATCACACAGAAAGCATTTGTTTTCATTTGTTTGTTTGTAGCATTTTGTTCTTTAATTGTGTGACCCTAACACAGTGATAATGTTCTTTGTTATGTAACAGACACAATATGCACTTCCAGTGTGTGCACAAACCAAGACTGCTAGTGCAGGAAGAGGCTCCCTGAGCTGGAGTTAAGCAGATTTCAGGATTGTTTTAAGAATGAACTAGAGGTTAATTTTAAGCACTAAGTCGCTGCTGCTGCCACCATCAGTAATGACGGTGGGACCTTTCTGAGAAGGGGAGGGATGGTGATGATTCGATGGTGGTATTATGTGACGCACTGAGAACATTTTTTTTATTTTATTTTTTTAACTAGAACAAAACTAGTTTGCAAAGTCTTTGCTTTGGATAGGCCAGAAGCTGGAAAATTAGCTAAACTCTATTTATAAATGTATGTATTATGTATAAACGTGATTAAGGGACCCTCCTTAGGAAACAGGAGGTGGCAGATGGGTATCTTAATACCACAGAACTGAAATGTTACAAATGTGTTGCATAAATTTCACTCTCCTGTATTTGAGGACTGCAGGCAGCTTCCGGTGGCCTGATCTGTATGTGGATCAAAGGTCACTGGAAGTGTAAAATTCTATTTTTAAGTTTCTACATTTCCTAAAGCCCCATAATCTGTAGAGAGTTCAGAGAGGGCAGTACCACCTTCCAGTCTGATGTAAGAGACGATGAATCTCCTAGAGTCTCTCACTGGTAATGGAGCTCTGCTCTGGAATGGCAGTGTTCCTTGGTCCTTAAATTAGGAAGTAGAAAAATATTAGATTTTTTTTAATTAATTGAAATTCATATTTTTGTACAGGCTTCCTGTTCTAGCCCAAAGAGTTTAAAATGGAAAAAATGCATGGAGCAGGGAAAACTGTCGCCCCTCCTGAAGTTTAAAAATCCAACTAAGCTGTTTAGATGGTTCACCTGCATGCAGGCCGCCCTGGAGTCAGCCAGCTCTTGGGACTTGCTGCTGGAAAGTGGGCACCATGCCATGGGCCACCCAACCTTTTGAGCATGGGCACTGATCCTAAAGGATGTCCCTCGGAAAAAGTTAAGATTGCAGGCACACCTTTAGTTTGGGTTTTTAATGTAATCAAATAATGGAAGGGGAGAAATGACCCAAAGGCCAGTGAAAATATGACACTAGTGTTTAAGTTCCACAAGCCATTTTATTTTAAAAAGAATTGATACTGTATTTTAGAGATGCACTTTACATTTTTTTAAACAAAATCCTTAATCCTGGGATGCAGAAGGGAAGGGAGAGGATTTCCAAACCACTGGGAAGGTTTGTCATGCCCATGTCGAAAATCTTTACTACTGCTCAGTGAGGCGTTTCAAAGCAAAGACTTTACTTTCTGCTGCTTGTTATCTAATTTACAGGGATATTTAATTTTTTATGTAATGTATTGTATATTTATACATCTGTAATTAATTGCACATTAGATAAGGAAGAGAGCATTATCCTGGGTATAGAACCCGCTGGTACTCTGCAATTAATACTGCCTATGCATCACTCTGGTACTTACGCAGCATCAGTTTGTGTTAGTTGTATTGTTCTGGATTTTTTCTCTTTTGTTAAAGATGCAGTTGTTAACCTGCTGCTTAAAGGAAGGATATTAATGCTGCTGCTCTTGGAAGGTTTGCAGAATGTATTTAAATGGGACTCTAACTTCTGTGTGTTGCATCTCTCCATTGTGGCTAATTACCCCGTTTATGGTCTGAACTGTACTGTACGTAGCAGGAATGTATTCATTTTGTGCTTCCTTGTAAAACAGAAACATCAGCTGTTCGAGAACAGAAATGAGAGATTTTTGTTCAGAAGGCCATTTATGAGTTCTAAGTATTGGAGGCCTAAAAACAATCTAACACTAAACAGATTACTTAACCGTGTGTCAATATTAATTTTAAATTTGCTTCAATCAGTGAGAGAAGCTGTGCACTCAAGCTTGTGGGTCTGGAGGGTTATAGGACCTCTGTTTTTAGTGTTGCCAAATTAATGGCCTGCCCTGAGGTACTAAGCTACCCCTAGTTCCTGTTGAAGCCAAGGGTTGGGAATTGGGGAAGTTACGGATGCTCAGCACTTCTCAGGATGAGGCCTTAATTTTCACTCTGCTTGTTCAGAGCACATACTCCATGTGCAGTCTGTTAATGTTCCTGACTTTGGACATTAGAAATGCTGTTGCACTGAAATACCTATTTTTTTTAACCAATGTTTCATTCTCCCTATTCAAGTCCTCCACACATGGTAGACACTATAGCATAAGTAGCCTTCTTGAACAAATCTCTTTGCAAACTGATCTCATCCCAGCAAAGGAGTGCATCAGCAACACTGTACATTATTAATTTGATTTTCATTCTCATGTTTTATTTTGTAAATATATCTGATGTTTGGAGCTTGAGTATACAAAATGTAAATATAGTTCATGTATTTGTACTAATTCTGATCCATTTGCTGTATAGCCTTAGGTGTGCAATGCAGATATCTAACTGTGTATGGTAACCTTGCACCACTGAACTGTTAGTGAACGAGGTGAAACAATAAAGGTACAACCAGTGCATTAGCAGGAATTGTGTGCGCTGCTTTCTTCACTTACTATTTACCATTAGTTTCTTGGCTTGATCCTCGAGAGCTGTTGAACTCCGATCTAAACAAGCTCACTCGGAGAACAGACATTCCTCTCTGCCTGATTCCAGGTGTTTGTCAGAGACCCTTCTTCAGCTTTTCTATCCCCATTCCCCTCAAACGTGATTGACTGGCAGTTCTAATTATTCAGTCACTTTCAGTGTAAAAGCTGCTAACCATAGTAGGCCTGGTGGTGGTTGTCACAGGCGACTGGGAGCTCCTTAAATACAGGCCACTGAAATTTGGCACTGAGGTACTAGCCCTATCAAACATGACGGACGTGCATGGACTTCCCCACGGGTCGAACTCCAAGGCCCTGTCCCAGTAGGTATAAAACCTTACAAAAATTCTGACTGTTCAAAACTGCGATGAGGTCCTTAAAATATTACAGCTCCTTAAGTCCCACAAGTAGAGTTGCCAGGCATCCGGGTTTTGAGCGGACTGCCTGGTCGAAAAGGGACCTTGGCAGCTCTGGTCAGCACCACTCATCAGGCCGTTAAAAGTCCAGTCTGTGGTGCAGCGGGGCTAAGATAGGCTCGTTGCCTACCCTGGTTCTGCGCAGCTTCCTGGAAGCGGCCAGCATGTCTGCCCTCTAAGCACGGGGTAATCAGGGAAGCTGTGCATGCTGCCCCCCATCCCCAGGGTTGGGTCCGCAGCTCTCATTGGCAGGGAACTTGCAGGCACGGGCACAGCACAGAGCTGCCTGGCTACATCTCCACTTAAGGGCTGGATATGCCGACCGCTTCCGGGAGCAGCATGGAACCAGAGCAGGCAGGGAGCCTGCCTTAGCTCCAGTGCACCACAGACTGGGAGTCACCTGAGGTAAGCACAACCTGGCTGGAGCCTAGACCTGGAGCCCCCTACCCCAGGTTGGAACCCCCTCCTGCACCGTAACTCACTCCCAGACCCTGAACCCCCTGCCCCAAGTTGGAAAACTCTCCACCCTAATTCCATCCCAGACCTCACACCCCAACCCCCTGTCCCAGGTTGGAACCCCCTGCATCCAAACTCACACCCAGAGCCCCTACCCACTCTTGCATTCCTATCCCAGCCCAAGCCCTCTCCTGCACTCTAAACCTCACAGCCCTGAACCCCCTTCTGCACCCCAAACCCCTCATCCCTGGCCGCACCCAAGAACCCAGACCCCCAGCTGGTGCCTGCACCCCAGCCCTGAGCTCCCTCCTGCATCCCAAACCTTCATCCCCAGTTGCACCCCCCCATTAGAGCCCTCACCCCCCCACACACCTCAAGCCCCAGCCCTGAGCCCCTTATTTCTAGCCCCACCCTAGAGCCTGCACCCCAGCCCTAAGCCCCTTCCCACACCCCAACCCCAGTGAAAGTGAGTGAGGGTGGGGAAGAGTGAGTGATAGAAGGGGGGCTGGAGCGAGGGACCTCAAAGGGGTAGGATGGGGCAAAGGTGTGTGGGTTTGTGCGATTAGAAGATAGCAACCCTCTGGATTTAGCATTGGATTTCTACAGTAGTATCCATAGCCCCTCCGTGAGGGTGGGCTGTGCTGCATTTTGTATAAAAGAGACCTGGCCAGCTGCCTGGCCTAACTGGCTCCTGCCTACCACTCCCTTGCTCTTAGGCCTTGAAGGCGGACCCTGCCCCAATAAAGGGCGATGAGATCGGCGCTCTGCTGGGCCTGTCTGAGCCATCAGCCCATAGATGGGGCGGAAGTAGGCGAGGACGAGCCCCTAAGTCCCGCCCCGAGAGGCGGAAGCGGCCTTGGGCCAATGGGAGCGGAGCTGGGCGAGTACAGCTGGTCCGGCCGCGCCGCTGCCTGCTCAGTCACCCACCGGCCCAGCGAAGGGAGTCGCCGCCGCCGCCATGGCACAGTGAGTCCCGCGGGCGGGCGGCGGTCCCAGGCCGGGCTGCGGGGAGCGGAGCGGAGCCTCCCCCGAGCGAGCAACGGGCCAGGGCGGCCTGGCGCGGTAGCCGCCTGACACCCAGGCGGGCGGGGGCGCTCGGGCTGTGTCTGGCTGCGCCGGGGTAGTGCGTGGCCTTGACCTGAAGCGCGCTGGGCTGTCTGGTCCCCTCGGTGGCGAGGCCCCGGCCCCTGGGAATGACCAGGCGGGCAGAGTACGAGGATGCCGTCCTTGCACGGTTGCTTTCTGGCTGGCTCAGAAGTGGGGAACCGGATGGTTGAAGGGGCCGGGGGGGGGGGGGGGAGGTTCGTGTGCAGGAGGTTAGACCAGGTCAATGGGTTTCAACTTTTTCATTTGTGGACCCCTAAAAAGCTCCAAACGGAGGTGCGGGCCCCTTTGGAAATCTTGGACATAGCCGCAGACCCCCTGGGGTCCATGGGTCACAGGTTGAAAACCACTGGACTAGGGGAAGACAGACAGTCCTTTCTGGCCTTAAAGTCTGGGAGAAAGGTTTTTTCCTTGGGGCTGAGAGGAGGATCTCCCGTCTGCCCCGCCCCCCAGGAGACTGGAACCACCTTGCTCAGACTTTGACCTGAGCCTTACTGGGCTCATTTTGCCCATCCCACAGTAATGCCCAGGGACCACTGACATGGGCCACTCTTGGGTAGGATTGAGGGGGGTGGCAGTGAAGAGTTCTGCTTAGCATTCTCAGGTGAGAGGGCATCAGAATTTGATGAGAGCTGGATTGTTGCCTTCAGTGACTTCCTTAGTGGGACTCAAGCTTCATGCTAACACAAAAGTCAGTTATTAATTCAGTTTGTCATCCAGCAAAATAGTCAGAAAATATGCAGTCGCTTTGTAGCCTCTGGCTGAAATTCTCGTTAATTATTTCACCTTTCTTTTTCCTTCTTGACTTAATAAGTTGAGAAACATTACTCGCCAGAAAAGTGTTGCCAAATATATGTCCTATTGGTAACTCCTACTGGAAATTGTCAGGTTACAGATGGACCTGTACAGGGCAAAGGAATTTAAAAGCATGAACAGAAGGTGAAAGACAGGTTGTGAATCTGTGCTGGGACAGAACTACTCTCCTGTCTGAAATGTTGAGTATTTCAGGGTCCTGAGCTTGGAGACAAATGTCCTCCCTCACTGATCTTTCTCTAGAATATACAGTACAGCCTTTAATTATCAGCCTCAGAGGTCAGAGCAGGGGGCAGGATAACTCCCAAAACAAATGGATAATCAGGTGAACCATCAAGCTGATGTGGAAGAGAGAGAAGATTCCTGGCAGAGTGAAGAGGGGATAGGGCAGACATAATTCATATGAAGACTGCTGCACAGAAGTGTCTCTCTGTATAAGGTAGCTCATCTCTACCTTGCAGAGCTTGGGGAAGTTGGTGGCTCTGGTAGTTCCTCCCAACTTCTTTCTTCAGCGTCCTGTGCAATAAACCACAAGACTTTGGGGAGAGAGGACATGATAACCAAGTGGCTCAGTGAGCTGGATTTCTGTCAGTTAAAGTGGACTGATATGCTTTGTCAGAGCCTGAGGCAAAATCCAGGTGCTGCTGGGCGTGGAGCCCTGACCTTGTGAAAATGACATCTGTGGTATTGATTGTTCTGTCATCCTGAAACAGGGATGGGAGCTGTGTTTCTCCTTGTATCAGTCCCTTATGTCCCCATTATCTCTCTTTAAAGCAGTCTCCAGCACTACTTCATTCCCTCCTCCACCCCCTGCCAGGGCAGTGATACCAGCCTTGAAGAGCCTCCTTGGCACCTGTTGGAGATGCAGCAAAATACAGAAATGCGAAGTGATGTCCAGATGTTGTGATACGGTGCCATTGGTTGGGGCTGCACTGCCACAGTGTGAGCACTCCAGCTCTGTGTTGGGGTATTGGGCTGCTCACTCTGACTGCATTTGGCACAGTATCACCTCTTGCCCCTCCTCTCTAGTTGCTGGGGGTGTGTGTGTGTGTGTGGTGGGGTATTTTCCTTCTCTCTTCCTTCCAGGACTTGTTTGCCTTGGTAGTTGGGAAGGGACCCATCACTTGGTATGCACTTTGGAGAGCTCTGTTGTGTTCACCACTCCACTGTCTCTGCTTGAGACCAGAATCAGTTAATCCTGTGGGCTCACAATGTAATATAGAGTGCTCTATAGTGTATGTAAGAGCAGGGAGTATATATGTACACTCTCACCAGCACAGGTTCACTGAACAGTGCAGGAGACCAAAATAGCCTGGTAGACCATGAAAGGATCATTGTTAATGACAGTTGGAATCTTTCTGATATTGATGTGTTGTTGTTCTACTTTTCAGAGCTGACATTGCTTTGATTGGACTGGCCGTAATGGGTCAGAACCTGATTTTAAACATGAACGACCATGGCTTTGTGGTGAGTGAAGGAAATTGGGGAATTATTTGTCGTTCCCAAGGGCTGAATCCCTACTGTCCAAGAGCAGCAGCTGGGCATTTTAATTTGTGTGGGAGGTGGTGTACATGAACAGTGTCCTGAGTTCAGATTCTTTGCCTTTTATCACAGCCTTTGTTGCTGCTCATAGAGGAAGGGAATTGGAGGAGAGGGCTGTACTCATCTGTGTCTAGCCAGGAATTGAGATCACACATGGATTTGTTAGACATCAATCTATCCTTCGGGGGTTGCAATTGCACTTGGAACATCCATTCATGATTGAACCTAATGCAGAGACATACAGCAAAGCTGCAGGAGTAGCACTGACATGTGGCTTCTTGTAGGGCGGAAGCAGGAGAGAAGTGTATAATGCTGGAGCTAGCTGACTATTGATTGATATGGACATCATCACATTAGGAGGTGTCACAGACTGGGTTTCTTGCTTTCCCAGGTCTGTGCGTTTAACAGGACGGTGTCCAAAGTGGATGCTTTTCTGGCCAATGAGGCCAAGGGAACCAAAGTGATTGGGGCTCACAGTCTACAAGAGATGGTCTCCAAGCTGAAAAAGCCCCGTCGGATCATCTTGCTGGTGAAAGCTGGAAGTGCGGTGGATGACTTCATCAAAAGTCTGGTGAGGATAGTTTCCTTCCTAGCTGCTATTGGCCCCTTGTTCTTTGCTGCCCCCATGCCAGCTCCATTTTCCCATTGTTGCAGAGACAATCTCATAGACTGCTAACTTGGCATTGCTTAAAGTCACTTGCATATGAGAACCCGAGGAGGTTAAAATCAGTTAGAAGAATGCCTTAAAATAAAGGTTTGGTTGCTAGACACCTCTCAAAGAACTTTACAGACACTAATTACTCCCAAGTAGATATGGTGATATCTCTGCTTTATAGATGGGGAAAACACACACACAACCATCCCCTTTTTTTATCCTTTGGATTCTGTTGTTGAGGAGCCCAATCTAGTGATGAGACTTTAATAAATCTGGCCCCTAAAAGGGGGGTTGCTTGTGATTAAGGCAATACCATCCAGAACAGGTTCTGATGAGTTCACTCTGACCTTTCAGGGATCTCAGCTGCAGGTCAGTTTTAAGTTTTTCCTATATGGACCAAATAATAATGCCGATTGATTTTATTTTTTCTTTTCTGGTTGCAGGTGCCATTGCTGGAAGCTGGAGACATCATAATTGATGGAGGGAATTCAGAGTACAGGGACACCACGGTAAGCCTGATGCTGCCTTCTAGACCCCTTCCTCTAGGTGAATGGGCTGAGAATGCCCTGACAGTGGTTCTTTCCTCCCAGAAATGGGTGAACCAGGACTGCTGTATACATGGATGCCTTTTACTCTCCTGTAGGGGGGGGACCAAACCAAATTCTGTCTGCAGTGGAGCCCCCTTACTGACAGACCTGTTAAAGAGCCATTTTAGTGTTGCTAGGTCCTTATTGTAGGAGCAGACCTGTGAAAGGTGTATGTTTGTGTCCAGAAATATAGCAATAAAAACACTGGCCTCATTAGAACAAAGCCCCTTTGAAAATGCATCTGTTCTAATCTCTGGCACTCCAGGGTCTCAAACATTGTCAAGGAGAGTTGAGGAAGCCAGGATGCTTATAGCAGACCTGTTGCCTGACAGGAACATGAGGTCATAGAATATATGCTAATAGGCAATATTGGTGTCATTCCACTGGCCATGTATCCCATGAGCATGGGAATAGTACAGGAATAATTCACTTGGATAAAACTGCCGTGTGTCAAGAGATGGCTGTGCCGGTAATGAATACCTGACATGCATTGAGTCAGTTGTTCCTGTTGCCTTGTTTGTGGAATAACAGAGGCCTGTTAAACAAGCTAATGATAATGTCATGTCTATAGTATATTTCACCTGGGTATCTTAGAGCACCTCACAAACATGGATTAATCCTCACGATGCCCCAAGAGGAATGTTGATATTATCATCCCAGATAAAGAAATCAAGGCATGTTTAAAAAAGATGAACTCAAACTGGAACGGGTGCAGAGAAGGGCGACTAAGATGATCAGAGGAATGGAAAACCTGTCGTATGAAAAGAGATTAGAGGAGCTTGGGTTGTTTAGTCTGACAAAGCGTAGGCTGAGGGGGGATATGATTGCTATCTTTAAATATATCAGAGGGGTTAATACAAGGGAGGGAGAGGAATTATTCCAGTTTAGTACTAATGTGGACACGAGAACGAATGGATACAAACTGGCCGGGGGGAAGTTTAGGCTTGAAATTAGACGAAGGTTTCTGACCATCAGAGGGGTGAAATATTGGAACGGCCTTCCGAGGGAAACGGTGGGGGCGACGGACCTGTCTGGTTTTAAGATTAAGTTGGATGAGTTTATGGAGGGAATGGTTTAATGATAAAACATAGTAGCCAAGGAAAACCAAGCAATGGTACATGAACAGCATAATGGCCAACAAGGGTCAGGCTGGAGACTCTTGCCTATATGCTCGGGGTATTACTGATCGCCATATTTGGGGTCGGGAAGTAATTTTCCTCCAGGGTAGATTGGCTGAGCCTCTGGAGGTTTTTCGCCTTCCTCCGCAGCATGGGGCAGGGATCACTAGCAGGAGGGTCTCAGCCGATTGAAGTCACTAAAACACAGGATTGGGGACTTCAACGGTAGAGTCCAGGGAAGGGTCTTGCGGCCTGCAGCATGCAGGGGGTCAGACCAGATGATCATAATGGTCCCTTCTGACCTTAATGTCTATGAGTCTGAGTCTATGAGTCTATGAGAGAGCTTGTGACTTGGCCAAAGTCACAGAAGAAACCAGTGTCAGATTCAGGATTAATATTCAGGAGTTTCTGGCTCCTAGTCCTGAGCTAAGTTACTAGACTATGTCACTCTCCCATGGAGAGAACATCAGTGTTCATGATGGAGTGTTCTCTTTCTCTCTGTCTAATGAGCTCATTGGCTCCTCTTGGGGTTGATCCTCCCCACGTATCCCCATACCTTTGCACACAGCACGTATCACCTAGCATCTAAGGCTCTGAGCCTTTACAAGCCCTGCATTCCATTTGCCAACATGTGACATTTTCACACACAGGGGGCCAAGTCCTTATCTTCTCTTTGCAAGGACCCATGTCAGTGGGGGAGCAAGGGGAAGTTTCCTAATGTTCAAAGTGCAGCCTGTGTGTATGTTCCTCTTTGATGCCACATATTGCCATGACCAAAGCAGAACTGAAAAAATTATTTTTGGGCCCAAATGGTGCCATCTCTGTCCTGACCCCATGAGCGTTTGAAGTAAAATGAAGGATTCCCCCTCTTCTGTTTCAGAAAAGCTTTTGTTGAATACTATTTCTCTCTCCCATTCAGCGGCGCTGTAAAGAACTCCGGGAAAAGGGCATCTTGTTTGTAGGAAGCGGTGTTAGTGGGGGAGAGGAGGGTGCCAGGTACGGACCCTC
The DNA here is from genome assembly GCF_027887155.1 of Malaclemys terrapin pileata. Classification (NCBI taxonomy): domain Eukaryota; kingdom Metazoa; phylum Chordata; order Testudines; family Emydidae; genus Malaclemys; species Malaclemys terrapin. Next base: position 12,088,082 of record NC_071523.1, on the reverse strand, counting down.
GCTCATGCCAGGAGGAGACAAAGAGGCTTGGTAAGTATCAGCCCTCCCATTCCCACCAGCTCCTCTTGTAGACTGGTCATGTAATAACGAAGTCTTCTCTGGGTGTTGGGAACAGAGGGTACTGATGAGGGTGGGGTGTGTCTATATCAAGAGACAGTTAATGTTTCCTGGGGGCTCAGGATTTCTCAGCCCAGCTGAGGTCACAGGCAGTCCTGGCTGTTCATGGCAGTCAAGACTTACCCAGTTTTCTTCTCAGTGGTGTGCAGGTGGAGGCACCAACCGTACAAGGCATAGTCATGGGGAGAGGAGAATGGGGAACCTGACCAGAGATACCAGAGACCTTTATTTGACTCTTTTGGGACTCCGTACCAGCTGAGAAATTGCTAGTTATAACACGGGTAGCAACAGGAGCTGCTGCAGTGACTCATAGCTCAAAGGAGGCTTAGTTGGCTCTTCAGTCTCTGAACTGTTCTAGGATGCATGAATTCTTGCACACACACATGGCTCTCGATCCAGCTCCTTCTCCCACCCCCAGGTCACTGGAAGGGGCTGTACAGCAATAACGGTTTGGGGATCTGTGCCTGGTGATTTTTTTTCCTGTATGTCTGGAGAGACATTTTGTTTTCTGGGCCTATTCTTGGCTCAAGGAAAAGACAGCTTTAGAAACTGAAAAGTCCTGTCGCTTCGCACCAGCTTTACCTCTCAGATCAGCCTGTTCCAACTCGATGGTGCCAAGTTGGCAATGACAAAAGTAATCTCTGCTTTTCTTTTAATCTTAAACACGTGGATAAAGGCTGCTCCTTTCTTCCATCCCCACCTAGAACTCTGGCCTCCTCTCTTCCTGCACCCCGTTCTATGTTCATGCTCCTCTCAGGTGGCTCCTTTCACCCACTCCTGACTCAGTGTTCTTTCATACCATATCATTTGCTTGGCACAATCTCCCAGTTAACGTTCATTAAGCCTCTTACCTCTCCCCTTCCAAAGCAGCTAAGACTGATGTTGTGGTTAATGTGTAGGGCTGCAAGCCAAAGAATCTGGGTTCCGTTCAGGCTCTGCCACTGACTCATATATTATATGACTTTGGGCATGGCATTTAATCTATCTCTGCCTCAGCTTCCCCATCTGCAAAATAGAGGGAATAATAGTTGCCACCTTTGTGAAGTGCATTGACGGCCTCCTCTACAAGGCGCTGTATAAATGCACAGCTTGTGCGGTTTGCTATTTCCTGCATGGGGTGGCTAATTCTTGAGGCATTTTGCCTTTATCTTGATTTTGATGGAGATGTCTGGTAGCCAAGTCCCCTCTCCCCATCTGGTCTGGGGGTGAGTTACAGCGGCAGTACAACATGGATAAATTTTCTCTTGTCATGTTTCTGTCTGGCTGCTGAATTATATCATTCCTCTCCACAGGCCTCACATCAAGAAGATATTTCAAAGTGTTGCTGCTAAAGTGAACACTGGGGAACCCTGTTGTGACTGGGCAAGTACTGACAGACATTGACAGATCTTGGAATGTGATTAGATCCATCGCTTGGGTGTTTAGGCCACTGAAATCTGTGTGTGTGTGTGCGCACGTCACACAAACTACAAATGTATCGTTTAACAAAGCAGGGCTACTTTTTGCATTGATCCTTCAGACTGCTGCACCCAGTACAGATTTGCTGTTCTGTAGTACTTCACCCTTCACATGCTCTCTGTCCACATGGACCCATGTCCACAGCACTGAAGCCACCATCACAGATATTTCCCTTTTTAACAGTTTCAGCAGAGACCAAGGAAGGAATTGGTTGTAGAGAATGAACTCCTCTGTCATCCCAGGTGGGGCACATTGCTGGAGCGATGTGAGGGAAGCTGCCACGCAGTATCTACACACAAACAGACGTTTGGTGTGTCCAGGCTGCCTTTCCCCAGTACTAAACTCACAAAGCCATACTAAGCAAAGGGAAACTATGGGCACGTATTTAGTAGCGGTGGCAGCAGTGTGTCTGAAGGCACCCTGTGATGTCTCTTTGGCAGGTAGGAGAAGAAGGTGCTGGGCACTTTGTGAAGATGGTGCACAATGGGATTGAATATGGAGACATGCAGCTGATCTGTGAGGCCTACCACCATATGAAGGATATACTGGGCATGGAACATGATGAGATGGCAACGGTGAGCCACAGCCTTTCTTCTCCCCCCCGCCCCCCCCCCATCTGTTTCACCTCTGCCCTGAGACCTAGCAGGTGACTGCTCTGCTTTGAAGGCAATTAGGATGGAGCATAGCTAATGTCTCTAGTAGAATCCTCTACCACATCTTCTGCTAGGGCCTGTGGGGCAATGTCCATGGGCACCAGCTGAGGTGGGTCTTAAACTTGAACACTTTTAGACCATTGCCACAGATCTTTCATTCCCCATGTGCCTCCTGCCCTGGGAAAGAATCTGTCTTGGTGAGATTTGAAGTGTTTCTACTTGTTGTTCCCTTGTTCCTTGACTTGGGCTGAAGAAGCTAATGAACTTCCTCCATATAAGCCAATAATGTAGGTCACAGAGATCCCTTAAAGCAGGGTGGGATTCAATAATGTAGGTAGATAATCCTTATAGAGTCCTGATTAATCTTGGGATGAGCCATAAATAGTCAAAGTGCCAAGAGTGTGGTGTCATGGAATGAGGCGTTTCCACTCCCCGTATGGCTCAAGATTGTAGTATCAGGCCAGAATATGCCTGTATGTTTCTGTTTGGAGATGGCTGCTTTGCAGCTCCATGCACCTGGGGTACCTCTGACATGGGGACATGCTAGTTCCTCTTCTGAGCTGTTAAGTAGTTGCCTGACAAATGGGCTAAGATTGTCAGTGTGTTTGAAGGGGTGCCAGTAATTTGAATTCAAGTGAGTATCCCTCTTGCAATCCCATTGTTGGTTTCCCCATCAAGGTGTTTGGAGAATGGAATAAGACAGAGCTGGACTCTTTCCTGATTGAAATCACAGCCAACATCCTCAAGTTCAGGGACTCTGATGGCAAACACCTGCTCCCAAAGATCAAGGACAGCGCAGGTCAAAAAGGCACTGGGAAGTGGACAGCCATCTCGGCCCTGGAATATGGAGTTCCTGTCACACTCATCGGTAACTGACTTGTCAGTCTGTCTGATATTACTGTCTCTTGTTCTACTAGTCTAACATTATGTTAGCCATGGAACACTTAGCAGTAGAGGGGATAAGCCCATGATGAAGGTGATTCTGTCTCTGTTATCCCGGATCTAACAGTTAAGGCTCTTTTGCCCTTTGACAGTAGGGCAAACTACTCCCTGCTCTTTGCTTACCTTCTGTGGGAGTTCTCCCTAATCATATGTCCCACTTGTACTGTCAACACCTCTTTTTCCCTCCGCCCCCATGGTATTTAGTTCCTTAGCTGGTGGTGACTCAATACCAGACCAAGATGTGGGAGGGGGGTTTTAATATTTATCACTCTAGTTTGGTTCAGCCCTGTTCTCAGTAATCTATACTCCCCCGGTGCCTGATGCCGAGTCATATCACAGCCTTGAAAATGTGTGGAATAAGAAACTCGTATTTCTGCTATAGCTTTAGAAGAACTTGCATCTCCCTGAAGATGTAGGAATTATTTTTCCACCATCCATGTAACTTTCTTCTCCCCCGTTTCCATGTGATAGTTTTAGCAGAACTTGAATGACACAGTATCGATCTGACTAGACAGGGACACTTAGGCCTTGTCTGCACTATGGCTTGAACAGCACTAACCCCCCATCTGTCTTTGAAAATGGATTTTGAGCATTTATCTGTAAGAAGCATAGTTGCCATCTGTGTTCCAACATGATGATTGTTTGCATGGTTTCTCTATGCAATGTGAACAGAATTTTCTTTAAACTGCTTTGGTTAGCTTAGGGTCTGACTCAAAGCCCATTCAAGTCAGTGGGAATCTTTTCATTGACTTCAGTAGGTTTTGGGTCAGGCCCCTAAATTGTGCCTGAAAAGTAGCTACCCACATACACACATAATTACCCACCTACCACTGATGGTTGTCTCTAGTATAGTTTCTGAACACAGCTGTGAAATTGCAGGTGTGTTAGCGGTAGACACCCAAACTATGTTACAGATGTGTTTAAATTCAAGCTACAAGCTCTAGTGTGGACTTTAACTTTGGGAAGTTCCATCTGTTGTCAGAGTTTGCTTTATTTTTCCTGCTCTTTTTCCCACCTCCTTTTCTCTCTGTTGTTTTGCTAAGCCCCCTTGTTTTAGAAGATAAATCGTATTGATCCCTCCCTCTGTGGCCAGCTGAATCCAGAGAAGATTGGCTGCACTGCAACAAAAAACATTTTTACGAAAGGGCTGAGGCTGCTATTTGCTGAATAATTTAAATATTGTAGCAGAGCTTTAAAACTCTCAGGGATTTGTTTACTTTTAAATTGTTGCGTCCTCCATTTGGTTGGTAAAGTTCCCTTGCTTGGGCTCCTTCTTTTGCAAGGATCAAGGGTGTAGGCATTTCCCAAATATAATTCTGTGCTGCAGGAGTGGCTTGTGGAGTTAGTGCTTCACAACAACCCCTGTGCAAATACTGGACATTCTTAGTGCAGTTGCTACATCTTTCTCCTTTCATCAGGGTGACTTGCAACTTCCTCCCTGCAATAGCAGAGTCATGCTCCCTCCACAATAAAGCAGAAGGAAACGGGTTGGGCAAGAATGAAAAGGAGTGGCTAGTTCTGATTACGATAAAGTATGATAACCTACGACAGGGAAGTCCTGTGCAAACCTATGACTCATTCACAGGAGTATGAAAGAAAGACTTTTTTGTAACCAGAGATTCATTGGAAAGGAAGAAGAAAAGTCTTATATGATTTCATATTTCTGTCAGTCCCCTGAAAGACCTCAAATGCTAAAAAGTAAAGGAAACTGTTTAAATTCCCAGTTCCTTCCCTGAATATCTGTACAGATTTAAATTACAAATGAATACACTTTAAAATAACATATCTGTGAGTTAGTTTTGCCTTTATCTGTCTGCCAGGACAAGAATTCAGGGTTCTGGCTTCCATGCAAGAGTTGATGATATTGCTTGCTTCTACAGCACTCTGAGGAATGCAGCTCCCTAGCTTGCTTAGTGATGTTGTTCGAATCTTGCATGGGCCTCTGACTGCCAGAACTAAGGTCTTAACAGATAAAAAAATTTCACTTCCCCTATGAAGTAGATTTATTTGTAATGTTTGTCTGCAGCATTTTTGTGTGTGATGAGGATTTCCTAGAAAAGCATCTCCAATTAATGTGCATCATACTTGGTATTTGTGTAAGTGCTTCTCACCTTCAAAGCACTGTGCAAATATTTCTTTAGTCTCCTAACCCCACCTCTCCCTAAGATACACTGCGATACAAAATTGTCTGTATTTTATGGATGAAGGAAACTAAGACCAAAAGATTGAAGTTCCTTTCACAAATAAGGAAACATTGATTATTTCTGTCCAGGACCCCTGCAACATAGTAGATGCCTTATGTTGTTTTAAGAACACTCAGTCAGGCCAAGCAATGCTGCCCAAAACTGCTCTAGCCCGGTGGCTGTGTTTCTGGCTGATCGATTCCTCCTTCCTGACATTCAGATAATTCATCCAAAAACCTAAGTAAATGGTGCCTTGGAAGCCACCTTTCTTTCCTTGGACTCTCCAGATCTCAGGGTGTGGGCTATTCCCCACTCTCACTCTCTCTCCTCCTCCACCCCTCACTTTCTGCTATTTTTAGATCCTCCCCTCTCCATTTCTTAGGATCCTCTATTGAACAAGAGTTCTCTGGCTAGATTAGATTATGGAGACTCAGCCCCACACTGTGAATCAGCTGTCAAGAGGTGCTTGATAAAAGGTCCTCTTCCTGTAGACCGAGGAAATTCCCTTTGGTGTGGCCAGTGGGAGTCCTCTGTCATTCATAAACCTGACCTTCCTTGCATGGCAATGTGGCCTGCTGCTGTCATCCCATCTCTATAAACACCTGTCCCATGCCTTGGCTCTGCATGCGATAGGCTAGAAAGACCTCATTGTTTGGCTTGTGCTTGCTAAATGTCTTCTCTTTCCTTCTCTGAGTAAAGGTGAGGCTGTCTTTGCACGGTGCTTGTCTTCCCTCAAGGATGAGAGGGTACAGGCCAGCAAACGGTTGGACGGGCCCAAAATGACTCAGTTCAGTGGGAACAAGAAGGCATTTCTGGAAGATATTCGCAAGGTGAGTCAGGGCTCCTAGCCAGAGCTCTGCATTAGAGCTGCAGGGACAAAGTGAGCTTGGATGCTGTGACCCGGGGATTCTGAATGGGACACGTGCTGGCTGCGCTCTTGTGCGCTCCCTGTCTCCAGCCATTGGAGCCTGCCCTGGACCAGCTCCTGTCATATCTTGCCCATTTCTCCCACTGTGTGCCAACTGAGATGCAGTAAAATATGGTTAATGGGGAACTTGTTCATGGACCAGAGAAAGATCCCAGTTGGGATGAAGGGTGATACAGGCACAAGACTGGGAACCAGTTGCCCTTCCTAGTCTAGTCACTAACTCAGTGTGTGAACTTGGGCAATTCACATTACCTTTTTGTGTCTCCATTTCCCTATCTGTACAATGGAGATGGTATTTCACTTTCTGCCCATTGCAGAGGCTACATTTATTAACACTGGTAGAGCCCATTGAGCTTCTCAGATGGAATGTGCTAGAGAAGTGCCAAATATTTATTCTTGCAGGAAAATCTGCCTGGCAAAAGGCTCAGGGAATAAAACGAGACAAAAAGATGTATGTGTGTGTTCCAGATTAAGTGAAGAGTGCTTACTTGCTCTTTTAGCAGTCTCCTTTTCTGTGGTACCCCTACATTCTGGGGGAAACTACTGGAATAGATGCACCCAAAAAAAACCAAACCCAAGCAAAACCACAAGCCTGACTAAAACTAAGTAGAATTTGACTATCTTTTTCTTCGAGTAATAGATGAGGGTAGCACTAACGCAAGAAAATAGTGATATTTTGATGTTAGCTGTCCGAACGGCATAGGAGAGAGATTTATCAAGTACCTATTGACCTGGATCAACTATATTCTTTTGACCTGTGAGATTGAAAAGGCTTAGACCATCAGAGGTAGTAGTTAGGAACGTTTGGAATCCAGTAAATGAGTTTCTTACATATAACTGGAGTGTTGCCCCTGAGATGGACCTTGGTGGGACTTGTGTGCTCTGCTTTGGGTCACATTGCAAAGTTCTTCCATCAGAGTTTGTGGGCTGCTTCCCTAAATCTGATTTGTCTCTTTCTAGGCACTGTATGCCTCCAAGATTATCTCCTACGCTCAAGGCTTCATGCTGCTGAGACAGGCAGCCAAAGAATTTGGCTGGACAATTAACTACGGTGGCATTGCATTGATGTGGAGGGGAGGCTGCATCATCAGAAGGTAAGAGAGCAATTGGGGCAGGGAATGCTGACCAAAGAGCAGTTTGGTTTGCCCTTTGCTGGACTGGCCCACTCAGAGATCTCTGTGGAAGATCTCCTGTATTTTATCCGTTAATATGATACTGGGCTGCTGCTGCCTAAGTCAATAGTGGAGCTCATGCAACCTGATGTCAAGTTTATATGTTGCTCAGCCACTGCTGATCTCCTTTTCATTTTTTCACTTTGTTGTTTGCCCCTAGGTGTTGGTGTTTGGAATCTGTTGATTGGTTGAGTTCTGTAAACACTGTGCCTTTCTGGCTGCCTGTCAAATCCCAGTCCTTAGCCCCTTGGATTCTAGGCCATTCACAGCTCCCACCACTGATACCTAATTCCAGCTTTGTGTCTGTCCTGTTTAGTGCATTCCTGGGGAAAATCAAAGATGCTTTTGACCGAAACCCCGATCTCCAGAACCTGCTATTGGATGACTTCTTTAAGAAGGCTGTGGAGGACTGTCAGGTGTGTCTGAAGAAGGGAGAGCGCAAAAGCAACAATTTATAAACCTAGTACATTCCAGTTGTACCCCAAAACACCCCTTCTGCAATGTGGTTAGGTCCAAAAAGAGAGGGCAGAGAAAGAGTCTTTAAAATATCTTTTTTATGTAACATCCTTAATCCCAAAGAGCTTTAGGTAATTCTAAAGTGCTTTGGGATTGCATGTGTGTGCGTGCATGTGAATACAATGTATGCATCTAGGAATCACTCATCCGCCATTGAAATTCAGCATCTCCATGGTGGGACATGCCAGCTGTTTAGCACTACCACTATGTGCAACCTAGAACAGGAAGTGAAACATAATCATAACCAGTTGAAACTACACCATTTGTAACCATAGTGAGGCAAAATCTAATTATCCAAATTAGAATTTGGCCTGGACGACAAAGATAACACCCACACAGTTGTAAAATGCCCACATGAAATCAAGACATTTCATTTCCATCTCATCAGAAAGATGGAGGTATTACATCTAAATAAAGGAAAAAAGGGAGTGAGTTTGACTGTAATGGGTAAAGTTACTACCCTATAATTTTGATATCCAAACGTATTGAGAGCTGAACTGAACTCTTCCTAGACTATAGGACTTGGAGGTGATGATGTACTGCAGAGGGTAACTCTTCCTAGACTTGCCATAAAGTGTCAAATGTAACACACGTCTCCTTGAGTGTCACAAAGTATTAATATGATTTCCCCAGAAGTAATATACTGGCAAACAGATGTTCAGTTCTTTGTAGCTTTGACCATAATTCACATTAATTCATGCTCAGCTACTATGACTCATCAGTTTCTAAAATGTAATTTGCTGACACCCATTCCACTAGTTCCTCATCCTGGGAGTTCCATTAGTAGCAACCATAAACTCTTAAGTTTGCCACTCCATTTTCATGTGAAATTATCAGACAGGAGTGCAGCAGTGGTTCTAGAATTGGTTTTTTTTTTATTTTTTTATTTTTTTATTTTTTGGACTTTTGTCTAACCAGGTGAAACCTCATTCTCACCACTGACGATACCTTTTACCTTGGAAGGGGCCTGCTGTACAGAGTTTGGATTACATATTTTGTAGCTAAAAAATTCTGCTGTTAGTGTATGCAGTAGCATAGTACCAGCAATGTACTAGGCTCTTCATTCACTAGACCTAGGACTGTCCAAATAAAGTGTTCTGATCTGGGCGGGAGACGAGTCCAGTTAGAACCATAAACAGAGTGTCTGTATGGCCAATTGAGTCATTTTATTACAATTCAATTCCATTCACTAAAGCTGAATATCCTATGCACGTTACTAAATCAGATTTAACATTGAGACAAAATCATGGAATATCAGAATTGGAAGGGACCTCAGGAGCTCATCTAGTCCAACCCCTTCTCAAAGCAGGACCAATCCCCAACTAAATCAAAAGATTGTCCACATACCTTTCTGAAGCAACGTGCTAGTCTCTTGTGCCCTCAGGGAGTCACTGTGCGCTCTTTCATTAGGATTACTGAAAACGCCTTATTTGCTCAGTGTTCTGCTTATTATATTCTTCTCTTTGGAATTTGTTCTCCCTGCATATGTGAAAGAGCAGAGTTCCTGCCTGAGTTTTACATCTGATTGTGTATACTGTGTGTGTCTTGTTTGTCAATTCTGTCTTGCTGGGCAGCACTCTGGACTGCTTTTGTTTATGTATACTGGCAGGAAAATCTGCTCACTTGATCCAGGGTGATGATTGCCAATAGGAACATGCCATTAGACTAGAGACCAGTAACCTCTGCTGTAGTCCTGCATGCTGCTGGCTAAGCAGTCTGTTTCCTTCTTTCTCTTTATTCTCCATCAGGACTCCTGGCGACGTGTGATCAGCACTGGAGTCCAGATTGGCATCCCTATGCCCTGCTTCACTACGGCACTTTCCTTTTATGATGGGTACAGGCATGAGATGCTGCCAGCTAACCTGATTCAGGTAAGCACCCGAGACTCCACACTGAGACCTGTGAGGCTGAAATTTCAGCCCAAGGGGGGAAAAAACAACAGCAGCACATCAGTGTGTGAAGGATCACCTGCCAAAAGCCTTTCTTCTGTATTGCCACCTCTTCTATGCGTTATTCCTGGGTTCACACCCTGAAATCTTAAATTACCTCACACTTTGATAGCAATAAAATGTTGTGGGGTCAGGTTACTCCTCTCTCCCCCCGCCCCTTCCTGCTTGTGTTCTCCAGTCTGAATCTGCTTTTCTGATGTTTTTGCTATCGTATAACAGATCACGTGTACACGTTCAAGACATATATTTCTTTTAAAATGGGTGTCACTCAGACACCACGGCAATGGGCTTGGTATGAGAACCTAAATAGATACCTACATACAGAGGTGGGATGTAAGGTGCAACATCTCAGTGACATTGGTATTTGACTGTGTTGTTCCTGTGTGTTTCATCATCTAGGCACAGCGTGATTACTTTGGTGCTCATACCTATGAACTGTTATCGAAACCAGGGGAATTTATCCATACTAACTGGACAGGTCATGGAGGAAACGTGTCCTCTTCATCCTACAATGCCTAGTGGAAATATTTCATCTGGAAGCCAAGATACTGTAGATCTGAGACATTCCTCTTGATGGCAACCCTTTACTTATACTGCATTTGGCTAGAGTTTGTCTGGGCACTTTTATAATAACTTGTATGTATGTGTCTTATAAGGAAGGCAAATAAACTCACTTAAATGTATTGTGGGGTGTTTTCTTCTCTTCCTGATTTTTCCTCTCTCAGCTCAGATGGCCAGAAACACGTAGTGGAACACATTTAATGCCCCATTTGTATTTTGTATTATTATTGTTCACGAGCCTTAAGAGCTTCACTAACCATATAGATAAAGAACAACTGAAATGCACCCACCTCATAGGTGGAGGGTGGCAAACCATCAATGCAAAGCAACACTGTACAATGATGGAGGGAGGTAATTAAAGTGCTATGAGATTTTTAATGTCCATTCAGAACAGGCAAGATCTTGGTTCTAAAGGACTTATTTTAAAGCACTCACTCTCTCTACCTTTACCATCTTGAGCTCCATATACCTCCCTTGGAAAGAAGAAGGGCTGAGTTGATCTAGGACGGATTCAAACCAGTGGTTCCAAGGATTCTAAATATTTCAAGATTGATACTAAAGTCACTAAGCCATCACCTCTGGCTTTAGCTCCCCTGCTATGTGGAGGTTTAAGATAATGCTTTTTCACAATTAGGTTTTTAAAATGATTATATTCATGTGCAAAGCTTGCCTCTCTCTGTTTGCTTCTGTAACAGGGTGCTAGCCAGGAGGTCCTGAGCCAGGCCCCTGTTAGCCCAGCTCCAATTAAAAAGTATTAATTGGGGCTGGCTGAGTATGCCATGCCTAATTGCTAGAAGAGAAGCACCTGCTGGCCTCATTAGCCGGGGCTATATAAGGCTGGCAAGCAGGCAGGCAGGGAGAGAAAGGAAAGGGAGGAGCTGCTGCTGCTGCCAAAGGCTGTGCATTCCTGCTGGCTGGAGAAGCTATCTGTCCCCCAGGTGGCTGGTTTGGAGCCCACTGTAAATAGAAGGTGGTGGGAGCTGACACTGGTGATTACACTCAGAAGAGGTCTCTGGCTGATTTGTTGCAAGGGCAAGCAAAGGCCTCATTACAGCTTCCCACTGCTACATATTCTTCAAACCAGTATCCGTAAGACTCCTGAGAACTCTACAGAACTGAGCCTGCAGGCTGTTGATGGTGCTCCGTTCATGTCATCATGACCCTTTCTTCACTCTAAACCCTGCTAAGTGTCGAAAGCTTTGTGCAGTGTTCTTACAGGCATACCTTGCCCTTGTTGGTTATTTCTGTTAAGGCACATAATGGCTTTCAGCCAAAGGCAACTATCAATTAAATGTCACTATGACTAGCAAGAGATTAGTGTCAAGTGAAAGCATCCTCTTGGGAATAGTAGCCTGCATTTTAAGTTCTAGGAATTCAATTGTACAAAAAATCTTGCCAGATGAGTTGCAGGAAGTGGCATTAACTGAATGGGCATGAGAAAATCCCATTTGTTGCACTCACCTGCAGTTGATTTGTTAGCCCCACCGGTGTACCCTGCAGCTTGAACTGTGCTAGCCACAACTATCTTGGAAAATGGTTGTCAAGCATAGTTCTGCCAGGGAACTGTTTTCCAACACTAGAATATTTTCTGTGTGGACAGGGTTTTTTCAATTTTTATCTGAAATTCCCCTAATCTTACCCATCTATTCTTAATACTTAGTAGCACCTAGATGCTTCATTCAAGATCTGGAGTCCTGTTGTGCTGGGAACTGTATGAACACAGTGAGAAACAATCTCTGCTCCAGTTGTATGTTTATAACATGAGCAAGGTGAGCAGGATTTGGCTCATGGTTTGTAATCTCATTATAGCCCTGTTGAGCCATAACAGTCTGGGGGGGGGGGGGGAAATAAGTGCTCCTTTATCTTCCTATTTGATCATCTGTTGTTAAATACTTGTGCCTGACACATTCACCAGTGATAGAGGGCAACCTTCACCAGTGATAGAGGGTTGTACGTGGTATTTGGGGTACCATAACTCCCAGTGTAATCGTTTGAAACTAGACTGCTGAATGATTGGAGACACATATCTAAGGCAGTGGTTCTTAAATTACTCTGTGGATCACTTCCTTGTGCTCCAGCTATTTATCTAGGTTCTTTTATGGCACCCATCACTATGGTTTGATGACTCATCTGCTATTGCTTCAGTCACAGTGATGAAGCATCTTCAAGCGGTGATACTTCCTGCTAGTGTGTAGCCAGGACTTGCTGTAGATTTTTGCAAAGGCTTCCTTGACCAACTACATACTTCTCTGCAACCTGCATGGCTGTGGCTACTTCATGTCTTACTTTGCCCTGTTTTTCTTAGGTGTAAATCCAATCAGGATCAAATCTACAGGGGACACCAGATCAGAGGGTGTAGCAAAAAGCACAGCAGGACAGAACCCAATATCAAAATGACCTGGAGAGGTCATAGCAGTGAGGGCTGCAGGCATAAAAGGGGAAACTGAGCTAATATGTCAAGTTCTTCGCCCAAGAAATAAAAATTTAAAACAATGATGTAACCAGCTAGCCCCCACCTATAACTGTAAAGAGGATTTATTTTCATCATGCCTCTTTATCGTGGTCCTAATAATGGTGCCTTCCTCTCTCTCTCAAACCACCGAATGTGGTCTGCAGAGAGGAACCATACATTTCATCCAGGAAGTACAGATGCAGCCAAAAAAAAGGACTGCTGCCTTGGGGGGACAGGGTAAAATAGGGCACAGCCAGGGCCACTCTCTCTCCCCCCTTCCTCAGCACAACCATAGACCCAAAACTGTGCATTCTCCTGGATCTAGACCTGCCCCCCCTGTGGGGGGGGGCACCAAGACCTAGGTGGTGCCTCCCCTCCCTACATGTGGGCTGCAGAGTGGAGCCAGTCAGAGACCCCCAGCAGGTAGGGCCAGAAGACACCAAAGCAAGGACTGCTGAACTGGAGGGAGAGAGTAAAATGGGGTCTAGCCTGGACCACCCCTCTCCCCTGATTCCTCTGTATCTGGAACTGTGCAGGGGAGATGCCCCACATTATTGGGCACTAGGACCCAGGTGATGTCTGTTCCTCCCCGATGTGGGCAGCAGAGAGGAGCCTGCCAAAGACTCCAGACAGTACAGGTGAAGCAGCCAAAGCAGGAACATTTGGAGAACTTTCTACAGCTTTGACTGGACTTTCTCTGCCCTGTGCTGACTGCCTGTTTGCTCCAACCCTTCCACTTCCTCTCTCTCACAGTGTCTTCATCTCAGCTTCTCTCCACACTTGCCCCTTTTGTGCATCCCTAGCCCTGTGTCCCTCACTTCCCCGCTAGCTAAACCCAACCTCCCCACCAAACAAACACACACACAAACATGGAACTAACATGATGTTTGCAGACATCATATTGTTCACTTGTGTTATACCTGTTCCCACCCTATGTATGTCTTGTCTATTTAGACTCTTTGGGACACATTAGTGCGCCACTCTTGGTTGTCTGTTAAGCACTGATTCATAATAAACATGTTAATAATATTGTGACCTACAGGCAAAGGGGTTCATAGACTCATAGGGTTAGAAGGGACTGCAAGGGTCATCTTGTCTAACCTCCTGCCAAGATACTGTATAGGATTTGTTGTGTCCATCATTTCATAACCACTGTAAGATTGAGATACAACAATATATCCCATTCCTAATCCAATCAGCCTGTAGTATTTGAGAGAGCTGTATATTTCTAGTTTAGAAATTAGATACATTATTTCAGCACCAACCATTAAAAAATTATTTATCAAAATAAAACTTCCATAGTTAGTACAATTACTTGCATTTTTACCTGAGCACAGGGTGTTTACATAAGTATCTCAGATGAGCTGCCATCACAAATAAATGTCCTCAGCTCACAGGCGGCCAATGTGATGAGACAGTTAGAGCCAAGCCTCACAACCTAGCTAAGCATGGCAATGTTGCAGGTAAACTTTTCAATCTGATGAACACCAGAAAACTGAAAGGGTTTACAGTTGACAACTGCTGCTTTTGGCTTGTTTTGGGGTTGTATTTTAGGGTTGCCAATTTTGGTTGTCTGTATTCCTGGAGGTTTCATCACAACAATCTTGAATGAAAGATTAATCTTTAATGCCTGGAGACTCCAGGACAATCCTGGAGGGTTGTAATTTCTGACTTTACATATGCTAGAAGTTCTATGCATCTCAGGGCAAGATTAAGGCAAGGCTGTTCCTTGTGCTACAGCATTATAACCTTTATGCTTTCTTAAAATGAAAATTCAGGAGTAAGAGGAGAATAATTCATGGTGTGAAATCATCAACATTGATTGTGTAGGAAAATGCTGACATCTAGTGGCTAGTTAAAGTATCTGAATCAAGACAGTTTTACAGTGGAAAAAGAGGGGAAGACAAAAATGGAAAAACCCTTGCAATGGAAATGGGTAGAGACTGAAAAGATTAGATGAAAGGGGGGATATCACAGAAACATGCAGAATAATAAATGGGGCCGAGAAGGTAAATTGAGGGCTCCTTTTTCTCTCTCAATACAGGCACCAGGTGACATTCAAGGAAACTGTTACAAGCAACAACTATAAAACGGAATTATTGGGATGCAGCTGAATGAAGCTGTGGCATTTACTGCTACTGGCTAGGATTGATGCCAAGAGTTCTGTAGACAGTGTAAAGGCTTAGACAGCTATGGAGATGGCTCCCCGTCCGCCCCCCAGCGCCTTGGCCCTTTGTTACCTACCTCTTAGACAGCTATAGAGATGGCCAGAGGATTTTTTTACAAAAAAAAAAAAACAAAAAAACGTTTCCTATGCTCCCTTCTCTCCCTTTCCCTTCCGCCCCCCATGGCCCCGGGCTCCCCGTCCGCCCCCCAGCTCCTTGGCCCTTTGCTCCTCTCACACCATCCCTCCCACCTCAGCTCCCCTCCCACCTTTCTCCTCCAGGCCGGGTCAGCGCCGTATCCCGCCCGCTGGCGGCACCGCCTCTCCGCCCCGCCCCCCGCGGGTGCTGGGCGGGAAATTTGGGCTCCGCCGGTCGCGGGCGACAGCCGGCTGGGCGCGCGCCATGGAGCCGTTGGGAGAGCAGGAGCGCGAGCGCCTCTTACACACCCAGGTAGAGGCTAAGGTGACCCCCGTGCCGGGGCGCCTCTTGCTGTCAGGAGCGGAGGGGAATGGCCGCCCCTCTCTTTTATCCCGTGGGTGGCAGCACCGCCCCGAGTGTGTCTTCCCCCCCCCCCCCTATATACACAGCCCCTAAGGGTGCTGCCCTTTCCTCCTAGTCACCCTGGGGCGCTCCTTCCTCACCTCCTCTCCCCCAATCCCCTTGGGATAGGAGCCCCCCGCCCGCATTTCCCATCACTTTGGGGTGGCCTCTCCCAGCTCATTCCTTGGGTCATGTTCCTCCACCACACCCAACTGCAGGAACTCTGCTCCCTCTCCCTAACTCTTGCCTTCCTCCCCTCCCCCCAACCTGCTCTTGGGAATAGCTCTGTTTTTCCCCTCCCCATCCATCCCCATGGATGCTATTCCCACCCCCATTTAGAGACTGGAGATCCCCCAGCGGAGGGTATTTTATATAGGGGGAGGATTCCCATTTGTGCCTTTGAAAAATATCTATACCCTATAAAGTGTCATTAACCCCCTTCTAGAGCTATGGTGTCCCCTCCAGTTCTTTCCCACCCACTTCCACTGTGGGATATTGCTCTACTATCTTCCTCCCATACGTTTCTATGCTGGACTGGGTATGTGCAAATAATGTTATGCCAGTATCTGAACTGATACATGACTAGCCTCTTTCATGCTATAATGCAGTAAATGGTTATGTTATATAATTCACTGTACATTTTTGGAAGACCCTAAACCTAAATCAAGTTGCTAAATTTTTAGTTGCCTAATGGAAGAATCAAATTTGAGTCAAACTGTCCAGAGGAAACAAAAAAAGTCCAGCATTTAAAAATGAGTACATCTCAACAGTATGAGAAGGCCTCAGAGCACCAAAGATGCTATCCTTAATTTATATGATTATTATGCTTTTTCTGTCTCTCTCCCACAAAATTAAGTTATGGATATTGGACAGGGCATACATCTCCACTCAAATCTTGATTCTTCAGCCACTTGCCTGCCACCTGCTGCAGTGCTTAGTACCGTGCGTAATCTCATAGACTCTTCAGAGTAGCAAACTCTATATAAGCATATAAGGGTAAGATCCTCAGAGGTATTTAGGCTCCTAACGTCAATTGAAATAATAATTGAAAGTTAGGAGCCTAAATACCTTTGAGGATCTGGGCCTAAGTATTTGCCAGATGGATCAGGCCCTAAGGATGTTTTTGGAGCTGCTGAGCATCTGCAACTCCTACTGAAGTTAATGGGACATAAAGATGCCAAGCATCTCCCTGGATCAGGCCCATAAATAGGATTTACTTGTGTATACACAGACATAGTACAAATGAGATCAGTTGTACAAAGGTGGCCTGAGCTCATTGTGAACTTAAAAAAAAAAAAGTGTTGGTTTCAAACCTAAGTAAACAGAAACTATCATAGGTAATTTGTAATGGAAAAGCAAAGGGCAAGGTGTCATTGATGCTGTGATTTGATTGAACATTCATTACTTGAATATTTTAATAATAAATATTAATAATTTGTTTAAAAGTCTTTGATATCCTTAAGGGACATAGACCTTTCCCAATATATTTTATATTGACTCTCTTGTCCTTTCCCATCTTGTTTTTTTCCAATTTAATTTAGACTGTAACCCCTTACGGGTAAGGGAATCCATTTTTGTCTATTTTAAAGCATCATACCCACTTATGGCACTGCACACTTCATTAATGTGCTGTTGCAATAATTTTGTTCTGTATTGTTAAACAATGATGTATGTTTTATCCTTTCAGTCAGTGAATGTTTCTTTATAATTTACGTGAGAGATGGTGTATTGGTATGTAAAGTCAACTGTGTAATTGTTTTGGATTGTTTCAGAGGCTAAAGGCTGCAGTTCACTACACTGTTGGTTGTCTGTGCCAAGAAGTTGCAGAAGACAAAGGCATTCAGTTCAGCAAACAAACCATTGCAGCTATTTCAGAGATCACCTTTAGGCAATGTGGTATGTCCATACATGTCTATATTTGTACACAGGAACAATCAGTGGAGATTAAGTGCTTTTTAAAAAATAGAACTGGAATTAGACTGTGTCTTGGGTCACTTTTAAAGAGTACAAGAAATATTAACTTTATTTTCCTGGCATGAAGGGGGTACTTAACACAAGGTTTGTGAAACCTCAGATATGGCCTCATCTATGCAACAAAATGGCCCACATTAAGAAACTGGTCAAGAATGTATATGATAATGGTTCCAGATAACATGGTTGTTCTGGCTGATGCCTGATAGTACAAAGCAGAGAGCGCCTTTTCTGACTGCAGGGATGAAGCTTGCCTTTCTTATTGTATGTGCAGCTATTCAGTTTCTTGAAATAGTGTTTTCTGCACTTCTTTTTTTTTTTTTTTTTTTTTAGTAAATTGAAAATGCTTCAGGTGGTTTTGCGCGATAACTGCTATATAAATTATTGCGCCATCTGGGAAGCTTATGCTTGCTTAGCATCTCTCTGACCTGGGTTTATTTACCAAGTCAGCTTATTGTTCATTTCTCCCCTTAACTAGAAATTATCATGTATAATGGTCCAGCAGCCTTCACTGCCATTTTATATCTAGTCTTTGAAATAAATAAATGCAATTAGTGGAATGCTTTAAAAAAAACAAGGCCATGGCTACTTTGTGTGCACAGGACTTTCTTGTAACAGTTGGGTATTAGCCCCAAAAGGTGTCATTTTCTTCCCAGGTACAACTTCTGCCATAGAGCCACGATGTGGACTGGGCCTCTCCAGCAGTATCACATGAAACCATAATAATGTTTAGCACTGATAGCGGTTTATAAACATTAATCACTTGAGATTAGCCATAGGTGTTTGGCCAGAGTAGATGGCTTAAGGGTCTAATATTCAAGTTTGCAATACTTGAACTCATGGGACCACAGTTTCAAATTCTAGCAGAACAACGCAACCCATCATGCTTCCAAGGTAGATAAGTTGAGTATAATGCTGTTTGTGTCTTTCAGACTGAGACCTTAAAAGTGTGAGGTCCTTTTTGCTCTGCATGGATGTAAAAGATCCCAGGGCAATGTCTGTAAGAGTAGAAGTTTATTGCTATTATATAATCATACACAGAGACTTGCCTTGGTGTCCCTATCCAAAAATATCCATCACATCCCCACGCTGTTGTGCATCATATTTTACTCTGCTTGTTTGCATGGGTGCTGCCCTTCATTCCTAAGAATGGTGACATTTCAAGCGTTGTCGCTTGTATGTATTTTCTGAAATGCTTTGAGTCAAAAGGTGTTCTGTACATGAGACGTTATTATTGGCCACCATAATTGCTATAGAAATTAAATAGATTTCATCTTGTTGACTTTAGAAAGTGTTTTAACTGTGTGATATGTCTTTTTAAAATTTTTCTTTCAGAACATTTTGCAAAAGACCTTGAAATGTTTGCAAGGTAGGTACTGCAAGAACACTTAATCCTTACAAAGTCTTGTTTTTTTGCTCTCCATTCAGTAACATATTTGGATACAGAATGACCTCTCCTTCCTATCCTCCTATCCAATTGTATTTGAGAGTGCCTGTACTTTCTGCATTTTTCAAGGGGCCCAGCCTGCTTTTCATTTGGTGGGCGATTGTAGCTACTGCAGCCATGCTGAATTAGAATGTAGCTTTTATTCAGTGTTCATTGTTTGGTTGGGGTCAAGAGTTTAATGTTTTTTTCATCTGAGTGCACTGTCTGTATTGGTAGTGTTGATTCAAAGCTGTCAGGGCATTTTCCAAAGTTTGCTGAGTGCTTGACTCAGAAACTGTTTTAATGGATGTGAATAATGTCTTAAGTACTCTGGATAATACTGTGGCTTGTGTTTCCCCCTCCTATCTGTTGGTCTCAGGCCTTGGCTACACTTGGGGATTCACGCAGCGCTGTGAAGCGCGAGTGTAGTCGCGCCACCAGCGCTGCGAGAGCGCTCTCGCAGCGCTGTAAGTACTCCACCTCTCCGAGGGGAGTAGCTTGCAGCGCTGCAGGGGCTGATTACACTGGCGCTTTACAGCACTGTGCTCGGGGGGGGGGCGTTTTCACACCCCTGAGCGCAGCAAGTTGCAGCGCTGTACAGCACCAGTGTAGCCAAGGCCTCAGAATTGCTTTGTCAGTTTGTACCAAGGAAGGAAAAAAAACATACACAGTACAAAATAAATAAATTACCTAGAGGATAATAAAGCCTAGTATTGAAAGTTGCTTCCTGAATGTAGTCTTGTGTGTGAATTGTGTTCTCTCTAATGTAATTGCATGCATGTGTCTGGATAAATACAGCACAGTAACCACAGTCAGAGGTTATCATTTTGCTGTGCTTATTAGCAATAGTAGTTCTTGAAGAACAGATTAATAGTAGTTGGCTTTAAGCTTGTAAAACTTCTGTTGTGTGATGTGCCTGTGATTTATGCTCATCTGTTCAATTAGAACTGTGGGTAACAGAAAATGATTGCTATTGAAAGTTTTTATGAAACCATTTGAATGACTGAGGACTGAAGAGGCTGAAGCTTTTCACTGTACTAACAAGTCAGGTTTGGTGCCAACAGTCCATCCTCCCTATTGTATTATTTCTGTATGCAAAAACCCTGGGGATCTTAAATCTCTGTTTTGGGTCATCTGTGTATTTGCTTTAAACTGATGGGTATCTGTAACTCAACTCTTATAACATGAAGTGCCCAAGCATCCTTGTATCTCTGCTCTCTCAACAGCCCTTCATTTATTGCCACTCCTCTGCTTGTACAAAGCACTACTGCTAAAATTGCCTTCCTTTCCCAGCTGTTGGGACTGTGTCATTCCCCTCTTTGAATCCCACTTCTTTGAAATCAAGTTCAAGCTTGTTGTCCCCTCCATCAAGACCCTGCACAACTTCACCCATATTTACATCTTTACTCTCATTGCTCTTCCAAGGCTTCTTTCCTAAACACCCCTCTGCAGCCTCCTCACTCTTGTCTTACACCTTGTTCTGTGCTACCTGGGACATCTCTTTCAGGCCTCTCTTTCCTCTCAAGAGGCCTTCCCCTCCTAGTGTTACATCATCTGCCTGTGTGGCTGCCTGCCAGCACACTTCTTCCTCTGGGTCACTGGAAGGGTTTATTTTTTTGCAAGTGATAGCTTTAAATCCGTGTCTTTAGATGACAGGGAAATGCATTATCATCTACATGAGTGAGACTAGATGACTCACAAGCTCTGAATGCTTAGCAGTATGGGGGTGTCTTATCCGGTTGAACTAGGGAGCTTAAAGAGGTGCTGGGGATTCGGTAGGTGGCACTCTGGGTCAAAACTGACCCAGTAATCTAAGATGGTGTTTAGAGGGAGTTGCATTGTTTGAGGTGCCAATTTTCAGTTCTATATAGGGTCTTCTATTGCCATCATCACCATAGAATCTGAGCACCTTCCATTAAATCATTAAGTGATGTGACTAACATCCGTCATGTGTGGTTCATTTTCTCTCTCATTCTCTTCCTAGAGAGGAAATTGTGTGTAGTGTTTGTGTAGATTTTTTTTTAAACAAATATGTGCATGCAACTCTGTTTGTGTTAGTGGCGGCTAGCTGAAGAAATGTGCCTTGCACTTGAAGTGGATGATGGTGAGTGTGACAGAATGGGATATGTCCATGTCAGATTATGAACTTATTTCATACTATGTATGGAAATATTTGGTGCTGTGATTGCACAATCCTGGACATGCTCACTGCCCGGGAAAAGTGTTTAACATCTCATTGAAGGACTGAAAAGCCATCAAGACTGCGACCTAAGGCTGCCGATTTTGATTGTCTCAACTACTGGCACATCCCCATGGAACAGTAGTCTATCTACGTAGGGGCTCACAAGAAAGGGGCAAAGTTGACTCCCGGGTCTGGAGTGTGAGTATGTGGCAGAGAGATAGAGGTCCTATTTAAGAGCAAGGTCCTTTTTTGTGCAGGGGAGTCGACTGTCACAGTGTGTAACAAAGACTTGCAGGAAGAGTGAGATCAGATGATAGGAGGGTGTGTCTCGGGACTTTTTGTTGTTTTCCAAGATCTTGGACTCTCAACTGCCTTAAGAGAGAAGTTTCTGTGGTTAAGAACTTCCTTTCTGAGTCTGTGTTCCTTGCTTTTCTGCCATGTTGTCCCCGAAGGGGGTAAACTGAAAGCCAAAGTTCCCACAGCTCAGGTGCAACTCTCAGAGTGCATGTGTGAGTGACTGGGAGGCTTAGGAGGTCTAAGCCACTGGTTTCAGGGTCTAGGCAGCTGGATTACAGCATCCCACATCCCAAGGAAGAATGTCAGCTAGGTCACACTCCTAAACTCAGACCTCTAGACCCAGAGTTAGAAATAGTGACTAGCTAGGACCCAGACATAGGCAACTGGAAATGGTAGAAAATGTTTCTCATAGATGCTATTATGTGAGAGCTTAGCATCAGTGAGGACTCAAGAGCACTCCTAAACAATGGCTCAAATTGTCCAGTTATGGTTGTGTACTATCAACCAAAGGAGACTGCACCATAACTGCAAATTCCTCAAAGTATTTTCCTCTTCCCACCAGCATCACCTTAGTCTTGCTTGGGTTCAGCTTCAACCAGCATCTGTTCATCCATGAGCTGATTTAATCAAAGCCCTGGGCCATCTTAGCAGTGGTGGTACAGTCACATGTGGTGAAGGAGAAGTAGAGCTGTGTCATCTGCGTATTGTTGGCGCTGGAGTCCATGTCATCTTACCAATTCTCGTAATGGCTAATAGGTGAATAGGACTGGAGACATAATTGATCTTTGTGGAATTCTGCACGTGAGGGGTCTAGTTGCAGAGGTACAGTTTCCCATCACTATTTTTTGGATACATTCCTCCAGGAAGGACTTTAAAACCATTTTAACATGTTCCATGGACTCTGCCACCTTTTTCAGGTGGGGACATGGGAGTTTATCTCAAGAACAGCAGAGCTTTAGGAGACTGCTTAGGTGCAAACGAGTATGGCTTAGAGCAGAATCTGTGGACCCAGACCACTTGGGTTTGTTGCCAATTCTGAAATTGATTCACTATGTGAGTTTTAGACAAGTGGTTTGAATGCTTGATGCCTGTTTTCCTCATCAATTTAACTTGTAAGATCTTTGTGGCAGGGACTGTTTCTTTTTATGTTTTCTGTGAAATGTTAGCACCCTAAGGGGTGTTGCAAAATCGGGATAATATCCATCTTTGTAAAGAACATTGAGACCCCTGGATAAAAAGAAAAGTGCTGTCTAAATATCACCTATTATCATCAATAAGAGTGGCTGGGAACTCTTGCTGATCTATCTCATTCTAAGATGTTCAGATAAAGGTGAGAGAGCCCATGGTTAGGTGTACAGACTTTTTTACTTAGTGTTTTTAACACCCCTTTGCTACAGATCTCACCAAACATACTGAAAATTGGTTGTTTTTTTTTAATTTCATGCAGGCATGGAAAACGAACTGTAATCAATTCAGAAGATGTGAAGCTTTTGGCCAGGAGGAGCAACTCTTTGGTGAGATTAACACCTTTCCCTCCCTCTCCCCTCCCCCCATTTTATTCCTAATAAATTACATGAATATTCCCAGGAGCATCTGCATCAAAACAATAGGTGGTGAAATTAACAACTGCTGTTAAATTATAACCCAGAAAAAGATATGGATGGTGGGCTGGCAAGACCAATCTCCCAACCAGCATCCTTGGCGATCAGTTTGATTTCTTTTTCATCCTGCTCTAGTTTTTGACATTTCTTCCTCAGTATAGTAGCACAGATCTGATTACAGCTGGAGCATCAGCCATGTTCTAGATACAGCAAAGCTGATGAGGCTCCAGGTACAGAACATAACCCCCAATGAACATGTTACGATATCTTCAGACTTGGAAAGAGATTCTTTTGTTTTTTCTGTCGTCATGTTTTTGAGTTTCGGGTCAGGGAAAACTTGTCAAAGCTGCTAAATGACCTAACGCATCAGTGAAGTGGAGACTATTCTTCCCAGATTTCTGTAAATATTCTGTCATATGATGGCCTGTATGAGATCCAATGTCCATTCCACATAACTTAGCTGTTACATGTAACAGCTATCCTGGTAAGCATCTAAACTTCATCAGGAAGAGAACATAAATCCTTCACATTAGAACAAGTATTTGTTAAGCACCAACAGTGTGTTTGGCACGGCACAGAAACCAAAGATACAGTCCTTGTTCTGAGGAGTTTACAATCTAAACAGGTACTTCTGTGCAAGCTTGTACACTTTTCTGCAAGCATGCCTCAGCTGCTAATTTTAGCCTTATCTGGGTAATTCTTTCCTTCCATGTGGAACATGTGACACAAGTCCATCTCAGAAGAATTGGTGAGGATTGGAGCTTCATTTTATATTCCTAACTACCAGATGCAGTATAACTTAATTGGGTGTGGAGTGTCTGTGGGGAGAAACAAGATTATTGTGCTCTTTCCATACTGGAAGCACAACTGTGCTAACTACAAATCTGTGTAAACATAGCTGTTACTGTGTGCTAGTCAGGGAACAGGGTACAACATCGAAGCCAAGGCCCTGATCCAGCACTGGGATCTCGGCTCTCTAAGACGTTTCTACAGAAATCCAACTGAGAATGAAGGTTTTATCCAAAAAATAAGACAGCTGGTGCCTGGCCCTACTGGTGTGTGGAATGTTTCTGTCTGTAGACAGGAAGTTGGCCAGCTTGTTTTTCTTAGGGTGTGTGAACAAGCTGAGACCCCAGCAGATGACTGATTACTTCTCTGTTGTTAGCTAAGGTATATCACCCAGAAGAGTGAAGAGCTTGCATTGAATAATCTGGAACAAAAGGAAAGGAAGAAGAAGAAGTCCAGCGCAGCAAAAGGAAGAAGAACCTCTGATGAGCAGGTGGAGGCTGCTATGGCTGAGAGTGAGGATTCCAACATGGCGTGATCTTCCTCTCAAACCACTTCTTTGCTTGCTCTCTGCTTTGAAACATGGAGCAGTAAGGATCTAATACTATGTTAGGGAAACAACAGCAGCCTATTTGTATGGGAACTCCATTGGGAGATGCCTTTGTGGGGTAGCTATAGCATTGAGTCCTTAGGTTTAGGTGAACATGATTAATATTTTAGTTCCATCTGCAAAAACAGGCATCAATACCAAAAGCTTTTTAGAAGTCATCAAAGGAAGTTTTACAAAGACAAGTATTGCCATAATATTTTAATGTTTTTCTATTTATATTTCCCAAAAGAGAATTTATTATTGAGTGCTTGAAACTCTAAAGCAAGGTATCCTTTACCTAGCCACATAAAAGAATCTAGAGAGTGTGAAGGGCTCTTTCGGGCAATCCTCCATGTCATTTGTGGTTGGCTTCTTCAAATTGCCAGTCTGAATTGTGATACTCCACACTTGTTGGTTGCTACTTTATTGAAGTGTATAAACATTTTTCAGCCATAACTCATGCTTGTCATTCTTTTTGGCTATTAAAGTAGATTTTCCTGCATCATTTTCCCAAGTGAAATTATTTGTGCGCAACACTCTCATTTTAATTAGGATGAACAAGCTGTACTTCAAGCCCTTGTGTTTAGATGAAATAGAAGATACTGACAACCTATCCTACAATTAGTTCATCTTCTCTACTGCTGCCAGACCTGGCTAAAGTCAAATGTAGCATTGGATTACTATTGGATGTGTCCTCAACCTTCTTTACTGGTGGATGGGATCTATGATTCAGGGTCACTTCTAAATAATTATTCTGATTCTAATATATATGGGGGATAAGACTGGCCTCTTTAGTAGCTTCTTTTTTGCCCTTTCCTGAACTTAGACTTATCTTGTGCTGCTCAGTCATCCTGAGCTGTTCCCAGTTAGCACTTTGCCTTATGGACTTTCTCAGCTTAATGAACCTGTGTCTATTTGAACATGTGATGCAGTTGCAAAAAAGATTAATATCATTCAGGGATATATTAAGACGAATGTCATATGTAACACCTGGGAGGTAATTGTCCCATTCTGCTTATCCCTGGTGAGGCCTCAGCTGGATAACTTGTCCGATTCTGAGTGCCACACTTTAGGAAAGAGGTGGATAAATTGGAGAGAATTCAGAGGACAGCAACAAAAATGATAAAAGGTTTAGAAAAACTAACTTATGAGGAAAGGTTAAAAAAACTGGGCATGTTTAGTCTTGAGAAAAGGAGACTGAGTAGAGACCTGATAAGTGTTCAGATATTTTAAGGGCTGTTATAAAGAGGACAACGATCAGTTGTTTTCCATGTCCACTAAAGGTAGGACAAGAAGTAATGGGCTTAATCTGCAGCAAGGGAGATTTAGGTTAGGTATTTGGAAAAACTTTCTAACTCTAAGGGTAGGTAAGCTCTGGAATAGGCTTTCAAGGGAGATTGTGGAATCCCCATCATTGGAGGGTTTTAAGAACAGGTTGACAAACACCTGTCAGGATCTAGGTTTACTTGGTCTTGCCGCAGTGCAGGGGGCTGGACTTGGTGACCTCCCTTCCAGCCCTACAATTCTATTATTTCAAAACTCCTATATAACAGTAAATGAAATGAATCCTTGGGCTTCTACCACTGAATATACCAATCAGATGCCTCTCCCAAATTAACAAATACCTCGTTTCCCTGTCATGTTTTTGTGGGAAGAGGATATATGCTCAAATATTTGTCTGGATGAGTTATATCGCCATAAGACTTTCTTTCCAGGGAAAAAATGACATTCACAGTGGAGTATCAGGGGGTAGCCGTGTTAGTCTGTATCTACAAAAACAACAAGGAGTCTGGTGGCACCTTAAAGACTAACAGATTTATTTGGGCATAAGCTTTCGTGAGTAAAAACCTCACTTCTTCGGATGCATTCTCTGTGCCCCTCTGTTCTAGCTAAGACTGAGTGTTGAGCTTCCACACAAGTTTTGTTCCCCAAAGGTCCCTACAGTCCCCAGTGAACTTTGAAATAGCAGCTTGAATCCCATACCAAGGCTCCCTCTCTTCTGAGCTTCAGTGCTGCTTCCAAAGCAACCAGCAGGGGATCACTATCTAGCTGAGTGTGACACCTCCATATCATTGTCACCTTCAGAGAGGCTGGGAAATGGGGGTTATGTCTGAAAATTAAACTGGAGTCTCAGGAGTCATAGTGGTGCAGAGCAGTACCCACTATACCAGACAACCAGATCAGAAATATTTGGAATTCTGAAACATGTGACTGGTTGATTATGACCCCAAGTCCCTGCTGGTTATATCCTTAAGAACATTTGTGCCATTGACATTGTTCAATCTTTTCATCATTTGGGTCCTCCTACTACTCCA
Source organism: Malaclemys terrapin pileata (assembly GCF_027887155.1). NCBI lineage: Eukaryota > Metazoa > Chordata > Testudines > Emydidae > Malaclemys > Malaclemys terrapin. The sequence continues at coordinate 12,061,279 of NC_071523.1, read as the reverse complement.
TGTGATATTTAATTTATTCTCTTTTAAAATCAGATTATTTAATTAGCCATTCTGGGAACGAGGCTATAAAATAAAGTCCATAGAAGTGTCTAATGTTGAGGCTGATCTGCCATTTGATACTGTCTACTCCACAGAACTTCTGGTGCTGTGTGAATTTGTTTCTATATAAGCTGTGAAAGACTTCAGCTGTTGAAGTTTTGGGTGCACCTGACTCCATGAGGAGTGAGTCTCTTTAAACTACTATTTCAGATGGCACTCAGCATGGAGTTCTCTATAACTGCTTCTTAGCATTATGGCAACTGAGACAGTGTTGCCAACACCTGTGATATTTGGTGTTTTTCATAAAGCCTGAGCTCCTGGAGTCATGTAATCTCATAAGAATCTGTTTTAATTAGAAAAAAAAAAAGCCCCCATGGTGGTGGAAAAAAGCTTGAAAATATGACCACATGTACCCTAAAGACTCAGAAACTAGAAGGCAAATATAAAGAACCCCAAATCTTTTTTTTGAAATAAACATGACTCATGATTTTTGAATGCTCAGAGTTGGCAAGACTGCAGAGATAGGATAATATTTTTAGAATTATGATCCAAAAGTAGCATAGCAAAGACTAATGATTAGAGAAGAGGCTTCAGAATCTGGATTTCTAAAATCTCTTCCCAGTTTTGATATTGTCTTGCCATGTGATTCTGTGCAACCTTTCTCAGCTTTAGTTTTACCATCTCTAGAAAGGGGATAATCATCCATCATTATAGGAATGAGCACAGAATTTAAGAGCCAGGAATGACTATTATTTCCTTCCCTAATATTACTCTCCCATCTAAATTAAAGAATTAACTGTTCCTAATTGAACAAAGGGGTGGGGGGAGGAGAATAGACCCATGTTGATTAGTGTTCTGAACTATTCCACATTAGCACTCTTCTAAACGGTGTCAATGTTCTCTGGGTACATCTCCCGCAGTTCCTGGCGAGGCCCGCAGAAACAACAGATTCTGAAAAGGCTGTAGTGCCCTGTGACAGTAGGCAGAAGATTATGGGTACTATTTTAGTGCTATCCACACTAGCACTTATATTGTGCAGACTACACTGGTATTTAGTTCTGCTGAAAGCAAGCCTAATTAATCCAGCTATATTTAGTAGGCATGTAAACCATTTGGAGCACTAGGTGGACATTAAGCATGTTGCGGGGGTTCCAGGCATAGCACAGAAATTTTCTCTACCGTAGGCAAAGCTCTAGAGGTCCTGCGTCCCCAGAGTATACGCCTCTTATAATGGCCTGGGAGGGAGAAATAATTCATTCTACACAGCTGCCCTCCCTGGAAACTCCTGCGCTCTGGGCCGATTCATGCCTTCCTCGAGGCAGAAGGTTAACCCTTTCCTTGCCAGCTGCTGGACAGAGCCTATACACCTTATGACTGGTGGCAGCTATTTAGTTAATATTGGTAAATCTCTTTAAAATGCAAACTATTAAGTATAAAATTTAAATATGTTGGATACATTCACAAACCAAAAGACCAGTATGCCTTCAGCTCTGTCTTCTAGCTCCAAATTACTGCTAGGACTCCTTGATCCAAATTATACTCAGTCTGTCAAAGGTTCCAACTATTGCTGTGTTGGGTTGGGGTGCGGTGCAGGAAAGAAATTGAATCTTAGAGGCTCGTATGCTCACCCAGAGAACTTCAGGCGGATCCAAACTGCATCCTTCCCCCTTTAGATGCTCTCTGTGGATCCCTAGCATTTTAAAGATTTCATTCCAGCTGGCTGTTAACATCTTCTTCAAAGGACTGTCGTGATGCTACTGCTCACTTCTGTGAAGGGAATGTGGAAGCCTTTGAAAGTGATATAGCTACACTTCACAACACTAAGATCAAAAACAGCTCAGTTGTTTATATTAATTGTAAGTGATCTCAAACTCGTTTTAAACAAAGCAAGGCTTCTCTGATAGACCCTCCAGCAGCGCTGTATCCATTCCCAAGGTTTCTGGTCCCTTTGAAGAGGGTTGAGTCTGCAGCCATGGTCCTAGGAAGACAAACCACCATTGAGGCTAGGTGGGCAACTCAGGACATGTCACTCCATGAGGATATTCAGCCAGGGCAGCTTCTTTCTGACTAGGTGACCAGAAGGAAGAAAAAACTTCCAGGATGTAGTTTGATCAGATGCATTGATTAAATTTTTGAAACCCATGACTTCAGTGGGTTGCTGCAGTGGAGGATTCTTGGCCATGTTCGAGCTTAAACGTTGATCATTCAGGATAGCATAAGGCGCAATGCTTCTGCTTTTAAATTGACTCTCTGCAGCCTCTCCTCCCATCACCAAACCCATGCACAAAATCCACAATCATGAATCATTTGCAGCTAAATCACCCTATTTTGTACTCAAGCCTGCCTGGTCATTATAGGAATAATGGTGAGGAAATTATGGGTTTTTTTTTTTTTTTAGCAAACAGAATGCATATGCAGCTTAAATTAACAGCGAATTCATACTTAATAGCAGCGCAATCCAGAAGCTCTAATTAAGGGTTAAATCCAAACAATGTATTATTGGGAAGTTAATTGCTCTTTGTTTTTTCGTGTGAAAAGGGGGGGCTGCTGAAATATAAAAATAATTGAGCTGGAAGTTTTGCTCCTGCCCAAAGGAAAAAAAGATAACTTGCAAGGCAGGGAAGTAGCTTGTTGCAGAGCTCTATCAGGCAGTATTCCACATGCATCCACCACTCTGCCTGTTTCTTCTGCTGACTTCTGTCTCCTGGATGATGGGGGCTGCTGCACGTCCAGTACAGGAAAGACACATATTGAAAGACAGCAAGGTAAGCTGAGAATGGATACAAAACCATTATGTCTATAATGCTTGTTATTCGCTCTTCTTTTTACTGTACCCAGGTGAACAACAGTTCATCATCTGGGGCCACAGGGTACTCAAATTGCCAGGATCTAATAACCGGAGAAGCTAAGGCATTAGTTTGTTGCAGTTCCCCGTTTTTCTGCTCTGTGCCCTCTATTTCCTCCTCTTGTTTATCCCACTCCTTACTTTAGTGGGGATTTGGTACTTCCTCAGAGGCTGACCTGCCTTTAAAAGCATAAACTTTTGGTAGTACAATAACTGCCTTGTTTGTACCATTTTGTTTGTACATCATTTAGATGAGACCTTCAACATTGGGGTCCTGTCTGTGCTCCCCTGACATTAAAGTCCTAGGGAAATTCAATAGGCATAATGGCTTGACCAGTTGTCCCTGACCAAAAATTCCCCCTTTCCCCTCCCTAGCATACACATACAATCATTATGTCAGTTGGCTGCTGTTTCCTCCACCCCAGAAATGGTCGCAACTCAATGGAGCTGCAGTTTGTTGAAGTGCGTTAGCATTTTTCATTATAAATGATCCTATCTTGCCGTAAGAGATTTGTCAGCCCCAGACAGGGAACTCGGCTCTGAACTGAATACTTCAATAACATAATGGCCTAGTCACTTAGCTGCCTATATGTGTCTACACTAAAAAAGTGCCTTAATTTATAAAGATAATTGAATGCTTTTACTGGTTTCTAAAAAATGTCATTAAATTAGCCATTTAAAGAGTTTTCAGCTTTAAGTGTTTGATTTACTGTACTCTTTTGAAAAAGATCCAAGAACCAGTACATAAACTTGACCATTAAAAAAGGATTTTTCATTGAAATTATAGAATGAGCTACAGCATTGTAGTTTGGTAGTTTATTAGCTGATAGCTCTTGACATTTTTTTGGTGGGACTTTTAAAGGATGTTGAAGACAGTAACAGAATTTTAAAAGGACACAGATTAAAAGTAATGCTTCTGTCTTTTATACCTGCTGTGGCAAGTAACATTAAGACTACTGTTAATTGAAATCTTAAGAGGGGAAAAAGTCAGTTTTTACTATGTATGCAGTTTCCATTTCTTTTATATAAGCAGCTTGTTTGCCTGGGTCTTGTGCAATAGGGAAAAGAAAATAATTTTAAAACAAAAAGTAAGATGATTTTATGACCAAAGAAATTGGCAGGTGCAGTATCTTTTAGTTCTTAATACCTGACTAGATTTCCAGTTGATGGTGTTCCTTTAAGATGCCTAAGCTATCATCATGGCCCTGGGAACAGCTCTACCCCTCCATATGAAAACTGAATGATTGTGTTAACTTAAAGATAATATTGTGACCAGCAACCGCTCTTTTCAAATGAGGAATTCAATGTTTTATGAACATTAAGTATCCCCCTAATGTCTCACTGCTGGACTCAGAGCATGCAAAAAAAGTACCGGTAATTGGGAAATCATGATTTTACCCGCTGCTAGCTTGCCCCAGTGTTGCTGAAATACATTCATAGAAACAGTGGGCAACTGTTGTTGGGAGTACAGACATAGATGCTATGTGACCTTCTCTGTGACAGGATGTCCCTTTCAGCCACACTTTAGGCTGCCCTCGCTCACTTGGAGGAAGGGTTTCTCCCCCTAAGATAAATAATTCTTTCTTTTTTTACAAGTACTGGCAGGAACTGACAGATGTAAAGAGAAGGACCTTGCTCACTTTCCTCTCTGCACTGGCTGACTGGATATCCCAGATGGAGGATGCATCCCTGATGGAGGAGGTGGTAGAGCTGGCCAACCGGCAAGAGAGGTCTGCCTTTCATCAACCTCGAGCATGGGAAAAGTCCCCCTGCAGGAACTTCTTCTGGAAGACTTTCTCCTCCTGCTAACAAAATAGCTTCCTGAAGATCTATTTTAGAGTGGCTTTAGCAACAGCTGCCTCAATCAGGATGAATATTAGCAGTGACTGCTTTTCTGTGAACAAATACTGTCTCTTTGTAATAAGTGTGATTAGACTCTCTCTCCCCATCCTCATACTCTAATAAAAATTGAATAAAACTGTGTAGACAAAAATAATTCTATGATTGAAATGGAGCGCAAACATAAAGACTGAGCTTCTTGAAAAGTACTAAGTTGTTACTATTTGCGCTACAGTTCAGATAAAAGGCTGAATGTCAACTGCCCAACAACGTTTGGTCTGATCCTGCAGTTCTCATTTTCCCAAAATCCTCTAAGGGGAGGAGGGACTGCAGGAGCAGGTTTAATAAATAGTTACAATGGCATTATCTATAGTGGAGCTGCAAGGATCATGCTATTTTTTTATTTTTGTTCCTTAGGTTTTCATACCATTATCTGGTACAACCTCCTACTTTATACTACATCACTGTAGAGCTTGCTCTGGGAAAGACTTTTCATTTCTCTTAAAGTTTTTTTTTGGAAGACCTAGTTTGTGTTGTTTTTTTTTTTTTTTTTCCTATCATCTGCACCTGTATCTTTCTTTAATGCTGTTACAACTACCAGTAGTTTGCTTTTTGTGTCAACATTAACCTATACATGAGAGATGCATTACTGTTTAGTATAAATTAAAAGTAAGCTTAATAGATTCCAAGGCACGATGGGACTATTGTGATCACCTAGTTTGACCTCCTGTATAACCCAGGCCATAGAATTTTCCCAAATAATTCCTACAGCGTATCTTTCAGTTAAAAACATCCAATCTTGATTTAAAAATGGTCAATGATGGAGAATCCACCACTTGGTAAATTGTTCCAATGATCAAGTACTCAATTTAAAAAATTTACACCTTGTTTCTAGTCTGAATTTGTCTAGCTTCAACTTCCACCCATTGGATCATTTTATACATTTCTCTGCTAGAATGCAGAGCTAATATTTGTTCCCCATGTAGATTCTTATAGACTGTAATTACAGGTCTGTCTCATCTTACACGGGGTTTCCGTTCCGTGGTTAGCGCGTAAAGCGAAAACCACGTATAGCAAAATTCCATTGAGTTCAATGGCAGGCGAAATCGCCCGCACTACAGGTATAGTATTAAAATTGTTATTTTTCTCTTTTGTTTTTGCCGACTGCGTAAAGTTGAAATCGCACATGTTAAATGCGTGTTAAGATGCGACAGACCTGTAAATCACCCCTTAATCTTCTTTAAACTAAATAATTGAGCTCCTTGAGTCCATCACTATAAGATGTTTTCTAATCCTTTCATCATTCTCATGGCTCTTCTCTGAACCCTCTTCAATATATTAACATCTTTCTTGAATTATGGGCACCAGAATTGGGGCAGTATTCCAGCAGCAGTCACATCAGTGCTAAATACAGCAGTGAAATAACCTCTACTCCTACTTGATTCCCCTGTTTATGTAGCCCAGTTATCACTTTAGCTCTTGTGGTCACAGCATCACATTGGGAGCTCATATTCATCTGATTATCCACTACAATCCCCAAATCTTTTTCTGTCACTGGTTCCCAGGATAGAGTCCTGCATCATGTAAGTATGGTGTACATTGTTTGTTCCTAGACATACAGTTAAGCCATATTACAGTGCATATTGTTTGCTTGTACCCAGTTTACCAAGAGATCCAGCTCACTCTAAATCAGTGACCTGTCCTCTTTGTTATTTACCACTCACCCAGTTTTTGGGTCATCTACAAACTTTCTCAGTCATGATTTTTTTTCCCCCAGGTTACTGATAAAAATATTAAATAGCATAGGGCCAAAAATGAAGCCCTGTGGGACCCCACTTCTATGATTCCCTGTTTACAATTACATTTTTGAGACCTATCTACCAATAATGTTTACCATATTAATTTTCTAACATTCTAGGTTTTTTTAAATCAAAATGTTGGGCAATGCCTCTTCAAATGCCTTACAGCAGTCTAAATATATTACAGCAATACTAATTACCTTTATCAACCAAACTTGAATTTCAAACTTAAGCAGGGCAAACATCTGGGAGTGTTTTAAATGCTAGATGAATAAGAAAAATAGGTCCAAAACATCTGGAAAATCTGAATAAGCTGCAGTTATTTTGTGTCTGTATCAGGTGAAGTGTTTTGTCTTAGATTAAGTGTGAGTCTAATTGTTACCTTGTTTGTAGGACGCAGCCATAACTGTTTTTTTAGAGTACTCTGGAAGTCATGCTGTGGTGGGTCTATAGTCAATAAGTTAAGTTCTGAGAAATCAGATGTGTTTATATGGAACCATAATTTTACATAGAGCTTTATAGATTTAAGGAGCCCTGCCCATAGCACAGCATAAAACAGTATATAGGGTGGAAAGCAATTCAAGACCTCTATCGTCTTTTTTTTTAAATCTAGAGTGGGGAAAAACTAGATAGAACTCAATACTGCAGCCCTACTAAAAATAGAGCAGTGTGGCCTCCGTTACTTAATAGCTAAAAGGACCTAGTGCAATCTGCAAGTGAGTTAGACAGCGCACTCCTAACAGATAGAGGATAGCACATTTCATACTTAAAATGGCATGCATTAAATTTATAATATGAAAGATAACTATAAAGAGCAACTTTTGTTTCTCTTATATAAATGGGGGCCAACAGGATTTTCAAACTGGGTTGAACTTTTGCTTGCTAAGTTTCAGCTTTGCGTGAATTGTACCCCTCAGAAAATAAGGCTTTAGAATGAAAAAGCAGCAAGCCTTCAACTGTTCTTTGCCCAGTAGGAGAATCAGTAAACTGAAAAAGCATGGTGCTGGCTGGTCTAGTTCATTGCTGAATTTGTACTGAAGAGTAAATTATTTTTACACAGTTGAATAAGGCATGGCTTTGCCTGAGTAGTATATCAGATGCATATGTTCTATCCTGAATGAACATTCAGTACAGCTATTATGGCAGCCTACAACAGGAAAAAACTCCATCTACTGTGGCAGGAAAATTGCTTACAGTGTGAGAAGGTAGATAAGTACTGTGATAAACAATTGTTTTCCCTGTCCAACTCAGGGACACATATTGTTCCATTGTAAAAGAAAAGGGCAGTTCAGGCCAAGAGTGAGCTTTATTTCATAGAGATAAGACAGCACTTCAGTAGATACTTGGCAATCGGATCCCATGTTTAAGTCTAGGTAATACCTTTCAATTAGAAAGATGTAAGTGACACCCTTAACTCAGATCTAGTCCTAATTAAGATTCAGCATAGTTTTGTAGGAAATAAAAGTTAAACTTAGTTTTCCTATAAGAGAGCAGATTTTTGCTCAAGTTACATCAGAGGCACTAGAACTGTTTCATTATTATGTTCATTATCACTATAGTAAACATTGTAGTTATAGCACATTCATTAAAAGCTAGATTGCAACATCTGTACACAAGGGGCATATCTGAATATTCAGCTTTGCTATACATTAAGTGACTTATCTACTCCACTGCTTAACCTAATGTTAAATTAATGGGTTTTGCAGTGTTGGAAATACTGTATAATTGTGTATATTAAACATTCACTGCCTCTTTTTTAAATGCTTCAGCATTTTTATCTTTTGCTCTCCTAGGACAGAACTATCAATAGAACAGAGAATGTATGTGCTAATGCATTGTTACCAACGTTAATGTGGGTCAAAGCCAAATGGCACCTTTGGGAAGACTAATTGCCACAAACGCTACAATTTAAAAAAAAAAATCTGAGACAACAAGCCCCCTTGGTGCTTGGGTGATATCAGGGTGCTTCCAATAATTAGACTGTCATGTTCTTGGAGATATACAACAAGCCAGGCAGCATGTGCGAGCATCACAAACAGCCTAATAGTATAATAAGCTTTTAATATTAAAATTCTCCATTAAAAAAGTGTTTCAAATGATTTAAAAAAAATAGGCCAGTCAATAAAAACAGTGTCATGATGTTGTATAAAAGATAGGAATATAGACAGGCCCAAATATGAAGTTTGCTCCCTGAAGCCCCTTAAAAACCAAGCATTTTAATTTTCAGCATGCTTTACAAATATCAGTTCTCACTCTCCTCCCACAGGGGGAGGTAGTAGCATGTGGAAATAATGGCACAAAGGTTAAAATATGATTTGGTCAGTCACATAGCACGAGATTATCAGAACCAGGATTTGAATCTGAAGTCCCTGGATCCCAGACTGGTTCTGAGTCAATGCCACATAAAGTGGTAGCTGGAAAAACTCTGCACACTGGCAGTATGACTACACCAAACTAATAAACCTCAGCAGGAACAGGCACTGAGAACACTTCATCTCTCACTATTGCATTCTGTTTAGAAATTAATCTGAAGAGAATGTGCTTAGTCTGCACTTTCCTGTGCAGCCTCAGAATTTGGTGTGGAAACCTTCATGCTCACACAGCAGTCTTCAAAGTGCCCTCTAACTTGGGCCTTGTCTATACTTGAAAGGGTTTGCCAGTATATGGGTAGAGGAAACCCACAAATACCCAAGTGGAGATGCAGCTTATGCTAGCAAAAGTTCTCTTGCTTAAACCAGTTACCTGAATGGAGTCAGCTATACCTCTAAAAGAATTCTTTTGCTAGTAGAAATACACCTACAGTAGGCCCTTTGATTGTACAACTACGTTGGTTAGGGGTGTGATTTCCCCCCCTCCACCCTCCTACCTGACATAGGTATGCTAGTAAAACTTAAGTGTACACCAAGGCTTAGCCTCACAATACCCCTCTGAGTAAGTAACTCCCCACATCTGAAAGATAAGGGGTGGGGGTGGGGGGAGACAAGTAAGATGCCTGAGGCCACAGAGAGGGTTAGTCAGGATTAGAACTGAAGAGCACCTGGCTCCCAGTCCTGCATTCAAAATATCTCTCTCTAATGTAGCATTTAGCAGGACACTAGTTGTGTTTACGGAAGTTATTTGACAAGAACCACTACTCTGGAAAAAAAATAAAGCCTTTGGTTACATGAAATCCTAGACTCTCACTAGAGGGATTAAACCTGTCTGTTAACAACACAGAGGCAGAGACAAGCCCAGTTTTTAGTTGTCTAGAGGCACAGCATAGTATGACCAGCAAACTGGTACTTGGGGAATTTAACACGCCGTTTGCTTGTGTTGGCTCTAATACACAAGAGACCCATGTTTCCTTGACATTTAAAGTCTCTTACTTCTTGCGTTTTGAACTCAACCAGTCTCCCCAGGGCAGCTTTTTCTTGCCCTTTGATATACTCCTCAGGGAGTGTAGAGCCTGCACTTGCTGTAGGCGCCTGGAGAGCTCCTGATCACAGGCCTGCTGGAGAGCTTCAGTCTTCTGCTTATCCCAGCTCAGTGCCAGAGCCAAGGCTTCTGTGTCTTCCTTGAAAACCAGCTGTGAAAGAAAAAGTTGGACACGCTAATCCTCAGTACCCCACACCTTGTCTTTTACAACAGCCAGAATTTCCTCTAGTGGTACACTCCTCCTGAACTGAACCCTCTTCCCCCTCCCAGTAAAAATAGGTGGATCCATGAGAGAACTGCTGAAACACTAGCAAATGATTTGGTATATTTAATTAAGACCAAAAACTCACTGGGGTCTAACACATTTATCCTTGAGCTTCACAATTCTCTCACTTAAAGTTTCTACCTTTCAAGCCTAATTTGTTTTTAATTCTACTTGGCATCTGGAAGTTAGGAGCTGGAAAGGTCCAGCAGGTGCCTGAATGACTTAACTCCAGCCAAACAAAATCAATACATTTTCATTCCCTTAGTCTACAGTAGAAAGAAGCAAACAAGGAAGTCACTGGTCCTTGCAATCAAGATGAAAACTTCAGGATGAGAGGCAATTGTAGAAATCTTCACCTTTCCAAGATAGGGGTTTATTTACATTGTTTTTCTGTTTTACTGGGACCTTTATGCTGGCCTGGTAATAAATAATAATAATAAAAAAAAAAAAGATACTGCTAAATGCAGATTTGCATTCAAAGAGCTAGCTCGTAAAACAGTCTTAGTTTGACCTCTGGGTGGCCATTTCCTATGAATAGTTGACAAAGCTCACAACAAGTTCCCATGATGGGTTTCTTTCAGGGGAGAAGGGTATTTGAGTAATTGTACTGCTTGGGAAAAAGACAAGGTGATACCACAGGGAAGCTCCAGGCATGGAGGAAGCATATGCTGTGGCAAGGTTCCACAATGCTGTGATTTTGAACAAAAGATAACCATGATGTAATGGGGTTTAATAAAGTGGAGAGAAATAAGACTAAATATCATTATCTTTGTGCCTTAAACTAGAGTAACAGTTGGGTCTCCAGAGGTGAAAGGGCAGTTTTCCCCACATCCCGTCTCTCCACAGGGCGATGCCAGTCAGCCTGTCTAGAACAGGGTGAAGACCAAAGTTACCAACCTCTAGATCCTGACTGTCTAAGCTGAGTTCTGGGGCACGTTTCTCTTTCAGTGCAGCAAGGATCTCGCTACTGAGCGATCTTTTGGTGGAGGCACCTGCATTGCTGCTATCAGTGTCGACTACATTCATCTCCTCCCTGGGTGCAGCGTCAGGTTCTGAAAAGTAGCAGGGAGACAGTGTTTAACATTACCCAGCAGCATGAACACAAGTGGAGGGCTGGGAATGCGGTTTGCACCAACTACTGCAGCATCACCACAAGCTCCTTCACAGCAGCAATGGCTCATAGAGCTTTCTCATTTCCCCTCCCCTTTCATCCCTTTCAGATGTCTCTGGAAAGTTGCTCATGCACCTTACCTGATGCCTTGATTAAAATGCTGCCTTCATTCTTCAAGGCCTTCATGTAGAGTTCCAGGAGCTGTTTGGATTGGCGTTCTTCCTCTCGTCTGTCCAGCGCCTGCTGCAGGGTGTCCTGTAACATCTGGGTTTTTGGTTGATTTTGGGAAAGCTCATGGGCCAAGTCTGAACATGGTACATCAATGAGAACCTAAACGAAACAGTGGAGTCCTGCTACATGGAATGATTTAGGAAAGCCTCATTTTGATTGTTCTATCGGACTGACTACAACAGAGCTGTAAAGATGGCATACCTCCCAAGTCACATGTACGGAGAAACAAAATCTCAATCTTGCAAGGATACAGAAAGTTTTATTAAGCATTTCCAAGTCAAGTCAGCCAGGTTATAAGTGGTTTTAACTAGCACTCCCACAAGCCAAAGTTCTTTACCTGCAGTCAAAGGGCCCTCAGAAAGGTGTGAAATTATCGCCTACTTTTGGAACAACACAGAGAAATTCTAACAAAATTCTACAGTGAAAACCCTACTGATCAGTTTGAATGAGACATGCCAACACCAACAGGGACTGGCTTTTGGAAAGTAACTTTTGAACCAGACTGCTGAACGCATACTACAAGTGACAATCATTAAGACCAAATCCTGTTATGTGCAGATGTTAAGGGGCAGGAAGAGTTCTGGCATGCAGCTGATCATTTTCTTGGAACCAATACTCAAGTCTTCTAAACCCCTCCAAAGACCAAAGTGCAAGACAAACAAAAAGGACAGGTGTAGTTGGAGGCCAGGATGCAAACCCTATAGGAAGGAACTAAGAGCTTAGTGAGGAATGAGAAAACATGTGGGATGAAAGATGAATCAGTCTATGTCTGAGAACCAGAAAAAGTAGGGATACAGCATCAATATGGGAGAGAAGATAGAAAAGATGAGAGTCAGCGTGGAGAGGAGGGATGCTGGATCAAGTGAGCGACGAAATGGAGAACAGACAGTATGTTGTGTGTGTAAAAGAATGATTTACACAGTGTCATTTTTAAAAGCCTATTCATTCCATTGGGAGAATATTTCCCTAAGAGCAGAACTTCATTCCTGCACCAGAGCCAAGTCAACAGTATTTGAATTTGGCCCAACTGATGCATTTTCCTTTCCTAAGATTTCACCTTCTCCCCTCTAGTGAGGAAACTGAAAAAAGGAGAGAAGTGTGATATATGGGTTCTCACTATACCTGGAGGTCTTCCTCAGACATCAAAATGATGCTGGACAGGTCATCCTTCAGCTGTCTTGCCAGATGCTTCCACTTCTCTTCACCACTATCCACTTCATCTATGGACTCCCTTGAGAGCCAGGCTGTGCCCCCATCTGACACATGAAAAATGATCACAGTCATAAGAGTGGAAAAACTCATGGTTGCAAAGATCACAACAACAAAATCTAAACAGCCCTTACTGAGGGGCTGTATGGACAAAGCTCCTGAACAGGAGATAGATGTGGTAAATTAAAAAGCTTCTAAGCTTTGAGCTATTGGGGTTTTCTTATCTCAGAGTTGGAATCACAGCTATGAAATCTACACTAGAATTAGAGTGTATTCAAAATGTTGCTTCCAGGAAATAATCATTAGCCTTTTGGACTCAGCCTCTTGCACTGACCTGTCTGTGTGACTGATTAGAGGGAGAATGGGGTGTTTAACATTTAAAGTATTTTTTAAAATTCTCTTTTCATGGTGTCTATGTCAAGAATTCCTGTGAAGAAAGAATAGTCCCTCAGACCTCCTCTTAATCTTGGCTGCTATTCTCCCCACCCCTTAATTATCATCATCACCTGCCCTTTCCTCAGTTTTCAGCACAAGTGAGTTTCTGTAAGTGAATAGGAGGGTGAAGGACCAATATCACCATGTCCGTAATACTTGTTCCTCTCAAGCCTGAGGAGAGGGAGTGCAGAGGTGGTAACTTAAACTAGGCCTCCAGCAGAGTCATCAGTCCATCTTCAGTGGAGGTCTTGGTGTCTGGAAAGTTAAGACATAAGTGTGGCATTACGCCCCATATTCTTCATAGTAATATTATGATGATATGAGTATGGCATAATTATGATGTATTTTGTACAAGATATCATGTGAGATATCATTGGAAAGGTTATGATTTACTGAATACGATTAGGCTACGTGTATGCATGTATCATTTTGGGAACTGAAGTTAGGAATATTGTCTATACATCTATTACAAATGTGTTTATACCTGGAGAACACCCATTAGACAGAATGCAATCAGTGTAGCTGGCTCACTGGGAAGGGCAGTTAGGAAAAACAACAGGTCTTTGAAGATGCTAATCTCCCACCTTCCTGGGAAGTCTTCCTGGGGATTCTGAGTTATGGCTGCAGGGACACGTAACCAAGTCATTTGGTACTGGACTCAATGATGATACCAGTGTTTTTCCACTGACTGGGATGGGAACCACACTGGGAGACAAAGGATTCCCGCCATATGCAAAAAATATTTAAGGTAGGGGAGTGACATCATCAGGGTTTGGTCATTCTTCATTGATTCCCCGTCCAAGAAAGAGGACTGCTGGAAACACCTGAGAACAAAAAGACTGGACTAGAGGAGAAGAGCTGAGCCCAGGCTAGAGGGTTCTCTGGCCTGTGAAAGGAATATCTGGAATTTTAAGCTGCAAGCAAGTACAGCCTGCTTTCAAGAATCTCTGCAATCTGACTAAAACAACATTTAGGGTGAGAATTTGCTACTTATAACCAGTTTCTTTAATATACTAAGCTTAGATTGCATGTTTGCTTTATTTGCTAGGTGATTTGCTTTGATCTGTTTGCTATCACTTAAAATCTATCTTTTGTAGTTAATAAACTTGCTTTTGTTTTGTTTAAAACCAGTGTGTGAAATCATAACTTGGGGCAGAAAGCTGTGTATATCCCTCTCCATACTGAAGGAGGGGGCAAATTTCATGAGCTTACACTGTACAGTTCTCTGTGCAGCACAAAACAGTACAATTTTGAGTTTACCCTCTGGGGGATGGGGTGCACTTGAGTATTGGGCAATTCCTTAGCTGAGTCATCCCATGCAGAGCTGATCACAGCAGCCTGTAAATTCTGCAGCTGGGTGTGTCCCTACCTGTATGTGTGCTTGTAAAGTGCAGTCTGAAGCCTGAGGGAGGGCTTGGCTGGCTTGCCTCACCAATACAATGTAAAGGGAGCCCAGGCTGGTGGGTCAGGCAGGCTCAGTGGACCCCAGTCCCAGGTGGCACCCCGAAGGGGGGGGGGGGAGAGGGCAACCCATCACAATAAGTTCCCCTCCAGCCCTGTACCTCTGCAGCTGCTGGTCCACTTTTCATTCCTGGCCAGTGCCACAAACTTGGTGTTGGGCGGTAAACACAGGAAGTAATCTTCATCATCCACAATGGTGCCATCCTCTGCCAGAACTAAGGTGATGGGCTCCCAGGCCTTGTCAATGGCCAGAATGTCACAGGCTACAGAAGATTAAGTGTTTTCATGAGGCAGAAGGAAGTGTGGCAAGGCAAAAACACTGTCCTTTATGTACATATGATAAACACAAATTTCCCTTGGGGCTACCGCTAGGATAGGTCAGTGACTGGGCTCTGTCCACATGCAGGTCCTGGACATCAACTCTTCACTGGTTTATGTTTACTAATTTGTCTCCATCAATCCAGATTTTTAATGCTGTTCCTGGTACAAGCTCAAAAAAATCCTCCTTTATAAGGCCAAATGTGGCCGAGCAGCCTAGAAACTACATTTTCACTTTTACATTTTCCAAATCTCCCTATCTTGACACTAGGACAGGTCCTCAATTTTAATCCTTTATCCTCCTGGTCTATGACATAAAAGGTGGTAAAGTCAGACATACAGACTCAAGGAGAAACAGGTGGGTGTAGAGAGGTTGGGCTGGAGCTCCCCCAGCCAGACCAGATAACACAAATATATAAAAATGCCTTGCCAACTACACTAGGTATCAAGGCTTGTCCAGCAATACACATCTATTGCTTGTCAACAGTTTTAAGTGACTGTAGTGTCTATCAGCACCTTGGCAGTTGAGGGGAACCCACAGGGGCAAGGAGACTTAAGAGATCAGAATATGCTCTTAGTCATTTATACTTGCATATGAAAGACAAACCCACATAGTCATTTTAAAGAAGAGCACAAGACAAGTACACACAGCCTGTATTCTCTGAAGGGAATAGTATAGATTTAGCCCAAACAATTTTCATCTCTAATGGAGCTTAAAAATCTTTAATGCAATTACAAAGCTTAACCTTTAACATGACATGAGCTGTATCTGAGAAGCATCTACAGTGATGCATGTGGGACCTGATAGCTCAGTGCCTCTGGGCATGTGGGAGATTTAACTCTGCCAGCCTCCTAGAACCTAAAGAAACCAGCAGTGGGGCTCTACACACACATCACTCATAAACCAGGCAGCTATTAATGCCAAGGATCACATTTCATGGGCAAAGTCTGGATTCAACAGTATTTAAAATTCATAATCTTAAAGCCATGCATTGAACGGATAGCTGCCCAGGAAAAGTTCCCAAGTGCAGCCCCTCACATATGTAGTATATGATGCCAAGGTGCTGATGCCCAACACCAGTTGTGGAGAGACCCCCAACAGGAAGCAGAATGGGCTAGTGTGGCACAGTGCCAGTTTCAGTACTGAAATAAAACAGTTTCCCAGCAGCCTACCCACGGTGCACAAAGGGAATCTCTACCTCAGTGGTACATCAACTCATCTAGATATTTGCTTAGTTTTACAACAGGCTGCATAAAAAGCACGAGTGAAGTCAGCACAAATTAAAATTTCGTGCAAACAATGACTTGTTTATACTGATCTATATACTAAACACAGAAATGTAAGTACAATATTTATATTCCAATTTATTTATTTTATAATTAGATGGTCAAAATGAGAATGCGAGCAATTTTTCAGTAATGTTTTGTGGCACTTTTGCATTTTTATGTCTGATTTTGTAAGCAAGTAGTTTTTAAGTGAGATGAAACTTGGGGGTACGCCAGACAAATCAGACTCCTGAAAGAGGTTCAGGAATTTGGAAAGGTTGAGAGCCACTGCTCTACCTAACCCCAGCACCCTCCCAGTCACATGGCACCTCCCTCACACCGTTTCCTGTGCCCTATTCCTCCCCACAATGCCAATGTGGGGTTGCCCAGCTGTGAAAAGAAGGGGCCACCACAACAGGAAGGGCTCACTGGAGTAATGTAGGCAGCACAGTATGATGGGGGAGAGGGGCTGAAACAAACATACCAGAGCCCCCAGCACACCCCACTCAGGCCCCAGCCGTCTTCCCAGACTCTCCCCCATTTACTGTTTCCCTGCCCCCCCCCACAGGCTACCCCTCCCCCCACCTACAGGAGCCCTCCCCCATCACCTAGATCCCCTCCCCCAGAGGATCCCTGCCCCGCTCCCCCTCACCCTTGCTCCGCAGCTCCCGCAGGCAGGAGGCCGCCACCCCGTGGTGCTCTTGCTGGCTCTTCCGCCGGATCAGGCACTGCTTCAGCGGAGAGACCCCCTCCCCGCTTCCGGGAGCCTCTCCCGCCATCTCCCCCGCCTAGCCTGGGGCTGAGGTGCAACGGTAGCTAAGCCGCTCCCCTAGTACCTTAGCCCAAAGACAAGCCCCAGCCCGGTGCATGCCGGACCTTGTAGTCCGGCTCCCAGAGCGCGGCTCTTCCACAGACCCAACCCCGGTGCACGCCGGGACACGTAGTTTTTTTACATATCAGCCTCGCAGCTACTGCCTAACGCGGCCGCACGCGCCCTCTCCCCCTGCATGCTGGGAAATGTAGTGCTTTCCCACCCGACCGGCCTACAACTCCCATCAGGCTATAAATAAAGATAAAATATATGTATAGCTCTGAGTATGCTTCTGTGAACACATGAGTGCATCAGTATAGCCCCAAGCCAGTGAAGGTACTCCCTGCACGTAGGACTAGGTCCTAGCTTTCCTCATGTGAGTTGTCCCATTGAAGTCAAGAAAATATAGAAAATATAGTTACTCACTCACATAAATGTTTGCAGGATCTGACCCATTATTTGTCCTGTTTAGCACCGAGCACACTTTTGGGAGCTATCAAAATAACATAATAATGAAAAAGAATTGTGTCTGTAAACCAAAACAATGAAATAATAGGCAATATGACACCACTGAAATCAATAAGAGTTTTCTCATGAACTTAAGCAGTGCAGAAGTGGACTTTTAAATCCCCTTTATCAAGCCTAATTAAAGGCCTGATCTTGTAGGATCACTCGCATTGGCAAGCTTATTGTTTTACTCATGAAAACAGTGCCATTGAAGTCAACTAACTAGACTAAGCAGGATTTGTTGCTGTACAATTTCACTTATTATTATTATTAATATTGATAGCTATGGCAATAAATGGGCTTTAAATCTTGCATGCTGATACAGGCAGATGAGGCCTCCGTCATTTTATAAGTTTTTTTAAATACATTGCGATTATAACATAATACACTAACTACGGAACACACTGTATATATAGCCATGAACTATAAATAAATAATATGCAAGCAATAGTGGGTAAATCAGTTGCTTTTAATTATGCTATGACCAAAAAATAACCTCAGAGCTAATAAGCAAATACATGAAAAATAACCTCACAGCTGAAACTGCTCACGACCGCCCCACAAGCTGTGCCCTGCGACGGAGACCGGACAGACTCATTGCAGGTAGGGGTCAAGGCAGCCCCCCAGGGCTGAGGCCTATCAGTTTATCGGAAAGTGACTGCTTCTGCCTGAGCTCGGGGCTGAGGTAGTTCCATCCATAGGGAAGGGGATGGATTAGCCGGGTCTGGAAACATGGCCTCCTCAGAGCAGGCAGAGCAGCCCAGCCAGGTAAACGGGGCCGGAGGCTTCCCCTCGCGCGCTGGTAGCGGGGTTGGGGTTTGTGCCCCACCCGGGGAGAGGTGCGCGCCCCCTGCTCCCCCACATAACTCCCCATGGGGAGCGTTGGGTGCGCCCTGCCCCACTGTCTGACCCCCCCCGTGGGGAGGGGTGTGTGCCTCAGGTCCCCCTCCCCCCATGCAACCTCCTCTGGGGATGGGGGTGTGCGCCCTGCCCCCTGTGTAGCCCCCCATGTAACCTCCTCTGGGGATGGGGGTGTGCTCCTTGCCCCCTGTGTAGCCCCCCATGTAACCTCCTCTGGGGATGGGGGTGTGCGCCCTGCCCCCTGTGTAGCCCCCCATGTAACCTCCTCTGGGGATGGGGGTGTGCGTCCTGCCCCCTGTGTAGCCCCCCCATGTAACCTCCTCTGGGGATGGGGGTGTGCTCCTTGCCCCCTGTGTAGCCCCCCATGTAACCTCCTCTGGGGATGGGGGTGTGCGTCCTGCCCCTTGTGTAGCCCCCCCATGTAACCTCCTCTGGGGATGGGGGTGTGCGTCCTGCCCCCTGTGTAGCCCCCCATGTAACCTCCTCTGGGGATGGGGGTGTGCGTCCTGCCCCCTGTGTAGCCCCCCCATGTAACCTCCTCTGGGGATGGGGGTGTGCTCCTTGCCCCCTGTGTAGCCCCCCCATGTAACCTCCTCTGGGGTGGGGGTGTGCGTCCTGCCCCCTGTGTAGCCCCCCCATGTAACCTCCTCTGGGGATGGGGGTGTGCTCCTTGCCCCCTGTGTAGCCCCCCATGTAACCTACTCTGGTGATGGGGGTGTGCGTCCTGCCCCCTGTGTAGCCCCCCCATGTAACCTCCTCTGGGGATGGGGGTGTGCGCCCTGCCCCCTGTGTAACCCTGCCAGGGGGAGGGTGTGTGTGCCATGGATCCCCCTCGCCTATATTCCTCCACCCCATGGGAGTTTGCGTGTATGTGTATGAGAGATGCATCAAGGTCCCCCTCTTCCTCCTCCAGCTTGTGCCCTTTTGCTCTCCAGGGAAGGGAGTCTGTGAGCCATGGGTTAGAAAAGTGTATTGCTGCTCTCTTTCCAGCTGGGAATGCTGAAGCCCTGTAAGTGACTCCCTTGCCATCATATGAAACCTTGGTCTACCTTGATTGTGACTAGGGAGGGAGTTGCCTTATTTGGCTGCAGTGTTTTTTTTTTTTCCAGATTGTCTATCTGGTCTGATAGGCAGGAGGCATATGTGATACCGTTACTGCTAACCATGGACTTTCCAGAATCGGGCCTCTTAGTCCCACTCTCTAGTCTGTGCTTTAGCAGGAACTGATTTATGAGGCTCAATACACTATAATAATCAAATGCAGTACTAAATGGGAGAGACATTCAGGCCAGGCCCCTTGACAGTACCAGTGTTTTTATTTCTGGATCTTTAGGTAAAATTTGATAAAGCGTTTGAAATAGAAAAAATATAGTTAGAGAGAGAAGGGAGATCTGACTCATTTCAGCTGGGATTTGGAATGAGTTAGACATCAGTGGGATAGTGTGTGATAATAGTTGGCAGGTGTGGCAGAGAAAAAGGTTTGTGCACCAACTATGTTAAGGATATCACTGCGATGAGTACAACATAAATACCTTGATAGACTGAGCCCTGGTTTACGTGTCAAATTTAGATTGACATAGCTACATCCCTGAGCACTGTAGTTAAGCCGACCTAACCCGTGGAGTGTGGCTAGGTTGACAGAACAATTGACCTAGCTACTGCCACTTGGAGAGGTGGATTACCTGTTATGACATTCTGGGGTGCAATCCAGATCAGTGAGGGACTGTGTCACCCCTGCCCTGCAAACTTGGATGCCTTGCAATGCTGTGCTACTGTAGCTCCCACCTGAGCTGCTCACAAACAGCCTTCCACCATGCAGATAACACCCTGAATGTCTGTGTGTAGCTGCAGCCTGCCAGTCAGTCACACTCTGGCTTCTACCAGCCTTGGTTACCACTTGTGTGATGACCCCAATACACTCCCAGTCCCTGCTTTTCCTCCAAAACTTGAGTTCTGCACTGTCCATCCCTCTCCTGGATAATCCAGATATATCAGGTCAGTTGCTCCTCTATAGGGATCAGTATACAACAGTTTGCTACCATAAATGGAGTTACCCACACAGTTCACAATGCTGGATTAGTTTTGATTAAAGAATAAAACAAGTTTTCGAGGAGTTAGGTTTTAAGTTAGTACAAGTATAAAGCATTAGAGTCAGAAATGGCTCTGAGAGAGAAAAAGATAAAATTCTTCCCATTACTAAATTTAACATACTAGACTTGGGTTCAGATAAAATTCTTACCACGTGATCCCAGCAACAGGGCTGACTAGTTTTCAGGTCAGGATCTCTCCCAAAGTCTAATGGCTGCTGCTTTTGTGTTCTTAGCTGAAAAAGAGAGAGAAGGATAGGGAGAGATAACTTGGGGTGTTTATGGACCTCACTTTTATAGTTCAGTCACTCTTTGAAAAGTATTTCGCTGAGGGTTACCCTTAGATAAAGTTAATTCCCTCTGAGAGAGTGGAGTCAAGGAGTCTGGTGGTGAAAGAGGTTCCATGCTGTTGTTTGCTAAGATGCAAATCTGTTTGTTCCAGCCCCCATTGCTTGCCAAAGAATGGCCACTTGATAGGTGATTGCCCATCAGATTTGGTGACACTTGGCTAGCGGCATCAGCTTGTCCTTTGTCTTTGAGAAATAGGTTTGCCCACTCCCCAGACTTATCGGGTAAACCCACTTCAGTCATGATTTCAGCTTATGTTCATAACTTTACATATAATGTTGCTACGTACATTTCATCATGATGTTATTGATCAGTGTGTTATTAGTTTTCAAATGATATCTCGCAAGGCATATATAATAGCATGACGGATGTGGAAAAACCTCTTCAGTTGATGTAGGAAGCATCTACACTATGGAGTACTGTGGCATAGCTTCAGTACTGTGCCTGTGCCGCTGTAGCACCCGTAGCGTAGACATGCCCTGAGTGGGGAGGGAAGTAGGGACACACAAGGCCAGTGAGGTTGGCTGGAGCAAGCACTAGGAGGGTATTAAAGACTACGAGGACAATTTTAAACTGGATCCTGAAGCGAATGTAGGAAGCCTGAGGGGGAGATGGAGGCTGTAGCTGCTCTGTATGTGTGCAGTTCTGCACGTGGTGGTACTTGGGAAGATGATAGGGGAGAGAGCTGAAGTATAATGAAGAGGGGAAGGGAGGTATGAAGGCCTGGGTGAGGTTTCAGCAGCAGAGAGGAATGTGATGAAGTTAATACTGCCTCCAACAGAGTTCATGGTCTCCTAGGCCTTGTCCACATACAAACTTGGACTTGTTTAACTAAATCAATGTAAACCCCTCTATGGACACTCTTATTTTGGTTTGAGAGTGGCTAATTTGGATTAGTTTAAATTGGTTGGAAACAGGTTTAAACTAAACTTTGAAGTTGATAGTCATGAATATAAATCAAAAGCTAGGAATTGTAGAAAATTGATAAGGGAAACAAAGGGACACAAGGAGAAATCTTTGGCCAGCAGAGAAAAGAATCCTAACAATAGTACTGGTCCATTACTAAATGGAAATGCTAGAGCAGTGGTTCCCAAACTTTTACAGCCTGTGAACCCCTTTCACTAAAATGTCAGGTCTCGCGAACCTCCTCCTAAAAATGAATATTTCCAGGGATTTTCTCCTTTACCTGAGTATAAATTATAAAAGCAGTGATCTTGGAAATATAAAATTTGTTTTTATAACATGCTTATTACACACTATTTATTATTATTTATCATTACAGTATTTTTATTACGTTATGAAAACGGCAACACTCTTCCAAGATCTCATTTTTGTAGCTTTTATCACTTTGAATAAGCCTGTTATAAGACAAGGCTCATATGTTTCATCAAGGAGTATCAGATGTGAAACAGCAGGAAGATATTTAAGAAGCCAACTCAAAGAGTTCCTCCTACACAAGCATTCAGGTCTTGAGCAGTCCAGGCAAACAACGCACGTTACAACAAAGCTTAAACCTGTTCTTCATAATAATTTTAAAAACAATACTAGCTGCCTATTTCATTTTAAAAACCAAAAAATATCCACCTCCCTTTCCATTTCTTATAAGGAGTCTTGAAGTTTAAATCTCCTCAGTGTGATAGATACGCTTGCTTTGATCTGCTTAGCTCTTGGAAGTCCAGGGGCTCCGGGCTGCTGGCCCCGTGCCGGGGTCCCTAGGGACAGCTCTGTCCGCCATTAGGGAATTTTTTCCCCGAGAACCCCCTGTAACATTTCGTGAACCCCCAGGGGTTCATGAACCCCAGTTTGGGAACCACTGTGCTAGAGTGATCAATAATAATGAAGAAAATGCAGAAATATTCAATAAATATTTGTGTTCCACATTTGGGAAAGAAACAGACGATGAAGTCATATTATATGATAACACTTTTTCCATTCCACTGGTCTCTTAGGAGGATGTTAAACAGCAGCTACTAAAGTTAGACATTTTTAAACCAGCAGGTCTGGATAACTTGTGTATAAGAGTTTTAAAAGGCTAGCTGAGGAGCTCACTGGATTGTTAATGTTGATTTTCAATAAGACTTGGAACACGAGGAAAGTTCCAGAAGACTGGAAGAAACAAGTGTTGTGCCCGTATTTAAAAGGGATAAACAGAATGACCCAGGTAATTATAGATCTGTCAGTCTGACATTGATTCCAGGCAAGATAATGGAGCAGCTGATATAGGATTCGATTAATAAAGAATTAAAGGAGTGTAATATAATTAATGCCAATCAACACGAGTTCATGGAAAATGGATCCTATCAAACTAACTTAATATGTTTTTGGATGAAATTACCAGTTTGTTGATAAAGATAATAATATTGATGTAATATACTTAGACTTCTGTAAGGCAGTCGACTTAGTACTGCATGAAATTTTGATTAAAAAACTAGAACGCTACAAAATTAACCTGGCACACTTTAAGTGGATTAAAAGCTGGCTAACTGATAGGTGTCAACATGTAATTGCAAATGGGGAATCGTCAAACAGGTGTTTCTAGTGCAGTCCTGCAGGGCTTGATTCTTGGCCCTACACTATTTAACATTTTTATTAATGACAGCAAAGAAAACATTAAATCATCACTGATAAAGTTTGCAGGTGGGACAAAAACTGGGGGTGTGGTAAATAATGAAGACAGGTCAATAATTAAGAGCAGTGTGGATCGACTGGTAAGCTAGACTCAAACAAACAATCTGCCTTTTTATATGGCTAAATGTATACATCTAGGAACAAAGAATGAGGGGCATTACTTACATGATGGGGTTCTCTATCTTGAGAGGTAGTGACTCTGAAAAAGAATTGGGGGCATGGCAGATAATCAGCTGAACATGGGCTCCCAGTGCAACACTGTGGTCTAAAGGGCTAATGCAGTCCTTGGATAAATAAACAGGGGAATCTTAAGTAGGAGTAGAGAGGCTATTTTATTTCTGTATTTGCACTGGTGCAATCGCTGCCGGAATACCGTATCCAGTTCTGGTGTCCCTAATTCAGGAAGGATGTTGATAGAGTTTGGAGAAGAGCCATGAGAATGAGGAAAGGATTAGAAAATATGCTTATAGTGATAGACTCAAGAAACTCAATCTATTTAGCTTAACAAAGAGAATACAGTATTAAGGAGTGACTTAAATACAGCCTATATCTACCTGGGGAACAAATATTTAATAACAGGCTCTTCAATTTAGCAGAGAAAGGTATAACACGATCCAGTGGGTGGAAGTTAAAGCTATACAAATTCAGACTGAAAATAAGGTGCAGATTTTTACAAGTGAGGGTAATTAACCATTGGAACAGCTTACCAAGGCTTGTGGTGGATTTTCCATCACTGATAATTTTAAAACCACGATGGGATGTGTTTCTAAAATATCTGCTCTAGGAATTATTTTGCGGAAATTCTGTAGCCTGTGCGCTATAGGAGGTCAGACTAGATGATTGCAATGGTCTCACCTGGCCATACAATCTACGAATCCATGAAAACGTAAGTAAGGCTGTTCATGCAGAGGTCTGCACTTGTTTAGATACATTATTTTAAACTCAAACCTTTGCTTGTACCAGTGCAGATCTCTACATGGACCCAGCCCTAAGGTGATGCTAGCAGTTTAGGGAGAGGTTTGCTGGACTTTCGGCTTTTCACTGGCCAATCATCCTTGGTGGTACTTTTTGGCACAGGTATTATGAGCCATTGTCACTCACCTGGGTGAACATCTCAACAAGATGAAAATTTGGGAAAGATTGGGACTGACATGTGGGTCACCTGGAAAATCTGCCCAGGCTGTTAGCTTTAAGCATTCTAGAAAGGAATCTGATAAACTGTAGTGCCACCTGGAAAGTCTGGTTGCCTGAGAAGTAGTCAGGGTTCTTGTGAATTGCCTGGAGGGACAAGGAAGTTATGTACACTGTCATCTTCACCCATCCCCCTGTTAAGACCTTTTATTACAGTTATCCAGAGCTGCAGTGCCTCAAAAGAAGGTTTAACATTTGAAAATGGAAACTCCTCTCTTTCTCATAAGTCTAGTAAATGTGACCTAGTGTTTGGCTCATAAGAACCTCCTGGGTTTTAATCCCAGCTCTGACACTGACTTCTCTGTGACCATGTGCAAGACATGTCACCTCTACCTGTCTTGGTTTCCCAATATGAAAAATGGGGATGGTAATGGTTTATAAGTTCATAGGGTGTCAGCGTTTGTAAAGAGCTAAATGGTGTTATTACTCTGTCCGCTTTCTCTCTGTCAAGAAGAGTTTGAGATAGGACAGAATATTCCTTCCGCTGGCACATGCTGCTGAAGAGTAATTGTTCCACATTAGGGCAATTATTGTCTGTTTAATTGCATTGGGGAGAAGGGAAATAGCTTCTCTGGATGGGCTGGAATAACAATGTCTTGCTGCCTGAAGTCTGTGGGGGTGGAAGGGGCTGTCTAACCCTTTTCTTGGTGGACTCCACTGCAGCCTGTGTGGAAGTGCTGGCATTCCACGCATTCGCACTCCCTAGGGATGTTATCACTCCAGGAGTGACCCGGCTGCTACATAGGGCAGCTCTGGAGGTGTGTGTTGCCCCAGGTGTGTGAGGCAGCGCTGAAAGTGTGGTTAAAGAGCAGCTGCTGATCTGTGGTAGTCTTTAAAAGGATATTCTACTTTGGAATAATCCTGCTTGCATGTGACATTTTCTCCCCATCCCTGCCTACTACTCTGTGCACCTGAGTGGAAATTAAATAGGATCGTTGTTGTTCTCCACATCCATCAGCTTTGGCTGCTGACTTCCCCACCTGGAGTCCTCACCCTCTGTCTGTGACATTGTTAACATTTCCACTGCAGTGAGTTGAGTCCTCCCGCATGACTTGATCCTGTGAGATGCCAAGTGCTCTCCCCTTCCATTGACCTCAGTGGGATTTGAATGCACCCAGTAACTTGTAGTGTTGAGTTGAAACACAGAATGAAGCCTCCAAGAGAACAAGGGGTGGCTGAACTCTTAAGGGAGACGTTGTTGAGCTAAAAAAAGTCATAACAGATGTCTTTACCAATATGACTAATGCAGAGTCCAATCCAACTCTCATTGAAATCAGTGGGAATTTTGACATCAGTACCTTAAATTGAAGCTGAAAGAACTAAAAAATGCACTTACTTTTCCCCATGGATGCTGTTTGTTTATTGTTTGCACATAGTTCAGCATGAGGTGTGGAGTATTATCACCACCCTGTGTGGCCTATTAATACTTAGTCCTCAGCATGTTTCCTGTTAAAATTCTAAAAAGGCCATAAATGTTTTTATTGGGGTTTGTAAAAGATTTATTTTTTGTTGACTAAATATACTTTTGGTGTCTTTTTAGAGTCATGGACTGTGACAGTGCGTCCTTTAAGAAATCAAATAACAATGAAGATCCTACTTTTCTGTGAATGTCCCTAATAATATAATCAGGGGAAGAGTAGAGAAACAGTGCAAAGAGTTGAGCAGGACTGTTTTTAAAGATCAGTTTTCCTTGGGGCATCAGCTTTTCTGTTAACTCTAAACTCTATGGCAATAGACTTGATGGCTCAAGCTCAGCAAGCCACCAGCCCTGGCCTCTGATTTTTCTAGCAAACTCTGAATCCCGATACCACTGGAAAACCTAGAATTTATTTTAAAACGTTTGGCAGTGATGCTGTTGGGTTAGCTAACAATGGTTTAAATTTCCAAGCCACTTGGTTTGGGATACAAATGACACCTAATTAGCTGTATAATGATACACACAAGCTGAGACTCCTGTCACCCAGAAGTTAGCATGTACTATATCTGTGTGAGTGAGAAAAGGATTGAAACTATGGAGCGGCTGCCTGAGTGGGTGTGACATTCCCCCAGGGTACAATCTGGACCATTGAACAGCTGTCTCCTTAATTCTCTAGCCTGGGGTGCTTTTTACACTGCTATGCTGTCAGAACTTCCTCACCTGGCCTGCTCAGAGAGCCTTCAGCATGCAAATTCACTCCCCGCTAAATACATCAGCATTGTGACCAGTCACTCATGAATTACATACAGGGTGATACCTGCAAATTCTTAGGGCTAGTCTACGCTGGCAATGCTAAAGTGCTGCCGTGGCATCGCTTTAACGTGGCTTGTGTGGTTGTGGCAGAGCACTGGCTCCCAGCGCTCTAAAAAACCCACCTCCACGAGGGGCGTAGCTACCAGCTCTGGGAGCACGGCTCCCAGCACTGGTGCACTGTCTATACTGGCACTTTACAGCGCTTAAACTTGCTGCGCTTGGGGGGGGTGTGTCTTTTTTCACACCCTGAGTGAGAAAGTTGCAACACTGTAAAGTGCCAGTGTAGACAAGCCCTTAGTCCCAACCTTGTCTCCCCTCCCTGCCTCTCCCAGAAACGTGTGTCTTGTACTGTCCAGCACACTACTGAACAATGCAAGCTCATAAAAAGCCTGTCATTTCATCAAAGGAAAGTGATATATATGCATCAGTCTTGGTTATCCCAAATGGAGCTTCCCACACACTTTAATCCAAACACCCTGGTTAAGGTAAAACAATAAGATAAGTTTATTAACTACAGAAAGATTTTAAGTGATTACAAGTGATAATGCATAAAAGTCAAGATTGTTTACAAAAGAAATAAAAGAGTAAAAGGCAAGCTAATACCTGACTTAACAAGCTAAGTGAAAGTTAAAGCAAAGGTTTTGCCTCAGCGTACGCTGTTGTAAATTTCACAGGCTGGGTCTCCTTCCAGCCTGGGACCACTCCCCCCTTAGTTCAGTTCTTTGAGAGTCGTTGATGTCATGAGTGGAGAGATGGGAGCAGGAGAGGTAAAATCAAGTATCCTCCTGCTTTATAACTCAGGGTACGTCTACACTACCCGCCAGATCAGCGATCGATCTATCAGGGACTGATTTATTGCGTGAAGTGTAGACGCGATAAATTGATCCCCGATCGCTCTCCCGTTGACTGCTGAACTCCAGCTTGGTGAGAGGTGGAAGCAAAGTCGACGGGGGAGCCGTGGCCATCGATCACTTTAACATGGCTTGTGTGGTTGTCGGGGGAGCCGTGGCCATCGATCCCGCGCCACAAGGACGCAAAGTAAGTAATTTTAATTCGATCTAAGATACATCGACTTCAGCTACGCTATTCTCATAGCTGAAGTTGCGTATCTTAGATCGATTCTCCCTCCCCCCCCCAGTGTAGACCAGGCCTCAATTTCTTGTGCTAGAAACATCCTTGCTGAGTCATGGTGACAGGTAGTCTATTGTGGACCTTGTGGACTGAGATTTGAAACGTTCCTGTAATGCAATGTACATTTCTTAATCACACCTTTCCATTGCTGGAGAATAGCTGCTTAAGTAAGCGATAACCCTCTTGACATTGTTGATACCTGTCTGGGGGTGCCAGTGTGTCTTTGTCTCTGAAAAACTGGTTTGTGCCTGCTTGTCTTAACCTTGGAGCATGTTATAACAAAGATACTTAGTAAAATCTAATACCTTCTCATACAATGTTGATACACACATTTTACCAAGACAACAATATTCAGCAGATTGAGTCTTCAAGTAATATCTCCCAAGGCATACTTTGTACAAAATTTATCATAGTCTAATAAAAATGATGACCATAATAGTATAGACCACCATAGTGGAACTTGGTACTAATATGGGTGCTGCATCCACTAGGGTAGGATAATCCATAAGCACAATGCTTGCCGTGTACAAGGTTTTTCTTTTCTGCAGTATAATGCTGCAAAGCAGAGTGATCTAAAGACAGGCTGGACCTATTTTTAATGTGAGGGACAGAAACAGGAGAGATGGTCATGTGGATGGAAGGCACTGGTGGTCTACACCTTTCATACTTACCAATACAATACCAATGATTAAGAGTGGAGATAAAGGGGACCACCAGGACCTAAAGATTAAAATGTTACATGTGTGGCTAAAAACACTTTTAAAGCCACATTGATCTGGCCTGGGCTGGTCCCAGTGCCCAGCTGTTTTTTGTTTTGTTTTGGGGAGGGGATGATCAAAGCAAATTTTAGTGCTTTTACAGCTGCAGAGACTTAATTCCCCTAATTGTTTAAGAGACAATATCAAGGCAAGCTTACCCCAAATCTGCCAGTATCTCTTACCTATTTATCCTCAGGCCTTTCTGCTGAGACTGCAACAAGGGATGGGGTGTTTTGTGATGTAGACACCTGAGCTCTACATCCAGCCTCCTGAACAGCTATCATATCGCATTAATATATTGTCTCAGCTAGTGAACTGGAGGAGAAATGCTCCATGTCATATGAGACTAGCTCCTTAAACTTTGAATCGTCCCTTGAGTTTCCTGTGTTTGGAAGCTTTGCTGCAAGGGAAATGCACCCTCTCCCTCTACATTAAAAACAGTTGTAAACATGGCTGATACAATCGAAATACCATAAATAACTCATAAGTCAGAGGCATATGGTCAGTCTGTTTAAAGGCAGCTGTCAATCCGAGTGCTTCAGTATTTGTCCTATGAGTATTCAGAATCCAAATTCCTATTGATAAGTGTAATGTATGGTTTCCCAGAGTAACCTGTGCTTTATATAGAGGAGTTAATCATTGCAAATCCAGCATCAGACAACTTCCAGGAATAGCCAAATGTTTCACGTGTGCGGAGTGAGTTTACAGCAAATATTGGTTAGACTCCAGAGGGAAGTGCATATGGGCATATTCAGGGAACTAGTGGAATATCCTACAGTTGTACAATCTGCAGTGTTACATCAGGGAAGTAAGTTCTTTTCTACGTTTTGCTACTGACTTGCTCTGTGAGTTTAGGCAAATCACTTAACCGCTTGTTGCCTCAGTTTCCATATCTGCAAAATAGGAATAATTAAACCTCACATTAGGGGTGTGAGGCTTAATTAGTACTAGAAAAATTGCGTTGATTTCCTTGGAAAGTGCTACAGAAGGGCCAAACATACTTATTCTGAATAACCGGTTTTCGTAAGCAGAAGATCTATGGAATAGTGGCACAGAGAAGTGATGCTCCATAGCCACATGTAGCTTTTAGGGTTTCATCAAGAGTTTTATCAGTGTGCTTTTTTCTCGGCCTGTTCACAGAAATTCTTTCCATTGACTTCAGTGGGCTTTCAGTCATAGACAGCATAGCGTTAACTACAAGAGAGCTCCCCATATGGTCCCTAAGTACATTAGGTGCTGGAGTGAGAGCATGGGGAAAAGAGGTACCAACCAGTGTGTCAAAGTAAGTCCTGAAGGATCTTGAGGCCTTGGTGCTGTGGCATTGTGTCAATATGTTGGGAGATGGCTTCAGGACTCCACGGCCCAGTTATTTTGTGGTTTATAGACTCGCTAAGTAGCTCACCAGCTGTACAAGGCTGTGTTCCGCTGTCATAGGATATGTCTGCCCTAATGTAGGCTTTTGTTAATGTGTAATCCCGCTGGGTTGTAGAAGGGAGACCTATCTCACACACAGACTCCTACTGTCCTTCACCAGGATTTGAAAGATGCACCAGATACCTGCTAGCCAGAGGACAAAAGGAAAGATTGTGGAGAGGGCCACAAGCTACATCCGGAGGCAACAGCTCCATTTTTTTTTTTTTTTTTTTTGGTGCTTTCCCAAGCATCGACATGGTAAACCTGACCTGATTCTTGTAAGTTTCACTCTTAACCCCTGGGTTCTAAAGAACAGCAGTAAAACAGACCAATGCTGTGTCAGTTCACTCAGCTTTCCCAAGCATCAGAAATGAGCAGCTGCAGAGTCACTGGAGCTGATTTACTGCAGACTTGAGCAGACACTATTACATAAGTTACACTTCATGTTTGGTAGGTTTTCTCTGCAAACATAAGGGCCATAAACGTATTAAAAAAAACAAAAAAGCTTAAAATCTGCAGAAATTGGCTGCTTATATCCTCAAACTCACTAGAGAGAACTTCACACTCCCTGGTGATAAATAGATAAGTGGATGTTTCAATGTCTGTCCTCCAGATAATGCACAGTGGGAGCTTGCAAATTGTTTCTAGAGTTGGAAGAGTGAAATCTTAGCTGTCCAAACTGTTGGGAATTGCGATTGAGGTTGGATTTGGTACTGTGTGCTTAGCAACCCAGAAACTCTAGTTTGCCACCTGTTAAAGGTGGGGGAGACTGCAGGGTTATCAGTTTCACCTCTCAGAAGGGGTGATGCTGATCGAGGGTGAACCTGTTTTTTTCCCAGCGTCATCCTCTGCAGATTGCTCATACGTGCTGTTAACTGAACTCTGCTCAGCTCCCCAGACCAGATAACCACAAGGCCACTCCTAAGGCTCCTAGAGTGAGAAAAATGAGCAGGTAGGACTCAGGATCCCCACACCTGAGCTCCCATCTTAAACATTTGACCAAATTCCCACAGTGTCCTGAAGAAAGTTGGCCCCACCACACTTTGATATTCTACTCTGTAGGGTCCCTTTCCTGAAAGCCTCCTCCTGATCTTAACCCTCTGGACACCAGCATTTTCCAGAAAACCAGCCAGACTACGGAGTGTTTACTATGAGGTATGCAGATGTCCGCAGTCTCTAAGGGGTTAACTTAGCTCTGATCTCTAAATAAACCACACCAACTGTATTTTTGTTTTAATCTGTAGATTTTTCCCATTTTTTTGGAGAGGAGACCTTAAGCTCACTTGGTGGCTTGCTCTGACCCTGCTATAAAATCTCGAAAGCAGGGGTGCGTAGGCAAGAGGGAGTGAATGTGAGGCCAGTGGAAGAGCTTGTAGTGGGGAGATAGTGTCCCTCTTAGTAGCTTGGAGATGGGGTCATGCACTTTAGCACTTGGACACCCTTCTCTTGGTGCCATGTAATACTGTCTCCTGCACTCAGATAGAAGGGTAATGGGACCTGCAATATGGGGACCTAGAGGATATATCTGAGTCCTGGTACTGCTGCAAGTATGACTGGGAGCAATGAGGTTGCAGTGCAGTGAATTACTGGCACCCTCTTGTGGTAAATGCTTGTTCCTAACACACAGTGCCTTATTTTTTAACATGGGGAACATTTGAGATACTTAAGAGGTGTGATATGTTGTATAAGAGTGAGTCAGACAGCATGGGGGAGAAAGGTCTCTGAGGTCTGGTCTACATTACACGGTTAGGTCGACGTAAACTGCCTTGTGTCAATCTAGCTGTGAAGTGTCTTCAGTTAAATTTCGCTTTCACTGATGTAAGTATCTCTCTGCACGGATTTAGTAACACCACCTCCCCGAGCAGAGCAGAATGAGTCACTAGTGATGTAATTGAGTCAACACAGTATCAGTGCAGACAACTGTTCCTGGCTTTCAGGAGCCATCCCACAATGCCCCACACTGACAATTCAATCGATACAAGTGCGCCTGATGAGGACGCGCACCGCCAACTTAAGGAGCCAAGTGTGCGCACACAAGCGATTAAATAACTGTGGTGGCTGTATGCTGATGTAAGTTAGGTTGACATAATTTTGTAGTGTAGATATGGCATGAGACTTTGTGGTGTTACTTGATGGTTTAAGATGAGGGCCTTGCATGCACGCAAAACACCAGCTTGTGCTAAGGAAAGGGGCCTCTGCACGCTAAACTAGCCTCAGTATTTTGTGCTGGTGAAACATGGATCTTTGATAAAGTTATTTCTGCTTTTGGACTGGTGAGGCAGTCAGCAAGGTTAAAGTATGATCTGAGCCTGAAAGCTAGGATCTCCTGAGTTCTAAGTCCAGCTTGACCATTGCTTCAGGTCAGATAGCAAGTCAACTCTCTTCAACTCTCTGTGTTTCCATTTCCACATCTGTAACACGAGAGTGATAATTCCAAGCTCACTGGGGAGTCGTGAGCTTGAATATATTTCTAAGGTGCCTGTTACCTTGGTATCTTGGTTAAGTGTAAAGCTCTTTGGAAATAGAAACTCCCATGCAAGTGTTAAATATCATTCATAAATTCATAAAGTTGCTGTGAGGCCTAATTAATTAATATGAATTTGGTTTTAAATCCTTGGATGAATGATGGTAAAGAAATGCAAAGCATTATTATATCCCATAGCTGGGACATGCCCAGCTTCAGACTAAATTCAGTCTTTCTACACAGGATAATAAAATACTGGACCAGAGAGATGTACCTTTGAACTCAATTTAATAACAATATTTTGGACTTCTATAGCAACTTTTCCCCTCTGTGGAATTCAAAGCCCTTTGCAAACATTAAGTCCTGGGAGGTGGGTGAATTGTCATCCTTAGTTTACACATGGAAATCTTGAGGCACAGAAAGGGTTAATGGCCTGTCCAGTGGTGCAGCTAGGAATTTAGGCATACTGATTTCCAGTCTCAAGTTCTGTCCACTAGGTCACCTTGCTATTTACTCCTGAAGTGTAATTATCAGGTATGTTTCTTTCAAATGGCATGACTGATCTGTCTGTCAGTGATTTCTTTGACTCATGGTGACTCCTCAGAGGTGCTGAGCACTTACAACTTCCATTGGATTAAATGGAAGTTGCAGGAGCTCAGCATCTCTGATGTCCAGGCTTTTTGGGTCACGTGTGATCTTTGGTCCATGACAGAGCTGCCATTCATGTCAATGGTTGTGTGTGCCTAGATCCTGGTCGGGTACTGTGGGGCCTTAACATATAAGCACTTTTAGTTGTCTCCATCAGGTGGCACTGTAACATCACTCTTTTTTTCTCTCTGCTCTGCAGACTGGCTCTTCTCCTGGGACTGAGAATGCCGTGTCTCGGGAGCCACTGGTGAGTTTATCGAGATGCAGAATATAATTTCCTTTCAAACTATTAAACTGAGTTTTATAAATTGTTCCCTTAGTTGCACCTTTTTGCATAAGTACTTTCTCTCTTCTTAGGCGCATGTGTTGTGCTGAGAGAAGGTCTAAACCATCCCATGCTACCCTGCTGGTGACCTCTGAATTATGACCTTTGCCCATCACCTCCTTCCTTTCCAGGAGTTAGTTGTAGGGCAATCAGTCCTCCTTGCTTATCTGAGCCCTGGGCTGTCTTTGAGCAAGAACACTGCTTGTCCTAAATGTGCATAGTGTGTGTTGTTGATCAATGTGTATTAGTAAGGAGTCTGAACCCATTGAAGAAAGACCTCTGAGACATGATTTGAGCTTGGGTCCTGGAGGTTACTGTCCATTAAAACTAACCTCCCTATTCAGAAACCTCATCCCAAGTTGACTGTATGCTCAAATAAGCCAGGAGTGAACTCAGAGATTGCTGGCAGCAGGTATTGCATGTGATCCAATGTTTTGACTTGTACTGTTTTGGAAGGGGCTCTGGGATTTGTGTGTGTGATGATAACCAGGCGAAACCTTCTCTCCTTCAGTGCTGTGGGTTGGGAATTGAGCCACCGTTTTTCTCTCCTGGGCTGCAATAACTTCATATTACCATTTCTCTTCTCGGCCCTTTAGCCCAACCAAAACACTGCCAAAATAATTGTTCCTCTGCTGACCTAAACAACACATCACTCCTCTCTTTAAGTCTCTTCAGTAGCTTATGCTCGGTGCTGTTTTCAGTGGGAGTTCTGGGTGCATGAGGAATGTAGGACCAGGCTCTCTGTCTGTAATGTTAAGCCCCAACTGCTTTCTGTAAGGGCCCTGCATTGGTAACATTAAAACATCTTGTGTCTTGGATTCTTTGGCTGGAGCATCCAGGAGCTGTTTTTTAAAGGAAGGAAGTATTTCTTTAGAGATGGTGAGTTAGCAAGTGAGGCTAAAGATACATCTTATAGAAGGGATGCTGCTTATGGACTGGTAAATTTGGAAATCTGAGCACACAAGCCTTGTAATGAACATCCCTCTAGCCACATACCACTGTGAGCATGCCCTAATTGGTTGAAGCTCCCTGTGCCAAGATTTGTTCTCACTGTTGTTGCTTGCTGATGTCCTGTTCTGTGAGAGTGTATTTTTCCAGGAAGCCCAGAGTAGGCTGCAAACCCTCACAGCCGGCATTGGTCTAGAAGTTGCTCTCTTTCCAGGCCAACTCTAACATTATCTTCTATTTAATTAATATCTTTCCTCCTCTTTATACACAGCTACATGAGTGTTCAGAGGAAAGAAAACACATAGCAGCTATATATATGTGGGTGTGTATATAGATATAAAATATAAATAACAAAGAACCCCCAAATTAACTCTGATCGCATAATGGTGAACCCTGCATGTGGGGTAGCCAGAGCCCTGTTGAAAGGTGGAGCTTTTCTCCTTATTTTTAAATTAATTTTGTATATTCAACTCTCTGAGCCTCTGTCACATCTGCTTAAGAGTCATTATTGCTTAGCTGAGTAGCTGTAGAAGCCTTATTAAATGAATAGTTCAGTTCTGTGAGCCAGATGACTTGCCCCACACTCTCTTCTGCAGCTCCCGCACACCCACAAAAATGCACGCTCCCCCTATGTATACAGTGAGGCTTGGGCCCAGGCAACAGCCTTGTAGGCAGCTGGTACCTGTCACAGGCTTAGACGTGCTCTGCACTACCTCAGTGGCTACACAGGGCCCATCCTGTAGTTCCCTTCTCCCAGGGACACTTCAACAAAAAAGTGCGACTGGGATCATGCAACAAAACCCCCTTCTTGGGGCTGGTTTAATGAGAAAGCAACAGTCTCTTTTCCTCACCTCTCAGCAGGACATATTCAGTCTCTCCCAGCCTCGCCATCTGAGCAAACACAGTTCTTTCCCCTGATATCTCCTTAAGTTGTTCAACACTGAACATAAACTTCAGCCTCCTCAGCTGTTTCCCGGTCGTCTTCCTACTAGAGGGGTAGGGGATTCCCATGACCCCTTTCTGGGTCAAAGTCTCACTCAATTCCAGAAAAAAGAACAGGAGTACTTGTGGCACCTTAGAGACTAACAAATTTATTAGAGCATAAGCTTTCGTGGACTACAGCCCACTTCTTCAGATGCAACTCAATTCCAGGCCGCTTTTCAGAGTCCCTTTTCCGGAGCTCATCTTCTGCTCTACCAGCCCTTCACTGATCCTGGGTGGGTCTCTCCAGCCACTGCTGACCCCTAGTCCTTCCCACCATACTGCTGAGCTCCCAGCTCTCTTTGTTTCGCTCCCCACAATTAATTACTACAATTAAACTGATTTGCAGAAGGCCCTCAAACCCTTTTTAAAACTTCTTTTAAACTGAATTAATTGTTCCACACTAGGGGTGTGCTGATAAGGCACAGGTGCACTGGTCCTAGCTCACCCTTATGGGCCAATCATCCTGGGACAGCACCAGACTGCAAAATGTTCACATAAACAGCAGAACAAAATTTGGCTCCAATCCATGAGTGGGCTCTATGTTGGGGGGGAGCCCCCCTGAATCCCGGCTTAGCCCCACTCACTTCAGAATTGGTATAAACTAAGCAAAAGAAGAGGGAGGCCTGTTTTTATAGACTCATAGAAGCTACTGCTGGAAAAGAATTGTGACCCAAATCTGCTGAGTACCTCCAACTCCCTTTGACTTCATTGGGGACTGAGGGTGCTCAGCAGCTCACAGGATGGGTCCTTGCTTGAAAGGGAGGGAGGAGAGTGCTTTCATGGATAGCTGTGTGGTAAGAAGGTTGAAGGCAGGCACCTTATGCCAGGTCAGCAACTGCGACGTTAGAGTCAAATCCTGCTTGCATTTTGCGTGTGACTTGAATGGGGCTAGCCAAGCACCCGACCCTGCATGGTGCTAAATGGTGCATGCTACCTGCTGAGTACCCTTCACCCCACTAGTTTCAGCAAGAGAGCAGGCTCAGGCTTGTTGATTTCAGTGGGAGCCGTTGGTACTCAGTTTCTTGCAGGAGGCATTCCGCAGGATCAGGCAAACAGGATATGCATACTCTCTGCTGCATTATGGGCATTTACAGCACAGCTTGTCAGGGTTACTGAGGGTTTGCAAGATGGAACCATACCAAACTGATTTCACACTGGTCTCCGTAAAGCCATTGCATAGTTTCAATTTCAGCCACTTGTAACCTGAGTGTGATTGGAACAACCAAACTGGAGGTTTGTCCCATTATTTTAATCCCTTGAACTGTCCAGTCCTCTTATGATAAACTGTCCACATGTAAAAAATCCTCCCTAATGAGAGGTCGATGTGATAGAGCATTGATAGTGGGGAATGGGCAGGGAAAGCTGTAATTTTTGCAGTGGAGAGCGGACACTCATTTCCCTGCTGTCGGTCTTGGCCCATTAAAATTTGCCTTGTAGCTCCGTGGTGGGAAGCGTAACCTTGTGTTACAGAGTGTCAGCATCTCGCTCCACTGCTGTTTACAGCTGCATTTGTCATCATTGGTGTGGGATCAGCCTCTCCTTGAGTCCGGCTGATCACTGTCACTGCTGGGTCCCTTTCTGCTGCCCCCGGCTTTTGTTTGTGCAGCCATCTCCCATAATGCTCTGAGAACTTGTGGAATTTGAATAGGTTTGTCTTTTCGCAGCCACTGAAAGCAAAGTCCTGGGATGTGTAAAAGACCTAATTACAGAGGACAAAACCCCTCTCTGGTTAAAATATCAGACCTCTCCTTTCCTCTTTTTTGTTCCTTTTCTATCCTCTTCTTTTTCTTTAGTCTTCTCTCATTTCTTTTTTTGTTATCCTTTCTCCCCTTTCTCTTTTAATCTATCTTCTTTTCTCGGTCTCTCGGCAGTCACATTGTGTAGCCTTTTAAATCTAATTTTCCATCCCAGAAGTGTTTCTCAATAGCTCTCCAGTGTGTTTGATGTCAGGATCTGGTTTCTGCCAAACCTACAGTGGCAGCATAAGTAGGGACTGTAAAGTTCACACACGCACACAGATATCCAGTCTCCTGACCTGAACCTGGGTTGGGGGAGAACCTGAAAAATCAGAGCCATTATTTTTTTGCTGTCTATAAAAGCACTTAAGTGAGGTCCTTCTACAAGTTGCTTGAGTCTTCTTGACACAAAACATACTTGCTCCCCACCTGCTGTTTTGTGTCTGGGAGAAGCACTGTTTGTAAATGTAAATCACTGAACTGGTTTCTAGTGAGGACTCTTGGCATGGAGAGCAGGATATTTTTCCTCCCCTCCCTTAGCAGTTCCACCTTCTCTTGTGTTTGCAGAATCACTTAGCTTTTCTCTCTCTTGTCAGTGTGGTGTTTCCCCTTTTGTTTCATGTAGCAGGTGGTGGCCTCAGGAATTGGAGCATGGGCATTCCTTAATGGGCCCAGGCAGAGTATATTGTAAAGAGGGTTATTATTGCCTCTCAGGCAGAGAGTGTAGAATTAGCTGGTACCCGTTAGAGTCCTAAGCCTTTCATGCACCCCTTCTGGCTCATCATCCTTTCATCTTCTCCTTCCCCTCTAGTAGTTGCCATGATACTTATACAGCCCCTTCTATCCAAGGATCTCCAAGCACTTCATAGACCTTAGTTTATTAAATTCTCATAACATGCATGTGAGGTGTATGTGGTATATCCATTTTACAGAAGAGCAAACTGAGACACATTAAATGACGTGCCCAAGGTCACACAGCAAGGTGGTGGCAGAGTTAGGAATAGAATCCAGGAATCCAGAATCCCCGTCCCCTCTTCCAATAACTAGACCACATCCTCATCTTGGTGCTTCACTGTGGACTTACCTCTGTGTTCAGGAAAGCTTTTGGCTGCTTCATCTGCAGTGAAGTTTTTGAGTTAGCATGGGAGGGGGGTTGATGTAAAGTGATATTCATTGCACCTTACCTCTACCACAACTACTAAGAGCCATTGCTGTACTCCAGTGGTTCCCAAACTTTAACAACCTGTGAACCCCTTTCACTAAAATGTCAAGTCTCGCGAAACCCCTCCTAAAAATGAATATTTCCAGGGATTTTCTCCTTTACCTGAGTATAAATTATAAAAGCAGTGATCTTGGAAATATAAAATTTGTTTTTATGACACGCTTATTACACACTATTATTAATTATTATTTATAATTACATTATTTTTATTACATTATGAAAATGGCAACACTCTTCCAAGATCTCACTTCCGTAGCTTGTATCACTTTGAATAAGCCTGTTATAAGACAAGGCTCCTATGTTTCATCAAGGAGTATCAGATTTGAAACAGCATGAAGGTATTTAAGAAGCCAACTCAAAGAGTTCCTCCTACATATGCATTCAGGTCTTGAGCAGACTAGGCAAACAACACACATTACAACAAAGCTTAAACTTGTTCTTCATAATAATTTTAAAAACAATACTACCTGCCTATTTAATTTTAAAAACAGAAAAAAAATATCCACCTACCTTTCCATTTCTTATAAGGAGTCTTGAAGTTTAAATCTCAGTATGCTAGATATACTTGCTTTGATCTGCTTAGCTCTTGGAAGTCCAGGGGCTCCAGGCTTTTGGCCCCGTGCTGTCCGGGGCCCCTAGGGACAGCTCTGTCCACCATTAGGGAATGTTTTCCCGAGAACCCCCTGTAACATTTCGTGAACCCCCAGGAGTTCACGAACCCCAGTTTGGGAACCACTGCTGTACTCCAAGCCTTTCCGAGTGTAGGCTGCAAAACACAGTCTACTCTGGAACCATCTGAATTTCTCTGGAGGAAATACATTTTGCTGCCTGTTAGAACATGGGGACAGTTCGGCTTCATTGTTTTTATAGGGTTGCTGCTTTAATTTGTCCTTTTTCTTTTTTTTCACCGTTTTCATGTGAATTAAAATAAATTTGAGAGGGGGGGAGGAGAATTAAACAGTTGTATCCAAAATATTTTCCAAGCTCTTAATCCTACAAGTTGATCTCACAGCTACAGTCAACAAGTTCAGTGTTTGTATCTGGGTTTGATTTCCTGGACCATGCGCTGAGGTCTTGGTTCACAGTGGTAATGTTGATATTTGGATCCTCATGCTACAGTTGACTTGAGGAAGGACGTTCAGAGGAACTTGTGTGGGCCAAGGCCTGGTTGTGCTTTCAGATCCTGGCACCGTATGTTTGCAGGAGTGTATTGGATGATCCAGGAGGTACTGTGGTTACCATTAAGTGTGGTCTGCACATGGCATGATGCTTGCAATGCAGGAATTGGGGAATGGGATGTGAATCCTTTTCCTAGTGGGTTGTTGGTTTAATTCTGGACTACCTTTGTGGTGATCAGAAGTTATCTGAGAGCTACCCTGGTGTCCTGTGTGGAATGAGTCGGTGGTCTCCGTCCAGTTCCTAGTGGAGAGATACCTGTGTCATGGTCATCTTTCATCCCTGCAGGCTCCCTCAGTTATAGTAAATGTTTAGGTTTGCTGGGCGATTATGTTGTCTGTCACCTTGTTGGAAGTCTGAGCAGAGGTGCCAAAGGTTGAAGGGGTCATGGAGACTGACTTGACCTCTCTCCCTGAGAGGGGAGCTCTCCAGGACATGGACGAGGTGTATGTGAGGAAGCATGCCCTGCTGCTACCCATTCTGTAAATGCTTTGTGGGCAAACAGGACTTCGGTCTCCTGGGCTGTCTGGCACCTTTCCATGAGCCTTAAATATTCTTTCTAAAAGCATCTTGGGGCGCAGATGGATCTCGGTCAGTTTGTGTGAGCACAGGATATCTGGGAAGGACAGTTCGATTCCTGGGTGCTTCCAGTGCCAAATGTTTTGTCAGAGCCATGTGAATGAGCAACAAAACCAGTAAAAAGCATAGTAAATATTTATGCTGGGTAAACCCTCTGGGAGCAGAAACTGGAGCTAGGATGCTGGACTCTCCCCATGATTTATATCCTCTCTCAGTTGGCTGGATTTGAGCATCTACCATTCAGTGGCAGACAAAATTGTGTGTTTAGGCCCTTCCCGTTTCATGTCCCCATTCCAAGCTTTGCTCATTACCTTACGCTCCTGCCTTTCTAGATGAGGCTGAGGAAGAGTTTGTTAGAATTGTGTGGGAGGAGCTAAGGGCTTGAACCCAAAGTCTGAGCACCTTCGGCTCAAACTGAAGTTGTGAAGTTGTGGGTAGTCGGGACCAAAAAGGATCAGGTTATTCAGTCCTGGGGCCCTTAATTACATAACCAAGCCCATTGAGTTGAATGGGTAAGAACTGCAGGATTTGGCTTAAAGCCCTGATGCTGCAAGATCTTGACTGCATTCAGTGAAGCCAATTATAGTTCAGAGCATTCAGCATCTCTCAGGATCAGGGCCCAAGCTTGTTGCTGTTTTTCTGAATGAATCATTAAGTGCATCCAAAATCCAAGAAGTGATAATTAAAAGGTGATGCAGAATAAAGGGCCTTCTACAGTGTTTTTCAAATGTGGCCACATGCAGCTACCAGGGGATTTTTCTGCGGCCACGACAGCCTCCTGGGTCGAGATGTGGGGTGGGAGGAGCAAGCAGCACCCAGCTGTTGCTCCTGGCTGCCCTCGTGTTTGCTGGCACCGCCAGCAGGGGATCAGCAGCCTGCACTATGCAGTCCCCTGGGGTCTCCGGGCAGCGGCTCTGCAGACGTGGGGCCAGTGTGTGTGTTCAGTGGGCTTCGGGCTTCAATCCTTGGGCTCTGATTCTGGGCTTCAGCCTGGGACAGCATGGCTTGGGCTTGGAAAAATTGTCAGAGCGGCCACCAGCAGGGGTTAGTGGCCGCACTCTGAGGCCACCAAAAAAATTGCCCTAAGAACTAGGGCTGTCAATTAATTGCAGTTAACTCATGCAATTAACTCAGAAAAATTAATTGCGATTAATCGCAGTTTTAATCGCTCTGTTAAACAATAGAATACCAATTGAAATTTATTCAATATTTTTGGATTTTTTTTACATTTTCAAATATATTGATTTCAATTACAACACAGAATACAAAGTGTACAGTGCTCACATTATATTATTATTTTTGATTACAGATATTTGCCCTGTAAAAATGATAAAAGAAATAGTATTTTTCAATTGACCTCATACAAGTACTGTAGTGCAGTCTCTTTATTGTGAAAGTGCAACTTACAAATGTAGATTTTTTTTTGTTACATAACTGCACTCAAAAATAAAACAATGCAGAACTTTAGACCCTACAAGTCCATTCAGTCCTACTTTTTGTTCAGCCAGTCACTAAGACAAACAAGTTTGTTTACATTTATTGGAGATAATGCTGCCCACTTCTTATTTACAGTGTCACCAGAAAGTGAGAACAGGCGTTCTCATGGGACTTTTGTAACCGGCATTGCAAGGTATTTACATGCCAGATATGCTAAACATTAGTATGCCCCTTCATGCTTCGGCCACCATTCCAGAGGACATGGTTCCATGTTGATGATGCTCGTTAAAAAAAAAAAAGTGTTAATTAAATTTGTGACTGAACTCCTTGGGGGAGAATTGTATGTCCCCTGCTCTGTTTTACCTGCATTCTGCCTTATATTTCATGTTATAGTAGTCTCGGATGATGACTCAGCACATGTTGTTCATTTTAAGAACACTTTTGCTGCAGATTTGACAAAACACAAAGAAGGTACCAATGTGAGATTTCTAAAGATAGCTACAGATTTAAGAATCTGAAGTGCCTTCCAAAATCTGAGAGGGACGAGGTGTGGAGCATGCTTTCAGAAGTGTTAAAAGAGCAATACTCCAATGCGGAAACTACAGAACCCAAACCATCAGAAGAGAAAATCAACTTCTGGTGGTTGCATCTGACTCAGATTATGAAAATGAACGTGTCAGTCCGCACTGCTTTGGATTGTTATCGAGCAGACTGCGTCATCAGCATGGACGCATGTCCTCTGGAATGCTGGATGAAGCATGAAGGGACATATGAATCTTTAGCGCATCTGACACATAAATATCTTGCGACGTCAGCTACAACAGTGCCATGTGAATGCCTGTTCTCACTTTCAGGTGATATTGTGAACAAGAAGCAGGCAGCATTATCTCCTGCAAATGTAAACAAACTTGTTTGTCTGAGCGATTGGCTGAACAAGAAATAGGACTGAGTGGACGTGTCTAAAGATTCATATTGTTCTATTTTTGAATGCAGTTATTTTTTGTACATAATTCTGCATTTTTAAGTTCAACTTTAATGATAAAGAGATAAATGGCATTCTATTGCTTAACAGTGCGATTAAAATTTTTAATCGCTTGACAGTCCTATTAAGAACCCATGATAGGAGTTTCTGAAAGTCTCTCCTCTGCCTGAAACTGGCCTTCAGAGTGAATGCAAGGAAGGGATTTCCATTGCAAAGCTTCTTGGTTTGACTGACTTAAACTCAGTCTCACTTAGGACACATGCACAGTTAGGGCCCTCGGACTTTTTCCGCATCCAGAACCGTAGTCTGTGTTTTGGGATTAGCAGTAGTGTGCATGCAGCCTTCTTGGAAGTAATTCTCAGCTTTTGAAAGCTGCTAGGAGATACAGAAGTGTTCTGGAGGGGACCTTGTGCCCCCATTCTCTCTCCCCCTCACACCTTTTATAGTTTACAGCTAAAAACAAGATTTATGCTTCTTTGCTACACAAATTTTCTTTCTGCCACAATGGGTTTGTTTGAACAGTCCAGAGTGGCGGCCTGCATTGAGTGATTCTCTACAAGTAAATCTATCCAGAGGGGATTCCCAGACAGCCGGAGTCAGCAGGCAACTAACTTATAGCCCCCAGCGAAACATTAGTCAAGATAATTTACCACTGTCAGCCAGAGAAAGACACTATCAGCTTTGTGACCTCGTGTACAGGCAGTAAC
This sequence comes from Malaclemys terrapin pileata, assembly GCF_027887155.1. Classification (NCBI taxonomy): domain Eukaryota; kingdom Metazoa; phylum Chordata; order Testudines; family Emydidae; genus Malaclemys; species Malaclemys terrapin. The sequence goes on along the minus strand of NC_071523.1, from coordinate 12,017,874 downwards.
CCTAATGGTGCAATAATGCTTCAGTTTGTTTGGGGAGTTCCTGGGTATGTTGCTGTGGATTTCCAATGGTGGAGGATGATTCCATCAGGTCTTAGAGGGCAATAGCTGAACAGATTTCAGGCCAGGAAGGGGGAGTTCGATGTGTCTTGCTACATTATGCAATATCCTTTGGTTTGTTGCAGAGAGAATGCTTTAATTTATCAATCAATTTTCTGTTGTGTTTGACCTTTGAATGAAGGGTTTTTTTGTTTTTTTTTTATTTGGCCTGGTTTTGTCTCTTATTGTGGAGTGTTCACTGACTTATTTTATTTATTTATTTATTTATTTATTTAGTGGTTCATGCGAAATGTACTCTCTTAATTTGTCGATTCCTTTTACTGTGTTTTTAGACAAATATACATACACAACATGAAGACACAAATGTACTTACAGAGCATCGTTAAAGAACTCTGTCAGGGTCAATTTAGGCCCCAGATCTGCAATCAATAGGAAGGTTTTCTTGAAATTATTTTAAAACCCAGTTACAGTAGAACCTTAGAGCTATGAACAACAGAGTTACGAACTGACTGGTCAACCACACACCTCATTTGGAACCGGAAATACACAATCAGGCAGCAGAGACAAAAAAAAAATGGTAAATACAGTGCGGCACTGTGTTTAGCGTAAACTGCTAAAAAAGAATCCATAAAGAGAAAATCAAACAAAAAAGATTCAACAAGGAAACTGTTTCTGTGCTTGTCCCATTTAAATTAAGATGGTTAAAAGCAGCATTTTTCTTCTGCATAGTAAAGTTTTCAAAGCTGTATTAAGTCAATGTTCAGTTATAAACTTTTGAAAGAACAACCATAATGTTTCGTTCAGAGTTAGTTACGAACAACCTCTGTTCCCAAGGTATTCATAACTTTGAGGTTCGACTGTAAGTATTTTTATGTGGCTGTCACTCATCTTCCTCCTCTTGCTGTGTTTATAACCCAAACATCGCAGCATTCTGCTAGTGCATGAGAGATGGAAATTTGCTGCTGTTTTAACATTTCCAGTAGTATTGAAGGGCCTACACAAGGTTGGGGCCCCATCATGGTAGGTGTTGTACAGACATATGACAATCCCTACCCCAGAGAGTTTACAATCCAAAAGACCGTCCAAAACAGGGGGATAAGACAAACAAGCAGGCTGTGAGGGTGGGGGAGACAGGGTAACAAGTTATAGGATGTGCAAAATGCTTAGCCATTCAGTAGTAGTGGTCATAACTCATCACCTGCCTAGTTGTCATCAGCTTGCACTTTTCTATATGCGTCTTGATGAGTTTTGAGGAGGGAAAGTGACTAAGCTTTTTCTTCTTCTTCTTCAGGCAAACAGCATTAATGGTCAAAAGTTGATTAGACTTTTAAAATTATTTTAAAATAATTTTTATACTCAAAGGTGTTCTAACACAGGTGAGGAAATTAATTTTAAAATTGTCAGGCCAGAAATGTCAAAACTTAGGTGTTGAACATAAGGCATCTAAATAAGTGGTTTGACGTTCAGAGGTGCTGAGCCCCTATAGCTCCTACTGAAGTCAGTGGGTTCTCGTGTTGCTCAGCTGCTCTGATAATCAGCCCACAAAGTTTTTGGCAATCATTTTCAATCTGAGAGTGTCCCTTTAATCATGATGAATTTCACTATGCTTGTACGATGCTTTTGAGGTGTGAAGCTCTCTATACCTGCTAAGCATTCTTACCGTTGGAGTGTTGAGCTGCCAGCTGGTGAGTCTGTGTTGCTTGGCAGCCCCACTCCCTGCCTGCCCAGCGAGATTGGGAGCCTTTTGTAACCTGCATCCTGGCTGTTGGAAAGGGCACCTATTAATTCTGCACAGGCGACGGTGCGCGGCAAGGTGGCGCCTGCACTGCGTACACTTGGGTAATGACGGGTTGTGGGATCAAGGTGAGATAATGGTATCTTTCCAAGCATGAGTGTGGAGAATGTGCTGTGTGCTGAATGGCTTACAGAGGGCAGCAGCCACTCACGATTCCTCTTGCATAGAGAGAGAGACACCAGTCTCAAAACTTCACGGCATCTGCTGCTTTTCCAGCCTCTTGAAAGAACTCTATGCAGAAGCCTTGCTCTTCAGGGAGTCATTTGCCTCCAGATTATTTAATTCCCACTCTGAAACCTTTCCCTTGAGAATCTTAACTCTCCCCCTGCCTCTAGTGCTCCTGGGCAGTTTGGACTCTGCTGCTGTGCTCAGACACATGTTGCCTTTATCAATTTTTAACTTAATCAGAGAGGGCTAATATGATGATGGTGGGTAAAGAAGCTATGAGAAAAATTCAACTCCCAAACTCTATCTGCCTGCAAATATTTCACACTTTCCTTGATTTTGTCTCCCTCTCGCTTTTACTCAGGGGAACATGAGTCCTTCCGTGTCCCAGAAAGAGCTTAGTTCAGTGCCCAATGGACAAGTGTAACTATCATCATGGTTGACTCCCTTGTTGACCATCAAGGATTGAATGAGTCGCAGAGACGTGAGCTCCTCTCCAGTAATAACAAATTGCCATTTCCACCTGAAGATTTCAAAGTACTTTACAAAACCACTGAACTCACCACAGGTCCCCTGGCTGGTGGGTTAGTAGCACTATCCCTCTGTTAAAGGTGTGGTCACTGAGGCACAGAGAGATGGAATGACTTGCCCAAGGATCCCAAAGCACTTTACAAGATAAATATACAGGAATCATGTCACCAATGTAATGCAGCCATCTCTGAGATGTAGGGCAGCAGCCAGGTTAATAGAATTAAAAAGATTAGAGTTGGGAAAAACCTGAGATCAGAGCGTCCTTAATGTTTCATAGCGTGGGCCATCTCCCCTCTCCCACTCTCAGAACATTTTTGTGGCAGCTGCAGCGATTGCTTACCTTGGGCATTCTCAAACATCTTCGTGGAGGGGTGCTTCTCTCCTCCCATTCACAATTGCATAGACCATCTCCCTCCCATTCACAGTCCTATAACATCCACAGCAGTGGCAGCTATAGAATCATAGGACTGGACGAGACCTCAAGAGGTGTTCTAGTCCAGTCCCTTGCACTAAAGGCAGGACTAAGCATTGTCTCTAGACCATCCCTGACAGTCCGCATGGCAATTGCTCAAAGGAAAAAGTAATGAATGGTAGGAGATACTGATATTTTTAGCTTTTATTAAAAATGATTACAAAATGGGAACAAGGAAAAAAAGCACCATTGTATGATCTGCTGGGACCATCACTAGGCCACAGTGAGAAGTGCTGTATTAGATTAGCTGTTCTATCTCTCGTTGGCCAGTGCATTTACTAGTGCTTTGTAGAGTCTTGTTTTAAGTGGCTCCCACTTAAATGCCACAGTAATAATTCCACAGCCTAGTACATTTTACTGTCAGGAAGTTTCCCTGTTATTTAGCCTAAATATCCTTAGTTCCATTCCATCACTCCTGTTTATTCCCCCATGCAACCATAAATGAGCCCTTTCCCTCTTTAGCATCTGTACCCTTCAGATGTTTGCAGACGGTTATCATGTTGTTTCTGCCTCTTCCCCCCCGCCCTCCCCCATCCAGGTCTCTTAGCCAAGTTCTACATATTTAGCTCATTTAATCTTTCCTCATAAGTCAAGGCTGTAATTGACAGCCCTGACACGGAGAGTTGCATTGGTTACACACGCTGCCAACAGGATATAAATACTTTCTATGCAGTGATTGAGAATTATAGTCAAGATTGTGATGAGCCCTCCCCAGGCCCTATTTTTGGTAACGCCTTTCTCAACGCCAGGTTGCCTCGACCCCATACAGCAATGGCTCAATCTCTCACGTTGCTGGTAAGGGTCACCAATCACTAGGTCCATCTCCATCACTGGTCAGTTGTGACACCCAAGGTTTAAACCAGCTGGGGGTCCAAATCAAGCCTGGATTTTCATGAAAGTGTTTACCTTTATGCAGTCTGTGCGCAAGCCCTGGGTCACTGTGGGTCATTCCTTCTGGGAATGCAGCGTTGAACTCCAGGCACGGTGTGGTTACTGCTGCCCCAGTCAGGAACAGGAGCAGGGGTTGCCATACAGATACAAAGATAGAGATTCCAGCATTCTAACCTTGTGCGTCCAGTGTTCAGCTGGTATGTTTGTTTACTGCGAGTACGCTGCTGTGCAGAAGCTCTCAGCACTGGCAGGGCACTGCCATGCAGAGACTTACAGAATTGACAAACCCACCCGGCATGGCCAAGAGAAAGCGCACGATGCTGGCATTCCTGGCTGCCACTGCTGTGAAGAGGTGTAAGGGTCCTGCTGATACAAGCGGGAGCTGGGAGAAGGGCTGTTATCCATAGCCTGTGAGGTGTTGGAATGGATAAAGGGGTAACCCTGTGTTGGTACGCACAGCTCTGTTTTCAGCTGAGCAGATTTTGTTGTAGGTTGCCGTAAGTGACTTGTCTTCTCATGTTTCCTGTACTTTCTGCGAGGAGATGGGTGTAGCAGGCACTAGTGTTGGGGAGCTGGGAAGTGGACGGTCTGGTTTTTGATGCTGTGTTCTGTAAAGCTTCGTACGATGCAGATTCCCCGCTGGGGCTAGTTCACAAACATTACGTGTATTATTGCAAAGCATGCAACATAAAGAGGGCATTTTATGAAAGGGAATATCAGAGGAAACATTATAGCAGGGACCTTTATAGCCCTTCCATTATTATGGTTTAAATCTTGACGTGGCCTTTATTTGCAATGATACTGGGACCAGTAAAGAAGTGCGTTTCTCCCCTCACCAGCCCCCCACCTCTCTTTCCGCATCCTCTTTTCATTCTTTTCTTCCACATCCTGTTCTGAATCTGTGGTGCAGAGATACAAATCATTAAACATGCAAGCAGTCAGAGAGCCAGGTTTCGGTTTGTGCGGAATCGGCCCCCTTTGACTCAGAAGTTAGAAACCAGATGACTCACTGTTATGCATGTTTGTTGTTTTACTAACTGTCATTTTGCAAAATACTGTTAAAGCTTCAAACCACGATTACTGGAGTTTGAGGTGGTGTGTGTGTTCGTGGTTCTTTTGGAAGATTTTAAAAGTAATTATAACTGAGCTTTCTCTAAAGAGCTGAAAATTGCATGTATTGGCAATATAAAAATATGTAGGGATCCATTTTGTTCTACTACCTGAAAAATATTGTCTGGATCAATTACTTGAAAAGCCCCCAGGTGCTAAACATCTGGTGGGGGTTGTAGGGCCCCTCTTTTGTGTTTTTTAATATATGCCCAAAGGGACAGGTTTCTCAAAAGGCAAGCAGACAGATGTTTTTCATTTGTAGAATTTTAAGAAATAAATGCCATTCCTGCTTTTCTTTCTTATTTCTAACAAAATTCTAGTATTTCCTTTCTAGGACCAGCAAACTTGAGGGTAGGTCAGTGGCAGAATTCCATAGCAATAAAAACCTTTAGCAATGTGGAAAACCAGAAAAGATATCTAGAAATCTCTTATTTCCTAGTGATTCGTTACTATTTGTACAGCAAATCATATATTGTAAATTCAATATGAATTGTTATTGTTTTTATCTGCAGTACTTTTTAATTGTAAAAAATAGAAATGCATTTTTATTTGTTAAATTCTGCAGGCATGATTCTGAACTTTAATTCAGTGTAAATCTAGAACCACTCTATCAAATCAGTAGAGTCACACCAGTGTAAAACTCAGATTTGTGAGCTCAGAATTGGGCCTTATGTGTGAAAACGGCACATAGCTCCCTTCTGATGGAATCCACTTGTGGTTATGGATTTCCCCCGGCTTAGTTTTCAGGCCCCCACCCTTTATAACCACTTTGTGCCACGGTTCATGTTGTGATCTGTTGCAGCTCCTGTCACAACACAAAGAACTGTGACGTAGCCCGGGGGGGGGGGGAGGGGAGTGGATGGAGAGGGGGGGAGGGATAGAGAGACTTACCAACCTGTCACAGTGTATTAGAAAGTGACAAATTAGTGGCTAACTTTAAAGAAATAGTTTGTGGTTGAAGTCTCTTTTTAGATTGAGATGGGGCATCTCTCAGTTTAATGGCAAAATAGTCATTAGAAACAGAAAAAGGTGCTGCTGCTAATATCAGAAAGTTTGGATGCATGCCCACTATCAGAGGGTTGCTCTAATCAGATTGTTCTGATCAGAAAAAGAATGTCTCGTTTATTTTATTTTATTTTTAAGAAAAAGGAACTCAGTGCTTGTGAAAGTTAACAAATTGATAGCCCCAGAAACCGAAACCTTCTGCTTGTAGGACAGATGCTACAGTGGGGGTGGCATTGCAAGCTTCCCCCCACTTTGGTATGGAAGGGACCCCCTATAGGGACAATAGGGGAGTTCAGTTTCCATAGCCCATTCGATGCTTGGCTTCTCTTCTGAGGCTGCAAAGAAGCATGCCAATTCTTCCATTTAGCTGACTATTGTATATACTTTAAAAGGGAAGGTTTTAATGTAGTTGGCTGCTATATAGACTGTTAAAGGGAAGTTATTTATTTTAGCTGGCTTCTGTATGGATTGTTACAAGGGCGTTCTTTTAGCTGCCGTTGTTATATTGACTGGTAAATGCAATGGACTGTATTGCTAGTAGCTGTCATGTTGCCTGTTACAGAAAAGATCTGTATTTAAGCAGTAGCACTGCACTGGGATCTCCCAGGCAGGATATTAATGCTAATTCATCTGCTCACCCCCTGCTGTGAGTGTTATTTGTTTAAATCTGTAGAATCCCACAGCGCGTTTATATCCTCACTAGAGTGAGCTCCGCTCCCTGTAATTATTTAACATTATATGCTGATATAAATTGTAACAGTTAAAGAATGGTAATGAGTAGCAAAAAAACCCACAAACTTAACCTTAGAAATGGCAGAGTCAGCTCTTAAAACAGCAGCCAGCAACTTTCTCTCTCTCTTTTCCCAAGTCCATAGGTACAATATTGTGCATACATTATGTGTGCGTGTGTGTTCATGCTTGCGCTGGCAACTGTGCCAGGCAAGCTGTAATTATGCAGAATATACTGTGTAGCTTAGTCACACACGCATAATTACATATGGTGCCGAAGTACAGTGAGTCTCTCTCTCTCTCAGCAGTTCAGCGTCTTGATTAGCAGTTTGATAGGTGATTTGAGTTGAGGCTACCATATTGGTATAGGAAATGGTGCCCCCTGGATCATCCCTGGGGCTATCCACAGGGAATATGTGTCCAGAGGTTAAGCTAACAAACCATTGGGTGTCAGTATTGTTCCATTTAAATGCATCTGGCAGAGAGTTTGTGTGGCCATAAAAACTGGACTTTCAAAGTAGCAGTTTTGTCTGTAAACAACTAAGGTACAATTTATATATTCATATCTATACCTATTTCATTTGTATGTAGAGGCAGGTGGATATATCTAGCAGAACCATTATATTCTGCTGATCTGAATTCTTTGCCATTTCGTTTAGATATTGTAGCCTGCTTGCCCTAAACTCTCATGTGTTATGGCCATGCGCTGTTAAACAGCTGCTGCGTTCTGCTCCAGAAGTAGCTGCACTTCAGCAGTGGATAACGTGACCCCTGTGCATAATTTTTATATCAGTTTAAAACTTGAGGTTTTTAGAAATAAAACTTTTTATGATGTGCAGAATTACCCGTGGAAACAACAAACAGTAACATTCAGTTTAGATTTGTGAAAAGCTTTGGCACTGCTTGGTTGGAAGGCGCTATAGAAATGTAAGTAGCTCTTCCATCCATGCACATGGCACATCCACATGTGTTACTTATACCTAGCCAAAATCAGATCTGTATTACAATAGAGAAATATCTAAACTGGATAAGGAAGCTTTCATCTACTTAAAAAAAATAAAACTGTGTAGGAATGAGAGGAAATCCTATAAAAAGCAAAGAAAATTCATTTTAAAAAGATTCCTTCATTCCCTCCCTTCCTCCTCTGATTTCAGGTAGGGAGTAAAAGCTGCCACAAGAGGAGCCGAGCTTGTGCTTGATTTGCAGAGTAGCGTGATGGTCGGTCGAGCTGCGTTGGCAGCATGGACCTGTGCCAGACTTCACCACAATTCATACTGTGTCAGTTTAATAAATGCACTACTTAAATTATGAAATTACAAAAGAAAAAAGAGAATGCACTTATTCAGACTCTTAATACATTAAAAATAAGGCATTAAAACACTGACTTTTTTTTCCCTTCCAGAATCAATAATGAACAGGAAGGGTTGTAGACATTAACAGTCATGGACATTCAAACTCTTATACATAAATTATCTTAGAAAAATGCACATAAGACTTGAATAATGTAAATACATTAATGCATTTAATAATTTAAACATTAAAGCGCATGCAGGAATTCGCAGCAGAGGCTGTTCTGAGATAAGGAACGGTCCTGGAAGTTGTGTGTCCCAAGATCGATGGCTGGTTTCCCCTTGAGAAAACTCTCTGGGGAAGTCGCGCTGTGCAGCTAGATGACCGCCTGTCCTGAGAAATCCCAGGATGTTCGCCATCTCATCTGCTCCTTCCTCTCCCCCACTCAAATCCCAATGACATGAAAAATCCAACCTGTATCCTGAATTCTGCTCTCTCTCTCCATGGCACATAACTTGCAATTTGTCTGAAAATCAGGTGCAACAATTTTGAAGAAAAGAGAGAGTTGTGTCTAAAAACAAAACACCAACAATGGTTAAAGAAGCTGCTGCAGCCAGGGAGTTGAGAGGAAGTTGCAGGACCCTCCGTTCCCATGGCATTGTGCAGGGCAGGAGACAGGGCCTGTGCTTGCGAAGATGGGGAGAAGAGCTGGGTGGAGGACATCTGGAATCCAATCTCCTGTTCTCCTGGGAGAGAGGCCCAAGCTGAGAGCCAGCCTTAAGTACAAGCAATGAAATGGGGATCCTGCTCTTCTGTGTCTCTTCATGGACCCATAATTCACTGGCCAGCCCAACTTTCATTCTTTGGCAGCTGTACCAGGGAAGACCACTCTACCCAGTCATGCCCTACTGCAGATCATAAGGCTGCCCCATCTCCAGCATACTGACTGTGTGCATGCTTCTCTCTGTTCTTGCTTTTGACCTCCCCTTTGGACTGAAACACCCTCATTACTGTAGCAGCATCTGACTAGCACACCAAGGTTCTCATGCCAGGCATTTTCCTCAGGACTGAGTTGTGTCATTTCTCTGGGTGTAATTAAGTTTGAAAGGTGTTGCATCAGCCCCTCACTGAATCTCCCTTTGGTTCAGATCCTAGTTCTCCTTGCCTTCTCTACAGGGCAGCATGCAAGCAGTTGCTTTGGAGGCCATTTGCACCCTGCAGTACTCCTCACAGAGTGGTGTAAGGTATCCTGCTTAGCTTAGATACCGAGGTGATGGGTGCTAATAAAATAAAAATTGCTTAGTCTGATTCTGAAGGGAGACAAGATGTTCGTTAATTAAAGGAGCCTGGCACAGGGCAGTTGTAATTATAGGTGCAAGAAATCTGAAACTGAAGTGGGCTGCGCAGATGGGGAAGTGTAAGGAGGCACCCAGAACTGCGGGCTGTGGGCAAGAATGCAGCAAAACCAGATTCTGGAACTCTTTGGCAGAATTTCTTATTGAATTCCTTTTTATTCATTTTTTTTTAACAGAGAGCTGAACCTGTATGTGTGTGTATGTGCGCGTGTGCGCGCTTGCATGCAGTGCAGGTTGCATCCTGTGACTGGAAGGGTGATATTATTAAAGCCAAGGAGATTGGGAGGAAAATCCTGTTGGAGAGACAGACCCTGCCCAGAAAAAGAGTTTGGAGCTAACGATCCCCCATTACTCCTCTGGTTGTACTGTTGGTGATTCCTCTGGCTGTTTGTCCTATTTATCATCTCCGCACCCTTGTATCTACATCACTGCAGGGAAGGATCTTTGTGGGGGGCCCTGAGGCCCCCAGAACCAGCTGGGAGGTGGCTCCTAAACTCTTGTGTAGCTCTGGGGTTTGGGAAATCCAAACAGATGCTGTGTGTATCATTCCTGTTCTCCTCTTGTTGAAAACTCCAATCTCCATAGAGCATTTTCCCCTCCAGGGACCAGCTCTGCAGCCCTCTCCTGAGGTGGATCTGCTCATCCAGTTGCTTCACTCCAGGCAGATTTCTAGGTGGGTCCCACAGTGGGGATTAGAGGGCTGTCTGTGCAGGGAGTCAGCATTGGTTTAGTGCAGAGGTGGGCAAACTACGGCCTGTGGGCCACATCCGGCCCGTGGGACCCTCCTGCCTGGCCTGGGAGGCTACCCCAGCCCCTCCCCCGCAGCCTCAGCGCGCCATGCCGCCGGCACAATGCTCTGGGTGGCTGGGCAGTGCAGCTGCAGAGCCCGGCCTGACCTGGTGCTCTGTGTTGCGCTGTGGCATGGCTGGCTCCAGCTGGGCAGCGTGGCTGTAGCGCCGCCAGCCACAGGTGCTCCAGGCTGCCCAGTAAGCGGGCAGGGAGCAGGGGGGGTTGGATAGAGGGCAGGGGATTTTGGGGTGTGGATAGGGGTCGGGGCAGTCAGAGGGCAGGGAACAGGGGGGTTGTATGGGGGCAGGAGTCCCAGGGGGCAGTCAGGAAGAAGAGGGGGGTTGGATGGGGTTGCGGGGGGCAGTCAGGGGCAGGGGTTCCGGGGGCAGTCAGAGGAGAGGGAGCAGGGGGTTTGGATAGAGGGCAGGGGAGTTCGGGGTGGTGGTCGGGGCGGGGGTGTGGATAGGGGTCGGGGCGGTCAGAGGGTGGGGAACGGGGGGGTTGAATAGGTGCAGAGATCCCGGGGGCAGTCAGGAAGGAAGAGGGGTTGGATGGGGCGGTGGGGGTGGGGGTTCCGGGGGCGGTCAGGGAACAGGCATTGGGAGGGTGGATGGGGCAGGAGTCCTGGGGGGGGTGGCATCAGGGGGCAAAAAGTGGGGAGTGGGATGGGGGCAGGGGCCGGGCCACGCCTGGCTGTTTGGGGAGGCACAGCCTCCTCTAACCAGCCCGCCATACAATTTCCGAAACCCAATGTGTCCCTCAAGCCAAAAAGTTTGCCCACTCCTGGTCTAGTGGTTAGAGTGGGAGACTGGGATTCAGGAGGCCTGAGTTCCAGCTATGTCCCTGACTTGCTTGGATGAGTCACTGTCTGGGCTTGTGTTTCCCTCTCTGACAAAGGGGGACAATAGTGCTTTTGTGTTAAAGGGATTCTTGGGTGAAAGATGCTCAAAGCAAAGGGTGCTTCAAACTACAGGGGAAAGTGGCCCAAGCAGCAGTGGGGAGAAGTACTCTAATCTGAGTCCCCATGATTTCCCCAGTGCAAAAATGGTAGGGTCACTGTGTGCATAGATTCAAATGATTTGTGTAGCTCCCATACCTGCAGTGGGAGGCAGCTCTGGTGCTAGGGAGGGATGTGTGCTAGATATGGGAACCTCCTGCCGGGGGTATTAAGTACTGTTGGGACTGCTGAGGAAAGCCTGGATGAGGAGCTACCCTGGATGAAGTCTTCAGGGAGGAGGAGGGGTGGGTTGGGGATCTCCCAAGGCTTGCACGGTTTACTGGCCACGTTTGGCTGGATTTAAGAGGCAGAAGCATTTATAGCAAATCCTAATGCTGTGTCAAAGCCTGCTTTCCGCTTTGCTGGCTTTGTCTCTGTGGGGGTATTGCATGCTTTATCCCATTTCACAGCCTGGACCCTTTGTCCCCTGCTTAGGGGATTACATGGGGCAGAGATGTAAGAAGGGAGGGAATCCCACCCCTTTATCTGGCTATGTATCTATCTGTGTATCTCTGTCTATCCACTCTCCTGGGAGACAAGCTTTCTGCCTTCCAAAACCTTGCCCTGAAATGCTGATTCAGAAGCGGGCAGCATCTTTCGGGCTCTTGGCAGAATAAATGGCTGTTGCTTGTTCTCCAGGCACTGGGATTTCATCCCTGATTTACGGTGCTCAGGCTTATCAATGTCCCTTGCCTGAGCTGGGCGCAGTGATGATGGTATGAAAGTTGTTGTGTGTGTGGCTCGTCTGCTTCGGGACAAGTGGTGGGAGGGTGGCTGTCTAGAGCAGCATCTCCTGCTGGGAGTGGAGGAATAGAATCATAGAATCTCAGGGTTGGAAGGGACCTCAGGAGGTCATCTAGTCCAACCCCCTGCTCAAAGCAGAACCAATCCCTAACTAAATCCCCAAATCCCTAAATGGCCCCCTCAAGGATTGAGCTCACAACCCTGGGTTTAGCAGGCTGATGCTCAAACCACTGAGCTATCCCTCCCCCCTAGGAGGGGAGGATAGCCCAGCACTCCCTCCTCTCAGCTTCTTGCGATGGGATGAAGATTTTGACAGCCTAATTCAGCATTTAGGGAAGGATAGAGCTGTGCAGAAAGTTTCCCCACTCCCACTCCTTACAGCCCAGCTGTGACAAACTGACAGATAATTAACAAATCAAGGCTTCCTATTAGTCTTGTCCCCGATGCTTTGAAACGGCTCCTTCATTGCACATGTCCTTTGGCAGAAGCCTGCACATTATGGCTATTGAGTGAGGCATTTAGATCAGTTTAGAGGGGCTGGGGCTTACCAAGATTTCAAAATGGCTGAATGTTTCTTGGCACAGTCAATGTTAACTGTCAAAAAGAGGGTACAAGGGTCAATGCTGGGAAGAAGTTGTTACCTTACTGATTAGAGTAGACATTAGAAACCCCTCCAGTAATGCAAGGTGTTGCTAAGGAGTATCTCTTGCTTTCACAGAGGATGGCGTGAGTTGAAACCACAGTTAAGAGGGCAGAGTTTTGTTGGTCTGGGATTGGGTATGGTTATAAAGTCTACATGCCAACAACAAGCTTGGATCAATAAATCCTTATTCATTACATCCAGAATCACATCTGGCTGTGCTCAGACACTGTTCACAATTTGCTGTGTGGCCTTTCCCCTTCCTCTGCCTTAGAACTGCTGAAACACAGGGTATGTCTACACTTGAAGCTGGGGTTGTGTTCCCCAGCTTGAGTAGACAAGTTTTTACTCAGGGTGGCTAGCCCATGCTACCGTGGGTATACTACTGTTTTTAGTACACTAGTTGAATGAGAACTGGCAGGAGTATGTCTGCTTGAACTAGGCATCACACCCCAGCTCCATGTGTAGACATAGCCTATGGAAGTGGGTCCCCCCAAAAAACGTTCTCTCTCTGTGTAACCTAGAATGGTCACTCTTCTCATTCTCCTCCAGATAAGTTAATATCTCCAAATATACCAAGATGTAGATACACATAGCAGTGGTTCCTGAGCCTGACACATGTTGGAACAGTGAGAAAGACCTAATTGCATCAAACCCACTCTAAGTTCATGTATGTGGAGCCCATCAAGCTGAAAGCATCCAGACAGCATCTGCTGTTATCAAATCACTCGTGAGTCCAGCTAATTAAAATAGAGCTTCATTTTTCTGAACCATTGTTTGGCAGGAATTTGAAACAGGTCTAACCCAATTTCTGCGTGTTTATGAGCCTTTATTATATCAAAGGTACTTTTCTGTAAATGTACAGGGCAGCGTTAAATGAATTGATCCGCACTGTATCACTGTAAATGCACTATGGAGTTGCTAATGATTTCTCTTTCAGCTTTCTGGTTTCCAGACATATTCCAGAAAGCTTGTTTTCTTCTCTCCCCCGTCATCCTCTTTCTCCCACTTATATTTCTCCCTTCCACACCCCCTCCAGACTAGTGGGTGGTGGTGGTGGTGGTTGTTATTTATTAAAACATTTACACATTTGTGGCAATATGCAAACATAGAATAATAAAAGTTAATTTTATTCTCCAAACTGGCATAGGACGTCTCTGTATCTACTAATGTTCTTACACAGTGCAAGAGAATGTCTGAATGTTGCTGTGTTGAATCTGTTTGGTATGGTGGTGGGTGGCTTTTTTTTTTTTATTTAAACTTCTTAGATTTTCAGAGTACAAACAGGTATCATATTCCTCCTCATAAACTGATACACAAGGGATAAAAATACACAAGAATGTGGTCCCTGAAGGCTGGCTCTGCTTCTAGACATCCAAAAGCTAATTCATTAATACTCTCTGCAGAAAGAGAATAGCACACATAGGGCTGTTCAGTCCAGTATATCTCAGTCTGTGTAACTGCCGAGTAGAACAGTAAGAGGAGGAAATAACTGTTTCCCAGTTCCAGATATTTACAACTAAACATGTTCATATCACATTCTGAAGTCTGGGGGTTTAACTCGGAGTATTGTGGTGAAATTAAGAAAGGAAAATTTAGGGTTAGCATCAAGAAAACTTCCTGACTGTGTAATGCAGTAGTGGGCAACCTGCGGCCCATCAGGGTAATCTGCTGCCGGGCCGTGAGACAGTTTGTTAACATTTGCATGGCCGCCCGCAGCTCCCATTGGCCGCTGTTCGCTGTTCCTGACCAATGGGAGCTGGAGGAAGCGGTGGCCAGCACGTCCCTGCGGCCCGCGCCACTTCCCACAGCTCCCATTGGCTGGGAATGGTGAATCGCAGCCACGCAAATGTAAACAAACTGTCTCGCAGCCTGCCAATGGTTTACCCTGACGGGCCGCATGCAGCCTGCAGGTTGCCCACCACTGGTATAATGTATTAGGCTGTGGCATAGTCTCCTTAGGAGGATGGTGGGGGCGTGGTGATGTTAAAAGTAGACTAGACAAAGCATTAAAAATAAACTGTAGGGAGCAGTCCTGCACTATCGGGGGTGGAGTGGATGGCCTGTTAGGGCTTTTCCTTCTCTAGTTTCTGTGATTTTTGTGGGGTTCTGTTGATTGAAGCACTTCAGGAAAGGCTGTTGCATTTGAGACAGCTTATCTATCCTGGAATGACTTCCATGGATGATCATCACTTACATTTCAGTGCATTGTATTTTGCATTTAATGCAATGTGCCCCAGATGGATAGTCAAGTCTGTGTAAAGCTCAAGGGCAGCATTCATGAATTGATACTGGAAACAACCATAACATTTTAATACTAGCAAACTTGGGGGAAGGCTCTGCCAAATGTGCGGACATCAAACTTATGAAGTGTTAGCTCATCTGACGTGTTTTTAAAGACGGTGCAGGTTGTTCCATAGAGGTTTAGTGGTCCCTTGATGATCGGAGCATATAACACTCCTCTTTACCTCTTGTAATGCTGGTAGAAAGAGGCAGTGACAGCATAAGTAATTGAAGTACCTCAAATCAAGTGCAGCATGGCCTGTTGCACTGTGGGCTTCCCAGCTCACAGCCCTGCTAACAAGACTTGACTAATCTGGAGGGCACCATCTCTAGGGGTCTGTTCTGTGTCAGAGTTTATTCAATCCTCACTCTCTCTCCTGAGACTACCAACAAAAGTTTCAGTTTTACTATGGACACCTGTCCTGCTAAAAACTAGGCTGTGCCTACCAACTCATATCACCTGGGCCAGTTTTCCCAGCCTGCTAATGTTCATGGGATGACGTGAGAGAACTGCATTCTATCCACTGTAGTGTTTTGGCAGAGCACAGGAGTGTGAGTAAATCCAGATACTCTTGGATGGCAGAGTCACCCCAAACTTGTTCTGTGCTAACCTAGGATGGGTACAGAATGAATGCAAACAGACCGAAAAGGGCTTGTGTACGCCCCGGTGCTTCCTGTGTTTGCATTCATTGCTCATGTTGCTATTGCAGAAAGAAGCTTTAATCCTGTCATTCTTACAAAGAAATGCTGTTCCCTTTTTTGTTTTAAAACAAAAAAGTGGATTATTTAGTTTGAGGTTCCCAAAGCCCAGGAAATGCATCTCTAGGGCTCCTCGTCAATTTGGGGCCTAATGAAATATAGAAAATACTCCATAAAAGCGCCTTTATTACTTTAGTTGCTTAAATGTGGAGTTTTTAGCCATCAGGTTAATGTTTTTGTATCATTTTTTGATTCGATTGTGAGCACTTTTCCAGGTATCTCTGCCACTTGAGCGCTAATTGGATTTCCGCAGATAAATGGTGCTAGCTGTAGCCCTTACCTCACTGCGTTCTTGCTTCATCATTATTTTATTTGTTTTTACTGTAAAGGTTAATAAATCTTTGTATGTTTAAAGCATGGAAAATGGCAGGCAGGCAAAGGACCACAGCATGGAAGGGGGAAATCTTTGCAGTGCTTTCTCAAAATTGAGTGAGGCATCGTGTCCTTTGTGGTATTTTAAAATGGCCAGCTGGGTGTGTTATGTGGCCAAGTAGCAATCCATAATTCTTCAGATAAAAAGCGTTGATCTCTCCACTAGTTCTCAGACAGAGCTTGAAGGCATTCCAATTGGGTTACCATTGATTTGGGCTGGGGAGGACACTAAGTAGCACTGGTCTGTTTAAGAAGAAATATGTGGAGTTTATTTATTTATTTTTTTTAAGGAAAATTGGAAGCCTTTTAGTGCAAACACACCTTGGTACCCCTAGATGATCAGGAAACTCTATAAGGAACCTACTAATAATGTACTAAGGCCAGGGAAGTAGAAAAGATCAAACCATATTCCTTGTGTTCTAAAAATGGGAAAACGTCAGATTGCTCTTCTGGACCAGGCATTGAATATTGGGCTGATGCTTTTGCAGTGGCGTGGACCCAGGCATTCAGTATTGTGCCAGTGCCCCGCTGCAGCATGGACCAATCATTGTGTTGGTGCTAATGCTTTGCAGTAGTATGGACTGAACATTCAGGGTGGGTGCTAATGCTCTCTGCAGCATTTTGTAGGTAAAGGCTGGTGGTTTTTTTTCCCCTGAAGCGGGTAATTGTTTATTAATTTTTTAGTAGGTAAAAAGTGTAATTGTAATAATCCTTGACATGTGCTGACTGCTCCAAGGTTTAAGGAATAAGCAATGTTGTTTTATAGCTTCTGTGCCTCACTCACAGTGTCTCCTGGTTTAGACGAAGATTTCTGCATTGAAACTGTGCAGGGGCAGGATCTCTCCAGGATAGTTGTCTGTAGTATTAATCCTTTTGGACATTTGAACTTGATCTTGGATTGTGGGAATTTGCTGAGAGGTTTTAGGTGGAGAAGGCAGGAGACAAGGTGTGTGAATTCCTTGTGCATATATGCTACTGTATTGGTTGAGCCTTATCTTGAATGTATCATGGCACTGATCTGCTTTGTTTCTTTAAATAGTGAATATGAGATCTCTGAACATTGACAAAATGACCCCATTGGAAAGTGAAATCTTCTCTTTGTTCTTAGAATATTTATAACATGGACAGCAGCAGTGTAAGCTTTTCCCAAACTTGCCCTTGCATTGTGAGCATCCTAGGGGTTAAAAATGAAGTTCAGTCTCCATATCCATTCGCTCTCTTCTGAAACTGTTCACATAGGTTTCCACTTTTGAAGGAGAATTTTTGTGATGTGGCGTCCGTCCATTGGAAACTGGACAAAGACGAGTGATGTAGCTGAATTTGAACTAGTAAAACTGTATGCCTCTAACAACCCCTCCCGCCCCGAGACCATCCAATCCTTGCCAGTCAGTTTTTCGGACCCATTGTAAGTTGCTCTCCTAATGCAGCAATTAAAAACAGTTACAAAGTGCATAGGCTGCATCATCATGTTATTATTTTATATTGCAGTAGCAATTACGAGCCTCAGTCTGGACCGGGACCCCATTGTGCCAGGCGCTGTACAAACAAAGAACAAAAAGACAGTCCCTGTCCCAAAGATCTGACAATCTAAAGATGTTTATGTAAAATTATCATTTGCTTAAATGTTCTATATCCTTCCCCTCTCTCTGCCACTTCCCCGTTGCTGTGGCTTGCATGATTTATTGTGCACTTGTCTGTATTTCCAGCTTCTCAACCATTTCCAATATCAGACCTTTTGTTTGCCAGTTTCTTCTAGCAGGCCTGGCTCCTTTCTCCCTCCCCAACCAGCTGTGCTTGTATGCACTCATGTTTGAAGCTTTTGAGGTACGGGCCAAGGTACTGGTGCGTGAGTACTAAATTAACCGTCAGGTGTAAGAATCCCAACCACAAACCCCTATTTCAACGCCAGTCATATGGGTTCCTGTCATGACAAGGAAAACACAGTTTGCAGTTCTCACCATGCATTGCCCAAGGAGTGGGAGGTCCATCAAGCAGTTCTCTATACAGGAAGTTCAAGAAACTGTGGCTTGCTGATTCTCCAGTGCACAAGATTAATCTCCCTCGCTTACATCTTTGGTAGCAACCTCCACAAATGGGACACACGTTGGGCCTTCTGCAAGGGAATCTAAATCATGTATGCAGTTTGGTTAGCCAGCCTCTTGCCTGTGGAATCCTAGGAAGCCAAGTTGGTCTGAACAATGACCCTGTTCAGGTGCATCTCTCTTGCGTGATGAGCCTTCCAGAGTCTAACATTCAATGAAAATTTTGATGCTTGGATATTGTTATTAGCCAGGACACAAGCCTCCCATCTCCCCCTCCTTAGTCATCCTACAGTGTAAAGCATGTGAATGGAGATCCACCAATTCTTGTTTGTCCTGTACTTAAAAGGATGAGACAGTTACTATTATTTTATCCTGGCACACTTGAAGATACTGTGGTTAGGCTAAAAGGAACAATCCTTCAAAAGCTGTCAGAACCGAGCTCTTTCAGAATGTCAGCGGGGTGGGGTCGAGGGGTTGGGGGTGTTGCCATCAGCTAACTCTGATTATTATATTCTGCATATTTTTAGTCCTGAAGTCAACAGGGTGAGCTCATGGTTCTCCTGTAGTGAGCATCTTGGACACTGAGTCATTACATTCCTTTGGAGTGATTCAGCCCAACAGCTTGACACCTTCATTAATTTTACAGCACAGAACTTCAGTGCTCTCTAAGCTTCCTTTACAAAGGATAGATTTAAAGGGAGCTAATACATAACTGGGATGCTACCTTGAAGAGTTATAAAACGGGAGCCTATGGAAGTCAAGAAATCAAATTCCTCACCTTGCCCCTTCATCTAGCACCTATCCCATTGGATCAGTTCCCTTGCCCGTGGCGTGCTGGCATCATCTACATTTTGAGGCCAGACCCTTCACCCACTTCCCTGGGGCACTGACCTGATGATCCATGTATATCCATAATGATCCAGCACTTTCAGCACTGAGGTTACTGCAGTTATTTCTGTAAACAGGACTTCAAATAACTTCCTGACAGTTGGTTTCAAAGCCAAGCAAATGTCAAATGTCATCTCTTCTCCTCCTGTCCCCCCACTTTCTAAAATCTCCTTTGGTGGTAGCATCAACAATTGTAGGAAGGTTTCCAAAGGCAAAAATATAAGAAAAAAAGAGGCTTTTAAGAGTTGATTTATTTAGTATGCTTATTTTTCTTCGGGGAATGGGAGGAAATATGATTCTCTACTGTCCTCTCCAAAAAAACCTCTGACTTTGCACTCCAGGAATAAAGGCGTATGCAGCTTATTGACTATGCTTGAATTTTATAGAAGCATTTGTTAATACAGCTGTAATTACAGGTTTTATTAGTGATTTATTTATAAATTGTTTTTTTCAGGCATTTATTACTTGAGGATAACAATTTATTTTGAGTTGAACTTGGGACTGCAATGTCTCATCCTCCTTTCTGAGATTAAAAAAAATACACATTGTACCCTGTTTGTGTAATGTGTGCGAGTGTACATGTGTACATATATGTATGTATCTCTGTAGAGTCTGGCTATTTTAAGGCTTGTGTTTCTTTTAAAGTGTGTGTAGTGTTTTCTGGTGTTCGTTTATTGCAAATGTATAATACTTAATATCAGCTTTGTTCTTTTAAGAGTGAAATTTTGGCAAGCTGTCCATCATGTTTTAACCAGAGCCAAAAAAATTTAAGATGACAGACATATTTCATTTTGAAAGGTGGCTACTGCGCAGACGAAGTCGCTACTTTTCATAAGGGCTTTTACTACATATATCAATGTGTTTTAAGAGAGACTTGGGTCAATAATACCATGCTTTAGAATTCCCTAAATACATATTTACACAATAGACCTTAAAATATATTAGTCTATCATGTCAGCTCCTGTACACTGCTATCAGGGATGTTTTATGTCCTTAATGTATGATACAATAAAACTTTATTTTTTATAGCATTTTTCATACAAACTGTATCCTGGAATGCTTTGTGGAGTTAAAAAAAAAAGTTACAAGGTTAACATTTAAAAAGCTGAAGGGGAGAAAAATTAAGAGGTATATGTGACGGAGAAGGTATTTTGAGATGAGATTCAAAACTAGATGGGGAGTCCACAGAGCAGAGAGAGAGGAATATTGCAGAGGAGAAGGCTCTTAGACAGTGGTGAGGTTTTGTGAAGAGAGGGGGCTGGTTATACCTGAGCAGAGGGTGTGGAAAGATCAGGCCCCTATAGTCAGCTGGAACAAATGTGAAATGGCTCCTGAAACAAAGGAGCTGAGAATGGGGATGGGCAGGTGTTTGTGTGGTCTCATTTCTGTGGATATGAGAATAGTGAAAAAATAAGAGGAGGAAAAGTAAGTCAAGGGAGAAAGTGTCCCACAAAACAGGGCTAGATTACAAGATTTTGATTCAAATCAGTGAGAATCGGATAGCAGTGAACGCCTGGGATTTTGCAACTTCTTTCTTTTAACTCATTCCATTGTACTAAGGGAGTGCCAGGAGTTTCAGCTCAGTGGAGGATGTCTCCTGCCTTTGGTATTAACTAGGCACAGCAAGGTGAGATGAAGGCGCCTTAGCTTGGTTTTTTCTGGCTTTTATTGATTTTTTTTCTGTCACCATCTTAATGTAAATTAAGCAGGGTTTTTTTGTGTGTGATAATTATAGATAAATGTATTTAAAGTAGATCTGGATTTTGTCGTCCTGGAGAAAAGGAGGAAGAGTAATTTTTCCCCCCATCCCTGTCAGATGTTCATTTTAATTAGCAATTTTAAAAAATTGAAAATAAAAGAGGAAAATGAATAGGTGTTGAACCAGCCTGTGATATGTAAATGCCAACTAGTAATTACCTAAAACCTCAATTTTCTTTCTGTTTCATCTTGCAAAACATTTCATTTCCACTGAGTGAAAACACTTAATTTGGGCTGCGTTCCTTGGTGAACCCAGCCTCTCAGATCCTGCGCCTCCCCCAGGTCTCAGCTAGGGGGAGTACTGGCTCTGTGCTTACACAGCGTTTGCAGCTCTTTCTGTCCCAAGGTTATGCCTCTCGTGCCATCCTGGTGGTTTTACTCTGAATTGAATGGAAATCCACCCCCACCCTCCCATGCCCAACCTTTAATCTGGTTTCAGAGTGCCTTGCTCTTTCCAGTATTGTTGAATTCTAGGCAGTCTGTGGCATATCATATTTTTTACTTTTCACCTGGGTGTTGTCATCTTGGCATTCTTGAGTTAGATTTCATTCATAGAACTCTCTCTAGCCTGAGTTTCTGGATTCCTGAGACTTCTGATTTTAAATGTATTGACCCTTCTTCCTCTTTCATTACTGTTTTGCTCTCTCAGTTCAGGATCCCTGATGTAGATCTCATGCCGAGCTTGTTTTTTTTCCTACCTTCATTCCTTCGGGTTCTGGATTGTGGGACTCTTGCTTTATATTTCATTCATTTTTCTCTCTCTCTATTTTGAGTGAGAGCTATAAAATTTGACTTCCTAGGACTGTAAAATAAAGTTCATGTAGGTTTCTCTTGCCTGTTAACTTTTGGGAGCTGTCTTTTAATATGTGTTTGTGTAGCATGCAGCACAACAGGGCCTCGTCCTTGTTGGGGGCCAGAAAGAAAGATCTGTGTACCAGGGAAATGTAAATTAGGAGCCTTAGAGCCATGTCTCTCTCATTAGCGACCTCCAGATACTCTGCTTAGAAAGAACAAGTACTTTTTGTGATATATAAATTAGGGGTCCTGGGACCCTGAACCCTGAGTTAAGAAAAGGTGCGGTTTGAACTGGGAACTGGAAGCTTGGATTAGAGAGAGCTCTATGTGTGGTGTCCCAGGACCCTGACTCTAGAGAGCTCTGCCTGGAATCTCAAGGAACATTGCCTCTTTAGTGAGATATATGGCTTCATAATTAGCCCCTTGCATTTTTTCATGAGTGCTAGCATCAGCGTTCTACAATGTGTTTCCCTGATTAACAGCTGCTTTGCAACTATTTCCTTGTGCCACCGATGACCATATTTGTCAAGTTAGTCCTGACAGAGCATGGATTTCTTACTAAAATGCAGCATTTCTGTTTGAAGGGGTTCTCTTGTTGCTCACGGTGCCAGGCTTTTAAGTCAGCCCTTGTTACAATGTGAGCTGGCTTTAGCCTGACGCTTGTTAACAGGATTCTGGGTATCTCCTTTGGAGTAGGAGTACAGAAACCTTTCACAGACAATTTAATCTTCTGAGCTTTGCAAACGTGCAGCCTTTCACAGGGGGGTGGTGAGAGAGAGGGGGTATTGCAGTAGGCTATGTATTGATCAGTTCCATTTGCCCTGTAGCCGTGGCCTTCTGCTCTGGCTAAAATAAGGTTAGCTTTTGTTAATACTGCCATATTATTTTTAATACACTTTAAAAAAATAATTCCCAATACTTTTACATACGTCATATATATTGCCAGTGTTGATTGCCTTCCGCACATGTAATGTAAACTATCTGGGCATAGTTCATGGCCTGTGCCTCCGCTGCTTAATGAAAAGGAAGGTTGCATTTAAACGGACACAAAGCTGTTCAGAGACAGACCTCCCCTAACGATGTATAGTCTCAGACCCAACCTTTAGTTCTCAGGTCATCCTGAAGTCTTGCTCTGTGAACAAATACTATTCAGAGGATCCCCAATATTAGGGGATCTAATACGTCTCACTCATTGCTCCCCCAGTGGCACTTTAGTCTGATTTCCATCTTCATCTCTTTTTTCAAGTCCTGCATAGCTGTGATGAGTGTGTGGAATGATTTTTTGGAAGGGGGTGGGAAAGGGGTTGCTTGCCCCTGCATCATCTTCTGAACCATGTGTTTTATTTTTCACATGCCAGCAGCTGATAAAGCAGCTTGGGTTCCTTATGTAAAAACCATGTTGCTGTGAGCATAATAGTAAAGAGGGCTGACTTCACCTTCCTCGCCAACACCAGAGGAGAGGGAGATTGGGGGTGTGGGTGAGGGACCTTGGACCAATGTCAAAGTGCAGTGCCTTAGCCTGGAATTTTCTCAGCTTGCTGCACTCCTGCAACATCTGCAGTAAAGTTCCTGTCTCCATGTTACATCTGTGACATTGAGGTGGAATATTTGCCTGAATGTATGTAATTTGGCTGGACACAAATATATCCCATGGATAGCCACATTCATCTTCTAATTAGAAAATCAAACGATATCCCAAGCTCTGCTGCAGCATTCCCCCCACGGTATTTCTGATCAAAAGTGTGTCTGATTCCATTGCAGAAGAAGGGCTGATGGGGTAGCAGGTTTATGGTGTTAATTTACTTTTAACAACTGAATACACTATTTTTCGTTAAGAAAAATAAAGGACAGAGATCTACTGGTTAAATGCGGTCTGCTGGCCACTGTGTGCTGGCAGTCTGAGAATCTGAGTTGGTAATATGATGATTCACACTACTTGGCAATGTCGTAATATTAGAAAATTTTGGTCAAGTGTTACAAATGTTACATAAATAGTATGGAACAATATGTTTCCAGCTGAATCAGAATTCTATTTGCTGTATGGGTTTTCATCTATACATGGGTCTGCAAAGTTTTTTATTTTATTTTATTTTATTTTTAATGGACTGCAATTGTTCTTGTTCGTTCAAATAGAATGATCCTTAGAAAGTAGGAAAGCTCTCTTGTCCCTTCTTGTAAAAAATTAGCATGTATCATGGCCAGAATTGTTTCATATGAACATTTTATGCACAAGATAAATGAGGAAAATGAAGGAGATTCAGGTGAGGAAGAATACATCTCTTCTCTAAAGGCAAGCACAAACTTCCAAACTAGAGAAACATAGGCTCAGGAGGCATTTTGGAGATGGGATGTAATATTATTTTTAATAATTTTTTTTGTTGAAATGTTTACATTTTGCAAAACAAAAATATCTCCCAATAAATGGCTGCAATCAATATAACATTAAAAATGGATATACTTAAGAAAATAACAGAAGGGAAAATGTTTCATTTTAGATTACATTTTTTTAAATATAAACTGATAATATGAATGTATGAATCCGAGAGCTTGCAACATTCTGGTTCCGACAAGTCCTTTGTGTCTGTTTTACAAGCTCACTAGAAGCGGGAGGGGAGTGTGGAAGAGTTCCCAAAGAAACAAGTAATTAACATAAGAAGGAAAGTGGTTTTGATATGTTCGCACATCTAGGTGTCTGCTTATTTGGGCATTTTTCTTATTCAGCACATTATCCTAAAGTTATTAGTTTGGGTGCTTTATATTTCTGCATTGGGCGTAGTGATATCAGAGCAATTTAAATGCGTGATTTGCCTGTCGCCAGCATTTCCAAGGGAGAGATCAAGCGGCACATAAACGAGACCAAAATGTACTTTATGTGGGGTGTTCTGCTCTATTATTTTATGACTTGAAATTATTGAATGTAAACTAAAAAAATCCAACTGTTCCCCTCCCCCTAACTTTGAAGTGTGCCGGGACTTTGTCAAATTCCCGTTAAAATAAAGATGTCAATTTCATCTCCCTTCCAAATTCATTTATCATGCTTTTTTAAAAGGTGTTTTCTGCTTTACCTGATGTTTAAATTGGATTCGCTCGTTTATGCTGTTCTTTGCTGTATCCCCCACGTTTTTCTTAAATGAATTAGTAATGACAGCGTACTCCATCATACCCTCTCTACAGCCACTTTAAGGGAAGCCTGGTGATCTAAACCTTTTAACCTATTAAAGATGATTTTCCCCAATTGAATCAGACCCACCACAGGTGTAATAACTAATCATTTAAACTACACCTGCTATTATGTATTTTTAAGCCATTATGCATGTTGGATAGATGATAATTCATGTTTATTGCATTGTCCAATGGATCCGTTTTGCCTACACTAGCCTGATTAATGTATTTAAAGAAATAAGAGATGCAATTTAAAAAAAAAAAAACATCGATGGAATGCACTGAGGAGTACATTGAAAGTGCCATTAAACCCATCAGAACTTTGCTCTCTGACCAGAAATGCATATTCCAAGGGCTGGATTCAAAACCAAGGTGAAACTTTGTTCATTTCAATAGTGATGCTAGATTTTTTTTTTCTGTCATGAAAATTTTTTAAAACAACTTTAGATCTTAACTCTAAAAGCTGCATTGTAGCTTGCACTTCTTGCAAATCCTCTTTCTCCTTCTCTTGCACTCAGTACAGCTTATAGGGAATGCAGATGCCACCATTTGGGGTGAAAACCACACTCTTCTTCTTCCTTGTATATGGAAGACCAGCTTCATCTAAGTACAGAGAGGGAGCAATCTCTCACCTCAATATGGATATGTCTGTCTTCTAAGTCAACTTCAAGCACGTTATCCCCTTCTGTGCCACATCCAGAGCAGATGTCTTTTATAGAGGGAGATCAGATGGTTTTCCACAGTGCAGCAGGATGTACTGTGTATGTGACCGGATGGCCGAGGGGATTAATATTGGAATATGGAGCTTTTCTCTTAGTCCTGTGTGGTATGACCCATAGTAGTCACAATGTGGTGACTGCTCAGCAGACTGTGTGAAATGAGTTGGTGGGCCTCAGCTCTGTGCACTGCATCAAAAGCACTATCACAACTGGTGCAAAATTGGCCTCCTTCTAGATAATATCAGCAGAGAGACAAAGGATTGAATGGGCTATGGAGAGTCAATGCCCTTCATATCCTTAATGGTGATTCCTTCAGAACAGAACTGAGGGACATAGGCAGGGGTTTGTGTGGAGATTTGCCCTGTTATATACACTCCGTACATAGAGAGGAATCCAGCACCTTTCATTGGCACTTTAAGGGACTGCAATCATTGTGTGGGTGCAAAAAGTGTCATCCCAGTCCTTACACTCTCTGGAAATATGGACCTTTAAGTCCTAAGTCACTTAAAGGTTCATCTTCTAGAGCATCATGAAGTCAAAGTTCTTAAACCAAAGCTGTATATAGTTTCTACCACAGCAGAGCATAAATATAACCATTTATCTGCCCAGTTGGGTCACTTGGAAAATAAAACTTAATCTTTGTCTTTGGTAGGTTAGTGTGATCCAAGGCAAGGAAAATAACCTCTCACCTGCTAATAACAGGATCAGGTATCCTAATGGAGTTTGTTTCATACTAAGCAGTGTTTCAGCTTGGTAAAAGATGTTCAAGGAGAAACTTCTCTAAGTCAAATTATTAATGCTGTACTATCTGATTAGATTCAGAGTAACAGCCGTGTTAGTCTGTATCCGCAAAAAGAAGAACAGGAGTACTTGTGGCACCTTAGAGACTAACTAATTTATTAGAGCATAAGCTTTCGTGGACTACAGCCCACTTCTTCGGGTCTGATTAGAGATGAGCCTGAGCCACAAATTTTGATCTGGATCCAAAGATTCCCCAAAGTCATATCTGGGGTCTGGTCCAGTCCGTCAACATCTGATGCTGGATTTGATGCCTTGATGTTGTAGTTCAGAATTTATTTAGAATCAGAATATTGAATGTTCTTAACTCAGAGCTTTTCACTCTTCTGTTTCTCCAATCTTCTCACCCTAATCAGATCGCAACAGCAGTGAAGTTTCTACAGAACTCCCGGGTCCGCCAAAGTCCGCTCGCAACCAGAAGAGCTTTTCTCAAGAAAAAAGGTACAGATTCATCAGTCTCATTCTCTGTTAGTATTTATGAGGGGGCTTGGGAGTGGGATGTAGGCCAGGAGTTATTGCTGTGGAAAATTAGGTATTGAGGGAAAAAAGATCTCTTGTCCCAGGAAATTTTTAGTGTGGGGTCAAGTCAGCTCCGTTTTCCTCCCTGCAAGTCAGAAGTAATATTGGCACTAGACAAGGCATTGTAGAATGAGTTATGGGAATTTTGGGGTTAACTACCAGTAGAGCTCTTCAGAAGAAAGGACAGTTTAGAGTTACAGGCTAGATGGTCAATTCTAACTCCTTAATGACATTGGCTTTAAAATGACCAGCTGTAGTTAAAAGGTCAACTGCTTCAGAAGAGAGCCGGAGAGAGGAATGAAGGAAGAGGGACATGGTAAGAGTAAACAAGGTCAGGTTAAGGTCAAGCTTGGGGTCAGCCTGACTTTCAGCCTGAAATGGCAGATTACTGACCATGCATGGCCCTTTCTATAGCAGGGGCAGGATGGATCCTGACAAATCCAATATCGTCTCAAGCCAATGGAACCTGCTTTGGCCACAGGCTGATAATAGTTTTCCCTTCTGTTTATAAAGGAACTGACTTTGTTTTTTCCTTTTATGTTCTGAAGTTTTAAGACAACAATTTAGGAATTTACTAGCACATTTCAGGTGAAGTTTATTCCAGTGCAGATTGCCCAACCAAGAACCCTCCACATCACTTAAGTCCTTAGCGTGGGATTTACATGATAAAGAGGCTCATGCCCTGGAGTGAATTTCATGCTTTACAGAGTTAGAAAAGGTAGTTTAAGTGCGGGGGGGGGGTGTAAGTGCAAACTCCAAAATTATGGGTGATGGGGACCCATTTTTACATTAGTGTTGTGATTTATTACAGTATAATTTGAATTCTTCAGCCAAAGACCTTGAGCTTTGGAAAGTAAGAAATCCCAGGGCTATATTAGATAGGTTGGAGATATGAATTGTTTAGTGAAATCCATGAGACTTGATGGCATGAGATAATCTACTTACAGGGACCCCTGCTCACCTTGGGGCAGAAAGCACTAAGGATGGAATGGCAGGAGTTGTGATCTAACAGCTTAGCCACAAACTGTACTCTGCAGGTACATCGTTTGGAATAGGGTCCTTTCCCCGCTGGCCCTAGTGTCAGTTACAAAGCAGCCCAGCAAGGTGGTGCAACTCTGCTAGGTGTGTTGTTTGTCCTGCTCTGCCATCAGGATGGCACTGGATTTGCCAGTATTGCAAAATTTGGAGCTTGTTGGCCACTCTCCTCTGTGAGTTTTTCCTTGAAATATGTGGACCTACGGGGAGCAATTAATCATAAAAGCTTGGGGATTTCAACTCTATCATGGAAGCAATGAAGCAGGGGAAAGCTGAGCCTAAAAGCTGTGCTGATTACCCGGGGTAACCTGATACAAAATCTATTGTTGCCGAGAGATTCTTAGCCCCCAGTATATCGTGCAATATTATAACCGCCTGATCTTCTCCTCTGCTGACAATGACCAGTTATTCCTCATTTTCTCTCTCAACGTAGCTGGGTTAGAATTTCATTTGCAGAAGGTATTTAGAGCAATTTAGAGACAAATGTCTCTGGTGTTTGCTCTGCACTTCCCCACCGCAGGCTTCGCTGAGCAGTTTTTAGTATCAGGAGCTCCATCTAATCTGTTTAATTTTAATAAATCCCTGACTGGGAGAAGAGGAGGGGTGGGGAGAAGGAGGCAGAGAGACACTGTGGCCCGACTAATACTTCTTGTGAATTACTTGGCTAATAATTACCGAAGAGGAGAAACTGTTTGGTAGAACTGTTTGTTCCTGTTTGTTAATTCCCTCCCTCCCCTTTGCGCTAATTGCTCATATGGAAACTTAACTGTAGGAGAAAGTCCAGCAATGCCTGCACCCAGGAGTCATTGGGAACTTGATCATATGGGATCTGCCCGCTTGATCATATTATGTTACCTTTGCTCAATGCTCCAGAGCAAAGAGGCGCACATGTACATCATGCCAGTTGTGCCCTAAGGGGCAGGAAAAATTCTTTCCTAACCCTAGATGTGACTAGTTCAACCCTGGGCATATGAAGGAGAATTAACATGGCTGAGTATTCAGTTCCATTTACACCCTGAGACCTACCCATTGGTATTCTAAGTAACTATCCAGTGTTTTTCCTGAATTCTAGTAAAGCGTATTCTACCAGGAATTCCTGGAGTGGAAACTTCTCCTCTGAGGAAAAAATCTTGTCCATGTATTCATTAGTAATTACTGTGCAAGTCTGCAGCATGTTTCATCAAGGGTCTCGTGACTTTGCGAATCATAGAGATTAAGGCCAGGAAGAACCACCAGATATCTTGTTGGCCTTCCTGTATATCACAGGCCACTGACACCACTCAGCACCAGTCCCAGAGCCTAGGCTTCATCCCACAACCAAACATCTACAGTGCAATTTTATAGCCCTGCACCTGAGCCCCGTGAGCCCTAGTCAGCCGACACACGGGCCAGCCATGGGTGGTTTATTGCAGTGTATACATACCCTGAGAGTGTTAAGCTGCCTGACCCAAGGGCACACAGCAAGGCAGTGACAGAGTTAAGAATAGAACCCAGGAGTCCTGACTAGCAGTCCCCTGTTCAGTCCCCTAGACAACACTCCTTCCTTATATCATATATTATATCATATATCATAGCATATCTATCATACCATATCCTAAACATTTCTACCAACCCCTATGTTAAAAATAACTTTGTACATATCTCCGTAGGAAATAATACAGAGGCATCATTTCCTGGGAGGATTTTGCAGTTGGTCTGGTTGTAGTTTCTTCCAGCAGATTTTGCTGCAGAGAGTGGGGCAGGACCACTGGCTTTCTGAGAGCTGTAAGGAAAGAGATTGATACCCTGGCTGTGGGGGAGCTCTCGGCTACCCTAGTTGCAATCTGTTCCAGTACGAGTGGATGTAGGGAATGTAGGGGTACGAGCACTGGCAGCAGGGGTACTCGCAGGTACTGCAGTCTCAGTTTTGCTTAGGAAATTTCACATCTGGGACTTGCAGTGAAACAATGCCTTGAATTATAATCTTGACTTTTTTTAAATAAACATCTCTTTCGTGAAAAGGCAAATCCAATTTTATTTTTTTAAACATTATTTAATATAGAAATTGTGGTCCCAGAGGTGCACGTCAGTTCTGTGGGAAATGAAGGTTACTTTAGAATTATCAGCTGGGTTGGGTTTGTTTTCGTGTGAAACAGCAGCTGGGTGGTAGTGGAGGGAGGCTGCCCCTATTTCTGTCCAGTTAAGAGGTTGGGGGTCGTATATTACAGCCCTGGGATAATAAGCCTGATGAAGATGGAGAGAGTGAGGAAAGTGTCCTGGATTTAAGGTCCTTCAAAAGTTCAATGAGATTTCTGCGTAGTCTTGAACACTTTAAAACTTTCTGAATACAGAGACATTAATGAGAAACATGAAGTTATTAGAATCATTTATCATTTTCTTTGAAGCTTACACTGGCATTTTGTGTAATTTATGACATTTCCTCCTTTTTTTTTTTTTTTGTGAACTTCTTCAGATGAAGGGGAAAAGCAGCTGTTTTCCTTCAGAGTATCTGAAAAAAAAAAAAAAAAAGATGCTGTTTGTTTTTTGTCCAAGTAGCTGATTTTGCTGATGATACGCCACAGAGAATCAGTGGCGCCTGGGGAGTAATTAGACAGCATGTGGGGTTTGAACCCTGGTGGAAATGTGTCTGTTGTTGAGCTGTTGTGGCTCAGATGTCCTGTAATGCTCAACTACCCATCCAGTAGCTCATGCGGGTTAAAATTGTGTGTTTTGAATCTATAATATGTGACTGCAAAGGGAGGATGGTCCAGTGGTTAGGGTGCTAGGCTATGGCTTGGGAGTCTCTGTCCAAATCCCTGCTCAGTCATAGACTTCCTGTGTGACCGTGGGCAAGTTACTTAGCCTCTGTTCCCCATTTGTGAAATGGAGATCATAACGCTGCCCGACTTCACAGGAGTAAGGAGAATAAATTCATTCAAGATTGTGAGGTGCTTAGGTACTACAGTGCTGGAGGTCTTATAAGTACCTTAGATAGACTATGGTTGCTGTTGAATCACATTGGGGAAGAGTAAATCCCAGAAATTTGCAGGGTCAGAAACTCTCTTTAGAACACTTATTACCTTGATTGGTGCTTTGTATGTTCCTATACACCTGCTTCCCAACCGAGTCAAACTTCTGTTTGATGAGATGCGCAGGAGGTCAGTGGGAAGCTTTGCCCTTAACATGTTGGGTCTATTAATCTGTTTCATTACCTCAGCTTGTAGAAAGCAAGTTAATACAGAAGTTTTTCCACGGCTCTGTTGCCTGTGGGTCCCACACAGCTTTTGCAGTGCAGTTCAAGTAAAGAGTATGACAGAAGTGGGAGGTTGTTGTCAGACTGGAGGATAGAAGGCAGCTGGAGATGAGGGCTCCTAAGCCGCTGATAAAGAGGCAGTGCATGAATTTTGGAGTTTTAAGTGCCCCACCCCACAAAAGGACCAAAGGTATTTACTCGTCAGGAAACAAAAGTACTGAATCCAGGAATCTGCTGTAGAAAATCAGCTCCCTTCTCTTCCTCCTTTTAATCAACTGCATTCCTGGAAGTTGAACCCCCACCAGTAACTAAACAGCCTCTTGGCTGAAGACAAACCGCTTGCAGAAAGCCCTGGTGGATCACCTTGAGGATGGGAGAGGAGGGGCTACAGCCTGCAGTTGGAGAGTTTTAAGGAGAGTAAATTCTTCTGCAGATTTCAATTTAACTCTCTTTTATTACTTTCCTTTTTTATAATTTAAGTTCATTTCATGAGGCAGTTTGCATGTCCTTGAATGGAATCTTGTTACCATGAAAGCTTTTTTAGCATTGATTTCATAAGTCTTAATTTAATAGCTCCATCATTACTGAGAAGCCCTGAGAGTGAGGCCCTAGCTTTCCAGGTCACTGACCTTTTAATTACAAACCTTGTTCTGATGGCCAGGTTATCGACTGGACAGCTCCCAGTTTCTGCCCCCAGGATGAAAGTGAAAATAACCGCCTTTCCTCCCCCATCTCCAGAAAAGGGAGGAAAAGAAAAGTAACCTCTCGTGTTTCTAAAATTAATTTTCTCCTTCAGCTTTACTTTGTAATTAATTCTTTAACATGTCTCAGTGAAGCTTGAACAGTTTTTACAAAGCTTTTCCTTGAGCACAAAATGCAGTGCAAGTCAACGGAGTCCAGTGACAGCTCATCCAAAAAGATCCAGTTAGTAATGTGCTGCCAAGACCCACCCACCCATCCCAGGAGGATTGTGGAGGACCTCTCCTCCAGCTTCTGAAGACACACTTAGTTTGACTCAGGGATGTGTAGAGGGCTCGTAGATCCAGACTAGTCTAGTCATTCTCTCTTGACTTAGCAGGATATGGATTTAGGAGGAGAGGAGCAAAAAATGGAGCTAAGGCATTAAGAGACAGATTTTCAGCCAGCCTTTGTTTTTTGTGTGCCTACTTCTGTGCATGCAACTGATTGTGCTAGTGGTTGCTTATCCCTTATCGCACATGCAGATTGTATAACTGGCTGTCCAGCTGTCTAAATGGTGTGTGCAAATGACTGTACAGACCCCATGAGTAGCATGGACAACAAAAAAGGGATGGAAAACTAGAGGCCAGAGCTGAAAATGTGGCTGTTAGTAACTTCAGTTTGTTTTGCAATTACATGAGAATTCTCACTATATTATGCATGCAATTCAACCGGAGCCAACAGCCTCAGACCAGAGTAAGAGAAAAGAGCTGAATGGAATGGCCCAAACCAGGGAGGATGCTTACTCCAGACAGTGATTCAGAAGTTTGGAACAGCCGCTCAGATATGATAAAAACCTTTGTAGACAGATAAAAGGAGAGTGCTGAAGAGAGGTTGGATGGCACTTTCCCATGGAAACAGAGTATTTGCAAAGTAAATAATTGTCTACATTTCTGTAGTGCATTTCATTTGAGGCTCTTGGAGCACATTACACCCATCAGCTGATTCAGACTCTCATCATCCTCTTAAGAGGTATAAAAGGGTTATGATGAGATCACTTCACCTACCATTGAAATGGAGCCACCTTGAAAGTACAATGCAGCAGCTGTTTAACAATATTGCAAGAGTTTTAGGACAGGAAATGAAGAATACTGTATCCAAGTGATCTTTCAGGGGGAGACTTGTAGGGATGGAGAATGTAATTACCTGAGTTAAAAATTTGCTAAGATACTTGAAAGGCACCAGGACATCTTCAGTGACCACAAAGAGTCGGGTTCTCTGTTTTATGTCTCATATGAAAGGCACAGCCCAGTATCCTTTTACATTATTCTAGGACACTGGCTCCTTATTAAGTTTGAGGAAAGAATACCCAACACCCCTTTCTGCAGTATTGTTGTGGTTGTGAAGGCTAATTCCCCACTCTGGCACTTCGAGTGCAAAAGGTGGGGGCCCACAGGGATTCTAAAAATTAATACTGGCCACTCCAGGCTTGAATTTAAACTCCCAAAATTACAGCTTCTCTCTGACCTTGGATAGGTAGATGCAGCCACCACCCAAGTGCAGAACCCCTTTGAGAATCCAGGAAGGCGCAATTGGGAATTCCTTCCTGTGGGGTACCCTCAAGCCCTTTCACCTGCCCTCAGGGGAAGAGCTGAGAAAGAAAAAAAAAAAAAAAGAAATCAGCTGTTCTCACCAGCTAATTAAACAACCTGTGCACAAACCACTTAAAACACAAAAATCCAATTTTGTTCTTAAAAAAGGTAAATTTTATTAATAAAAAAAAAAAAAGAAAGAAAATACATCTGGGAATTTAGGCATTTGCTAGATTTAAAAAAAAAACTACAAGGATTAAGCATCAAGAATAGCTTTCTTGAGGTCCATCTTAAAGGTTACAAGCAAAACAAAAGCACCTGGGGTTAGCACAGAGGAATCCACAAGCCATAAAGGAATAAAAGAGAGAAATCTAATTGCATCTTCTTAGACATTTCCTGATCTACTTACGGATCTGGGGTTTCAAATGAGTAGTTTCTAGGTATGATACTGATGGGTTTTCATACCTGGCCCAAGCTCTTACAGTATAGCTCTGTCCTGTCCGCCTCTCCCCGGAGAACAACCCAGACAGACAAAAGGGGAGTCATTTTTCAATTTTAAAAAGTTCTAGCCTTCCCATTGGCTCTTCTGGCCAGGTGTCCACTCACTTCCTTTCCCCTATTCATAGCAGTGAGACTTTTTAACCCTTTATGGGTAGAGCGGTTAGAGAACAGCGACTAAGAGGTATTTTATAGCTACTGGCTGGCTGGGTGTCCATAAAAGAGAGCTCCCCCCCCCCCATTTATCACAGTGGGCTTTGAAGGCCTCGCTACCATGTATTGAGCCAAGATGACTCTGTTTATCTTGTGAGATCTGTTGGTCTCCCTAGGACCTCAAACGGGAGCCGTAGAATGAAGAGATTGAACACTTTTCAGCACTAGCAAACTTGCAACTGTTCCCATCTGAATCCAAGTTATCGGCAGTCACATCTGCTCTTGGCACTCTGCTAATGTTTGCCCAGTGCTGATAATGTTCAGCCTATACAGAGAAGATTCCTGCTTCAGGTTGCTCATGACCCAATAGTACAAATGCATTCATGAGTTGGAGATTAGGACCACAGCTCTATGTTGTTAGTTTAATTTTTTTTTCCTGAAAGTGATTGAGAATCTCCATCCATCTGCTAAGAAGACATGTCTCCCTATCCTGCCAGTCTCGCATGTGCATATCCGTCATCTGGTGTTCTGTGCCAGCCTATTCATCATGCTGACTCTTCCCCCATCAATTTTCCCACTGCTTGTGTTATCTGAACTTGTCATGAACTCTACAGATTTTCTCAGCTTTGTGCCAAGAGGAAATGTGCAACAGCAGTGCCAGCAAAGCTTCACCAACCGATCAACTGTTAGGATATCCCGGGGAGTTGATTAGATAGCACTATTCCTTGGGGCTGCTGAGCTTTTGGAAAAAGGTGGAGCTTTTAGGATGAGGGATATAAATTCCTCCTTCCCCCTTCCTCCAAGATTTGGAAGAAAGATAGGGGGCAAGCCACTGGACCCCCATACAAATGGGGAGAATGATTCACATCCTGCCTCTGATTATGGCCAGTGCCTGGGATTTAAGAGATGACAAAAAACTTGCAACTTCCAGGATAGCTGCTTGTTGATGCTGGAGACAAAAGAAGGGGAGATCCTTCCTGGTCACTGCAAGAGATCATCTTATGTTCTGATGCATGGGCTTTGCTTAGCATAAATGTTATCAATTGTTGAAAAATCACCCAGCCTTTATTTTTGATAGGAAATAGCAGGGATGGAATCAAGAATGGAACTGGGAAGCACAGTGAATGCCTCTAAACGTTTAGTTCTGGTCAGGAGACTTTAGAAATGATCTCTTTGTGTTTGAAACTCCACTGTAATCAAGGGACGCTTAATAATTTTTTTTTAAGTTTCATTGTATAACAATGTAAAAGCTTGAAATTAGAGCTGGTTGAAAAATGAAATTTCTGTCCTATGGGAAATTCTGAGATATTGAATTGGAATAAAAAGTTTAAAATTCAGAATTTTTTGCAAAATGAAGTATTCCAAAATATTTTCTTACTATTATAATTTATAATATAAGGGACAGATGTAATAAAACATAATATAAAAGTCAAAATGATGAAATTGAAATAGAATATTTTGATATTATCAAAACAAAATGTTTTGATAACTTCTCATTGAAAACATCAATGAAATTGAGATCTTCCTGTGAAATATTTCCATTTAGTTGAATCAGCATTTTCTAATGGAAAAATGTTTTTTGAAACATTTTGACCAGTTCTACTTGGAACTGAAATGCTTCTTTACGGAAGTTCTTCCTGCAACCAAATAAGTATCTAATGGTTTGTTTTTGTAGGCTTGCTCCCAGGAGCAGAGCAGCACACCCTGTTTCGTGCTTGCAGGTTTGCTCATGAGGAGCTAGACTGTTGGCTTTGAACTGCAGCATTTTCTGCTGGGGGGAACCCTCACTTGGACCTGCAAAAAGACAGAAGAGGAAAAAAGGCAGGGCAAACTTAGGGCCAACCAACCTTGACAGCATGACCCTTTAAGTAACATTTCCAGTGGGGTTTGATAAGTGCTTTGCAGTTTCATGTCAAAAAGATGAAAATTGCTGTGACTTTTTCATCTGGTTTCTGTGTAAGGCTCTGAAAAGTGCATTGCATGAAGCACCTGTTTGATGTTTTAATGATGTTGCAGAAGAATCCATTGAGGGAGAGAGACGCACAGAGTTGACATCCTCTAAATGCTCATTTATTTGTTCCATAACAGAGGGTACAAGTCACATTAGTAGTAATAGCCTCTCTCTTACTTCAGGCTCACCCTGTGACACACTTGAGCCATTTAGATTTGCATTCCACAGAAAAAGAGCTGATTTCATTAACAGTACAATGAGTGAAGAATCAGGCATAATTCCCATTTCTCTCAGCTCACTTGTCGTCCAGGAAATTCAGCAGTATTTCAGTGGAGCAGGGTCCATCAGCACCTCTGTTGTGTGTTCATAGTTTTCAAAGTATTGGTAAATTGGAATACATTTATACAGTGCCCAGAACACACTCAGACAGTCCCTAGAAAGTTGTGTTTGCTCCAGATGTAGTCTTTATTTTAACAAATAAATGGAATGTTACTGTTTATAATAGTGACTTTCATTCTGGCTTTCTGACAATAACTATGTAATGTAAAAGTGACTCTGCAAAATTACCTCCTTTTGCTTCCTGTGTGTGTTTTGAGTCATACCTGCCTTGTTTACTGTCAAAACGTTGTTTCCATTCCTGTTAGTACTGCAGAGCTCATGCCACTATGGCAGAGTGAGCTGGATTCCATTCTGGATCAAATTGTCAGCTAAATTCTGAGTTTTGAATCTTTAGTATTGATGATGCTGGGCAGAGAGAACGAAGCCAGATCTTCAGACTCTAGGTTAAGATTGCAGCAGTGGCAGTTAGGAAAGTCATCTTTTGATGTATGTATTTAAGAAATTTAGCTGTGGATATCCTTGAGTGAGAGAATAAATATAGGGCAGGTAGAGGTAGGCTGGTGTGATGGTTATAGCTCAGAACCAGGTGTCAGGAGATCCAGGTTCTATTTCTGTCTCTGCCAGGGACTTCTTGCATGATCTGGGGCAAGTAACATAAGCTCTCTGGGTCTCAGCATCCTCATCTATAAAATGAGGATAATGATGATTACTTCCACCTCACAGGCATGTTGAGCTTTAACCCATTCACATTTGTAAAGGGATTTGGGATCCTCATATTGAAGTTGCTAGACAAGTGTGTATCCTGCAATGTGTGATTTTTGAACTGCATTTTCAGAGACACAGAGAATTTACCTCAATCGGACGTATAAGGCAGGGGAAGTTTGTCAGAATGCCAAGACTCGAGCAGATTGCGTGCAATCCTAATCTAGCCCTGGAGCTCTGACCTTTGAAGCAAGCTTCACCTTCAGACAGCCAAAGAGATCTATATACGCTTGTATAAAAATATGTTTTTGGGTTGAAGGAGGAGTTCAGTCTCCATGGCCATCCAGCCCAGGGAAATTCAATCTGTAACCCGCTCATGAATGAACTCTCTCTTCCAGTTCTGGAGGGACAGCCCTCTTCCCTGGGGCTGGAGTGGGGAGTGTAATCTAGGACGTGCCATGTTACTCTTCCGATGAACTCCGTCTCACTCATGTTGGTGCTGCCCTGTCCGGGGTGGGATGGGGGAGATGAATTAAGTCTCCATATTAATTTAGTCTGTGGGCTTTCCTGGGCCACAGTTTTGTTGAGTAATAGACCACATATTTTGTAGTGACAAGGGGACTGAGTGCTCATGTTGCTATAATCACATTACTTTTTTCTGCTCCCCACCACTCCCTCCCTAATTTTAACCTGAGGGAGGACCCTCCTTGGATAGGAGGGGAATTAAGTCTTGAGTCTGTTCATTCTGGCTCTTTCTGATGGATCCTAGCCCAGAATGGACCCCCAGCCCTAGGATGAGAGAGGAGAATTCATTCTCCATTAAATCTGAGGCTCTCTTAAGTAAAAACTGTTGACTTTGTCATATTGTGCAAATGTGCATTGCTTTTATCAAGACAATAAAGGGTAAATGGGGTGATCTCTGCTCCTGTGGAGCGGTCGGATGGTTACATTACACAATCTTCTAGAACATCTTGTAGCAAATACATGGGTTATATTAAAAGTTGCAATCATATCATTTTTTAAAGTAAATTGCTGACCTTATGCAGTGGAATCAGCTTTATTGAATTTCGCCAAAAATGCGTTTATAATTCCCCCTCTGCCCCTGCATACACACGATATTCATGTCCTTGCTGTCCATGTGGAAATGTCCCTTTTTATGGTGATAAACAAAATTAAATTTGTCTTTGCCTCTGCTGCCCTGCCTCACCTTTAAGATTCCGTTAGGGGGTGGGTAGGGATGCCAGTAGATGGCCTTACTCCAGAGGGAGGCTGGGCTGTGTCCCTGCACAAAGAGATAGGACATTGGACTGTGGCCGGAGGCCACTGAACAAATCACATATCTAAATCTTGCCTGTTGGCAGAAATCT
Organism: Malaclemys terrapin pileata; assembly: GCF_027887155.1. Classification (NCBI taxonomy): domain Eukaryota; kingdom Metazoa; phylum Chordata; order Testudines; family Emydidae; genus Malaclemys; species Malaclemys terrapin. The sequence continues at coordinate 11,979,662 of NC_071523.1, read as the reverse complement.
TTACTGCCATGGAAGCATTTCACATTTAGGGGGCGGATAAGGTATAGGACAGGTATAGCTCAGGTATTTTCTAGGAATGCTGAGGCATTATGTAAAACATTAATTTTGACTTTAAATGCCTATATTTTGTTCTTAGGTGCTTTTTAACTACCATACACTACAAAGAATAAAATTCACAAATAATTATTGATGTAGCCTCATAATTTCACAATTATACTCCTCCCCAGTAATAAACTATAATAATCCCTCAGCCCCCTCCCTGAATTCCTGAAAGAAGAGATACTTTGCATATGGCCAGGAAGTTCACAAATTTATATCCTGCACTTCTAGAGCAGTGTACATGTTGAAAGCACTGTACAAACACTGCCTAATCCTCAGAACACACTGTGTGGAAGCAAAGTATTATCATCTCCTTTTCTACACTCCTTTCTGATTGTACTTCATCATCTGGTTAGCCCTTTTCATTTTAAAAGCATTTTACAAATGTTAATCCTCAGGACACTGCTGGGAGGTAGACAGAAACTATTATTATCCCCATTTTACAGATGAAGAAACTGAGGTACAGAGGTTCAGAAGGAGTCAGTGTACCAGATCTGGAACTAGAATAGAGGAGTTCCTTGCTCCCAGTCCTGAGCTTAGAACACCATATTGTGCTAAGGTGCCAATATAAATCAATATGTTGTTGTTGAGACAGCATAATTTCTCAGACTATTTTTATGTATTTCCTTCTACAGGCCCCAGCTTCGTTTGTAACTAGTTGTATTCGCCACAGTCCAAACAGAATCATGTAAGTAGATGAAAGGGCAGGCTGTCTCTACAGTGCTTGGCATTTGCCTCTTTCTGCTACATTTCCCCCAATCCCTCTCTTTGAGCATTTAAAAGACCAGTTTCTCATATCTTAAGTGAAGAATATCCCTGCTCCCACTCCTAGAGTAACCAGGAGCATGCAGCTGTTAAACCCAGAAATATAAAATACATGTTTAAAAGATGACTCTGAGTGTGTTTAAAAAGAGCGAGAGAGAAGAGGAGTTCAGGGGAACCAAAAAATAGCAGCTTCCATTACGGTAATTAAATGGCAGCATTTAACCTATCAGGCTGTTGCGTGTATGTGAGAGGCGAGCAGGGAGCTGCATTTGAAATGATCACTGTATTCCTTGGGGAACAGAGTAGTTAAATAATTTGTTTGTGAGGTGTGAGTTCAGTGTCGGTAAAGCGAGCATGTGTGTGTTAGGAGTTGCGAGGAGAAGGTGGTGGCGGCTATGAGTTTACAGAGAATACCCTGGGGGTTGGTATTTACTAGCACCTGTGTGCTGTCAATAAGAACACAAGCTGCTGTTGCCTGTTGGTTAAGTGATCAGAGGATTTGGGGCCTCACCTAGTTCCAGGTATTGCATCATGAAGGCAGAACTTGCTTCACGCTAGGCCGCCTGGGACAGGCGCGAGGAACTGTTAAAGAAAACTAGGGAGAAAATGGGGGAAGAAGTGAATGGAGTCATTCTGATGAACTTCAGACACTGCAGTGACTATAAAGCAGCGGTGGGCAACCTGCAGCCTGCTGGCTGCACGCGGCCTGTCTGGGTAATCCGCTGGCGGGCTGTGAGACAGTTTGTTTACGTTGACCATCTGCAGGCACAGATGCTAGTGGCAAACCGCGGCCACTGGGAGCTGCGGGCGGCTGTGCCTACGGACGGTCAATGTAGACAAATTGTCTCGCGGCCCGCCAACAGATTACCCTGACGGGGTGCGTGTGGCCCACGGGCTGCAAGTTGCCCACCAGCAGTGGTAAGTTGTTGTAAAGGATAAATTGTTCTATCCAGTCGTTGCACTTGGCACTCAAGAATGTGGGGGTAGGGATCCCGAGGGAACAAGCTACTGCATAGAGATCTGCCACTTAAACATCACATCAAGCAGCAGCTTCCGCTGCAACAGAGAGTGGTCCACTTGTGCCTGGCATCATTCCTGCACTTCGAGGATGTAGCTTTTCAGATGGATACGGAGTGACAGGAATCAGCAAAGCATGCCCTTCCTGCCCCTTTTATCATTGAGCCCAACTCTGTGCAGATAATGGGGAAGCTTTTTGTGCACCCCTATGTGCTGAGAGATGAAGTTTGTTCGCGTTTTGGCCCCTGTTAAGTGAGTTTCCTGTTCAGTGTCATCTAGGGTCTGTCTGCCTCTTCTCATCCCCCCCGCTATATTTGAAAGATGTTTCATTTGTCTAGAAAGTATTTCCAGACACCAGAACTTCAAGACCTGTCCGGGCACAATGTGAAAGGATACTGGAAAATCTCCAGCCCCTCCAGCTGCCCCACCATCTAGTCTAATGGATGCTCAGTAACATACCCACAAATGTTTCTGAATATTCACGCCAGTTTTTAAATGAATTTACTTCAACCATGTTTTTGCCTCTCTTTTGTCTGCTTTCTGTGAAGATTCCAGCCAATGAGCTCACTGGCAGAAAACAACCACTGTTCATGGAAAGCAAATCTTGAAATCACAATTGAGTGTTCACCCCAGAAACCTAATTTTAATAGAACCCAAATGCGTAAAGGTTTTTTATTATACAAGTAAGAAAACTCCGGAGGTGTATTGGCATGGTAATCGTAACCCTAGAGAACCATGTTTTGTGTATGTCCAGAGAGAGCAATGATGAAACTCCTTTTATACCTTACCACTCGAATACGCTGTGTGCGTATGTGTAGTCACCATAGTATTTTCCACTGCTTCGTTATTTTTACTATTGTTAGCGTGAGTCGTCTTTTGGGCATTTTATCCAGACTTCTTTAGTTTTCTTCAGAACTCGGAAGAGCTGCTGAAGACTCATGGAAAAAAACACTCTTGTGTCTAAATGGAACATTTTCCATTAGATTTGCATGTCCCCTGTATTTTCTGTCTGTCTTCCCTTCGCCTTTATTACTAAGTACACATAACCCGAATACAAAATTTTTGTTTCTTAAAAGTTCATCTGCTGCTGTTTCTTACCCCCCACCTGCGATCAGTGTCCTGTGTGATGACATAGATGGTTGTTTTCTAAATGCATATGAGGTAACCAACAGAATTGTGAAGGGCAGGTAGATATAATTTAAAAATATATTTTAAAATTACAAAGCAGGATTACCTCTTAAATAGAATGTATTTCAACACTTTTATTGGCACCATCAGCCTTTAATTTTACAGGTGGCTAGCTTTGTACTAGCATTCAGCAAACATTGTTTTAATGGCATTTAAAAGATGTATCTAAAACAAAAAAGAATAAAGAAACCAGGTGTGATTTGTAATCTGTAATGAATACTAGCTGCCACGCTTCCTCATATTAGTATATTGGCATGTCTCTCACTTTCAGGGAGATGTAAATCAGAGGTGTCATAATAATACTACCACTTAGATGGATTTTTCCTTATCAAGTTAATCCCCTCAATATCCTGATGAAGTATATAGTGTGCAACATTATCCCCATATTACAGATGGGCAAATTGAGGCAGAAAGGTGAGGTGACTTGCATGATGCATAGAGGGAATCTGTGACAGAGAAGGATTTAGAACTCCCTAGTTCCTGGCTTCTATCCTGTGTTCATTTCTGTAGAGCATTCTCCTCTGGCTTTGGGAATGGGCAGTAGTAGGTAATTGTGCTCACCCCATTATTGCAACACTTCCTGATGTAAGGAGGGCATAATACACATGGCAGTATTGTATGTGACTTAGTGTGCCTTTGGTGTGTCTCATCGCCTGTCGCACACTTAAAAGGGTCAACAGCTACACATTTTAGATGTTTTTTCCTTGGCATTTCCCTGGGCTGATTTGTTTAGTTGGTTCATTTGTGAAGTTTAAAATGTTGATAGTAACAGAGGCAGCAAGAAACATCAAGGCAAATACATTCCAATCAATCTTAGCTGTAGAGAGTACTCCCTGATAGCCATTGTGTAATGTAAAATATGCCAGATTCCCTTCCAACTGGAGCCATCAGAAATTCTAGAGTAAAATAAAGAACCAGGAATGGCAACTGAAGACAAGATTTTTAATTCTTTTATATAGAAAAAGCATCCTAATAAATCCTGTTAAATGATTCTTTAATATGCCCTGCATTCGCTAACAAGCTGTCATCAGTACTTCTGTAAGATTTGTTACTCCAAAACCTCAGACTTCAAAAACTCTGGGTCTGGAATTTCATACTAGTCTTCCAGTCCCGCAGGTCGACGTGAATTTTCTGATCCAAATTCATTCCAAGTCTTTCAAGAGATGCAGAGCCATGTGGCATAAGTGGATAAACCTTTTTTATAAAAGTTTCTGTATGAAAGTTGGCGACGATTGGACAGTGAATTCCAGAACCACTTTCCAGCAAGGGAATCCTGACTAAAAGAGTTAACCAAACCTGTCAGTCTATAAAATGATGCCTCTCTTCTCCACCATTCAAAACGTTTCCTCTTTAAGTTAATTTGATCTTACATGGGAACTTTGAAGAAAGGTCCGTATGTGGCCAACAGTTCTCGTACCTTGGACTATTGGAGGCCTTTGCCTTCAGTTTTCAGTGCTGGGAGCAAACCGCCTTGCAAAGAGTGTGTCTTCAGAGTTGGCCATTGAGCATCTAGCACTCAACAAAGGAGACTCTTGAGCTTTTGCCGCTGTTCCTGCTGGAGCTCCCCTGCAATAACAAAGGAGCTGTTTGAGTTCCCGCTGCCCCCTCCAGAATGCCCCCCACCGTCTTCTGTGCTAGAATTCTGTAGTGATGTTAATCAGTCAGCCTAGGTCTTGAAGGGATCAGTATGGCAGGTTGTGCCTTGAAAGATGCAAGTCAGCTCATGTGACTTGGAAATATAGCTTAATATTTTAATTCTAAAGATAAGACTTTAAAAAAATCCTCCTGAAATTCGGGAGGGGGGGTTTGTCACCTGGTTTTGAAAGAGAACCTCAAGCTTTTCCCTCTGTACCCCCAAAATACTGACATTTTCTCCCCCTCCACCCGGAAAAAATGTTCTCCCAGATTGTACATCAGCCAAACGTCAGTATCGTTCTAATCATTCTCTGCTACTAAATAACTTTTAAAGAGTTAAGGATGGACATTTTTTTCACACTTAGGAACTGTATGAAAGTCCTTTAACCTTTCTGTTTCTTGTTAAGATTGGCAGCCATGCTGCTTTCTATAGCTAACTTTTTTAAACTAAGATTTGGTGAGGATTTTCTTCCCCACCTCTCCACGCCCAATAATACAGCTGGTTAATTTGTGTGCTGTGTAGACCAAAAACTATTCAAGTGTCAGAGAAGTGAGCCCATAGTAGGAATAAATTGCCTTTTCCTCCTGGATCCTTCGGAACGTGAGTTCTTAGCGTGGTCCCCACTTTAGCAAAGAATAGGTTTCGTGGACTACCTTCCAATCTCATTTTCAGTCACACAGCATCTCTATGACAATTATAGCAATTGCTTACCAGAAAAATTAGGATTAGGAAAATATTGCTGTAATTTAATTGTGTTTAATTCAATTACCTTTTTGTCCTTAATAAAACCTCAACCAAACAACTGATCACACTGTGTCGTTATCTGTTCTTAATGTCATCTTCCCCTTCCATGCACTGTTGTTATATATTCTTTGTATTGTGATAGCACCAAAGAGCTCCATTGATGGATCGAGGCCCTATTGTGCCCGGTGCTGTCCAGACACAGAACAAGAGTGCCTGCACCAAAGAATTTACAATCTTAAGTAAAAGACAAGAAAAAGCAGGTGGATACAATTAATTGACTGAGTCCTCTCTCTCCACGCACATGCCTCTTTGCTGTCTGGTTCCCTTCTCCCCTGCATGTGTGCGATAGCTCTTGGTTACCGACTCCCTGAACATGCTGCCCAGTCTCTAGGTACCCTTCCCTCTTGTTCCAGCTCCCTTCGTGTGCTGCCTAGATACCTACTCCCCTTGATAATCTGTCCACTGGCTCCCCTTCACATGCATCCAGTTCCCTGCTCTTCTCCCACTAGCATCTCCTGGTGGTGGCTCGAGTAGTCCTACTGTTGTCTAAGATCCCCATCAGCACCTCCTGTTAGTTCCTCCTCTTTCCCTCTTTCTGTTATTTTAGTCATGGGCCATAATGGAGGCATCTAGGCTGGCCTCTGCTCCTTGTTCCAGCAACATTTACAGGTACCTAGACCCTTTTGACGCCTGTAGTATCAGTTTGGAAAAAAGGAGCACCATGGTTCAGTGGACGGGGCACTGGACTAGGACTCTTCGGAAGAGGGTTCTCTGCCCATCTCTGCCATTGACCTGCCTTGTGACCTTGGCCACGTCACCTCCCCCTTCTGTGTCTCTGTTTCCTCCCTCACCCTTGCTCTACCTTGTCTATTTAGACTGTGAACTCTTAGGCAGAGAGTTCCCCCCACTATGTGTATGGACAGCACCTAGCACAATGGGGCCCTGATCTCTGCTGGGGGCTTTTGGTACTACTTCTAATACAAATAAAGTAATGAGGAGAAGGAGTCAGCACCATGTGACCTGCCAGCTGTCCGTGTGCAAGGACTCTCAGACCACACTATGCGATCTGAGGTTTTGGAACAGGAATTAGTCGCTAGGTGCATCAGGAGTCCATTTATCTGAATACAGAGCCCCATTTCCAAGGAGGCCTAGTCGTAGTGGTAGCAAGTGTTTATATTATGACAGCATTAGGCTTACTCCTCTATTATCTGGTTTTTTTAGGGGGTGGATTTACATGCTGGCAAATGCTTACATCAAGCAAATGTTCCTGAGACGATTTAGTTTCAATCATCTTCCATTCTTGGTAAATTACTCTACCTCGGAATTGGCTTCCTGCTGTGGACTCCCCTAACCTCCATATGGAGCTGCATTGAAAATCACTTCTGTTATCTGGAGGCTCTTGGCCCTGCATGTGGCAGTCTCAGGCCATCTCCTCTCTGAGTCAGTTACCCAACAGAGGGTGCTACCTCACAGCCCTTTGCTGTGACTTTAGTTGCCAGCTTAGCCAGATAGGCTTCATCCAGCATGGAAGGGAAAGCATATCTGGAGTGGGCAGAAACTGTCTTCTTCCCTTGCTTGCCCCATCATTCTGTTATAAAATTTCTGATGATAGAAATGAAAGGCTGTAGGCAAGAGACCTAAAAATAAATATGGGAGGGGAGGTTGGAAATTCTCCCTCTCCCTCTCTCTCTCTGGGAATCTCTATATAGGTTACATAGAGGGGTAGTTCACTTCTGTCTTGTTTGCTGGTTTTACCACTACCTAGAAAGACTTGATATGTCTAATAGACAATTGCTTCCTTGTTGGGAGCTAAGAGACAAATCTCCATCTGTTTTTGCATATAGTAGTGACATAGGAATTTGACCATATTCAGGGACAAAACTTGGAGCGCTCTGTAACTAAGACCATGAGCACTTCTGATCGTCTCTGAGCTTGTGCAAAAATCTGTGACAACCAAAGTGAGCAGTCTGTTGATTCAAAGGTGATGAGTTCAAATCCTGTTGAGGCCATGTTACTGCATCTGGCAGCCTCACAGAATTTTGAAATAGATAAGACCTCCTATATTACATCACATAATCAAACCACTTCCTCCTCCTCCATGATTGTTCCCTATGCTCTATTTCTAGTGATTTATCTAATCTAATTTGGGTCCCTGAAATGTATAATTTAGTACTGGAAGCCTTTGCTTTGGCTATCCCTCCCTTTTTTCCTGGGTGGGACAGAGATAACATACTTCATACAAATGGAGAGCTCTCTTTGCATTAAAAGAGGAAGACCTGACCTCTCTTATGACAGGCAAAACTGTGTCTCCTCTCCTTTAAACCACCAATGAAATACATTTTGCACTAGCGTATAATGCTGTGATTTATGCTGTGATATGCTTTGCAATAACCCAGTGTCCTTTTGCCTTTGTGTTGATTTTTTTCTCTCCTATATTTAATATATTTTGTGGGCATCTTAGTGAATGGGTATTTACCCAAAATGCCCATGGGAGACGATGCTCCAAGCTTTTCCTGCTTCTTAAGGGGAGAGATCTACCATTTTCTTGTGTGCACCTATTTCTTATTTTGTAAATTTATTTTTCTATTTTTGTTCTTTTGCTGCCACCTTTTGAAATAGCATTAACAAGTGGCATATTTTAAAATAGAAGATAACTGGAAGAAAACATACACAATATGTATGTCTCTCTGTATGTCTCACACCAGTAGCAACTTTTTCATAGTATATTTTCAACTTCTCACATTTAGAAACAAAGAAGAAAAGTTGCAGTACTTGTGCCTGATTTTTCATTTAAAGATACACTAAACCAGCAGCCAGCCCCTTCTTGTTCAGGGTGGAAATACTTTGATCCAGTTTTCCGAAAACAATACTCATTTCATGAGAATATTTAATCAGTAGAAAATAGGGAGGATTTAGTTTGTTTGTTTAGTATTTAACCAAGTGAATAAGGCAGATTAAGGGGGGGAGGGGACCAGACCCATAAACAAGGTGATATATAATATTTTTTTTCGTTCTCCTTTTAAATAAATACCGATCAGCTTTATGTTCGGAGACAATAGGAGCCGTTGGCTTAAATTTGCAGTTTACTGTATTTATGGCTGTAATATCAAGGTGCTGCCGTCGTAATTTCATGCCCCAATGAGAAGAGCAAGGTCGAAGCAAATGCTTCCATCGGCATCTGCTAACACACTAACTCATAAACAAGGCCCGGCTGGATCAGGTGGCACGGAATAATACAGGCTAATGAAATACAGCACAGCTTTCCATTACTGTTAGTTTTTACAGTGTCGTCATTACATGTAATTTATGTTTAAAAAATTCAATTTTATACAAGGCTCTGGGAAATAGGGGTCTGCAGGTCACCCAACGACTTTTAACGGCTCTGAGAGTCCTTATTGCACTCCACTGTTCCAACAAAATGTTAATAATAAATAAAAATTTCCCCCCTGTTTTACTTTTTCTTCTTTCCCTGGCTGAGTCTCTCCTTCTGCCTTTTTAATTTTGAGCACTTTAAAGAGAGTTTGGGGGTTTTAGGCATTTGAGGGTGTCTCTCCCACCACTCTGATATTTGGGGAGGCAGCAACTGCCTGCTTATTCTCCCTCTGTCCATATATCAATCACTCAGGGTCCTGTAAATGGAGTAAACACGGCTGAGGAGAGGGAGATACTTAACAACCTCTCTCCCAAACCCTCACCCTCTGACATTGCCCTCCTCTCCTCCATTACACTTCATTTTATTATAGACTCCAAAAGCCCAGGAAGAGAAACTGCTGCCAGGGTTTCTTTAATGTGTGTGTGTGTGTGGGGGGGGGGGGGGCGGAGGAGGAGAAATGCCACTTTTAACCCTTTCCTTCCTGGGTGCTCAGCTGAATATTTAGCCTTGTGCTGTCAATCAGGTTTTCTCTTAATTTAATGTAAGATAACTGAGAGGAAGGCACTGTTGTCAAGTCAGGATGCTGCTTAGAGGGACCTCTGGCACATTAAACAGTGTGTGTGTATATATATATGTATATGTGTGTGTGTGTATGTGTGTGTATATATATGTATATGTGTGTGTGTGTGTGTATATATAAATAAAGGTCACAGTTGTGTAATTAACGGTGCCGTAGATTATTAAGGCAGAAATAATTCAAAGCACTCTAAATTAGTTTGAAAATTGCTTTACCTTTTTCCTTTCTCTGTTTGACAATTAAACTAGACTGGTCATTTTCATGTTGACATTCAGGTTCACATGTGCTTGTACAATACTGGAGTTACAAGTGCATCTGGGAAGTGTTCAGATCCAAATAAACGACTTCATTTAAATGTAGAAAAAAAATCACAGAGATGTTTCTATTGACCTTGGGTTTTGGTAAAACCTTACACTGAAATTGACCTGATGTTGGCCCTTTATCAAGGACATATGGAAGGAGAAGGATCAAGGGACTGTACCTTTGACCCCAGTGAAATGTATGAAACTCTATGAACTCTTTCAAAGGACTGTGTGTTGGAGGAAAAATAGTACTGGCATCTTGATTAAAAGGACCCAGGTAGCAGTGCGTGGAACTGCCTCTGAACAGGTAGAATCATTAATGTGGATCAGATTCCAGGATGCTTGTATGGTGATTCTGTTAAACTGTGACCATGTTCTTATGAGACCAGGTGACTCAATGGCTTTCAGGAACAGGACTGTAATGTCATTTCAGGATACCTGCTGATAGGTCTTCCTTTCAGTTATGTGATTTGATACAGGCATCATGCAGACAGGTGATTCATTGCAACTAAACAAAGTCAGCCAGTTTTGTTTTGTTTGCTTTTTAACAGAAACAGTGAGGGGAGGGGAAAAAACCCACCTGTTTGTCTCTGTAGAAGTGCAGGTGTGGTGACAGCCCCTGGAGCCAGTCCATTAGACAAAGCGAAAGTAAAGCCGGCTTTTGAAACCGACAAAAGAATGTGACTCCACATTTTTTTCTGCTGGGGGAGGGATAAAGTTTCTCATCCTCCTAGTGTGAAGTTTTCTCGTCAAAACCAATTCTACCTTCAGAGAACTAGTGAAAATCCTGTTGCTTGAGTCACTAAACTGGGTGAAGCTCTGGCAAATATTATGTAGGGAACAATACCCACACAGGATGGGGAATGAACAAAGTGCCCTAACAGGAGCATATGTTGAAGATTAAAAAGTTTTAATAGCTCACTTAGTCCATCTCCCAGCTCATGCAGGGCTTTTCCCTACTCTATGTTATCCTCATGTTTTATCCAGGAAGTGCTGGCCCTGTGGTTAAGGAACGGGGTTGGGACGCAGCAGATCAGGGGTCAGTTCCCAGCTCTCCCACAGACTAACTGTGGGCTTGTCTTCATGTACAGGGCTACAGCAGCACAGCTGCTGTAGCGCTTTAGTGAAGACACTACTATGCTGATGGGAAAGCTTCTCCCGTCAGCGTAGTTAATCCACCTCCCTGAGAGGCGGTAGCTATGTCGGTGGGAGAAGCTTTCTGGTCGATATAGCACTGTCTACACTGCGGGGAGGGGGTGGATTAGGTTGCTATAACTACTTTGTTCAGGGGTGTGGATTCTTCACATCCCAGTGTGACATAGTTATACCAATATAGGTCTGTAGAGTAGACCCAGCTTGTGATATCTTGGACAAGTCACTTTAATCTCTCTGTGCATCACTTTCCCAACTGCAAAATCCCAGGCGCAGAGGGGACTTTTACCTCCCTACTTCATTCTCTAATTTGTTTTGATTCTGTGTTTAACTACAAGTTACAGAGGCTGGGTGGTTTTCCTGAAAATCGGAAATGGCAACAATAGTGAAGTTCCTGAAAGAAAGGCAACAAGGACATCTGAATGCAAAGCACTGTTGGGTGTCAGATAATGCAAATCAACACCGTCAAACCTAAAAAGAAAATTTTATGACTTTATGAAAATTATGACGAATTCTTACAAAAGCAGCAGCTCTAAGGAGGAATGAGATAGATGGACCAGAGATGGGAGGCGGGGGAGGTTTGCATTCTGAAGGGCTGTGAAGGCAGTTTCCTTACATCCTTCTCGGCTCAGTCCTTTCTCAGTACCCTCTGTGGTTAGATTATTCCTTGCAGATAGCAATCAACTGGAAGGAAGTGTGTGTCTAATTTGCATGAGATTATTTAAAACAAAAAAAAAGGCCTGCATTAGTCAGGGTGATGGTAAACAACGCAAAGAGATGCCTTTTATAATATAGCCGTGGCTTAGCTTTCAAAGCCAAATATAATTCACTTACAATTGGCAGTTTCCTTTATTGTTCCTTTTAACCTTTTGGATTCTGCATGGTCTTGATCTTGCTGCAACTCCAGAAGATCTAAAATGTTTGCCTTTCAAACTGGGGGGAGGCGAGGGTTGGGAGGGGGGGAATCTTCTATTATACTGATATGATTCTATTGACACAGTTGTCCCCGAAGACAATCCTATTAAGCACCAGGCTTTAGATTTTGTAGCACTGTTGTACACCCAAGAGAGATTGTGTTATATTTGGGTTGCTAAATTCATACTGGATAAGAGAAATTAACAAGACTGTGAATGTTTTTTAGATGCCTCTATGATGAAAGACTATAAATTCTTAGTGGAAGTTGTGGTGGGAGGCCAATGGTGGAAGTTGATGGACTCTAGAACTCAAATTGAGGTTTGTTGTCCATGAACCAGCACCAACCCAAGAAGAGCCAAGTAGTAGAAATATTCTTCTGCCATGATACGTGGTGAACATAGTGACCTGGTGTCACTTACACTAGCACTTTCTCTTCTCTAAATAGCTGATGGGCTCTACTGAAGTATTGTCTCTGGGTAGTACCAAGACCCTTAACTTCATTTTGGCTTAGGCAAGCCAGAAGGGACATAGGTGGAGTGAGGTCAAGTTACTTGAATTTGTTTAATAAAGAGCAGTCCAGCCATCATGGTAAGTCAAGACAGGACACGGGGGAGGAGGGGTGGCGCAAGGACGGGGAGCTAGATGGACCACTGGTCTGATCTGGTACAGAAATTCCCATGTCCTTATATTAATGATACAATTTTTTGCATTCCTGAGCCTGGAAAACAAAGTGAGACATACCTGAGTTTGGAAAAATTGCTACTGGGGTGTGCGTGTGTGTGAGGCAAATTTCAATCCAAAGTGAACTTTGATGGCTAAATTATATACTCCTGAGAAAAGACTTTTACAAATATATTGTACATTTTTGTTAGCATTTGTGAAAAGTGCCAGATTGACAGTGTTCAGTCTCTGTGCTTGTTACAATCTTGTCCTCTGCTTATTAACAGGGGGACCAATTTGGTAGTGTTTTCTGTGATGCAGACATTTGTCGACGAGTAATGAGACTACTTCATGGAGGCCACAGAATAGCCATTGGATGGTAGCAACTTTCACTCCCTCCTGACTTGTGCTGGATTCAAACCAGCAACCTAGATATGAAAGGCTCCATATCTCATTACCATTCACATGAGCTTTTCCTTCCCTGGTAAAACAGGATTTTGTAATGGAAATAGTGACACTGTCGTGTCGCTAGTGGGCATGACCAGAATAATGCAAGAAATTTTATCTGTAAAACTTTCTTTTTCCCAAACAGGCTGAGAATTGAGGGGGCGGGAAACAATGAGTATTATTTCCTGTTCTTTTCATAGCCCGAAGATCTCAAGGACAAAGTATCCTCCATAACTAACTGTATGTTCCTCAATGTTAAATGTTATCACATCTGCTACCTTTGCATGGAAATAGAACAAAATGCCCCTTTTTAGAGAGAACCACATTTGCAGCCAGCAGCTAATATTGGTTTGTGTGTCTGGCTCCAGCTTTATAAAATTCCACAGTTGCTGGTGATCTACAATGCTGGCATCTGCTTATGCTCTCTCTTCTATTGGATAATTATGAACTGGTTAAAGCCGTTCCTTTCTTATTAGGACTTTGCTTTCTAACATGGTTTAGATACCATAAATATTGCTACTGGGACTTTAAAATAGAAGCCTGAGTTGATGTAGACCATCTCTCTTTGTTTTTCATGTGTCTCTTCTGGTCTCTGCTCTGATGAGGCATGCATCCAACACAGGTGGAGTGAGTGAGTGTGTGTGTGTGTGTGTGTGTGTGTGTTGTCTGAGCACAAGACTGGGGGCTAGAAACTTCAGATTTATTATCCTATTCCTGACACTGACAACTCTCTGTGACCTTGGACAAGTCACTTAACCTTTCTGTGCATCAGTTTTCCCATTGTAATATTGGGATAATACTATGTAACATAACTCACAGGAGTGTTATGAAGATCAGCTAATAAATATAAAACTCTCTGAAGATCGGATGCATTGTCAGTGCTATGCATCTAATAAGTAGCAGTCCAGAGACAGCCTCCGATGTGGTGGTGGTGCCTGAGCTAGATTGTAAGCTCCTCAGGGCAGGAACCTGGCCTTTTACCTGCTTTTGTGTGCAGTATATGGCATTCCACAGAGAGTGCACACTCTCCCAGGCCCCACATTGCGGTCTCCATCCTAGCAGCGCATTCTTTTGCTAGAGCCCATTTTCTCCTGTTGAAAAAGCCATCCATCTGTGCTTGCTTCCTTCACAGATGCTGGTCATCATGAATCTTTCAGCTGCTGTTCTCTTTCCCCTCTTAGGCCAAATTCTCTCCATATGTTGTGGCCGCCTACAGATGGGCACCTTCGCATTTTCTAGTGACAGGAAAGACTGCACCACAATGTACCGTGTGTGCAGCATAGCTGCAGCGATGTACGAAATAAAAACCAGGCTGGCCTAGAGCAATATAATCAGGCAGTAGTAGGCTGGGACAGTGCTAATCTGAAAGTTTGAGCTTGGCCTTGTTTTGATCTGTTTTGTTAGTTTTATTTCCTCCTTGCATTCTGTGTCCCATTCATACTAATCACAGTCAGTCCTGATTTTTTCTTTTTATTTCTGCATTTGTCATAAAATAAAGCAAATTATTCCCGTCTTTGGAAACGATCTAGACTAATTAGTCGTCTAACCCAATAATTAGTTTTTTGTTTCCCTGTCTGTTTTCATGCATTATTGTTGGTTTTTTCCCCTCTTTTTTTTTTTTTTTTACACCATTACAGATTAAAATGAGCCACATTTGCAGTTGATGGTATCTTTTTTTCGGGGGAAGAGTGGAGAATTGCAATAGAAAACTACTTCTAAAGCAGCAATAAACTCAAGGATAAATTAAGGAAATTGAATGAGCCACATTTGGAAGCAGTGTTGAGGCTAATATTCTGTCGCTTAAGGTTAAATTGCAACAGAGAGAAGAGAGGGAGTGATTTTAGTGAATCCGAAATCGGGGAGGCAGTGCTGCTCGAATCACTACCAAAATCCTTCTGCAGCTTGAAAGGGTTCTGCCAGGCTTGCAGATTTAATTACAGGCGCATCAAGTGAGTAAAGATGCTAAACTGATCTCGTTTCCTCTTCTCCCCCAGGACTGACGGATGAAGAAATTGACCTGGCTTTCCAGCAGTCGGGCACTACCACAGATGAGCCACAGTCCCTGGGTCCTTCCACACAGCTGGTGCCAACGCAGCCCCCTCACCTCGTGCCGTACAGTAAGTAGCCTCTTGAAAGCACCTGGTCCTATCATTTTATGCAATGATTTTGCAATCCTATTCCTTATCTGCTTTCTTACCTCTGTACTCCTTTAATTATACTAGTTTGCAATGCTGAATCCCAGGAAACAGTGGAATCTGCTGTGGTTGTTTCTAGCAAATATCCCACTTGTTGTCAGAGTCACACCCCTGATCTTACTTGAAATACACTTTTTAATTGTTGATGAAAGTGACATAAGTACACAGCAGACACAATCACAAGATGGTGTCACACAAGGCAGCTGAGGTACAAGCTATATTAGTCCACAGACTAATGTGGTAAATTATAGTCTGTCGTTGCTTATGCTGAGGAAGCATGGTGTAGAGATCTAGTTTCTGTTCCCAACTCTGCCGCTGACTCACTGTATAGCTCTGGATAAGTCCCTTAACCTTTGTAGGCCTCATTTCCCCCTCTCCTCCCTAAAATTGGGGGATAGTACTTCCTTACCTGATAGGGGATTTATGAGATTGAATTCATTAATATTTGAATAGTAGAATAAGGTCCTTGGATAGAAGGTGCTATAAAAGAGCAAAGTTATTTAGTTATTTATTTTACAACGGAACCTGTACAAGAGTTCACCTTTATTAGGCAAATTCCTGCTTTTAGGAATCCATCACAAACTATCCAGAAAGGTACTGAGTATAATTCTGCTCCACGTTCATTGGAAGACTTACCTCCATGAGTGACTGATTTTTATCATTGATCGCTCAAGACAGGTGACTAAAGAATTTCAGCAAACTAGATTGTAAGTTCTTCAGGGCATGGACTATGTCTTCCTAGTGTGTATGCAAAATCTAGAACAGGTCGCTACCTGTGATTGGGACTCTGGATCCGATGGCATTACAAATAATTATAAATAATAATGGTGCTTATTTATCTTCAAAAACATTTCTCCTAGTGTTCTCCAACCACCCCCCCAATCTCAAAGAAGGACTGCAACATTTTGGGATATACTGTGTATATGTGTATATATGGCTGTTATATTAAAATACACACACCATTTTTAAAGTCCCAATGGAATCTCTGTAGACTTAAGATTTATGTATACTTTTTGCTAGGTTTGTTTTAACATGCAAATGTATCTAAGCTCCGTACAATAAAAACCAAAATGCGCACACCATTAAAAATCCATCAAGAGGAACTGTTCAGTTCACATGTGGGGCTGGCAGTTTGAAAAGCAGTTTTTCCTTCACTTACCTGCCAAGTACCAAGGACTAAGCTTGTTATTGTTTCTGCCAGTCAGTAGCTCCTAAAACAGTGTCATTGTGATAATGTTGATGCCTTCTGGTGTTGCAGGTAATGCACCCATCTACCCATGTCCTTTCTGTGGTCCAGCAGATAGGGCTCATAACTGGGAGTCAGGTGACTTGGCTGCTATGCCTAGCTCTGTCACTGGTTTAGCTGTGTGACCTTGGGCAAATCACTTAACTTCTGTGCTTCAGGAACCCTCTCTTGAAACGGGGTTAATGTTACTTACCCTCCTTTGTAAAGTGGTTTCAGATCTTAGGATGAAATGCGCCATGTAAATGCTAAGTGATGGTGTTATTGCCTTGTGAGGCATAAAGTGTTTCTATTGTTTGCACTGAACTTGGCACTTTATTTAGGCCTCATGCTAGGTACAACGTTGTTTAAACACAGTAGCGGAATTCGAGCACCGTTCCACAACCCATGTGCTGAGACTTGCTCTGGGTGGGAGTGGTTAGTTTATGGCGCAATGTGGCTATCACTAGAGATGATCCAAAATGACCTCCCTCATTCCGACATACCTTGAACTTTGGTGTGGTGAGAGGAAGGTTTGGAATGAGGGCTTTGCTGTCTGTAACGGGCTGCACAAGAATCCAGATCTCAGTGCCTCCAGACATTTGGGAAAGGAGGTTGAAATATGAATTTTGTGTCTCAATCTAATCTCTAGCTATCATGGTCACAGAAAATAACCCCCAAATCAGACCCTCGCTATCTCGGTCAGGGAAACTGAACTTAGCCCCATATTAGTGACAGCTGTGTCCAAGTGCAGTTTTTACTAGCTCAATTCAGGACCCAGTGCAGGCAGGGTCTTTGCTCTGTGTATGTCATAGAGTCCCATTAAAACCACCAAAGCCGTGAAGAGGCACAGAGGGTAAACTGGAAAACAATGCCAGTGTTGCCAGCGCTCACAACTTTATCACAAGCTTTGAGCGATATGGTGTTCCTCTAGAGCCCCAGCTCTTGGAGTTCTGCGAATCGGTGAGAATCTCGGCTTTTTAAAAAAATGTAAGTTTCTAGCTTTCCTAATTGCATAGATAAGCTTGAAAACATGGCCCCTAAAGGCTCAAAAATGAGAAGGCAAATAAGAAGAACTCAGAAGTTTTTGTTTTGTTTTTAAATCTCATAATTTTAAGCCAGCCTTGTGATTTTTTTTGCGGGGGGACCCGACTTTTGCTTTTTGAATGTTTGGGGTTGGCAACAGTGCGGGGTCTTCTACTTGTGAACCAAACACTACATTCTCTAGCAATCCCAAAGCACACGGGATAGCACAAAGGGGGCCAGCTTAGGCAGTGTCCTACCCCTCTGTCCTTCTCCCATTGCTTCTTTGAAGACCCTTGTATTTACACTGAGCCTCTAAGTGTGGTTATAAAAAGAATAATAGTGAAATGAAAAAGATGCATGCCTCAACTCACCCTTTGGTTGCATTGCTTTTGCCATTCCTCTTGGCTCTCCCTTGCTGGATGTTGTCTAGTTAGATATAGGCCTGTCTCCATATCTGCCTATCCAGCGCTTTGCACGCTGTTGGAAATGCACAAGTAATAATCTATGAATTGCCTTATGGCTGGCGGGTTACACTCTGCTGCAGGACAGAGTGTCCCTGTAGACTTGGCCCCATGATCTTTTAAGGTAGCTCATTTGCTACAGGCTGCTTTATCTGTTGGACGGTGATAGCTTGATGGATATTTCTTCAAAGGCCCACATCTGCCCCAGGTCAGTTGTTTCTGTGATAGTTTACCAAGCCACTTAATCTTTGGTAGATTCATCAGGCGCTGCACTGTATAGGAAAGAACCTGTTTCTGCTCTCTATCTACTCTATGTTCTTGTATGACCCTCACCACCATAGTGTCTGAGCACCTCTGTAGGTAGTGCTCAAAAGTACCCAAGGGACAAAACAGGCCAGTCAGAGAGCTGAACTTAAATCCTATGAGCCCCACCAGATTCCACTGTGCTTGGGCTCCTGCAGTCTTGGTAACGCCGTCTGTTCTGAAGGAGATGATGCAGGAAACAAATTATACGATTTAAATACCTCTTGCTGCACAGATTGTGCTGGGAGTGGAGGCAGTAGAGTAAATTCTGATCTTTCATTGGCAATAGCTATTAGCCATATAAGTACTTAAAAAAAAAAAAAAAAAAAAAAAAAAAGCCCCGTGAGTCTTTAAAAACAGCATAGACTTTGCCAGAGGTGGAAGCTATCCCTGGTTTGGCTTTAGAGCAGCAACAGTAACTTTTGGGGGGCAAAGGGAAATAAATTTCTCAAGTTTCCAGTCATTGTCTTTGAGCTTGGTGCCTCCTGTACCATTTCACCCCTTCTCCAGGGGGGTAATTCCTTCTCTCCTTTCCTGTACTTTTGCCAAGAGGTGTCAAAACTGCTTAAAAAAAAAAAAAAGCTTGATTTTGATTAATATAGAGAAACAAGACTTTGCCTGACTGATAATAAAACTGATAAATGACATTTGAATTACTTGTAGCGGTAATTTATTACATAAAATATCTTTTATTTGACATGCGATTAGTTGCTGGAAGCATCACTCAATCTGACTAGTTTAAACATGCTCTGAAATGAACCCCCAGTAAAAAAAACAAAACAAAAAAACGGGCTGTCTGCTCCTGGTGTTATGAAATACACTAATCCGGGAGTGAGGACAAAAATCTGACTTTAAATATTTAAATGATTAATTGGGTTTATATATTTTTTTACCTTTCTATCCCCCTTAATTACAAGCAGAATCAGGGGAGTTTCTGAGATAGGTGTGCAAAGCTATTTGCTTATCACTTAGGGATTGTCTACGTCCCTCTCCATGACTCCATTCATGCAGATTTTATACAGCCTTCCTGTGTGACCTTGGGCAGATACCTATCAAGCGATCACCGTCCAATAGAGGAAGCTGCCTGTAGCAAATGAGCTACCTTAAAAGATCACTTAAATGTTCTGTGCCTCAGTTTCCCCATCTGTAAAAGGGAGCAACATCCCTTCCATGCCTCACAGGGGCTTTTGAGGATTCATTAACATTTATGAAGGACTGAGACCCTCTGATAGAACACTTAATGGAAGTGGCAAGTGTTATTTTTCTCCCTTCCCCATGACTAGGTCAGAATAGAAGCTAGAGCAGCACAACTGTGTGTCTCAGTGTAGTGCAATATTGGCCTATGGAAACCTTGAGTGGTGAGGGACAGATGGAAGCCTAGTATCTCCAGTGATGAACAAGGGAAGCACGGCTCAGTTTCTGACTGAATAGTACGGTTTGAAGGACTTAGTGCTTTTCACCTCCTTCACTCATTGACCCTCACAGCATAAGTCTTACTATTCTCATTTTACAGATGGGGAAACTGAGGCACAGAGGTTAAGTCAAGGCAGTTGGCAAGTGCCCAAGAATGTAGAAGGAAGTCAGTGTAGGAGAACTCAGGCGTTCCAAGTCTCAGTCCTGTGCTTAGATAACAATTGGTAGAGAGAGAGCCTGAGAGGGGATCTTAAGCACAATTCTGATTCCGTGTGGCCTTCCCCTCTTTGTAATATCACATGGTTGATGCAGAGTCCTCCCTGTGTCTCTCTCCAGTTTAGTTTCTTTCTCTCTCGCTCTCTCTCTTTTTTTTTTTTTTTTTTTTTGCCACAAGACAGAATTGTTTCACACATCTCTAAAACGAGTAAAATGGCATTTCAGCTTCTTGTCTTTATAGACTCTCTGAACTTTAGGAAAGATCATTCTGGTCCCTTTTCATTAATAATGAAAACCAGGGGGCAATAAAATGTTCTTAGCACGAGCATTACAGGAACAGAGGGAGAGATGAGAGAGGTGAAAGGGCAAAGCTGACAGGGACCTACAGGTGTCTCTTAATTCCACCAGAGGTCAGAGCAGCTGGGAGGTAGGTGGGAACACCTAGGGGAGGCCTGACAGTCCATTCACAGGGCACATTTTGGACCCATAGCACCTCTGGGATTAATTAACCCTTTATGGTTGGGAGCTCACCATCGATTGAGTTAGTTTGTCATGGAAGGATGTTTTTAGTCTGGGGTTCAGTGCAGAGTACTGGAAATCCAAGCAGATCCAGGGTTCAAATCCCAACTGCACCACTGACCCCCACGCGTTACACTAGATTTCCTTTTGTCTGATTCCGGCCCTAGTTGTGATGAGATGAGATTTGGGATGAGAAATGGGATTAGAAAAGTTGTGTTATTAAGAACTGGGTATTGTATCTTGAGCAGAGTTCTAGAGACATTAAAGGTCTTGAGAACATGACCTATGAAGGAAGGCTGAAAGAATTGGGTTTGTTTAGTTTGGAAAAGAGAAGGGGACATGATAGCAGTTTTCAGGTATCTAAAAGGGTGTCATAAGGAGGAGGGAGAAAACTTGTTCACCTTAGCCTCTAAGGATAGAACAAGAAGCAATGGGTTTAAACTGCAGCAAGGGAGGTCTAGGTTGGACATTAGGAAAAAGTTCCTAACTGTCAGGGTGGTTAAACACTGGAATAAATTGCCTAG
This sequence comes from Malaclemys terrapin pileata, assembly GCF_027887155.1. Classification (NCBI taxonomy): domain Eukaryota; kingdom Metazoa; phylum Chordata; order Testudines; family Emydidae; genus Malaclemys; species Malaclemys terrapin. The sequence goes on along the minus strand of NC_071523.1, from coordinate 11,958,908 downwards.
GGAGGTTGTGGAATCTGCATCTCTGGAGATATTTAAGAGTAGGTTAGATAAATGTCTATCAGGGATGGTCTAGACAGTATTTGGTCCTGCCATGCGGGCAGGGGATTGGACTCGATGACCTCTCGAGGTCCCTTCCAGTCCTAGAATCTATAAAAATGGATAAATAAGAGATTCTGAAATGCTAAAGCTGCAGGTGCTGTGCTCACAGAAATCGTTGGTTCCCCACTCATTTAGCTCTCCAAACTACTGTTGTTTATCCATTCTACCAGTTCAAGTGGCACAGGCTTTGTTCTGATTCATTCAGATTTCCACTTGGTGGGTATGCTGGGAACCATGTCCTAAGGTAGCAGGTTCCCATGATGCCTCCTTAATGGGCACATTTTCTATCCGTAGAGCCTGGGGGGCTGGGGTTCGGAAGAATTCCTGCAATGAGACACCTGCAAGAAGGGGTAGGCAGCAGGAAATCTCCATGGACAATGAGTAGGTCCCTACCAAATTCACGACCAAGTCATGCACATCACAGACTGTGAAATCTGGTCTTCCCCCCCACGCCCCCATGTAATTTGGTCCTTTGTGTGATTTTACCCTATACTATACAGATTTCATGGGGGAGACCGGCGTTTCTCAAATTGGGGGTCCTGATTCCAAAGGGAGTTGCAGGGGGGGTCACAAGGTTATTTTAGGGGTTGTGTGCAGTATTGCCACCTTTACTTCTGCGCTGTCTTCAGAGCTGGGTGGCTGGAGAGTGGGGGCTGTTGGCCGGCGCCCAGCTCTGAAGGCAATGCCCCACCTGCAGCAGTGCAGAAATAAGGGTAGCAATACCATACGATGCCACCCTTTACTTCTGAGCTGCTGCTTTCAGAGCTGGGCAGCTGGAGAGTGGTGACTGCTGACTGAGGGCCAAGTTCTGCAGTCAGCAGCGCAGAAGTAAGAGTGGCAATCCCATACCAGGCCATCCTTACTTCTGTGCAGCTGCCGGCGGCGGCTCTGCCTTCAGTGCTGGGCTCCCGGCCAGCAGCCACCACTCTCTAGCTGCCCAGCTCTGAAGGCAGCGCCACCACCAACACCAGCAGTACAGAAGTAAGGGTAGCAGTACTGCAACCCCCCCACAATAACTTGTGACCTCTCTCCCAACTCCTTTTGGAGTCAGGACCCCAACAGTTACAACATCGTGAAATTTCAGATTTAAATAGATGAAATCATGAAATTCATGATTTTTAAAATCCTATGGCCGTGAAATTGACCAAAATGGACCATGAGTTTGGTAGGGCCCTGGCACTGAGCAACCAAGATAGAAGAGAGGCAGGTTTCCAGTTATCTCCACCAATTAAGTCTCTGTCTCCCAGTTTGGAGGGGAGACTACGTTTCCTAAACACTAGTAGGTTACATGCAAATTTGGATCTGTCTGGTTTGAGGCTGCCTGCCAGCCTTCGCCTCTTTGGTGTCTGCCCGCATCCTGCGACCAAACTTTAGGAAAGATCACTCTGCATCCTCTTTATTATTAATGAAAACCAGGGGCAGTACAAAATTCTTAGCAAGAGTGTTATGGGAGCTGCAAGAGGAAGGTGAAAGGGTGAAGCTGATGGAAAACTACAGGTGTCTTCTGATTCTACTTGCAGGAGAGGAGCAGACTGAATCTTTGCTTTGCTTTGTTGAATCTTTATGCTCCTGTGCAAAACTGTGTGTTAAGTATCCCATACTCCTCTTCCCACCTTCTCTAGTTGGCTCTGCTACCTCTGGCATGCCTTGGCCCCTGCTCTTAATTCAGCCAAGAAAGCTATGGAATCCCCATTAGTGCCTGTATTCTAAGGAAGCCATCCATAAAGACTGACACAGAACACTTTTAGCTATTCCTTCTTCTTGTAAACTCACTTAGCCCCTCCCCCCCATTCAGGAGTTTCCCCCCACTTCTAGAAAACATTGCTCCTTTCTCTTTCCCTCCTCCACTTCCTGAGATTTCTTCTCCTTCCCCAGTTTCAGAAACAGTGATCTGTGAAAGTAGTCACAGCTTGCTCTTATAGGCTAGATTAAGCTAATACTAAGTGCAAACACTTGCCAGGGTCAATGCAGCAGAGATTTGTGGGTCCTCTCCAAGAAAAGATCAGGTAGCTGACCTGACTCTTAATTGCCGGTGTGATTTTGATCCCCTCCTCACTCTCTCTGGAGTTACCCTGAAGTCCCTGTTAAGCTTTAGGAAACAAGAGTTAGCACCACCCTGCCCGAATTAGGTGTTTGGGTGAGATGCATGCAAATCCCCAAAGGCCTCGCAGGTGCAAGTTCTGACCATGCTTCTCTCTTGCTTTTGGCTATTAGGTCCCCCAGGCTCCAGATGGCGAGACTATGGTGCTTTGGCGATCATTATGGCAGGGATTGCCTTTGGCTTCCACCAGCTCTACAAGGTAAGCGGTGCTCTCCTTGTTCCCCTAAGGTGCCTCGGTGCTCTGGAACAACCATGGTAATGCTGCCCATGTCTCAGGCTGGCTCCTGGTTGCGATTAAATCCTTGGTGCCATTGCTCTTATCAGTTCTCCTTTGGGTGTATGTGTGGAGCTGTATGGACAGTCTGATGTGGAAATGCAGCAAGTGGTGAGCAGATCTGTAAGACGAATAATAATCATACCTAGTGCTTATCTACTGCTTTGCATCAGCAGATCTCAAAGTGCTTTACAAATGAGGTCAGTATCATTATCCCCATTTTTTACAAATGGGGAAACTGGCATAGGGAGATGAAGTGACTTGCTCAAGGTCACCCAGCAGGCCAGTGTCAGAACCAGGAATAGAACACAGGTGTCCTGAGTCCAGTCCATTGCTCTAACCACTAGATCACATTGCCTCCATGAACTGGAGACGCATCTCCTTTGGCTGGTCAGGAGGTTGAAGGGAAGGTTTTTAACTCCAGCTCTATCAGCTTCCCAGTGGATGTGTATAGCAAGTGTGTAGACATACACACCCACCCTGCATTTGTCTGGCTGGGTGGGTATGACATATTCTCATTCTCTGTCACTAAAGACCTGTTCCCCAGTTCTGTATGGAGTAACATGATAGAGGCTGTTGAGAGAGAACCCAACGCATTGGTTATATAGCAAGGCATGGGGCAAAGGCCAAGTGACTCCAGCACTAATGGAGTGTAGCAGCCACTCACTCTTGTACATTACATTTCACTTGCAAAGCCTGTGTGTGTTTGGGAGGTTGGAATGAGATAGAAAGTAACAATTGGCTTATTAAAGATTTTTATAAAAAATGGGCAAATTGGTGTGCTTGGCAAAGCCCATGTTTAAAGCTAAATTTTTTTTAAAACCCCTTGATCCTTTTTATTTTTTCCTTTTATTAATTACCTTGGCCTGGGGAAGGTCAGTATGGGGAGTATGTCCAGGATTGCACAAGGTAGCTCGTTAGATGGCTGTTCAGATTGTCCCCTTGCTCCTGACTCTTTATGTTGAGCAATGATGCTGGCCTTCCTGGTCCATTTAGTACTGTAAAGGCTGGGGGGGGGAGGAGATGGGGTTGATAAATGCCCAGAGTGACGCTGAGGAAGGAGCTACTGGTCCTTATTGGATTCATAACAGGCTGGCTGGAGGGCCTTATTGCTATTGTAAAATGACAACTACCACAAATGTCAATTTTTTTATTTAAAATTTCTGACACAGTCTCAGTGATGGTGACAATAGACTGCATCCCGCTGCCATTCTCTTTGTGTGCAGATCCCCTCTCCATCCAGACCAGGGTTCGGCAACCTTCGGCATGCAGCCCATCAGGGTAATCCGGTGGCAGGCCATATGCCGAAGTTTGCCGACCCCGAACCAGACATACAAGACATCTTGGTTATCCAGCAGAGGGCCCTGTTCCCTTATGGGAGCCAAAGATGCCTTGGGTCAGCTCCCCAAGTGCAATTGGTGCATAAATTCCTTTGTCAGATGATTCGATTTTTGTGCTTGTGCTAGTGGTCCTTATCTGAAAAATAAAGACACCCTGCCAAGCCATTGGTATGAGTGTTCCAGGAGGTTCAGAACAGAACCTTCTGTTCATTGCACTTTATGATTTCAGAAGCAGCTTGCTTCTCAGAATGGTGGATGGAAGAAAGTGGAGTGACTGTGTGCGTATGAGAGCTGTCTGCGGAGACAGCTAGATCTCTATATAACCAACAGCACTGAGTTCAAGAGGAGGATGTTGCTGTCCCACACCCCTCAGGCCTTTCTCAGAACCGTACCTTTGATTATGTCTCTCTGGAAGCATGTACACCAAAAGCCAGGATACAAGGGAGCCGTTAGACATGCAGTTCCCTTGTAATTGAGGCTGTTTCTGCATCCTCTCTAGCCTCCTCTCTCCTTTATCCCTCTTGCCCCAATCATGCTATGTCTGAATGTACTCTTGTTACGCTCCACACTCAGTTCAAGTGTGCTATGTCCCAGAAGGAGTCGCAGTAATTAGGGATGGCTACAGACATGTTAGATCAAGTCCATCCCTTACAAGGGGAGGCTGAGTTTGATTTCATTGCTACTGTGTATGCTGTCAGTGAGCTGCCACCACTCCTCTAGTGTCCTGACACCTCTGTATCAGCACCTCCCTTGCCTCTCCCTTCATGGCTTTCTGCCTCCATTCTTGTTACCTCAGATCCCCTCTACCTTTGCTCCATCTCCTCTGCTCTCTTATTCTCGTTTCCCCAGATCTCTGCTCTTTACTGCCACTATCCTGCCTCCCAGTCTCTATACTCTCTGTCATTTTCCCTTCCCTCTACTCTTATGTCCCCCAGCCCCTGCATATCTGTGCTCCCCTCTTCTCCCTGCTCTGCATCTCCTGCCTTGTGGGTATAGCTGGAGTCACATGACAGGTGAGTGCAGTGGGATTGAAATCCTTCTGGATGTAGGTAGGGAAGCGGCTGTAGGCTGAGAATTTTCCTAAATACAGCCACGGACCTTCCCTCAGCGCCTCAGGGAAAAAGATCACAAAACTCCTACCATCGTGTTTTCTTGTGACTTATGTGAATGCCTTCTTCCAGAGGACCCCTCTCCTCACCAACTGTGATCATGGTAGTTTCTGGGATGGGGGTAGAGATGTCTGGCAAGCTCTGAGGTGTTTGGGGTGGGTTAGAAGGAACCCCTTGCATATTCCCGTCTCTTAACAACATCTCCCTGCTCTGTGCAGAAATACCTGCTCCCTCTCATCATGGGAGGCAAAGAAGACAGAAAACAACTTCAGAGGATTGAGGCGAACATTTCCGAGATGAGTGGCAGCGTGACACAGACAGGTAAAGATTAATGACTCCATCAATTCGCCCCTCAAAGCCCTTCTCCCTGCATCCTCCATCTACCCAGGCCCCCCCTCCCCCTTCTCCTCCATCTCCACTTTATGTGGTGACTTCATTTATCTGCTCTGAGAATCTGTTCACATTTGCAAATGAAGCTGCCGTCATTTCGGTTTAATTTGAAATTGCTTGTTTACTGTCGGCGCGGCCTCAATTAATTATGTTTTTACGGAAAGGCTCCCAACCTCAGAATATTAATAAGGGGAATAAAATGACAGCCTTTCGGAGGGCTGTAAAGTTCATTTTTAATTTCTGCTTCTCTGAGGTTTTCAGGGGCTTTTTTTTGGTGATTTCTCCCCCCGTTGCCTCCAAGAATCCAAAGCAGGGTCAAGAGAGTCTGTAATTACTGTGCCTCCACTGACCCCAGCCACCTTCTCTGTTATTGACTCCATAGGGCGCCTGTTCATTACCCAGTGCCCTAATGATGGCCCAGATTAGCTGTTACCTGTCACGCCAATAAAGTTTTTTTTTTTTTTTATCAACTTGTTTACTGGATGGAAACTCCAGATAAAACCACCAAAGCTGTAGGCAGTTCCCCTCCATCCAGACACAAGTTCCTGTTCCAGTAGAAGTTTTTCAGTGGGAAGATTTCTGCTGAAATCTAGGAGAGGGTGCTAAATGTGTGTCCAGCTGTTGGGAGAAGAGAGAGCATGGCAGGTTTGTTACCGCCATCATGGGGTGAAAGGGCAGGTGGTCTGATGATGGGAGGATGCTAACTGGACCTGCTGGTGGAGGAAGTGATAAAAGAGGGTTGCCTTCTTTTCTCACTACATCCTGGGATTGATCCAGGCACCTGTCTGTTTCCAGACTAGAGATAAACCCCAAGTATCATGTGCCTATGTGAGGCCCGAGGTAGATAAATGGTACAAACGTATAAATTCAGAGAGATGTACAAATCATAAACTGATATAATTAGAAGGGAGAGGTTTTGGACGGATATACTGTGGGCTATAGACATCTATACAATGGAAAGATAAACTAGAAATACTGGAGGTTAGATGCAGTGCAGGTAGATTACCCAGAGTGCAGATAATTTATATGGATTAGAGCGAGCGGGCGTCTGTAGATAAATTAGATATAGCAGGAATAGAGGCATCTTGTAGCTAGACAGCAGGAAGGACACGTGTGTGTGTGTGTGTGTGTGTGTGTGTGTGTGTCAGTTTAACAGAAACTCGCCTGCTTTTTCATCCCACAGTGACTCAGTTGCAGAAGACTTTAGCCTCCGTCCAGGAACTGCTGATGCAGCAACAGCAGAAAATCCAGGAGCTCACCCAAGAGCTGGCTGCTGCCAAGGTACTCACCTCCATCTCTTTGCTAGGCCACCCTTCAGAAATTCTCGTGCCCTTTTTAGTGTACATGGCTTCCCTAGCCCATAACTTCATCCTATCTGGCCAGTTTCTCTATGCAGCCTTGTCTCTCAAGGGTGTTTGTATAGAGCAATGCGTGCTGACTGGATGCCACAGGCTACACATATATGGCTTCTGAGAAGGCTTTGTTCCATGATGTCATTTGCATCTTTCATGTCCACAATCTCCTCAATTGATCTCAGCTGTGCAACTAGTGTCCCTTGTAGGAAAGCTCATTGTATATCCAGTTGGAGCGATAGGGAGCAGGATTGGCTCTCCTGCCAACCCATGGACTGAAGGAGGAAAAGGGTAGCGGTAGATGTTTTGTGTGTATTTTCATCTTGTCTGTCTACATGTCTGTTAACCAATGTATGTATTCTATGCCCATCACCATGGTATCTCAGTGCAAATCAGTCCAATTTAGTCAAACTCAGATCGGTTGAATTATATGACTCAGGGGAATGGGAATACGCTGTGGACTCTTTTGCATTTAAGTCGCTGGTTCCACTCCAGGCCAGGTAATGACTAAAGGTTCCACCACCATCCGATGGCTGTTAGGTGGCCTGCGTGAATGGTTTTGATGTTCTCAGTACAATAGGTGGCGCCACTACCACATTTGTCACTAACTGGCAGCTTCGTTGGCACTCTCAGTGGGGAGGGCAAGGACAGAACAATCAAAGCACAGGAGCAGTGCAAGCTCTGAACTAGAGGGGCCGTCTCTCAGGCTGAGAATGGAGTGCAGACTCCCTGGCTCATGCAATCCTTGGTGCCTGTGCTGAGACTGCCAACAAGGAGACCAGTTACTGCCCGTAATAGCTGGCGGTTTTGCCATGTGGATATTTGTGAGTTTGGGAATTGGGCTGAGACCCACCCAAATCAGTTCGCATTGTGGCAGCAACAGCGCTTTTCATTGTCCTTGGCCTCCCAGCAGCCACCAGATGTCAGTCATTCCTGAATTGGGCTGGATTTGAACTGGTGACCTAGAGGTGAAAGCCTTCCTCCTGTTATCAAAGCCTGGGATCAGTCAGTCCCTCCTTTGACTGTCAACAACCTCTGCAGAATGGGAGCTTTAGCCCTCTGTATAGCGAGTTCCCTGAAACAGTTAGGTATTTGTAGAGCAGTCCTCCATCTACAGCAGTAACAGTCCTTCTTCCCCAGGCTCCAGTCTCTTGTAAACCCTTTGATACTGTGTAACTGGTGGGCCACCTCTGGCTGTGCAGTGAATATATCTTTCAGTAGGAATCAACTGTAAACCCAGCCATGAAAGTCAATTTATGGTCACATCTATCCACTCCAGTTTTCCTTGGGAACTGTGGCCCATCAATGGCCTGGAGCCAGTCCGGAAATTGGAAAACTGTTTTCAGGTTGTAAGTGTTAAGATTAAGACCACATGTTGGGCTCTCAGAAGGGAAAAGGGCATAGGAGTGTTGGTGGTTTAGAAAGTCTTTAAAAAGTTTTCCCTCCCTTCCCTCCTCTTCTGCGCTGAAATGGTAGCACATGCTGTTACGGTATCTCAAGTTCATATGTACAAAGAAAGACTTGGGCAGCCCCACAAACCAAAGAGTAAAAGCTGTGTTTTCTCAGCTGTAATGTAAGTTTTTATATCTGCTTTTCCAACTCCTACCGGCATGCTGTAAAAAATTAAAAAGAGGGGTTTTAAGTAATTAAAAAACCTACATAAAAACTCAAGCCTTAAATTTTCTACAACTGTTTTTTAAAGAGACTAGCTAAAAAGCCCCAGATGTCAGATTTTATTTCTAAATCCTAGGCATCTGGCACCATATGTGTTTTGGAAATTTGAGTCCTGTGCAGGCCGGTGAGTGGAAATCACTCCCTTGTTAATGTGCTGATGTAGCTTTCAAAGTCTTGGAGAGCCAGAACAGTGGCTCCTGGATTCTCGCTGTCGGAGGGCTGGGAGTGTGAATCCCAAGGGAACGCATCTGTGTATATCACTGCTACTACAGACTGAGTCCCTCCCAGCTGGAATCATTGTAGGGAATGTTGGCTGTGAAGGTGCTCATGTCTGTCCAGCCCTAGTTGACGTCTATGTAAGGAATGAGTAGGAGCATTGGCTGTGGGGGAGCTTACAGTCCCAACTTCTCCCAGTAGGAATTAGTGTGGGGGAGTTTGCAGCTACTCCCAGTCCTGGCTTCTCCCCGGGGGGAATGGATAGGAACACTGGCTGTGGGGATGCTCACAATCACTCCATTCCCAATTCCTGCCAGCAGAAATCATTGTAGATAGTGCTGGCTGTGGGGGAATTCACAGCTACTCCATATAAACCTCCTTCTAGCAGGAGTCACTAAACTCTGGCAAGTCAAGTGCAAAACTATAGTTATTCAGGCCAAAAAAGAATTTGAAGAGCAGTTAGCAAAAAGATACAAAAATAATTTTTTAAAGTATTTCAGAAGCAGGAAGCCTGCCAAAAAATCAGTGGGGCAACTGGACGATTGAGGTGCTAAAGGAGCACTCAAGAAAGACAAGGCCATTGTGGAGAAGCTAAATGAATTCTTTGCATCAGTCTTCAGTGCCGAGGATGTGAGGGAGATTCCCACACCTGAGCCATCCTTTTTAGGTGACAATCTGAGGAACTGTCCCAGATCGAGGTGTCAATAGAGGAGGTTTTGGAACAAATTGATAAATTGAACAGTAATAAATCTCCAGGACCAAATGGTATTCACCCACAAGTTTTGAAGGAACTCAAGTATGAAATTGCAGAACTACTAACTGTGGCATGTAACCCATTGCTTAAATCAGCCTCTGTACCAGATGACTGTCAAATAGCTAATATAACACTGATTTTTAAAAAATGCTCCAGAGGCAATCCTGGGAATTACAGGCCAGTAAGTCTAACTTCAGTACCAGGCAAATTGGTTGAAACTATAGTAAAGAACAGAATTATCAGACACACAAATGAACGCAGTATATTGGGGAAGAGGCAACATGGCATTTATATAGGGAAATCATGCCTCACCAATCTATTAAAGGGTGCCAACAAACATACGGACAAGGTGATCCAGTGGATAGAGTGTACTTGGACTTTCATGATGCCTTTGACAAGGTCTCTCACCAAAGGCTCGTAAGCAAAGTAAGCAGTCATTGGCTAAGAGGGAATGTCCTCTCATGGATCAGTAATTGGGTTAAAAGTTAGGAAACAAAGAGTAGGAATAAATAGTTTTCACAATGGAGAGAGATAATAGCCAGGTCCCCCAAGGATCTGTACTGGGACAAGTGCTATTCAACATATTCATAAATGATTTGGGAAAAGCAGTAAACAGCAGGGTGGAAAAGTTTGCAGAAGATACTAAATTACTCAAGATAGTTAAGTCCAAAGCTGATTGCAAAAAGTTACAAAGGAATCTCGAAAAACTGGGTGACAGCAACAAAATGGCAGATGAAATTCAACGTTGTATAATGCACATTGGAAAACATAGCCCCAACTATACATACAAAATGATGGGGTCTAAATTAGCTGTTACCACTCAAGACCGAGATCTTGGAGTCATTGTGGATAGTTCTCTGATAACATCCGCTCAGTGTGCCAAATCAGTAATAAAGCTAACAGAATGTTAGGAACCATTAGGAAACAGATAATAAGACAAAATATCATGATGCCACTATATAGAATCTCAGGGTTGGAAGGGACCTCGGGAGATCATCTAGTCCAACCCCCTGCTCAAAGCAGGACCAATCCCCAGACAGAGTTTTGACCCAGATCCCTAAATGGCCCCTTCAAGGATTGAATTTACAACCCTGGGTTTAGCAGGCCAATGCTCAAACCACTGAGCTATCCCTTGTGGGCCCCCCCCCCCCCCATCCATGATATGCCCACACCTTGAATGTTGTGTGCAGTTGTGGTCACCCCATCTCCAAAAAGATATATTAGAACTGGAAAATGTGCAACAAAAATGATTAAGGGTATGGAACAGCTTCTGTATGAGGAGAGATTAAAAAGACTGGCACTGATCAGCATAGAAAAGAAATGACTCGGAGTGGGGGGGAGGTATAACAGAAGTCTATAAAATCTTGAATGGTGTGGAGAAAGTGAATAAGGAAGTGTTATTTACCTCTTCACATAACACAAGAATCAGGGTTCATCCAATGAAATTAATAGGCAGCAGGTTTAAAACAAACGTAAGGAAGTATTTCTTCACACATCGCACAGTCAACCTGTAGAACTCTTTGCCAGAGGATGTTGTGAAGGCCAAAAGTATAAACTGGGTTTAAAAAATAATTATGTAAGTTCATGGAGGATATAAATTCATGGCTGTTAGTTAAGATGGTCAGGGACACAATCACATGCTCTGCTTGTCCCTGACTGCCATAAAATGGGAGTGGACAACAGGGGATGGATCGCTTAATAATTGCCCCATTCTATTTATTGCTCATAAGCTTCTGACATTGGCCCCGTTGGAAAACAGGATACTGGGCTAGATGGACTATTGGTCTGACCCAGTATGGCCATTCTTGTATTCACTGTGGGGATTGGATAAGGGGCACTGTCAATGCAGGAGATTATTTCTTTTTCTGAGCGCTCTTCCCTTAGCCGCTTTTACATGTGAAAGCAAAATCAGTCTGGTCATGGGAAGCAGTGATATTGCTTCTAGTCCCATGAATGTATAAAACAAAAACTGTCATGTTATTTGCAGCAAATCTTCCCAAAGCAGGGCCTTGCCCCAGTTTCCATCCAGTCTGACAGACATTACTTTGCAATATTGATGTGGTGCCAATAGCAGCTGTACCAGAGTTGCGTGAGTTGCTCATCATCTTTTCCCACCAAATTGGGCTCTTTGCCTCGAAATATCCAGAGGAGAATGTCAAGTACAGCTGCTTCCTGGAGATAGAGTCTGGTAGCTCAGGCACAGCTCTAATTGTTCTGATCTAGAGGAGAGTTCTTCGGGCTTTTAAACATCTATTGCTCAGTCCCCCTAGAAACTCCATGCAGTACAGTCTGGTGGCGGTTTTTTTGGTGATCTCAGAGAGATTGAGTTTGTGCTCTCAGTCCAGTTTCTAGCATGCAGGTACTTAGATTATAATCTGCTCCCTTGACTGAGGGCAATGTCAGGAAAGAGAGAAGGAACTGATTCTACATTACAGACACGAGGTAACAATTTCAAATCACCTAAATCCCACCAACTTTCAGTGGGACATAGGATCCTAAATCACTCATGTGCTTTTGAAATTTTTACTCAAAATCCCATGCCCTCTTCTCTAGAAGTGGTCTGTCCAGGTCAGGGCTGAGCATGTTGGCAGGCCCATGTGAGGAAGCGTGCATTGCTTCTCACATGTGCTGCATTGGTTCTGTGGCTGGCTGCCCTCCCTCGGTTTTCTTACAGACACCTTGCTGTCTGGATCTCTGTTCAGCACCCTAGGAAATACTAGCTTTTCCTTTTTAAAATAAAAAGAGAAGAAAGCTCCCTTTGGGGTGCTTTAGCAAAGGCCAGGCTTGGTGCATTGATCCTAGTCTGCGCAAAGTGTGTTGGAAGTGAGTTAACCCTTCCCAAGAATGGAAGAAAAATCTTTGACTCCTCCTAGCATCAGAGCAAAGTTTTCCTAGGGGGCTGCCAATAGGACAGTTGGCCTGTTTTGAGAGCCACTCAGGTACATAGCTCACATTGCAGAAATCCCTCTACCCAGCATCGAGAGGTTTTAAATGCCAGAACCCAGTGGTCCATTCCTGAAGACTCTGGGGGTGGAAAGGGAGGGTAGGAGGGAGAACAGCTCTGAGTTATCTCCAAATCCACTCTCTCACCATTGCCTCTTCCATTTGTGTCCTAGGCCACCACTTCCACCAACTGGATCCTGGAGTCACAGAATATCAATGAATTGAAATCTGAGATCTACTCATTAAAAGGGCTCCTTCTAAACCGGTATGGAGGGGTGCGTTAGCGGGATAGCACTGCGAGGAGGGGCGACACTCCTTGGGATTCCCTCAGGAAGGAGGAGGGCATTATCGGGAGGAGCTAGAACTAACCTTGCCCCTCTGTCAATGCTCTTTAATAATATTACTTTGCACTTCACTGTTGCCTTCCATCCAAGGGTCTCAGAGCACTTTACAAACATGCATTAAACCTCACGGTGCCCCTGGGAGATGGGTAACTTTTATTGTTTCCATTTGGGATAGAGATTGACTGACACATAGTGAGTGAGTGGCAGAGACAGGAATGGGGCTCACATCTCTGAATTAACCACAAGATCACCCTCTTCCCCTAAAGCATCTCTTATAGTCATTGGCTCTTAGTTCTTCCCACCCGGCCGTGTCTATTTGCCCAAATGTAACAAAGTCTGCCCATTATCACTGCTCTATGACATAGGTGGGGTCAAAGACCCATTGAAGATGAGACCAAACAGCTGCTGGATGTAAGCAGGTGCACTAAATGGATGCAGAGGCCTGGAATTTGGGTTGGATTTGATTTTCTTTTAAGCTGCACCTGAGGAACCTTGCCCCACTCCAGTGGGAATCACAGTCAAAAGCTTTGGGGAATTGGGGTCATGTCATGTCATTCTCTGGCTGAAGTGACAGGTCCTGTCTCTATCCATTTGGGTCACACTAGCCTCGTTTTAGGAGCAAGGGCATTGGCTATTGAAGCCCCTCATTGAGGGTGGGGGTTGGGGGAGAAGTGTGTCACTCAGAGATGTTTGGGCAGAGCTCACAAGCCTGGCCGCCCTTTGGCATGGCTTTCTGTCTCGGGCCAGATGAACAGCACAACTCACAGAGCTGCTTATCCCTTTGCCTTTCCAGTGAGGAGGGTTCTGCCAGGGTTCATGTATTTGGCTGGATGGTCCCTGTTCCCTGATGCTGATGGGCAGCAAGGGGATAGTGCTCCCAGGGGTGGGCGAGGGGACAGCTGTCATTAAGGGAAATTCATTGTTTTTATGCAGCCGGGGGTTAAGTGCTTTTGGAAAATAAAAATAAAAAAAAAAAAAAAAGGCATATCTCCCTGCACTGAGCAGGCGGCGGCAACACTGGAGCCAAGAAAGTCTCCAAATTGAATTTCTTGATAGCATTTATGATCCTGGTGAATAATGCAGGCATTAGCTTGTTTGCACTCGGACGAGATGGAGGCTAGAACGGCAGAGCTCCTCCAAGGCCACTGGCAGAGGGAGGAGGTGAGTGCAGTTGTTTTTAGGTCTGCCGAAGAAAATTAAATCTGTTGCTTTGGCCTCATTTGAACGCTCGCTGCAGAAAGGCAGCTGGCCTCCCTGGGTCTCTTCTGGAGCAATCCTTGGCACAAACCAGCTTAACACACACAGCGTGTGAACCCTTCCCCACACTCACTTCCTTTTTAAGGGCCTGATCCCATAACCCTGTGCATGCTGAATTCCCGCTCTCGTCAGTGGGAGCTGGGGCTGCATGAGGAATACAGGATTGGGTCCTGGTGAGTCCCTTTCTGGGTGATGGATGTGTTTCCAAAGGCACCGGGTGGAGCATGCCCCCCCCCCCCCACTGCCTTCTTCCCTCTTCCCCCATGTGGTTACTCGGGCTGCCACAAGGGACAGTTGGGTCAGCTCCTCAGCTGTTGTAAATTGGTATAACTCCATGGAAGTCAGTGGAGCTAAACTGCTTTACAATTGCAGAGGCTTTAGCCCAGATGGGTACAATGCACACTGGGCCCAGGAGGGGCAGCTTGGACTTCAGTGAGCTAGTGCGTGTGTGAGCGCACACGTGCATGGGGGAGACGGTGGGGAACCAGGCTGCCGTTTCACTGCGGCTCAGACACAGGCTGGAGTTGAAGCTCCTGACTCCTCACACGGATGGGAATGAACTTCCCCAAGCTGCGATGGTTGTGGAGGGACAATGAAACCTCCCTGTCTGTCCAGAGGCAGCACTCTCTAGTGGCTACAGCTTGGGTGGGGGACTCAGAGTCAGGACCCCTAAGCTCTAGTCCCAGCTCCCTCTATGAAGTTGGCCAACTCTCAATCTCTCACCGCTTCAGTTTGCCCAGCTCTGAACAGGGATGGTATTTCCTTCTCATGCACGGGCTCAATTCCTGGATGCTTGTAAAGTGCTTTGACGTCCTGGCACAAGAGGGGAAGGAGCCTCATTACTATTCATTTATTACAGAGGAGACTTGAGATCCCGGTCCCACCTTCTGTGACTCCCTGAGCATGTTATGCGTCCGGGAGGCTGATCCCTTCTCTCTGATGATTCCCCCCGTTGCAGTGCTTGTAATAAAAGCTCCTTTTTCTCCTTTCCCTCCCCCAAAGGAGGCAGTTCCCTCCCTCCCCTTCGGCTCCCAAGATCCCATCCTGGCAAATCCCGGTGAAGCCTTCCTCACCCTCCAACCCTGTTGCTACTAACCACAACAGCAGCAGTGACATCTCGCCCGTCAGCAACGAGTCCACCTCCTCGTCACCTGTGAAGGAGAACCACAGCCCAGAGGGGGCAACGGTCAGCTGCCACCTGCTGGGTACGGAGGAGGAGGGCGAGGTGGTGATGGACGTCAAGGGCCAGGTGCGAATGGAAGTGCAGGGCGAGGAGGAGAAGAGGGAGGACAAAGGGAATGAGGAGGAGGAGGAAGAGGACGATGAGGATGATGATGTCAGCCATGTGGACGAAGAGGAGTGCCTGGACGTCCAGACCGAGGACCGACGAGGAGGGGATGGGCAGATTAATGAGCAGGTGGAAAAGCTACGAAGACCGGAAGGGGCCAGCAATGAGAATGAGATTGACTAGGGTGAATGGGCTTCTTTCCATCCCACCCTGCATCTGTCCAGCCTTCTCCCACCCCCTGGTGCCTCTCTCATTTGGTGGAGAGAACTCGGCCCTTCCCCCAGTGATTTGCCCATGATTCACCTCGAGTAGCGTCATGATCCTCCAGTGAGCAAGGCGGGTCCTGTGTCACCCCAGGGCCAAGCAGCACTGCAGTGGCTTCTTTTCCCTCTCCGCCCCAGCACCACCGCAGGAATCTGAGCTGGGGGTCGCTGCCTGGGCTAGAAGAGCACTCACCTGACCATGCACCACAGCTAGAGAAACAAGTTCCCTTGTGTCCAGCGTCCTTCCTGAACCAGCCAGCCCCTTCGCTCCTCGCTGCTTCCTAGAGATCTTCCATCTGATGGCCTGCCCCAGCCCCTTCTCATCCCCAATCCTTTAACTGCATCTCAGTCTGAAACCACTTCTGCCCAACCTCTGAAATGTCCCATCAGGTTTTAGTCCTGAAATCAGATGGTGTGCCATCCCCAAACTGGCCACCCCCAGGCTGTTTCTATCTCTAAGATCCCTGTCAGATCTGCCTCCCAGTCCAGCCATCCCCTTCCCCAAACCTCGTGCCAGGCCCAGTTACTGAAACCATCCAGCCTTTGAGAAACCCTGAAGTTCTTGTGGGGTCCAAAGAACAGTACTCCTACCACCCCCGCTCTCCCCTCCACACCCCTGCAGCCTCTTGCTAGAGGCCAGACCCATGCCTCATGATCATAGTAATGCACATGAGAACAGGCAGCCTCATTACTAATTACCCTCAGGTGAAAGGCCTTCTCCTGTTAGTATGAGTCTCACCTGGATCGCCCACTTCAATTTGTTGCTGCTCTCCCATGCAGAGAAGGGGCGCTCATGTCCGTGTCTGACGTCTTCCGTTCTATTTACTGCCCAGCCTGAATGGATCAGGTGTCTTGGCTGCTGGCATAGTTGATTAGTTCTGAATCTCTGCAATAATTCTTAGCCCATCTTCCTCCCTAAATGAGGAGAAAACCCACCAGAAACAGTCAGTCGAGACTTGTGTCGGAGCAAAGTACATGTACCCACCTCAGCAAGGTGTGGAGAGCACTTCCAGAGCAGAGATGCACCCCTCCTCTTCCCCACCTACCCCACCTCAGCCTTCTTTGCCCTACAGGGGCTAAAAACAAAAACAAACCAACAAGTTCTGAAACCTCTTGTTTGCAGCATTGTGTTCTCAACTGGTAAAATGGTGGTGTCTGATTCTCATTCACTGCATAAGAGCCTCTTAGTAGAGCAATTCCTGTAACATCTGAGTCTCACTGTCGTCCTCACCAAGCAAACGTTCTCGTCCGTGTGATCATGTATAGATTTCAAATATAAAATACGATTGTATATACTTGTAATAAATATGAGTTACCACTATTTAACACCAGGCTGCCAGGATTGCTGCTGCTCTTGTTTTCTGAGGGTTGGGGAGGGAAGTGAAAGGGAGGGCAGGCTCCAGAAATGGAGCCCCAATAAAAACATTTTTGAAAGATAATTGGAACAAACATTTAAGGTTGGTTTTGTGTTCAGCTGCTGCAGTACACAGCTCTCCCAGCAAGGGGTAGCACAAGGTATGATGGAGGTGATCTGTGATTGGGGCTACTGACAGCTACTCCAGTGTCCTTCTCTCCCAGCAGGAGCTACTGCAGGGAACAGTATAAGTAGTTCTGGCTGTGCCATAACTTGAAACTACCCTAGTCTAAACTTCTTAGCAGGAGGCACTGCCGGGGATGTGCATCGCCTCTGAGGTAACACACAGCTACTCCAGTCCCCCTGTCATCCAGTAGGAGGTGCTGCAGGGAATGATGTGTGGTACCTCTTGGCTCTCTAGCCCCATCCTCTCCCAACAGGAGGCGCTGCAAGGCATGGCGTATAGCAACTCCTAGCTGCTATAGTACCATCTTCACTCAACTGAAGTATTTGGCTTCCTTCTTAAAAACGAGGGATTTACTTGATTCCTGGGTATTTGTGTGTCTGGTACATGGTGACATTTTTCTGCTCTGGGGGAGAGAAAGGGACCTTCAGATTACTGTATTTAGACCTGCTGTTGAATGTGATGATTTCTCATTCCTTAAATGGACGAGTATCTTCCCTCAGGAGTCTCTCTCTCTCCCCCCCCTCTCCCTCTCTCTTTCCTTTAACGTTCACAAAGAACGTTGCGTTTAGCTACAACAGGGCAAATTAGAGAGTGTTTAAAAGCAGAGGCTTTCTTTGGGCGATGGCACTCTTTTATTCCCCCCAGCCAAGAATCTTTGTGAAATGGAAACACAGGGCGAACGTGGGGATGTAATGAAAAAGTATTGCCCTGCCCATGTACATTTTATATACATAGAAGGGTTTGAAAATAGAAAGTGCCTGGACAAGAGCAGTCAGTGAAATGTGGAAAATATGTTGCTGAGGTATGCGCCTTGCGGAGTGACTTACGAGGTTTACAGCACAGGCAGCCCGAAGCTTTTTTTCCCTTCCCTCCATGCTCCCAGTCGATGGTTGGTTCATTAACAAGATGTGTTTGCTACAGGTTTTTCAAACCGTGCTTTGCTTTCTGGTGCAGCGGCACAAAGTGACTCTCCTCCCCCTCCCAAATTTTCCAGGCCTTGAGAATCTTGCTCTCTCACTAAGTCGTAGCCTGCCTGTTCTCTACCCAATGTACGTCCCCTGCCAGCAGGATCCGAGCTCCTGTTGGTCACAAAACTTAACTCTGGGCATCTTGCTGCTGATACTGTGTTTATTGGCTCATAAGTGCTGCCTAAGGAGACCCAGCACATCCACAGGAGATTCTTGGAGAGCCAGGCCTACTTACCAACAGGTATTCCTGAGAGTGCAGGGTGCTATTAGTTCCTATGTCAATCACATCTTGTCTTTGCTTTCCAGCTATCCACGTAATGAAAGTATTGACAAGCTAACCAAGGGTGATGGAACAGCTCTTGTCAGGGGCCTTTCATGATTGCCTTGGCTTGATGCTGGGATGCTTGGGCCAGTATTTTAGTCCTGACAAACAGTGGAGCTTGACCTGCAGTTAATAATACCTCCTCCTCTCTACCCCAGGCCCCTACTGGGACCTGGCTTCTTAAGTCACTTGCTCTGGGAATTGATTACTCGTACAGGGGCTGGTATGCATTGGGAACACCTTAATGTTAGCTGACAGATCCCTGAGAAGGGACCCCTTTCTCTGCAGGACAAGAGATGACAGCAGCCTCTGTCTGTCAGGTGAAGATTACCCCACCAGTAGCCTCCTACGTGTGTTTACAGGGGTTCTTGCCACTATACAGAAAGAGGAGAACTGTGCCAAATGATTAACAAGTCCCTTGCACCAAGGGGGACACACTGTGGGGCAGCGTGAGGGAGGAGTGGAGTGGTGGGTGGGGAGGGGAACTGGAATGCTTCATTGAAGAGGCAGGTTCCATGGTGTCGGTGGGAGGGGGGTTTTGCATAAGTGCATCTGGAGGCTGTTCCAGGCATAAAGGACAAAGTGTAAGAAGGTATGAAGTCAGGAGTGGGCAAACGAGACAAAGGAGGGAGGCTGGTGCAGAATGAAGAGAGGGGAGCAGGTAGAAGGAGATGAGGCTGGCAGAGAAGAAGGATCACTGATCCAGGCCTTCCCCCCTCAATGAACAGCTGAGAAGCACTTCAACGAGACACCATCCACCAACCTGCCTCCCCGAGTGGATGCACACAGCCTGTGCTGTGTCAGGCGATATGGGGGCACGAGAGCACAAGCTCCAGTGTCCAGCAGCAGCACAGATGCCAGGACATCTCTGGAAGCGTGCCAAAGTGGGAAGGGATTAGGAGAGGGACGTCTCCAAGTCGTCTTTGTCTGACTCCACCTCAGATGACAAGCGAGCCAGGATCAGTTCTCAAGACAACATAAAGTCATGCTGGGCTCAGCAAGATTGTCCAGGTGAGTTTAGAGTTCAGGAAAGTGAGAGACTGGCTGGAGCCAGGGATTGTGCACATTCCCCCATTGCACAGTGCTGGCCAGGCACCTTAATCCTGGGTTTCCCACACGCTGTCTGCTGGCACACTTCAGTTCTGTCCTGCAGCCCCCACATGTGTGAAAGTATGAGAGAGAGAGTGAGTGATTGTAGCTCTAGATCAGGGGTGGCCAAACTTACTGACCCGCCAAGCCGCATACAATAATCTTCAACAGTTCAAGAGCTGGGGCACCCCTGCTGGGAGTCGGGGTTTCAACACCTCGGGAGGAGCCTGCTGGAGCTCGAGTTTCAGCCTTGCTCCTGCTGAAGCCCCAAGGCTCCCCCCGGTAGGTGGAGAATGGGGGGAAGCACATGGGGAGCTCCAAGAGCTGCACTTTAACTGTAAAAGATGTGCTTCCATCTGCTCGAAAGCGCATCGCCTACCCCTGCCTTCCCTACCATCACCACCACTTGTAAGCATCTCCCTTTCCTCACTTGTCCTGTCTCCACATGACCTGGAGAGGCAATCCCCTGTTGTTGGGTGTTCCTTGCTCAGCTCAAACCAATGCCTATTCTCTCCCTTAGCCTAAAACTAAGGGCAGGCAGGTTTGTCCGGCATGGGGAGGTCTCACTCCAGAGTCAGAATCCTGCTGTGTACACTGCAGTCTGAGTGCCACCTCGCCACCCTCATGGGCTGCTGGAGACAGGAGAGTTCTTGAGATGATGTGGGGAACAGCCAGCCCTTTGCTCTGCATGCTCACAGAGTGTCAGCCAGGCGGTTTGGGATAGGGAGTAAGGAGACTGGGAGTTGAGCTAGTTCAGTGGTGAGAGGGGATGGTAGATGGAATGCATACTAGAAGAGGCAGGTTCCATGGTGTCTTTGGGAGAGAGCTTTGCATACGAGATTTAGAGGCTGTTCCAGGCATAAGGGAAAGTGTGCTGGGTTCTAATCTTGACTCACTGTGTGGCCTTGGCTGAATCACTTTACGTGCCTCAGTTTCCCCATCTTAAAGAACAACTGCAAAGCAAAACTACTGATGGTACTTATCTGACCCCCAAAGAAGCATTACCTCCTCCCCAGGCTCCCTCCGGAGTGACACTGAGAAAGTGGTGGTTTGCCCCGTGCAGAAGGCCCTGGCTCCTCCCAAGTGTGGAGTATCTCAGGAACTTTTTCCCCAGCATGCCTTTCTGGAACTGTCCCTTTAGATGTGGCTGAGCCAGGCAGTGGCAGCCCTGAGGCAGCCATGTTGGACCTGGCTGCGTCTCACCCTCTCCCAGCTATGAGGTTTCCCTTAACTCCGGCTGTGTTTTCCTTCCCTTATTGCTGGGGATGGCACCTTCTCTCGGGGGCCATCTCAGCCCTGCCTGGAGATCTGCTGCGACCCAAGGAGGTCACGAGCCGCGGTGCAGCCCGCCTGGGTGTGTGATGGCCAAGAGAAGCCGTGGATTGTGGGAATGCTGGCGTCAGCACCACGAGGGCTTCCTGAGGCAGGAAAGGTGAGTAGCCCCTTGTCTGTCCTGTGTAGTCTGGTTTGAGAGGACTGGGGTGGGAGGGGCTGCCAGGGTCCAGCACAGAAATCTGACTCCCCATTTTTCCTTTGTGACATCAGTAAAGGGCTGTGGGTTCTTGGGAGCAAAGGCCCCATAGCAGCCTTAGTGCCACCTCTTGCTGTAACCCTGCCGTACACTTTGGGCCTATATGGTTGAATAGAGCTCTTGATGCCCACCCTGTTGACTAAGCCGTGTTTCAGCTCTATTTCCTGAAACAGGCCTTGAAAACGGAGAGAGGAGGTAGGTCCCCACTGTGTTACTCTGCCTTGCCCCTACAAAGCCTGGAGCTGGTCCTGACCCGCACGCTCTCACGTGCGTCGTACTGGTATCAGGGTAATGCCTAGAGCTGCCAGCCGAGATGGTGCTGGCCAAACACCTGGCGAGGGACAGACCTTGCCTCACAGAGCTGACAACCTAAATAGACCAGCCAGAGCAAGCAGGGCAGGGGGACAGAAGCACAGAGAGGGGAAGTGACTTGCCCCAGATCGCACAGCAGAGCTGGGAGTAGACACTGGGTCTCCTGAGTCTGTGTGGCACTCTGCCCACTGGACCACACTGCAGCTTCCCAAGGATGCATCCGGTGTAGACCTTTGTATGTGCATCGAAGGCCTCCTCCACCTGCTCCGCCCTGGAGCCCCAGCCCTGGCGGTTACCTGTGCTGCTATAAGACAGTAAACACAGCTGAGATGCATCAGGGGAAGAGAGAGCAGGGGACGGGAAAGCCAGTCCGATTGCCTGTGCAGTGGGAGAGCTGAGCTTGTGCGTTTGTGGATTGAGGGGCTGGCATGGTCTCGGCTCAGGGAAAAAAACAATCCCATCCCCAAAAGGGAGCGAGCACTAACCTAATAAAGGCACCAGCTGGACGGAGGAGAAAACCAGCCCTTTGGAGGAAAAAAAAATCCTTTAATTAGAAAAATAATATATTTCATCCAAATAAGGTAAAAATATTTGAAATGGGGCAGAAGTGAGCACTAGGCAACATCTGTCAGACCCTTTCTGGAAAGGGGAAGATTATTAAACTCAATTACAATTTATTTTTGTAGAGTGTCTTTCAGACTAGAAATCTCCCCCAGGGCCCTCACCCTGTCTTTTCTGTGTCTGCTTTAGGGTTTAACCCATAATGGTCTTCCATCCCCCTGGATTCCAGAGAATGGGTGACACGGCCGTGGCGTGAATGCATCTGGGGGGATTAGAGAGAAAGAAGAGATGGGATTTATATTTTCTTGACTGGTTTAGAGAAAACCCCAACTTTTCAGTAGGATTGTGATTGACAGGCGAGGTGATTGGCTCACTGAGTGCCTCTAGAAGTACAACTGGCATACTTGCTGCATGTTTCTCTTTGTGTATACCTGTCTGTCTGTCACTTTGCCAGCCTGTCTGTCTCTTGTCACTGTGCCTGTCTTGTACAGCATCTCTCTGTTGGTCAGTCAGTCCATCTGTCTCTTCCTCTGCTCTGACTCTGTCTCTTTGTCCAACATTCAGAAATGTAACACTATCCTGCAGTGCCATAAGCTAGTATCCAAGGCCTTGTCTACAGGAGAAAATAACACTAATTAACTTTTAATGTTTTTTTAAACCGATTAAGTCAAATTGGTGCAAATCCCTGTGTGGACACTCTCACTTCGGTTTAAACCAGATTTATTTTGGTTTTGCTTAAAGTGGTTTAAGCTGAAGTAAGTTTGACCACACAGAGGATAAGGTGAGGTAACCTGGTGTAACTTTCGCCTATAGACAAGCCCTGATTTAGGGCCTGCTGTCAGCTCTGCCCTCCCACCCCCGTTACACCATCACCAGCAGGTGTCCCCCGCCCCCACTGCCTGTTCACCAGCTTGCTCCTGTGTTCCGCTTTCCCTTTCCCAGTGAACAGAGAGCTCTGGTAACCAGAGGAGGTTGGGGTTCCCTAACAACTTTTATCCCCTTCTGTTTCTGGGGTGGGGGGGTACAGACTAGATTAGGAGTGTGTGGGCCTCAAGTTGTGTAGACCACCCCATTTGCCTCAGTTTCTTCAGCTGCAAACCGGGGCGGTTTGGGGTAAAGCTGCCTGCTTCGTGGAGGTTGATAGGCTGAGTTCAATCGCGTGTGTAAAACACATGGATTAATGGCATTTGCTGCCCTCACAGCAAATCTGCAGCATGGGGGACGCCAGGAAGTGGCAGTAGTCTTGCATTGTCAGGAATGCAGCTCAGGTACTGTCCTCTTGGGGAAGTGGGTTCACTCCCCTCCCCCATCCCAGCCGTACCACTGCGCTGCCCCAGGGAGAGACAATCCCGAGGAAACCTCACAAGCCCAGGTGCTGCATATGGGACAGTCAAAAATTCTGCTCCCTGCAATGCCCCAGGTCTGAGTTGGGCACTCAGCCTGGTCAGTGTGGTCTCTGGGGGTTTTGACCATAACCTGCTCACGGTTGGAGTGGGTGCTACAAGTGAAGTGTCTGGGCAGACCTGCGTTAGGGGCCTGGCACCGGGAGAGCGGGGGTAAATGTGAGTGAGGTACTTGTGTGGATCTGAGTTAGGGGCTTGGCACTGGGCAAACAGGGTGGATGTGCGTGAGGTACTTGAACGGAGCCGAGTTGGGGGCTGTCACTGGGAAAGCAGGGGTGGATGTGGGTGAGGTACTTATGTGGAGCTGAGTTAGGGTTCTGGCACCGGAAGAACACAGGTAGATGTGGGTGAGGTACTTGTGTAGAGCTGAGTTAGGGGCCTGGCACCAGGAGAGCAGGGCTGGACGTGGGTGAGGTACTCAAGTGGTGCTGTATTAAGGGCCTGGTAGCAAAAGAGCAGGGGTGGATGTGGGTGAGGTGCTCGAGTGGCGCTGAGGTAGGGGCCTGGAACCGAGAGAGCAGGGGTGGATATGGCTGAGGTACTTGTGTGGAGCTGAGTTGGGGGCTTGGCACCGGGAGAGCAGGGGTGGATATGGCTGAGGTACTTGTGTGGAGCTGAGTTGGGGGCTTGGCACCGGGAGAGCAGGGCTGGACGTGGGTGAGATATTCAAGCGGAGCTGAGTTAGGGGCCTGGCACCAGGAGAGCAAGGGGGAATGTGGGTGAGGTACTCGAGCGGAGCTATATCAGTCTAATATCAGTTCCTCTCATTCCTACTGCCCCCTACATCTGTCTCTCTCCAGTGGTGCAAGTGGAGCTGGTGTCCCGCTGTGTGAGGCTTTCTGCATTATTTAGAGTCCTCCTTTTACCTTTAATACCCCCCACATGTGATTGTTTAAGGTTATTACAAAGTGGGTGTGAGGCCACTCAAAGCCCCCAGGTCGTGGTAATGAGCCCCTTGCTGTGGGGTCCTGCCCAGGCGGTGCTGGTGTGAGCTCCTGGGTGGTGGGTCCCACTCCCTGCCTGTGGCAGCTGGGACTTAGAGTAAATGCTGTTGGGGTCTGGTTTCCCAGACAGAGTGAAAAGCATCTCCCCAGACAGTCCCAGTAAAGTAGTGGCTATTGGGAAGGGGAGGGGCCAGGGGAAGGCTGCTTAGCCAGCCTGTCAGATAAATCTTTGGCTGTTTACTTAAATCTTCAGTGTTTCTTCATTTGTTTGTTTAAAATTTTCCCTGCCAAAAAAGAGCAAAAGGAAGGAGAGAAGCTGCCCCATTGGCCAAACTACCTCTGCCGGGGAGATGCTCAGCCCAGGGATAGAGATCACCCAGCCACCACCAGGGTAAGGTGAAAAAACTCAGCCCCAGGAGAGAAAAAATCTCTTCACAGCCAATGGACTGCAGAGTTGGGAGCCCTAAAGGAAAAGAGATTATATCTCAGCCTATTCTTGCTCCAGAGCCTGCGTGGCCATCCTAGCCACCCCCCCCCAAACAAGCATTTTTCAGACAACCCCTCCCCTCCGCAGCAATTCTCCCCCCTACAGAGTTAGTTATTGTCAGCTTCCGGGTTCCACTACAGCTAGGTCAGGTCAGGAGACAGGGAGAGGCAAAGCTGGGGTTTCCTGCCAGACTGTTGTGTTTTGACACAGTTGTGTCCACAATACACAGACTCAAAATTACCCTCACTCACCTTTCTATTGTGTTCACATGCACATGTCTCTCTCACACACACCCTTCCTTACAGAAGTCTGATCTGTGTCACATTCACACTTGCATGCCCATTTGCTCTGCAGGCACCCTCACAGGCCATTTCCAAAGTTGGCATACAAATACACACACAACCCTGTATACTGCATGTACATGTGTGTGCAGATGGATTCACGTGCATACAAACTTAGACACAGACTTGCATACACACAGAGACCCCCTTCCATACTATATGTGCACACACACACATTCACTCTCTTTTATATGTGCACACAAATGCCCAGTCTTATGTATCAGGAGGTAGCCGTGCTAGTCTGTATCCACAAAACCAACAAGGAGTCCGGTGGCACCTTAAAGACTAACAGATTTATTTGGGCATAAGCTTTTGTGGGTAAAAGTGAGGTTTTTTTACCCATGAAAGCTTATGCCCAAATAAATCTGTTAGTCTTTAAGGTGCCACCGGACTCCAGACTTATATACACACTCAGTAGAGTGTATACACACATGCACACACTCTCACTCTTTATAGGCTTCACCCACAAGTTTCACCCTTATCTATACAAAAAAAGACAGTTTTTCTTATATGAAACTCTCATAACATCCCTGCAGCCTGAGTGTCTTTCATTTGGAGTGGGTACAGGCTCCTCAAGGACTTTCGGCTATGGCTTTAAAGTTTATGTTCTCGTAGGAGAAGAAATGAGATTTTATTGTAATTTTGTAAAGCTCCTGCCTGAAGTTCCCTCTGCTCCATGGCGAGGCAAGCACTGGTTTGCTACCCCAAGAGCTTCCTTTTCAAAGGGGTTTCCCCTGGGCTTTCAAAATGGCGCCTGCAGGTGGTTGACATGAACTTTCGTGTGTGAAAGCGCTGGGTTTGGGAGTGCAAATCAGGGGCATAGATGGTATGTGCAGAGCAACTGGTGCACTTTGTTTCACATGTAAAATTTTACCTCTGGGAAATGCTTATGCAAAAATGTGCAGGGGATTTGAGAGGCTGATTGTGAAACTCTGAGCCCATCGTTTCTGTTTGATCTTAACCCCCCTGCCCCTTTTTCACTCTCATTTGACACTCACATAATCTCTCTCTCTCTCTCTCTCTGGGGTGTTTTGCATTATTACCCCAAACTCCACACCCTTATCCTCCCTGAGGTTCCCCAATAATTGTGCCCAATGAAAATCTTGCCCAGAGCCTTGGAGATAAATCCCATGGTGTAGCATGGTTGGGAGGGGTCAGGAGGCAGCAGCTGGCCTCCAGCCCAAGGCTGAATGGGAAGGGCAGTGCCAGAGCATGGAGGGAGCTGGCTTCATTCATTTCTCTTTTCTATATCTGCCCCTTCTCTGGTGTCCAGCTTGCCCTGGCAAGCAGGAGGCCATCCTAGAGTCGCTCTTCGTTGTCCTTCAAGGAGGCAAGCAGGGCCCATCCCTGCCATCCTGTGGGAGATATTATTCACTCCCCTCCCCCATCCCAGCCGTACCACTGTGCTGCCCCAGGGAGAGACAATCCCGAGGAAACCTCACAAGCCCAGGTGCTGCATATGGGACAGTCAAAAATTCTGCTCCCTGCAATGCCCCAGGTCTGAGTTGGGCACTCAGCCTGGTCAGTGTGGTCTCTGGGGGTTTTGACTATAACCTGCTCACGGTTGGAGTGGGTGCTACAAGTGAAGTGTCTGGGCAGACCTGCGTTAGGGGCCTGGCACCGGGAGAGCGGGGGTAAATGTGAGTGAGGTACTTGTGTGGATCTGAGTTAGGGGCTTGGCACTGGGCAAACAGGGTGGATGTGCGTGAGGTACTCTCATTTGACACTCACATAATCTCTCTCTCTCTGGGGTGTTTTGCATTATTACCCCAAACTCCACACTCTTATCCTCCCTGAGGTTCCCCAATAATTGTGCCCAATGAAAATCTTGCCCAGAGCCTTGGAGATAAATCCCATGGTGTAGCATGGTTGGGAGGGGTCAGGAGGCAGCAGCTGGCCTCCAGCCCAAGGCTGAATGGGAAGGGCAGTGCCAGAGCATGGAGGGAGCTGGCTTCATTCATTTCTCTTTTCTATATCTGCCCCTTCTCTGGTGTCTAGCTTGCCCTGGCAAGCAGGAGGCCATCCTAGAGTCGCTCTTCGTTGTCCTTCAAGGAGGCAAGCAGGGCCCATCCCTGCCATCCTGTGGGAGATATTGTTCTTTGTCCTGAATAGTAGGAGCCTGGAGGTTTGTGGTGGAAGCTTGCTCAGTGCTTCACGCCTCACCTACTGCTGCCCCAGCTATTTCACTCCTGGGCTCCCCACCCAGCTTTACCGATGCCCCACATTTCTTGCCCTGCTGTTCCAGGCCTATGTAACTGAAGATGATTCGTCTGTAGCAAGTGCACCATGCCTTGGAACTCCCATGGTGCTTCTGCATGATTGTCCAAGGCTGGGGCAGAGACTGTGCTCAGTTGGAAGCCCAGATGGCTGCTTCTCCCTCTTCCCAAGAAGTTAAAAAGTCCTGAATTTGTCTCAGTTTGGGTGTAGGAGGCATTGTGCTGCCAGAGCTAATTACCTCCCAGAATAAAACATGTTTTACTGCATTTTCTACTCAGCTGAACAAGCTGTGAGGAGCGTCTCTCCGGGCACTAGCCATGGTTCCGCACACCTTAGGGTGTGGCTAATCGCACTCTGCCTGCTGCAACACACAGTGACTGCTTGCTTGGCTCACTCCCTGGGTTTCTGGCTCTCTGTGGCCCTTGCTGGGTCGAGTGTTGGCTCTGGCTTTTGGTGATTGAGCTGGACAGTTACCTGATGAGAAAAAACAGAGATTCCTGTAGCTCAGACTTATGTAGTTCTGGGGCATCAGGAGAGGCACAACTAAAAGCACCATTTTCCTAATGTACTTTTTACTTCCCCTGTTCAGACAGAGGCTGGGATTGGCCTGTAGCTAGAGGAAAGGTTGGTGCCTTGTACTGCCACTGTCCAGTACCCCCTGTTTCAGGCTAACATTGATACTTGACCTTTTAATTTCTCTCATGCTGGCCCTTATGGTGAAGGGGCACCCACTTGCCCCCAGGAGTGTGTCCTAAGTTACGCTGCATGCTCCTTATTTACCTTCAGGCAGGCCTGTACTGTAGCCACCTCCAGCAGGTGAAGGGCAGCGAACTTGTTTGGAAAGGGAAAGGCAGTGCATCCCCAAGTTTGTGTTGTGCATTTGGGCCTGTGTGTGTATGCGCACAGTGCAGTGCATGCGTGTGCTGAAATGCACCGAAGGCTGTAGGTGGCAGGCCCCAGCTCTAGTGCGGAGGGCCTGAAGCGAGTGCGGCAGCAATGGCTTTAATTTGTTGAGCTTGCTTTGTCTCCCATAAATTACTCACTCTTTTATTTAAGTGCAATGAGAGCCTCACAAAGAGCAGGCAAGTCCCGACGCGAGCCTCCGAGCTGCGTGTGTGTGTGTGCGCGCGCCTGCCTGCCTGTTGGAAACACAGAGATGGAAACGTCCCACGTGCTGCGGGCAGAGCTCCAGCATGAACAAACCTCTGTGCTCCAAGGGCAGCTTAGGAGCGTGTTCGGATAATGACATCTGAAAACAGGATGGCTGGGAGCAGCAGCAGAGCAACCAGGGGGCTTTGAAAGAGAGAGGAGTCTTAATCCCCTCCGCTAACAAGGAGGCGGCAGCTGCCAAGGCAGCAACGTTTGGCAGGGTCTGCACTGCCGCTTCTGGGCTCGCGTTGATGGGTGGCAGAGAGGGCAACGCGGCACAAGTAGACACCTTGCCAGGGGCGGCTGAGGGGAGGGGGGAGAAGGGCGTCTTTCTTTTTGCTTTCTTTGAGCTGCTCGGACCGTGGTGGGATTGGAGGGACTGGGAAATGGTTAGCCCGGCCACAAGGTTCTGGGCTGGGCCTGCCTGTAGGAGCATCTCACCTGGCACTGCCGGGGCTGAGGAACAAGGCTGCAAGGTGATGAATGCTGTGAGAGTCAAGCGCCTGCCTTCAGTGTCTGGGGGCCGTCTGTGCTTTGAGGGCAATCAATCCCAGCCCTGCTCGGCAGGCAGCTGGATTGTGTTGGGCCTGAGGGTGGCCATTTAAGGCAGGTTTCACTGCATGGATGAGACATTTAGGCAGCATGTCAGTTCAGCGGAAGCTCCTTGGCCTAGGTACAGCGGATCTATAGACACAGACTGAACAGAGGACAGCTTTATTACATAGTGTGGAGGTGGGGATGTGAGCTGAGGTGACAGGATGGCACATCCCTCTCTCCAAGTGGGCAGGCCTGGAATAATTCTTGTTTGGGAATACAGCAGTGGTGCATGAGCAAGCTGTACTGCACATTGGTACTCCACTGGGGCTCTAGCTAATCTAGTATCTGTTTCTCCAGCCAGCACTCAGCACTGCAGGATCTGCTGCTCTGGAGCGGTGCCGCATCACACTTGGGCAGCGCTGGAATGCCCTGCTCAAAGCCAATAGCCTGTGCGTCTCATCCCAGGGGATAGTCACGCCAGCCTCCAGATATGCAGCATGATGTGGGCAGATCCCTGCTAAAAGTCAGGTAAACAGCAATTTATGCCAGAATGGACTTGGGCTCTCGCCTGCCTATTTGTTGGTTGCCCTGCCTGTCAGGGGGTTCTAGCCCGACCATGGCATAGGGCTTTAACACTGCGGTTTATAGAAGCTAGCTTGTGTAGCAAAGGTGCCTGCCTTTTCCCAACACCATCTCAATCTCATGACTCCAGGAGGTCCCTGTTCTCGCTTGGGTACGCTAGTCTGTACACAGTTTATGGTGCGTAGATATACCTCAGTCCTGCAAACGCTGAAGGCACATGGATACACTTTACACATGTGAGTAGCCCCAGTGAATACGCTGAGTAAAATTACTCAGGTACTTAAATGTTTGCAGGAGTGAGGGGGCATCGTCAGTAGGGCTCAGCCCCTCAACTCTTTTGAGTCCAGATGAAAACATCACTGAGGTGCCAATCATGGCTGGTTAATAGAGAGGCTCTGCCCTGGCACTGGCATCAGCACCAGGATGGGGGCCTTAAGAAACCACAACCAATCAGAAACCTTTGAGATCCTTAAACAAAAACAAGCCAGAGACAAATAAACCCAATGAATAAGGTAACTTCATCGTTTGGTTGGTTGGTTGTTTTTTTTTCCAGTTTTTATTGAGTGAAAATGTCAAACCTTGCATCAGTCATGCAAAAAAAAAAAAAAAAAATCAAATAAATAAAACACATATATTAAATTTCTAATAGCACTAAATTCAAGTGGAAAAATATTCAGTTCTTAATAATGCAGGTGCCGAAGAGACCAGATTCAAGTAAATCAGAGCACACCGTCCTGTTTAGGGTGGTTTATTTTCTTTTCACTTTCTGCATTTTTTTTGTCTCAAAACCTATATATATCTATCTATATATCTATATATATATGTATATACATATAGATATATATATACACACACACATATATATGTGCATACATATTATTTTTATATTTATATATATACACATACATATTTATAAAACATTAAAAAGAGCATTGGTGGTTCAAGCATTAATTCCCCTCCCCCCCATGGAAATAAAAATAAAACAACAACAAAACAAAACAAAATTACACATTTAAAATTCAAAATGAGCTAGCAATGGCTTATAGTCCTAGTGTGCAATATGGATATTACAAAAGGCTAAAATTCTCCCTCCCTTTGTTTTTTTTTTTTAATCTTGGGGGTTTTTTTTGTTTTGTTTTTTTGCTACATTGAAAAAAAGTTTATTTTTAAACTTTTTTTTTTTTTTTAACAAAATTCTTTCTACGCAGACATTAATCCAGTTGAGTATGTGTCTATAATGGCCTAGTTGATTTTTTTTTTCTCTCTTCAGCAGTGAATGGTGGCAGAATCGGGAGGGTTTGTCTCAAGGGCTTTTGGGTTTGTTTGTTTTGAACAGACTAATTCGGTCTCGTCTCTCCCGCTCCTAAGTCAGTCAGTTGAATTCCCTGGTCCTCAGGTCAGCAAGCTACTTTAAACACACGCCTAAATTTCATCATATGAACAGCCCCACTGACTCCAGTGCTTAAAGTCATACACAGCTTGCTGAACTGGAGTCCTGTACATGGCCTGAGTTCAGGAACGCACTTAAATCCATCCCTGTTCAGCAACTCCCCTAAGGATATGTTTACCTCTCATTTAAAAAACCACGCAATTTAAGCCTATGCTTAAAGGCTTTGCTGAATCAGGGTCTTTATGTGGCAAAAAAGACTTGTTGGTTTTAACCCATCTTGATTTTTCAGTTGTAAAGAAAGAAATAAAAGGAAATGCAATCAGGGACAGGCAGTGCGGGGTCAACCTGAGGCCCCATCGTGAGGTGGTGGGCACTCGCTGGGGGGCGGGGAGGGGAGGGTTCAGCGCATTGTCAGATCAGGCCCTTGTTCGGCAGGCTGAGTCTGGTACGAGCCTGTCCTTTCCCAGTGCCAGCTCCTGAAAATAAGAACTATCTAAGGTGGGTGGAGGCTTGGTGGGAAGAGGGTTTGATGTATGGGTCAGAGATGGATGGGGGGGGGGGGGGTGAGAGACAGCAATGAGTCATAAATGCAGCTTCTGCTTGAGGCACTGTGGGGTTGATGGTGGGGGAGGGAGTGGTGGTTGTCTTCTCACACCTCTGCCCTACACAGCTGCTTACGCCCGCCCACTTCCTGAACCCCACTAGGTATAGGATTCAGTCAGTGGAGGCTAGTGAGATTGAAGAGGCAGGCTTCTAGCTGATTTACAGCAGCAAGCAGAGGTCCCCGTGGAGCGGATTTCAAACAGGGCTTGGCCATATTCGTCCTGCATAGCAACCACTAGCTACAGGGAGCTCTCTATCTCCATGATCTTACCCCTTCCCGTGGCCCCCAGTCCTGAACACCCTTCTGACTGTAGGAAGGTCTAAGCTTGGGAGTAGTTCCATTGAAGTAAATGGCAAAACTCTGTTGACTTCAATGGTGCAAATTAAGCACTGCTGTGCGTATCTGCAGGTTTGGAGCCATGTTAGGACTAGAGGGTTTTCTATAGCACCCATCACGCTAGTAGGTAAGTGCTTGAACAAGGGCAACACAGTATAAAACCTGCCGCTAAATGCTCTAAGTACAGCCAATCTAACCCATCCTGCCTCTGGGACAACATGCCCCAAGTCCCTCTCTGTACCCACTGAGGAAGCTAGCTTCCTTATATTGGTAACGGCAGGGGAGGGCTGTACTAGAAAACAAGAAGGGGGGGCGCAAAGGAGAGTAACAAAAATAAAACCATATGCAAAATAAAAGCCACACAAATAACTGCTAGCAAACCCCCACCCCCCACCATATTAAATTAAACTACAAATTTCTTTTCACAACAGCCATTTGTTTGTTTCATCTCTACAAAATTCAAGTTAAAATTCGGAATCGTGCAGCTCCAGTCAGTGCTAGGAGTATGAAGACAGCCTCAAACCATGGGGTTAAGGCCCCTCCCCCCTCTGCTGCCCCCTACCAATAAATGCTTTAAAAAACCCAAACCCTGAAAGAGAGAAAAAAATTGCACACAAGTAACCAAATCTAGACTCTAAGGGCTATCCAGAAGGCAGGCCCAGGTCCCTCTGGCAGGCGTTGTTTCTCTTTGTTCTATATAGAATAACCTTTAAAGGAAAAATACTGTACAATTTTTTTTGTTACTTTTTTTCCTTTTTCTCTCCCCCCCCCCCCTTTCCTTTTTAAGAATTATCCAAACATCTCCCTGCATTTAAACAGCTGAGGAGCTTGTCTATCGTTCGGACCCAGATCCATGCTGGCTCCTTAGGGAAATAATAAGAAAACAACCCAAACTGCTTGAGGCCTCTTTCTGTGTAGGGTAGAAATGAATGACAGGGATTCCTTGGGCTTAGGGGGTTTGTTATTAGAAAAAATAATTAAAACAGAACAAAATAAACAAGGGCCAAGTCTTAGACACAAGGGAGCAAAATGCCCAGCTGGTCTACACACTGGCACCAAAATCCCTGCATCAAGCTTAATTCACACCTTTAGTCCTTTTGGGGCCAGTGCACATGTATAGACAAGCTCTCTGTCTGAGTACTTGGGGGTCAAACAGCAACTGTCATCTATGAGAATGTTGGATAGTCTCCTGTAGTGTGTGTGTAAACCCTTTATTGGCGGGGTTGGGGAAAGAGAACAGCAGGAGAGCTTGTAACCATTTGAGTGCTGTAGGTCCGTCCAGCGACCATGGTGCGTCCTGCACTATGCTGCCCCATGCCTGCTGTGCTGCCGGCCTTGGTGCGATTCGCTCAGGTGGAGGAGGCTCGACACCCTGCTGCACTGCATGTAGGACTGCTCCCAAGTTCCACTGCTTGCCATGCCCCAGGAGCCAAAGGTAGTCGGGTGCAGGACCTGAGCAATCAATAGCTCTCCATCCAGCATCTGAGGAGAGAGCCAAGTCGTTCCACTGCCAGCCCAGCGTCTGCCTTAATCCCCCACCCTTTCTGTGTGGGTGATGGTTTCGCTCTCTCTTCCCTTCGGGAAATTCATTAGCCTTTGCACAGAATCTACTTGCACACCCTCACCTTGAGGAGGAAAACACTGAGGATACTCTGCTTGCTCATCATTTTAAAAAAATCAATCGCCCTGCGTCAAAGGGCAAGTAGCATTTAGCAAGGCATTGCTGGGGTGGCATTGCTCTTTCCCTCCAGCTGCACCAAGGCAAAGGATGCTAATCTCTCCTTCTGCACCTGCCTCCATTCACAGCCTGCCTGAGAAAGGGGTGCTGTCTCTGAAGCACCAAAAAGAAAGAGCCTAAACCTAGAGAAAGAGGGGTAGCACCTGGGGATGGGAGCAGGGGTTAAACCCCAGTCCTCCAGTGTGAGTGACAGACCCTTTAACCACCATATGGCGACCTTCCCTCCTATGACTGCAGCTAGATCACTACCAGGAGATCAGCAGGAGCTGGGGGAGGTGACCTACAGCTGTTCCGACAGTTCTAGACAAAGGGAAGCTTAACAATATAAATAGCATTTAAAAAATTATTATTATTAATAATAATAAAGAGGATCTGGAAGAACAGAGAAGTGTTCCATTCCCAGCCCCGCTGATTCATTAATGCTTCCTCGTTTGTAAGACAATAAATACCCCCCCCCCACCCTTGCTGTCTGGTGCATCAGTCTCTCCCATTTATTTAATGCTGGAAAAAAGAAAAAGACACTTCCCCCCCTCCCGCCCCCCCCCGGTAAAGGCTTAGCTAGTTGCCTTTGTGCCACCAGTTCCTTACACGCACTTAAAAAAACCCACATAATTCTAAAATTCATCACCTGTCATCCCCGCACCCCCCTTCCGAGGAGTGGAGATTATTATTAGTATCATACAACTAAAAACATGGAAAAATAAAATCCAGAAATAAAAGAAGGGGGAAAAGCTCACCCCAAAAGAAGGGGTCCCGAGACTGGGCACACGCCCCACAATGAGGGGAGGAAAGGAGAGCAGATGTCACCCTCAGAGCTAGTGTTCATCTAGAAGGGTTTTATGTCTCTGCGTCCTGCCCTATCTTCTGTCATCGCAGAATGAAGTGATGGTGCGCTGGCCCCATGCGACCATGTCTGGCCCGTGGGGCCTCGTGCGTGCGGTGTTGAGTTCGTTTTGTCGCTTACCGTCACGGTGCTTTGTTCTCTCCTCATAAGGGGTCCTCTTAGTAATTTCATTTAAGAGCAAAACCAAACCTGCTGCTGTCTCTAAGGTTAAGGAGAAGCTGCCGGTGCGAGGGTGTGGGTTGGGGTCAGGGCAAGGGTGGGGTCCAGAGCAGGGGTGGGGGCTGACGTGAGGTCTGGGTTTGGCTCGCCCAGAGGCCTGGAAGCATCGCCGTGGTCTATGGAAGTAGAGGCCTCCCCTGTTTCCCCATCCTCTTTAGTGGCCAAGCCTTCAGGGTCGGGGAGTGACTCTTCAGAGTCTGTATTCAGGTCTTCCTCCTCGTCTTCGTCGTCGTCGTCATCGTCATCCTCATCGTCGTCATCCTCTTCCTCGTTTATCTCCTCCTCCTCCTCGTCCTCATCTTGGGATGAATCGTCTTCATCCTCCACATCACCGGAGTTGGATACCATCACCCCACTCTCATGAGGGCTTGTCCCTGCTCTGCTGGGTGATGGGCCAGCAGCAGCCTCCGGTAGCTTCTTGCTGAGGTCCAAGGAGTCATTGAGACCCACGCCAGCTGCGTTCTGCAGGAAGAAGAGGGAGCTGTTGGCATCAGTGCTGAGGTTGAGAGAGCTGTCCAGGTTGACGGAAGAGTTCTGGACATCGTACTCCAGGGTGGAGTGATGGAGGCCCTCGGGGCCAGGAGAGATGGCTGGCAGCTCCCCCCGCTCCTGTTTCTCATGCTTACGCTTGTGTGAGTCCATCTGTGACATGCCCACCACAGTGTGTTTGCAGCCGGGGTAGGTGCAGTGGAAGTGGGAGCACTTGAGTTTGTACTTGCAGTCGGGCACCTCGCAGTCCACACTGGAGCTGAACTGGCAGAAGCCGGCAGCACTGATGACGTCCTGCTTGCCGTGGTGCTTGCGGTGGGCGGTCACCTTGGTGCTGTCGGTGCAGCGGAAGCCACAGCGCAGGCAGTGGAAGTGCGTGCTGTTGCCAGAGAACTGGCAGTCGGGGAAGTTGCAGCTCAATGAGGACTTGAAGCGCTTGAAGTCATCCAGCACCAGGTTGTCGACCCGGTCATGGTGCTGGGCGTGCTTGTACATGTGGGTGCGGCCGCAGAACTTGTAGCCACAGTTCTCCCGGGTGCAATGGTAGTGGGTGACCTTGAGGGAGAACTGGCAGTTGGTGTCCTTGCAGTCCTCATAGAGATCGTAGCGCCGGAAACCCTCCAGCATCATCCCCTCATCCAGCATCTTGCGCGAGGAGGCTGTCTTGCGGCGCTTGCCAAATGGAGACATATCCTCGATGATCCAGAAGCGCTTTTTGGCCCCCGAGGCAGTTGGCATGGTGATGGTGTTCCCTGGGGACAGGAAGAGGAGAGTGACATTACTCATAGAGGGGCAGCAGGAACTCCTATCACCTCCTGTAACCAGCATGGTACTTGCCAGGTTGGATCATACCCCATATTCTACCTACGACCCATGGCAAATGCATGATGCTGCAGGGGAAGCAGCCTCCCACCCAGTAAGTCTCCTGACCAGCCTTGTATCCTGCACAGGGGCTGGGGAAGGTGTGCCGATTAGTGCTCATTCAATATTATGGCAGTAGTGAACTTGATTTCCTGACACACTCTACCCCCACGCTATTTGTGTTGCTGGGCACCAGGAAATCCTTAGAGTTGCCACTCTTGTAGACATGATAATGTCCAAGCATCAGCTGCTGCTGCTTGTCAGGGTCAAAAATCTCCCAGCCTATCCTGTCACTTTGTCCTCCTTCCCCAGGAGTAAGCTCATCCCAGCCCACAGAAGGCGGCACTTTCATTGCTCCTTTCACCCCAAACAATCCCTGAGTGCTTTATAAACTATACACAGTGTCCTTCTCCCTGATTGCTGTCTAATAGGGCACAGCAACACTTTATAGCTATTTAGGACAGGAAGTGGAGAAGACTAGCCACATCTAATTAAAACTGCAAGGGGGGATTTTTAGAAGCAGGATGCACTTTGGCCAGAATAGTGTAACATACCTCATTGGAATGAGCCTAAATATTACACTGATGAGCGCACACAAACAGATGTTCAGGAGGGGTAATTCTCAAGTGACTATCCATTGGGCCCCAAGAGAAAAATCCCACTTTTAAAGCACATCCTTGAGCCTCAACAATCAGCCCACTTGCCACTAAGGGACCAATGTCAGTTTCCCATCCTTGGAGATAGGTGCCGGAGTCCCAGAGGACTGAACCTGATACTAAGAATTTGACCACTTTACATCCACATTTCCTTCCTCTTCTGCTCACTGGTTATTCCTCAGGTCAGAGTCTTTACAGTCATGATCTATTCTGACCTCCTGCACATCGCGGGCCAAAGAACTTCACCCACCCCCTCCTGTAATAGACCCCTAGCCTTTGGCTGAGTTACTGACGTCCTCAAATCATGGTTTAAAGTCTTCAAGTTACAGAGAATCCACCATTTGCACCTGGCAGTGACCTGTGTCCCATGCTGCAGAGGAAGATGAAAAACCCAGCTCCAATGTACTCAGAGCAGGGCTTGGGGAGGCAAGAAGACTCTCTCACCAGGTGCAAAATGATGAATTTGACTGGAAATTAGTTTCCAACTAAAATGGACCTTCCTGAGCTGCATGTGGGGCTGCCATCCTGTTGAAAAGAGGCATGGTCTGTGTCAAGAGTGTCTGGGTCCCAGCACCAAAGCAGTTTGCATCCTGCTCTAGGAGTCTGAAGACGCACTCAATCATTTGTTTGAATGCTGTAAAGTTCTTTTTCTGACTGTAAGCATGTACACACGGTGGTGGATGCTGGTTTACCATGTCAGCCATGGGTGGGCCTCAAATGATGCCCCTTGAAACTAAGATGGTGCTTAACAAATAGAGTCTCCAAAATGGTGAGCAACACTGAATGCTGAGGAACAGCACCAGACTGAAAACCTTGGAGATAGAAGAGTTCAAACTCTCCACAAAGCAGGGACGGCATGGACAGCAGTAGGCCAAACTCCCCCCAGAGTGCAATGCCAACATCCCTGGAGTGAGCCCACGCCTAGGAGAGCGAGGCAGAGGACAGAAGTCTCACATGCCCATTCAGTTTGCATGGTGTCTCTGGTGACACTGGTAACAAAGGAGACAATTCACGGTGATGGCTGTCTTAGTGATGGTCACTAGGAACTGGGCTAAGCCCCCTTACACTGATTTAATCTGCACCTCTAAACAGCCGCCAGAGATAGAACTCTCCATCACTATTAAGCTCAACCAGATTCAAACCAGTGACTTCAAGGTTACAGGATCCCTATCCCAGTAGGGTCCAGGTCCCCCAAAGCACACACTATTTTCAGACACAAATCTGTGCTTATAGGTGGCAAGGTGCAGGAGCGCTCTGCAGGCTGCACTCAGGTCCTGGTACAGGACACTGATCTCCAGGCCAGTTCCTTGCTGCACTCCTATTTTGGAGAGGAAGAAAAAGGCTGCAAGAGTCTAGTTACTGGGCCTGATTCTAGAGCTTATTT
Source organism: Malaclemys terrapin pileata (assembly GCF_027887155.1). Lineage (NCBI taxonomy): Eukaryota > Metazoa > Chordata > Testudines > Emydidae > Malaclemys > Malaclemys terrapin. Next base: position 11,920,999 of record NC_071523.1, on the reverse strand, counting down.
ACACTGCGATAAACCAGCAGTAATTCCATAGTTTGGGGTTCAGGCACTGGATGGCAATTTGGAAGACCTGGTTCAATTCCTGGCTCTGTCAGATTCACTGTGTGATCATGGGCAAACCATGTCATCTCTCTGCCTCAGTTCCCAGCTCTTCTGCTGGTGTCCCTTTCTCTCACCCTCTTTCTCTATTTCGAGTGCAAACCCTTTGGGCAGGAACCATCTCTTGCTGGGTGTTTACAGCCCCTAGCATAATGGGAACTCGATCTCCTTTGAGGGCTCTAGCTGCTGCTGTAAAACAAACAATAAATAACAACAGCAACATAGAAGTCATGGAGTTACATTGGGGTAAAGCCAGTGTAAGTGAGCAGAGAATGCGGCCCCATGTGTCTATATTACAAAGAAGTATTAAAACACTAATGGTTTTAAAGAGGTGGGTCCATTACTGAACAACACTATATTTTCATAGCACTGTATACAGAGTAACTAATTGAGCCTCCCACTGTCTCTAAGAGGTAGGTAAGTATCATTATACCCATAATACTGATGAGCTAGGTGAGGCACAGAGAGGTTAAATGACTTGCCCAAGGACACTGATGCCTTGTCCTCACTGAAATGCGTGTTTAGTTAAACCAGTGCAGTATCCCCCTGCCAGTATGGACACATACTTTGATGTGAGAGTGGCTTGTTTTGGTTTATCTTATGACAATTTTGAATCAGTTTGGTTAGCCAGGTTTATTTCAGCTCATCTTAAACTCAGTCTCCACTCAGCCTTTTGCACCAGTTTAACTAAGGCTATTTAAAATCACTTATTTAATTAGCCTAGTTCAACTTCCTTGGGTAGGGTGTGTGAAGGTGGAGAAGAACCCAGCGGTCCTGATTCCATGTCTCCTGCTCTGACCACTAGACTGTGCTCATTCCCTAATAACTAATTAGAGGCCAACATGCCTCAACAAATTTAGGCCGAAGCAGGTCTCAACTGTAAGTAGCTTATAGTCAGCCTGTCCTGTCAGCAGGGGATGATGATTTTATACAGTACTTTTCACCTATCAGTGTCAGAATACTTTAAAAAGTATCATTATCCTCATTTTACAGATGAAGAAACTGAGACAGAAAGGGGATGTAATTTGCCTGTCAGAAGAGTTCAGTTTTGTGATTGTCTGTCTATTGGACCACATTCCCGCTGTTGGGGTGAAATTCACCCCTCTGCGGAGGGCCACCACACATGAAGGCATAATTTAAATCCCACTTAAGCAGTCAAAATCCCCATGAAGCTCTGGGCAGGGCAATGACCACTGTTTGGGAGTTTCACACCTCTGCATGCTTACATTGTGCCTGGCTGGCAGAGGATAGCTCAAGTTTCTGAGCTGTTGGGTCTTTTTAAAAACATACTGTGCTAGCACAAATATGCTTCCAATTAACTGAGAAGGAGGCAGGTTGGGAAAAGAGGGCAAAATTGGGCAAGCCCCGAAAAGCCATTCCCAGCTGGTATAAAACTCCCCCGTCTGTGATGTCCCTGAGCTCTGTCATGTAGGAAACACTGAGGGCCGGAGGTGTTTGAAAACCAGCCTTACTTTCTGCAGCTGTAATTGGTGGATGTAAATAACTGTGGGTGCAACAGAGATCACTGAGATGCATCATGTCAGAGGCATCACGTATGCCCATGAGACCCCAAAACATGGGATGGAGAAAGCCAGTCCCAAGCTCATGGTGCACATGGGAATGGCCTGTAGTGATGTGTAGCAAGGGCTGGGAGCTATGAGACTGGTTGGCCAAAGAGCTCTAAACCGAGTCTCCAAGTCCTGTTATGCGATATGGTCAACATGTTGTGTTTTGGCCACCTCATAGATTCATAGACTTTAAGGTCAGAAGGGACCATTATGATCATCTAGTCTGACCTCCTGCACAACCCAGGCCACAGAATCTCACCCACCCACTCCTGTAACAAACCCCTGATGTATGTCTGAGTTATTGAAGTCCTCAAAACGTGGTTTAAAGACCTCAAGGTGCAGAGAATCCTACAGCAAGTGACCCGTGCCCCACGCTGCAGAGGAAGGTGCAAAACCTCCAGGGCTTCTGCCAATCTGCCCTGGAGGAAAATCCCTTCCCGACCCCAAATATGGCGATCAGTTAAACCCTGAGCATGTGGGCAAGACTCACCAGCCAGCACCCAGGAAAGAATTCTCTAACAGGAGGAGGAAGAGGGGGCGGCTCAAAAATGGCAGGTTTAATTACAAATGTTGCTGTTGGATTTGGGTTGGGAATGATGAGGAATTGCTTCTGGTCATGTGAATTTTTCACAGTGATTTACTGTGCTTTCAGATACCTTCCTTGGGCATGTTTACAGCATGACGTTATTATCCCAGCAGTGGAAGGGAGGGTGTATGTGTGTATTGGGGAGCCCTTGGACAGAGTTAGAGAGACAGTGATGTCTTTTCCATTTATAACTTAACAGAGCTCAAGGGGTGGGAAGAGACTATGGGCATGGGGAGCTGTGACTCAGAGATAAAGCATATAACAATTACCTGCTGCATCCTGAACTAGGGGAACGTCACTTTTTACTGGAGTTGGAGTGGCAATGATGGGCGAGAAAGCAGGTGTGCTGGTGGCAGGCATGACAATGCCCCTGCTGGATCCAAGAGTGGCACTGAGCAGAGAGTATGAGAGACAAGATGGAGAGAAGAGGTAGGGGAGGGAGGGGAGAGGAGACCTGAGCAAGGCTTGTGAGAAAGATGGAGGCAGAGGAGGCGGTGGAGGTTGTGGTGCATTGTGGGTAGCGTCATCGGCAGCGGCAGCAGTAGGAGGAGGAGGAGGAACCAGGCAGCCTGGAGAATGTGGAGAGAAAAAAATAGCAGAAAAAACAAAACAAAAAGGAAAAACAAAAGAACCGAAATGAGAACCCAAGAGTGGAAGCAATATGATGAAAATGGAAAATACATTCACACACGTACGAAACAGAACTGTAACAGAGAGGAGATGGAAGATGCGTGATTGACAGCAGCAGCAGGAGGAATGGTGGTCACTGCAGAAAACAAGGAGTGGCCTCAATTGCAGGGGGTGGAGCCACCTGGCTTCCAAAAAGAAATTCCTGCCCTGCTTAGTCTGTCCGTTCATCCACGTGGCGCCAGCATGCACCAGCCTGCTGCTGAGAGGACTCTGTTGCAGGGTATTATCCCAGAGGCTTTCAGATTCACGCATAACATGGTTATTAGTCAGTGGGTTGTTCTCCGATGGTGCGGTTAGTTAGCAGAGAATCCTGGGAGCTGCTGCCCCTCCAAACCCTCTGGAGGAGCTTTAGCACTATGTGCAGCTGTCGTTATCATGGAATGTTTATGTCAGGGTAGCGTGCAGAGGTTGTGTTAATGCCCCGTGTGATGTGAGAGGTCAGGACATCTTCGTTAGTCTTGTCCCCACCCAGTGTCAGTGGGAATCATTCATTACTCTTATTTCCTACTGCTGTTTAAAAGTAACAGAGATGAACATCCACCCCAGCCCAGAGGTCTGAGCTGAACCCCCTCAGCAGGGAAATGCTGGGCTCAAGTTGTCACCTGACCTTTCATTTAATCAGTGTTGGAAGGGAAAGTAGGGAAAAAAAAATAAGTCTGAAACTTAGGTCCCAAGAGACAATAAATGTTATAAAGAGACTCAGAAACAAGCCGCCCTGGGGAGACTTCACAGAAGGCTTTCCTGGAATACTAACAGGCAGCCAGAGGTAAGGACAATTAAGGGAGCCTTACCCACTGCTACGGGGTATTAGAGATGAGTTCTGTATCTGCCTGCTGAAGAGAGAATCCCATAATTTATGGAAGTTAAGCATGGTCAGATCTCAATCCTCAAGACAGGAAGGGATGTTAAGAGTTTGCTTTATGCATCCCTTCCTAAAAGAGGACATGACACCAGGGGGTCTCCTCTGTGCATTGCTCTGATAAGGAGGTAGTGACATTAGCGGTTTTCTTTTCTGCATCACAACTCGTAAGGGGAGAGGAGCTCAGTGGACTGCTTTTATAGATCACTTCCTGAGAAAGTGATGGCAGAGGTTCTCATTTACTTACACATCACTTCCTGAAAGAGTGAAGCCAGAGGGTCTCTGTTGTCCAGTTTATTGAGCATTAGGAGTGCAGGGAAACCTCTGGCTTCTAGCTGTGGCACAGAGAAACCCAAAAGATACTGGGGGAAGGCAAGGAGCAGAACAGCAAGGGAAATTAACTTTACAGCCCTAATGACTCAATGGCTCTGGTACAGATATTGTGCAGTTCAATTATTCAAAAAGGTCCAGCTCCGAAAGACAGGACAAAAACCTCTTCAGAGGGAGAAAAAGAAGGGATTGTCAGGAGTTAAGGGACAGCCCAGAACGATGTGGAGATGACTCCCTCCCTGTGAATGATGTGGGGGGGCTAGGCTAGCGTAAAGTGATATTCTGCTGAGCCAGGGGCTGACACAGTGTGTCAAAAGGCGCAGTTTCTCCTTGGTCTCTGGTTGTGAATTATGGGCTCTTGGCAGCAGAGACCTGCAAAACTATTTCTCCCCTGCTGCCCCTTACCTGCTGATGTGCTTTCGTTGCCCACTGGAGTGCTGGAGCAGCTGCGGTCCATATTGGAGGATTCAGAGGAGATGCCTCCAGGGCTACAGCCAGTGTAATCCATGTACTCATCTGTTTCAGTGTCCATCATGCTTTGGGGTCCCTGAAAGGAAGCTGGGGTTCCTGATGAAGCTGGGCTGGGTGCCATGCTGCCAACATGGGGGAGATTTTCATTTCTTGAAGTGTGGCCAATAACCTGCAGCAAGAAATTAAGACAGGGACTTTTCACACCAAAAGTGAGATGTCAAGACCAAAGCCATCTGTTTACACGTTTAGTTTTCTCTGACATTGTTCTTCAGGGATAGTTGGAATATGTTGGCAAGTGGATCCTATGGCACTGAGGCCATGAGAGTGAATCCTACCTCAGTCAGAGGCTGGGAGTGGTACTCTTGGCACCAGTACCCTGGGGTGTGGATTCTCATGCATTCAGATGGGAGTGTGTACATTGGCACCGGTGCCCTAACGTGTGTATCCTACTATCCTTAGAGGTTGGGGTGTGACGTTTAGCACTCCTGCCCTGGTTAGGTGGAGCATTCAGAGATTAGGCGTGTGAGTCTTGGCTCTAGCGCCGCTGGGAGGGTACCCAGCAGCACTCAGCCCAGTGCCGTTCTGCAGTGAGCAATCAAAGCTGCATCACTACATATGTATCTGCTGCTTAAATAACCAGTGGATTCACCTGCGTGGGAACTCGGTCAAAGTTTTTCCCCAGCATCCTCCTCATGTGCTTCCTGGCATGGGATGTCATTTGGTGCTTGAGCAGGAAGGAAAACTGGCAGCCCTCTCGAATGCAGTGGAAATGGCTGTTCACCTGGTTATACTTGCAACCTGCAGCCACAAAACCAATACAAATCTGGTACGTTAAAATAGCAAGAGACAGGGTTGTATCAGCACACAGTGGAGGTAGCACCAGACTGCTGCTGTATTGAATCCTGATGGTCTGGAGTGCTCTGTGGATTCTTCAATAACAAACAGCCCCAGACCCAAAATTAAATCCTTCCCAAGCTGAGTCATGGGGAGAAAGGATGTGATTGATTTAGACACAGGAAATGGGCCTATGCCACAGAGTACCACCCCCATCCCTCTTGTGACAGAGGGAACAAGGGGGAAATGTATTATTAATGTTGATTATTTGCATTATGCCAGCACCTAGAGATCCCAATCCTAGACCAGGACCCTGTTGTGCTAGATGGTGTACAAACACACCAAAAAGACAGGCCCTGTCCCAAGGAGCTTACAACTGAAGTTGAAAGAAAGAATAATATCCGGGATTGTTCCATGTTGGAAACAGCCAGTTCCTTTTGATCTGTGTGCTCTGGAAGCAGAATGATAGCCCCTTTAACACCCTGGGCCATGAGGCTCCTCCATCCCATCCCCAACTTTCCAGCTCTGACCAGTGCATGTTCCAAGGCCAAATGTGGAGAAGCCAGGAAGCGTTTGTTTCTACTCCTGGTTTGGTGACCTAAGGGCTGGTACCAGGCTGAGAGTAATGGAAACAGCTTACATGGATTCTCACAGGCTGGACCTGCCTCCAGACAGACAAGCAGAATCCATTTTTTTCCAAACAGCCCCACTAGTGTTTTCTTTATGGGAAAATGCTGGATTCTGCCTCACGCAAATTACAACGAATCTGTGTGACTGATTACCAGACAATCCCCAGACCACGTCCTATAGCTGAAGTATAGCTTGCTGCAGTAAAACCATAGGCATGTATACACACTGACAGAGACCTACAGCCGCACACCTGAGGAAAACACACTCACAAAACTCAACATAGGCACTTGCTGTACACACAAACACACACAACAAGACACACTTGCACTCACACACTTGCATACAGATGCAGGAACACATCTAGCTGCCCAAATCGACAGACACACGCCTGTATGGAGACAGACACAGACACTCATTTACAATCACATGGAAAGATAAACCTACATGTACGTGCATCCCCACAGTGCCCACACACACAGTAGACATGCCATTGCCAAACAGCTCCTGAATCATTCGCCTTGTCTTTAAGGCGGAGATGGTGCTTTATGTGTATGCCAAGTTTGTGTTTGTTTAGATATTCTGCCCCTCCTCCCTCCACACCCCACCTCATCTGCCCTCCCTATCATGTTGTGCTGTTCTTTGGGATGAAGAACAAACAGTGCTGGCGGGACTGAAACAGTATCAGCAAAGGGCAGGTGAAGACTTGCCCGTTGCTAGGGCAGCGGGGCAGGCTGAGTTTCATATATCATCGCCCCGCTTTGTCTAGCCCCGGCTATCACCTGAAACACCAAAAGTTGAGTAAATAACAGCAACTGCTCAATCTCCTGACATTTGTAAACCGAGACCCAGGTAAGGACCAGCCTTGGTGTGTTGACACCTGTTGCCTTGGTTACCATGGACGACTTATCGCTCAGGCATATATTTTTTATGAATTAAAAGCTGAAGGGGAGCATTTTTGTTTTGGCTGTCACGGGTTTGTATTTTCTGGCCGTTGACTCCTCCTCTCCTGCTTCTCAACAGAGTACCAGGGGTAGTCAATAGGGGGACCGCAGGCCAAATCCGGACCACCAGATGCTTTTCAATAGACCCCAAAATCTTTTTAATTTACTCATTGTTGTTATTCTTTTATTATATCCCTTGACATAAAATAATTCACTACCTCTGAAGTATGCTGTGTCCAGGCAGCAGTAGGAAAGGACAGAGAGGCTGAGGCCAAACCTCCCCCAGGGCTGATAGGGCAGGCTGGTTTCCTTAAGCCAAAAATGAGTAATGGGCGTGTGAGTCCCATGCAGTGTGGTGGAGGCTCTGGGGCACTGTCTGTGAGGAATTCTCTTACTCGAGTGGGCTGGACTATGGTTCCTGGGCACTCTTTGTGGGGACTCACTCTGCCTCTCTTTGGGGTAATTGTTTCCCCTGCTTTTTGCTGGATCTTTTAGGCACCGACATTTCATAAGTGCTTTGGTGCTACTTGACTAATCTAGCTAGCGGGCAAACCAAGGTGCCCAGCACAGTGCCTTGTATCAGATGTTTTGATGAGCTGACACTCCAGTGGAAGGCTGGCACTGAAAGAAGCTACTGCAGAGGCCATGGGGGTGGAATATTTATCCTTTGGCTTTTGAGAGGCAGTCCTGGCAATGCACATCAAAGAGTTTCATCTTAAACTGCTTGGAATCAGGCAAAATAGCTATTGGGAAGTGTGACAATTCCTTCTCACAAGAGGGAGAAGCAGTCATCAAAACAGAAACATTTCCCACCATTCTCTGCTTGCTCCCAGACTGAAAACAGTCTCAGCCCAGCCCAGCCCACTCTAGCCCAAAACACGCAGCAAGTTCAGCAGGGCACATGGTGCGAGAAAAGGCCTCAAACAATCAGAAAGGGGGAAGTTGCTCCTCCAGAGGCCTGGTCATTCCATCCGGAAGAAAGGGACAAGGCATTTTCCACTAGGACTACAGGCTGCCTTCTTTGAGCAGGAATGAAGAGGCCTTCCAGCCCTCTCCTGCCAGGTTGGAGATGGCCATAGCATCTAAGCTCTCACAGGACCCTTGCCCCTGATTAGAACACTGGGGATACAAGCTGGAGCCTGTCCAGCCAGGGCAGAAATGGATCTCATATACTCCAATATTTAGGAACCTTAGAGGAGAAGTTAGGGGTTGTGCCCCGCCATGTGCAGAGTGTGGGGGCTGCTGTGTCTCCCTTTAACTCTTTGTATCTTTGGCATCTGTCAGTTTGTGTGTCAGCTATAGTGAAGCAGTGCGGTCTACGGTTTAGATAGGGTCTGGGTGCCATTACGCCTGGCTTCTGTTCCTGGCTCTAGAAGGCAGTGTCCTGTAATGGTTAGAGCTGGGGTCTGGGAGACAAGATCACTGGTTCTGTTCCTGATTTTGCTATTGAAATTTACAAAATGATTGTGGAAAAATCAACCTCTGTGCACCTGTAAAATGGGGATGATAATTCTTATTTAAACAATCTCTGTGTCAAGTGCTTTAAGGCCCACTCACGTTCAGGATCATATAAATGTACTACAAATAAACTCACAGGAGTGAACAGACTACAGGTGGCCATTTGGGGATGGAGAAGCCCAAGTGGGTCATTTTTATACCTAGTTGGGCTACCCCACCCCAAGTTGGCCAAGACAGGGTCATATGATCTAAAATACATCATTGATAGTGGATGTAGAAGTACTACAACTATAAACATTGAGGGAAAATTTCACTTCCATTCTGCAAAGATGCAATAGGATCAAATGGTCTCGTAAGCTAAACTACTGGTGCCTCTGCCCAGAGAGAATATGAAAAATATTGTCAAAGGAAGGTTTATAATGACTGGAGTCGCTATTGTAGCGGGAGAATGGCTACACCCTTAGATTGAGAAAGCGACCCAGAGACTGAGTATGCTATCAGCCTGAGCTGTCAGGCACTATATCTCATGGCTTGGTTACAGGATGAATAGGGTGAGTTTACCTAGCCTGCCGCACTCTTCCCGTTTGGTGAAGTACTTGAAACCATTGGCTGCTCTTCGCTCTGCCTTCTCATGTTTCTTCACATGCCAGGGCAGTTTGGTGGTGATGTTGGTCACAAAGTAGCAGCCAGGCCGAAGACAATGGTAATGTCCCCGCATCCTGAATTCACAGTGCTGTAGAGGAACCAATGAGACAGGTTGTTTTAGACTTATCCAGCAACCGTGCTCTCAGTTGCCTGCTGTAACTTGCTTTCTCTCTGAAGGTCACGGAGTTGTTAATGTCACAGGTGGGCAAGGCCTCCAGTTCCATGTCACACACTGTCCGTTCTTCAAGGGGCACAGTACATTTGCTCTTCATCTGGCCATTTATTTTCAAATCATAGGACTTCCACCATTTCCCTATTCCACTAACAGGCAGCCTTTTCCTTTGTTTCATTTCCTCTCCTACCCAGACAATTTCCTTGCTTTACCTGGCGTTTACACTAGAAATGGTCCAAAATCAACACCTTCCCACACCCCCCGCTCTGAACAAACACAAACTGCCTATATTTTGGTCTGGAGCCGATTTCCCAAGTTCCAAGTCTCGCTCTCTCTAGTTTATACCCTTCAAATAGCTCTGTGCATCAGAGGCCAGATTCATTCACTGGTTCAGCAGAGTCACATTAGGGATGAATTGGCCCCACTTTGTTTTCCTGTCTTTGCCAGGCTTTTATCTTTTCCTTTTCTCCTGCATCCTTTCCCTCGCCTCCACAGCCCCTGCCTGGCCCACCTCCATGGGCACTCTTCTTGGATTACTCTTACCTGGTTTGGACAGAGACACTGCAGCGAGTAGTAAGCAAACTGGTCTCGCACATTCACCAGGTTGTTGTTGGGGTTGATGTGGTCCAGGCAGTGGGACTCTGCTTTGCCAGAGGTTTTGCACACGTACTTGCAGTTCCCGAACAAACAATGGAAGTGGAACTTGTTGGCATACTTGCAGTCCGTCGCCAGACAGGGGTCACTGGAACACAGCCAAAATCCAGACATCATCCTCATTTCTTCCCTCACCCCTTGGCTTCTTTCCCAACATTCACTCATTTAATTGAGGGGTAGCCCAAGTGCAGCCTATGGGCCACATGCGGCCCACAGAGCTCCCATGGCCAGCCTCATTAACATGGGAGCTGCAGACACTACCCGCCCCAGCAGGCAGTGCATGCTCTTGACAGGAGTGTGTGAAGCTGGAGCACTGCATGCTGGGACCTAGAGCCTCTGTGGCTCCCTTCAGATCATGCTGGGACCTGTTGACCCCACATTCTTTCTGTTAATGGGTGAAGAGAGCTGTGCTTGGCTCCATTTTTTGCACAGATTAGGTGAAGCACTCGGGCTGCATGCTGCAAATTGCCAGGATAACCCTTGGCTAAGAAATTTGTGCAACCTTGATTTATTTGATGACCTAAATGGCCTTGGTGCCTCTCCCAGGGCAGTCACGTTCCATTGTTTTACGGCTGCAGTTTGTGAACTCTAAAGGCTTGCCTCCACTGCCCCACAGTTCAGACTGTGGAGTGTGAATTGCAGTGCACACTAGCTGTGTTGTTACTCCCCCAGGTGAATGCTGCAGGCGCAAACGAAAAGGTACTTGTTTAAAGTGGACTATGTCACTGCAAACTAGGTACCTTTTAGGTTGCACCTGCAGTGTCCACACGGGGGAGTTGCAACGCAGCACATGTGTTCGTGTGGCAATTCATACCCCCATAGTTCAAACTGTGAGGCCATGTAAATATAGACTCAGGGGAATTTCTAGGGCTTAGTATATAAGATGGCCAAACACATGTCTTGTGCATTCAAGTCACAGTTCCCGTGCTACCTGCCCTGCTACAGGGGCTTCCTGTAGTAAGCTTGCTTGAAAGAAGACATAAGTGGGTCAATTACTGGACCAGAGAGACATGGCCTACCAGCCTAAGCACATGATGGAGAGCCAGGAGCTGCAGTGTTCTAATCCCAAATGCGACCCAGACTCTTTCATTGACTCTGGGCAAGTCACGTAACCTCTCTGCCTCTTTTTCCCCATCTGTAAAATGGAGATAACACTTGCCTGCTTCCCAAGAGTGTTATGAAGCTTCATGAATGTTTGCAAACGGCTTCAAAGCAGAAAACTCTAACAAGGTGCTAAGTGGTGTTGTTATTTTACAGCTGCACTTAGGCAAATGCTTAGCTCCGGAATTACCTTGTAAATAATAGCAAATAACACTGCAAATGGGAGCAAAGCACTTCAGGAGACCTACTACCCTCTCACAGCAGCCCAGCTGGGATGCCAAAGCTCTTCCAAGGAAGGGAGTGATGGATATCTGCTCCCCTCCCCCCATTCCTGGTTTGATCAGAGTCTGAGCACTTTCTTTTTTTCCAGTTTATAATTTTTAGTGAGAAAAGAAAGATTCGCTGCACAGTCCAAGATACAGATTTGACGTTCTAACAAAGAGGCAGCAGGTGTTACTGTGGGCAGAGCCGAGAGCAATTTCCTTCCCAGGGGTCTGTACAAACCCATTCCTACTTAGCTTTGCAGACATCAGTCCTTGCTTTGAGCGAAACATAGCTGGAAATGGCAAGTTTCACCTAGTTTCAGGTCAAAAATCACTCATTAATTTCTCCTAGTTTTCATCACGTATTGGCCCAATTTTGCCCAGACTCATCCCAAACCTGGTCCAACTTCACCAAACTTTGCAAACATTGCCTGAGTCTAGCTTTGCAACAAAGCCTGGAACCAGGCAACCAGGGGTTTCTTTCTGAAGGCTTTGCAGTGCTCTGGCCCATACCATTTGGCCTCAGTCCCAATGCAAAGCCCAGTACCTTTGCTTTCACACCCCTGGAGGTACAGCCGCAAAACTGAGACAACATGTCAGCAGGTTTACCCTCCGCCCCCGACTTTATCTAAAAGGATTCCCAAACATGTTCAAACATTTGGGATTGCTGCTTTTCTGCAAGATTGTGGGAGGGGCGGAAGTGCTGAGAGCATCCTGGGGAATGGAATAAATCGCCTCTCATTGGATCTGTCTCTCACCCAGCCGTAAGGTGAAAGCCTCAGGTGGACATAGAGTGGTTGATCAAGCATTGAACAGAGGTGAAGTGGGGAGGGAGAAGCCTCTGTCTACTCTCTTCGGCTGAAGAGGGCACATGAAGGCTCCTGGGGCAGGCAGGACAATCATCCCCTTGTTGCCCAAGGAACTCACTTCTCCTGGAACTGAAGGAATCCGGGTTTGACCTGAGGCTTGGCGTTCTCTAGGGAAGTTGTTGCCAAGGGTGAAGTTGCCAGGTTAGGCACCAGTGCTGGGATCTGAGGCATCTGGGGTATGGTGGAAGCCAGCTGCTTCCAAGCTAGCAATGTGGGGGCAGAGGGCACAGTCGCTGGGCTCGGAGTGGGCACATCCAGGGTGGGAGCGCTTGCCATAGTGATGGAAGTAGTGGATGGCGATGAGGGGGCCAAGGAAGTCTTGGTCTCTGCAGCACTTGGGAAGGGAGACTCAGAGTTTCCTTTCACAGCTCCACCCTCTGTTCGGAAGTGAAAACTGCAATGGGAAGAGACAACCGTTTACATTAGAGAGAGCAAGTGCACGCTGCTAAGTCCTTGACTAAAAAAGAGCAGATTATGGAGAGACTGGGTAAGTGATGATCAAGAGTCAGGGGAATATGACAACAAGCTCGGAGTACATGACAGGTGTAAAACCATGACCCAAATTTTGAGACGTGCAGGACAGCTGTTGAGCACCCCCAGTCTCCCACAGACTTTAGGTCCCCCCCAGGATCTGCTCACAAACAGGGAAAGGAATTATTTAAGGAGGCACATGAGGGTGTAGCTAGGAGCAATGGGCTAAGATTGAGGTGAGCCATGTAGGTCTAAAATCTTCCTGCCAGTGAGAGCCACGAGTCTGTGAAGGCATGGAAACCCCACTGGTTGGGACATTGGTATACAGGCTGAAGAAAGCAGTGGAAATGCAACAGGAAACAATCCTGCCCTGGACAGAGGAGTCGATGGCCTAGCAGGTCTTTCCAGCTCTGTTTGCGCTGAGTTTCCTTCCATTTAAAACTATCCAGACTTCCACAGTCATATGGCCACACCCTGAAGTCCTGGCCCAGTCCTTACTTGGCCAAATCTCCCATTGACTTCAATAAGAACTGTGCTTGAATAGGGACTGCTGGAAGTGGCCCTTGGAAGTTGGGGTAGAAAATATCTATTAGACTTTCTAATCTCTCTGCCTCCAGATAGTGCAGACGGAACTTGGGGCCAATCCTTCCTTCACTTCCTTCCTTGTAGCAACAATGGGGCCAAATCTCTTCTTTATGCAAGACTCACGCTGGAGTCAGCTGGAGTTCTGGGTGTGGTATAGACTTCAGGATCTGGCCCATATGTGAGTACTTTTTGGCTGCCTCAGTCTTGCCCATCCACTGCTCTCCAAAGTACTTTGTGGGTGACAAGAAGGGCCATAGGCTATATTGCCCATGTTGAGCGGGATGTTAGGGCTGGGCTGGCTGAATCCTCAACTCCAAGCCCCCTGCCTACATGGAGCGAAGGTCTTTAAAGCAAACAGAGCAATGGAAATAGGGACCTAGAAAGCAGCTTCTCTCCTGTGTTGGGTAATCAGGGAAGGTGCTTGTTAAACGGGATTTGCAGAGACAAGGGCGAGACAAATACAGTGGGCACCATTAAAAATGCAACGTTTGCTACTCTGCAGTGACTGCAGCGCTGCCAACACCACTCCAAGAAAGGTGCCAGGGCAGTGAATGGCGAGTTTTTAACGGTGCTCCCATCTGTCTTTCCTATGTGGGTATTCTTATTGCACAATTCTACAATGCTGGGAAGCTGCGTTCTTGGTGCACAGTCTCCTGGGCAGCTTAGGGGAAAACCGGACTGGCCACTTCTCAGCCCTGCTGACACTGCAGACCAGATGAGAGACACATTTGCCAAAGGCTGAACACAACACCGGTGCACACTTATTGTGAGTCACTGAAAATTAAAGAGCACGCCCAGCTATTCTGCAGGCAATTCAGCCGGATATGTTTAAAACAGGCCTGTGGATGCTCCAACTGCTGCCCTCTCAGCCAACCTGCAAACCCACAGCCCCACTCATAAAGGCAGTTACAGAATGAACCCCCCAGCCCCGCCCCAGGCTGCCTATACTGTGTGACCTTTGGGTTTCCCTGGAGCGTGTCTCTGGATTCTTGAACCTCCACTTACTTGGCATGTTTGATGGCCCCATCCAAGGTGCTGAAGAGGGCACCACATTCCTCCACCACGCAGTGGAAATGCACTTTATGGAGGAAGTCGCAGTGGGCGTCACAGAAATCCTTGGTACCAAACCTGGCCAAAGGAGACAAGCACATGGCTTACAAAGAGCCCTTTGGTGGCAGCATCATTTGAAGGGAATTGTGGGGAAACAAACTGGCACATTAGTGCTATTTATTATTTATATTATCATAGCATCTAAACTTTTCTTTTTAACTTCCTAGATCCGAGGAGCTGGACAGGCCACAGCTCTGATGTCACTGTGTGTGTGTGTGCGCGCGCGCGAAGGATATCTCTGGCACTATTGCTCAATTACAAGAACCTGGCATGTACCTCAACATACAAATTGGGAGCCTTAACTCTCTCCTGTTGAAGTCTATGGCAAAACTAGCATTCACTTCAATAGGAGCAGGCTGTGGAGTTTTCTTGAAACAAACGATGACGAGTAGTAACGTTCTAAAGCATCTGTGCACAAAAGCAGTGGGCCTGGGGAGCAAGAAAGAAGATGAAACTGGAAGGGGATTCTGACCTAGGGAGCACCACTCAAACCGAATGGGATGATTCTCACAGCTAGAATGGCAATGGGAGTGCCAAAAAAGGAAGAAATGTGGGGGTGGAGCCAGAGGTCAGGGTTTGAGAAGTACAAACCAAAGACTAACAAGACAGGAGGACAGAGAGAATGAGTAACTCTTGGCCAACTCCAATGGGACTTGAAATTTGAAGTGGGTCCAAAGCCACACCCTCTAACTAAGAAGGCATTGAAGGGCATGGGAAGGGGTTGAATCTAGAGCCAAATGTCCTGGCTTTTCTACATCTCTACTTGAAACCGCAGTGTAGCACCTTCGAGGGGGATTGTAACTTCTCAGATGTCTACTGTGTAACAAATACAGACCAACAGGCATCATCAGAAAGTCCCAACATTACACAGAAAAGACAGTTACCTTTTATGGAAACTGGTGCTCTTTGAGATGTGTTGCTCATGTCCATTTATGGTAACTGGTGCTCTTTGAGATGTGTTGCTCATGTCCATTCAACTTAGGTGTGTGTGCTCACCACATGCACTGGAAGTTTTTCCCTCAGCAGTGTCCGTATGTGGCATATGGACATATGGAGTGGCCCCCTCCACCCTCAGTTCCTTCTTGCCAGAAACTCCAACAGTGGGGAAGGAGGGCGGGTCGTTGAATGAGCAACACATCTTGAAGAACACCAGTTACAGAAAAGGTAACTGTCTTTTCTTCTTCGAGTGATTGCTCATGTCTGTTCAACTTAGGTGACTCCCAGCACTACCCTTGGAGGCAGGTAAGGAGTTCATGGACATGTAGATTGCAACACAGCTCTGCCGAACCCAGCATCGTCCTTTGCCTGCTACGTGATGGCATACTGGGCCGTGAACGTGTGCACCAAGGACAGATGTCCTGGATTGGAACATGTGCCAGGAAGGCCACCGAGGATGCCTGCGTTCTAGTCGAGTGGGCTCTGACGATCAGTGACGGAGGGACTCCCGCTAACTCGTCGCAGGTCCTAATGCAAGAGGTGATCCGGTTAGAAATCCTTTGCATGGACACTGGGAGGCCCTTCATCCTATCAGCAGAGACAAAAAGCTGAGTCGATTTACGGAAGGGTTTTGTCCCATCTAGGTAGAAAGCCAGAGCCCTTCTTATGTCCATAATGTGAAGGTGCCTCTCTTCACTGGTCTCACGGAGCTTAGGGCAGAAGATCAGAAGAAAGATGTCCTGGCTCATGTGGAAAGTGGACACCACCTTGGGAAGGATGGCCGGGTGGGGCCGGAGCTGGACCTTATCCTTATAGAACACTGTGTACGGTGGTTCTGAGGTCAGGGCTTGCAGCTCGGAGACTCGCCTTGCCGACATCACAGTCATGAGGAAACTACCTTCCATGATAGGTGAGAGGGAACATGAGGCCAAAGGTGCAAACGGCAGACCCATGAGCCTGGACAGAACCAAGCTGAAATCCCACTGAGGAGCTGGGGACTGGACTTGAGGGAAGAGCCTCTCGAGGCCTCTAAGGAACTTGACCGTCATGTCATGGGAGAACACAGCCTGCCCCTGGATTGGCGGATGAAAGGTTGACTTGGCCGCCAGGTGTACCCGAATAGAGGAGTACTCCAGGCCCTGGTTTCTTAAATGAAGCAGGTAGTCCAAGATGGACTGCACCGAAGAATGCCCCAAATGTCCACTTTGCCAGGTAGGTCTGCCTAGTTGAGGGCTTTCTACTCTCAAGGAGGACCTTCTGGACCCCGTCCAAACAGGCCCGTTCATCCGGGTTCACGCAACATCCACGCCGTGAGGTGAAGGAACGCCAGGTTGGGGTGCAAGAGTCAGCCATGATCCTGTGACAGCGGGTCCAGTCGGTTCGGCAGGGGCTAGGGAGGGATCGCTGACAAGCTTGATAGCGTCCCGACCCAGTGCTGGCGAGGCCACGCCAGGCTGATCATGATAACCTGTGCCTTGTCCCTCTTGATTTTTCGCTAGGACCTCGCTGATGAGCGGAATCGGAGGGAATGAGTACATCAGGCTTCCTGCCCATGGCAGGAGGAAGGTGTCGGAGAGGGAGCCCTTGCCCAGACCCCATCTGGAGCAAAACCTGTGGCACCTTCTGTTCTGCCTGGTGGAGAACAAATCCACTTGGGGAGTTCCCCACCTCTGGAAGATCATGCCGGCTACCTCTGGGTGAAGCACCTACTCATGGTGAGAGGAGAAGTCCTTGCTTAGGTGATCTGCCAGCGTGTTCCTGGCACCGAGAAGGTGACACATTTCTAGATGAATTCCGTGGTCGATGCAGAAGTCCCAGAGATGGAGTGCCTCTTGGCAAAGGGCCAAGGATCATGCTCCGCGTTGCCTGTTGATGTAGACCATCATGGCTGTGTTGTCTGTGAGGACTCGGCCCACTCTGCCCGACAGGTGAGGTAAGACCACCATGCATGCTCTGCGCACCCCCCTGAGCTCTTTGACATTTATGTGTAGTGTCGACTCCTCTGGGGGCCACATACCTTGGGTTTGGAGGATGCTGAATTGTGCCCCCCAGCCGAGGTCCAAAGTGTCCAAAACCAACTCGACTGAGTAAGGAGTGCTGACAAAGGAAATTCCTTCCAGGACTTTCCCGGGGTTGGTCCACCATTGCAGCGAGGTAAGTACCATCGTGGGGATGGCGATGACCTTCTCCAGGTGGTCCCTGGATGAGTCTGAGGCCATGGGCCCAGCTGTGGTGCCACCGATGTAGTCTGCATTGTAGGTACCGGAGCCTGTCCCGCCGCTAGGGAATCTTGCTCCTAACCTGAGGTAAAGCCCGAGCAGTCGCTACCCTGTGACCAAGACGGGGCTGATTGGTACCGATTGCCCCTCCAGGAGTTGAATCTGGATGACCTCGACGAGCGTCTGGATCGGGGCCTCGGCGACCAGTGGCGGTCAGCGGATCCGCAACGGCCCCAGGCTGGCAATCTACGCCTCAAGCTTAATGAGTGGCACTGGGATCGGGAGTGGGAACTAGAGCGGGCTTGGCGTCATGAAGATGTAGCCACACAGTGATGCTGCCCTGTGAGATTGGCGACGGTCTAGAGAATGGTACCGTTGATCCCTCAACCTGTCCCTGGAGCGGTACTGGTGCTGCTGAGATTCCAGGCGCCAGCTCCAAAACTCCTGCTGGGGGGTGTGTGGCTCCAGAGGTCTGCACCCGGTCACCAGCGAGCCCTGCCTTGAGCCTCTCTGTCCTTGTCCTAGGTCCGGAGACCAGATGGGGCTATGAAGCTTCTGCCTATCATGGTCAGAAGCGTGTCAGCTGCAAGAGGGCGACAGTTGGCAGGGAGTGCTGCCGGAAAGGTGGAGAGTGTGGTGGTCCCAATGCGGGTTTACCCCAGCTGGGAACCCGCAGGGTCCAGAGTGGGTGGCACCGGGAGGGACATCATGTCTTGCTTCGCTTGGAGGGCCTCCGGTGTGGATGGCACCCACAGCTGATGAGGACCTCCGCTGCTATCTGGGGTAGCTGGTGGGGAGTGGGCTGAGCTACACCGCTCGACCTGAGCTGGGGCCCGGGATCCTGAAGGGGGTGAGGAGGTGCCCGAGACAGGGCCTTGGGCCACCTCACACTTGTCCTTTCCCTTGCGGGAAGCTGGAGACCTTCCTCGCCCCTTCTTCCTGGGCTTCTTGGCTGGAGCCATGGAAGGGGACCAGTGCCGGTTCGTAGACAGTACCAGCAGGGTGCTGCGCACCAAGGTCATGGTGCTCAGTGCCAGATCGGAGCGCTGCTCCGGCATCGGGGTAAGGGCAGACTCCATCAGGAGCGCCTTCAACCGAATGTCACAATCCTTCTTTGTCCTGGGCTTGAAGGACCTGCAGATTTTGCACATGTCAAGAATGTGACTTTCACCCAAGCACCGTAAACAACTGTGGCTCACTAATAGGCATGGGCCTTTTACAGCGATCACAGGCTTTAAAGCCTGGGGACTGGGGCATGCCCCATCCCGAGGCGAAGTCCCTTTAGGGACCTACTAAGTCTCTAACTTAACACATAGCTTGAAGTAAACTAGAGGGAAACTATATACAGTAATATTTGCTAGGCAAATGAGTTCAAACGAATGAAAAGCAACAGCTCTAGCTGAAGCAGCACCAGTCCCATGCACCGTCACTGGCAGCAAGAAGGAACTGAGGATTGAAGGGGCCGGTGGTGCCCCATATGCCGCGGCATATGCATGCCACTCCAGGGGGCGCCAGAGCCAGTCCCCTACGGATACTGCTGAGGGAAAAACTTCGGCACTGGTGCATGTGGCGAGGACACACACTTAAGTTGAATGGACACGAGCAATCACTCGAAGAAGAAACAACTTTCTGGTGCAGAAAGTGGGAGGCTCCAACCAGAAGAGAAGCCTTGCAGGAGCTGCCTCTTGCCACCAGGGTGGAACTAATCAAGAAGGCAAGAATAATAGGGAAGCCCAGTACCAGTGACTATGAGCTGCTTCGATTCACCATAGTGAGGAATAGCAGCATAAGGGTATGAGATTTCAAGAAAGCAAATTCCCAAATTCCAGAGACTTAAAAAACCTAGTGAGTAAGGTGCAATAGCAGGAAGTATTTAAACCTCCCTGGGTGTGGAAGGACTGGGGAATCTTCATAATTAAGGTGTGACAGACTACAGTTCCTCTGAAGATCAGAAAAGCAAAAACAAGCAGCAGCCTGTGTGGTCCCAGGTGGGACCTTAAATATCTGAGGTTAACAGAAACAAAAGAAAGCTTGTACCGGGAAAGGAAAATGGCAGGGAATCCAGAATACATGGGGTCAGTTAAAGCTTGTAGGGAGAAGATAAGAGCGAGTGAGGCCCTGATAAGAGGAGCAATAACAGCACAAGTTAATGTAAACTAAAGGGGTTATTTTATCAGGGAGAAGAGGTACCATACTTAGGGAGAAAATAGGGCCATTAAAAAATGATGTTGGCGGGTTATGTCTCAAAAATGGATGAGCTACTCCACTGCCTTTTAAAATCTTCCTCTAACATGAAAAATAAAGACAAAGCAGATAGTTAGGATGAAATGAAGATCTTACAGAAAAGCAGATAAGGGAATGCTTAGAAAATGTAACTATGCACAAATCAGCCAGTCTGGATGATTGTCATCTGAGAGCATGCTTGAATTAACTCAGAAACTTACTGGACTACTGAGATTGAAGTCATAGAGAACTGGGGAGGTGCCAGAAGACTAGAAAAAACAAATATGGTACGTATTCTTTAAGGAAAAAACAAGAATGATCCTGGCAATTATCGTACCTCTGGTCTCAGTGTCTCTTTCCAGTAAAGTCATGGAACAAATATTAAGAGAGGGGAGAAAATCATTAAACATCTAGAGGATAAAGGAACCATGAGCAATAAACAGCATGGGGATTATAAAGAATAAATCTTGCCAAACAAATTTAATTGCTTTTTTTGATAGAATTATACAATTAGTGGATGAAGGGCTGCAATATATTTGGACTTTAGTAAAGCATTTTGATACAGAGTCTCACATATGCTTAAAATTAATTCAAATTGGCTTGGATGTGAACACTGCCACACGGACTGAAAACTGGCTGAAGGACCATGAACAAAGGGTAATGACAAACTGCAATGTACGGAGCTGGAAGGAGGTAGCTCATGAGTGCTGCAAGAATCAGTTGAGTTAGGTCTGATTTTATTTAACATCTTCATTAGTAATCTAAGAGAAGGAGTAAACAGCACATTCACAAATTCACAGATGATCCTAAACAGAGGAGCTGGAAGTACCAGTGCAAAGGAAGAGAAATAATGCAATAATGCCTAGAGAGACGGGGGGGGGGGAGGGGAGATCACAAATTGAGATTCGTATTTGGAAAAATGCAACAAATACATCTGGGGGGGATATTCACTAGGAGAGGAACCTAGAAGGCAGTGTTGCAATGAGAGACCCAGAGACACAGTGCACAACAAACGTGATACAAGTGTGCAATGTGAGATGGATACAAAAAAGGCAGTGCAGTTTTGGGCTGCATACACAAAGCAGGGACCTTACAGTCCCTATGGTGTGGTGGCACTGGAGTAGGGGATCCATTTCTGGACACCTGAGAGTTCAGAGAGAAGCAACAAACCCCACATCAAACTGAACCAAACCAAAGAAATGAGTAGGGGCCCGGAGGGACTGATTTACAAAGTGAGATTCAAATAACTAAATCACTATAACTTGGATAAATGATGATATGCTACTAGTCTGTGAATATTTGAAGGGGGTAAATTCCAGGCAAGAAGAGGAATTAACTATTGTGGTTTACGGGGTATAATTAGGAGAATTGCAACAAAATAAAGAAAGGGAAAATTCAGGCAGCATATCAAGAAAAAAAAGTATCCTGACAATGAAATGTTTTAGGTAGTAAAATAATCCTCTAAGAGGCGCGGAGAGAACTACATTGCTTGGCATAGACTGGATAAAACACTAGCAAACAGACTGCAGGGATTGATCTTGCATTGGCACAGGCAGTTGGACTTCAGAGATCGTTCCCATCTTCAATGTTTACAATCCTATAATATGTTCACAGGCACTTGTAGTCAAGTGTGTTTTTGTCAGAGCACAAACCAATTCATGTCTGTTTGGGCGTATCCATGTGTACTCAAATCATGTGTCAGTCTGGGCACATATGTGCATGTGTCTCTGTGTGGGTGAGTTCTATGCCTGTTCCATTTTCCCTGCAAGCCTCCTTGTCGACAAGAAAAACAGTCCCTCAGAGCAAGAACCAATTGTCTGCACAGTGCCCCCTGGGCTCCCTGCTTTGTATCACTAGTCCACTCACAGAATCAGACAAGAGGCGCTAATTCCACAGCAAGTACTCTCAAGGCTACTGTGATCTTCATGTATTAACTGTGCATGGTCAAACACTGGTTCACTGCTGAAGCGCACAGCTACAGGATATCCTTAGGATTCACTGCCTGGTATACGGGGGAGGGTTTCAGAATGAATGTGCATGCCATAGCATTCAAACCACATGACAGTCTGTGCTGTTAGATACCACCCAAGGGACACGTGTGGCCCAATCCTGCAAGGTGCTGAGCACCTCCTGCAAGATATTAAGTACCTAATTCTCCGCCCTGCAGTCAAAGCGAATTGAGAGGACAGTGCACTGCAGGGGATACTCAGCATCTCATTGGATCAGGACCTCAAATTCAAATATCATTGACTGCATTAAATCCAGGTGGGACTGTAAGCGGTCTTAAAACTTGCTACAGGAGGAGTTGACCCCTTTGTGCAGGAAATAATTTCCCGCTTCCCTTACCTGCGCAAGTACATCTTCCAGGGCTCAGAGAGTTTCTCCTGAACAAGCGCCTTCACTGCTTTGCCCAGGTATTGTGTTGGCTCACCAGCCCCTGCCTGGTTGCCATCTCCTTCTGTCTTCAAGCTTGGCAGGCTGCCAAGGCTGGCATTGGCCTGGTTCATCTGTGGCAAGAACATCGACACAGCATCAGACACGAGTCACTGGCCAATCTGGCTCCACTCAAAAGCACACCATGAAAAGTCATGTTTTCAGGATTGGAAGGAAAGATCAGGCAAGAGGTTTGCACAGGCTGTACATTACTCCAGAATAAATCAATAACTCATCAGCACCCTCTATTTGAGGATCTCAAAGCACTTGGCACTCATCAAATCCTCTCAGCCCCTACATCAGGTGTGGAAGCGTTATCCCCATTTTACAGATGGGGAAATTGAGGAAGAAATGGGCCCTGCACTGAGAACCAGGTAGATGGACCCCTGTGCCTAAAGGAAAACTCTTGACTCCATGTTTCCAGTACAGGATTGGAGCCTCAGTGACTTGAGCCCCATAGTGGCAGAGTCAGTAAAGGAAACACAAATTCTGGTTCCTAACCATCCTGCTCTAACCACAGGACGGCACTCTGTCTTATAAAATGATTGTAAGATATATTTATTTAAAGGATATATAAAATCCCAGTTCCATTTAAGTCTAGGGGAAAACTCCTAATGACCTCAGTGGAGTCATGATTTCAGCCTCTGTGTTTTATGTACAGACAGGGATATGTGAGTGTGTACGTGTATTGAGAGAGAGCGACTCTCACTGATTCCAGTACATGGTGGGATTAGGCATAGATTGTACCAAAAAAAGACATATAAGCTGAAAAACTGAAATTACTTAATAATGCTTAGCCAGCAAACTTTATCTCCTAATAATATATAATATAATACCACAATTCAATCCTGCTCACCTACTCACATGAATAGCTCCAGTAAAGTCAGTGGAACTCCAGGCACAAATAAAGTGCAATATCAGGCCCAAGCTTTGCATTTAGAAATCACCCCCCATCTGCAGATCTCAAAACCCTTTATAAACATTAATTAACTAAACCTGACAGCCACTCTGAATAAACTGCATAACAACTGCCGTACATTACGGGACCCCTGGCTATTCTGAAGCTCTGTAAACACCGCCAGAAGGTGAAGCTACTGCTGCTACAAAATATCTCTTAACTGGAGACTGCAGCTCTCACCCTATGTCTACTCTGCTGCTGAGAGTGAGCCTCCCAACCTAGGTAGACAGACTTGCCCGAGTGTGGATGTTGCAGCTTTGGCAGCGGCTCAGGATTTCAAGTCGCAACTGGATCTGAGCCCAGGTGGCCAGCCTGAATCTGGACTGGAGCCACAACGGCCACACTGCTATTTTTAGCGCACTTGCTCAAGCTCCACTAGCATGAGTCTCGCTCCCAGTTGCAGTGTAGACATATCCTTAGAGGCTGAGAGTCGGAAATTCAGTTTGTCTTATTTCTTTGGACCCTTTGGAGCTCTCAGTTCAATTTCCTGGAAGGGCATTTTTAAAAGAGAAATTCACACAAAGAAAGGAAGGATTCCTCAATAAGGAGAGAGACATAGAGCAGACAAAGGGGGGAGAGAGAGACCCACACAGTCCTGTAACCCTTACTCTTGTGAATAGTCCCACTGAAGTCAATGGATCAGATTCTCCTTTGCCTTGCACTTTATGACACCATTTAACCCTGTGCATATATTAAATGATACTGATCTGATTCACTCGTGTTTTACGCCCATGCTGCACTTATTTTGCACAGTATCAGAGGGGTAGCCGTGTTAGTCTGAATCTGTAAAAAGCAACAGAGGGTCCTGTGGCACCTTTGAGACTAACAGAAGTACAGGGAGCATAAGCTTTCATGGGTAAGAACCTCACTTCTTCAGATGCTGAGGTTCTTACCCACGAAAGCTTATGCTCCCTGTACTTCTGTTAGTCTCAAAGGTGCCACAGGACCCTCTGTTGCTTATTTTGCACAGGAGTAAGATGCCTGATTTGGGAAAGCATGTAAGCAAGTGCTTAACTTTAAACATGTGCTTAAATCCATCGACTTCCACGGGACTTAAAGTTAA
Source organism: Malaclemys terrapin pileata (assembly GCF_027887155.1). Taxonomy (NCBI): domain Eukaryota; kingdom Metazoa; phylum Chordata; order Testudines; family Emydidae; genus Malaclemys; species Malaclemys terrapin. The sequence goes on along the minus strand of NC_071523.1, from coordinate 11,896,834 downwards.
GCTTTCCTCAGCTGGGGCCTTAAGGATGACTCAAGATGCCAGGCAATGGAGATTCTGACCTAGTGGGACTATTCTCAGAAGTAAGAACTGCAGAGCCAGGACCACAGACTATGGGGAGGAAGGTATAAAGAGAGAGAGAGAGAGAGTGCATGTGTGTAACTATGTGATAAAGAAACCACTGAAAACCAAATGGAGGAAAAAGCAGAATGGAGGAGAAAAGTAACATACAGTGAAAACGAAAAAATGGAGAGTAAAAGGCTGATGGAAGAAAAGAGGGAGGAGGAGGGAGAGCACTAGACAAAGTCACTTTGCCCTTTCTTGAGGGTTATATAGCCTTGCTCGATATAATGCCCAGAGCCAAGGGGATGGCAGTAGTTATGCCTCTAAAGCCTATCACATAGTAGGATATTAAAGGGTGGCTCAGAGGCTGCCCTGATCGCTAATGCAGTTGTATACAGTAGCAAAATTAATCTCGCTATAGTAAAATTTATCATGTGGAAGGGAAAAATATATTTGAGATGATGTATAATTTAAGGAAGAAAGAAAAAGAAACCGTGCATTATTTAAAGTAAATATTCCAGAGTGCGGTAGAACAGGCTCAGTTGGACACCATTACTCATGCCAGAAAGGCGGAAATTGATGATTTTTGCTCAAAACTTGTAATTTCGTCTTTTTCTTCTGCTCTCTTTTACAAAAACAAACTCGCCCGCCACGAAACAAATGTTTTACAGTAAATAAATAAAATAGATAACTGTAAAGTGTGAGAGAGAGAGAAGTCGCCAGGTTCTGGAAATCAAATTTTTAAAAAATTCTTTCGAGCCCTCCTCTGTCTAGAAGGGATTAAAAAAAAAAAAGGTGTCAGGGGCTGCGATATATTTCTTCAGCCAGTTCATTAAATTAATTCGTAAGCAGGGGCTCTGAAATTATACCCGATGACAAATGGTCTCAAAATTTAAATGGTACAAACTCATCTTATTAGAGGCAAAACATTAAAAAACAAACGCATCTCCCCCCCCTTGCCATCGCGGCTTTAATTTCTCTTGGTGGGGGGAATGAAAGGCGTTTGATGGATGGCTCTTACCTTATTCATAAGCGAGGATAAAAGAGATGAATTTGCTGAGACTGTGTGGCCATTTGATTCATTACTGGAACACACAAACCAATAGGGTTTAGTTAAGACGTGCACAGGGACCGTGAGCACTGAGATTAATTCTTCTCCCTTCAAATTGTGTCCTCTCCCCCCCTCCTCCCCTACTTCCCACCTGCTGCATCTGGAGGAAGAGATGATGCCCATTCTCCCTCGGGCAGGTCAAGTTCTATGTGGCAGCTAGAATGCAGGAGAAGAGGGTCTCAAGCTTCCAGAGCTAAGATGGATCTCTTTGCCATTCAGTATTCCAGTTCACACCTCAAGTGTCCAGCCCAGCTCCCTCCTCATCACCTGATACCTAGCTCATTTCTCACTCACTCTGCTTTACTCTTTGTCCTGCCCCAGGCCAGGCAAGACTGTTAAAAAACACATGCCACAGAACACTCAGGGCTCCCATAACAAAACCACAGGGTGACAGTTGTGCATTGAGAAAGGCCCTCTATAGCAGATGAAGAGGCATTGCAAAAAAAAGTCTAGGATACTAGAGTGCAATGTCTGAGACACACACACACAAGGGCAATCCAGGTATTTTTGAAGCATTAGCAGGACCTTGCTGATTACAACAACTGGGACAAAGTCTTTTGCTCAGGCCTGGTTGAACCTTAGGCTAGGTCTACACTACCCGCCTGAATCAGCGGGTAGAAATCAACCTCTCAGGGATCGATTTATCACGTCCCGTCGGGACGCGACAGTCGATCCCCGAATCGACGCTCTTACTTCACCAGCGGAGGTGGGAGTAAGCGCCGTCGACGGGAAGCCGCAGAGGTCAATTTTGCCGCCGTCCCTACAGCGGGGTAAGTCGGCTGTGATACGTCAAATTCAGCTACGCTATTCGCGTAGCTGAAAATTTGCGTATCTTAAATCGACTCCCCCCTGTAGTGAAGACCTGCCCTCAGTATGGAGAGGAAACGACAGGTGTTGCAGGCTGCCCTGGTTCAGCCAGTCCCCCAAAGGCCATTCATTCCACAATGCAGTCCTTCTTGGAAAATGACCCAAAAGCTCTTGCTCTCAGGCACTGTTGGATAGGTGCTTCATGATTCCCAGAATACACCAACATGGCTATCAAAAACTGCAGGGCTGTAAGGATGTGTTAAACATCTGCAAGGATGAGCGAGACAAGCAGCTGTTTCATGCAGCTGATGTTTCTCCAACAGTTTCCTTGCTTCAGCCGTGATCCAATGCCCACTGAAGTCAATGGAAATACTCTCATGGGTGTCAGCTGGCCTTGGATCAGGTCCTTAATGGAGACACATCATTAGTCTTCAATCAAATATATGGTGTTGACGGTGGTTGCAAAAACACTATGCTGGGGGAAGAAGGTTGGCCAGAGGCCTGTTGGTGTTCTAACTTAAGGGAGGATGTGTTCCAAGTTACAGGGGCTCTCAATCCATAAACAGGGCCCAGTGAAGTCAATGGGAGTTTATGAGCGCAAAGAATGCCATCGAGGACAGGCACCTTATAATGCCCTGGGAAGTTGAAGGAGCCGTCCAGGGCACACTAAAGCGCTTCACTTTGCAATTTACAGATTTTTCTGACTCAGCACAAGTTAGCAGCCACAGGTAAAACAAGTTAGATCAAACCGTTCTCCCTTGTGTTACTGGATGTGAGAATAGCCTTTGAGAGCCTCAGTGGATGGAGCCAAGTATCCCAGCCTCTCCTTCTCACCCATGATCTTTCACGCTCAGGTCCAGGCTGTGCTCCTGCAAGGAAACCTGGGTCGCCGGGGATGAGGATACCACACTCTCCACGGGCTCCTGCTTCATTTGAACTGGATTGAACCGGCCGGGAGTCATCAGTTGCCCGTTCCCTGTAGGAGACAGAGACCAAAGAGAATCATGAAAAATACACAAATTAGTGTCAGAAAGAGGCGATGGAGGCAAATAAATGAATTAAACCACCACCACCAAATAATGGGAGAGAAGAAAAAAAAACAAGTGGGGGGAAGGGAAGCACCCGGGTTGCTGGTCAGCGTTTATCGCTGGACTGACTTGATGGGTTCTGACGTCCACTCCAGCATGGAAATTCTTCAAGTGATAATTATTGCAAAATTATGTCAAAGTTGTCCAGGCTACGGGCCCTTTAAAGGAGAAGAGCGGAAGGAGCGTGGGGGAGACCTGATTCTCTGCACAAACTGTCATAACTAATTTGCGGGGCTGCCTCTTAAGCGTTTATTAAAGACTCTGTTAATGCTGAGGCAATGTGGCAGCTTTCGACTGCTAGTCAAGCCCCCTTTCCATTCCCCAATCTCGCCGTTGCCTTAGCGACCGCTCCGGCCCTCCACTGAGCATGCCCAGAAGGAACATCTGCTGTGTCAGGTCTATTGAAGCTGACAGCCAATCAGATTGGTTCAAACTGCGTGACCTCTCTCCCATCAAGTTGTCCCAACGAGAGGGGGAAATATATATATTTTTTAAATGAGAAAAATGTGAAATATATAATTTTTAAATTAAGGGAATGAAAAAAAAGGAGGATGGAAAAAAGAAAAAATGGTGGGAAAGAAGAAAGTAAGAAAAACTGAAGTAGAAAAAAGAAGAGGAGGATAAAGAAAGGGGGGAAAAAGTTGCTGACAGGAACATGTCCGCTGAGCTTTTTTCCCGCAATCCCCAAGTGACTAAAATATTAATTTACCCTCAGGCACTACCGCTGACGGTGAGCTGTTTCACAGACAGCAAGTGGCATTTTATTAAAAAATAAAAGAAATAGTTCCCTCGATGACCTTTCTGTGTTTTAGGAAAGAATTATTTTAATAAGAAGGGGAAAAATATTTCAAAGTTTCCCCCCCTTTTGACCAGATCACGTCACTCTCATCTCTTCTTCATTAAGCGAGGACTCTTGTTTGAGAAGGGGGGAGGAGGCAGAGGTGACACACCCAGACCCAACCAGCTTGCCTCAGGCACCAGACAATGGAAAGGTTTTCAATGCCCTCAGGGGAAAGAGGAATTGTGGGAGCAGAGTCTGAGGTCGCTGGGGCCTGCAGGCCAGCTCCTGCTCTTGGTCACATCAGTGTAAATCCAAAGGCACTTGATTGTTTTCAGTTGGGTTACTCTGGATTTACAGTGGTGTCATCAAGAGCAGTCTGGCCCTGTTCGTCGGAAGGGGCCTGAGATATTCTGGCTGAAAGGGATGGCTACAGATGAACTGTCTACTTAGGTTCTAGAGGGCAGCAAAGAACGGTTTCATTAGTCCCAGTGGGGGGATCCACTCTGCCATGGATTCAGGCTGCTCCTTGCAGACTGTTAAGGGACTATGTGTGAGTAGGATGGGAGGGAAGGAAAGCAACCTGCCTGTCAGACCCAGGAAGGTAAAATGTCCCATCTGAGAACCAACACAGTGGTTCCTAAGAGGATCAACCAGATGCTTCAATGGGAGAAGCTCATCCCCTCCCCCAAGCCAAGGAGAGAAAAAGAAAACGGGAGATGAAGGAGTTAGAACGAGCCACAGTGAGACTAGAGCGCTGGGTGGGCTGGACGGCTCACAGGAGCACACATCCTGGCACAGATCCAGAGCTATCACTGTTGTTTGTCCTGTAATTACCACAGTAGAGGTGCAAGGTGAGGGGGAGAGAGTCATTCAGTGCAGCTCAGCTCTCACGTTCTCACGCTTGCCTGAAAAGCTGCTAGATACAGAACCCTCTGACTCCATTTCCCCTCTGCCTTTCACTGGCTTCACAGTCCTTTTCCCCTTTCCAGGCCAGCCCGGCCTTCCCTGGAGTGCAGCCTTCTTTCTTATGCAGAACAACCCAGTCACAGCCCCCTTGATGCTTAATGGATCATCTCCAGCAGGGGTAGTCAATAGCCAGATCACGGGTCAAATCCAGACCTCCAGGCACTTTTGAACAGACCCCGAAATCTTTTTATTTACTTATTATCATTGTTATTTTTTATTATTGTCTCTGGAGTCTGGACCTTGACTGTACCTTTACCAAGAAATCTGGACTTTGCCAAACAATAACTGACTACCCCTGCTACAACAACAGACCAAGCAACGAAAGGTCCTTACTGCTGTCCTTTTCCCCAGGCCAGGTCCAGTTTCTCTCCTAATACTCCTCATCCCTGCCCTGTTTTCCTGAGGAGCAGAAGTTCAACCTCACCAGATGCTCCTGGTGAACTGAAAAAGATTCTGATCAGGGGTGCATGTCGGCAAGGTCTCCGGAGGCATGGCTGGTGCTCGAGACACCAATCAAATGGCAGAGACAGGGCTCAGTGTTCACCCACCTCAGATGTCCAGCACAAGCAGCTGGGGGCCGGGGGGCAGGGGAAGAGAGGGTGGAGTAAGTCTGAGGGGCAAGAGGGCAATGAGCGGTAGGATCTGCACAGATGAGTCCACCTAATATACATGAAACAGAGGGGGGTAGGGAGGGAGCTCCATGTTGGGCTGTGAGAATCGGCTGGGTCCGACTCACCCTGCTCGCCTGTGGGAAGGAGGGGAAGACAAGGCTGCCGTCAGGACCCAATGCTCGGATCCTCAAGATGGACCATGGGAAGCATGACCCGAGTATGCTCTGTAACCCTGGGACTCCGGTGACTTCTTTATCCATTTCCTTTTTGAATAAAATGCCCCTCGCTTTCCAGCCTACAGTTAGATGGGAAGGGAGGCACCACACAGGCGAACGCTCCTCCTCCAGAGCTAAGAGGAGCCTGGCTCTGTGTGGGCAGCAGCTTCTGCTCTCCTGGCTACGTGAAGACATCCAGGTTCCACAGAAACCCCCCAAGCCAACACTGTGTCTTGGCACCCAATGCTTTAACTGGACATGGCTGAATCGCTTCTCCCAGCAATGCTCTTGTACAACCTCCCTATTGCCAGCGGGTGGCCCATTGAATAGACCCATTCTCTCCAAATCAGATGTCTCCAGCTCTCTCACCTTTTACCCAGCTCCAGTGTGATGGGAGGGCTGGGGGACTCACCTGCTTCAAGCGCCATGGATGGCTTGAGGGCCGCCGCTGCCAGCCTGGCCATCATGGGTGAGATCAATCCTTTGCTGGCGGAGATCCTCTCCATAATGGATGCTGCTGGACCTGGGGAAGAGGTGGCTGTCGGCTCACTGGACCCTGAGACGGCTTGGGAGGGGGAATTGGCAGCAGTAGAGGATGTTGGATTGGTGCTGGAGGAACCAGCAGTCATTAGATTGGCTGAGCTGGCGGGATGTGGCGTGGAGACCCGGCTGGGGATGATGGGGAAGTAGGAGCTGGCCGTTCCGGGAAGTGCTGAGTTGGCGAGTGCCAGGGCCAAAGGTATATTGCTGGGGAGGGCCTGGGAGAGCAGGCCGGAGATCTTGGTGGCCGGTGACATGCTGTTGGTGGGCTTGCAGGCCTGAGAGGAGGCAAGCTCAGCAGCGGAAGAAGGCGCAGCCGGGATGATCAGGGAGACGGAAGACTGCTGACTGGTAGGGGAGGCACTCAGGCTGGAGTTCTTAGAGCTCATGGCGGAGAAGTCAATGAGGTCATCGTTGCTGGACTCCTCCTGCTCGTTATCCTTGGCTCCCAAGAGGGAGGTGGGGAGGCCCAACACCCCCGAGCTGCGGATGTGCCGGCGTTCGTGCTTGCGCTTGTGGGAGGTCATCTGGCTGGTGGAGGTAAAGGTGAAGCCACAGCCTGCCCGAATACAATGGAAGTGGTTGGTGGCCTTGCTATAGACGCAGCCCTCGTACTTGCACTCTTCATACTTGTAGAACTTCTTGAAGCCGTCCTTGGCGTAGGCGTCGTCCTTGATGTGGTAGCTCTTGTGCTTCTCGATGTCGCACTTGTTCTTGAAAGTGAACGTACACCCGGGTCGCCTACAAGGGCACAGAAGAGGGTAGGAGGCTGTATGAGTTGGGAGCACCAAGGGGCTGCCGCATCACTTGCCTCCTCTCTGGGATGAGGTTTGGGATCAGTATAAAGTACTGACCCCTGGTAGCAAGAGGCCTCTTGGCCCCTCTTAGAGTTGGCTTAGGATGCGCCAAGAAGGGTCTTTCCAGCCAAGGGAAGCAAGGATGCGACCAAGTACGAGAGCTGGGATAATGTCCCCACTCTGAAGACTAGCCAACACAATAGAGGCAGGGATCCAGCCCCGCCCACCAGCCATCCCAAACAGAACAAGGCAGACTGAGGGTCATTCCTAGACATAAACATAGGCCCTAGCTGTGCCTTGATTTTCTCCCAAATGATATGGGTGCCCAATGGAGTCATTGGAAGGGAACTCAAGTAACTGAAAGCAGAGTTTGGCCTTAAGCTAGGACAGCTGGATGGCTGGTCTCTCGAGAGAACTCTGAAGTGCAAGTGCCATTAATACTATAACAGTACCCCTCAATGATGACCTTTCAAGCAAAGCTAATGTGGTCTCTTTCCTGAGAAATTTCTATCATAGATTTCCCAATGGGCATACTTGCCTTGATTCATCAGGGAGAGATCAGGGTGTCTCCTACCATGAAAGCTCTCTCCAGATTATACCCACTCTGGAGTTTATGTCCTTTCAGGAAGATGCCTGCGAGGTTCACATCCAGAAAGGCCTTCCTGGTAGGTTGCCCCACTGTGTATAATCCTCAGGTTATGACTTTTCAGAAGGAGGCCAGCAGATGTGCATCAATAACGTAGGATTTTTGCCCTCCCCCATCATCTCACCTGCAGTGGAAGTGAGTGGTTTTCTGCCCATAGAACTGACAGTCCACAGTGCCACAGTCTTCTGTGGCTCGGAACCGCTGGAACCCATCGTTGATCAGCTGCGTGTTCTTCTTGTGGAAGTTTTCGTGGGTCATCACATCAGAGGTGCTGGTATAGACCTTGTTACAGCCCACCTGCCCAGGACCAAGGGAAAGAGACATCAAACCATCCCAGCAGCAGCCTACTGCTTTATTATTAGTACCAGCAGTAATAAACACACAAGCAACACAGAGATATTTTAATTGTATTTGTGCATTTCCCCTCAGTATTGAGTCATCACTTTGGTTGCCAACCTAAGGACTGATGCTGCAAAGAGTCTAAGAAAAGCCTGGGTCTATGGGGATGAAACAATTAGAACAGGAGAAGGAGGCATAGGACTGGGGGAGATGTAGAGAGATGAAGGCTACTGCTCAGGGACAGGGCGGGGAGGGTCCTGTTCCTGAAAAGAGCTGGACAGACTGACAAATACTGTCATGACCCTTTGTCAGCTTGGGAAGATTTGGTGAGACTTAGGGCTTCTACTCCAGCCCTTCACTTACTTGTGGAGCACTGGAGAGACTGGTGGTTACTCATCTATTCATTTTCTCTCTCTGGGAAATGGGGTGGTGGGGAGCAAGCTGGACACAGCTCTAGGGTCTGTTCTACTGTAGCTAGTCACAGACCAGAGTGGAAATCCCAGTCAGCTAGTCACCAGGAACCGATGGCTTTTCCCCATCACGCCCCAACATCGTTTGCTCAATGATTTTAACCTTCTGCAGCGAGTGGGAATGGTGTGATGAGAACGGAATGCTGAAAACCTGCCTGCCCCCGGGCAAAGCGGGCAACTTTGCCATATTGAGTAAAAAACCAGTGGAATCTGAAAACGCCATCACCCCTGCTGAGCTGCTGACAGCGGGTTTTATTTTTTCCCTTTCTTCTTTTGCACAGTGTGTGCCAACGCCTGGACCATCTCAGAAGTGAAGAGAACGAAAACACCACCTCTCGGTTCAGCCCAGGTTGATTCAAACAGGCAATAACAAATACCCGGGGAGGGGTGGGGGGGAAAAAGGATCTCCAGCTATTTCCAATATAAAAGAGCCTCTCTCTCTCCACGCTGACACCTTGAAAAAAAACAGACCCTGTGCAGCATTAAAAAAAAGAATTAAACAAAAACCTCCTTAGGAATAATTTGCAATGCGGCTCTTGGTGTTAAAGCCTAAAAAATGTCAGTTTATATAAACAACTAACTGAATTTTATCCACACCAATTATGGACATAAAGAAAAAAAAAACATGAGGCGGACGGCACAAATCCTGCCATTTAAGCAATATTCATTTTTATTGCAAGTTTATGTTCTGACACCTTTCCTGTAAGACACTGCTTACATGGTCATTGACTTTCTGGAAGGGAGTGGTCACAGGGCTAAATTACCCTTATATAGAGGCCTAGATAGGGGTCTTTATTGAACCTTGGAGTGGCTGCAGACTGAGTAATCTTGATTGCCCTTTAAAAATTAAATAATTCCCATCCTAGTCAACTCAGCAGGAAACTGAGCAAGGAAAATACAGGAGAAATAGCATTAAAATGTCCACAGCAGAGACCCAAATGAAGCCCCAATTTCAGCAAAACACTAAGCACATGCTTAAGTCCAACCCTATTCAGGACAGCACTTAAGTACCTGCCTAACATTAAGCTTGTGCTTAAGTCCCATTGACGTCAAAAGCTGACTTGACTTAAATATGTCCATCCCTATTCAATAAAGCATTTGGGCATGAGTTTAAGACCTTCTGGCTTTACTGGGCCTTAAACACATGCTTAACTGCTTTGCTGAATTGGAGTCTTATGACTGTAGAATAATCCAGGAAGTGGGATTTTAGAGTAATAAAAACTTATGAGGGTGTTTGATTATTTTCTGTGTGCTTAAAAATTCCACTGCACATTGGTGTAGCAATGTTTTAGGTGCTGATTCAGTGTATCCCCATTCCTACCCTGCTTCAGAGCTGATCCCACTCTAAGAGATGGATAAAGTAAACAGGGTTCCAACTGCCTCTGGGCTAGAAAGGGACAAAGCTGAAAGTTCTGTCTATGTGGTAATTCCAATTCCTGTTACACCATTGTCAAAACCATTTGCTCTTGAAATTTAACCACATTCCCAACGTAATGCCCAATATTTCTCAGAACTTCTCCTCTAGCAATGCTGGTGAGGAAGGCAGAGCTGAGGTTTGCTTCAAACTGAGTACCATTAATATTTGATTGTCCTAGCAGCTGGCTACAAAGGAACTAAATCCAGTGCTAAAGGACAGATGTTGTGTAGAGAGAGGCCTTATATCAAGGGAAGCTGTGGCAGGTCAGATGGTCTGTTTGGGCACAGGAAGTGGCACTCTAGAGAGACTTCACCGCTTGTCCCGCTACCAGTCCCACAGAAAGGGATCATCTGTGTGGATAAGTCAAGTACAGAACAGAGGAGAAACCTTAAACCACGCCCTGCCAACCCAAAACCAGAGTGTTGCCCTTCTTACAGATCAGAATCATGCTTGGCAGGAGAAGGTCCATGCAAACTGGATATAGATTCTTCATAGAAGTGATTGAACCAGAAGGGACCAGGAGAGGCTACATTTAAGCTACTTGGAAGTTCTCCCTTAAAACAGTTTGCTGTAGGAGAGGCCCCTAAAAGGCAAGTGTTGGGTTGCCAGAATTTCAGGATCCTTTAGGTTTGCAACAGAAAGGGAATGGGTCAGGTCAACTGGCTCTGGGTTCTTCATTCTCCCTACAGCCCTGTCATCTTTTCCCCAGACATGTTGCTGCCTTCTCCCCAGTCCAGCTGTGTTACCTGCATGCAGTGGTAGTGTGTGCTTTTCCCATTCAGGTGACAGCCATGGTAGTACACGCTGCAGTCATCCAAGGGGCTGAAGCGCATGAAGCCGTGCTGGAGGGAGTTATCACGTTTCTTGTGCATGTTGTAATGCCGAATCACATCCTGTTTACTAGTGAATCTCTGGGGAGACAGAGAGAAAGTGAGACACACACCTGAAAGGGGTGGCTGAGGTGAGTATTCCTGGGTAACTTCCTTTATAAACCCCTTACACTGCAGATTTACAGTTCAGCCATACAATGCATTTGACACCCCATGACGGTCAGGTTAGATTAAAGGAGAAGTCTGTTTTTTGTTAAAGGGACAATATATGCAAACACAAACTGTTTCAGTAACTATAAGCCAGGAGTGAAAGATACAATAGTCCCATGTCCAAGATGTGCTTTCTATAGTCTTGAACATGATTCTTCTGATATGATTTTAGCTGCTGCTCTCTGAAGAGCTGCTACAGCTGGAAAGGAAACCAGTGAACTATACCTGCGGTAAATGAATAATCCCAGTTTTCAAATCACTCGTGCTAGGGGTTTGCAAGACACTGGCTACTAAATCCATGTCAAAAGGAAAAGGGGAAAAGATACTTTGCTCTCCTATAGTGCCTTTTCCATCTAGAGCTCTCCAAGTGTTCTACAAACATTATTGAATTTTAGCCTCACAACCCCCCTGGGACATAGGCAGGTTTTTGTTAAGAAAACCAGCTTTATGGGGAAACTGGAGGCACAGAGAGAAGTGACTTGCCCCTGATCACACAGAAAGTCAGTGGCAGAGCTGAGAATTGACCCTAACTCTCCCTGTTCCATGCCAGAACCACCAGACCATCCCATTCATCCTCTGCCTGCTTGAACTAAGGAACTGGTGCCCCATTATCAGTGCAGACGAAGTGCCTTTAATATGAAGCTTTTCATTTTTATTTCCCACGTACATTGATATTCAACAGTGAAGGTGTGAAAGGAAATCCGATTTTTAAAAAAAATCAATAGCCATTTATTGTTAGAAGTGATTGAGAAACCCTGTATTCTAATATTTAGCAACTTTTCCAGCCTCCCTTTACAAGAGACAAATGATTATTGCTTCCACTCTGTACTCCTATAGTATCAATCCTGATCATTCCATTGGTATTGGCAAGGGGAGATATGGATATGGATTTCAGTAGGAAGCCCGCGGAGGCTAGAGGTACTATTTCCCATGGCGTACGTACAGGATTCCCATTGCCAATCACCGGTTAATTTGTGCCCATTTATTACAGAGCGTTACTTATTATAAACTATATCTCAGCCATAAAATAATTTGCATTTTAAAAAGCAGCCTAAATCCTTATTCCCCTGTGAGACCAGCCAAGCTCCTTTGCAAGCAGCTCCTGGACTCCTTGGGAAATAATTATGAGGCCAATCATAATAATAGGTTTTTCTGTCTTTCCATCCTTTGTGTCCTCCCTGCTCTCTGTGCACAGAGACCTCTGCCGTGATTGAGAGCTCTCCATCTGATCGTCCCTCTCTGGATCACTAGCAACATCCCAAGGAAAAACCCCAGTCTGATCAATTGAAACTAGGGTGACCAGATGTCTCTATTTTATAGGGACAGTCCCAATTTTGGGGTCTTTTTCTTATATAGGCACCGATTACCCCCAACCTCCTGTCCCAATTTTTCACACTTGCTGTCTGGTCCCCCTAATAGAAACCTGAAGTCGAACAGAGTGGAGTCAAACTGGTTTCCCTTGCTGTGGTCAGACTCATTCCCCCAAGACCAAAGTGCCCCCTTGGGCTGGGGCAGGAGTCATGCTGGATGCAGAGTAGAGGCAAACTCTGGGATTTCCGCCCCTGCTTCCCCCCCACCACCACCACCACACACACACACACACACACACACACACACACACACACACACAGTCTGACCACAGAGATGGCAGAGCCATGCTCACAGACCTGGAAAGAGGGTAAACAAACACAGCACGTGACTCAGAGCTGGCTTGATGTTGCTACTCTGGCAATTCTCCCAGCAATTACTGCACATGCCCCTTCCCCCACCCTCTCCCCAACCATAGATCCAAGGCTGCTGCTGGTCTTATTGGGTGTTTTGTTGCTGCTACTGCTCTCATGTTGCATGGACAACCGCAGAGACAGACTGACAGACACCATTCCTTATTTTCAGGCAAAATTTATAACATAGCCAAATTTATCTTCTTGGTTACACTGGTGTAAATCTGGAGTAAACCTACTGATTTAAATTAGGCTAGATTCAGCTCTCAGTTATAGTGGTGCATATCTGGAATAACGCCACTGAGTTCAGCAGTGCTAGGCTGTTGTAACTGGGAACAGAATTTGACTCCAATAGTTTCAAATTGTATCTCCCCCTCTTCCCAGGACATGGAGAAAGCAGATTATCTGTTTCATGATGGAGTCCTGTGGGCTGTATCCCTTGACAGTAAGGACAGGCAATGGGTTCTGGCAGTTCATGTTCGCCCTGTTTACCTGATAGTTGCACTCCGGATCGAGGCAGTGGTAATGTTCCCGGTACTGGTATGCACAGTGTATGTGTCCGCAGTGCTGACTCCCAGAGAACCTGGAAACACAAGTGAGAGAAAGAATGAAACTGATGCTCTCTGAGGATGGTGACTGCAAATCAAGGCGCAAGTGAAACAAGTTTGGCCTTCTCCCTGTCCTCCTGCAGCGCAGTCTACACCTATCCGTCACCTTAGAGTGTACCGAGGAGACATGGGACTCCTTGGAGACAAAGATTCCTATTCTCTCTGCCCCCAGGAAAAATGCAATTCCTCAGTGATACTGAGCTGAAGGAAAGAGGATCCCCTTCCAGTTAGAAGCCCCATTTCTAACGAGGTTTTTATATTGTTACATCCCAAGCCAATATCATTGCTCAGCTCTTTGAAATTGACCTTATTCTCATCCCACCACACTGGATCACTCCTGAGTCTGGTGAGCCTCTTGCTGCTACTCCCAGGATGCAGGGATGACACATCATTTTCCAAGAAATCACAGCAGATCTGGAACACGAAGTCCATTGGAACCTGATCAATTTTTCCCCTCCGCTCATAGCTAAACATCCTTCCCCCACTGTCCCATTCCTGCCTGTCCTGAGTCGAGGACCAGAATCTATGACATCAGATCGAGGGAGCTGCAGTTGGAGCTGTGAAGAAAGCACTACCATTCTCAGGCAAAAGCCAACACACCAGAATAAAGTGCAAGACAAAACAGCGGAGAAGGCTTGAGGGCTGCAGAGAGGTTGCAGATGTGTGTGCGGTTCTCGGCTCCTTTGGAGCAGAAAAGCTAAAGGATTGCAAAGGCCACTTGTTGCAACAGGAGAGAGATGGGGCACAAGCTGTAATGTGCCATATTTGCATTTCAATTAAGCAGGGTGCCAGCAGCTGCTTTTCCGCTACACCATAAACAAAGGTGATTTTTTCTTCTGCCTCACTGAGAGTCCAAGAGCAGCATACTTGAAATTAGAGTGTCTTACGGCGGCACAATACAAGATAATAAATGGGGGTTACTTATGCTTTTGGAAGGGGGGAGAGAGAAACACGTGATTCTTCTTCTGCAGGCTCATCTCTAGGGGACAAATCCTGCCTCCTCTGTGCCCACAGAGAACCTGAGGAGAAGTGAAACCGGTGTTCTGAGTGTGTTTAACGACCCTGCCCAACTGTCCGGGGGACTGAAGTCCTCTCTCTACAGAACAGGGCAGCAGCACTGCAAGCTTCTCCCAAGCACTGTGCTCCAGCCTGCTGTCCTGGAGGGGGCCCTCCCCAGGGGTAAGACAGAAGTATCCATGGTCCAATCAGGCCTTGGGCTCTGCTGAGACTGCCAACAAAAAGCAGGGGGCAGTAGGTGTAGGTTTTATGACATTTGCCATGGAATAAGGCCCACCAACTCGTATCACAGGAGTCACAAAACAGTCATCACATAGCAGCAACTTCCAGTCAATACCTGGGCAGGATCTGAACCCGTGACTTAGCAGAGAGAGGCTGCTCAGCCCACTACCAGCCCTGAGCCACACACCCTCCATTCCCACCTCCTGTGACTCAAACAAGGCTGTTCCTCTCCTTGGTGACTGGTCACTCTGGAGTTTCTGTTTGGGCATGAGAGGAGAGATGGTCCTAGCCAACGCTCTAAAGGCACAATGCCAGGCTAGCCTACTGAAGTCATAGAATCCTAGAAATGTTGGCCTGGAAGGGACTTTGAGAAGTCATCAAGTCCAGCCGCCTGCGCTGAGACAGGACCAAGCAAACCTAGACCATCCCTGACAGGTGTTTGTCCAACCTGTTCTTAAAAACCTCCAGTGATGGGGATTCCAAAACCTCCCTTGGAAACTATTCCAGAGCTCACCTTCCCTTAGAGTTGGAAAGTTTTTCTTAACATCTAACCTAAATCTCCCTGGCTGCAGATTAACCCCATTACTTCATGTCCTACTCTTCACTGGACACAGAGAACAATTGATCACCACTTTAGAATAGCCCTTAACATATTGAAGATTATTATCAGGTCCCCCCTCAGTCTTCTTTTCTCAAGACTAGATATGCCTTGTATTTTTTAACCTTTCTGCATAGGTCAGGTTTTCTAACCCTTTTATCATTTTTGTTGCTCTCTCCAAGACTCTCTCCAATTTAGCCACACCTTTCCTAAAGCGAGGCACCCAGAACTGGACACAGTATCCAGCTGAGACCTCACCGGTGCCAAGTACAGTGGAACAATTACCTCCCATATCTTACATACGCTACTCCTATTAATGCACCCCAGAATGATATTAGCCTTTTTTGCAACTGCATCACATTGTTGACTCATCAATTTGTGATCTACTAGAACCCCAAGATCTTTTCCAGCAGTACTATCGCCTAGCCAGTCATTCCCCATTTTGCAGATGTGCATTTGATTTTTCCTTCCTAAGCACAGGACACTTTGCACTTATCTTTACTGAAGTTCAATGGACTCTCTCAGGGTGCCCTGGGCAGTAGCTCCAGGAGGGAAATTTGCCACGTGATGTGATACGTGAGGGAACAGAAGTCTGATGCCAGAGTCCATTTTGGGTGGCTTTAGGAAGGGAGAGAGAACTGCACAGTGACATTGTCAGAGGCAGAAGCTGAGGATGGGCTTGTACATGGGGGATGGTAAAGATGGAAACGATCAAAGAGCCAGGGAAAAGCAAGGGTGAAAAACCCACTCATGGGGAGGGAAGAAGAAAACAGAGACAGGGGAGAGATGCTGGTGGGGGGCAGTGACTTGATATGAAAAAAAAATGGGTGCATAGTCATGAGCTTAAGATGCCTTTTGGATGTCACAACAGATGACAACGAGTCAGAGTATTAATCAGCAGGCACTTGCTGTAGGATGGATAGGATACACCAAAAGGGAAGGGAGTAAATGACTGAGGGATGCATAGAGTTGTGGACTTCTCTGCCCTCACAATTGCTGTGCTGCCACTTTAAACTGGTGTCCTGTTCGAATCCCAGGGGCCCTAGGAAGCACCAGGAGTGTTGTACAGCACAGGAGGCTGTGGCTTTCAGACACAGAGTACTGGGTACACATGCCAGAGCTGTTAGGGGTAAACCTAGCTTGCAGAAGGAAAGGGGCAGGTGTCTGAGGAGGGGAAGAAGCCCCTCCAGAAGCCAGAATAATAGAAGGAAGATGCTGGCCGAGTATGTGGCAAGGTCAGCAGGGAGGAGGTAAGCTACAAAATGAAACAAGGAATGCAGAAGTCTAAAGGAAAGAGAAGAGAGGAGGAAACCTCTAGGGAGGTTTCTTCTCCCCACCTCACTTCACAGGGCAATAGTCCCTCTGGATGGGGAATGTTGCTAAGATGCCCCAGGCTGCAAGTGCAACAAAACTAGGAAGTAAGCAAAGGACAGGGAGTGCACTCCTCTCCTGGGAGTCTCTGGCACCAGGGCATGGCAGAGACAAAAAATCAAGTGGGGGGTAAATCCAAGGGTTTTTAGTGGTGGGAGAAGGGAGGCGTCAGGGAGAGAGACCAGAGATGCTGAATGGACTCCAGGTGTGCGACACTTGTTCTGGCTCCAGTTGTTCCTACAAAGGTACTATGAAGCATTGGATGTGGTGGAGCAACGGGATGAGGCAACAGCCCCAAATCAGACTGTGAATGACTAGCATGTAGGAGATACACTGTGTGGCATTTCCGGAGAGTCCTCCTGCATTCATTGAAAAAGGACCTTAATGAGGAAATTAACTATATTACAGCTATCATTGAAGATCAGCCAAAGAATTACCAAGTCTGGTAAAATCTTTTTGATTTCTAGAGACAAACTGTCTTACCTTTTACCATCTCAGAAATGGACATGGCTGCCAGTTCTAAAAGTGTGGAGGTGAGGGTTCTCCCTTCCTCCTTGGATGGAGCCCATTTCAGAGGGGGTTAAACAGGACTGCCCCCAGGCAGAGGTCTCCATAACTCTCTACTCCAGTGCTATGAGTATTAAGTAATGTAAGTAGGCATGTGAAAAGCTATAAAACTACCAAACTTATTCTGACACAACAAAAATTAAGCAATTACAAATGAAGAATTTTAGCTTTCAGCAGCTCTTGGGTGTTGCCTTTTTGTTGTAAAAATCCTCCCAAATGAAATACATAAAGAGGGATGACTGTGGTGTGGGGTTTTTTTTGTTTGTTTGTTTGTTTGTTTTGGTTTGAGAAATTATCAGTTTATAGGCCATTTTTCTCTGGGAAAGGCCATGGCTATGAATTCTAACAGGGAGTGGATGTATCTAGTAGTAGTGTATACAGAAATATGTCTGTCAAAGATACAGGTGGGTGATGTGATTGCAATAACAGAGACTTGGTGGGATAACTCACATGACTGGAGTACTGTCATGGATGGATATAAACTGTTCAGGAAGGACAGGCAGGGCAGAAAAGGTGGGGGAGTTGCATTGTATGTAAGAGAGGAGTATGACTGCTCAGAGCTCCGGTATGAAACTGCAAAAAAACCTGAGTCTCTGGATTAAGTTTAGAAGTGTGAGCAACAAGGGTGATATCGTGGTGGGAGTCTGCTATAGACCACCAGACCAGGGGGATAAGGTGGACGAGGCTTTCTTCTGGCAACTAGATCGCAGGCCCTGGTTCTCATGGGAAACTTTAATCACCCTGATATCGGCTGGGAGAGCCATACAGCGGTGCACAGACAATCCAGGAAGTTTTTGGGAAGTGTAGGGGACAATTTCCTGGTGCAAGTGCTGGAGGAACCAACTAGGGGCAGAGCTCTTCTAGACCTGCTGCTCACAAACCGGGAAGAATTAGTAGGGGAAGCAAAAGTGGATGGGAACCTGGGAGGCAGTGACCATGAGATGGTCGAGTTCAGGATCCTGACACAAGGAAGCAAAAAGAGCAGCAGAATACGGCCCTGGACTTCAGAAAAGCAGACTTTGACTCCCTCCGGGAACTGATGGGCAGGATTGCCTGGGGGAATAACATGAGGGGGAAAGGAGTCCAGGAGAGCTGGCTGTATTTTAAAGAATCCTTATTGAGGTTGCAGGAAAAAAACATTCCGATGTGTAGAAAGAACAGTAAATATGGCAGGCGACCAGCTTGGCTTAACAGTGAAATCCATGCTGATCTTAAACGCAAAAAAGAAGCTTACAAGAAATGGAAGATTGGACAAATGACCAAGGAGGAGTATAAAAATATTGCTCAGGCATGCAGGAGTGAAATCAAGAAGGCCAAATCACACTTGGAGTTGCAGCTAGCAAGAGATGTTAAGAGTAACAAGAAGGGTTTCTTCAGGTATGTTAGCAATAAGAAGAAAGTCAAGGAAAGTGTGGGCCCCTTACTGAATGAGGGAGGCAACCTAGTGACAGAGGATGTGGAAAAAGCTAATGTACTCAATGTTTTTTTTGCCTCTGTCTTCACAAACAAGGTCAGCTCCCAGACTGCTGCACTGGGCGGCACAGTATGGGAAGAAGGTGACCAGCCCTCTGTGGAGAAAGAAGTGGTTCGGGACTATTTAGAAAAACTGGACAAGCACAAGTCCACGGGGCCGGATGCGCTGCATCCGAGGGTGCTAAAGGAGTTGGCGGATGTGATTGCAGAGCCATTGGCCATTATCTTTGAAAACTCATGGCGATCGGGGGAGGTCCCCGATGACTGGAAAAAGGCTAATGTAGTGCCCATCTTTAAAAAAGGGAAGGAGGAGGATCCGGGGAACTACAGTCCAGTCAGCCTCACCTCCGTCCCTGGAAAAATCATTGAGCAGGTCCTCAAGGAATCAATTCTGAAGCAGTTAGAGGAGAGGAAAGTGATCAGGAACAGTCAGCATGGATTCACCAAGGGCAAGTCATGCCTGACTAACCTAATTGCCTTCTATGAGGAGATAACTGGCTCTGTGGATGTGGGGAAAGCAGTAGATGTTATTCCTTGACTTTAGCAAAGCTTTAGATACGGTCTCCCACAGTATTCTTGCCAGCAAGTTAAAGAAGTATGGGCTGGATGAATGGACTATAAAGGGGATAGAAAGCTGTCTAGATCGTCGGGCTCAACAGGTAGCGATCAACGGCTCCATGTCTAGTTGGCAGCCAGTTTCAAGCGGAGTGCCCCAAGGGTCGGTCCTGGGGCCGGTTTTGTTCAATATCTTCATTAATGATCTGGAGGATGGCGTGGTCTGCACTCTCAGCAAGTTTGCAGATGACACTAAACTGGGAGGAAGTGGTAGATATGCTGGAGGGAAGGGATAGGATACAGAGGGACCTAGACAAATTAGAGGATTGGGCCAAAAGAAACCTGATGAGGTTCAACAAGGACAAGTGCAGAGTCCTGCACTTAGGACGGAAGAATCCCATTCACTGTTACACACTAGGGACCGAATGGCTAGGAAGCAGTTCTGCAGAAAATGACGTAGGGGTTACAGTGGACGAGAAGCTGCATATGAGTCAACAGTGTGCCCTTGTTGCCAAGAAGGCTAATGGCATTTTGGGCTGTATAAATAGGGGCCTTGCCAGCAGATCGAGGGACGTGATCATTCCCCTCTATTCGACATTGGTGAGGCCTCATCTGGAGTACTGTGTCCAGTTTTGGGCCCCACACTACAAGAAGGATGTGGAAAAATTGGAAAGAGTCCAGCGGAGGGCAACAAAAATTATTGGGGGCTGGAGCACATGACTTACGAGGAGAGGCTGAGGGAACTGGGATTGTTTAGTCTGCAGCAGAGAAGAACGAGGGGGGATTTGATAGCTGCTTTCAACTATCTGAAAGGGGGTTCCAAAGAGGATGGATCTAGACTGTTCTCAGTGGTAACAGATGACAGAACAAGGAGTAATGGTCTCAAGTTGCAGTGGGGGAGGTTCAGGTTGGATATTAGGAAAAACTTTTTTAATAGGAGGGTTGTGAAGCACTGGAATGGGTTACAGAGGGAGGTGGTGGAATCTCCTTCCTTAGAGGTTTTTAAGGTCAGGCTTGACAAAGCCCTGGCTGGGATGATTTAGTTGGGAATTGGTCCTGCTTTGAACAGGGGGTTGGACTAGATGACCTCCTGAGGTCCCTTCCAACCCTGATATTCTATGATTCTATGATTACCCTTTGCTTGTGGCTGGTGTGGAAGCCAGGCGTGTCTCAGCGTGTGGTGCTGAAGTGATAAGATGGGGGGTAGTTATGCCATGAAGGATATTTTGGGGTAAGCCTCTCCCAATAATGATGACTGAAGAACAGTTGGCCATCATGGACAGAGAAGGGAACTAAGAAAGGAGGAGAGAGACTAAAACATGGATGTCCCATTAAATAAAATGCCTGCATTAGGGAGGGGTAAGAGAGCATATTTCTTTGAGGAAAAATTAATAGGATTCCTAATATTCTTAATTATGTATTTGGAACCTAGATATTACAGTGATGACAGCTTAAGAAATGTCATATGATAGATGGATAGATAGATATATTGATCGATCACAGGCTCTCAATCTGGAGGTCATGACCCCCCCTGGGGGTCTCAGTCAGATCCAAGGGGTCACAAGCACCTTCCCTTTATGTCTGGCTAGATTGAACAGGGGGGAGGGGTGGCACATGATGGAAAAGGTTAAGAGTCAGTGGATTAGATAGATACCAATACAGAGAATGGATACCGTAGATACCTTAGACAGCTGGACAGATTGATGGATAGATATAGATACAACAGATAGATCGGTAGAAAAAAATACCTGAGATAAATCAGATAAGATACTTGTAGACAAACCTGTAGAGAAGATACTTGTAATTCTATAGGTAAATGACACAGACAGCTGAAAGACTGTCCCGTGGACATGTCCCTCTCAGTCACAACAGAACAAATCACTACCTATCATTCGCAATTGCATAGCATCCCCGTGGCAGTTAAAGCAATTGCTTCCACAGAAAAGTAGCATTAGGAGGGTACACATGTATTTTGGGTTGTCTTTTAGTGGAAGTTAGCAGTGGAAATAAGTAGGAACAGTCAGCACCAAGTGACATAGCCAGCTCTCTGCAGACCACCAGCAGCTGCTCCACAGATTACAACTGATCACATAAGAAAGAAAGAAAGAAAGATCTGTAATTGGCAATAAGGGATTTTACTGAGCATATTGTGGAGGAATGTGGAAGAGCTGGATTGCTTGAAAGGGATAAAGCAGCGGAGGGAAGGGGACTCCGAGAGGAAACATTCAAAGATAAATTACCATCTGCTCAAGGGTTCCACATGTCATCCAGGACTAGGACTGCACACGAGAAAAGGCATGAGAGAGAAGGGTAAAACAAAGGGGTAGGTGGGATGGAGGACGGAGTGCAGGAAAGAATGATAAGGGGACAGGATAGGAGGGGGGATTAAAGAACCAAAAGTTTCAGAATGCCAGACTATGCAGCAAAGCTGAGTTGGAGGATGAAAGGGAGCCGGGGCAAAGAGTGGCAATAAATAAGGCATTTCTGAAGTATATAAGGAAGAGGAGGTCAATTGTGGAGACAGCAGGGCCTTCAGGAGATGGAAAGGGGACTTAATTGACAGAGGAGAGAGACACTGCTAAAAAATTAAATGACTTCTTTGCCTCAGCATTCACAAAGGGAGATGGGGACAGATGCCAGAAGCAGACATGCCTTTCCCAGGGGACGGAGAAGAAATACTGCAGGAAATCAGGATCACGCCAGAACAGGTGATTGAGAAATTGGAACAAACCTTAGCAGCAGTGGAGAAACAAACCAAAAGGCAAACAATGATGCTGGGCTGCACAAACAAAGGCGTGGAACAGGAAGGAGAAGAAACGAGGCCAGCCCTATCTAAAGGGGACTTGCCAGACTAGGACTGGAAAGGTGACTGCAGACCTGGCCACCTAGTCATTACACATGAACTGCTGCAATGGATCAGGCCCATAGGTCCATCCAGTCCAGAGTCCTGTCTCTGACAGTGGCTAGCACCAGTAGCTTTAGAGGAAGGTGTAGGAAACACCACAGTTATGGGATACCCTGCTCATGTGGAACATTTTGTCCCAACCCTGTTGGTGAGATGGGGAAGGGAGAACAAAGGATAATGAGTGAGATGCAGGGCTGGAGAAGCCGGTCTGCACTGTGGGGCAGAGAGGAGATGAAGACGGGACCTCATTGAGATACATGCACTTCACAAGTGAACAGAGCTGCCCGTGAGGCTATTTGAGCAACAACCAGGGATGCTAGGGAAAGGGCCAGGCACTAAAGGAATCCCACGTATGGCACGAGTTACTAGAGGCAGCGACAGGAGGAACTCATGGGCTCAGCTTTAAGAGAAGGAGCCAGACAAGTGCTGTAGTAATATTGGGGATGGCACTTCAAACTCCTGGCCTCCTTCCACTCTGGAGTTTATTATGCTACAGAAGTGTGTTTGTGTGGCTGAAATAGGGGGAGGGGATGGGGAGAATGTGGGGTGGGAAACTCATTGGATAAGTGGGCTCTTTTTGGGGATGGTCAAGACATAGCACTCTGAACGAAGGCAAAGTGAACAGACAGGCAGAATTGTTGCTATGTTTCAATATTAAAAGGTTAGGCTCCTAAAGGGTTATATTCATCCTCTGCTTTTTCTGACACTTGCAACAGTTCAAAGCAATTAAATTTTAACACACAGCATCTGTTTAGTTTTTCAAAACAGGAAAGCTTACACACCACACACTAACTTACACGCACACTCATGCTCACATGTACACACTTGCTAACTTATGCCCACTCAACCCCCGCTAATTTACAAGAGCACACACACATTTACAACACTCATATCCACATGCACACACGCATACAATTCCATGCACACTTATGTGCAAACACACATATGCACACATGTGCACTCACAGTCACAATTCCACGCACACCTACCTGCAAACAGATGCGCTTTGCACACACAGATACATATGCACACACACGTTCTTTCCCCACATTTTGTTTCATTCCCTTGTTTTGCCAGCGGGAGCCAGTCCCAGATCTGGCAGGAGTTAGCAAGAAACACCAAGATAAATAAATAATAATAAAAATAATAAATAAAGTCGTCAGCGTGCTTAGCGAGTGTTTACAGACTCATTACCCTATAACGATGATGTGACAGGAGGAGGAAAAAACCCCACCTCAATTACAAGGCAGGGGGATACCCACAGAAATAAATATTTAAGCAAGAGCTGCCAGAAGTACCATCTGCTCAGGCACTAATAAATAAAATAAAATAAAATACCACAGAAAAAAAATTACAAATATACAGGATGGAAAAAGACCAACCCGGCCCAAACTAGCTAAGTATGTGGTTTTCTTTTGTTGTGTGAGACAATGGATTATCCCTGGGCAGCTTTGGGCAATGGTTTTGGCAAACTCATTAAGCTAATTGTGCAGCAAAGACACACTGTCGTCGTTCCCCCCCCCCCCCCCCCGCTTATTTTAAAGCTTTAAACAGTTTTTAAAACCACATGTAAATTAAAGGGAAGTGGCCGGGCTGCCAACGGGCAGCTTGCGAAGCTTTTTGTGCAGGAAGTGGTGTCCCAAAGCTGTCTTATAGGCTTCCCTGGGTGAACTGTCTGAGCCTGGGGAAAAAGGGGACGAGGAGGGGAGGTGTTTAAAGGGGTCCTTTGCTTGTGAGAGAAACCGGGGATAAAGGGATGAATTATCTTCTCCGCTATGCAGCGCAACCACACTGTTCTCCACGGAGTGTAGCTGAGAGGAGCTCGGTCTCCAGCTTCTTACTGTCCCAATGCTGCACAGCTGCTGGCAGCGACTGAGGAGGGAGGTTTGGTACCCAGGGAAGGAGCCAATTTCAGCTCTCATCAGCCCCCCTCTGCCTCCATCTAGGCAAACCTGGGCCTAAAACTCTGACCTGGTCCCCAGTTCTCCCTAGACCAGGTGAGCAGCAGTCTGAGCCAGAGGCATTGCTGCTGGAGGGCTGTTACTTGGTAATGGACTTTCTTTTTCTGTCTTCCCATCTCGCCTTCCCTGCTGCCCCTCTCACCTCCTACAGCAGTGGTTAAGGTAATGGAGATCGGGGGAGCACACCTCCCCTTCTTCTCCCAGGGCTGGGGGAGCAGTCCTCCACCACAGCTCTCCCTCTTCCTCAGCTCAAGGGAGAGCTCCCCATTCCTGTTTAACCACACCCATGGCCCACCCCAGGGAGCCTCCCTGCAGGCTCGACACCCTGGCACTGACGAGAGCCTTTTTGCTTTTATCTCTTGAGGTGAGGTTGGTTTGGCTGCTTCCCCTGAAGGATGTCAATTCTTGTGCTACACCAGGCCTTCTGCTTTCACATCTGGCTCCCTGGCAGCAGAGAGGGAGGAGTCATCAGGCTTGGGTCAGGGGCTGATGGTACTGTCTAGGGCCAAGGATAGCGTAGGCAGGTGCTGTGCAAACATTCCCTCCAGCTCTGTCAATGTAATTCACTCCTGATCTGCACCAGCTCCCTCTGCTATTCCAGCCCTGGGTTCCCCCCATAGCTCTGCCAATGCCCCTCACTCCTGTCCTGCAGCCCCCCTTGCTGTTCCAGCTCTGGCATACTCCTCCATCCTGCACCCTTGTCCATTGCTGGGTTTCTCTTGTGAAGAAGCTGCCAAGCTGTCTGACCTGTGATTTTTATTACATCTACTTGGGCTGACGCTGAGCCCTTCAGAAGCTCATTTCACATGTGACCCCATTCGAACTCTGAGGTGGGTCCCCAAAGAACTGCTTGGTGTGACCCACCCCAGCACTGAGATTCCAGTCGCTGAACGGGGCAGGGGATACAGGCTGGAGACCACACCAAGGGGCCTGCAGAACGTCAGCCAGGAGACAAGGCACTGGGTTAAGGCCCAAACCTCTGCCCCGAAACACGTCTCCACTCTCTATGGGATTAGCTAAGGGGTGTGGGGAGAAGAGAACTCTCATGGGGGTGGAGCCTTGGTTTGTTCTCAGCTCCCTGCATGCCTCCCCCAGCTACTACTGTCCAGAGGGGGAAACAGAGTCAGTGTGGATGTCGGAGGGAAATGGAAGACTCAGTGTCCATGACTGGTTTATACATTTCACCCGGACAGACAGACGAGACCCCCCCCCTCCATCCCATACCCCCTCCCCCCCAGCCTCCTCCCCAAGAAAGCCAAGGGATTTGCCTACCTGGCAATATATTTCTGGTAAATATTTACATCTTCGGTGACAGCTGGTTTGTCAGTGGGTAATCCGTTCCTAATGAGAAACACACAGGGCAGAGCTGGTTAGCAGGCAGTGTCAGGGCACAGTCCAAGCTCCTTGTCTCTCATGCAGCACTGATGGTGCCAGGGCAGAGGGCTCTGGGAAGAGTAAGCAGCAGAGATATATGCCTGTGTAACCTCCCCCCATGCCCGTGTGCCCTCTCTTTCTAGGGGCACTAGAGTCCTGCTAACGTAACCCACCTACCTCCCTTCCTGCAGGTCTCCTCTCCCCAGGGCTCGATTTTGTTTGCTGAAGGGACTGAGAAGACCTACCCTTAAATTATGCTCTTGTAAACATCACATAGGCACCACTGGCTCTGTCTACACAGAACCAGTGGCCGAGTCAAAACACGGACCGCCCCAGCTCTGTTACAAGGCTCCAGTCTGTAAAGCAGGGAGACTTTAAAGACGTACTCCAACTGCGGAACCGCTGGAGAGCACATGACTCTAGCACTGATCAGGGCACTGCGAGCACCGCTCTGCACTACAGAACAGATCCACGCTGTGACCATTTGAGAGGGTGCATTTATAACCTGGCCTCCACAACATGGCTTTCACT
Organism: Malaclemys terrapin pileata; assembly: GCF_027887155.1. Lineage (NCBI taxonomy): Eukaryota > Metazoa > Chordata > Testudines > Emydidae > Malaclemys > Malaclemys terrapin. Next base: position 11,871,043 of record NC_071523.1, on the reverse strand, counting down.
GCATTCTCCACACATCCTGCCAGTAGCCCCGACAGCCCTCATTGTCACCGGGCACCCAAACTCAGTCACACCAGTCAGGCCGCAGATGCAGCTTTGTAATTAAAAATCAAACTCAAACTGCACCCAGGCATCACATTCGCTCAGACAGGCATCTTCCTTAAAACACGGCCAGAAAGCACATCTTGGTGGACGTTCTCCAGCAACAGAGAGGAAAAGTCACAGAACAGACCCACAGGCCAGGGCCTCAGCCTTCTAAGAACACGGCTGCTACTCTTAGAACATTGGCTGATGAGAGAGCGGACTGCAACTGGGCGTCCTCCTGCATCCTTGGGCCCCGGATGGCTGCATGGCAGCTCCGCACCTTGGTTAAACCAGGACACCTATACCTTGCACAGTGGTCATTTGAAGTCGGAACATGAGTTTCGCCCAGGTTAACAGCATTAGGGGTTAGAGAGTTCACCCCTTTGGCTTGTGTGACAGCGAGGGGGTGATTCCCGTGACTGCATTTGGTCCTGGAGGGGATTCTGAATGGAAGGACAGGTCTCAGGTCCCGTAATTAGCACCCTCCTCACTAGCACAATTAATATTCTGTCTCCTGCACCCCTCTCAGCTCCTTGGGAGACTGCTCTGGATGCTTTGCCGCCATCCGTCAAACCAACACAGGGACAGTCCAGTTTGGGGGAGACCCTGAGCTGGGAAGTGCAGCGCAGTCCCCTGCTGGGGTTGTGGGGGATAGGGGCTGCGTTAGCATCTGAGGGGGACAGAGCCAGAGCATGCCAACATTTGGAGTGTGTCAACATCCCATCTACGTGGCAAGGCTAGCACAGGGAAAGGCAGAATGCTGGCACCCACCATGCCTAGGTTACCCACAGGTGTGGTCAGCTGATGGGCGAGGGAGAAGCCTGATATTACTACTGGTCTGTGTCCAGTTCAGGTGCCATGTGTGTAGAGACCAGAAGACAGAGAACTACCTCTACTCTGGTGGAAGTGGGCTCCCCAGGGACTGTACCTAGTGGGCACTAGCTAGAGTCCAGAAGGAGGAGGAATCACAACCCCATGGAACCCCTCCCCTCTCCCCCCGAGCTACAAAGGATCAAACGCACCCGCAGGCACATGTGTGTGAGAGAGAGAGAGCAGCTGGGGAGAAGCCTCAGTGCAAACCCCACTGCCAGCTGCACCCCCGTCAGCATTTCCCACTTCCCCCAGCCTCAGGAAGTCCTGTGGTTAGAGAAGGGATCACTGAGTCACTGTGAACCCAATCCGCCACAGAAATGAAAGAGCAAGAGGGTGAGAGAAAGGAAATAAAACTGGGATCCCGAAGAGAGGCAAAAGCGAAGCAGGGTTGGTGAGCAGTCCCCGGGTGCAGCTCCAGAATGCCCAACACGCATGGGCCTGGGAGCAGAGATCCGAAGGGGTGTCCGGGTGTCCTTGAGACTCTTGATTGGCTTCCTCTGTCAAGGAGCCGCAGACCTGGGGACTGATCACGATAAGGTGCTGTGCATATATACATATTTATAATCCAGTGTTCATAACAACAGCTGCCCCCACCTGCCGTCTGGAGCAAGAGACACCAATGAACCCAGAAGAGAGCAAGCGAGTGAGAGCTCTGTAACGAGGCATTTACAACAGGCTCCGGGCACAGCTGGGAGACTTGCACCATGGGGGCAGGCATGGGCTCCACAGCACAGCCAGCAGAGTGGATAATGCTACTGTCTAACGAAACAACGTGCCACACAACAGACAGGACATTTTGGGATGGTTGGAAGGCTCCCTAGATTGGGGGCCAGGTGAATTTAGCTGCAATTGATAACAAACCTTTGCCCTTTTCCATACACTTTAACCATAAGAACCCAAAGCTGTTTGCAGACAGTAATGTATTAATATGTGCCACTCAGGAGGTAGATATCATTACCCCGGCCTTACGTATAGGGAAACTAAGGCACAGGGGAGGGTGACTTGCTTGAGATTGCGTAGCGCAACTTTGGCATACTCAGGGAAACTACCCAAGTCTCCTGGCTCCAGGCCTGTACACTGACCACAAGATCAGCCTTCCTCTCTACAGGGACGAGGCAGTTGGGTGGACTCAATAGGATCTGTCATCCCACGACATATGGCACGTAGGTGCTGGCCCTGCTATCAATGGGGACTCCTGGCTAACAAAAAACAGACCAATGCACTGAACAGGCTGTATAGACACTGGGGCTGACATCAGAAAGTCCCAACTGAGTTCCACAACCCAAAGCTATTGATGCTTAAACCAGTGGAAAGGCAGGAGGGCCAGAAAGCAGGGGCCTCTCCCCTCAGCTGCCACAGAGGTCTCTTTAGTGAATATGTGGGAGCAAAACCAGGCAGCCGTGGTAATGGGTGACAATAGCTATCTCGCACAAAAAATATTTCAAGCCTCAACAAGGCGCCAAGTGAGAGGCAAGAGAATCCAGACCAAGGAACAAAGAAGTGGAGCAAACCATGTCCCTTCCTCCCTATTTGCACCCAGACATTTTGAGATTCAAGGTCAGAAGGGACCATTAGATCATCTAGTCTGACCCCATGTACCAGGGCAGGAGAGTTTCCATTGCAGAAACAGCCTGTCTAAACTCTACACCTGGCCACAATCATGTGCACCCCTTCTCCACATGATCTTGGTGTGTGGTAAAGAACAGGATCATCAGACACGTAGATGAACACGACATATTGGGGAAGAGTCGACACGTTTTTTGTAAAGGGGAATCATGTCTCACCAATTTATTAGACAAGGGTGGTGATCCAGTGGATATAATGTACTTGGACTTTCAGAGAGCTTTTGATACCGTCCCACACCAAAGGCTCTTCAGCAAAGTAAGCAGCCATGGGATAAGAGGGAAGGTCCTTTCATGGATCAGTAATTGGTCGAAAGATACCAAACAAAGGGTAGGAATAAATAGTTAATGTTCATAGTGGACAGAGGTAAATAATGGGGTCTCCCAAGGATCTGTACATGGAACCAGTGCTGTTCAACATACTCATAAGTGATCTGGGAAAAGGGGTGAACAGTGAGGTGGCAAAGTTTGCAGATGATACAGAATTACTCAAGATAGCTAAGTCCAAAGCTGACTGTGAAGCATTACAAAAGGATCTCACAAAACTGGGTGACCGGGCAACAAAATGGCAGATGAAATTCAGTGTTGTGTAATGCACATTGGAAAACATAATCCCAACAATACATACAAAATTATGGGGTCTAAATTAGCTGTTACGACTCAAGAAAGAGATTGTGGCCTCATCGTAGATAAGTCTCTGAAAACATTCGCTCAATGCAGTGGCAGTCAAAAAAGCTAACAATTATGAAAAGGATAGATATTAAGAAAAAAAAAGTATAATATCACTATATAAATCTATGGTACGCCCATAGCTTGAATACTGTTGGCTTACCTCAAAAAAAAAAAATTGAATTGGAAAAAGTACAGAAAAAGGCAATAAAAATGAGGAGGGGTATAGGGCAGCTTTTCCATATGAGGAGAGATTAAAAAGACTGGGACTGTTCATCTTAGAAAAGAGACTAAGGCGGGATATGCTAAAGGTCTATACAATCATGAATGGTGTGGAGAAAGTGAAAAAGGAAATGTTATTTCCCCCTTCACCTAAGACAAGAACCAGGCGTCACCCAATGAAATTAACAGGAAACAGATTTAAAACAAACATAAGGAAGTACTTCACACAACACTTAGTCAACCTGTGGAACTCATTGCCAGGGGATGTTGTGAAGGCCAAAGGTATAACTGGGTTCAAAAAAGAATGAGAGAATTTCATGGACGATAGGTCCTTCAATAACTATTAGCCAAGATGGTCAAGGATGCACCTCCATGCTCTGGGTGTCCCTAAACTTTGGACTGCCAGAAGCTAGGACTAGATGACAGGGGATGGATCACTTGATAATTGCCCTGTTCTGTTCATTCCCTCTGAAGCCTCTGGCACTGGCCACTGTTGGAAGACAGGTTACTGGGCTAAGTGAACCTTTGTTCTGACCCGGTTTGGCTATTCTTATGTTCTTATGTGTGAGGTCTCGGGGAAGGAGGAGCAAATGTGAATGTTGAGCCATTTTTCATTAACTGAACGCTGGGGGAAATTGCCAGATTGATGGGAGAACCCAAGGCTTGTTTATCCACAGAAGATTAGTGGAAGCTGAACTAGCTTCGCCCTCAATGCCCAGCCAATGTACCTCAGTCCTTACCTTGAGGGGACACCTCTAGGGCTGTGTCTGTACCAGGATTCCCCACCATTGTTTCTGTCATTCCAGTGGCACCGTCTGGAACCTAGCACAGACAAGGCTCCAAGCAGTCCCTGGTGTTTTAAGTGCCATGGCATCTAACCCTACTCAAAGCAGGTCTACAAAACATGGTTGTTAAGGTGCTGGAGGCCATGGGCACCTTGTCTACATGGGTGTCTCCCCCAGTGTTACCGCCTGTGGAGCTGCACCAGTGGTAGCAAAAGGAGAAATAATCCTAGTGCAGACAAAGCCTTTGGGTTTCTTCATAGCTCATTCAATCCCTGGCCCCTGTGCAGAGTCTGCCAACAAGGCAGGGGGTGGCTACTGGTGCCAACTGGGGCAGTGGGTTTGTCAGACATGGCATGTGAATCTCCCTGCCAAAGCTGAGAAGAAGTTTTACTGAATCGTGACTGTCTATGTAAGAAATGGGTCAGACTGAAAAGATACATCTAAGTGAAGTCAATGGGAGTTATGCAACTGACTTCAGGATCGCTGGAAGAGGAGTTATGATGGTTGAAAGAGACGGCAGTACTGGTGTATATGTGATTGACAGTGAAGACGACAACATGGTTAACCAGTTCGTATATCTCAGAAGCACAATCAGTGCAGATGGCCAACCCCATAAGTAGGTGAAAGCAAGAACTGGGCAGGAAAGGGGAGCTTTTCTGAGAACGGCAAATGTTTGGAAAAATAGAGAGATTCACACAAGGACCAAGATAAGGTTACACAATATCACTGTGATATCCATATTGTTATATTCTTCCAAAACTTGGCAAATGCTAGAAGCCCACAACAAGAAACTTAACATATTCCATAGAGATACTTGCAGAGAATACTTGGGGTTTGCTGGTGGGATAAAGTAACCAATGCTGATGTGTTGTAAAGGACTGGCCAGCAGACAATGATTCGAGAAAGAAGGCTGAAGTGGTTTGGATATGTTGTACACATGTCAAAAAACGCTGTTCTTAGACAAGCCTGTGACTGGATACCACTTGGTGGAAGATGGAGAAGAGGAGGACTACAGATGACCTATAATGAAACCATTGAGAAAGATGTTGCTAGCTTGGAAACAGATTACAATGGAGCAAGAAACGTGGCATTAGACAGATGGAGGCGGAAACACTGGGTTGCCTCATGTGTCATACAGCACAGGAACATCTAATCTAATCATCAAATCGCTGACTTCAATGGGAACAGAATTGGGCCCTAATCCAGGCAGGGCTGCTTGTTTAGGAGATTTGGAAGACAGAGAGAAAGAAAGCAGCCATGATTCTGACCTGTGAGTGTCGACAGCAACTCTTCTTTCTGCATCTTGTTTCCACAGACACGTCACGAGGGGACGGTAGGATCTGTGCACGGCTATTGGAGCTGATGGGCTCAAGAAGGCTAGAACCCCATCAATGCTGGGGATTGTTCCTCACACCCCCATAACTGAAGTTTTGTTTGCTTAGAATCAGAGACATTAAAGATGAGGAAGGCCAATCAGACAACCAATCCATATCCCAGACATTGCAGGCTGAGTTCCTAGATTTAAATGTCCCAAACAACAGGATTTCCACCATTTCCCTTGGGAGACTGTTCCACAGCCTAGTAACTCTCACTATCATGCTCTGCTAAGCTTTCACGGCTTCCTACATCTTCGCTTTAAGGTGCCGGGCTCCAGAACTCAGCTCCTGGCTTCAGCTCCTGGCTTTGCCCAATGGCAATGGTTTTCAAACTTTTTAGGTTGCATACCCTTTTCCAAATAGTGTAATCTACCACAGACCCCCATCTGAGATTGGGTCATAATATACTGATGAAAACAGAAAGAAAAGGTCTGTAAGGGATATTATCCGCCTGACGAGCGCTCACATACCCCCGTTTGAAAACCACTGCCCTATGGGAACTGGTGAACTGATCGCCCCAGCACTTTTCTCTACTGTATTCCCAGGTCCAATGCAGGCCCAATAGCTTAGTATCAGGATAGGAATTGGGACTGTGAGAACCAAGAAGGTGCCCATGCCCAGCTTCAGCCATTAGCCAGAATTCGAATCAAAAAGCTCCTACTGAAGAAATCAAGGGGAGGACAGTGTCAGAGGAGAGCAAACATCTTTTTAAACTGCCCCCCGCAACCGGGTTTGTTTCCCTGATGAATGCAAAGAAGAGAAAAATAGAGGAGACTTACTTGACCGTAGAGACGGTCCCGGTCGTGATGGAGTCCGTCTTGGAGAAGGTCGACTTCAGGTACTCAGGGGTGTTGAACGGCAAGGAGACGGGCTGCTCGGGCCCAGCCACTGGAGCACTGCTGGGGGTACTGGCGAGAGGGTTGGGGGCCAGGCTGGGTGTTGGAGCCTTGACTGGAGTGAGCTTCTGGATGTTCCTCACATCGTACTTGGAAGGCCGGCCCACCTTGCCTGTCTTAAAGGCAATGGCCCCTCCCATATCTGGGCTGCCCTCGCCAGGCTTAAAGAGATGCAAGTATTTCACGTTCTCCAGGTCATATTTGGAGGTCTTCTTGTAGGTGTTACCATTCTGCGGCCTGATGCTCTCACCCGTCTTCAGCTTCTGGATGAAGAAGTCGTACTTGGAGGCCCGCGACATCAGGCCTTGCATCTGGGAGCTGCTCGGAGAGGGCAAGGGCAGTATGGTGGCTTTGGTCTCTGTTAGCAGGGTGGCATCAGGCCCCGGCAGTGCTCGGATGGGCTGTGTCAGCACTGATGAAGCTTCCTTGCCCAGCTTGGAGCTCACGTCCTCAGACTTGGCCGGGTGGATGGGCCAGGAGAGCTGCTCGCCGGCCTTGAGCTTGCGGATATACTCCTCGTACTTGGAGAAGCGGGCTCGCTTGCTCATGGCGTCCTCACCAGGGAGAGAGGCAGTGGCAGAGGAGGCCTCTGAGGTAGCAGCGTTCAGCTTGTCGAAGCTGATCTTGCGGGTCAGCTCATCCCGCATGTTCTGGTCGTTGTAGCCAAACATGCCCAGGAACTCGTTCATGGTGGTGGCGGCATAATCGCGCAGGGATGAAGCTTCCCCTGCAGAGAGATGGAGGGACAAAGAGTCATGCAAGGGGTGGATTCTCCTCTTCTCCTGTACCAGCGTCGGCAGTGGGAAGGGGGGGAAGAGGGGAATATGATCTACTGACGTTTGGCTCACTTGTTAGGTTTTACGACTCTTAAATTAATTTGTTTAAAAAAAAAAGTAATTAATACTGGGGTAAAATAAAAAGAGTTCATCAATGCCAGGAAAATCAATTTCCTAAATGTTCTAGCCGATGGCTTTTCAGTACATTAAACAAAGTTTCATAAATGTCTCTGCACTCTTGCCTTGGCCTAATATGAAGAAAAAGTAATTTTACTGAAAGTGAGGCCAGTGCCAATATGCCAAGGTTTGTGCAACTGCATCCCAGTGGGGGAATGTGTGTATGTACAGGGGTGGGGGTGGGGGTAGGCAGAGGGTGAGGGGAGAAGGCAGCATGCGTTTGGAGGGGGGCGAGGGCAGTGGGGGAAGGCAGCATATGTTTGGAGGGGGGGGCGAGGGGAGGGGGCAAAGTGGAGTGGGGAAAAGGAGGGGGAAGGAGGCATGAGCAGAGAGAAGCAGAGGTGTGGAGATGAGGGGGTGAGAGAGAAAATGAAGAGGGGCAAGGGGGGAAGTGAAGGTAAGACAAGAAGGGTAAGGAGAAGCCGTGAAGGAAGAGAGAGAGGACAAGGCTGTGTGTGTGAGTGGGGTGTGAATCTCCATGGCAGCGATTCTCAACCTATTTACCATTGTGGGCCACATAAGCAGCTCTCCGTGTGTTATGTGGGCGACATCCACACATTATATATACTATCCGCAGGGCTGGCTCTAGCGTTTTTGCAGCCCCAAGCAGCAATAAATAAATAAATAAATAAAAATAAAAAGCTGCGATCGCCAGCAGCTCTACCACCGCTTCATTCTATGGTGGCAATTCGGCGGCAGGTCCTTCGCTCCGAAAGGGAGTGACGGCCCCGCCTCCCGCGGAACGTGCCGCCCCCCTCTTCATTGGCCACCCCAGGCACCTGCTTGCTACGCTGGTGCCTGGAGCCGGCACTGACTATCCGTATGGCCCTGAGGATGTCACATGGGCTGCAGCTGTGTGCTGATTGGGCCGTAGGTTGAGAAACACTGCTCCATGGCCATTCCAACCCCAGCCATTGTTTTTCTAAAGTCTCTTTCCAGCGAAGTTCCTCTTAAGCATTTCCCTCTGAGGCCTGAGGGGTGGGAGGAGAGCCCCTACTGACCCCCAAAGACATTACAGTTCAGGAAAGACAGCTGTATCCCTGCTATGAGCATCCATAATCCCCCACCCTGCCCTAGTGAAGCAGGCTGTGCTGGCCCAACGATATGCAAACTGGGTGGAAGAGGGTTGTTTCTCCCTGGGATATGGGCTGACCATGGTGGGGAGGGCTGTTCTGCCTGGGTGGGGGCTGGAGGGGAGGACTGTTCCCCCTGCGGGTGTGCTAAGGAGAGTGGGGAGGGCTGTGCTCCCTGGAGCTCCCTTCCTCCCCCACTCACTCCCTCAGGCAGTTTTGCTGGTCACCAGGAGGAGAAGAACACGGATCTGGAGGTCACCCAATATCAGTGTAAAGGAGGAAATAAAGATTGCTCTGACGTGCCAGCTCGGACTCATTTAGGCTTCAGTCTGACACAGCGTTCCTCCTCCTCCTCCTCCTCCTCCTCTCCCTCTCGCTTTCTCCTGCAGAGTGAAGATTTACTGTGTGCAGGAGTCCTTCAAACCTCCCTCGTCATCTTTCCCAATCACTCACTCTAACGCTTGTGGGCGAGCACCATCTTTCATAGGGAGGGGGAGAGCCAGCAAGGGCAGGTACGGCAGTAGCAGGAAGGGGGCTCCCGGCATGGGGAACCCACAATGGTTTTGACGCGCAGAGAGAATTAGCGCTGCCTTGAAAGACATCCAGAAAGGAAGAGAGCCGAGAGAGGAAGGAGAGGAAGAGCGAGAGCTCGACAGATCCCAGGGGTTAAAATGGATCCCTGGGATCCAGGGATCTGACAGACAGCTGTGCCACACACACATGCACAAATGCTCCTGAACACACCGGCCCGACCAAGAAGCAGACTCCTAGGTCCAGGGGTTTCTTGACTCCCCAGTTGTTTGCTTCAGCAAGGGTGTGTGGGGGAAGAGACAGCCAGAGAAAACAGGACCCTGCAATGGGCACTGAAAACTTCTGCTGGGCCCACATCAGTGATGCCCAATGCAGCCAGGCACATGGGGCATAAACCCTGCTGCAGTGCTGGCCTGTATACCCGGCACATGGCCATGGAATTGCCAAAGTCCCCCTGACACAGGGCATGAGGCTGATGCTTGCAGCAAAGGTCTGAGGAGGTGCCTGCTAAGCTAGGATACAGAATTCAGGACAGTGGCACTGAGAGTCGGTCGAGCACACTGCTCCTTTCCACTGCTTAGCACCAGAGTCTTGGATCCAAAGACCATGTGCTCCTACCCGTACTATACCCAGACACCAGGAATAAGAGCAGATTGACCAACCAGTCACACACTAGGGGTGCAATTTCCCCTCCAGCAGGATGTCCAGGCCTCTATGTGCTGTCCCTAAGTGGCATACCAGCCCTCAAATAGCCATGTGAGTTTCTCAGTGTCAGTCTAGACAGGTGCCTGAATGCAGAACCAGGCCCCCTTACTTAGGCACCTGTGTTTGATAACTAGTCTCAGAAAATGATACATCACAAGGGAAGAAAGGGGAAAAAAACCCTCAGGAATCTAGGGCTCCTCTCACAGGGGTGGGGTCTTTTTACCTCCCCCTTTCCCAACCTCCCGTGGCCCCTCACCACTCTGGGATCCCAAGGGCATCACCTTTCACTTACGCACGCCGAGGCATTAAAGCATTTCCTGCTGCTTTAATGCTTTTCACCTTTTTGCTGCCTTTCCCTCTTCTCCACCCCCACCCCAGCGTAACCCTATAGCCCCAATGGAAGTGATTAATCCCATAAAATCCCCCCTGGGCCTAAGATTTTCCTATTCCTACTAAATCGGTCTCCCTCTTCTGCTTTTCATCTCTCTTTGGACCTGTAAAGTGATCCCTGGTCTCCCTCATGTTTCCCCAGACTCCCAGGCCTGGTGAAACCCCATCCACCCCGAGTCAAACTGCAAGGGGGAAAGGGCAGCATGGAGGGATCTGAAAGGAAATTAAATCAGCAAGTGATCGCTGGCTTTAATGGCTGCCCTGAAAGGCAGGGCCAGGCGGTCCCTACCCCTGCTCTTGGAGGGTGGAGATGACCCGCATTCATCAGAACATTGCTGTGTCCATCGCGCGCACACATGCACACACACGAATCCTACAGAAGTCACCACAGGTGGGAGACCAAGTTGTGGTTTAGGTAAAATCCACAAAACCTTTGCCCCATCTCAGGGCAGAACTGGTGGAAAGATCAAAGAGGTGAGAAACAACCCCCCTTCCCTCTGCCCCAGCTGCACTCCTTGCCCTGGGCTTCCCAATTCCCAGCCTGAAGCACGAGCAAAGGAAGCAGAAGTGCGGAGACCCCACTTTTGGATCCCACATTCCAGGTCAACTTTGCAGCTCCCAGGCTGGCTCAGACCTTGCACAAATTAAACACCCAAAGCCTTAAAAGAGACCTGGGAAACCCAGAATTTCCCTGTGAGGCTGGAAGATGCTGCTCTGTGAGCTGCTGGAAACTGCACCACTGGGAATGGAAATCACCTTTGGTCATTGAAAACACAAAATGACTGGTGGGGGGGGGGGGGGGCTCTCGGGGCTTTTCCAAACCTGGACAGAGTCTGGGGCTGAGCTCAGGTCCCAGGGAGGATTGCAGCAGTCCCCCCCTGAACTGGCTGTTCACCCCCAGTCCCACAAACCACGGCTCCACTTTGCTTCTCCTTCAATCAGATCGGTACTGTACGATCACATTAAAGGTTCTGGGAGACCAACCATCCGAATGGCCTCTCTTTATCCCCAACAAGGCAGATCTCAGGCAAAGCAGGGCAGGTTTCTTCTGCACTCTGCCCAGCCGGCGTGCCTCGACCCTGACCTGCAGGTGCACCCACGAGAGACAGTCCCCAAAGCCCAGCCAGCCCTGGGCTTCTGTGCTGCGTTTACTGAGACGGAGGCATGTGAGAGCCAGCTGTGGTGGCTACAGCATGGACACCTGCCCCACTGGGAGACCCACCCACTTCATTTCACACAAACCACCAAAGAGCCACAAGCTGGGAACCATTTTGTTGAACTACAGACCTAGAGGCCAACAGCTGCATTATCCTGATCCCAATTCATGGAGCCACCTGGTCCCCCATTCCTGACGGTGGGGCGGGCGGAGGGGGGGTGAACCCTTGCAGAGAGGATATTGCCCTGAGACTGTGCTCCTCCCCAATAGTTGCTGAACCCCCTGTGCCCTGGGCAACACGGTCCCTGGGTCTGCCTCTCTCCCTCACCGTCCCCTTCTTCCTGCAGCACATTTTTCTCTCCCCTTCTGCATGATAACAAAGGGCTCCCTCTCCCCCTGCCGCTGCTCTCCATTTGTGGGCATTGCCAAAGAGCAGAGATCTGTGTGTCTCAGAGCAGCTAGCGTATCACGAAGGATCCGGAGCGAGCAAAAAAAAAAGGGGGGCTAAAAATAGTCCGCAGCAGCACACTATATATGGAAGGAAAAGCAAACCAGCCCAAATGGAGCACAAGGTCTGGACACCGGGGGATGGGGCGTCCCAGATGGGGCTTTGTCTGTTGTCCTGGCCAGGAGGGGAAACCACGCTGATTTTGAGGATACAGGGTAAAGAAGCGAGAAACTGGGTGCTGGTGCATGCCCCTGAAATGCTTCTTAGTGCGGGAGGTTCTCCAGGAAATTATAAGTGGGGAGGAAACCGCTTTATGGGAGGGTATGGGGGAAGAAGAGGAGACGTTCACACCTTCTGATGGATGGAGCAGGCTTAATAAATAAAGCAACTAAATAAATAAATAGATAAATGAAAGAAACTTTGAAAGCTCAGTGAGGAAAAGGCTCCGGGTGACTATCCCTACCATCCTACTGTGGGACAGATTGTAAGCCCGGTGTGTGTACGGCCGTGTGGGAGATCTGAGTGGGTGTGTATAAAAGTATGTGTAGGGAAGTGTGCATCAGTCCGGGTGCAAGGGTTGTGGATGTGTGAGAATGAAGGAATGAGCATGTTTGTGTGTTGGTGACAGATTCTGTCACCCGTCTCCGGACAAACACCCACTTTTCAGATTTGGCACATGTTCCCTGTTTGTCAGAGATGGGAAAACACGCCAGGTGAGGCTGGGAGCTGACTCGCATTCAGACCAGCTCTTGTCAACCCCCTGTGTCTGAGGAGGGAACCAGGCAGAGAACAAGACTGTCCCTCCACAGGGGATTCCACCTTTCATTGTGTCTCCTGGGCGGAGTCCCATCTTGCTTCTGAGTCTGGGGGCTTGAAAAGCCGGCCCTGAATTCTGACGCTCAGGCCAGTCCTCAGCAAGCTCTCTGCACACTCCACTCAATCCCTTCTGATAGGGTTTTTCATTCTGGGCAGCAGAAAGAAATCCCCTGGAGAAGGTGTCAAGGTGCAAATTGGCAAAGATGCAGGATCAGATCCAGGAGAGTTTAGTGAATGAGGGAGGAAGGAGCCCTGCTGAAAGGTCTCTAGGTAGTTATCAGGGTAGTGAGTGCCCTGACAAGCAAGAACCCTGGAGCTACAATCCTGCCTCCCATTCCCCTGCTCTTAAGCCACACAGCCGCTTTTTCAAGCCACAGGGCCAAATTCCTCCCTCATGTCAGCAACTGCAACCCCATCTAATTCAATGGGAGTTGCACCCTGTTACACCAGGTCTGAATATCAGTGTGGCCAAGCCCAGAATTTGGATTGGCTTAAATGAAGAGAGAAAACGAGGAAAACTCAATCCTTCCCAACGAAAGTAATCCTCAGCCCATGGTTTACAGGGAGAAGTCAGGGGCACATTTCCAACAGGACTCTCAAAACATGTGCATGAAACCTGCATGTGCCTCTGTTTGTGTGTCCAACCCCTATGGCTGTGCCTGCCATTCGGGCACTATATGTGCTATTACCTTGCACACTCGTGGCCTGCTTGCTCACAAGAACTGCATGCATTCGCATGTGATCCTTTGATGCTTTGGACCTAAAAAGGCACATTGCTGGCATCCCTCTCTTCTCTTACCGCTGGCCCCTCTTTAGTTCCCACAGGTTGGCCACATACTTCTATTTTCTCCCTTTCCCCCCCACCCCATTTGGCTTTTTTGCAATCCCGAGCTGCAAACGGTGGGGGGGAGGGGCAAAGAAGGGGAATTAAACTAAACTACGAACCGAGTCCAGGCGCAATCACCTTGTGTCTGGGAACGACAAGGGCTTTCCTATCAAAGGAAACTGAAGGTCACACTTTTCCTCATTGATCTTGCAATGTTTGTTAATTACTCTGTCACTGATGTGGCGAAGGATAATTAAACAGCTCTGTTTATATCTTATATGCATAATTATGTGCGCTGCCACTGAACTCGCAAAGACTAGAGAATGTGCCTCTCCAGAAGGGGAACGGACAGACGGAGATGAGCTTCGGCTGCATTATTAGCAGGAGGAGGAAAACACATGCACACACAAAAGAGGCAAAGTTTGATGGATTTGCAAAGTGCTCAGATGGGGAGGTGTGATCTTTCTATCAAGAGATTCAACCCAAGTGTGTGACAGATCTAGATCTCAGCAGGAGGGGCCCACTCTACACTGGGGAATTCAGTCAGCCTTGAGCTTCCATCCACACTTGGTACTTAAATGGCCCTGGATGTTGATCTGGAGACACTAGCCACTCCAGGAATGAAATAATTCATCCTGGGCTTCTCCCCAGCACACACATACAGGCCACCAGTGCCTCTTGATAAATTCAGCCTGAGCCAAATCTGACCCTGAATTTCTCTGCATCAGGAGTAAACTAAAATTCTAAAACTGCATGTAACCACGAGGGGGAAACACCCCTGGAAGGGGGTGTGCTGGGGAGTAAGGGGCAGACAGGAGAGCCTGAGGGCTTGGAAATTCATCGATTCTCTGAGTCATGAGTATGGGTCCCTGACTGCAGCAAGTGTTACCACAGAGTACAGGGTGACTAGATGTCCCAATTTTATAGGGACAGTCCCGATATTCGAGGCTTTGTCTTATACAGGTGCCTATTACCCCCCACCCCCATCCCAATTTTTCACACTTGCTATCTGGGCACCCTAACAGGGTATAAAGAGCAGGACAGAGCTTTTCACACAGCACCTTACAAAGGACTGGACTAAGACGGCATCACCACTCCGGGGGTAAACCCCGGACTCCCCTCAGCCTGTCTGGCTTGGATAACCTTGGAAGTGAGGAAAGAACCTGGATGTGCAGTGTGTCTGTTATGTGGCTGGGTTTAATATCAATAGAGGGGATGTTGACAGTAACAAATCAGTCAATCGAAGAAAGAAAGAAAGAAAGAAAGAAAGAAAGAAAGAAAGAAAGAAAGAAAGAAAGAAAGAAAGAAAGAAAGAAAGACAGACATTTTTAAGGAGTTTGCTCTGGCAGGAGAAATCTGTTTTTTTCACAGAACTAAACAAAGCGGTGGAAGATTGTGGTGTCCAAGTCGGAGATGTTTGTCACTGGGCCAGTGGCAGGGTTGCTGCTCTGGAGGAGACGGCAGGGAGTCCTCTCTGAGGGGATGTCTACACTGCCCACGTTACAGCGCGACCGCTTTTATCTTAGCGATAAAAAAAACCCACCCCGAATGAGCGGTGGTAGTTTTATTCAGATCCCGGCGATAAAGCGCTGTCTATACTGGCGCTTTTCAGCGCTAAAACTTTTGTCGCTCAGGGGTGTATTTTTTCACATCCCTGAACAACTAAAGTTTTAGTGTTGAAAGTGGCAGTGTAGACACAGCCTTACACTCGGTTCTAATCTCCCAACTAATCTGCCCACACCACAGCTCCTTCATTCACCTGGACTCTTTTCAAGGCTCACCTTAGATAATAAGAAGAAATAACAATAGCTTGCAAGTTACACCCAGAGCTGCTGCCTTCAATCTGCACACATGGGCATAAACAAACACACACAGCAGCCAAGCACTTGCATGGACACATGCAACCTACATGCACACACACAAAAACATGCAGCATTCATACACAAACACAGACACACCACATATACATAGATGTGAACACATGCAACAAACATGTATGTGCACACGAACTTACTTGCAACAGACACAAATATCGTGAAGGCAGCAGTCACATAACTACACACACACACACACACAAACACACACACACAGAGCAGCCTTTCTGTTCATCCAAGCCTGTGGTCTAACCATCCATATTCCTTACACAAACCTGCCTGCCATATACTGGGGAGCGCGCAGGCAAGTGTGTGTATAAATACACTGGCAGTCTACTGGAGGTTTGGCTAGCAGAGCAGCTTGGGCCCTACCCTCCACCGGGAAACCTGAACATGAAACGTAGTGCCAAATGCCTTTATCTTCATCTAAATTATATACAGGGATCTGTGGGGCGGGGGATGGATCCAACCAGATAAAGGGGTCTGTGGGGTGGGAGCCACCCAGATAAAGAAATCTGGGATCCACCCAGATAAAGGAATCCAGGGATGGGATCTGGGATCCATTTGTTGAAGGAATCCGGGGTGGGATTTGGGATCTACCCAGATGAAGGAATCCCCAGAAGGAGTTCCAGGGCAGTGGGACTTCAAGGGCAGCTCCCAGCTGTAAATCACAGAGCAGCCCGCCCGCTGCAGTAGAGAACTTAGGGGCTCTGAAAGTGCCGCTCACTCCTTTGCTCTGGTAGTCAAGCTTACCCAATGGATGTAGGGCAACTGAGGTGACTCACACTGCCCTGCCTAAAATGCTGGTCTCGGGACTCCATTGTGCGGGGTGGAAGATGGGGCAATGACTTACCTGAGGCAGCTCCTCCAGCCAGCTTGGAGCCCGTCTGGCCGCTGGAAGGTCGGTAACTTTCATCCTTGGAGGCAGGCCCATCCGAATCCCTGTCGTCCGGGAAGCTGCCGTCTGCATCGTCCCCATTATCTTCTTCATCGCTGCAGCCCTTGGGCTGTACCATGTAAACCCCTTCGGGGGGCACCTCCACGCTCTCGGTGGCCTTACATTCCTTGCCCTCTGCTCGGCCCAGCAAGGTCTCGTCATTATACTCCCCGTTCACCCACTTCTCAATCACCTCCCTCCGCTTGTCCTCCTCTATCTTCTGAACACGGTTAAGTCCATCAGAAAACTTGGCCCCCAGCTCCTTGGTCTCAGGCTGGGGCGGTTCCTTGTTGCCGCTTTCCCTCTGGGGACCCTTGTCCAACCGCACCTGTTCCGATCCCCCATGATCGAAGACCACCTGGCGGCTGAGCTTGGCACAGATTGCATTTAGCTTCAGGCCGCCTTTGCGCTTGGCAGCCATCTTGGATTTTCCTGAGGTTGCGTCAGTGCATATACTTCTTTCAGCTGGAAAGAGACAGAGGGAGAAATACACAACATTAGAGGGACAGCTCTGTCATTCAGAAACTCAAAGCCCATCTACAAACATCTGACCCCACCCAGCTGCCTTAAAACACAGCCAGCCAGTGTTTACCCTCTGAAAGAAGGAACTTCCATGAACTCCCAACGCCTTGTGAAGGACCTGGGTCTCAGGGAACGTAACGTGGAGTTCACCCACAGTCTTTCAGCAACACCACAGAGAGAGGCCTCCTTTAAAACACATCAGGCTACATTCAGCCCTGATGTAAGTGCGTGAAATGCCACCGACTTCAGTGTGCAGCCACTTACACCAGGACTGAATCTGGCTGAATGGGTCTCTGAATGTCCCAGGCAAAATTCACCTCTGGTATAATTGTGTAACCCACTGGTGAGTGTGTGTTACAGACCCCCTGTGTGCCAGAGCCACAGAGGATACAAGTTGGACGCAGCCCTACCTAGGGAGCCTTGATTCTTTCTCTTAAGCTGTAGCTATTCAGGCTTCTAGCTCTGGAGGTCCCCAGTTCAAGGCCCGGTGCATTGGCCAAGATGGCACTGTCATAATTGCACTGAAGCCAATGGAGTTACATCAGAAGTGTCTGTAGGAAAGATAGGGCTCCAAATTCTAGCCCCAGGGAATGCAAGCAACTCCCGCATTGGCCTCAGTGCAATTTACTTGTATCCTGAGGCAGGAAAATCAGATGGGAGGGGAAAGGAGGGGGAATAGTCCTGGGGTTTAGTATCAGTCAGTAACACCCCTTCTCTGCCTCACACACACACACACACAAAATTCCGTCCCTATGCTTCTCTGCACAATCTTCGCTGGGGTTTGTCATTTTAATGTAGTTTACTCATATGTGACAGCTAGTCAAGGTGGAAACGGAGAGACAGGAAGGAAGGACCTTAACTTCAAGGTGAGGGAATGTCTTGAACTGATCAGTCCCTACCACAAAGTTACTTGTATAATTATTAACTATTAACAAGATTTAATCCAATTAAAAGCAGCAAACTGCACAAAGAGAACATTAGGGCTGCGCGGTTGTTGTTGTTTTTCAGATGGCCTTTAAGAATGTCCAGGCTAAGAAAGGGTTAAAGCTCCAAAGGCAGGAAAGGAGCGAGCAGCCTTCGCTCTGCCCCTGCGGTCACACACCTGTCCTCAAAACCAGACAGTGTCACCCACGCCCTCACTTTCTGCACCCCAGCTGCTATCTCGCCACACCTTGTCGTGGCCACTCTGCATGCTTGGGGTGCTCTTGCCATCCCCTTGATCCCTCTTCACCCTCGTTGTGCTCTGATGCTCTTGCCGCTCCCTTGTTCTCTAGCTGTGCCTGTTGCACACTATTCGCACTCTCACTCTCTGAGCCCTCTCTACTGTGGGCCTATTGTCCCCCTAGCCACACTCACTCTCTCATCCTGCTTATTCTCTCTGTTCCTCCCCTTCTCTGGTAGCAACCAGACCTGCAAAGGCCAGCCTGAACACTCTCCATCCTTGCCCCTTGTCCTTGGGCCACACAAAGACTCACCTGACATCTCCCTTGGGCTCCTGAGGCCAGAAAGCACAGGCAACCCTCTCACTGGAACTCACACTTCTCTCCTAAGCCATGTGGGACTCTGGGAAAGGCACCCACAAAATGGCTAGGTGCCCACATAAGCCTGGGGTTTCATGCAGGCCAATAGATGCGAGTGCATTTCCAGGCCCTCCCTGGAAAACGTGCCCTTTGACTTCATGTCCATCGGAGGGGCAGGGCAGAGGGGCCATCTCCTCCTCATCGCAGAGGACTGGTGCTTTCCCATGCAAAAGGGCCTCTTGCTGAGGCTCCCCCAATAACTCTGATGGCCAGCCCCGAAGAGCCTGCTGCACAGAAGCGCTTAATCAGACCCCCTACGATGCACCCAGAAGCCATTGTGACAGCCCCTAATCCCATAACATGACAGCCCAATACAAACAGACTGAAACTTTAGACT
The DNA here is from genome assembly GCF_027887155.1 of Malaclemys terrapin pileata. NCBI lineage: Eukaryota > Metazoa > Chordata > Testudines > Emydidae > Malaclemys > Malaclemys terrapin. The sequence goes on along the minus strand of NC_071523.1, from coordinate 11,852,371 downwards.
CTGTCCGAGAGCCAGAGAGCGGCTGCTTAGCATAAACTCCTGACAGCTTCAGACACAATCTCCTGTCAAGGAGTGTAAGAAAAATACACCCCCACCCTGCGACAAACATGTCAGCCTCCCCCACCCTCACACACACAGGGAGGCACAAATGCACACTGTGCCCTTATAATGGTGCATCCCTTTCTGCACCCAGCCCACCCACGCACCCAAGCAAAACACGTATCATTCCCCCAATGCAGACACATGCATTCATAAATATATCCACATCTCTCACGCACACACATCTGCATACACACACCGAGGCATATACATCTCCCCAGACCCATACACTTACACACCCTGTTCACACTTACTCCTTACACTCCTTACATGCTCACCCTCCCCAAACACACACACAAACATGGGGCATCCCCAAATGAACACAGGCCGAAACTGACAGGATGCAAAACCACAGACACCTGTGCACTTCTACCCAGCCACCCAGACATCCACTATCCACATTTAGGACAGGAAGTGAAGAAGGATCCCATGTACTACTGGAACTGCAGAGGGAATCTAAAGAGGCAGCAGGAATTGCTAATCACTCCAACTGGAATCAGGCCAGGACACCGAGGTTACGCCCATATGCTCGGGAAAAGGGCCAGGGGAGCTTCATTGACTGCAGGTGGTTAGGACAGCATCTCCAGCAGCATGCGGTGCCCTGGCACGGGGCAGGGCATTCGGTCATCTATGACTCACCAGCACCACTCTCTCTAGCATGCTTAGTAGTTCCCCATCTAAGTTCTCACGAGGCTCAACCCCGCTCCGCTAGTGAGACCAGACAAGTTTACAGCTGGAGGCAACGGGACAGCAGAATATCAGCAGCCCCTAACACCAGGGTTTAGGATGAAGGAGATTCTCCCCAGTCTGCCTCTCCCCCTCCTTCCTACAGTCAGGGCAGGTCCCATTATTCTGGCCTGGAGGTGAGCAACCATGTGCGCGCACCAGACGACAAATGAATCTATAAATATTTATTCAAAGGAAGAGGAGAACAGACGTTCGTGAGGCTGCACTTGCTGCGTATGTCGCAGCTCGAGGGAGCCTGCAACTCGTCTTCCCTTCCTGGCTTTGCCTCTCTCCATCTCACCCCTTGTGCCTCCGTCCCACTTCACCCCCTGCCTCTGCCCACTTCATCATCCCCTGTGCCTCTGCGCCATCCAACGGCTCTCTCTCTCCTCCACCTGTATCTGTGGGGTCCTCTCGCAGATCACGTCTCCCCTTAATCCCCATCATGTTGCTCCCGTGTCTGCTCCACCAACTATTTTGCCCTGCTCCACTCACACTTTCTGCCAGGCTTTTCTCCTTCCCACGGTTCCCAGGAACCCTGTTATTCTGAAGGTGGGGATTGTGTCCTGGATTTCATGGCCCAGCACTGGGGCACAGTCTGAACCGCTGTAACTGCACTCAGCACCTCACAAAACCCACTCCAGCAGTTCTGTCAGAAACCCTTGAGCTCAGATGTGCTGTCAGGGATCAGGGAGGGGCACTCTTTCAAATGCCGTGCCTACACACTGTGACATTCCATGTGGCAGTGGTCAGAGCAAGGGACTGGGAGTCAGAACTTCTGGGCTCCATTATCAGCCGGAGAGGGTGGGGTGGGCTATGTGGTCTAATGGTCAGCACAGGTGGCTGGGAATCAGGACTCCTGGGTTCTATTGCCAGCTCTGTAGCTGACTCACTATGTGAGCCTGTGCAAGTCACTTTGCCTCTTTGTGCCTCTGTTTCACTCTCTGTAACATGGTGGGCTTCAATTGCCGCTCAACAGCCCTGGAGGAAGGGCCCTTTATAAGCACAACTGCTTCCCCCTCTGCCCAGCCTGGGTCAAGGGTGCAGGAGGAGAGCGCACTCCCTAGCTCATTGGCTTGTACAGGGACGGATGCCTTAGGTGACCTTCAACCCACTGATGCCGGACTCTCTGCGCTTCCTTCATGCAGGCAGAGGGGGCGGAACTGAGCTGCTGAGCAAGGGATCCTCACCGGTCTCCTCTGCACAAGGGGTGGGTAGGTGGGTGGATTTTGGGAGCTAAGCAGTCTCTCCCCTCCCCCCCCCCCCCCACATCACCCTGCGTCTCCATTGCACTGTTTAAAGATTCCTGGCTAAGTAAACATCCCCCTTTATTTTCTTCTCCCAAACAGAAATGTTTTGATTTCACATCAATCTGAGGAAGCCATTTATAACCCGAGCCTGTCACAGGGACTTTTCATCTCTGCCCAGGACAAACTCTCCCACATGCTCTATTTACACTGAGCACTTCCTCTGAAAACAATACTGCGGCGAGTGTACACCGCGGCCCCGGGGTGGAGGAGACGCGGCCACCCCCTGCTCTGCCCTGAGACCTCCTACAGCACAAAGGGGAACTGGCCTGAAGAACAAGGGGTGCAAATGGAGCCTAGGGCCCCAGGGGAGGGGAGTGGAACCTCCCTCTCAAGTTCACGGACACCCCCCAACAAGACTCTCCATTATCCCCATCCTGCTGCCGTTGCACCCAACAGTCTAGCTGCTCCCTCTTAGCCAGCGAGGGCCCCGTGCTCATGGGGGGAGGGAGAAAGGGGGGCCCAGATGGAAGCTGTGAGCTGCTGTCTGAGAGCACGGAGGGCCACACCTCACTTGAAGGGAGGGGAGAGCCAAGAGAGGGAAAGCAAAGAGGGAGAGGTGGGAGGAAAGACTAAAGGGAAGAAGCCCCAAAAGTAACCTCACGGCGGTAAAGCTGCCTTTGCAGAATGGCACTTGCCTGAGCAGTGGCCCTGCTGGAAACCTGCCGTCTCTGAGGTAGTGAACATCACATAGTGAGTCCAGCATAGGGTCCTTGAATGGTCCTCGCACTGCCAAGCTGCCTCAGTCCTGTTCCCAGTGGAGTCTGGGCTCCAGGATGTACTACTATTGTTGTTTGTATTCTGGAATCACTTATAGGCCCCAAGTGAGATCAGGGCCCCACTGCGCTAGGTGCTGTACAAATGAAGCAAGATGCAGTCCCTGCCCAGAGGAGCTTGCAATTGAAACAGATGTGTCAAAGTTCTACAGATGGGAAATGAGGCACAGAGAGATTAAGTGACTGGCCTAAAATCACACAGGAGGCTTGTAGCACAGCCATAAACCGAACGCAGATCTCCTAAGTCCCCATCCAAGGCCACCCTGCCTCTCACGACTGGACCCTTTGTTAACTGAAACCCACACTCTTTCAGATCACATCCGACCATGTCTTCCACCAGGCTGAGCACCAGGTCTCTGCTGAGTCCCAGCTCTGAATGACGGCCAGCTGGAGTTCCAGGAGCCAGACGAATCCAGAGCAAGATGGGGAAGGGAAGGGAAAACACTCCCCCACTCCATACTCCAAAAGGGCAGACGGGACAATTTCAGGCTGAAAGGACAATGGTGCAGGGAGTTCTAAGGGAGCAAAAACAAGGGGACAGCAAGGGAGCTCTGAGGAAGGCAACCTCTACCACAGAAGCTGCAATGGAGTCTCTGCCTCCCTCCCACCTGCCCCAGTACAGCCATAACTACACACACTCAAAAAGAACAGGAGTACTTGTGGCACCTTAGAGACTAACAAATTTATTAGAGCATAAGCTTTCGTGGGCTACAGCCCACTTCTTCGGATGCATATAGAATGCACACACTCAGCCTCTCTCTACACGCCTCCTGCCTTCCTTCAGAGCAGGACTCCTGGGTCCCCTCTCACCCTGCTTTGAACCTGTTGTTCAACGTGAGTTACTCCCATCCCCAGGGCCGATTAGAGGGAGGGGAAGCTGGTACAAATTACTGGGGCCCGGCGGTCCGGAAGGGGGCCCGGCTCCCCCCCCCTCGTTGGCCCTGTTTAGCCGGTTCGCCCTTGCTGGGGGTCCCGAAAATTTTTTTTCACCAGGGCCCGAACCCGCTCTTGACGGCCCTGCCCACGTCAGTGAGAGGAAAATCCAGCCCTTGTGATCCTGGTCTGGGGGGTAGGGGAGAAGGGGAGCCTAGGTGTTATAAAGAAGGATCAGGGTAGATAGGAGGCACTCTGTCTGTATGGAGAGGGGGAGTGTGGATGCATAGAAGGAATACGGTGAGTCTGGGGCAGGATTGATGTGGGAAATGGGGGATCCCCACTGAGAGGGAAGGATTGGGCTGGGGAAATTCCAGCTCTGTGGGCAAGGACCGGGGTGGGAAAAGACTCTGGCTGAGGAGAGAGGGGATCAAGAGGAGGGGGCAGTTTTGGCTGCGGGGCATGTAGGTTGTGGGGGGGAGACGGGACAGGGAAGAGGTCCTGGCTGTGGGGACAGGAAGAGAAGGGCATACCTGGTGTGAGGAGGAGATTTTGGCTAGGGGGAAAGAATGAGGAGGATGTCCTGGCTGTGGGGAGGGGATGACGGGATTCTTGGCTGTGGGGAGGGGGTTCTGGCTGTGGGGAGAGGATGAGGAGGGGGCCTGACTGTGGGGAGGGGATTATGGGGTTCCTGGCTGTGGGGAAGGGGTTGTCTGTGGGGAGAGGATGAAGAGGGTGTGCTGGCTGTGGGGAGGGGTTCTTGCCTGTGTGGAGGGAATTACAGGGTTCCTGTCTGGGGGGAGGGGGTTCTGTCTGTGGGGATAGGATGAGAAGCAATTCCTGGCTGTGGGATGGGGGTTCTGGCTGTGGGAGGGGATGAGGAGGGGGTCCTGAGTGTGGGGAGGGGGTTCTGGCTGTTGGGAGGGGATGAGGAAGGGGGTTCTGGCTGTGGGGAGGGGACGAGGAAGGGGCTCTGACTCTGGGGAGGGGACGAGGAAGGGGTTCTGGCTGTGGGGAGGGGGTTCTGGTTGTTGGAAGGGGATGAGGAGAGGTTCCTGGCTGTGGGGAGGGGGTTCTGGCTGGGGGAATGGGATAGAAAGGGGGCTTTGGCTTTGGAGCTGGGGTCTGGCAGTGGGAAGGGACTGTGAGGATTGTCACTTCAGAGGGCCATGTACGTTGAACAGATGGAGCTTTCATATTCTTATTGAAGAGTTTTGAGCCCAGCTGAGCAGCTCCGTTCAGGAGGGAGGCCCCAGTGCCAGCTTTCCAGGAGCTGCGAGCTCTCATTCGATCAATTATTAATGGCGCTATTTGGGATGGGGGACACTGCACAGTCCTTTTCTTTTTTAACGGCTGTTGTGCGAGCGTGAATGGAGATATTCCACACCACCAAGGAGCCCTGAGCAGGGAGGGCGGCGAGCCAAGTGAGAGCGGAGGATGCTGCACGCTGGGGCCTTTCACACTTGTGAGCTGCCTCAGACAGAGCCAAACCTTCACAGCCGTTCCCTGCTGGGTCTCCAGCATGGCGTGCTTCCTCACAGCAGTGCCCTGCCGGTGCCAACTGGGTCTCCGGAGTGGTGAGCTTCCTCACAGCAGTGCCCTGTCAGTGCCAACTGGGACACCAGCGTGGTGTGCTTCCCCCACAGGAGTGCCCTGCTAATGCCAGCCAGACAGTTAAGGCAACAATTCCTGCATTATCCTGGGCAGGGCTACGGCGGAGGCAGCTGCGGCCCGTGCATGGCCCAGGATGTGTGAGAGTGGATTTAGTGTGTATATTTTCCCCTCTTCAGTTTATCAATAAAACATTTTATTGCTTTTAGCCCAGGAAATGACCTTGGATTAGTGGATGCTGTCTCTTCTGCCTGACCTTGGGGAGTTCACAATGGCTCTTTAACAGTCTCCTCTGCCCTGCTAGCATGATCCCGCCTGCGTGAGTGTGTGTGAGGCCGGGGAAAGCCCCCGGTGTGGAAATCAGACCGAAAGGGCTTCAGGTCTGCCCTGTACAGGGCAGAGAGAGAGAGAAAGGGGAGAGAGAATGGAAAGCCCTTCCCACAGCGTGGCCAGCGGCACTCCCTGCTTCCCCCCAACCTCGGTGCTCCCCCACATGAACTGGAAAAAGCCCCCGAAGAGCTAAGGAAGGGGGAGTGCTCTGCTGCCAGGTCCTGCCACAAGCGCCTCCCTGCACCCAGCCCAGCTCAGCCCTGTGCTGCTTGCCTTCCTCTGCCAAGTACTGACTGCTCAGCCCTGCGCTAGAGCCTGCAACGGTGACCCTTTCTCCCACTCCCTGCTGCGAGAGCCTGACTCAACCCAGCTGCAGAGGGCTGGGAGAAAGGTCGTGGGCACAGTCTAGAGGGCTGGGCACACAAACTGCTCCCCTGGCTTAGCCACTGGCGTTTCAGCACTGCCGAGTTAACTTTTTATGTGCTGGTGGCGGTGATGGAGCAATGTGCAGGTGGCACTGCCTGGGCACTCTTACACAGAAGCTGGTATTCATTGGATGGGCACAAAAAACAGAGGAAGGAGTGAGAGAGAATCTGGCCCAGAGAGAGGAGTTTCCCTCCTTGCCCAGGGACGAGGGGAGACAGAGTAGGCTCCCCTCAAACATGCGAGCGCTTTCTATGCAAGCCATTTTGGGGGAGGTCCCTACTCTTTTACCGCCCCTGAATGCTCTGATCCTCCTGACTTCTGCCAGGACCTTCTGCCAATAAAACTCATTAACAGATCAACCCCCCAAACCCTCCTTGTCCCCACCAAAGCAGCCAAATCAGATATGAATTGGGCGTATTTTCACTAGAGAAACTTAATTACTGGGGGTCTTAGACAAATTTCTCGCCCACAGATAGTGGAAATTACAAACAGGTAGGGTTAGTGCTGGGCTCTGAGCTGCCAGTGGAACTGCCCACCCCACCACAGGGCACAGCTCTCAGGACTGCATCAGGAAATACACAGCCAGGCAACCTTCCCTCCTGCCCTCCCCACCAACACACCCACTCCGTCCCTCCCCTCCCGCCAACACACCCTCTCTGACTCTTCTTAGGCCAAGCACCTTCTCCAACCCTACCCTCCCAGCAACACCCTCTCCAGCTCTCCTGGCAACACACAGAAGGGTTCCTATCCCCTTCTGCAAAAACCTCCAATCTTCCCCTGCCCCATGTGACACACAGAGACAAAGCCCGCTAGCAAGTCACCTCACGCAGCCCTCTGGCTACACACAGCGAGGGAGCCCTCCCCTCCTGGCTCTAGGCATGCACCTCCCCGCCCTGGCACCCAGGTACCCATTCTCTCCAGCCATGCTCTCCTGAAGAGCGAGCCCTAAAGTGTTAACAGCAATTGGTGAAATGGCACAGCAGATTGCTACAATAAATAATTTACTGATATTTATAAATATTCAAATCAGCAGGCTTCAGAAATTGAAAGGGGGGGGAGGCTGGCGAGCAGGGGCGTGGGGGGGGGGTGACATTAATTCCCAGGCTCTCCAAATTCATTTGAGAACCGTTTCTCATTTCAAACAAATATTAAATCTTTTGGTGTCAGGCCTTCAAAATAAAAAAAAATAAAATAAAAATGCCGCCCTCTCCCTGGCTGATGCCTCATGCGCCTCCCAGCCATGCACCTGTGGCCCTGTGCCCTTGGACTTGCGGGCCTCAGGGATGGCATGTCAGCTTGCATTACCTGGGTGCCTGGTGTCCTGTTCACCAGCTACTGGAGAAAGAATCCCAGCCAGGACCAATCCCTCCACACACCTGTAACAGGTTTTGCTACCATACACACCTGCCTAGTCAGGGATCCCCCAACCCTCCGCCTCATTGTTCAGTGGAGCATGAATTTTCTTAAGGAAGAAAGATCTAGTGATTAGAGCAGAGGACTCAAGGCCAGGCATACTAGGTTCCACCTCTGGGTCTGGAAGGGAACATGGCCTAGTGATTCACACAGGGAATTTGGAGCCAGGACTCCTGGGTTCTACTTCTTGCTTTGGAAAGGACTGTGCTTTGCTTTGGAAAGGACTGAGCAGGGGACTGGGAGTCAGGACTCTTGGGCTCTCACTCACTTTGTGACCTTGGGCAGGTCACTTCAGCCCTCTGTGACTCAGTTTCCTCACTTATAGGATGAGGATGATGATAATTACCCACGTGGCTCTATCTAATCAACTGCAGTGTTGTGAGAGCCCGGATGGGCAGCACGTTCAAAGCGCAGGATTGCTGTTGTGAAATGGAGTTATTTCCCACCCTCACCTGATCAGCCTGGGGAACCCCTGGGCAGCCAAGAGTAAGGGCCCTGCATCTTCCCCCAAACTGCCCCAATGGTAAATGTGAGGTCCCGGCGTGGGGTGAATTTCCCCTGAATGAGTAATGGCTTTTCTAATGCACGGGCAGGTTGTCAGCTTCCCTACTCCCAGTGTTTTATGGGTTTAACTGAACGGCTCTGAACTCCCTGGTAAGAAATAAAGTTATCCCTCAGCGTCCCTTCTAAACATTTCACTCAGTGCAAACGGTGTTTAAGAAAAATGAGGACATATTTCTTCTTAAGGATGCAGTATCCCCCTTCAGAGGCCTAATTTATGCCATATATCACTGTCCAGGGAGAGAGAGGCAACACAGACCTCACACTGGGAGCTGGCCCCAGAACAGCCCAGACACAGACGCTCTTGCCGCCATGGTGCAACGAGCTGCAACGCAAAGTCCTCCGGAGAGCAGAGACCTGGCTGACATGGAGCAGAGCAGACCCACCTGCTAACACTCATCACTGCACTGCATCCTCACCCTGCCTTGGCCTCCTTACACAGCACGGAGCTTCTCGCTCACACTGCACCGATCCCTTCACCTCTCATTGCACTAGTCCATTTCTGTCGCACTAGCTCTTCACAAGCCTTTCCCCAACCAACCGGCTCAAAGGATGATGAAAGTGGTTTAATTACAACGTTCAGCGCCAATTCAGAATAAAACGTGCCCGAACCTTTCTCTGAGCAGGTTACCGGCCCAATCCGGCATGTGGTTTGGTCCTGTCTGCACCCAGTGCTGAATTATTTGTGTCTTGCTTCATGGCACTGCGTTAGCTGTTACTATTCTGCTCACCTCTGAATACTGGCTTGCCACACTGTCCTGCCCATCTCTTCCCCCTCTGTCCCGCACATTACACTGGCATGTACTGCACAAGCTCTGGGTTTCCAGGGCATGAGAGGGACCCTTTCACAACATGCAGTTAACCTGTGGTACTCACTGAGAGAAGAAAAGGAGCAGAGGGAGAAAGAAGAGTGGGGAAAGTGACAACGAAAGTTCTATCCCTTGTTCTGCCGTTGACTTGCTGTGGGACACTGGGTGAGGGGAGCCACTTCCCCATGCTGTGCCTCTGTTTCTCCTCCCACCCTCAGTCTAGTGAGTCTATTCAGACTGTGAGCTATCTGGGGCAGAGACTTTCCCCCACTATGTACGGACAGCACCTAGCACCATCGCCGAGGCCTCTAGGTGCTACTGGAATACAAATAATGATAGGAGGAGGGAAAGTCAGAACAGTTTTAGAAACGGCTTGAGAGCCTTTCTGTCCTGCAGCCACTTTCCAACTAACCGTTCAGTGCAGGGGCTTTTATGGAACATCTCTGAGGAAACCCAATCTCCAGTGCAGGAGCTGGTTGTGAGAGCAGTCAGCAAGGCTTTTGCTGCTGCCTGAGTCAGGGCTGCAGGGAGGCTGCTCCCCAGGCACCTTCTGCCTTACAGAGTTTTTCTTTCTTTTTAAAAAATAACAGAAAGCCGGGAAGATCTCTTTTTCCGATCTGGGTTCCTGTCCTTCCCTTATTTTTTATTATTATTTATTATTAATTATTATTATTATTTTAGTCCAGTTAAAAGGTTTGCTATCCAGACGAGTCTAAGTGGCCTCACTTAGCCTAAGTAACTCTATAAATCAGGCAGTACTGTTAACATCTACATCACAATCCAGCCATCAATCTCCCCACAGGTCCTGAGGAAAACAAGGGGAAAGAGAGAGAGAGGAAGGCAGAGCAAAGGAGGAACAGTCAGGTCTGAGATCGCTGGCTGTGGCCCTTGGAAAGCTCTCTAGGAAGCAGGCATGTTGTCAGGGTAACTAAATGCAAACACAGTATCTAACTTCACCTTTCCACACACACACAGACGGAGCTCCTCAGGATGCTGCGTCTAGGAGACAGAGCAAGAACAGGGCTGAGGTGTGGGCCAGAGAAGGAAGTGCTTCCTGGCAAAGACAACGAGGGGCTGGGGCAGATCTGTAACGCCAGAAGACACCAAAGGGAAGATACCAAAAGATCAGGGGGTGGGGGGGCTAGTAAAGGACTCAAAGTATGATCAGTATGGGTGCAAGAGGCCAGTATGGGAGACAGTCCCTGATGACGATGAGGGATTGATGTTGGACGGGAGCCTGAGAAATGCTGAGGGACCGGTGCAGAGGGACCCCAACAAGCCCAGAAAGGGCTGAGACAGGACACCCTTACACATACTGAGGGATCTGGCATGGAGGACATAGAGAAAGACTGAGGGGTTGGTGTGGGGGCCACAAGAGTTAGCAAGAGATCAGGATACCCCTAGAAAAAAGGTTGGGGAAGTGACACGATGGCTGTAGCAGGGAGCCATCGTGGGGGATCCCAGGCAATAAGGATGTGCAGAGACCCTGAGATAAGAGCTCTGGCAAACAGCTCCTTGATCTATTAAACTCAGGCCAGGTTTCCTCTCCCTTTCCTATTTCAACTCTGAGGATTTCCTTCCCCTGCGGCCAGCTCTTCAGGCACAGGAAAGCCCAGCAGCTCTGCCTGACTCTGGAGGGCCAACAGGCTGCATCCACCCAGGCAGGAAACACCCACAGGAGGAAGGCCTGTATCCGAGGTGCCAAGCTGCTGGGAATTGCCTTGGAACAAGAAGGGCCATGGGAATAGGAGAGAGAATGTGAACTTCCAGCATCACAGGACACAAAGAGGAAGATCTTTGGAGCAAGTCCACGGAGCATGTCAGGCTTCCATCTCATGGAACCCCAATGGAGACACCCAGTCCATCCCAATTCCTACAGGGCCGCCTTTGTGTGAAAAGCTGCGCCCCAGGACTGCCAAAGACTGCAGTGAGGGGGCTCCAGCAGAGGGGAACTTCATTAAAACAGAGCTGTGTGGCAGCCTGTTGTTGGAAAGAGAGGCACAGGGCATGCGTGTGTGTGAGACTGCAGGTGTTGTGATGGGGACTAGCTGGCTCAGGGGACTGGCAGTGTGTTCTGGAACTCAGCTCTGTGGAGAATCGCTCCATCATGTTATTGGACATTGCCGGCAGCCTGGGTGAAATGAGTTATCTCATGCAGGACCTGATCCAGCCACCACTGAAATGAGTAGAAAGCTGTCCACTGACTTCAATTAGCTTTGGATCAAATCCAAAGCCTCTACACTCTGTGGCACTAACTGGACTCTGGGTGGGCATTTTCGACAGGGAGGCCATGGGTTGAGTGGGCCATGGGAATGGACTCTCCCCTCACCCCTAAAAGGGGGCCTCTCAGGTCAAGTTTGAGGCAAGTCAGCAGGATAACGCGGGGAAAGTTTGTACCTGGGCTGTCAAGCCAGCCCCTTTGCCCAGCACTAAAGTCACTGAAAGATCGCTGGGCACAGGGTCAGAAATTGTTCATTCTTGTGTCTTCTCTTCAGCGCTCTGGGGGAGAGGTCCTAAATCAGGGTGTTATCCCTACACAGGGGACTCAATAGGAGATGCATGATGGAGGGAACATTAGATCATTCATGGCAGCTCAGCCTATGCTTGCATCCTTCCTCAAAATCCCAGGATGCATTGTGTCATGTGTGGGACCTGGGCATGTGGGCATCTGGTCCATGGACATTCAAGTGGTGGCTAAGATCAGTGATCGGATGGAGCAAGGGTGCAGAACTCACAGTGCATGATCCTTGGGAGAGGAGCGTGGGGTTCAGGTGTAGCAGCCTTGGGGCCTGTCACCGCATGGAGGTCCCAGGGGTCCTCAAGGCCTGTAACCACATGGCAGCACTGGGAGCCCTGGGGCCTCTGAATTGCATGGCAGCTCTGGCGCCCCTAATTTCGGTGCAGCAGAGCGATGAGTATGTTTGTCTGTCCTGTGTGGAAAAGGTTAATAGCTTTGCAAGAGGAAAGTGCCTGTTGGTGTAAACTAAATGGGTCATCCATGGGTCTGTCCAACTCAGCAGTCCTGTCAAAGTCAGCAGTGAATACGAAAGCCTCAGTGAGCAGGGCTGTGGGGGGACTTACACCAGCACCCCTTTGGCTCAGACCCAGACTAATTCTCTGTCTCGCCTTTTGCTGATGTTTCTTCTGGTCATTAGGGCTCATCTTCTTATTTACCCTGCCCCCTGAGCAGATCCATGTGCTACAGCCGTTCAGTTTAATTGCAAACACGTCAGCGCTGGCATACACATGTACACACACGGTCATGCAGGTGCACAAACACATGCAGAGGCACACAGGGCCATGCACACTGACACATGCAAGCACACACAAACACAAGCACAAAAGGCCGTGAAGGTGAACATGCACAAACACAAGCAGAGGGATGCAAATGTGCACACGTACCTACACACACACCAAAACATGCTTAGAGAGACACCTACACACATATATGGTACATACCCACACACTCAAGGGCATGCTTGTGCAGGCATACACGCATAAAGCTGTGCATTCATACACTCCCCCCACAGAGGTGCACTCACACATACATACACATACGTAGCCATGCATATACATACTTGTGCATATACACGCAGCACCATGCGTTCATACACACACAGGCAAAAGCACACTTGTGCGCACACACACAGTAGTATACATTCACTCACACACATAACCATGTATATACACATTTGTGCATACACACACAATTTATTACGCATTCACACACACACATACAGAAGCACACTTGTGAATAGACACACACAGACTTTCAGCACACGCTCACATGCGGAGAGCAATTTATTATGCCACTCAGAGTGAGATTCTAGTGGGATCGTATCCGGATCCTACAGACAGACTTAGCCGCAGGGACAGACAAGTTCCCATCCCACCAAAGAGCCCCTCTTTCCCCCAATCCCTCTGCACCTCACACCTTAAGGCAAAGAGAGCATCGGAGAGTGTCTCTTTGGAGTTAGCGTCCCAGCGGAGTGTATACACCGGGCAGGGGAATCTCTCTCTCTCTCTCTTCCACTCGCATCTTTTCATGAACTCTATTTCTCTTTCCTTTCTGAAAACAACTGAGCTGTAAATACTGTTTAACCTTCTTCCCCCCTTCCCCCCTCCCCTCCACACTATAAAAACACAAATATGCCATAACTCAGCTGGCTCCGCCGCCGCGCCTCCAGCATGCCCTGCTCCAGGCCTCTCAGGAAGGTCATAACAAACGACTTTCCGATTCAGTGCTCCTGAAATAATTTTGTGTATTAAAACCTGAATCTGCACTTTCTGGACCGAAAGCCTCTCTTAATTATGGCAAGCGTCCTTGGGATGGACAGTGATCCTTCACTACAGCACCGCTAACCAACCGGAGAACCAGCAGACTCCCCCCACTCCCCACCACCATCACCTCCTCCTCCCCGCTGCCCCCCCCACCAACCAACCCACAGCCCCCCTCCCTCCCTTGCCCCCCCGCCTTCCCTTTGCCCAATCTGTTTTCAAAGTGTGTCTGTCCTTTATTAAATTGTTTTCTTTTCCACATTATCAGTTGCCATGGAGACCTCATCTCTCGGATTATTTGAATTTCATTATATCTATTGATTTGGGAGCATTTCATCTTTTTTATTGTTTTTCTGTCAATTTTCAAAACGAATAACCATCTAATTTGCGTCAGTGCTGATTATGTTTGTCCCTCAATAGAGGTCGGCAGCTGCGTCGGGGAAACAAATCAATGGGAAACCATCATAAACCTCCCCAGTACAATCTCCAGGATATGTGGGTGACATTCCACGCCTGCGAGAAACACTCATCACATCCAAACTTCTTTCTTTCTTTTCTTTTTTTCCCTCAATCCCTCCATCCCCAGCTCGGTGGCGGGGCATTTAAAATTATTATTATTATTGTTTAGTATTTTGGTCGCATCAAATTTTCAGACAGGAAAGGGATGTGAAGGAGAGAAAAGGAAGGAGAACATTTTTATAAAAGAAAATAAAAGGAAGAAGGGCAGAAAAGGATGATAGGAAGAAAAAAGGAATCAGGGTTGCAAATTGCTTACTTTGTTGTTTTTTTTTAAATAATTTATGCAATTTTAAGCATTTATGTATAAATTTTTTAATAAGCCACCCTGGAGCAAAATAGCCATTAACATCCCGTCGGCCTTCTGTCCAATGGCTTGTGTGCAGGATCAATTTCTGAAAGTACTTTCCTTTTTTTTTAATGACATGATAAAATGCTTTTAAAGCAACTTACACAAATATGGAAATTTTTTTCCCTTCTCCTTCCCCCCCCCCATTTTTTATAACAGCCTCCACTTATTCACTAGGGGGTGGGGTGGGGGAGAGTATGTGTGTGTGTGGGGAGGGCAGCTGGCAGAAGGATAGACCCAGCCCTAACTGGAACGGACCTGTCTGTCCTTCTAACAAGGGCATAAACTTTCATTAGCGATGCACACAGTCAAAGGCAATTTAGGGAAACGCGCTGTACAGAAAAAGGAAACCTCAGCGTTTTTTATACAGCGGCTCCTTGGCTCCGTCCAAGGGGCTCTACCCTTGAGCTCAGCTTGTGCTCTCCAACCAAAGTGACCCTACCGGCCATGGGGGAGACAGGGAATGATGGGGGGGGAAGAGGCTGTGGTTGCTCTCAGAGACGCACACTCTCATTCACTTGCACTAAAACAGAGGTGCAAAAATAAATAAATAAATAAACAAACAAACGTCTAGCCAATGCTCAGCTGGAAAAGCACAATGTGCAGAGAACAGCAAAACTAATCAATATCAGTCCCAACCCAAGCAGCAGGTGAGGAAAGAGTGAGCTGTTTTGGCCGGCTTGCTGCACACACCCTCACTTGGGACACACACAGCTCCCCAACACAGCCCGAGATTTCATCCCCACATCCCATCCCTCAAACCCTCCCCTCATAGTGTACCACTTGTCCAGGCTCCTGCCTGTCCCAGAAACAGACCAGGAGAAGGAAACAGGGCTCTCCGGAAAGAGGGATTCCTTGCACATCAACACAGCTCCTCCCTTGCACTCCCCCTTGCTGACCCATTACAGCTCCCTGTTCTCCCCCTCATGCCCCTTCCCCCTCACAGACCCCGGCTCTCCCCCTCATGTCCACCCCTTCCCTTACCACCTCTGTTCCCATGGTCCCCTTTGAGATTTCAGTCACCGTTGGCCCTAGCACCAGCTCCCCACACAGAGGGGGAGCAGGCTGCCCATGAGGCCACACTGCCAGCCATCCAGCTGGGACCCAGACTGCCCTAAGTTACGGGGTGGGAGGCGGGTGGCAGATGAGAACTCTCCCCTCTCCTGGTCTCACGTCACCCCTTTCCAGGTTGCACGGTTTTGGGCAAATTTGCTTTAGCAGCAGAGAGGTCAGCAGGAGTTGAAGGCTTTTCAGATTGTATATATCACTCTCCATACGGTCTGTCTATAGTGAGCGCTAAAAATAGCCAAGCCAAACGTGGAGGTGACTTCAGCTCTGTGGTGCAGAGACACCAGCCACTTCATGGGCACCTTCCACTGCTCCAAAGTGCTGGGGACATCAACAACAATAATACACTACATAGGGGTGGCTCCTAGCCCTCCACCCTCCCTGCATCTAGGGACATACAACAGAGGTAACTTTCTCTTGGCATTTCTATGGTGCCCATTACCGAGGCATCTCCTGCTGGAGGGTGAGCAGGAGGGAGTTTATAGACAGCCTAGAAAGACAGAAAGATGACATGCGCATCACAAGGCCTATGGAACTGGAGAATGGGATGGCGAGAGGAAGCCACATATTACCAGGCAGAGTAGAAAGCTTCCCTTGGCTTTGGGAGGGCCATCTTCTCACAGTATCTGCTTGTGCCAGCTCAGGTTTCTCAGAAGCAATTGAAGCATTGAAGCAGTGGAGAAAACTCCAGCCAATATCAACAGTGGTGGGGGGAATCCTGCCTGGGTCAAGGCTGCAGGGTCAAGCCGAATTTGACCCTACATCCATACTGCTTTCTCCAGCATCCCTTCGCCGTTAGCGCCATGCCCAGAGCGATGAAGAAGAACACGTTCTGCCCAGCACAGAGACCTGTACTGTCCCAGGAAGGGCCAAGAAGCACCCTCCCCAGCTGCTGTTATAGCCAGGAGAGCAGAGGTCAGCCAGGGAGATTTAGATGAGCCATCTCCCCATCAAACTCGCTTTCCTCTTTCACTCGCTCTTTTTTTTTTTTTTTTTTTTTTGCTTTAACTGTCATTAAAATAACAAGTTTCTGTTACAGTCTAAACATTCCCACATTGTATAAAGGGTTATGTTACACTAGAGTCACTGCCGGGCCCAGTGTTTGCACAGAAACCTCGCTGCAGGTCCCCCCTCCTGACGAAGTGACTTATTAAAGTTTAAACAGTAATTAACAGAACAATAAAAATAAAGGGATGTTTGGGGAGCCATAGTGCGCACAGGGTTTTTGGCAGTGCCAGCATTTTTCAGTGCCCTGCGCTGGCAGCAAAAAACGGCTGCAAAACCAGTGGGACAGATCGTGCAACCGGAGCCAGGATGGAAGCCAAGACAAGGCCGAGTTCAGAGTCATCCTTACAGTCACAGCATGGGAGAATGGGACATGGAGAAGAAGGGCTGTAAGGATGAGAAAGATGGGTCCCAGAGAGATGGGTACAGGCAGGAAGAGAGATGTTGCTGGGGAGATGGGTGCAGGCAGGAGAAATGGGTGCTGGGGAGATGGATGAAGGGGGGAGGATAGATGGGTATTGGGAGGAAGGGAGATGGGTGATCAATTGACAGAAGTAGAGTCTGACTTGGTGCCTCCTGCAGCCAGCGCTCTAAACTGTCCTGTACCTGGCCTGCACCAGCAGCTTCCAGGTTCCCCTCTTATCCAGTTTAAACCTCTCTGGGAAAGATCTTTAAAAGAAGTGGCTGGCTGCCACAGAGAGTGAATGATTACAGTGCCCTACCCTCTCCCTGCCCTGCCGATCCCAAGGCTCTCCTGCCTGCGGGAAGCTGACATGGTGGCAGGACGAAGCATCTCCATAGCCCTTTTTCCCAGCAAGGAAATAGAGATGGGCCCAAACCAACCCCCTGGATCTGTGCTTTGAGTTTGTACGCTCTGGAACCAGATCTCAACTGTAAGGCTCCATCTGTCTCCATCATCCCCCGGGCTTTAAGAGAGCAAGGGATACTTGCCCCATAGTAAATCCCAGCAAAAAAGTTCCGACAGTGAGATCTATGAGACTGCAGAGGAGTTTTCTAAGACAGGCCTCATTGCTTGGACGCTTTACAGTTAGACAGGTCACAACATCCTGCAGGGAACAATCCTGCCCTGGCCTAGGGATGGTGAGGGAGGCCTGAGCATATGGTCTAACAGAATAATAATAATTCTAGGATCGTTCTCTGTTGTAATCCAATCAGAGCCATTACCACGGGGTCACATCCTATAACCTAATGGAGGGTCTGGATCCTTGCTTCCTCCCCTGCATCAGAACTTTTTTAGCTTAGGTGCTATAGACAAATCACAGAACCCTAGAAATGCAAGACTGCAAGGGTTCTTGAGAGGTGGAGGCAGGACTCAGTAAACCTAGACCATCCCTGACACATGTTTGCCCAACCTGTTCTTATAAACCTCCAATGATGAGGATTTCACAGCCTCCCTTGGAAGCCTATTCCAGAGCTTAACTATCCTTAGAGTTAGAAAGTTTTTCCTAGTATCGAACCTAAATCTCACTGGCTGCACATTAAGCCCATTACTTCTTGTCCCACTGCCAGTGGACACAAACAACAATTGGTCACAGTCCTCTGGGCTCCATTTATAGGAGCCAAATCATACTTCCTAGAATTATATTAAAAATCCCCACACCCCTGACACCCAATGCCCTGTGCTTGGCAGGATGAACTCCCAGGGAGCGTGGGTGAGCAGGTGGGCTTTGGGAGTAGGTTGTCAGGCCTCCCTGCCCATGTTCAGCACTGAAGAAAGACCTCATTTGGGGTTCTTTTTGGTGTCTCTGGTAGTTGTGCTCAAACGTTTGCCTCAGTGGTGTTTTACTGGGCTCAGGGTGCAGCTGGCTCTAACCCTGACATGACACTCCATGCATATGGCATCACATGGTCCCTTGGTTTGCAGTTGCTCCTAGATTCCAGAGCAAATGTATTCAATTTGCAAATAAAGACTGCTTGTGGGTGTGTCTGCTCTGCAGAGTTATCCTGGTCTTTTACCCGGTTATTGCCATAGCCCCCCCTCACTCACTCACTCACACACACACCCCGGAGTTTGGTGCTTTCAACCCAGGCTAGATGGCTTGATGGGGGCTATAGGTTAAACCCAAGTGAGGCTTTCACTCGGACTGGTAAACAGCCTACTTTGCAGTGTGGACACAAGCTAACCCAGTGTGCTGACAGTTCTCCAACACTTCCCCACAATCCCCCCCGTGTGCACAGAAGGACAGGCAAGTTCTCTCACAATTCACTGGGAAAGAATCGCAGAGCAAGCAGCTCATCTTACTGCCGCACTAAGAACCGTGGGATGTACCCCCAAAAGTCCCAGAGACACCCATGACGGAGTGCAATGCCAGTGAGGATCCAGTAAGTTGGGTAGGTCTTTGCAGTGTGGCTGCTCAGACCTAAGCTAGGCGAATCCAGGTGCTGATCACCTGAACTAGCTCTGCAGTGAAGACATACCCCATGTGCCAGCACCACAGACTTGGCTTGGAATCGGAGTAGCAAGCTGGGTTCCTTCTGCTTCACTTCTCATCTCAAGTGATGAGGATTCTGCAATCTATTCTGCAAATGACACATAAGCCAGAGTAGAAGCCAGCTCACCCTCCCATTGCTGTGTTGGCTCTGCAGGGCTAACAGGAACAAAAGGCAGGAAGGACCTCATTCTTGCCAGCCAAATCAGCAGATCCAATTCTGAATACCACAGGCAGCAGATCCAATGAGTAAGAAATGCCACCTTTACAAAGTCGCTTAACCACAACTATAGAACAGTACGTAACCCACTGACATTAACCAAGTAGCTTAGCTAGTCCAAATTAGTCAGCTGCCCTGCCTGCAAATGCACAATAGGAAAGATCCTGTATTGGTCCTGTGGTCCAAGATATTTTGTCCAAAGCCATAAGGTCCCAAACTCGGACACACCATTCTGAAACTTCTGGTGCAGACCCGAGGCTGAGGCAAGACACAGTTTGCTGGGTCACCCACTTGTTGGTTTTCTCTCTCTCCTCCTGCTCTCCCTGAAGGCCTCGGAGAAGGATCTATTGCAGCAAGGCAAGGATTTTCTTGCTGTTTTGCCACCATTTGGGGAATGGGGAAAATAGGCCGAAGTCTCAGCTCCCAATAGGGAAAAGCTGGTTGCCTCTAATCCTACCTGCTGCAACTGGGGAAACACGCTCTTCAGGACAGGGCTTGTCTTTTGTTCTGTGTTTGTACAGCACCTAGCACCATGGGATCCTGTCCTTGACTGGGGCTCCTAGGTGCCACAATAGTACAAATAATAAATAATAATCAATTGCTCTTCCCTCCCACTTCCAAGCCCCTCTGTGAGGACTGAGAGGCAAAGGGCTTTGTGGGTGATGCAGACCCTGAGCGGTGATGGGTAGAGGCTCCCATGCAGCCACTGCACTGCCTGGCTTCTTCCAGCACCTCCTGAGCAAGGGGCTCAAAGTCACTCCATGGGGAAAGGTTTGTTCATTTCAGGCCAAAACAATCAAATACAGTGACTTCAATGGGAGCAGGATTTGTGCCTAGGTGGTCGTGGGGCATCTGGGGAACATTCCCAAGATCCCGGGTAGAGGAGTGATAATGGTCCAAGTGCCCAGCTGGACACAGCTGGAGAAGGGAACAGCCCAGCTTTAAAAAACCCAGAGGAAAGCATTAAAAAGGTGAATTCCCAGCCAATTACCAGTGGAGATTTTTAATAAGCTGTTTTCCCGACACCAGGGGAGCGAGGGATGTGGGGGAATCAGACGTTATGAATCTGAATTCAGCCTAAGGTTTCAAAGGTGCTGGTTTAATAAGCCGCAAGGCGAGCCCGCACTAGCAGCGACAGCCCTGGAAGCGAATGCCAGAGCGGGGGGATGGCATTGCGGGGGGCTCGGAATTAATGAAACCGAGACCTCGGCAACCCCCGATGACTTTATTGCATTTCCACATAGGTTGTTAAACTTATATCAGAGCTGGGGCGGGGGGAGGAGGGAGATGGTGAATGGGGCTAATGCCTCTCCCCCCGGGGTGTATTAACAAAGTGACACCTAGGGGATGAACTGCGAACGTAGCACCGGGCACTCCCTGTCTTGCTCGAAGACCAGTGCTAGGGAGTCCGTGCTGCGCTCCCAGACAGTCAGCCCCCAAAGGCCATGCTGCCCATTCCCCAGGGTTCTCTGCTCTGCAGGGCAGAGGTCGCCATGCTCTGGGAGTCGGTGTGCAATGGAGAGGGTAGCGGGGAAATCCAACCTCCTCCCTATTTATCCCCACAGCCACAAAACACTGCTACATTAGGAGAGCCCCAAAGTGCCAGGGCAGGAGACTGCTCCCCACAGCTCTGGGATGGTGGTGGTGGAACACTGGAGTCTGAGGCCTCATTTGTTTCTAGGATGTTTTCTGTGTATCCCCATCCCCAAGGGCCACCTCTCTGCTACAGTGTTTTCCCCTCCGCTGGAGCCACGGCATCTAGGTACTAAGGGGGGAAAAGCCCAAGATGCAAAAAGAAAGGCCAGAAACTGTTGTGCTACAGTGTGTTAAACAGCCACGCCAGCTGGGCTGCTGCTCAGGGGGCCATAACTACGGGAGCAGCCCTGGCTGGGGAGGGCGCTGGGTCTGATACTACTAGCCACAGCCCTGTCCAGTCTCCTACCACTCGCACAGACATAGATCCATCACTTTTGCTCCTGCAGCGGGTAACGCAGCCCCATGGGAAAGTCATCCACCTCAGACAGAGTCACAAAGCACCAGCTGCACCTTCCCACCAATACAGGACCACAACGTAAATGAAAATGAAGGTCACGAACACTTCTCCCTGCCCCAAACACCATAGGAAGTAGGGGGCCCCAGTGGGTGCCACACACAAATGCGGTTCATGGCCTCTTCTCCGGTATGCTGCAGTAACACCCCAGAGCACCACAGTACCACAGCCTGTGCCGGAGGGACTGCGGTGTTTGGGGTCAGGACCGTAGGATTTGTTTATAGCTCCTTGGGCTATTCCTAGACCCCACTCAAACTTTGGGGCCAAATCAGACCAGATTAAAAGGGAAGCATGTGGGAGTGTCCAACGTATGGGGAGCAAGAGAGCTAACTCCCCCCACCCCCATGATGGCTGGGGGGGAGGAGGGGGGCT
Source organism: Malaclemys terrapin pileata (assembly GCF_027887155.1). Classification (NCBI taxonomy): domain Eukaryota; kingdom Metazoa; phylum Chordata; order Testudines; family Emydidae; genus Malaclemys; species Malaclemys terrapin. Next base: position 11,831,132 of record NC_071523.1, on the reverse strand, counting down.
ATCATTCAGACACATCACTGAAGCACTCGGCTTGGCCAGCAGAGCCATTCCCCACCTTCCCCCAGCAGCCCTTTATCTCTAGATTTCATATTTTCCTGGTGGCTTTTCTGTCTCAGTGTGAAATTAAGAGAATCGTTGGCTTGTTCAGACCTGCCCCGGGAGCCTATTTCTATAGCAAGGCCCTGAATCGACAGCTAGGCAGGCACAGCGATTTCTGCCGGGAACACCCTGCTCAGCTGGGCCTTTGGCAGTCGCTTCTTCTTTCCCTCCCATCCCTAACCCAGCCAAGGCTGCTCTGCAAGGCAGAGGCTGGGGGATTTGAACAAGGATGGCAGCAAGAACTTAGCACGGAGCAAGATGCTGTGTAGTAGTCAAAGGCTAGGTGCTTCACAGCCTGCACTGGCTCTCTGGGAATGGCAGATACAGGAATGGCAGATACTATCGCTAACCCCAAAGCCTTTCCTTTTTGCATGCTCTCAAGCTCCTCATCTTTCCAGCCAGTCCTTAGCAGTCTGCACCGTCAGAGACTGCCCTGGGCTTGAGGTACTGCAAGAGTTGCCATTGGATCAAAATTTCCCCATAGTCCAGGGGTGTATGGTTCAGGCTCATCTCTAGTCCTAAACAGACACGGAATCAAACCCAATGTCCACCTCTTATCTGTCCCAAATGTCCTGGCCACTCCAAGGCGAGTGCCTGTCTCAGGTCCCAAACTCATGGGGCCTGACTCTTCTCGATCACACTGGTTTTACACTGAACTCAGTGAAGTTACTCCCGATTTACACTGGCATAAGTGCGAGGAGAATCAGTCCCACTGCTTCTCCCCCTCCCCCGCTCGCCCCCACAACTGAGCAAGAAAAAACCCCAACCCAGTTCAGAGGTTTTCGTTGCCATTCGTCCAACTACAGAACATCCCTCGGCTCCTGGTTGTGCTGGAAACACAATTGCAAAAATAAGCGGCACTGGCTGGAAGGAAGAGACCCTAACAGCTTTGCTTCATACTGGGGACTTCGAACAAGCAGAGGCAGGTGCAGAGAGGTGCAGAATAGCAGCGTTTGCCCCTTAAAACTTAGGACCCCACTAATAAGTGTTATCCATCTGTCATGTCTGATCATCCCAGGAGGTAAGTCAGAACAGAAAACTTAAGTACAGCAGGCCTTAAACTTTTTCACAGAATGCAGCACCTCTCAACAGAGAGATTGCCTCATGCACACACACCCCTACCACCACCACTGGTGACACCCCTGTGCCAACTCTAGCAATTGCATGGAAATGTGAGAACAGAGAAGTAGTGAACGTCCCATTACCTCCCACACCATGCAATTTAGAGAAGAGAAATGAGGAGGAGGAGCTGGCACCACGTGACCAACCAGCTCTTCACTCACCACCGGTTCCACGGACCACTGACGTAGGAGACCACCATCGGGGTGGCCTTGTCTGCATCCCAGAACTTAAACTCACTCTCAGTTTAAAGGGCCATGAACCTGTTTATGAGATACTAAATTCCATTGCACCTGCAGGGAACACTTAGGATCAGAACTTCCACCTGCTGCAGTCTCAACAGCCTTCCATTTTCAACAGTGCTTAGTGCTAGCCTAACTCTTCTCTGGTTGAAGTTAATGGGAGGAGTGTAGGGGAAGCCACCGCTTCACAACAGACCTGACCCTCAGGGAAGGCGTGTTTCAGAGATTTATAAATCATCCGTTTTAATTTTCATGTGGATGAAATATCACTTTGCAACCTTTCACCCTAAAAACTGGGGGAGGGGCCTTATACGCCCTTTCACCAAAGCATTTAGCTAATGCTAATTAAGCCTCAGGAGCTCTGTTCAACTGAGGAAGCATTAATATACCCATTTTACTGATGGGGAAACATAGGCACAGAGAAATGAAGCAACCTGCCCAGTTGTAATATGAATCAATGGCAGAGCTGAGCACTGAACCCAGGAGTCCTGGTGCCAAGCTCCCCACACAACCTTCTTTAGTTGGCTACAGATCAGCCCAGCTGTTCTACTCACCCTCTGGCTGCTTATGATGCTGTCTTCAAAGCACCTTTACACACCTATTCAGAAAGAGAACAGGTTCCTCTCCAAAGCTGGGACCTGGCAGCACTTGGTCCCTGTTGCCAGCTGCCATCTCATTACTAATTTTATTTTTGAAACAAATTTTGCTTTTTCTAATACAGGAGCCGAGTGATTTAATGTTGAAAATCAGCGACCATGGCCACGACCCCAGTGTTCCAAGGGACACTCAGTAGCACAAGAACTCCACAGTTTGTCTTTGAGGCAGATGGACGGACACACAATAGATGAAGCATCAGGTATGAGCCACCGAGATGCCCTGGAACCACATGTTCAGATCCCAGCTGAGTTGACTCATCTCTTCCTCCTCTCATGGTAGATTAATTGAGCTCTCTGCAGTTTATGGTTGTGGGTTTCTGGAGTAAGACTTTAAACTCCTGGCTGTTCTGTGTGGCCATTAAAGATCTCCTGCCCTGGTTCCTTTGGCCAATACTTTCCCTTCCTCTCTCCCCAGTGCAATGCATCTCACTGGGTGCCCTGGTCTCTGAAACACGGCAGAACCCTTTGGATTGAAAGGCACTCGATAAACTATACAACAGGATCCCTGGCTATTATTGTAAAAGCTCCTAAGTCTTGGCACAGAAGATCACTTCAGTGAAGGTTTGCAAATGGAGTCCCAAACAAAACAAACAAGAGCCCCAACACTGTCAGCACTTAAAAAATAATAAACACTATCCCTAACAGCAGGCCCAGCAGAAAGATATGAGACTCGACAGATACTAGGGTCTGCTCGGAGAGGAAACATGCAGGCACTCCAGAGGGGCTGGATTCCCTCCCCGCTCTTTGGTGTCTTTATACCCTAGTCCTTTTCATCCAGAGATCTCAAAGCATTTTGCAGAGGAGGGGAAATCTCATTATCCCCATTTTACAGGTGAGGAAACAGGCATGGAGTCGTAAAGGAGCTTGCCCAACTTAGCAGCGGAGCCAGGAACAGAACAGGTTTCCTGACCCATTCCCTGATGCCCTACCCCCTGGAAAGCACTGCCTCAGCACCACTGGGAGCGATGCTGCTATAGAAATAACATAGATGCAGCTAGAGACTCCAAAATGGGAATTGGGTTTGATTCTGAAGCTCCAGGAGAAGCGACACACTTTGCAGGATTGGGCCTTAAATATTGACTCTAGAGATGAAGGCGAGCGAGGGAATACAGACAGGTGTGGGCACAGATTGGCATCTCCCAACTCCTGACATCCTCTCTGTCCCCCTTGGCTCAGCACCCCCCATGACTGCGAGGCAGGCAGAGCTCTTGGCATAACATCCTGAGTGCCGCTCAGTGGGGACTCGGGCCGAAACAAAGGGACTAATTTAAAGTATTTTTAAAACTGTGGTAGTTGTGACAGTGGGTTTAGCGGTTGTCAGCCATCTGGAATAAAGAATTACAGCCACCTCCCCTAATCCTATAGTCCCTAAACCCTTAAAGCTGGTTATAGTGCAGGGATGAGGCAGCAGGTTGGGGGAGGCAGTAATGGGGAAGGAGAGGGTGAAGGGACCGTCAGAAAATGGTCAAACTTTCTTTATTTTCCAGGAAGACGCAGGGTGGTCCTGGATGTGTCAAAAAGCATTTTTTCTGGAAATCAAGAGGAGTGAGGGGGAGAAAGAGAGGAGGAGCGATGTCCTCCATGACCACACAATTGTGTGCGCGCACACACACACACACACACACAGGCTTGCTGGTCCGCGCAGGGCTGTCAGGTAAATTAGATCTGAAAGCTGACAATTTCTGACCATATTTCCTTGATTATTTCAAACAAATGCACACCAGCCGCTGTAAGGAGATTAAAGTGACATAAACGTCCCGAGTGGGAGGAGGGAGGGCAGAGAATTCAGGTCACCCCCATCCGTCCCCCATTTGACAGCCGCTATATCGCTCTCCAATCCAATAAAAAATCCCCCCCTTTTGCTTTAATTAATTTTACAGCTAGCTTGCTTAATTACTTTCAATCAAAATCCTCCTGCCATCGCAAAATTAGAGATGGTTGAGCTCCATTAGCCTAAATTCTTCATTTCCATATAGAAAGAGGCTCCCTCGGCAAAGCCAACAGGATTCCCTCCTTTGCTGTCGGACAGACGCCTGTCCCTCTGTCTGTCCTCAATTACACTGCCTTTCAAAGGCAAAGGGGGAAGGGAGTCCCCTCCCCTCTTTTTATAAGGTGTTGTCTTGACATCCCTGGTGACTAGAAACCTCTGTCTATCCACAGAAAGGGAACAGTGGGCAAGCAGGGCTGGCTTCCCCCCCACGGCCCTGCCTGTGCAACCCTGATGTGGAAGAACCCTCTCTGGAGCTCCAAAGGGGCACTGAGTCCCCAGGGCTCGCTCAGTCCCTACTGGCCTCTCCACTGGGATTGCAAGCAAAGGGCCAGTGGAGGGGATGGATTCTGTGATGTGGACACCTCTCTGACAGGGAATGGACCGAGACCCGCCAAACTCATTACACTCAAGCTCTGAGATGCAATTGGCTTAAGACGGTGGTTTTCAAGCTCTTTTCATTTGCAGACCCCTTTAGAATTCGTAGACATAAGTCTGCAGACCTCCAGGGGTCTGAAAACCACTGGCTTAAGTCAATTTCTAACTATTAGAGATCAGGCCGAGTTCTGAAGAGGGGGCAGATTACCCCACAACTGCCTACAGTGGGGTTCTTACACATTCTGTGAAGCATTTGCGGCTGGCCGCTCTCAGAGACAGGCCAGCGCACTGGATGAAGCACGTCTCCAATCCAGTCTGGTGATTCCTATGTTCCTCAGACAACTTATCAGCAAGGGCAAAACACACTCTGCCCACACTTAGGGCTGCTCAGCACCTAGAAGGTCTCTTGCCAATGGCACCTCCTTGGGCAGCCAAAGCAATGGTGCTGGAAGGGGCAGCAATGAAGCCATCAGGAGACGGAAAGGAGCTAGGAGCTTCACAGAGGGGTGGAGCAGAGATAGGAAAAGGAGAGAGCCACTGAGAGGTGCAATGGGAGTGTGTGTGATCGTCTCCTAAAGGATGGTGGGAACTGCCTACAGGGGAGAATTACCCAGAGTTCTCCAGTGGAATGTAAGCGAGAGACCCTTCCTCCCCTTTTCCCCAGCCCCTGTGTTCTAGCCCTCTCACAGCTCTCCACAGCACTCCCAACTGAAGGGCTCAACCCTACAAGCCTGCTGTGAGCAGGAGCCTGATGGATTTACCCAGGAGTTCCATGTGGGGAGGGCTTGCAGGATCGAGTCTACAGGCCCTGTCCCTTCACTGTGGGCCAGATTTTCACAAGTGCTCAGCACCCAGCATTCACCCAACATGCAGAGCTCCTTTGGAAGCTCCTCAATCACCTACCCAAGCCTTTATGGCTCTCCCTCGACTCCCTGCCCCTGCTAGCTGCCTGGTCCCACGTACTCACCCACCTCGGAGCAAGAGGAGGGTCACACCAGTGAGCTGGGCTCCACGCCTTCCAGCACTCCTAAAAACCCAACGGGATCCAAGAGTGTAAGAACCCAACTCCCCCTGACTTCAGTGGGGCCAGGTCAGGCCCTCGTTTCTTAATAACAAAACGAAGAACCACCAAACACAGACGTATTTTGTTTATAAGCTTAAAACCGAATCCAGCGACGCATCTACCTGGGGATTTTAGATTAAATGGTTTAAGAAACTCAAATAGGCTTTTTAATCCCGCCAAATAAAAAGGGCCCCAAAGAAGGAAAGAATTCAACCTCCCAAGTCTTGTTTCTACAAAGCTTGCAGGGTGAGATTGCCCTCCACTCCTCCCCCAACACCTCCCCACATCAGCGCGGGACCTGCAGTGCTCCCCAGGAGCAGAGCTGTTTCAGGAACCCCCTGCTCAGGACTCACGCACTCAGAGCTAAATCACTCGCCTCCTGCTGCACTCCACCCTTCCAGTCCATTGTATGCTCTGTCATGTTGCTACTCCAGGCCCCCACTGCTTTACCATGCAGACCACGGAGGTGCTGAGCTTCTAGAAGAAGCTGCCAGTCTTGGTGCACAACCCCAAGGCCAGCCAGATGCACCCCAAGAGGGGGGCCTGCAATCTCCAACCTCCACCAACCCCACATACTATTTTGCTTCCATACAAATGGCCTCCCCACAGGCTGCCCAGATGACAGAGGGAAGAGTGGAGAGGCTGGGAAGATGAGTCTGAGGGGAGATTGGTAGAGATGAGTGAAGGTGGGAGCTGCAGAGGAGAAGGCTCCCATACAGTGTTGTGGACAGACTGTGTGTGATAGCTCAGAGAGGGGAGGCCAGTCCCAGATGCGCCAGGGTGGCAGAGAATCTGGAGAGTTTTATAAACCAGGAGGGCAATTTGGTGCTGAATCCTGAAATGAACAAGGAAGCGCCTGGGGGTGGGGACATCTCTCCAACCTCTAGTTTCATGGCTGGGAGACCACTCCCCAAATGCTGCCACATCCCCACCCATGAGTCAACTCCAGTCCCTAGCATTGCATCTCCTGGGATTTTTTATGTGTTTGCCATCACCCCCGTTTGTTACTCAAATCTGGGAAGAGTAAGAGTCAGAACCACCCCCTACCCCCACCCCCACCCTCCACACCAACCTGCAACAAAATTCCCCACTCGCATCTCGCCTGCTCCAGCGCTCAGAGAGGCCAGGACAATAGAACACAAGCGGCCCTAAATCCACCAGACTCACCCTAAATAGCTATGGCCCATAATCTCGCTTGACATTCAGGAGCTTGTTATTCTTTCCCCTTGTCGCCTGGCTGGAGCTGTTCAGACCCATCAGTGTTATTCTAGGTATTAAACAGGAAAAAAACAACCCACCACAACCCAGAGAGTTTCAGGGCCTGCCCAGACAGGGCCACAACAGACGCAGTGTCCTCCCACTGTGCTGGCCACAGGGGGATTGCTGCCCCTAATTCCAGCAAACTTCACCCCAACTGCAGAGGAGTGGGACGGGAGTGGGTCCCGGCCTAGTTCCTTGCTGGAAATGTACACTGGTCCATTTCCTCCTGAGCTCATTCCCACTGCCAGCTGATGACCTTTCATCATTCTTCCTTGCCCACCCTGCCTTGTCCAGCTCACTGGGCTCTGCCCGGGGAAGAGCTGCTTCCCATTTTCCCTACCTCCTTGGAGCGGAGAACCAGGAGTTTTAACCACAACAGGTTTGTTGGGGGTTTTTTGCATGCTGGCTCCAGCTGATTAAGGACCTGCAACAGGATGTAGAGATTACAGTAAAACCTGGCTCCGGATCAGACAGGGCACAGAGCCAAACAAGAGAGCGAGGATTGCCCCCGGCCCCACTGCCAAGCCAGCGCTCATTCTTTCAGCAGGCTGGGAGCTTTGCGTGCTCAGCCGCAACTGGGCACCTGCCCTTGCTGGCTCTGGCATGGGATGGACTGAAGACCACACAGCCAAGCTCACTTAGCTACAGTCTGGAGGGACTAGGAACCCCAAGGGCAGGGATCACTGGGGGCCAAAGGCCTCATTCTCTATGCCCTCTCCCTAGGGGCATAAAGGAGGCTGGGGGGCATCACTGGGCCTGTCTGCTCCATATGACGTAAGGGGCTAACATTAGCATTTTCCAGCAATTCCCACTAAATTTCTCTCTCCGTCTATCCATCCACCAGCATTTCCAAAACTCCCACCAGGCAGCCAAATTATGCATGCTGAGTTTTTAACCAGGGCTGGGAGAAGGGTTGGGGAACATACCTGAACTGACATAGACACAACACAGGGGTCCAGCTCTGAGAGCATGCGGTCGAAGCCCAAACGAGGGCACCCTGTGCAGACATAACCCAACAGGCACCTTTCTTCAGGTTTTACCCTCTCCTGCTTGGTTATCCTTCCCTGCTTGGCTCAGCAGCAGCAGCAGCCACCACCCTGTCTCTAAGGCTCCCATCACCACGTTATTTAGCCTCCGCTTTCCTTGGGGGTGATCTCCCACTCCTTGTCCCCTGCTACCTCTGCCGGGGTTGGCGGAGTCCCTCTTGTGCCACGCGCAGGGAGCAAGGGGGACAGTAGCAGAATGGGAGAAATCCAAGGGGTGATGCCCGTTCCCCAGGACCCATCATTATAAGCTTTGGCTGAGACACTGTCTGCTCTCCATCCCTCCCAACCCAGAGGGATAACTCGCCAGTGCTTATTCTGAAGGGCTGCAGGGCCTGAGTTTGCATCACTTCTTCTGGGGCCACATCCCACAGCAAAAACCCCTCTTGCTCTTAGTGACTGCACGGCTCTGCCTGAGCAAGGAGTGCACTAGGATGCCAGGATCTGGCCCGCTCCTCCAATCGCTCTCTGCTCGCAGGCCCTGGCAGTTCCATGATAGTAATAAGAAGGGGAAGCTGCTCCAAGCAGCACGGGTGGGTGGGGGTGGGTCAGTCTAGCAGCAGCAGCATGTGGAGACTTCTTAGTGCTGCCCAGCAGACTCATCCTAGTAGAGAAATGCCAGAGTCAGCTCCTGCCGGCCTGGGGCTGAGGGGGGGGAAGGCAGGAGTTGATACGGCAGGCGGAGGCCGCAGGGACGCCATTGAAAGCTGCTAAATATGACCAGGTTAGCACTTTAGTCTTTAATGGCGGGTCACCATTAATAAACCCAGGGCCCTAGGGTGCAGTACAGAGCCTCTCTCCTCACCCGCCCTGAAATACTCATTTCATTAACTTTACTGTGTGCAGAGCTCGGCACCTGTCAGAAGGGTAGGCAGCCAGGAGGGCTCCAAGGGTTAACTGTTAGATGTCTTATTAAAGTGCTGACCACTCTCTCCTCTGCCACACTGCCGGAGCCGGGGGAGACTCACTGCACCTTTCCCCAGCGCCTTCTCCTTCTCACAGCTACCTCCTGCCCCACCAGCCCCCTGGACATGAGCTAGCTCTGAGAGAATGCCCCATTGCCCTATACCCCTCCTGGAATGGACAGCACCGTAAGCGTGGAGAAAGCAGCATCACACAGGCATGGTCAAGTGGCCTGAGTACAGAGCTGGGAGCCGGGACTCCTGCATTCTAATCTTGGCTCTGACACGTACCTCCTGGGTGACCCTTGGGCAAGTCACTTCACTTCACTATGCCTCAGTTTCCCCATCTGCAGGATGAGGATGCTAGTGACAATGATGTAAACACAGGGTGACACCAATGGAGTCACCCTGGACTCAGGCTGGCGTGAGTGGGAGGAGAGCCTGTTGTAAAGAGTGCTATGACAACACCAGAGGCCAACTTCTGCTCTTAATGAGCCCAGTATAACGCAATGGGATGGTACTGGGGTAACTGAGAGCAGAATCTGGCCACTGATAGGAGTAAAAATAACCACAGTGGGACAATGAATTCTGCGAGGTTACACCAGATAGGGAGGGTAGAATTTGCACAATAGCTTGGTGCCTGTCACTGCTCTTGTGTGAGCCACTCTAGGGCTTCCTGTCCCATTGCTGCTCCTGGCTCCAGTCTTGTTTGCCCTCTCCTAGGAAGCCTGCCATCCCAGCAGCAGCAGGGAGGACAGGGAGGGACAAGGTGAGATGGAGGCTTTAAGGACAGGGCTTTGTTTTACCTGGCTGGCTAGTTCCCGGGGGTGGGGGAGCATGTGGAGGGACAAACGGACACTCCCCGCTGCCAAAATTCCCATCCCAAGTCTGTATCGATCTGCCCTACTTGGCAACTCATTTGCAGCCACGGTCTGTGGAGATGGATCAATACGACCTGGGCGGACAGGGCAGGAGAGGTGCTTCTATGGGGAGGCAGAGCCTTTGGGAGGAATATTTTGGCTTTTAACACTCTTGCTGAGCAGAGGAAGAGAGAAGCTGGGAGTGAGGCTGAGGTTGAGTTTGGACCACTTCAAATGCCTGCCAAGCCTTTCATCCTGGGACCTGGTGACCCGCTGTGCACAGGGAGGGGCGGGGGAGGCACTGGGTATGCCTGCCCTGAAGAGTTGGTCCAAGCTATTAGCCAGGTATTGCCCCTAACCCTTTCCTGTCCACACACAAAACCTCTCATCCCCGTTAAGCGCTTTCCTGTTAGCTAGCCCATCCTGGGGCAATAGGCTAAGTCACGGGTTCTCAAACTGGGGGTCGCGAGCTGTCAGCCTCCACCCCAAACCTCGCTTTGCATCCAGCATTTATAATGGTGTTAAATATATAAAAAAGGGTTTTAATTTATAAGGAGGGGTCGCACTCAGAGCCTTGCTATGCGAAAGGGGTCACAGTACAAAAGTTTGAGAATCACTGGGCTAAGTGCTAATACTCCTCCAATACCTTCCCACAATTCTCCTCCACCCTACGCACAGACAAATCTTCCCACAATTCATAGAATATATAGACTCTCAGGGTTGGAAGGGACCTCAGGAGGTCATCTAGTCCACCCCCCTGCTCAAAGCAGGGCCAATCCCCAATTAAATCCCCAAATGGCCCCCTCAAGGATTGAACTCACAGCCCTGGATTTAGCAGCCAATGCTCAAACCACTGAGCTCTCCCTCCCTCACTGGGAAAGAATCCTAGAGCAGCACAAAGAACCAGGGAAATGCCTCCAGACGTCTTAACCACACACACAGGGGAGAGCAGTACCAGTGAAGACCCAGTAACTTTGGTCTGGCTTTGCAGTGTGGCTCCTCACAGCCAGGCTAGGCTGATCTAGGTCTCAGAGCAGGGTGCCAGTCACTCAGACTAACTCTGCAGCAAAGACATACTCTCAGGAACTAACGCCCCTCTGCCCACCCCCCAGCCCAAGCAATCCCAATCCTGACAAAAGGAAATCAGCACTCCGGACAAAGGGAGCCTTTGGTCCGTGTATGAGGGTCCCAGCCTGGTCGGGAAGCACTGAGCATGGCAAGGCAGGACAGGAGGCCTGGCCCTGGGAAGAGGGAACAGTGGCATGTCCCATCCAGAGGCCCTGCTTTCAGCTTGCACCAGGAAACACATGACCTCTTCCTCCCTCTTGCCTCAAAGGGTCTCCTCAAACCACCCCCCCTTCATGAGACTGCCTCCTGATGTTCAGACCAAGTAACTGGATCCATCTGTCAGGCTCAGAGGCATAGTGACATGTCCACACTGGTTCAGGACCAAACCAAGCCTCCTGGCACCGAGCGCATGCTCTAACCACTAGAGAGCTTTGTTCCCCTAGTTCTTATGCCAACAGTGGCCCCATCGGGAGAAGGCACCACAATCAAGTTGGGAATAGTGGGCTCTGTGGAAGGCTGCCCGGTGAGGCTGTCCCTAGTGGCTGAAGAGCCCCCTCACTAAAGCCAAGAGTCACTGGAAGGCCGCCTGCTCCGATTAGAGCTGGCTGCAAGGGGGACGCTGCATCGGGTGTCACCTCCAAACGCCCTTCAGAGAGACATGTCGAGAGAGAGTGAGAATCTGCAGTTGTTCCAACGTTTCTCGCTCGGAAGAACAACTGTTGCAGTCCTTTTAGAATAAACCCGGCAACTGTTCCCAAAAGCGCTGCCCCCTCAGCCCCTGCCCTTAAAAAAACCCTTACAAGCGATCTCCAAAACACCAGCTTCTGAGTCAGAGTGAAAACGTTATTAACAAAAACATCACTCAGGGGTGGGACACCTGCTCCCAGACAAGCAACTGGCTTGGCCCTCGATGGTTAGTGTATTACATCAGGGCCCCAAAAGAGAACAGGAAGGGAGGGAGAAGGGGATAGAGTGGAAAAGAACAGACGGAGGGAGTGGAGTAAGAGAGGCAGCAAGAAAGGAGGGAGAAAGGGGGAGCAGAGAAAGAGGGGAGTGTGCACACACGAGAGGGGGTGTGCATGAGAGCTTAAGCTCTGAGAGAGCACTTGTGTGTGTACGAAAGTGTAAGAATGTACAAGAGTGGGAGTGTGGGTGTGAGAAAGAGTGTGTGTGTGTGTGTGTGTGTGTGTGTGTGTGTGAGTGAGAGAGAGAGAGAGGGAATATGAGAGAGTGAGAGAATATGGGGGGCGGAGGGCTGACCCTAGAGCAGAGAAGGTGAGAGGAATCAAGGAGGAGGAAGAGAAGAGTGAGAAAGGGGAGGACAACGCCACAGAGAGAAAAAGTGCCTGGGAAAGTGTAAGAAGAAAAGAGGGAGGGTGAGTGAAAGATAAGAAAAGAGGGATACATAAGCAGCAGAAAAGAAAGGGAGAGAGAAGACCGGAAGACAAGCAGGTGTGAGCAAACAAGGGAACAGAGTGCAGGTAGGACAAGAGGGCTGAAAAGTAAGTGCGAGGGGCAGAAAGAGAAAGGACTGCGGAAAGGGAGAAAGGGACAGAAAAGAGAAAAAGAATAAAAATAAATAAACAGCAGGGAGGGAGGAAAAGATGTCTATTAAAAACCTCAGTGCATAACACAAAATGTCAGGGTTTATAGCTTCATTCTTGGCATTGCTGGTACTGAGAACCCCAAACAGAAATGTCACTGCTTGTCATGTTTAATCACCTGCTATCTGTTAACACCTTCACTGCAAGGAATCTGCCCCTCAAGCCCCTCCGGGCCTTCCATTTGGAGTGCAAACTGGGAACACCCCCCACTCCCACTGGTTCTCTCTCGACTGTTACAATTGAGCCAAAGGAAGACCAGGGATGCTCCAGGTGAGGGTGGGGCAGCAGGACTCCTGTGTTCCCAGGACAGACCCCCAGGGCATGTCAGGAGGGCGACAGTACTACTTGCTTTCTAGCAATAGGTCTCAAAACAGTCTTGGCTTCAGCACACTGGCTAATTCACTGGTCAACAGGGGGTTAATAACGTGCACACGCACCAGGGGGTGCCACTGTTAAGAGAGATAGGACCTCCCCACACCAGAGGGCAGTTAACAGAAGCTCCTAAGGGCCAAGGACAGCTATAGGAACACCAGGTACCGGTAGTTGAGAGGGGCCTTGGAGGGAGTGGGACCTCAGGATGTGAGTGCTAATAGAGAGAGGAGGGGGCCGGGGTGGTGCGTTAAGCGCTAAGCCCTGCCAGGGGTGAGCAACCGCAGAGTGCAAGTGCTAATGGGTGAAAGGGGTGACGGCTCAGGGCGCCTTCCCTTCCTTCCATGCCCTGGCCCATTTATCTCCTGTGCAGAGAGGCGAACTAAGATATAAATAAATAAATAAATAAAACCCCAATCCCTGCAAGTCTGGAATTCTCCAATCTGTTTGCTTGAACAGCAACTGTCAGATGAAAGCAAACATCCAGAGCTATTACACGTACAGTCACAGTTCCCTGCCGTGGCATCTGCACTGCTGACTTTGCTTCAGCTCCTCTCTGCCTCTTTTACTTCAGGGGTTTATTTATTTATTTCAAAGACTCCTGTTTTCCCCAGCATCCCCCTCTCCTTCACATCCCGTCAGTCCGCAAACATTCCATCCCCGACACCGCACGGCATCACTGCGGAAATGATTCTGAAGTTATCATTGGACAAGCTGCCCCTCCTTTTTACTCTTCAGTTAAAGGGAGACCAATATAGATCCCTCCTCAATAAAGTTCTCCAATGTATCTGTGATAAACTGTTTCTACAATTTCTGGGCTTGCCAGAGAGATTTACAATCCTGCCCCCCAAAATCACATGAACACAACAAACAGTTCTGAAGGAGCCTGAGTACAGCCAAGTTGTGTCTTATGGCGATGCACTAAAATCCTTCCAGAGGTAGGGCTGGCTGGCAGGAGTGTCCCAGACTGGGCTCCTTTAGGGGCGTGGGGAAGATTTACATAGGAACAGGGGGTTTCAAAGTCTTTGCCCATTTATTATTTTAACTCCTCCTGCTCCCACCCACAATCATAATTTCATAGCTGACCCAGGTGCATTAATGGGTCGTTTTCACCTTCCTGCCAGGCATCAGCTGGATTGATCTGATCCAGGATGACAATCTAGGTTCCTTCTGACATCTTTTCACATAGTAACACACGGTATTGGCTAAGTGCAGCTTCCCAGCCAGGCCACAATAGTCTCATCCGCTCGCTCATTCCCTAGAGAGAATCACCCGTCCTTGCCCAGGGATATGCACTGGCTAGTGAGTTCACTGGTCAGTTAATTCACAGCAGTGACGGTCGCAGCTAATGGCCACCCCAAACCACTGACCGAGAATGGCGTCTTCATGGCTCAGCTCCTCGCTGAGTGGTCTGTGCTTATGGCTGAGGTAGGATCACTAAGGGCAAGTTCCCCCCAACGCAGCTCCCTCAGCTTGTTCTGTCAGAAAAGCAGCATCTCCACCTGCATCATGGCCCTGCTGGTGGGGTCACAAGGGTCACGGTACATTGGTGGAACCTGAGACTGCGTCTGTGCCAGCTTGGGATTGGTTGGTTAGAATATGAACTCCTCTAGGCCAGCTCCTGACTGCAGGGTCTCAGCCTCACAGGCTACCCTGCCATTGCACCCATCAGTCTCAGTTTCTCTATCCACCTCTACCTCGATAGAACGCTGTCCTCGGGAGCCAAAAAATCTTACCGCGTTATAGGTGAAACCGCGTTATATTGAACTTGCTTTGATCCACCATAGTGCGCAGCCCCGTCCTCCCGGAGCACTGCTTTACTGCGTTGTATCGGGTCGTGTTATATCAAGGTAGAGGTGTATAAGCTCTGAATATCAAAGGGCCCAATCTGAAATCACCAATCCATGCTTTGGGACAGGTTCGAATCTGAATTCCTGAAGCCGACTCTACCCCTGTGGTTTGAGTTCCAGCTTGGATCTAAAACCCACCAGAGATCCACTGTTCTCGCAAGACTTCGACTGAAACCTCAAGAGAACACTTCACAAAATATGGCATTGTTACACCCATGCTCTTGCCTTGGCTCAGCCTGAAACCCTAGCCCAAGGCTAGCCCTATCCCAGCTCTGGACCTGGCCTCCTTGAGCATCTCTAGACAAATAACTGTTTTTCTGATAGATTAACTTTGATCAATATTGTTCAAACAAGGCACAGGGACGCAAATGATGGCTCATCTTAGACTCTGCCTCTGCCCTGTGGTTTGAAATCCCAGAGCTCCCAGTAGTTTGACCTCTATCGCCTACAACACAGGAACCCTCCCCGCCAAAAAACAATGATCAGGTAAGTGGAGAAGTAAGTCTTGATGGGTCTGAGTAAGAATAAGTTGCTTGTGCAAAAAGCGGCCAGAGAATTCTGTTCTCCTGCTTGGAAATGAAGAGGAGTCAAATCTGCAGCACGTAGGGAGGCTGGGGACAAATTTTAAATGACAAACCAAAAATGGATCCCAAACACACGTAGAGATTTGTTTAAAATACAGTCAAATGAAAATCAAGGTGCCTCAAACGAGCAGAAACAATCCAGTACAAAGGGTCTTGGAAGAGTCTCCCTTGGAACCTGACACAACCTCTGCTCAGAAGTTGTAGAGCTCCCCCAGCACTTGCTCTCCTGGTTCCCCTGGGTCCCTTTGGTGACCCGACTAAAGGGCAGAAATGCTTTGGTGGGTGCAGCTGCAGGAATCTACGGGCTCCTGTTTGCAGCTGTCATCGGTGTATCAAAGGCCACAAGAACCGTTGTCTAAAATCTATGTGCAGATTCTAGAGACTCATCTGGTCCCTTCCCCACCATTTTTCTCACTCTCAGACATTAATCAGAGGGAATTATATACAGAGACAAAATAAAATGGCAACAACCCAACACACACATACACCTGTTAACATAACACAATCTCCAATTCCAGCCCAGATCAGCCATGACTAGAAATGGGCCCCAAACCAAAATCCCAGAGCCAAACACCCCCACAACTCTGGGAACCCAAACTCCACGCAGGATTTGAACTTTGCAGCTTTGGCACAACTTCTGGAGTGGTCATAACTCCATCTCACCTGACTGCTCTTTGGTAGCCTCCTCGCAACGGGTTTGCTAGGTCTCAGTCCAGTGCCCGGGAGAGAAACGCCACATCTCTCCACCATCACCACAGTTAGCCATCCCAGGTGGTGTCACTGGCTGTCTCAGCGGTGAGGTCAAGATTTGCCTGGAACAGTGCGGGGGCACACTGGAGTGCTGGGGGAGCCTGCACTGCTGCTGCCTGTGCTGTCTCTGTTCAGTGGACAGAGGCCTTCGCTCTCCACAGCTGTTCATCTGGCACCTTTCCCAAGTACTAAATTCAACCCCAAAAGTGTAAAATAACTCCCCAATCAATTTGGGCCGAATTTTCTTCTCTGAGCACAACAGGTGCACCAGCAAAAAAACACACATGAGCAATGCCACTACATACAGTGTTAGAAATGGGCACCGGTGGAACCCTTTAAGCTGGAGACGGTGGGAGGAAACTCAACAGGAGGATTTCACAACAGGTGAAATTCACCCGTGTGCAGAGGAGCCAGCACGAGGCCTATGTTCCACTTGCACCCTTCTCGGAGTCTGGAATGGCGTGCAGGCTTTGTGATTTTACACAATGGTGAATTTACACAAGGGTGAATTTCACCCTTTGTGAATGTGGGCCAAGATTACTCACAGTGACGACTGATTTTTAGTGCCCCATGAGGCCTGATTTCCAGACGGTGGGTGCTCACCACTCCCTGAGAATCAGGCCCCTTTAAAACACCTTGTGCTAGATGCCCAGTCCCCACTTCTAGCAATCAAGGCCAACATTTTGGCTTTTTATGTTACTTTGTCCAATCTAACCAGGTCTTTGGGGTTTTTTTCCTTCTCCCAATTCTTTTTCTTTTCCAGCTTTTTACAAATTTCCCTTTGCTTCCCTCCCTCCCTCTCTCCCCTTCTCTCAAGGTCACACTGCTCGTTCGCACGTTGAATATTTACTCAGCAGCCTGGGTCCTTTCACAGGCGCTCACCACAAATATGCTTTCTGATAAAGTCAGGAGAAAAGAAACTATAAAACCCAAAACAAGATCAGAAATAGAAAAACTCCAGGGCGAGGCAGGGCGGGCAGCAGAGTAAAATAATTCAGCAGAGACAGCTGGCAAAGGAAACATGCCCGGAGTTCGTTATTTTCCCCGAGGTGTTCCCCCCCTTTGCCTGTTTGTTTTTCTGAACATTTTCATTCTACCATTAGGGCTGCACTGATTCTGGAAGATGGTTACGTTTAATTTCTCACACAGGATGAAATTCCTGTGCAAAGGACAAGGACTGTTAGAGTCCCTGTGTGCATGGGTCTTCTGTGCTGACCCTCTACACAGGGGTGACTTACACCTCCACTGAGCAGGGGAGCTCTCAGCTCTCCAAGATGTCTCATAATCTACACCAAAACCATTGCTCATAAATGAACGGAACAAAGCAACGGGGGAATATACTGTATGGAGCAATCCTGCACTGCCCTGGGAACAGACTACGGAGTTCAAATCCTGCTCACCCTACTCATGCGAGTAAGTCTACTAAAGGAGACTAGGCTATTCACACAAATAAAGTGAGCAGGAAATGGCCCTAGGTGGCCTACTGGACCATTCCCATCTCTAACTTTATTGTCATGCTATGATATGATTCTATAGTCTGAACCTTCTTGGCCAGATGGGAGATTAGAACACAACTTCACTGAGCTCCTGTCTCATTCCTGCAGATTTCAGGGCCCAGTACGATTCTACTGAGTTGTTCCCAGAAGATATTGTGAGTTTGATAATCTCCCGGTTGACTTCAATGGTATCAAAGTTTGACCAATGCTGTGTGCTGCTTTTGGGAACCCCAGCCCCAATACTCATATTGTCCAAAGTTTTTTTAATAATTTCTCAGTGGTATCATTTCCCTCTCCATCTAACCATCAAAACAAGCACCTGGCACTGATGGGAGAGATGGATCTCAGCAACGGCCCATTCATTAGCTATCTCCTCTTCATCTTACACTATAACCGCACCTTAGCCTCCCTACCCCCCAGTAAAACATACAACGGGAAAGGATGGAGAGAAGGAACAGGAACAACAGGGCCTATGTACTTTGAAATGGGATCACCTGTTGGCATGGGCTTAGACTCCCATTCATATTTCAAATGTATGGGGGCACTGTTAGTGATTTTAAATTCATACACATCAGCTGGGCCATGGCCCCTGTCTATAGGGGACCCATGTGGCCAGACTCATCCCACTTACACAGGTGTAAATCTGGACTAACTACCAAGTCAGTGGAGTTATTTGGGTTGACACCAGCAAATCAGAGATCAGATCCAGCCTACCATCTCCCACTACTGTCTGGTCACTAACACAGACAGGCCAGTTAGGGAGAGATAGCATGTGTTAACAAAAGCCCTGATCTTCCCAGTAAGCCTAAGAAACACTGCCCCTATGAAATGAACTGTCCATGGCTGCTACACCCCGGACAGTTTGACTGGTGCTGAGAGTCCCCCCTCTCTTTCTTTCAGAGGGACGAAGGCCCTTGCCCTTCCCTAGTTCTAGTGCTGTCTGAGGGTGCTGCTTCCCTGCTCCAGATCATGGAGGAGAAGTCAGCCAAGGGTTCCCTCCATTATACTGCTGAGGGAGGAAGACCATTCCCAGCCATGCTGCCTAAACTCCACAGCTCCCTTTGGATTTTCCGCCATGACTACCTCAATAGCTGTGGATCTAAAGTCAGTCTGTTACTCAGACTCATGGGCAAATGGTTCCAGTCTGCACACTTCTTGGCAGCCTGATTGCCTCAATGGGGCAGGGGGAACAGGGCTCTGTTGGCTGTTTCCATGGAGTTTGACCTTCTCCTTGAGGTTGCAGTGTTCTTTAAACAAATACTAATGCTCTATCTAGGAACGGTCCAAACCACTACAGGAACACTACAAACTATGCCGACTGAGGCCATTAGCAGTACTGTAGTAAATATATCACTAGAGTATTAGTGACATTATTGCAAGTTGTAGTGCTCTGGGCTACTGATATTACTGCAGGAATTGCACTGTATAATACTATTGTAAGTTGCATTCATTGGAGCCATCAACAGTGTTATAATATCACTACTGAAAACCAGAAATATCTTGGGTGTTCGGTACTAACAGCAGCACTATTGCAATACTTAATGTTTGGGTCCATAGGTACTATACTAACTGCACTGTAATCAAATTATAAGATCTAACGTTACCAGCCATTCACAGTACTGTAGTATTAGTACTCTGATCTGGAGTGCTCTCAGCCACTCAGTACCGCAGTAAAACTGCTCTAAGCTGGAATGCTCAGCCACACACGGCCTTGTAGGAACAGTACTCTGATCTGAAGTGCTCCCAACCACTCAGAGTACTGCAGTAACAGTATTCTGCTCCGAAGTGCTCCCAGCCACTTGTAGTACTGCAGTAACGCTGCTCTAGGCTGCCGTGGTTTGGGTTAATGCTGTAGAATACTGTACTATTTTTTTCCTGGCCAGATCTTTCCTGAGGCTGGGGGTTGGCCGGGGCACTGCTTGCCCTGAGTGCAGGCTCCCCACACCCTGCTGTCTCCCCGATGTGGCCCGTCTCGTCTCATTGCGCTCCTGCTCGCCCCCACCCCGTCGTGCACATGGCTTTAATGTTTTTATTACCTGTTTGACTCGCTGCCTTATTGCTTCTCCCCTTAATGGGGCCGTAACCGTGGAAACGAGGAATAAACGGCCACCAGAAAATGAGATGATTAAACAGGTCACCCTGGCAAAACAAACTCCGTGTTCACAGAGCCCAGTGGTGTATGCAGCGCCAGCACAGGGAAACACAGGGCTGGGCTGTGGGGGGCTGGCAGGCTGACACCGCTCATTCAGGGGACACGAGACTTAGAGAGCTCCTGCCTTACAGGGTGGGAGTGCCTGTCCCTGGAGGATGGGGCTGTGCACCTCTCAGGTTTGGGGGGGCCATGTCCTCACTGGGAAGAGAGCAGATGGTGGGGACTGGGCAGGTCCTGCGGCAGAGGAAGTGACTGGCATGAATGTGAGCAGGCCAGACCATAAACAAAGCCCAGGTCTGCGTCAGTTCAGAACAAGGCCTCAAAAGACCTACACCTGCACCTTGCCCTCAGTCTCTGCCATCGTCACCATGTTAATCTCCTCACAGGATTCAGAGACCGCCTGATGGCCTCTTGTTTCTAAGGTTCCCTTAGGCCTTGCCCCCGCAGTGCCGCTCCCACCAGTGAAGCTGACCAGTGGTTGCAAGAGTGGAACATTTTCCACACAAGTCCACACAAAGCCACAGACACTAATCTTGGACATCAATGAACTAGGGACGTGGCTGGGAAAGAGACCTGCTTTCCTGTCATCAATCCTCCTCCAGCGCCAGCCCTGAAATAGGCTTCTGTGCAGATCCTTTCCTAGACCCTTTCACCAACATTGCCTTCCTCCTCCTTCTACCTCCTCTTCCTTCCGGCTGTTACTCGTCTTCTCTCTGTGCTGTCAGCCACAGCTTCTGTGGGCACAAATAAGGCCATGACCACAAGATTTTTGATCCCAGACCCTGACACTCAGGGGCTGCAGCCATGCTAGGAAGGTGGAAGGGGGCAGAACCTTTGTCTAGAACCTACATCAGGGACATTCTGTGCCAGCTGCCTGCCAAATACCACCTGCCCGCCCATGCATCCTTCTCTCTGTGTGAAGTTCTCTGCCTGAACTGGATTTGTTTCTAGCTCCCTGTCCTAGTCTATCACCCAGGTCACCTTGACCCCGACGGAGGTGTGGTTTACTAGGAGCAGACAATCTTCTCAGGAGATCTTGGCCCAATAGTTAACAGGGTAGAGGCATCTCCATGAGGGCTTTCTGCAAATCACCAGGGTGTGACAGTGAAGGGGATGAGCCCTAGACCCCACTCTATGAATTACCTGACCCCCAGGTGGAGGGTACACACCCAGCCCTTCAGGGCAGGGGCTGTAGCTTCCTACATATGGCTGCACAGGGCCTAGCACATTGGGGAGCCAAATGGAGAACTAATAAAAATTCACAGAATTTAAAAAACACCAAACCAATGACCATTGCCCTAACCTGAACCCCCATTATTATTATTATTATTATTGTTTATTATGGGTATGCCTGTGGCCTGTCCGAGATCCGAGACAACTGTGCTGGGTGCTGCACAGGCAGAGTAAGAGACAGCCCCTGCCCCAAGGAGTGCACAGTCTAACTGACAAGACAACCACAGGGGCGGGGTAGGGGTAACACACAAGCAGAGGGAACACTGTAACAGCCGCCATCACTGTGCTAGTGCCATGGTGTTTGGTGAGCTGTGGGGGGATCAGCTAAACAGCAAAGGAAGGCAGGGAGGAAGAGGGGCTAGGGCAGGGGGAAGAGGGAGATTGTGAGGGGCAGGTGGGGCTGAGGTGAAGAGGTCATGAGGGAGGGAGTGGGAGAGGGTTGGAGCCCACAGCCCTTCAGCACCACTCCGGGAACAGCCGTCAGAACCATGGGAAATACTGATACCATCATCAGCATCCCACAGTCCCTGCTGAAATGGCTCCCGCACTGCTATGGCAGCCTCACTCTCTGGCTGACTGCAACCTGCCAGCTCTTTCCCCAAGGCCACAGGGGTCCGAGTGCCCCCAAACGGGTGTCTCCTCTGCACAGTTCTACGCCTAGGGAGTGCTGGGGGGACAAGTGGCCCCATTTTACCCCCTTCCCCTGTTCAGTTCTGCAGACCTAGACCTAGCCTCAGTCATACCGGCAGCTCTAAGTATGACCCAACCCCTAACCCCAACAAGCCAGGGATATCCGAACGTCAGTCCCAACAGACCTTCCCAGCACAAGGGGCTCAGCTCACTCAGCCTAGCAACATTTAGCAGGTTACAGGAAATCCAACCAAGGCTCCTCTGCAGCCACATGCTGGCTTCCAGGCTTAACCCGAACATTCCCCCAAAGCATCACCACCTCTACGGGCCAGCATTAGTCCACCCCAGAAGGACTAGGAGTAGGCAGGAATTTCTATCGCCCGCACCATCCCCGCCCCTTGCCTCAGCTGGAGTGTAGGAAGCTAGATCTGATTCTGAGCTCCCGCCACCAATCACCAGCTCAGAGGCTGCAAATTTTTCAACACAAAATGTTCTTGAAAATAAAACAAAGCAAACAAGTGATGTTACAAACCGTCCTCCAAAGAGGCCGGGATCCTGCCAAAATCTACATCCCACCCCTACGTGTCCCAGACCTGGAGCTCCCAGGACCCAAGTGTCTACAGAGAACAGACTCACAGTGACAGAAATAACATCATCAGACACTCGCAAGCCAGCAGCAGTGGCGATGAGGAGACAATTGCTCAGGGTGTTTGGGCTGGTGGTTTCTCTTAAACAGGCACATGGTTTACAGAAAGGAAAAGTTTGACGGGCCCGCCTCTTTGTATCAATTTGAGTGATACTTCAGTAGTTAGGGGGGAAAGTCACAGAACTCTAACTGGGAGGTGTTTGCTCATCTGAACTCAGCCAAAGTAAGGGGTGGAGAAGCGAAAGAGAGAAGTGGAGGGGAAGAGTGAAAGGGAATGAGAGTGAAAGAATCAGAACAAAGGGAAAGGAGAGAGAGAGAATGACAGGAAGAACAAGGAAGAGTGTGGAAAAAAGACTGACTGAAATAGTGAGGGTGAACGGGAAAGCGAGTGAAAAAGAGAAAAAGGGAAAGGAAAAGGGTGAGAAGAACAGAGGCAAGTGAGAAGGGCGGGAAAGAATGAGAAGGCAGGAAGGAGAGGTACAGAGTGGCAGCCAGCAAGCAAGAGCAAAGCAGTGTTACCCCTGTTTGGAGGGGCCTGGACCCTTGAGCCCTGGGAACTCCCCGGCAGCTTGCTGAGTTCCGCAAAGGGATCGGAAAGGATCCAGCCCAACTGTGTTTCCATTAAAAAATATTCAACTGAAAGAACAAACCAGCCCCTCTCCACGCCCCCCAACTCCCTTCCACCCTGGTTTCTCCCCATTAACAGCTGCTCTCACCTTCAGGACACACAGACACAGTAATTACTCCAGGAGTGGCTTCCTTCCTCCTCTGCCTGCTGTGCAGGGTGCCACTTTGAAACAAGCATGGGAAGGGGAGCTTCAAACAACTACAAGACGCCCTGCTCCCCCACCAAATCATCCAGCAGGAAGGAGGAGTAGGATGACCAGGTGTCTGGTTTTCGACCAGAACTGCCAGTCGAAAAGGGACCCTGGTGGCTCCAGTCAGCACTGCCGACCGGGCCATTAAAAGTCCAGGTGGCGGTGCTGTGGAGCTAAGGCAGGTTAGTCCCTACCTGGTGTGGCACCGCGCTGTGCCCAGGAAGCAGCCAGCAGGTCCGGCTCCTAGGCGGTGGGGCTCCATGCGCTGCCCCCACCCCAAGCACCGGCTCCGCACTCCCATTGGCCGGGAACTGCGGCCAATAGGGGCGAGGGGGGGGGCAATGCCTGTGGATGAGAGCAGAGTGGTGCAGAGCCGCCTGCAGCGCCTCCGCCTGGGAGCTGAATCTGCCAGCCACTTCCAGGGTGTAGCGTGGTCTGCGGTGCCAGAACAGGTAGGAAACCTGCCTTAGCCCCCCCACTCACTGGAAGCCGCTGCAGGTAATCCTGCACCCCAACACCGTGCCTCAACCTCCTGCCCCAGCCCTGAACCCCCCAAACCCCGAATCCCCTCCTGCACCCCAAATTCCTCATCCACAGCCCCAGCCCAGAGCCTGCACCCCAATCCCCTGCCCCAGCCCAGAGCCCCCTCTGCCCCACCCCCCAGCCTGGAGCCCCCCTGCACTCCAACCCCTGCCTCAGCTTGCAGCCCCTTCCCACATCCTGAACCCCTCATCCCCAGACCCACGCCAGAGCTCACACCCCCTACCGGAGCCATCACCCCCTCCCGCATCCCAACCTCCTGCCCCAGACCAAAGCCCCCTTCAACACCCTGAACCCCTCATTTCTAGCCCCACCCCGGAGCCCTCACCCCCTCCCGCAACCCAACCCCCTGCCCCAGCCCAGTGAAAGTGAGTGAGGGTGGGGGTCAGCAAGCCACCGACGGAGGGGGAAGGTAGTGAGTGGGGGGCAGGGCCTCAGGTGTTTGGTTTTGTGGGATTATAAAGTTGGCAACCCTGAGGAGATGGGGGAACCAGGCATGTGCTCAAGGAATTATACAGCAGACCTGGGGGGGTCCTAGAAAAGCTGGGCATGTGCCCACAGAATTACACAGCAGAACTGGGGTAGCAGGTGTCCAAACCACCATGCATGTGCCCACAAAATGACACACAGCCCAAGGAAGAGAGGTCTGGGAGAGGGTGGTGGCATGGGATCTGGAGAAGCCAGGCCTGCTCTCAGTAGAGAAAGGGGCACTGACAGGACCGCAAGAGAGAGGCACTCTGATGCTCAGGGACTCCTGGTGGGGTAGAGGAGAGTTCCCACAGGTGGGTCAGTCCAACGTGTGGATGTGCATAGGCACTGCGCTGGCAAACGCCTTGCAGAGAGGTGGAGCTGCTTTAATGAGAAGATGCATTTATGACTCAGGCCTCAAAGGGATCAGGACTTTTTTATTATTATTTTATTTTTCCATCATAAATTCCACCCTAGGATGCCAGATCCCGCCAGGTTTTTCTGGAAATACCAGATGGGACTAGTGGCGCTGCCTGGCTTTTGATGGTTTTCCAGGTTGGGAAGCTGCAGTACATTCCCCTTCCCAGTTTTCCCTCGGCCCTGCCTAAGCCACCGGCAGCTGTTCCCCAGAGAATCCCAGGCCAGGGGGCTGCTGTCCCAGGAATCACCTCCATTTACTGACAGGTACAGTGACATCATTCACAACAGGAACAGCCCGTGGGAACTTTGTCCCTTTCGTCCCAGGATCTCACAGGCCTTCTAAAGACCTTTCTGCTGGAACCATGAATGCTAAGGAACAGGACACAGAGAGGACCCAAGGAGGCAGGAGGATTGTGGGGATGGGGGGCAGAAGTAAGATCCGCTCTGCCTGGGGGAAGCAGCATTCCTGGCCCTAGCCCTGCACTCTGCCCATGGATAGGCCATAGCCCTAATTCATTTATTCCCATCGCTGAAGTGTCTCTGGGCTGGACAGGTGGCATGTTGTTATCCCCATATTATCGACAGGGAAGCTGAGGCACAGAGAGAAGGGAAGTGATGGGCCCAAGCCAGGAATAGAACCCAGGTCTCCTGAGCCCCAGATCTTAACCACTAGGCCTCTCTCTCTCCTCGGTTTACATGGTCGCATATGGTTGTCTCCTCTGCAATTACCAATGCAATTACACAGCCTCCCCCAGCCAAGAGAAGGGATGCAAAATAACCCAGGGGGGAGGGCCCTCTGCTATACTCAGACTTCATTCCTGAGACCCTTCATTCCAGCAGCCCCTTGGCCTCCGCTCTGGTAGTCAGCAAGATTGGTCCCCACCACGCACACACAGCCTCCCCGCCCGCATCCTCCTCCTGTCCCATGCAGTTTGACACTCCGCCCTGGTGTGTGCTTGATGCTCAGCAGATGAGACTGGCTGGCAGCAGAGATGAGGTGGAAGGGGGTGCAGGGCTCCTTAGCTCTGAATCTCCTCCAGGGCAAGCTGTGCTGAACGATCCCCAGTCTTCCCTAGGCTGGAAGGTTACCTGCTTTCTTTAGAACGGGGCTGACTGGAACAAGTAAATTGCAGTGGGGATGTATTTAACAAGCCAGGCGCCTGGGTGATTTAAAGATCTCTCCCCCAGCCCGGGCTCACATCCGTGGTGGTGCCCCAGACCCTCACATGTCAGGCAGACCCTTGTGGTCCTGACGAAGACCGGGGCTAGGGCTCCGACACAGACCCCTCCTTGGTAGCTTCAGAGGTCTCTGGCCTCAGGGCAGCTCAAGAGCCTACATGACAAAAGCCACCAGCACAACTACCACTTCCCTTGGTAGCAACCTCAGCAGAGGCCAAGGAGCAAATGTGCCCAGAAGGCTGAATTCCCCTCTTAGCCATCAGGCCAGACTTGAGGCACTGGCCCAGACGACAAAGTGCAGAGGAACAAACCATGCTGGGCCTGTCCTATAGGTAAAGAGATGCCTTCAGGGTCCAGGGCTTTGATGCCAGCCCCATTCACACACACACACAACTAAAACACTGAGACACCAACCCCTCCAGAATCAATGAAGAGAGGGCTCAGCACAGCACATGTGAGTGTACAATAGCGTGCAAGAGGGAGCGTGTCCAGAGCACGGGTGTGTGTGTATGTGTGCAGCGCAGCTGTGTGCAGAGTGTGTAGGATGTGTCCGGAGCAGATGTGTGTGTATGTGTACAGCATGAGTAGGTGTGTGTGTAAGAGTGTGGAGGATTGTGTCCAGAAGAGGTGCGTGTGCAGCACAGCTGGGTGTGTGTGAATACAAGAACGTGTAGGTGTGTCCAGAGCAGGTGTGTATGTGTGCAGCACAGCTGGGGGTATGTGCACATCTCTGGGTTCCACTTGCCCCCAAACACACCTGTGCAGATCTTTACTTTTCACTTCGTTTCACAAGAAGCTTTGCTGAAACAACCCCTCCCACAATTCACAGGAGGGCATGAGTGAATCATCATTTCACACCCCAAACTGGGAATGGGGGATCCAAATTCCACACTGAGCCAATGAGCGCTCGGTGCCGTGGGCACTTAGGCCAGCAGGCGAATTGCACCTAGTGCTTCCCATGCCTTTCCCCTATCCCCTTCTCATCCTCTCTACCTCGCCTGCTCGCTCACCAGGCTGTATGTGTTGCTCAGCTTTCCTTCTGAGCCTGAAACTGCCCCAGGCCTGGAAGCTCCAAACACTTTCCCACCTCAGGAACATTTTATGTTTGTTATTCAGTGACTGACAGTTGCTCTACTCTGTACCTGGCACCTGAGCCAGGACCCCAGCTCCCAAATCACCAGGGAACCTCCAACGCAGCCAGAAGATGAGGACGGGAAACCCCAATGGTCCCTAGGAAAGGACTTCAGGAACTTTAAAGAGGGACATGTTGTAACCAGGAAAATTGCACATTTACATTTCAATGGGGCTGTCAGGGAAGCATCTGGCAGAAGAAGAACCCCACCAGATCCCACGGCTGCTCCACTGTCAGCTACTCTCCCCATGGGCCGAGGGACAGGGATACTTCCAGTACCTGTGTGTCCAGATGGAAAGGGAGTCTCCTGAGAAACAGGAGGAAGGGCAGTGCTGGTCCAGTGGGATGCAGGAGAGACAGGTGGAGCTGTGAAGGTCTTACTTATGGACTCAGCACCAATGAGCCCAAAGGAAGGAGGAAGAGAGGGTTTGGAGTTTGTGGGAGGGAACAATATGTTCATATCCATCCAGCACCCACTGTACCAAACAATCCAAATCTGCACCCATCTGGCCCAGCCCTGCACCCATCCAGCATGCCGGCCCAGCCCTGCAGCCATCCTGCATGCCCGCCCTGCCCTGCACCCATCCAGCATGCCGGCCCAGCTCTGCACCTGTCTGACCCAGCCCTGTACCCATGCAGCATGCTGGCCCAGCCCTGTACCCATCCAATGTGGAGCAAGTGTATGTTCCTGTTTGTCTGCATAGTTCCTTAGCCCAGCCCTGTACCCATCTAGCCCCCAGTTTCCCTACTCAGTTTGATCCTGTGCTTGTCCAGGCCCCACTTCCTCATATGGCCCATCCAGTATTGTCTCATTCTCCCCTTCCATCAGGCCTCGCCCTTTGCCCATCCAGGGTCCATTCCCTCACCTGACTGGGCCTCGCGCTATACAGTGCCACCCCATCCTCCGCCCACAGAGTGCCCCCTCGTGCATCTGGCCTGGCCGCAGTCACCCAAGACAGATGTTTCTGGCAGCTCAATGGCTCCGAGTTCGTGTTTCTAACTTGTACGGTCAGAATTCGAAGCTAATAAGTTCCTTCTCCTGTCTCTGGTGCCTCTCCCCACCCCCATGTACCATTCTGCTCTGGGAGAAGAAACAGGGAGCAGCGGGGTCCTGGTCCGAAGGGGGCTTTCAATCCTCAAAATGGATTTTACCTGTCTCTGAAAGCCTTCTCCCCCCCACTCCCACATCCCTTTCTCTCCAGGGAAATCAGTCTAAAAGGGGCTAATGGAACAATGTCCCTCTCTCATTCTCTCTCTCTTTTTTTTTATTAGCATTTGTGGAATTTATTCCCAAACTCTCCTAATCTTTCGTACACAACCATTTGATTTGCATAACCCAGCCCCCTCTCATAAAAACTGGCTGCTAGTTTAATTAAAAAATGTAAATTTGCTGTCATCTCGGGGCCTGGTGAATTAGGACGAGATTGGCATTTTTTATTGCTGAAGACGTCCAAATTGATCCAGTCCGCGTTAAACCGAGGGGGACAGTACCATGTGGGACTTTGGGGTGTGGGTTCTGCCCCTTCCCTCCCCAAATAAAATCTCCTGTGCCCCCTCTCTGGCTAGCAAAGTGCAGCTCAGGACATGGATTGTCCCAAACCATCTTCTGGTTGGCCAACCAGCAGGCTGGGCCTTTTCGATGATGGCACTCCTCTGAACTGACTCCCGGTTGGAAACCCACCACCCTAAAACAATATAGATGGCAAAATATCCCTGTGGACAAAAAGAGGCAACGGGGTGGAGGTGGGAGAGAAGAGGGGAAAGACGCTGCCCCTCTCTCCGAAGTCCCAAGCCATGCTCTCTGCACCAGCTTGATACTTCCCAGCCACTTTCTGTCAACTTTTGAGTATGAAACCTCAACAGGCAGCCATTCCACAGCCCAGATTTCCTTTTTGATGGTAGAAAGCGAGTCAAAAGTAGGCCCAAGACACTAGGTCAGCCCAGCTATTATGGAAAAATCTGCGAGAGTTTATCAGGGAGGCTGCTGAGAACTCACCAGAGCATGAGAGCCCTGCTGTAAAATTCTACCCATTAAGTCAAAATCAAAACAAACTGCAGAAAAGTTCCCCATGTGTATGGCCTTCCCCAGATGGGAGGACAGCAGACAGGGGAGAAGGGCAAACAGCTCAGGGAACCATAGAAAGAGAGACTAAAGGTTCAAAAATTACATAATAAATGCTTGCTCCCTCCCAGCTTGAGTATCTGTATTGATCACACCCACTTCCACAGTTTTCTCTATCCGTGAAGTAGAAGCTTTTTTTTTTTTTTTTTTTTTTTTTTACAGTGGAAGGCTACAGTACATTGCATGTACATACACACCCTACTTTTTTTGTTCTAAATGTTGTTTAAAATCCAGTAGCTGTCCTCTCTAGGAGCAACAAGGGTGGTGTCCCCACCCCAGGGGATATTTCCAGGTTTATTTGAAAACAGCATTTTAACACAATGAAAGTACAAAATTATCCCCCAATGGAAAATTGGGTGCATCCAACAATCTCGGTATTAATTGCCACACACACCCCGCCCCCCCGGTATCTAGGCTCCTTGTCTCTAGTCTGAGTGCAGTTCCCAGACTGAGGTTGATCAGATGATGAAAGAGTCCCAGGGAAAGTGACGGGAGCCCAATTGCTTGAGATATTTAAAAGCAGATTCCTAGACAATCCCAGGTAGGGAACAATCCTACCCTGGCCCCAGGTGGATCAGTTGACCTGGGAGATCTTTCCTACCTTTAACTTCTATGGAAGTTTCTGATCCTAGAGGTCCCATATGTGTATCAACTCAGTGTACAAAGCCCTTAGCAGGACCAGGCCTCCAGACTTTATACATTGGGTCCCCATTGACTTCCCGCTCTCTCTCATGAGCGGCCATTCAGGTACTGCCCTGGGGATGCAAGGCCTAAGGGACTGGAGAGAATTCAAGCCACAATGACTGAGGGAGGTAAGCCGGCTCTCAAGAAGATAATGGTTAGAGACGGTGATCATGGGGCAGGTCTTTGCCCCATGATCACAGTGGATGAGTTCACCCACATGCAGATTGTAATGCTGACCTAAACAGATCTCCCAGATCCTGATTTCCATAGCTTATCAGCACCCTGGGCTCCCGTACCAGAGTGTGGAAGGTCTGTTACCTGCAAGCACGGCGGTGAAGCCCATGCATGCGTTACACTTGCGTGACAGAGGAGGGGCTACATTGTCCCATCTCCTGCATCTCAACAGTGCAGGCCAGAGGGAAGTTTCCATAGCTATGAGGACGGGACAGGGAGCAGGAGGCCCAGCGCTGGTTACTGGTGAAGCTGGTTAACTCTGCATGTGAGGGAGCGTTTGACACTGATTGGCTGACAGGGTATAGCTCCAGCCAGCAGGAGGCATTATCTCTCCAGAAAGGGGAGTTTAAATGGAGAGAGGTCCTGAAACCAGGCCAACCATGGCTGAAAACACCTGGCACAGCTACAATTCAATCCCCAATCTAGGAGCTGCCACAGTTCCTGAATTTGGGGCGGGAGGCGGAAATCATTGTTTATTTCTCTTTAAAATTATCCACCCTTCTTAAATTCACCACATCCTTAAAACTGCCCCTGCCCACTCAGCCTCCCAGCTCCTTGGTCTACTAAAGAGAGGCAACAGCACACGCCCAGGTCTGGGCCAACCGAGATCTCAAACCAAGGTGTGCGAGTCCTTCCTGCTCTTTTTGATTCCTGGTATCATTAAAAAAAAACTTTATTCTTTTAAAGCAAAATAGCAGAGTTCAAAGTTCAGGCCAGTCAATCATCAACCAGTTTATTACTGTCTTATCCCTTGTAAAAATATACTACAACAATGATCCAAATAGTGACAGGATCGCCAGTGCAAGCTGGTTTGGCCCACTGCTGTCATTTAGTTTTTAACAAGGGGAGAGTGGAGTTAAATCATTGAGAAGGATGGTGTTTCACTTTCCCAGTAGGACTGGGTCAAAAAAGACAAGGTGTTGGAACCTCATATAGTAGGAAATGGGGCCTGAGGGATTCCTGACAAACTCCAAACTTGCCTGCACTGAACTCCCAACAAGGCTGTGAAATCCAAGCCCAAAGCCTACCCCAGGCCTGACAACACAATGCACCCAGCCTGCCACCAACTCCCATGCTGAAATCACATCCCAGCCTGATACTGGGCCGTGAAATCACAACCCTAAACCTCATCCCACCCAGATAGTGTCTCTCAATCCCAACCCGTGCCCCAGCCTGACAATAGGCCGAGAGAGCTCCTCACACCCTGCCAGACCGACACCAGAACTAAAAACCAGAGACTGGTCCACAAAATCTACTATCAAAACTGCATCCAGTCCTGATACTGGGCCCTGTAATCTGAAACCAAAACCAGCAAGGAGGGGGCCTGCCATCCCTCCTCCCAGAGCTTACACACCTCGCATGGAAAGGACAAAAACAAACCCATCCCAGATGTGCCCAGGTGAAAAAAAAAAAACTCATTAAATGTAATAAGCATCCTCTTCATCTGACACTACCTTGTCCCAAATAAATTAAATTCCTTTTCATTTAGACAGCACAGGAACCTGACAAGCAACCTTTACCAACAAGACGCCAGAGCTTAGAAGGGGGTAACAAAATTAAAGAAAAAACAACCCACATGACTTAAATATATATAAATGCAGAATCATTTCAAAATCCCCACAAACTTCCCCCTCTCTGCATCATTCTCTCTCTATTTATCTGTCCCTCCTCCCCTCTCTCACCCCGGGGACTCTCTCAGTGACAGCCTCCCAAACAGATCAGGATCTGAAATCTACCGGGAGGGAGAGATCCTCTTGAAGCCAGTTCCCCCCACCTCCTTACTTCATCTGGTTAGAGAGAGAGAGGCTGGGTTGGGGGGGGGGGGGGGGGGGGGAAGGAACTTCCGTAAAACAACTGAAAGAAAAGTGAAAGTCTGAGAGTCCCCACCTTGAGCGGTACCTGGGGGTCAGGCACCCTGATTCTGAGCTGCTCTCCGAAAACTCTCACAAGCTTCCACAGAATATCTAAAGCTCCAGCGGGGGGAACACCCCCAGCCCCCCAAAACAATACCCCTCCCCCATCAGAGTGACATGTCACCCCTCCATACACACACACCCCTGGCACCTTCCACTTTCCCAGTGTCAGCTTTGGAAACATAAAAAAAGTTTCTTCTGCTCCCCACCAAACAGGGAAAAAAAGACAGAAATTAAAATCTCTCTCTCTCTCCCCCTCCCTCTCTAAGGCCACCCAAAGCTGATCAGCTGTGCTGGGTAGTTTATTAAACTAAAAGAGAAACTATTTATAGACGAACCAGCCCCATCGGTCGCGCCTGCAGGAAAGAGAGCGAGAGAAGAGACACGGGCAGAGGGAGGAAAAGAAAAGAAAAATAAAAAAGAGAGCAGCACCGGGAGAGAAAGAACAAATGAAAGAATGAAAGGGAAAGGGGAGGGAAAAGAAAAGACACGCACAGAAGGGGCTTTTTGTGTGTGTGCAAACTGAAAGAACAAGGGACAGGAAAAGAACAATTGTGCTGTACTTACCATAGTCGGAGAGACGAAAGCCGAATTCACTCAAATAATCAACTTTCATAATACTTAATTAATACCTAATTGCAACTGATTGCTCCCCGAATAACAAGTTGGTTTAAAATACTGATGTCATTGCTTTTGACGGTCCTCCCCGAGAACACTTTGGCAGCAGAGTTCACTGGTGGGGGGGGGGGGGGGGCGGGTGATGGTGGGGGGGGAGGAGAAGGCTGGCTGTCAAAAGTGAAGGTGATTGGCAGGACAGAGCTTGGCCACACCCCCCTGCCTGGCCTTCCCTACTGGCTAGAGGGCAGGTGAAAGATCAGGGTGCCTTCCCCTGCCTCTGCTCGCTACCTCCCAGGGAAGATGCTGAGGGAACCAGCTCCCAGCCAGCGAGCTGAGCAGTTCTGAAAAAAAGCCCAGCCAAGCAGCGTTACCCTATCAGGGCTGCTTGCTAGGGGCCGGCCTTATTGGCTCGCTGCTTTCCCAAACCTTTGGCTCCCTGGGCGGAGAGGCGGGACTCAGGGCCCCAAGAAAAAAGAAAAAAGAAAAGAAAAGGACACACGAGGCCGGTGAACGCGAGCCCCTGCGGGAAACTAACCCCAGCAGCCAGGGAGCTCAGTGGCAAGGACTTGAGGGATAAAGATTTAAGGCTCAATGTCTCTCTTCCCCACTCCCTGGACTGATTTAACTGGGCAAAGTGCTGTGCCAGGGGGGTGCACCCTGTAGGGAAGATTATGTTAGATAAGAGTTGGTTGATACTAGCAATAGTGACTGACTTCACTGGAGTTAACTCTGGATTTACACTGGGGTAACTGAGATCAAATTCTGTACTGGATTACATCCGCTCCAAAGGGCCAAAATCAGACCTGGCGCAGCTGGAGGCAATGCTTTAAGATTACTCCAGATACATGTCAGTGTAAAGGAGATCAGAATCTGTCCCCTAGTCTGAAGTAAGCCCAGGGTACAGATGAGAGGAGAGTACAGCCTAGGCCCTTCAAAGCGCTGAGCAAACATGAACTAATGGTCATTTAGTATTTAATTTAGGGATCGCTCGGCAGAGGAAAACGTAAGATGCAATCACTTTTGGGGGGGCTTTTGCTTTGGAAAGGACTTGGGTATTTTTCTCCCCTCCTTCCCTAGGATAGGGGGGAGGGAGTTCCAGCTTTTATTGTTACTTATTGTTTCTCTGAATGAGAACAAAACCCACCAGTGGGGAGGAAAAAATTATGCAGAAATGTGCCTTTGCATTTGTGTTGTGCTCTGGCTTGCTTCACACAGATGGCAGGCGTCAGTGGATCGATGCTTCCACGGCGCTGGCCCCCTCAAGGCTGCACACAGTTCCCTCACACCCTAGAGTTGGGACCTACTGGGCTACAATCTGAGCTCAGTTACATGGGTGTCAATCTGGAGTAACCCCATGGGATGGTGTTACACTGGCCCAGCTGAGATCAGGATCTGGCTTGCTGACTCCAGATTGAGGACAATGGGGTCCTGGGCTCTGACTGGAGCTCCTAGATGCTAGGGCAATACAAATAATAAAAATAATCCCAGGTGAGCTGCCACATCCCCTTTTCTAAGGAGTCACCTAGAAAGGTTCCAAGTCTTTGCACCAACAGGGCGGCAATATTATCCTGGAGAAGCTTGAATTGAATAAAGAGCCAATGGAACCAAGCAGCTCTCCCAGACTGATTTGGTCACAGGAATGCCTGCAGCGTTAGAGAGAGAACGGCTGGAGTGAAGGAGTCCGAGGGGGTGTGCTGTGTGCAAGGCAGAGTGTCTATGAGTGTGTGCTAGTGTGAGAGAGAGAATGATTGCATGTGGGAATGAATCAGTGCATGTGTGTGAGAGAGTGCAAATGAGTGTGTTACAGTGTGTGCTGTGTGCGGAGAAGTCTCTAAGTAGCGTGACCAGGTGACCAATTTTATAGGGGCAGTCCCGATTTTTGGGTCTTTTTTTTTATATAGGCTCCTATTACCCCCCACCCCCATCCCGATTTTTCACTTGCTGTCTGGTCACCCTGTCTGTAAGTGTGTAGTAGACAATGTTGTGTGGGAGAGAATGACTGCGTATTGGGTAAGGCAGAGAGTGTGTACTAGTGTATGTGTGTGCATGAGTGTAATATGGGGTGGGCGTAGATGAGCGTAATGTAGGAGGGTGGTGTGTACACAAGTGTAATATGGGGGGTGTACATGAATGTAATGTGGGATGGGTGTGAACACAAGTGTAAAATGTGTGTGTGTACACAAGTGTAATAAGGGGTTGATACTAGCAATAGTGACTGACTTCACTGGAGTTAACTCTGGATTTACACTGGGGTAACTGAGATCAAATTCTGTACTGGATTACATCCGCTCCAAAGGGCCAAAATCAGACCTGGCGCAGCTGGAGGCAATGCTTTAAGATTACTCCAGATACATGTCAGTGTACAAGTGTAACATGGGTGTGTGTGCACAGTACAAAACAAACTCAGGCCAGAGCAGTAGTGTTCACTCTGAATGGTTGAGTGTTTTACTGGTTTATGTCACAAGCTTTAACATTATTTAAACACACTGGGCCAATCCCACTGCTAGTGCAGGCCTCAGGAAGTCAGTGCCATTACACCAGGGATGTGTTTGGCCCCAACAGGGTTATGGTTTTTGTGCCCTGAATTTCCTCATTTTTTGTTGCTTTTATTTTTAAGTAGAAAAGAATGTTAGGGAGGTTCTCAGAGGCGTGTTGGGTAAACACACACATACGTCTCTTTCTTTAAAACAAACGAACAGATTATTTACCTGATTAAATAGGTATTTCGAATGGGTTGTGAGCTCTTTTTTTTTTTTTTAAAACGTTCTGTCTTGGGCCATGTGGATTCTGGAGGAGCAGGACGCTCAGGCAGTGCTTAGGAATAGCCAATGAATTTCCAAGCTACTACCCACAAGGCTGGAGCTGTTCCTTAGCTCAGGGACCCCATGGGTGCCATCAAGGCAGGCCCTAAATCTGCATGTATAAAACCCCTTAGGACAACACCAGGAGGCGGGGGGCATCATTGTGACCCAAAGAGAGTTTGAATTGTCTTGCTGGGCTCTAGCCACCCTGGCTTCCGCTGGCACAAAACCAGACACTGGGCTCAAGTCCAGAAGGAGGGAGTCCACCATGGGCTCCATTCACAAGCCAGGAAGTGGGAGTGGCCAAACAGGGAGGGGATGTGGACTGGATGCCCTAAGACCGAGGGCACTGTCTGCCCTGCCCAAGATTGGAGCAGCCCTCAAATCAGCGGGGAAGCTGCAGCTCAGGGGCGTTCACACCTGGGGAAGAAAAGCAGTGCCCCCAATCGGAGGACCCCCAGGCCATACCCCTCCCGCCATGGCCTAGCCAACTTTCGGGCCTGTGGGCCCCCTGGTGGAGCAGGGCCATGCACCCAGCTGGAGTGGAGCCCTTCACCTAGGTTTTACACCAGCAGAAGCCAGAGGGACCAGATTATTATATCTTGACGGCTTTCTGCTTCACTCATTTATTTAAAGACCCCAAAAACCATTAAGCCATGATGCTCATTTCCAGCCTGAAGAAATCAAACTCCTACTTTAAAGGGACTGTCGGCCAACACGCCTGGCCTCCACTGCTGGGTGATTCCTACCACCGCGATTGCTGGGTCTCATCTTTTAGATCTGCCTACCATACTCCATGCAGAGAGACCAGAGAGTGACACTAGCCTAGCCAGTTTCTAGTCAGTGCCCATTCCTGGTTCCCAGGCCCCAGCAGGACATTGTAATGCCAAGCCACTGCAAGGGAATATTTTGCTCCTGTATTTCTATTAATCACAGGGTTTGTACAACTTGATTTTGGTCTGGCACCTCCTTTCAGGGCCTAAAATTCCTGAGTCTCCCTTATGTTCCAGACCATGAGAAACATCCTGTATGAATGCAGATTTCTCCACTCTAATATTTCCTACAAACATACAATAATTAAATGGTAGGAGCTCTTTTACCCATCACCGTCATTCACGGAGAGCCTGGGCTCTGTATTCCAGACCCCAGGCTGAAGGGAGAACACACACAATAACACGCACGGGTCAAAAAGTAGGCACACACACAGTGTACACATACTGTTACAATGACACACACATGCCTCCTGAATACACCTGTGCTCCTGCACACACAAAAATGAAGAGTCACACATTAATACATACACTCATAGCATACGCAGATGCACATGACATGCAGGCACACTCCTACAATAAAACATGCTCATACACTCAAATGCACACACATGCACATGCCATCACACACACACATTCTCTCTCTCCCCCCCCCCAGGACTCCCGCTGCAGACTCTGGTGCAGACTTCTCACCATCGCTCCTGCTCCTCCTCCAGAAGCCACCTGCTGAGGAGCGTTTCAGGTGAAGTCCACGCCCTGGAGCTGACGCAATTGGGAGGCTGATTTCCTATCTCAGTGATCTCCAGTCACAGGATCAGGCTTTATTTCCCCATCCTCCCTCCCTGCCTCTTACCCAAGAAAAGGCTGCTCTTCCCTCCCACTGGGGCCGCTTGGCTTCCTGCTCTGCTGGGATCCCTTGTGAAACCATTTAAACGGCAGCTTTGCCCCCCTCCCCACCACTGGGTCTGACCCTCCCAAAGGCAGAGTTGGCTCAGACCACACTCTAGCTCCTGGACATGCTGACCCCCGAGATGCCTGGAGAGAGGGCAGTGCCCTTCATCCTGTCCTGAACTGTATTGCAGTATCAGCCTGCAATGTCTAGCAGCTGCCACGTTCCACCCCAGAGGTGGCTGCACTTCAGAGGCAAGCGAAGCAATCTCTGCGTGTCCCTCCTCTGCCTCCAAGGGGCATTAAGAACTTTAATTAATTAATGTTTGCAGGTGCTCGGAGATCCTCAGATGAAAGCTGTGATGAGAGGGCGAGGGATGATTAATTATTATTATTACAGTTTAATGCTTTACCCATGAAGGCTGGACCAGGGTTGATCAAGGGATATGCCACATTTTGGAGGGACAATGTTACGTGGGACATCACCCTCTGCCCATCTCCTCCCCCTTCATTTTCTATTTCTCTCACTTTCCATTTCCTTTCCTTTCCCTCTCTCTCTCTCTCTCCTCCGCTGGGGCTCACCCAAGCACCTTCTGCTCTAGACCCACCTGGGCTCTGGCTCTTGGGCTGGGGATCTGGCATCTCCAGGCTCCTCCACTCCCTCTCGCTCAGGGAGTTTATTAGGCAAACGCTCTTGCCCTATTTCTGTAATTTTGTTTGATTTCTGTTTCATCAAGGGAGGCGCCCAGAGGCCTCGGGGCCTGGGCGGCGGGAGCAGACAATCCATGCTTTCTTCCCCTTTCCTGCTCTTTCGCTCCTTCCTTCTCAATTCAGTTTCAATCACTTTATTGGCATGACAAGCCCGGCAAGCACTGCCAGAGAGACGCCACCGAGTATCAGTGTGAAGGGTGGGGCTGTGCAGGGCCAACGGGTCTTGGTACCTGGGCCTAGCTCATGCCACTTACTATTTCTTGGGCTTTATTCAAGCCATTTGACACTAGTCTCCCTCCCCCCACCCCCTTCCCTCATGCTCTGCCAGCGATCCCAGCTCTTCCAGCAGGTGTCCCAGCCGAGTGATGCTTGCCACCTGACCACTTCCTCCGGGGACTTACTGTACCAGAAGCAGGCCACAGAGCAGTGAATGCACACTGAGTAAGGCCACATGCTGCGCAGGGGCCCAGAGGGTGCTTGGGAGAAGGTGTTCAAAGTAACTCACAAAGAGCTACAATGAAGATTTAAAGGGCAGCCCGGGGGGGGAGCTGGAGATTTGGGGTGAAGGGAAAGGGGGGGTAGTTTTACTATGGAACTGAGTCCAGGAGTGAATGTGCATGAGGTGTAAGAACACTGCCCATGAAACCAGCAAATGCCACCCTGGTCTAGCCCAGAGCTCCCTGCCCTGAAACTACCCAAGACTCCATCTCTAGAGAGAACCCTCTGAAAGGCACTGGCAGACCCATTAGTATTAATTAACGTTATTATTTATTATTTGTTTTACTGCAGCGCCTGAGAGACCCAGTCCCGGACCAGGACCCATTGTGCTAGGTGTTGTACTGACACTGAACAAAAAGACAGGCCCTGCTCCAATCTGTCTCCCTCCGGCACACACGCACACTCGTGTGCAAATACACGCACAAGACATGTGTAAAGGCACGTGTCCAAGCACAGACACAAAAAAGCATGCACACATACATGTACACGTTCATGTACTCACACGTAAGCACGTAGTGGTGCAAACACCGCCATACTGCACATACCAAGACACCGCCTCTGGGTCTTGCCCGGGCAGTAAGATTATGGCTGTGATAGTGAAGTGGGTATCAGCAGCAAAACCCTTCTAAGTCCAGGTTGCAGCCCATGTGCCAAGGAGAAGGCATATTCCTGTGCCCCACTCCCACAGCAGTGTGTGAATGGGCGGGTCCCAAAGGCTTGCCCATAAGCCAAGGCAGCAGAGTTTGGCTTAGAGCATAGACGAGCACATGGCGGCACTGCCCCCTCTCACTGCCCAACCCAGGGCAATGACTCTATGCGTGAGCTCAGGGCGGGACGGGGCTTCAGCAGGTGCATGGTGCAGGTGGCGTGGTCCCCCTGGCAGGTAAGAGAGGTGGGGATGATAGAGAGACAGACATGGGCTTGGCTTTTAGGATAGAGTCCCCATACCCCGATGGAAAGTGAA
Organism: Malaclemys terrapin pileata; assembly: GCF_027887155.1. Classification (NCBI taxonomy): domain Eukaryota; kingdom Metazoa; phylum Chordata; order Testudines; family Emydidae; genus Malaclemys; species Malaclemys terrapin. The sequence continues at coordinate 11,792,381 of NC_071523.1, read as the reverse complement.
CTTGTGCCAATGCCCAGAGCTGATCTGACTGAGGGGGAAGCGGGGAAGAGGAAGGTGGATGGGATGGAGGGGGTGGTGACGGGAAGAGCAGAAGCAACTGCACATGGATTCTTCCATGGACAGGGTGGAGGGTGCATTTCAGTTACTATAGTCTCTGAAGTTGAGCTGTTTGGATTGGAGAGGAGACAGGGCAGAAAGGAGGGAAACTAGAAGCAGGCTGGGAAGTTCGCAGCTCCCTCTGCAGTTGATGGGTTCTCTTGGTGAGGACGCAGCAAGCCAGAGCCTTGCTCTGAAACTCCATAGATGAGGAGAGGTACCTGAGGGGGCTGGGAACAGGAGGTGGGATGGGACAGCACAAACTCTCAGTGACAGCTGTTGCTCAGAGGCATGCAGGGTACCACTGGGGGCTGCTATGCAGTTGAGAGCAGCCAGTTCCCGTGGGACAAAAGCCATGGCCACTTGAAGGCTGTCCCGCTTTTGTGCGGAGAGCCTAATGGAGTGCGAATGGAGAGCGCTGACGGTCCCATGAGGAAGCAGGCGGGGCTGGCACTGGGAGTTTGGCCCGGGACTCGGCATGGTTAGCCTGGCAATAGGGGGAGAGTGAAGGCAAGTGACAAAGGAGACAGGGAATGGGGGAAAGGGCGGAGAACAGAGCCCTGGGAAAGCATCTGGTGGAGAACGAAGGCCAAGAATGCTCCACGATGCAGAGTGCAGCAGGGATTGAATGGGGGGAGATTCCCCATCAGGCAAACAGGAAGCGATGGGGAAGAATCTCCTTGTGATACTGCATGTGAGAGTGTCTGTATGTGTTGACACTACGTGTGCACAAGCGTGCGTGGGTACTGACAGTGTTTATGTGCCGATACTATGCATGGGCACATGCTGACATTGTGGGTGGATGTGTGTGCGTGCTGACATTACAGGTGCATGTGTATGTTCTGACACTGTGTGTGCATGCTGACATTACACGTGTATGTGATTTGACACTGTGTGTGCATGTGCCTGTGCAGACATTGCGTGTGCATATGCTGTCATCGTATGTGCCGACACTGAGTTTGCGTGTGTGAGAGTGCTGACACTGTGTGTGTGCCGGACACAACGACATGCAGAGCTAATAAAGACCCTGAAGGAAGCATGGCCGTGCAGGAGGCTCTGACAATGTGCCAGGAGGGGGCAGGGGGAGGCGGTGGCAGGCGGAAAGTGTGAGGCAGACACAGCGATTGCATTACTGAAGGAGCCCGGGTTGGCAGTGCCGAGCTATCGTCCCTGTAATCCTGTTAGCCAGCAATCTCCATTCCGAAAGAGCTTCATTTCTTTGTGAATATTTGTAAACTAGATATCTAATGGAAAATTATAGGAAAATTATAGTGAAATTCATGACAAAGAAATCCGATTAGCCTTAATTCAATTATGCCATCTTAGCCCACACAGCACATTTCCCATTTTTTTCCCATAAATACCAATGCCAGGGGTCTGGGTAATCAAATAAAATTGAAAATCATCTTCCCATTAAATTCAATTAGCTGCAATTTCTAAAGCCTATCAGAGATTTTAATTACTAAATTATAAAATTCTCCAATGCTAAATTGAAACTAAAAAAATTGCACATCCTTATATTTCAGAGGGAAAAAAACCCAGCAGAAACCTTGAAAAATACCCTGCCCCTCCCATCAGGGCCCACGTGAGGAGGGGCATGGGAACCTTTATCAACGGGATGATGGTGGAGAGGGCATGGACCGGGTCTCGGGGAGGAAGGAGAGGAGGAGGAGGGTGGCTGTCTCCCAGGGAAGGGGCTGGGATGCCAGTTGTCATTAAAATATAGAACCCAATCCCTTCCTAAAACAACTCGCTGTTTAAAAAACTAGGTCAGAAAGCTCCAGCGCAACTCTCGATCCTTTCTCCAGGTCGAGCTCCCGGACTCGAGATAACTCCCCATGGAAGCTGAGCTTGGTCATCAAAATCATCCACTCCCACCTTGCTCATTCAGCATTCGGTAACCAGCCAGCGCTCTGCTGGTGGCTAGGGGAATGACCACTCAGGGCCCATGGGAGTCAGTGGGAGTTTTGCTGGCACAAGGGCCACTTAGTGCAGATCTGCGTCTCTCCTAAGTCCCCCATCCAACAGCCCTGGAGGCCAACGCCATACAGAGGATGGTATCTAAGGGGTACTTAGCATGCCTTCAAGCGATGGGCAGAGGAGAGCTGCTGTACTCCCCAGCTCTATAACTGACCCCTGCTGCCACTCCATAGAGCAGTTCTGGAGATTTTCTGGCTGCTGGTAACTGACGCTCCTGACCTTTTCCCTGACAAAATCCACAAAACACACAAACAGGCTGCTACACCCCAGCCCCACATGAAACGGAGCCCAGGGAACCCCAACTGCTACCACCAACGATGCTGCCCCCCGCGCCCCCAGTCCGGGTCCTGTATACCAGTGACATCACTGGCTTCAAGAGCGCCCCTCTGCATTGACAACAGCATAACCTGGAAACTGCTAACTCATGTGAAGGGACCCCTGGTTAACAGCTGCCGTCTATGCTGGAGAACAATTCCGCCTGGTCATGTAAAGCGTTACCTGCGCGCTAGCAAAAATGAATCCCACTTTCTTGCTAGTTTTGCGGCACTAACTAGGTGACAAAGCTGCTGCTGGTCCCTCTGCCACCTCTCCAGGCCGATACCAAGTTTAATTTGCTGGGCGCCCGAGAGTTGCCACGAGAGGAATTGCCCACAAACCGAACAACAAAAAAGCTAATGATCTGGGCTTTTTCTTTAATAAATAGGCAAACTGGCTGAGCCAGATTGTTGGTTGGGCTCCCGCTCCTCTTTATCACCCTGCAGCCTCAGTGACACATTCTCCAAATCATCAGCATTTTGCAATGGGAGCTTGTTACCAAATACCATATTTTTTGCCAGGGAAGGGAAAAAAATAAATCAATAATTAAGAAGCCCAAGCAGGGAGAGATTGCTGGTTGGCTGGCGCTGCCGCCTCCGCGGGGATTGCTCAGGCAGCTGGCGCCGGGCCCAGCGCGCACCTAGGTTGCCGGCTCGCCCTGGAATGTGGCATTGGCACCTGAGCGCTACTTTATTTTACTACGAATTAATCAAAGTCTCTTCTGCAAATGTCTGCCACTAAATCACCACTGGCTGTGCTTCAAACACAATTCCCCTGTTCCAGGGACTCAGTACAGGGAGATTACCAGCTTCAGGTGAAAGGCTGAAGGGGGGTTTCCTCTCGGCGGAGCTCCCGGTATCCCCAGCCGTTGGCTTCCCTCGGCTGGAAGAGTAATAGGTTTCCCGTGTCTCTGCTCCCATTCGCAACAGGAAGCTGCAAAGATGGTCAGGATACGCTGGGGCAAATCCAACGCCACTGTCTCACTCCAGTGCAGTTACACCAGCGAGGAGTTGGGCTCAACTTGTCTCTGTGTGTCTAATGCATGAGAAAAGGAATGTATTTGTGCGCTGTGAGTTTGTGTAGTTCTGTGTAAGTCTCTATGCATGTGAGAGTGCATGACCCGTGTTTGTGGGGCTGTGCATGTGTGTGCATGATCGTATATTTGCACGACTGTCTGTGTGTTCATTATGGCCGTGGGGGGGTATGGTTGTGTGTGCCCAGCTGTGCATGCATAACTGTCCATGTGTGTAGCCACACAATTGTGCGTACACGTTTCTTAGATGGTGTTTGTTAAGTGAACGAGTGCCCTTCTAGTCTGAAGGGCAGTACCCCAACGCTGGAGCATGGTGGTGATGGGCACATGTCTTGGTCCTTTGCTCTTGGCTTCCCTGCCTCTCTCTGGAGAGGCAATGCTGCCCTGAGCCGCGGATGCAATGTATTCCCCTCTCCACACTCTGCCTGTCTCAGAACCCTCTCGCATTTTCAGTGCTCACTAGACCATGAATTCACCTTCATACCAGTTACAGGGTTATTAGCTTCTCCTGACTCCAGTAACCACCAAACTTTCACTGGCAGCTCGGCCTGTGCCTAAGAGACATGCAGCCCTCCTCCCCGGGCCTGCTCCTCTGCCCCACACCCAAGGGGATGGACCTCTAACCAAGAGGGCGCCACAGAGGGGCGTCTCACACCAGCTAGCTACAGATAAAGGCCATACCTAACCTGAGAGGCACAACGGCTGTGGAAACGAGTTAGAATACAGAGAGAGGGAAAGAGAGAAGGAGAAAGAAAGGCGACGAGAGAAGAGACAAGGCAACAGAGAGAGATGGGGGAGACAGCATGCTGCCCCCTCCCCCTGAGCCCGCCATCCCCTCCCCTCACCCCAAGCGGCACTCTCTAGCAGCTGACACGAATATATTATACAGCTTGTCTTCAAATCATGGGGGGACGACCAGGCCACCCCTGGGAGCCCCTGCAAAATAGCCAGGTATAGACCCACCTCTGCCGCTTTCCCCTCCTCTGGCACAAAGCCACCCCGACCGCTCCCCCCTCCACTGGCACAGAGTCACCTCTGCCTGCTCTTCCCTCCACTGGCACAGAGCCACCTCTGCCTTCTCCCCCTTCCACTAGCACAGACCCACCTTTGCCCGCTCTCCCTTCCACTGGCACGGAGTCACTTCAGCCCAGTCCCCCTACCTCTGGCACAGAGCCACCTCTGCCCGCTCCCCCCTCCACTGGCACAGACCCACCTCTGCCCGCTCTCCCCTCCACTGGCACGGAGTCACCTCTGCCCGCTCCCCTCTCCACTGGCACAGACCCACCTCTGCCCGCTCCCCTCTCCACTGGCACAGACCCACCCCTGCCGGCAACCCTCTTCACTGGCTCAGAGCCACCTCTGTCCGCTCCCCCCTCCACTCGCACAGAGCCACCTCTGCCCACGCTCCTACTACTGACATGGAGCCACCTCTGCCCCTCCCCACCCAGCAGTCCAGCCCTGCCCACTCTCCCCTCGCTGTGCAGGCTGGCTCCTGTCAGGCTTTCCCCCTCTCCCAGAAGCTGACTGAACGTTTCTCGTTTCTCGGCAGAAGTCAGTTCTTGGCGCAGGGATGTTCCCTTTGAAAGTCAGCAGCTGTGGCTGGCGAGTGTCATTCCCAGGAGTTCCTGTGTGGCCCCAGGGGGACTGTGTTGCGGAAGGTGCACAGGGGACTAAAGGTGCCCCTGGCACCTTTTCAGAGTCGGGCTGTTCTCCCTGGGGCCTGGGCCAGATCCCCCTCGTGGTGATTTTATCCTTCCTGCCTACGGCAAATTCCATTTCACCTGCATTTCCTGCCCTACGCAGCTACATGGGGCTGTTGCAGGCTGCTAAACGGGGCACATCTTCCATCCCAAGTGGTGGCTGCATTTCTGTGAGTGAAGGGATATCATACAACTAGAGAGTGCAAGGAGCTGAAAGGTGTCAGAGCTATCTCCCTCACTAACCTTACAGCAAACATGGTCTTGGCTGAAACTATAACTTATTCTCTTCTCTCCACTACACATGCATGGGGGACATGTACAGAGACACTCAAGAGAGCGCGCGCGCACACACACACACACGCACGCACATGCTCAGGAGCTGTGCAAGCAGCCAGAGACTAGGGAGGGGTCTGTTTCCCCAGAGGCATGTTTGGACCTCATTGCCTAGCTTCAGGGGCTGCAACACAGAAAGGAGACCAGGAATATTCCTGAAAGCCCAGAGACAACTTGAGAAAGATCTCACCCCAGCAGCACCCTGCCTCCTCCCTCTGCCATGAATGACGGAGCCCTCCGGCACTTCCATCCCACCCCGAGCAGGGACTTCACAGCTTGGGGTGGTGGAGGGGGAACAGCTCAGACACCATGGTGATGGGCACAGTATAGCAACCTGAAGAGACTAGGAAAAGAAACGCAAAGTTCCTGCTCCCCTGAGATTTCTTCCCGGCACAAAAGGTTGCACTCTCAGGTGTTTTAGTTGGATCGGTGGGGCCGTCAACATGGGCAGTTGGGAAAGGCTGATCCTAGGGAATATAGCTACGGCTCCCACCAGCGGGGTTAAAATACAGCAGGGAAAAGCCCCCCCGCCCCCTTCACCTTCATCTACCAACCCTCTTGATGAAACCAGGATGCATGGGGGAATCATCCCCCGCCCTCCCCTCTCCCCCAATCTCCATACAGAAAGAGCTTTGTGCAAACAATAGATCAATGGATCCCCGCCCCTTCGGAAGGAAAACAAACACCAGGATCACCGCAAATTAGAGAATGTTTCGCTTCACTTCATCCAAACAGGCTGACAATTTTTTTGGGTTGTTGCCACGGCGACAGAATAACACAGCGTTCAGCCTGTTGCAGAACAATCAATTAAGTTAATGCCTCCCAGTGCCTGTTTACTCTTCCATTTAGGAGGTGCTGCTGCCTCTCTCTCTCCCCCTCTCATCATTGCATTTTCTCCTCCTTTGCTTCTCTTCTCCATTCCCTCCTTCATTTCCCCTAAAATTAAAGTTCCTCCCTTTAACCTCCTCTCCTGATGACTAACTTTTGGGAATGCCTGCCCTGAATAAAGTTTCTTCTTCTCTCTCTGCCTCATGCTCTCTCTGCCCCTCCCAGTAATACAGAGACGGGCCTTGGGAACACAACACACACCACCCCGCATGCCTTTCCGTTCTCCCCTTGCAGACTGGCCAGTAATGCACAAGGTCTCTACGGACAAGTTATCACCCCAAGGGAAGCAGGGGCCACTCTCCAACAGAGACATCAGTAACTCTCCCATTCAGGGACCTGGATCCCAAGCCCACTAAAGTCAATGGGAGTCCTTCCACTATTATTCTTCATTAATTATATTGAGATAACTCCTAGGGACCTGCAGAAGAGCTCTGTGTAGCTCGAAAGCGTCTCTCTCACACCAACAGAAGTTGGTCCAATAAAATATATGACCTTACTCACCTTGTCTCCCTAGGGACCCCAGTCACGGATCAGTTTCCACTGTGCTAAACACTGTACAGACATGGAACCCAAAGGCGGTCCCTGAGCAGGCTTTGGATCTGGCCCCAGGATCCCAATCTAGTAAAGCATTTAAGCACATCCCTTTGGCTTGGAGGGTGCTTAAGCAGGTGCTGAAAGTTAAGCATGTGCTTAAGTGCTTTGCTGATTTCAGGCCCAGGTGGGGAGAGCGGGAAGGTGACATGTTGGCCCTTAGGAGGAGACATGGCAAGAGCAAAACCACGTTACCCTTTTTTTTTAGATTTTTAAATCATTAAAAGCGCTGAAAGCGTCCCCTACCCCCACCCTGTGCCCTACCGGTCTCCAGGCAGATGCAGGGTGCCAGACATCGGACAGGCCCACGCACTTCTCCCCAGTGATCTCACAGGTTTCCTTCTGCACCTCAATCAGTGTGGGCAACGAAACTTGGCTGCTCAGCTTCGCTGCCTGTTTACAGTCACTTCCACATTTCCCCCCCGGCCCGTGCGCCTCAGTGGTAACGCGCCTGAGCTCACACCGCACTTCACCAAGGGAATAAATATCAGAGCTCTGTGTGATAGCAGGGCCAGGGCACAGAGAGGCAAAGTGACTTGGCCTGAGCAAGTGGCAGAGCCTGCAACAAAACCCTGGTCTCCTGAGTCCCAGTCTGGGCACAGCCCTTGCTCCCTGCTAGCTCGCCAGCACAGCATGGTTGTATGAAAACACATATAGATTCCAAGAGGTACTGTAGTCCCCTCCCTCTAAAAACAACATTTAAATGAAGGGCCTAGAGTAAACTAGTGGGCAGCGTCTCTTTAATGGGCAGGACAAAAGTGAGGCACACTGAGGCACAAGGGAAAACAAGGGCAGGTTTACAGCCAGCCCTGTGCAGGAATCGAAGGGCTCTGCTCACCCAGGCCAATATTCTGTAGGGCATGGGAAGGAGACGGGAAAGGGAGAGGAGAATTCAATGTGTATGCATGGGGGAAGGGAATGGGGGAAGGCAGGGGAGCCAAATAATTGTTCCCCCATCCTTCTGGCTGCAAAGCCAACATGCCAGGCTTTGGTGGGCTCCAGTGCTGGGTAGGGGCGGTAAGGGAGAGGGGGGCACCAGCATCTCTCCTGGAGAACAAGTTGCCAGCGGAACCTGTTGGAAAAGGGGCTTGTTGACTGCTCCCTGTCTGTTACAGCCCAGATTATAAGCATATTGCACAGCACTCTCTGCACGGTGCTGGGGAAATCCAATACGCTGAAAGGTTAATGCAATCAATTAGGGTGACAAGGAAGTAAAGTAAAGCCTTCCGAGTAGATGAAAGGGAGAGAGAGGAAGGGAGATGAAGACAGAGAGAAAAGCAAAGAGAAAGGAAGAACAGGGCAAGGGTTCGAGAGCAGAGAGGAGGAGACTTGGAACAGGAGACAGGCAGATGGGATTGGTCTTGTGTATTGAGGGCCCTGAGCCAGCTGAGAGAAGACTCAGTCTGTGACTTGTTCTGCCGTATGAGGGGGTGAGGGACCCCAGCGAGCCTGCCAATCACCATGCCAGCCTGGGATGGAGGATTCTCCCCAGTGTGCTGTCACTACCATACGTTAGTTGTTTCTGGTAGTGTCCACCAGGTGCCAGGTGCTGTCTAAACAGCAAAGCCAGTTGGGCCCTGCCCCAGGGCACTTACACGCAGGCCCAGGGAAACAGAGTGTGGAGGTCCAGCATTGGCACTGGCCACACCTGGGAACAGCATAGTCCATAACACATCTGATTGGAGCATCAGTAAAATCCTTGCCGGGTCCCTGCTACCTGACCATGCTCAGTTGATAGAGACATAAGTGACTTCTGGCTCGGGCATAAGGCTGGTGTGGAGGGAAGAGAAGGAGAAGGGGCAAGGGGAAAAGAAGGAAAAGGAGAGTGAGGGACAGAGAAGAGGAGGAGTAGAGGAAGAGCGCTATTTCTATCTATCCATCCATCCATCCTTGTGTATCTGAGCACAGCATCTGTCCTTGGCAGCACACCGGTTGCCCCAGAGGTTCTAACTTCCTGGGTACTAGTTTACATCAGTCCCGCTGGCTGGCAAAGTCGGCCCTGTGTAGGTTTCTATGGCTGGGTTCTGCAGGGTCTCGGGCTGGATGATCCTAATGGTTTCTCTTGGCCTGGGAGTCTCTGCATCTCTGAGAGTCAAGAGCTCTCCTCTCTCGCACTGTCACCCTCAACAAACAGGCAGTGCTGGGTCTACCCTGTGAGCTCAGAGCAAACCCCTCCTAGCAGGGAGTCTCCCAAGGGAGCAATGGGCCATCTGCCTGCAGGGAGCATGCCGCAGCCCTGCACAGCATGGAGGTGCCAGCCTCGCAACATGGGATAACACCGCTCCTGCAAGGCAAAGCCAAGTCATTCCCAAATGCACTGGGGGCACCTTCCCCCAGGGCCCTCAGCTCAATAAAGAGCCCACAGCCATCTCACTGGCTGCCCAGGGCTGGAGAGCAAAGGGTGGCCAGGCTCCTGCTCTCTGACCCCTAAGCAGAGCAGCACTTCATTAACCTGGGTTGGCAGGTCGGCGAGTGCAGCTGCTTCCTGCCACTGCTCTCGCTCTCGGCACGGCTAGGCCTTGGAGAACGTGACACCAGCTCGTTAGGACAAATTATTACGCCATAACCTCTGCCGCAACGTCCCTTAATATCCCTATTTAGCCAGAGACAATTGCTGGTGGGCTCCTCACTCTTAAAGCAGCCTCGCAAAGGCACGAGCACCGAGATTTCTGATCCCGCGGGACAGGAGAGAACCTAAGCACCCAGCCCAGGGACCTGCAGGAGAAGGCAGTGGAGGGAGCCTAAGCTAGGTGCTGGCTGATTGCCCCAGGCAGAAAGATGCAGGGTCACTGGGAAATCCTGGTGCTGCCAGAGCCCAGTTCACAATCCAGAAACATTGCTCTCCACAGCAGCCAGTTCTAAGTCAGATTGAGCACAAGTTCCCATCTCCCCAAGTTTCAGTGCAACAAAGTGATCTCTGTCCAAAGTGCATTGAAAAAATGAGCTGGGATTTCTGCTCAAAACCCCAGGCCAGTTTTACCCTGAAAAAGTCCCGGGTATCTCTGCGCCACCCCCAGCCAAAATATCACCCTGCATGGGGCTTTTGGTCAACTCACACCTGTTTCTCCATTTCTGTATGAACTGTTTGGGGTTTGTGAGTTTTGTTGCAATGTTAACCCTAATCGGGGCATACCAGACGAGTCCAGTTCATGGGCCTAGAAGCTGCCTCTGTGTCAGTGAAGGATCCGGAGTCCCTGCCCGAACAGGGTCCTAGCTAATAGTTCGCAGCCCACGGAGGAACAGGACAGCTCTGAACAAAGGCAGCAAGCAAGTGCCTTGCTGGGGAGGTATGGCCAGAGGCTGGTCTGGACTAATCCAGCGCTTACATGTCCTCAGAAACTCAAGGCACAACAAACGAGACAGAAACCCAGCCAAATGCCAAACTAATCCTGCCACAGAACAGACGTGGGGAGAAAGTGCCTCCCTGAACAACTGCCTCTGCCCCTGAGGAAACCAAACCTGACCCCTCTAGTAGGGGGAGTGCAGAGAGGGGGGAAACGGAAGGAGGAGAGCGAAAACAGGGAACAAGAGAAAAGAGTGAGAAGGAGAGAACGAGAGAATGAAAGAGAAGACAGAGAAAACCAAAATAGTGCCAGAGAAAAGAGAGGGAGAAAGAAAAAGGGAAAGGGAAAAGAACAGTAAAGGCAGGACAGAATGAGAGCAAAGGAAGAAGAAAGTGGATAAGGGAGAAGTGAGGGACTGAGAGGGAGAGGAAAGGGATGAGAAAAGAGCAAGAAGAAGGAGCACAGCGAGGGAGAGAGCTGTAACCAGGGTTGTGAAGCATGAAAAGGGAAGAATCTGCCTGTTCCTTTCAGCACTCGGCGCATGGTGCTCAGTGGTGACCTACACTGTGCCCGGCTGTGATCACGTTTTCAGGGCCACTGCCTGCAGATCCCAAACAATGATGGGGAGTCTTTGAAGTCAGAGAAAGAAGCCGCAATGTGAACGGGGGATTTTTTTGGGTGAGGGGGGAGAGAAAAAGTGAGTACTGAGCAGGCAGGGGAGAGAGGTTGCGAGGACAAAACAGAGAGTCGTTCCCAGCGGGGTGCCCCGAAACGAGAGAGACAAAAAGAAAACAAACAGTTTATGAGTCGGGCACATGCTGCCTGTGTCTGCGTCCCCCGCGCCGCCCGCCCCCCGCGCTCCCAGGGAGCCTTCTGTTCCCCAGCAATGATGGATGGACGCACAGGGCCATTCACTCCTGCCATGTTACAGCAGAAATATTTACATAACACTGGCCTTCCACCGGTCACCTCTGACACCACCGGGCCCAACCCAGGGGCCCCTCTGACACAGCCTGGCCTGGGGTCTCCATCTGACACAGCCTGGCCTGGGAGCTCCTCCAGAGTTGCCCAGTCCAGCCGCAAGTCCCACTGAGGCTGCTTGGCCTGAATCCACAGGTTCAAGGGGGGCTTGGCATAAGAACTAGAAAACCAAGCTGGGTGGGGAGGACTGGTAGGGTCGTGGAGACGCCTGCAAGGCCATGAAGGAGCCAATGCCAATGCCAGAGTGGGGATTAGAAGCGTGGGGCTCCTGGCTCCCAGTCCTGTGCTCAGATCACTGCACCGTGTTTTCCTCTAAGCAATGGGATTCATTCAGCAGTCTCCCCTCCTCCTAGCCCTTTGGGTGAGGGGGGCATATACCCCTTGAGCCAGAGGGCAATGGCCTGTCTGCAATTGGGTTCACACACCCTGGGAGGCACGGGGCCATGGCCTGCTTTCCTCCTTTGCTTCTCTATCCACATAAAAGGCAGAACCAATTCACTGGGGCCAATCAGCATGAGCATCTCTGCTGGGCAGCCTCAGCAGCACATATGGGTTTGATACAGTCACTGTGGTCAGCCAGAGGGGGACTAATGTCTGTCTGTCCATCCCTCACATTCTCACAGATTCACCCACGTTTGGTCAAAATGGTGGTCAACGTGGGAGGAAAGTTACCCACAACCCCCAGGCCTCCAATGCTTTTGACCGTAAGGTCCAGGCTGCTCCCCTTGTCGTACTGCTGCTATCCCACTGGCAGCACCCATGAGCCCCATGCAGCTCACTTGGGCCAGCAGTGGCTGTCATGGGTCATTTATTGCAGCGCAGACGTGCACTAAGCAGGTAAGGCAGTACAGAACAGGCAGGCGCAGTAATGGGCCTGAGATCTGGCTCCGGTGCTCCCCAGAGAAGACAGCCCCTCCTCTCCCCCTAACTCACTGATCCCACAGCTCTCTTTGCACCTCCTCTGCTAGGGACTCCAATACATCACTGCAAACTCCCCCTCCCCACTTCCCAGCAAGCCCTAGCATCCCCAAGTGATTCCAGAGACCTGTCGTTACCAGCAAGTTGGTACTAGCGCCCAGGTGATGGGAGGTCACAGGAGAGCCAGACCACATCAGAGCCCAGAGGGACTGATGGGAGGAGCTAGATCCAGTATCTTGATAACGCCTCAGAAAGGGTAGTGAAAACAGCCTGGGAATGGGTGTAAGTGCCCAGAAGGGAGGCTCAGGATTCTGTAGGGGCCATAACTATGGGGCAGGGAGGATGAGACCTATCCTGGGAATTGCAGTAAGATCTCGGAGGTTGTGGAGCAGTCTCCCAAGGGAAGGGGTAAAGGCCCCCTCATCCAGGACATTTAGTATGGGATTTTAAAAGGAGTCTAAAGCCATTAGGCACCCAACAACCTTTTCCACAGGATTAAGGCCCCTACCTCCTACAGACTCTGAGACTGGGAAGCCCTGGAGAAGATGCTGTAGGGAACAGTCAAACTCCCTGAGTGCTGGGGCATGGACCAAAAGTCCTTTCCAGCTCTTGCTCCAGAAGACCATGAAATCCCCACTGCAGTAACAGGGCAGCCCCAGGACCCCTGAGGAGATGGTCTGGAGAAGCTCAGGATGCAGTGGGGGACACAGACAGACCTCCCCCCCCCCCCGCCACATTAGAGCCACGCTGCTGTTTTACTAGCCATGAGTCTCTGTCCCCGTCAGGGCTGAGCACAGACATCACCATCTCAGCTTGCTTCTGGTCAAACTGAGTCCAGCCCAACCTTCTAGAGACGGGGTCTCAGACACAAAGAGAGACCAAGTCCTCTTCCATCTCCTGCCATGCCAGCCCATGGGCTAAGGAGAGGAGGTAGCACAGCCTGCTCTGCCGGGCCCCTTGTGTCCATCCATGCCTTGGCATCAGCAAGGACAGTGAACACAGAGAGGAGGCCGAGAGAGGTCCTACAGAGAAGCAGGATCAGGAACCAACAGAGACTGACATGTAGAGACAAGGACACAGGGTTAGAGACACACACAGGCCATGTCTGCGCTAGACCCTCCCCACTAACCTCTCCCTCTATTGCTAACGCCAGTTCAGCCTCCCCGGTTTTAGCCCCACTCGGAGCCCTAGTGCAGACAAGGCCACAAAGACTAGGCCACGGAATGTGAGAGACACGCAGAGGTAAAGAGAACCCAGGAGGGTTGGAGACATACCCATTGCAGCCTGGATGTCTCTCCTACCTTTCGGAGATTTCAAGGCCTGGTTTCTTGCCTTTTTTATAGCTGTAAAGTCACTTCATCCTGAGGAGGAAAGAGAGGGAAGATGGTTAATGTCCCTGGCCCAAGAAGCCATGACACACAGGGGTGCTCAGATCAGATATAGAGGCATGACAGAGCAAGGGGCAGGCATGGGGCCCATGGGATTTGCCTGGCAACAAAGCAACCCTGCTTTGCTTTTGGCTTCATGGTGCACTGCAACGAGGCTTGTGTGCCATGCCCCTTGGGAGATTCACTGTACTTCTGCTTTGGTGCTCTAGGACAGTGACCCTCAACCTTTCCAGACTACTGTACCCCTCTCAGGAGTCTGATTTGTCTCACGTACCCCCAAGTTTCACCTTAAAAGCTACTTGCTTACAAAATCAGCTATACAAATACAAAAGTGTCATAGCCACACTATTACTGAAAAATTGCTCACATTCTCATTTTTACCATATAATTATAAAATAAATCAACTAGAATATAAATATTGTACTTACATTTCACTTTATAGTACACAGAGCCGTATAAACAAGTCACTGTCTGTATGAAATTTTCGTTTGTACAGACTTCACTAGTGCTTTTTATGCTTTTGTAAAACTAAACAAATATCTAGATGAGTTGATGTATCCCCTGGAAGACCTCTGTGTACCCCTGGTTGAGAACCACTGCTTTAGGGAGCGCTGGGATGGGGTAATGCCTACGGGGCTGGGATGGGAACAGTTAAGTGGGTAGAGGGCAACCTCTATAGGGCAGGGTTTGGCTGGGCCCTGCTTCACTGATAGGGAACAGCGACAGTGCGACAACTATGAAGTAGAAAGCCCTTTATTTTCTAGGAATTGATTTTCTTCTGCTGCTGCTGCTTTCACACATACTCACTACAAATCACGTATAAGGTTCCTCCTGCTGGCCTCCATTTGACTCCATTTCCATGTCCCACCCACTCTCCACCGTACCCCTCCCACTCTCTCCTGACCCCTCCTCCACTTCCACACCCCCACCCATCCATCTGACTCCACCCCCAACACCATGCTCCTCCCATTCACCCTCCTGACCCTGCCTCTCCCAGAGGCTCAGGAGCATTGTGGCAGTGATGTCACAGTGGTCAGAGGAGCTCTGACCTCCCTGGCATACAGACATGATGCTAGCCATGAGGGATGCAGTACAGGGTCACAAGGCCCAGCACTTCCTAGCCATTCATCTGCAGGCTTTAGGTATTGGGGAAAAGCAGAGAATGGGGAGCGAAGGGACAAGGAAAAAAGATAAGAAGTCCCAGTGAAACACATGAAAAGTAAATTGAATTATTTAAAACCATATGTTCCAAAAATGTGACAGAGCATAAAAGCTGCGCCATGAGACTTCTGGAGGGGGCTTATCCTGCACAGCCACCATGGGAGGAGAGTGGGGGGAGAGGGCTGACAGCTCAGAAAGCAGCCAGATACGAGGTCCCTTCTCTCAAGGAGACTGGGAAGGCGACAGAGGGCTCAGGGAGCCTGTGTGGAATGAGGAGATTTTGCCTGTTTATACTGCCCCTTCCATCTGAGGATGGCAAAGCACTAGGGTGACCAGATAAGAGGAAGAAAATATAGGGACACATGGGGGGGGGGCGGAGGGGAGCACACACACAAAAAAAGCCGGCGGAGCAAAATATCGGGACAAATTGCATCCCGACCAAAGATCGGTCGGGACTCAGGACAAACACCTAAATATCGGGACGTCTGGTCACCCCACAAAGCACTTCCCACCCATTGACAAGTCTTTCTGCATAGCCCCTGGAGAGGTGGCTGTTACCCCACTTTACAGCTGGTCCTACAGGGAGTGCACAGTGAAAGTGGCCTGCCCGAGGTCACACGCTGAGTTAGTGGCAGAACCCAGGAGTCCGTACACCGAAAGCCCTGCTCTAATTACTAGACCACACTGCATCTCCCTTACAAGGCAGCATGCTCTCTCAACCCAGTCCCCTCCCAGGAATACCACCAAAGAGAGAAGAGAAAGGGTCTCAGCTCTGGATGCCCAGCCACCCCTGCAGGAATTGACTGCTTGTGTTTTGGGGTCCCGGTGCTCTCTGCAATCAAACAACCACCTCCTGTCGCTCACACTCTCCCAGTTCCCGAACGCCGTGCCAGAGAAAGATGCCTGGCTTTGGCCGGGACCCAGAGTGGGAAGATCCTGATGAGAAATCCCAGATGGATGGATGGACGTAGAGTGAAAGGAGCCGCTTGTGTGAGGAAGATACATAACCATTCCGGCTCCTTCCTCCCTAATCAAACCCCACACTAACAAGGCTGGGGACACGGCTGCATTCTCCGGCAGCTACAGGGACTGACAGCTCCCCACCTGGACTCCCTCTTCCTCTGCCTCTTGGCCAGCCTGTCCATCTCCCTCCGGCTCACTTTTTCCTCCCTTTGGTTCACTCCCTTTTGTTCTCACTCTCCCTCCCTGGGCTCTCTGTTCCTTACTCTCCCTGCCTCCCTGCTCTACCTCCTCCGCTCCCGTGTGTGGCCAATTGTTGGGTTTGGGTTTTTAATTGTTTTTTCCCCCTTATTTCAGCCTCAGCTTATCAGTGATGCAAGAGGAATAACGCCAATTTACTTAGAATGTGTAATCCCCAAATCAGATTGGGGGATTGTATGAGGCAATATGACCTTGCATATGTCTCCATTAAAGCCAGCCAGGCCTCCTCTTGTATTCTGTGTTCCCAGTACATATTTAGACAGATAACGCTAATTGTACTTGACATGTCCTCTTAAGGATGGACTCTTCCCTCCCCCAGCTCTGCCTGACTTCCCAGCCTGACAATGCGCCAGAGCGCAGTCCGCTCAGCAGCACACCACCTGCGGGGCAGGGCATCGCCAGACATGGGCGGGGGATCTGAAAAGAACCCCCACCCCTGGCTCTGCCACTCCCCATCCCTCGGCCCGTTATGCTCATTCACTGCTATGGGGAGGGGGTCTGGCGCAGCAAGGACCCGGTGCTTCTGGGGCATGTTTAATCTGGGATTAAAAACTGTTATTGTGGCAGCCTCAAATTCTCAAATAAAATACACTCCAAGTGGCCTGCCTGTGCGGCCTGCAGGCCTCCTTGGCCTGCCCTGGCCTGCCCCTCGCCACCTACACAACTTTCCCTCTCCTTGCCTCTCCTCACTCCACCCTCTTTTCTCTGCGGTAGTTTGAGAGTCCCAGGACTGGTGCCTTCCTCAGAGTGAGGAGCCAGAACTGGAGGGAGGGGAAGTTCTTGGGGATGGCTTAGAATCACTTCAGAGCAGCCGGGGCTCCAGGGCACATTGTCATGTGACTCCAAAGCTTCTGCGGGAGCGGAGGGGACCACTCGCCATCCCCCCTCTACTACCCCGTCTGTCTCCCTCTGAAGGAGGGGCTTTCAGCCTGCATCTCCACCAGCTCCCACAGCTGGGCAGCAAAGTCCTCTCTCTATAAATATTTATACCTGGCTACCAGCCTCTGAATCCCAGTCCCGGCTTACAGGACTCATCGTGGAGCAAGCTGGACATCCCTCTTCCCCCGCGCCCGGCTGCGCAGCTCCGCTTGAAGCGGACAAGTGGGGAGTGGGGGGAAGCATGTGCCAGGAAAACCAGTGAATCCCAAACTCTTTGCCAAAGTGGACTCCGATTCTCCTCCCCCCTTCCCCTTGACACAACATCCTAATTCGACTTTTTCAGTATCTTTCCTTCAACAACCTTTTTTCCTTCCTCCCCTTCCTACCCGGCAACTGCACATTTATTAATTCATGAGGCACTAATTAGTTCTTTGTTTAATTTTGTGTTAAACAGACTGACCGGAATGATAACGACTTGCAGCGTTGCATTACAGTCCCCAACCGCCCCTGTTTTCTGACAACAAGGGAGCGCAGCGAGACTGGCGTGATGAACCCCAATTCCCACTCCAGTTGCACTTCATTAAGTCAAAATGTGA
Source organism: Malaclemys terrapin pileata (assembly GCF_027887155.1). Taxonomy (NCBI): domain Eukaryota; kingdom Metazoa; phylum Chordata; order Testudines; family Emydidae; genus Malaclemys; species Malaclemys terrapin. Next base: position 11,775,017 of record NC_071523.1, on the reverse strand, counting down.
CAAGAAGCTTAGAGAGCAACTTTCAGATCGGATCGCACATAACAATTGGGCAGGAAACTTTCTGAAGGGGGGCAGTGGGAGAGGCGCTCGGAATGAAAGCTGGCACTGGCGCGCAATTCCCACGGCGCACTCATCTTAAAGGAACAGCGCACAGGCTGAGCCAAGCAGGCGGATTGTGTGTGTTTGGGGGGGTGGGGGGGAAGGTCTCCTCTCAGCAGCTGAGCAAACCAGCGGGCACGGCAGGAGGCAGCGTGCTGCAAAACTTTGCAGGCTTTGGGGTTTCGCTTGCGGGTGGCACAGCGGTTGGTAGTAGGGTCTGAGCAGGTCAGGACTCCAGGGGTTCCACTTCCACGCTGCGTCACCTGGGTTCCTTTAAGACGAGTCCTTTTCCCCACCCTAGCACCACCTACCTTGGTGACGTAGTGGGTGATCCTAGGCTGGAAGGGGCTATTTGAGTGTAAAGAGCTATTAGGATCATTACAGAGTTCATGGGGCTGCACGGGGAGGGGAAGCGTATCCATGCGCACGTTCTCTTCTCTATATGTGAGTTGGAGTGCTGGTGAGAAGTTAACCCAGGAGAGCACGGATTGTCTGCTCACTGGGGCGGGGGCTGTGCATTCCTATAGGGTTGTACAGTGCCTGGTATGCTTTGGGTACTACTGCAAACTAAAACAACAACAAATCTAAAGGCAAGTTACAGCTTGGTAAGCGGCAGAGCAAACTCTCCCCCTGCCCCCACCCCTGCCGAGAGCTTCCCCAAACACACATGGAAAGTGGAGTTCAGTTTCTACGGTCCACTCAGTCCTTGAGCTCTCTGCTGAGACAGCCAACAAGTGGGCCAGATTAGCAGCAAGCCCAGCTGTGAGTTCTGGAATGTGGACACGTGTCTGGACTGGACCGAGTACTTGCGGAGGAAGGATGAGGTGTGATTATTCCTCTGCACGGCCCAATGAATGGCTGTCAGGTGGCAGTGAGCTTGGGCTAGATTTGAACCCGTCCTGTTGGAGCAAAAGGCTCTGTAGCCCATTCCCAACCTGCAAGCTGCCCAGTCCCCATTCTTCTGGCTCACAGATGTGCAGGATTTGTCACCACCAGAGCTGCAAAGAGGCTGGACAAAGATGAGAAAACCCAAAATGGCTTAAAATACCAGCAGACAGCAGCACACGTCAGAAGAGGCAAAAGGGAACTTACAGCTCACCAGACCATAGGTGCTGGAACTAGGGGTGCTGGGGGTACTGCCACATCCCCTGGCTTGAAGTTTCCATCATATATAGGTTTTACATCATATGCAGGGTTTACAGTTTGGTTCAATAGCTCTCAGCACCCCCACTATACAACTTGTTCCAAGCAACCCTGCACCAGACATTTGCTTTCTCCACCTATTCAGAACAAATATTCTCCCCATGGATATCTGTGTGCTGCAGGGATACCTCAGTGAGAATGAGCCAGCCGAGGTCACAAGTGAGATGAGTTGGGAGGTCTCAACCCAGCCTCTAGTAAACACTTATCCACATCACTCACCAAAAAGAAAAGAAATCTCCTAATTAACAGAGAGTCCTTGCTTTGGAGATGCCCAAAGCTAGAATAACAGCTCAGGATGTAAGAGGGTTAGCAGAGCCTCGGAGTGGACTAGCAGAGGGGGCTGAAGGTCAGGACTGAGGTGCAATGGCTGGATTGTGTGGGAATGCAAGGCTAGGATAGCAAGAGCTGAGCCAGAGGTGCTGAGGGACTAGCCAGACTGGAGGAACAATGGGTGCTGGAGGTCCAAGTTGAGGTGCACTGGCAGGAACCTGCACTGCACCTGTCCACACTTGAGTTAACAGCCTCTCTCACTTTTGCGAGCTCTAAAACCAACAGAAGTTTATTCAAAAGGGTACTTGGAGGGGTAGAGGCCCGGCCGTGGCAAGGTGACACATCATAGCATTTGCCACAACAGTCATGGCTGCATCCGCATTGAGTTGTACCAGCTGATCCGCAGGCTCTAGACTTTGTACTGATTTGTGTTTTCCATGCAGCAGAGGACCCACTTCCTGCATGATGGAAATAGCACAAAGACATCAGCTCTCCTCTGTTTTCAGTTCCACAGATGCTCCTGGTGGCCATGAAAAACATGCTCAGATATAAACCTTGAGCTAGTGGGGCTTAGCAGGTCGGAGGGAGAAAATGCACTGAGGAGCTGTGAAGAGGGACAACTGAGAAAGTCCAGGAGTCACTAGCAAGAAGAAGTGTCCTGGGCTCTCTCCAGCCTGACAAACCAAGGCAGATAAAGAGAGCGGCCCAAGCCCAGCCCCCCACCGCCAGGATGGATGCCCAGCCCAGCTCAGCCCAGCAGCACGAGGATGGACAGGTGCTAGGAGGAGAGTCCAGCCCAGCCCCCAAAAGCACTGAGCCCAGCCCAACCCCAAGCACTGGAATGAGCACCTGGCCCAGCCTCCCATGTCCCTCCCAGTCGTAAGGGGGCCAGAAAGCAGCACGGGACAACAGTCCGCTTTCCTGCCATGGCCCATGGGAGCAGTGGGAGAGGCTGGCAAGACGAGCTGAGGAGCTAGGCATGGCAGAGAGAGCAAGCCGGGGCTTAGCAGGAAGAGAAGACGCCATCAGGCCTCCAGCCCGAAGCTCTGGCTCTGACTCTGGATAATTACATCCAGTTCCCCACTCCTCCTATTGATCCTGGTTTTGTCAGAGCAAAACAAATAGGCTGAACGGGAAGATACGGAAGGGAAACACATTTTGTCTTCCTGCTTCCCCCATGGCAGTGGCAGCTACGCCCATCAGACTTGTTAGCCAGCTCCCAATCCCCCGCAGCCTCGTGCAAAGAGCAGAGCCCTGCGCTCTACACCTAGCTAGCCAGCAGCAAAAACAGCTCATGACCTGCCCCCAAAAAAAGGTGTCCCATCCTCCAGCTAGGGTGACCAGATGTCTCGATTTTATAGGGACAGTCCCGATTTTTGGGTCTTTTTCTTATATACGCTCCTATTACCTCCCACCCCCTGTCCCGATTTTTCACATTTGCTGTCTGGTCACCCTACCTCCAGCCCACAGTCTCTGTAACTAGGAAGAGCTCTCCTCCTGGGCTTGTTCTCCCCACTCCTCTCCCTCCCCTCCGTCTGGCAGATTCTTTCTCATGAGAGAGAAAGAGAGAGGAAATTATTGCAATGACAGAAAACAGCAGAGACCCCCTCGCCCAGACTCTCGTCCACACCCACACACCCACCTGCCCTCTGGGGATCTGCTTCTCCCTCACTGTCCCAAAGAATTTCCAGTTGGCTTGCAACGAGCACCCCTATAAAGGGGGGAGCTGGGAAATCCCAATCCTCTCCCTCCCCTTTTTCTTTGCTGAAACCTGTTGACAGGGCCGGCACTTCCACTAGGCAACCCTAGGCAGTCGCCTAGGGCGGCAGGATTTGGGGGGTGGCATTTTGCCGTCCTCTGCGGAAATTCAGCGGCAGGGGGTCCTTCCGCTCCGGGTCTTCGGCGGCAGGTCCTTCACTCACTCCAGGACCCACCGCCGAAGCGCCCCGAAGACGCAGAGCGGAAAGACCAGCAAAAACCCTGGCGCTGCTCCTGCCTGTTGAGTGGAGGTGAGCTTGGCCCAGCAACAGCTAACAGGAAGGGAAGGGAGAAAAGTCTGCCGTGAGGAGCTGGGACATGACTGGCATCCCTGGTGATGCCCCGGTTATCTAGGTGACCCCCGGCCATCTCTCCAGGGGCTAGAGCCATGAAAGGGATAGCATGGAATGAACAAGAGCAAAGATAATCATCCTACACAATCAACCCTGGCTCTTTGCATGGATGCCATCAACAAGGAAAGGCCATGGACACTGGCTACGAAACGCATATTACAAAAGCCCCACCACATTGGTCAAGCATAACAGGAGTGGAAGGGAGAGGGACAAGCATAAAGGGGGAGTCTGGGAGGGGATTCTCTTCTCCTAACCCCCCTACCCGCCATCTGCAAAACACAGCAAACCCCCAACTTGGCAATGGGTCGCCATGGCCTGGCTCCTGATAATTTGCTGTCAGGCTGCCTAGGCAAACCAATTAAAACGAATCATTCATTATAAAGTCGAGAGAAGGAATGGAGAACTGGAAAGGGTAGGGAGGAAAGAAAGATGATGGGAAAGAAAGTGGGGGAACAGAGAGACTTTGGGGGAGGCAGACAATAAATGAGAAGGGACAGGGTGGACCCTGATCTATCTAGCACCCAGTTCCAGGTGGGGTCAATGGGACTAGCGGCGCAGGGATGTGGGGTGGAGAGGGGGAGCTAGCACTGTTACTGCCTGAGGGTGAAACAGAAAGCAAAGTGAAATGGGGAGCACTACAGTGATGGGTTGGGATAGATCGGATTAGACAGTTTGTCAGAGTTGGATGGATAAACAGAGGGCCAGGTACTCAGCTGGTGTAAGCTGGCATCACTCTGTGGAAGCCCATGGATCGACACACACCAGCTGGACGCTGCCACTCCATGCCCTTCCTGGCACGGAGCAGCCCTTGGCTGCCTAGACAGCCACAGTGCCGTCAGTGAGACTCCGGGAGGAGTGGGTAAGGCTCGGGCAAAGGGCAGCTGGGCCCTTGGCTGTAGGCAGTTGGGCAGATACAGAGCAAGGAGGAGGAAAGCACAGTGCGGGCAAAGTGAGCAGGAAGGGGAAAGCAGCGCGTACCAGTACCCAGGAGCTCTGTCTTATCCCCTTTCTCCTTCTGTGGTGGGGTTACCAGCTCTCCTGGAGCAAATGCCTCAGAGGGGGATGAAAAATGGGACAGTTATGAAAAGCCCCTGATTATGCGGATTTGGACGGGGCCCTCGCAGGCCCCACTCAGGCTGACTAAATTACTGTTGATCCTGCCGGCTCCCCAACGAGCCAGTGCCGCAAAGAACCCGGGCAGCTGTCAATGCCGCCAACACGCCCCCCCGACCCCCCACCGCCACCTCCATCCCAATTCTGTTTTGTTCCCCTTCCCCGCACACTCCCCAACTCCGGCCTTTTGAAACGCCTCAGGTCCGTGTCAGCCCAGTGGATGGCGGGGGAGAGGGGCAGTGTCATGGAAACAGGCCCTTTCCTGGAGAAACATGCTGTTCTCCCCCACTCCGTCCCAAGTCCCCCTTTTGAGAAGCTGTCAGGATCCTGAGTGAGTGTCACACGACCCAAGGACCAGGCGTGACCAAGCCTATTTTCTGCCTCAAATTTGATTGATTAAAAAACTTTTTAAGAAAACCATGTTAAAAGACAAAAAAAAAAAAAAAAAGAGGAAAGAAAAAAAATAGAAAGGGACAAGAGTGTGGGGGGGGGAGGCCAATGCGCTGGGTTTCCTTGGCAATAGCACCAGGGGATGAGTGTCAGAAGCGGCTAAACAGCATAACCAGGCCAAAAAGAAAGGTCAAAGGAAGCATGAAACTTTTAACACAACAGTGATTAAGATAATGATGAGGCAGGGGACCCCAGGAAAAAGAAAACCATGCACAAACACACACCACACACTCCAGGTGACGGGCTGGATGAGAAGAGGCAAGAGGGTATGTTGGGAGTTTGGGAGGATTTGGACACAGGACTGGAGGAAACAAACAAAGTTGGGGGTTTGGGGGGTTACTGTGTTTTTTTTTAAGCTGGCTGCCCGGATGGTGGGGAAAATAGCACCAGACCGAAGATAGTGACTCCACCCAAGCCAACAGGATGCACTTGCCAAGCGCAGTGGCCAATGTGTCAACAAAGAGGGGTTTGAATTTGCTCACGATTGGGTTTCTTATGACACTGCACCTTGACCGCAGAAGGGCTGGTGTAAATCAGCATAGCCCCAGTGACTTCAATAGGGCTGTGATGATTTATGTCTGCTCAGGATCCAGTCCTTTGCTTTAAGTGGCAGGGGTAGAAACTCCTCAGAAAATGTCCAGAGGAAATCAATTCTGCTTTTGGTCTCTTTATTAGCACACTGATCTCCCTACTCTGGCTGTCTCCCTGCACCCGTCGCCTTGTCTCCAAACTCCATTCTCTAACTTTCTCCCACCCCACCCCCTCTCTTCCCTTTCTTTTTTTCCTCCCGCCTCCTCTCTCTCTTTCTAGTTGCCTTTCTCTCAGGTTTCCTCTGCAGATCCCACTCTCCATTTCCCCCAGCCACCCCTCTGCCAAAGATGGAGCACTGCACAACAGGACCGGGAGTCCCCATGGGCCATGTTGCCATAGTAGAGAGGAGTGCAGCTGGGTTGTAGAACTCCATGGCTGGCTAATGGGCTGTGCAGGTCTCCATCCGCCAATTCTGCCCTGCTAAATGTGGCCCCTCTCCCTGTCTTATTTTAGGGCTTCCTGGATCTGCTTCACACTGACATCTGCCTATGCAAGCCTGTATCAAAAACAAATCTAGACTGACTGGGTCAGAGTGCTGCCAACTCCTGGGATTTTATGGAAAGTCTCACAATATTTGTTTCTTTTTTAAATCCCCAGCTCCCGGAGTCATGGGGTTATATGAGAATCTCAGCTTAGCTTTTATTTTAAAAAGCCAGTGTCAAGCCCTCCCGGTTGCTGAGAAAAGCTAAAAACTGTGACCCCTAAAAGCTCAAAACCCAGCAAGCAAAGAAAAAAGAACCCAATATTTGTTGTTTCTTAAAATGTCATGATTTTTAAGCCCATCTCATGGGGCCTGACATGATATTTGGAGGCTTGGGGTTGGCAATGCCAAGACCAACAGCCAGAAAACAAATCAAACCTCAGACACAAGCTCCCTTCCAGCTCTCCTGCTTGGAAACTTTCCTGGGTGGTGGAAAGTCTGGCCTCCCTCATGCAAATCAGCCATCAGTATGCAAATCCCAGGGGCAGGAGTCCCTCTGTTCACTGATATGGCTGGCGAGGGAGGAAGAGAGGAGGTGGTAGTTCTGGGGAACAAACTGGCCATTGTGCATGGAATCCTCCCTCCCACTTTTCGCACTGCACAGCTGGCAAGGTCCACGGGGATGGAGGAGAGGGTTGCGCCCCTAAAGGCATGATGGGCTGAAGGTCTGACCCAGAATGGCAAAGCCCATGCTTGCCATAAACTTCTGCAGCCCTGGTACAGGTGTTTTGTTTTGTTTTGTTAGGGGGGGGGGTGTTGCAGAGGGATGGAATCTCTGTATTATCACTTTTAGCCCCCCCCCCCCCAATGATGCTACAGCATTCCTCGCTCTCCATGGGATAAGGAGGGCTGGACATGGCACTTGGCAACTGCACCTGACACTCTAATCTGTGTTGGGCTTGGCCCATTTGAGCCTGGGATGCTTTATAAAGTGTTGTTAAGGTCAACAAAGGGACAAGGAAATGCCCCCTCTGAGCCAGAGCTGCCGTCTTCACTCACACTAACTGCCATCAGCCCTGGGCAGCCAAGACAGCTACTGGAGAGCAAGCTGGATCACATCCTGCCTCAAAGCACCAGCCAACTTGCCGTTGCAGAGCCTTGTTGCGGCTGACGGTGCGAGAGGCAGAGTGGCACAGCTGGGTTTGCAGAGCCCAGTTGGGGCCGGTACCATATGACTAGTAAATTGAGCCCATGTGATGTGGCAGGCAGGGAGAGGGAATCCCATGAGGTCATTTTTCTGATAAGGGCACTTGGAGTTTCAGAGCCCCCTTCCTCCTCCCCTCTCCGGGGAACCAGGCTGCTACTGGATTGTTCGCCACACCACTGGTCTGGATCAGGTGGAACGAAGGACTCCAGAGTTCACCAAGAAAGTACATGTCAGGCTGTGGGTGGGATGGCCTGGAAATGCTTTCGTGGAGGATGGAAGGGTGTGAAATAACCCGAGAGCATGCTTCAACCTCAGGAAAGTTATAAACAGTCACCTGGGCAACGCTGCCACCTGCACACAAGACATATCCCCCTTGGGCAACGCTCACAAACATTCAGCTAAGCGCCTGTCCACATTCAGACTTAGTGCGCAGCAAGACAGGAGTGAACCTATAGTACACTAGCCTGCCTCACACTAACTGTCCATATGAACCCTGCTACCATGCACTAAGAGTTCTAGAGTGCACTTTGACGTTTGCACACAAACATGGACACATGTCCACTAACACACGCCCTCCCAATAAACAAATGCACATAACCTCACGCTTGTACAAGGGTAGCCGTAGGGTCTGATGATCCGGCCCCGCTGACATCAATGGAAATGTTGCTACTAAATTTAATGATAGCAGACTTAGGCCTATAAAACATAATTCTCTCTCACACTCCCCTCTCCCCACTACCTAAGAAGTCTAAAGGCCAGGTGTCTGATTACAGGGCAACCAAACTCGCATAATTTGTTTAGTTTGCAGAACTAGTTCAAGTTCCCGAGTAAAAAAAACATTTTAATAATAATGATTTTGTAAACTTTCAGTTAAATGTTTTTCTTTGAATTATTTTTTTGTTTTGTTTTTTTGGTGTGGCAACCAAAACACAAAAATGTCTGGGTTCTGTATTTTTGCCAAAAAAAACAACATTTTTTGGTGAAAACAGATTGTTTTTTTCTGCCAAATGTTTCAATGCAAAATTTTCTGAGCACCTGTATTCATGAATCTTCTTCTCCCCATTCCCCCATCCCAGATCATTTAAATCCATGGTCTTTTGCAAAGAGTGATTGAGTCAAACAAATGTTTTTAGCTAGAAGAGCAGCTTATGCGCTGTAAAGCCTGTGCGCGCCTATACGGCACAAGCCAGGGTCTTCTAGGACGGAGGTATCATTTGAAAAGCTACACAGATTTATAGACTGCATGGGCCTGATTCCCCATAGAATAGACTCATAGGGTTAGAAGGGACTACAAGGGTCATCTAGTCTAATCTCCTGCCAAGATGTTGGATTTGTTGTGTCTAAAACCATCCAAGACAAGCCATGCACTAATGAAATGCAGCGTGTTTAGTATTGTCAACTCCAAGCAGTCAAGCATCAGGAATTAGGTCCCCAAAATTATGAGACTGGCTTAAAAATCATGAGATTTTTAAAAAATATATCAACAAATGCTGGGTTCTTTTAATTCACCTTCTGAGCTTGGGATCTTCGGGGGGACACACTTTCAGTCTTTTTTCTCATGAACCACAAGGGCTACAAACTTTTTTTTTTTTTTAGTGGAAGCTGAGATTCACAAGTAGTCACTTGACTCCAGGAAGTGGGGCTTGAAGAAAAACACCAAATATTGCCAGGCTCGTGATAAAATCATGACAGTTGACAACACTGTGTTTAGTTTAGTGCTGAAATGAAGTGCACTAAACAGTCCATGATGATACCAAGGATACCTGAAAACGTTTTTAAGTCCTTTTCCCACACATTTTAAAAACAACCCTTTCACACTCACACAAAACCCCTTCAAGGGACAAACAAATCAACGTTAGCTAAAGCTGAGCAAAAACATTCACAATTAAATTAAAAATTCTCTGTATTAGGAGATGTTTTTATTTTATTCCGTACTCATGAAAACAGTCCTATCTTTTTTTTTAAAGAAAGCAAAAATCTTGAGATTTTCCACTCAAATATAAGAATGCTGCTGAGTGACAACGGGCTCACTTTCATCAAAACATTCTTAATCTCCAGTGAAAACAGAACTTTGCATTTCTAAAAGTCATTCTGGTGAAGATGGATTTTCATGTCAAAATGTGCAAAAATTCCTATTTTCAGCTGTTGGGGCTGGAATTGGCAACTTTGCAAAGCATGAAAATTTCAGTCACAAAAATTACCTGGAACAAAAATGCAAATAATCTCCTTTAAGCACTTTTTCCAACACCCCTGGTAATAGTCCCGAGGGTTACCAAAGAGGCAACTTTTATTAGCAGGCTGTTTACTTGTGGGAGCCCTGTATACTGATCAGATAAGCTCACTGCCAAATAAAAGAACAGTGATAAGACAGATCCCTTTCTCATGCAGCGTTTGATTCAGCCGATTCTCCTGCAATCCACTCAGTGACATGGCCTACAGCCCAGCACTGGCATATTCCCCAAGCTCCCAGGTTCCCAATTGAGTCACTTCCCAAGGCACACACCCAGACATGTGTATGTGTCCTCGTCCTTGCAGGGCCAGCCCCCTGCCCTCCCCCACACACAACCCCCCTGCCACAGAGAACTGTCAGGAGAACACAAGCAAAAGCTGCTTCTTGACAGCGAGTCATTTATATTTTAGCTTCGTTCCATTATCCTAACGAATCCTTCATCAGCAGATGCAATATTAACAGCAGAAAATCAGCTCATTACATCCAGGGGGATTTCATCAAGTCGACAATCATGAATGCAGCTCCCCAAGCCTGGGAGAGGACAGTGCTTTAGTTATTTATTTGTGTGTCATTTAAGGGGCTTTTGGGAGGGAAAGGGGAGGTCCTTTCCAGGTAATCGCCACATCCTGGAGCTTCAAGGAATAATCTGCAGGCCCTCTGGACCACAGACACACACACTCTCAGCTGGTACAGTGCCCAGGCCCATTCACAACCATCACCACTATTTAAAAATCATTAGAGCTCAGAGGTGGACAGGGCTTTTCTTCATTGAATTCAGGCTATGGGAGAGTGTCTACACCCTGAATTATTCCTCCCCTTGTGCCTACATACATCTGGATTGGCTGATCTGGTACCTCTACTCCAGGCAGGGCTCACCCTGCAATGCTACCAAGGGCCCCCTATCACATTGCCCCCTCCTCATCCAAGTGTAATGTCCCAAAAGGCATCACGTGCATGCAAAGAGGCTGGGATTTTGTGATGAACTTCCTAGAGAAGGGGCAGACAGGCTAAACCATAATGGGGAGGGGTGGAGGAACAGAGAACACCAACAGTCTAGAACAGTGTCAGGCAGTAGTTTGGGGCTGTTTCTCTCCAATTCAGCTCAATGAAACACCAACCTAGCTGTATATGACACAGGCAATGAATGCAAAGTGTGAGCCTTCAGGTTATTGTCTTTAAAGAATGTGCTACAAAGCTAATTCACGGCTCCCTCCAGCGTACGGATGGTGCAATAGGAGGGGGGATCGCACCAGTCCCCCACCTGGGACAGCAGCCATGCAGCGTACAAGGGACATTCATAGCTCCCCAGGCTACTGATGGTGTGATATAGGTGTATTCCAAGCTGCCAACATAGTGGCGACACAGCGCAGTGGGATATGTGGATGATGGCGCACAGAGTCTGGTTGGAGAAACACATCCAAACTGCAATGGGCCAAAGGTGCATCGCTCTTGCCAGTCAGCGTAAGAGCCCAAACCCACTGCAATTTCCCAACCTGCCTTTACTCCTGCCTTACCAGATGGGGATCCTGTTCTACCCAAATCCCATGGAAGCCAATCGGAGCCACCTGCAGCTCACAGCTGAGGGCAGCCCTCCCTTTCACAGATGCTAGACAGCTGCTCTGCACAGACCTGGGATCCCTCTGGGGAATGGGATATTTCCTGCTGGGTTCTCACTCTCACATCCTGGATGCTGCCACTGCCACATCACTCCACGGCTGGGAGACAGACAGCCTGGCTTCTGGAGCTTCCCATCTCTGCCACGGGAGGAGATTCCGACGGGCCTCCCACAGAACCCTGCCAGCTCATTGCCAACGTCAAGCGGACCACTGGTGGAGCCATGCCTACCCCACCTAACCCCCTCCCCCGCCTGCCGGGCCCCGTGCACCGAATGCCTCTGCGCTGGAGCAGGATGACAGCTTTGATGGGGACAAGCCCGGAGCTCAGCCCTCTTCAGCCATCCAGCTCAAACAGGGCTTTGATGGGCATTTTATATTTTCCCATCAGGGACTGGATTTCCGCACAGCAAGGAATATGTTCCCGGGACGTCAACTCCAATCTCTCCCACGCTCTGACAGAATTAAGATCCGGTTTGTCCGACAACATCCCAAAGTGTAAGAAACTGGGGACAGACTCTCTAATCAGGCTGTAGGACAAAGGCCTGGGCTGACCCTGTCACTTCCACTTACTCTTGCTGTCTGTCTTAGTCCCCCACCCCTTTCGGCCCCCTTCCTCTCCCTCTTTCCCCACCCTGCCCCTCCCATACCCAACACAGCTGGGCTAATCCTGCTCCTCCTGCGTCCAGAGCAAATCCTCCCCAGAGTAAACCAATCCTGGGAATTTTTATTAGATTATCAGCCTGCCAGCTGAGTGCCAGCTGGACTAATCCTAATCAGGGCTGATTTCTATTAGCCATCTTCAGGAGGGAGCTAAACTGTCCCAGCACCCCTTGCTCCCTCTGCCTGCACCGATACAGCCCACGGCTCATTTTATGAGGCTCGCTCTTTTAAATAAACTACTGGGGATGCAAGCTGGGCGGCCTGAAGGCCTCTGCATAGCCCACCTCCACAGAACATCCTGGGTACCAGCAGCGCTAGCTTTGCCCAGGCACTGCTCTGTCATTGTGCCTTGACCTCATTCTGGAGGCAGGGCTCCGGGGACACTCTCCATGGCCCATTCAGCCCTAGGCCTCCCTATTGGTACCGCCAACAAGGGGGCCAGTTGGTGCTAAGTTTAAGGTCATTTAATAATAGTCATTTCATACAGGCCACCTAGCAGCCATCAGCATGAGTGACCAAGCCAGGACAGTGACTGCACTTGGTCTACATCCATGTGGGAATCTCACCAGAGGGAGTTTGCAGACAGAGTCCCAGAGCTCTACCCTCTTATGCAGGCCTACGCAATCTGCTGTGGGCAGAAACAGAGGCAGATAACAGTTCATGAGTTGACCAAGGGAAGTAGAGATCCTGAAACAAGAGCAAGCCAACATCTAATGCTCAGCATACAAAGTTTTCACCCTTGATGCTTCACCCTCCCCTAGGGCCCGATTCTGCTCTTAGATACACTAGTGTAAACTGGGAATAACCGCACAGAGCACTGCCAGCAATGCAGAGTGGTGTAACTGAGAGCAGACTCAGGCACTCTCTCTCTTCTCTTTGGTCTGGCCTACAGCAGAAAAGACAGCTTGCTTGGTGGCGTCCCTAGGAGACAGTTAAACAGATCCGGGTGGATGCAGAGAGCGCAGCAGGCTTCCTGATGACAGAGGGAGAGATGGGGGACTTGGTTCAAACCCTCTGGAAACCACATCAAACAAGCCTGCGGGTGAGAGCCAAGAGGAGATGATCTGTTGATGTCTGCATATGTGTGTAAGCAGAGGAGAGAGGGGGATCGAGAGAAAGAGGAGTAGAAATTAATGGAAAGAAGTGAGGAAGTGCGAGATCAGGAAGGGGCCAGGACAGTTACAGTGTGCATTGCCTGCATAACAGATGGAAATTATTAACAATAATCATAAATCAGAATACACACTATGCCCTCCTCTACCCCATCCATCTCAGGATCTCAAAGTGCTATAGAAACATAGGGCCAGACTCTCCATTGGGGTAAGTCAGTGTAACTCCACTGACTTAAATGGAGCTCTGCCAATTTGATCCTGCTTAGGATCAGGCCCATTAATTCTAGATCTGCCTCAATCCCCTTGTGTATTTATTATTACTGTAGCCACTATTAGTCCCATTTTAGAGAGGCTCAGAGAGGTGAACTGATGAACTGACTTGCCTGCACTGAGTTAGTAGCAGAGCTCAGCCCAGAACCCAGGAGCCCTGACTCCCAGTCCTGTGCTCTAACCACCAAATCATGGTTCGACTCATCTACAAAGCAAAGTGCCTAGTAATAATAATAGTAATAACGTGAAAATTCCTCGTAACACAGAGCCGCCCCTGCCCGAGCCTGCTCAGATCGCACCTGCCTCCCATAAACGTGCAGATAGGAGTGACGAGATGCTTTTGGTGGTTTGTTTTTCCGTTCAGTGCAGGAGGGTCCCAGGGCATCACTGAGCGCAACAGCCTGACTCTGCTTGTGTCTCTATCCCTCTGGGTGATGGGGAGCTCACTCAAATTAGCACCTGAATCCAGTCTCTCTGCCTGCTGAGGCTTGCCCCTCACCAGCATGGGCACTGGGACAAACTCCCCTGGGGAACAGATCCCCCACCCCCCAGTTCACTTTTCATACTAGACAGCAAGCTGGGCCTGGTCTGGTCAGGTTCCAGTCTGAAACCAACTGGCTCCAATGTTCAGGGTGTCTGGGCTGGGGGTTCCAGTCTGTTACAGAAAGTGGGGCAGGCAGGGATATTCTGCTCTGGCTCTAAATGCCAATGTTTGTTCTAGTTGACATCTCTACACAGATGGGACACGCTAGTCTAAAACACTCTCCCTCCAAAGAAACGCGACAGCACTGGAGTCTTCTACTCCTTACCAGACAGCAGGCAGGCACAGAGCCTAAACTCCAAGCCCCAGGACTTTGGGACTCCTCTTCTCCCCCTCCCTCCCTGCTAGTTTTCTCCATTAGGGCTCCGGGCCTTGGCATTCACTGGCTCAACCCCCATGGCAGTTCTGCTCTTTGGGATCAGGAGGAGGGAGTCAGAGCTCCCCAGCCCAATGGCACCCCTCCGCCCGACTTCTCTCTCTCTGCCCCTTCCAGGTATTATTTGCGCCTCCCCCAACCCAGCTCTCCCTTGCAAAAACTCCCTTTCCAGAACAGGGGAGGAGACCCGCCGCTGGAGCACGGGAGCAGGCATCAAGTGAAGGACCGTTGGGAGAGCTGGTTCTGCTTATCGCTCCTGCCCAACACATGGACAAGCCAGGCAAACCAGGCACCTCGTTGGGGCTCAGCCAGACCAGGGATTAAACAGGGATGTTGGGGCCTTTAAATAACAAGGTGCAGGTCTTGTTTCCCTCCCTAGCCTGAGGGGGGGCGGGCGGAGGTGAGAGGGGAGGGAGGGATCAGAGGCAAAGGGGAAGGGAGGGGGAGAAGCGAGTGAGTGTGGTGGGGAGGGAGAACTGAGAAGGGCTAAGAGGGAGGTGTGAGGGGGCAGGACTGGAGGGAGGAGAGGTAGAGGGGTAATATGCAGGCATGAAGAGTTGAGGGGGAAGGGCCTGAAGATGGAGGGATAGGAGATAAGAAGGAGGTGTGAGGGGGGAGGAGTGAAAGGTAATGGGGGGCCACATGAGAGGGGAGAATAAGTTGCTTTTTCTCTTTTCAAAGAGCTCTCCTGGTAGCGGTGACAATGGTGCAGATCCGGCAGCGAAGTGACCCTGGGACCTGGAGGGGAGTGTGCCCAAGGGCCTGGGAACCCCAGCTGTTCCTGAACACAATCAAGGAAAGTTTCGACTTTCCTCCCCCCACTCCCTTTTTTTTTTTTTTTTTTTTTGCCATTTATCAGCAGATTGTGCGGAGCCGAGTGGCGCTCGCCTCACCCTGCTAAATAAAGCTTTGGTATTTCTGATAAAGCCATCAAATTCCTTATCGTGCTGACACAAAGAGCATTTAAAGAGACACACACCCGCCCCTGCGCCCTCGCCTGCCCAGTCCCTTTGGGGTAATCTTTTGGAGTAAACTAAAGAGAAAAAAGGGGTGGGGGGAAGGTCTGCCTAAAGCTCCCCTTTTCACAAGCACTAAGCCCAAGTTGTGAGGGGACCTGGCCTGTTTCCTTCCTGAATGGCCGGGCTGGGTCCTGGGAGGCGGCACTCGATAGCTCTGTGTAAATACCACGAACGGCAGCATCGACAGAAATGCCTTGCAACAGGGGGAATATTGATAACCGGAAAATCCTATGAGGGAGCTGGAAACCCAGGTGTGTCTGGCAGCTTTAAACATGGGGCTGGGGAGACAAGAGCCAGGTGGTGGGGAAGAGAGGGTGCAGCGCGTGGGGCTCGATGCATGTGCATCAATGGTGCCACTAGGGGGCGCCGGTTGGGCCGCAGAAGCTGTCGCTGTGCCTCAGGATGCTCCTTGCCTGACGCTGGGCCCCAGGCGGGCATGAGGGGCACTGTCATGCAGAAGCTCAGGCCTCTGCAATTGCTATTCACCCCCCATCTAAGCCCCTTTCCCCCCAGAGTGGTATGACAATGACCCAGCTAGCCACATGAGACCCAAGCCCCCCAAAATCCTTCCCTTTCCTCCCTCCTAGACCCAGCTCAGACGCCCTCCTCTCCTCTCTGCCAGAGCGCAGGCTGTTGTTTAACCTTCAAATTTATTATTTTTAATTATTTTGATTTATAAAAGCGTGCGGCCGTTAAAACCACATTAAATAAACTCAGCGTTACGGCGCTTAACAAACACACATAACTTTGGACTTCCGAGGACTCCATAAAATAATTGCCCAGCTGGATGGCACCCACCCGCCCCTGCTCACGCTCCATCAGAGCTTCACCACCACTCTCTCCCTTCCACACAGATACCTCCTACCACACCCAACCAGGGCCAGCTGCACTGGTAACAATGGTATTTGCAAGGGAGTAAATCGCATCTACACAGGTGTAAATCGTGTCCACGCTAGGGATCTGCATGGGTGTAAATTGTGTCTACATTGGGAGTTTGCAGCAGCACAGCTACATCAGTAACTGAAACTCCAGTATAGACACAGTCTTAGCCTCCTGAATCTTTCATCTTCATTGCCTTCCCTGTGGACAGACCTCCCCAGCGCAGTCCTCTTTTCCCTGGGCAGACTCTTCTTTCCAGTCCCCCTTGCCCAGATGGACTCTTTGATCCCTACCTCCTTTTCCAGCCCAAGAGATTCGGTTCTGCTTCAGATGCAGCTGAAATCTCACCAGCAGAGCACCTGAGATTTTGGTGCTGCCAAACCCAAGCCCCATTTGATCTCCAGCTCAGAACCCAGCTGGGTCTTAAACCCTGATTCAGACCTCTCTCTAAATGCTGGTTTCTCTCCTTGTGATGCGAACAATCAGGCCCAGGAGGAGATGAAAGAGTAATGGCAAGTAAGAAGAGATGTCTGAAAGAGTCCCCTTTGGTGCTGTGGGAAGGGTCTGGGTTAGGGCCTTGATCCTGCACAGCACGGAGTGAGGCCTCAGTTTCCAGGGATGTCAGTGGAAGCCGCAGGTGCTCAGCACCTCTGGAAGTCTGGTCATTTTTACTTAAATGCGGCCAGGTTCTATCTAGGTGACAAATTTGAAAATGTGGGCAGCTTCCCCGAGCCTCAGCTTCCCCATCTGTAAAACGGGGCCAGGCTCTAGCTGCCTGTGGGCAGGGCTGGGAACCAGTGTGTACACAGCATCTTCCTCCTTCTATCTATTGGTCTGTAGCTTTCAGGAACAATAAAATTCACCCCCATGTTTAAAACCAACCACCTATTCTTTCTCTCCCCGTGCTGTCCCGGGGAACGAGCTGGGTGGGCCAGCAGTGGACAGAAAACTTTTAAGGAACAGAGTCTCAGATCCCCTGTTTCTTAGGCATCTGCAGTAAAACGTAAGTGATATACAGGAAGTAGGTGAAGAGCAATTATAATTGATTGGGAATCATTTCCTGATGGCGTCTGCGTGTGATTGATGGTGCCGGCCAGCCACTAAAGGACAATGTTCACTAAAGAGAAAGAATTTGTAGCTCTCATCTGCTGAGCTGAATGCACCACAAATCACTAAACTCTTTTTCACTAAAAACTTCTGCTCACACTGACGGGTCTCTCTGTGGCGACCTGGCCCTCAGAGCCGACCGCCTCCCCTCCTGAGTGTGCAGCCTGCCCTATCCATGGCTGCCCCGGAGTTGGCCCCTGCCCTTGGTGCTTAGGTACCAGGGGGAGATGGCCAGACAATCATGACAGCCACACAGCTACCATTCCCTACTAGGATGTGAGGCGCTCCCTTCTTGGAACTGAGAGAGGAAAAGACGGCAGAGAGCTGGCTATGCAATTTTAAAACATCCCTTTTAATCAGGACTGCTGAGAACCAGAAGTCAACAGAGCCTTTCACATGGAGCTCCCAGGCCTGGATATGGCCCCAGGGCCGATTTTCCTCTCACTTAATGCCAGGGTCAATCAGGTGTAAACCCACTGAGATCTATGGAGTTACACTGGTGTGAAAGCCAAGTAAGTGAGAACAGATTCAGGACTCAGGTTGACAATGACCAAAGGCTGGTACCAATGATGACCGTCCTGTGGGCTGTGTGGAACGAATCGAGGGCCTGGGATTGGTCTTGGTCTAGTCCCAGGGAGGCCAACCCCATACCTGGCACTGATGGGCACCGTCAGCAGGCAGACCAAGAACTGACTGGGCCATGGAGACGGGATTTTCTGCTGGTGCATGCAAGGCAAGGGTGGCAACATTCAGAAATAATGAAAGAATTAGTTGCAACCTTTGAGTGGGGGAAGCCTGCCCTGCCGCTGGCTGACACCACCTCCCTCTGCCGCCTTGGGCATGTCACTTAACTGCTCTGTGCCTGGGTACAAAGGGGATAGTGATACTTTCCTGCCTCATAAAGGGGGTCATGAGAATGAATTAGCTAATGTCTGGAGGGTGCCCTAGAAGTGCTAATACGCATCCTTCATATTTCCCCCTGCTTCTGTGTATTAAAAGGCAATACAAATATTTAATAGTGACACTCCGCACTTCTATAGCGACTTCCATCCGAGGGGCTCGAGGTGCCAGCTAAGAATGATGATCATTCTATTCACTTAAAAAAACAAAACAAAATCCTGACTCAAAAAGTCCCTGACCAAAAACACCAACCATCACTCATCCCCCACGCAGAGTTTTTTTACATCCAGAGAGAATTACTAGACACACCATGAACTCCCCCTCCCGAATATCACCACTGGTAGCCATTCTATGTGGAAGGCACTCAGATACCACCGTGATGGGTGACACTATAAATTTACCAATGGGGGAAGTGAGGCACAGAGCGGCTGTGTCGTTGACCAAGATAGCACAGCTAATCCGTGACAGTGACGGTGAGATTTCCTGACTCCCAGTCCCCTGCTCTAACCACAGGGCCAAGCTGCCTCCCTTTAGAATGACGATGACAATAAAACTCCTCCAAAGCAAGCAGCAGAGGAAGAGAACTTTTAGGCTGGCTGCTCTCCTACATTAAACGTGTGCAGTCACTTCCTGGGGAGGGGAGACGACAGAGCAGATTGGGGGTGCAGTGGGGTGCAGCGTAAGGCCGAAGCGGATTCCAACCTGTCCCCCTTGCCCCAGACTATGTTTCATTCCCAAAGGAGGCTCACATGCAGTGCAAATGCAGCAGCTGAGACAAGGGTACCTTGAAGACTCTAAATATAAAAGCTAGCCGTGCCAGAGAGGTTCACGGGCGGTTGTCCATGCTGGTGGGAGCCAGGGGAGGGGGCTGGGATGCAAGCTGCCTGCAGTCACACTAGCCTGTCAATAAATTTTGCATTCTCTTTGCTTTCCGACAGGGATTCATTCCCTAATATGGGGCTGGCAGCTTTCTGGGTTATTTCGAGTGTGTGTGATAATGTTCCCTGGATAGTGACAGCTTCCGAGGATTGGGATTGTGAAAAAAACCATCCCTCCTCGATGTGTGGGGTGGAGAGGGGAGCGGGGGCTGGGGGCTAATCACCGGATAAACCATGAAACCTCCTCTTAGGAATGGGGTGACACTGGGATCTGAGGCACAGAGGCATCAGCTGGGACAGGGCTCTCTGGAGCTGGGAGTCAAACCTTTCTGTGCTTTGGAGATTTTATGGTGAGACACAGCACTGACCACAGGAGCGTCTGCCAGGGAAAGAAAACAACCTCGTTATTATTATTTGTGCTATGGCAGCACCCAGAGGCCCGACTGAGATCAGGCCCCATTGTGCTAGGATACGTCTACACCGGGGGGGGGTGGGGGTGGGCGGAGGGGAGGTGGGAAGATTCTTAACTTGGGTTAGCAAACCCTGGTTAAAATAGCAGTGACGGCCCGCAATTCAGCTTCTCACTCGGGTTAGCAGGTCAAGTTCAGCCCCAGGCTCCTCTTCAGGCTTTAACTTGAGCTGCTCACCCGCGTTGCCGTGTCTTCACGGCTATTTTAACCCGAGTTAAGAACACACCTTTTTTTGCAGTGCAGACGTACCCCTAAAGAGAGAGAGTCCCTGCCCCGAAGAGCTCAGTCTAAACAGATGAGACAATGTTTGGAAGGGGAAGTAGAGGCAGAGAGGGAGAAATGAGTGAATAGATCCTGGGAACTGACCACCCTCTCCCGCACTGGAGGGGGTCATGCCGAGCCAGGGGTGGGACGTGGGCACTGCTGGTGCTCAGATTGTGCCTTTGCTGCTAATAAAGCGAGGCCTTCAGTCTGCGGGGCTGTCCCTGCGGCCCAGCAGTACACCTGGGCCGGGTTGTCAGACGTCTGAAGCACGAAGCCTACAGCTCCCCACCGAACAGCTGGGCGGATACTGGCGTTTTTTAGACGGCCAACCAACGAGAAAGGGCAGGAGGGCATGCGTCCATGGCACCACAGCAGGGTTCATGGGAAGAGAGGACTGGAGATGGGGTGGCACCCCCTACTCTGTGACCCCTTCCCACAAGGAGGGCTCCCCAGAAGTGTTGCAGATCCTGCCAGTTGAGGACTCGCTCAGAGGCTTTACTGAACATCAGGCACTGGGACAGAATAATCCAAGGCTGAATTTCTTGCCTCGTTTTCTTCCTTAAAAGCTTCGGCTACTCCATCCTGCCGTGGGTCCAGGGACCCTCTCTATACGTCTTGCCCAGAGCAGCCAGTCGGTAAGGAGGGTTCCAGGCTCCCCATCCCAGGCAGCAAGTGCTGGCCAGGCTAAGCAGCAGACAGATGGCTCCACAGGGCAGTGACATACACACGCTAGGAAGTCATCACCCCTTGCCTCCCTCCTTCCCTCCCAGATGGGAGCGTGGGGACGGGCTGCACTGTCACCTCACTTGTAAATCTGGCAGGTGCCCTACAGCTGTACAGACTTGCCCTGTGGATCTTGCTACTGTGGCACTCACACGCTAAGCAGAGTTGAGCTGGACTGGCAGGTGGATGGGAACATCTGAAGCGGTGCTGGTGAATCAGCATGGAGTGCTCTTCCCTGGGAGTACGCATGGAACCAAGACACCCAGCCTGGCAGCAGGGGCAGATCTAAAGCTGAGGTCCTGCCCATCCATTGGCACAAAGATTCCATGGCACTTTTGGCAAAAGTAGCGGTGTTCACCCCAGCATCCTGGCCAAATTCTATCTCAGGCCAATGCCTTCTGCCTTCATAACTTCCCCAAAGGGCCTTGAAGGGAGAGGGTCAGTTTCTTCAAGGCCTGTCCTATGCTGCTCTGTAGTGTTTCTGACCAACACAGGGGGAGATCATCAGGGGAGAGACGGAGGAGAAGGAAAACTATATTAGGACTGTGGTTAATGGCAGGGTCAGGGCAGCAGAGCAGGACCTAATGGGCCAGGCTCCCTATGCACAACAACGCAACACTGATTTGGACGGGGAGCTCTGGCAGAAGTTCTAGACAAGTTTTTTCTCTGTCTGAAATTCAGCCTTTGCTAGCCTGCGCTGATAACAGCCAGGGAGTCAGCGAGGAACCACAGTCCGAGTCATTTTGAAATGGGAACACTTATTTTCCTGCCTCTCCAGGAATAGTGCCCCCCCTGCCATGTTCACCTCTGTAGACACACCCAGACATGTGCCCACACCTGCACACAGACACACAGACTCACACAGCCCTGCACTCTCTGGTTCACATGCAGCGATCACACAGCCCTGTGTTCACACACTCACATAGACTCCGAAGCCCGAGCACATCTGCACACTCACCCTCGCGTGCATATTCAGACAGGGATTCCTGTGCACAGACCACCTGCACACTCACCGACACTCCCAGCACTTCTAACCAAATGAACATGGGGGAGAAGGGTGGGGAGCGTGGGGGGGAAGGGGAAGAGTCACCATCCTGATTTACAGTGCACTGGCCAGCGCGAGGCCGTGAGCTGAAGAGAACCCACGGCCAATGACGTTGCCTCCAAGGGACCAAATGGGAATCACTCCACTCCTTCGCTAGCTGCACTTCCTAGCACGGTAAGGAGCTAAGAGGGGAACCGACCCCCACTTCCAACAGCACCCAGAGATTGGAACCTGAATCTGGGGCTCTTCCCCCCACCCCTCCCCATTTCAGCTCCCATCACCAGCTTGGGCCCAGACCGGCCCCGTCCCTCCACTCTGCCAGATGCTTCCACTAGAGCCTCCAGTCAAAGGCTGGCTTCCCTGCCAACGCCACTCTACCCAGGCCACTGGAATACTTGCTGGGGTGCAAATCCTGCTCCCCGATCACCACCAGACACGGAGCAGACATAAAAGCTGAGGAGGCCCACAGCTGAGTGGCTGGGTGCGGCCGAGAGGAGCCATTTTGGAGATCCCTTTGGGGGTCCATCCACAAATCGAGGTGGAAAACAAAACACACGAAGCCCCATAGGCTGCTCCAAGCCCCTTCAGTTATTTATTTATATTATTTTCTCCACGAGCAAGTTTGCTCTGGGCTGCGAGGGGTTAACCACAACAAGCTGCTTTCTCTGCCTTTGCTCTACCTCAATTTCCACTGCTCCCATCACCTTCCTCCCCCACCCCCTGATCTTATGAAAAAAACCCATCAAAATAACTATTTTATGTCTCCAAATATGCAGATCATTTTCTTTAATGAAAGATGCTTGACGTCTCCGATCCAATTAATATGCAAATGCAGGCGAGGATTTATTTGTGACATTCTGTCTGGGTGAGAGAAAACAAAAAAGGCCTGTTAACCAAAACACTAATTGCTGTGACTGATTGTCACATATCATCATTTTCATAGGATCTCCTCCATCCCTGGCTTGCAGGGAGCTGTGAACCAGGACTTGGAGACTAACAGACACCAAGGAGAAACAGGGCAACCAGCTACCTGCTTGGCACGCTCGGATGAACCCACGCCTCCCTTCCTGGCGCGTTCCCAGCCTACTCTCTGCCCATGCCCATTCTCCAACTTGGCGGGCGAAGCGCCCGTCTCCTGGCCCTGCCTGACCCCTGCACTGCTGCCTGAGCATGGAGCCCCATTATTTCCAAAATGCCACTGGAGTTGCTAGTCTCTCTCTCTCTCTCTCCATGTTCATTCTGCACTACCATGAACCATGGTTTGGAGTCATCAGTGTGTCTTGCAGGACAGCCCCATGGAGGATGTGGCCAGCTGGGATCTCACCCCCAGCACCATGCACCCTACTCACCAACTTGCTCCATGAACACACTCTAGCTCGGTGGCTTGACTAGAGCGGGGCCAGATCCCAAGCCTCTGGATCCAAACACCCCCAGACTGAGGAAGTCCAGATCCAAACTTTGCAGCTGGTCATGATCTAGACAATTGGCCAGATAATATCATTTGTGCCCCTGTCACAACACATGCTGAGGGCACAAAGCGTTGGGCCAAGCATGGAGAAGGAAGGAGCCCAGGACTTACGTTAGTGGGAGAGAAACGGGCCCAGGAGCTGTCCAGCAGGGCCCCTTCTGGGTGGTCCGAATGCTCAGTGACCCATGCCCTCTCCCTATAGGTCAAAATTGGCTGTTCCCCCTACTCATGTGTCCACTTGGCGAGCACAGTCACCAAAAAGTAAAGGTTTTAGCAGCCTTCCAACCACATGCCCAACGGACAGAGGAAACAGCATGTTATGAAGGGGAGAACTGCTCTGTGCGGTGCTGTGCTGTGATAAATGAAGGGAGGGGATAGCTCCCTTTTATGGACACTCAGCCAGCCAGTAGCTATAAAATCCCTCTTAGTAGCTGTTCTCTAATTGCTCTACCTGTAAAGGGTTAAAAAGTCTCACTGCTATGCATAAGCAAAAGGAAGTGAGTGGGCACCTGGCCAAAAGAGCCAGTGGGAAGGCCAGAATTTTTTAAAATTGAAAAAAAGACTCCCCTCTTGTCTGGCTGTTGTTCTCCCAGGGAGAGGCAGACAGGGCAGAGCTATGCTGTAAGAAGCATGGGCCAGGTATGAAAAATCATCAGTATCATACCTAGAAACTACTTATTTAAAACCCCAGATATATAAGTAGATCAGGAAATGTCTAGGAAGACGCAATTAGGTTTATCCCTTTTATTTCATTATGGCTTGTGGATTGCTCTGTGCTAACCCCAGGTGCTTTTGTTTTGCTGTAACCTTTAAGCTGGACTCAATAAAGCTATTCTTGGTGCTTAATCCTTGTAGTTGCTCTTTTAAAATCTAGCAATAGCTTGAGTTCCCAGATGTATTCCCTTTCTCTTTTTTTATTAATAATATTTACCTTTTTTAAGAACAGAATTGGATTTTTGTGCCTTAAGAGGTTTGAGCACAAGTTAGTTAATTAGCTGTTGGGAACAACTTGTTTTTTTTGTCTTCTTTCTCAGCTCTTCTCCAGAGGTGGCGGTGAAAGTGCTTGAGGGTACCCCACAGGAAGGAATTCCCAAGTGCACCATCCTGGGCTCTCAAAGGGGTTCTGAACTTGGGTGGTACCAATCCAAGACCAGAGAAAAGCTGTAACCTTGGGAGTTTAATACCAGCCTGGAGTGGCCAGTATTAATTTTTCGAATCCTTGTGGGCCCCCACCTTCTGCACTCGAAGTGCCAGAGTCGGGAATCGGCCTTGACTGGCGCCTACTGGTGGTCTGTCTGGAAACTCAGCATAGTAGGATCACCCCATGGAGAGCTAGCTGGTCACATAGCGCTAGCTGCTCCGCCTGTTTCCAGCTGCATTAAAAGAAGCTAAGAAGACATGGCGGGTGGGATTTTCCACAGAGTCCAGCACCAGCCCAACTCTCCTGCTATGGAGGTGGATAGTAAAACCCCCAGAGGCTTCAGTGTCAGTTGGTGAAAATTCCACCCTAAATGCTTCCCTAATGTTACTTCCCCTGTAAGCAAGTGCCACAAGATGGCTCCGTGACTGGGAACGGGAGCAGGGCCATGCATGAGACCAGCTCGCTGTTAAGATGTAGACTAGCCATTGAAACAAGTCTGGGAGTGCCTGGTCTAGAGGCTATGGCACAGGACCGAGAGGCAGGATCTCAGATTTCCATTCCTAGCTCTGTCAGAGGCTCGTATCTTCCTTAATGAGTCACTTAACTTTTCCAGTGCCTCAGTTTTCCCATATGTTAAAGATAATATAAAACCTTGCTCTTGTATTGCACTTGTCATCAGTAGCTCTCAAAGTGTTTTATAAAGGAGGCAGGTATCATTATCCCTATTTTACAGATGGGAAAATGAGGCACAGGGAAGTGAGATGACTTGCCCAAGGCCATCCAGCTTAGTCAGGAATAGAACCCAGATCTTCCGAGTCATAGTCCAGTGCACTATCCTATAGGATGCACTGCCTGCCTCACAGGGGATCTGTGAGGCTTAATTAATTGATGCTTGCAAGGTGATCCCTGAATGGAAGGCACTAGAGATAGGCAAAGTATTTTCATTAATGCTGTGCTCCGGTGTTTTACAATAACTGTTCTTCATGATTCTATAGCCCCTTCCATCTGAGGATCCCAAAGCACTCTGCAAACTTTAATTAACTGAGCCTCTCAGTTCCTGCCCCAATCCATTCACAAGGCAAATGAGGTAGAGAGAATTGAAAGAACTTGCTGAAAAGTCTCACAGAGAGTCAGCAAAGTGTTGAGAACAGCAGCCCTGTCTCGCATACCTGTGCTGTAACCAATGAACAATGCTCCCCACCTCTAAGGGGCAGGCAGTGAGTGAAAGGAGGAAGTTCTAATTACAGACTCCTCCAGGACTCTGCTACATTCCCGTATTCCCTACTGAATGGGGTAACAGAGAAGAATCCCACCAGTACTGAAGAATAAGTGTTTGTCAATAAAACTTCACTAAGCCATGTCTACACTAGGAAAGAAAGTATATTTTTAACACATTAACTAAAACATGCTAAAATCCTAAGGGGAAATCCTGTCTCAGTTGAAGTCACTGGGAGTTTTGCCATAGACTTCAGCAGAACCAGAATTTCACCCCTAGCGTAGACAAGGTAAGTTAACATGTGTTAGCTGGTTGAAGTTAACCCTAGATTCTCCCTAGGTTTAGCTCGACCTACCATCACATGTTAAAACCACAACTTCCCTTGTCTACACTAGGATTTAACATGTGTTAGCAAACAGCTGTTACACACACACCTTTTTTTTCCTTGTGAAGACAAGGCCCAAGAGATCAACTCTGCAGAGACTATCAATAAATAAATAAAAAACTAAAAAACTTAGGGTTCGCTGGTTCAAACCCAGCTGAGGTCAGCAGGAGTCAACAGCTATCACCATCCACAGCTGCCCAGCAGCCTGTTTGAAATTAACAGAGTCTCAGTCCTCATCACAAAACTCACCAGCACAACTGGCAGTAACTGGCCTTCTGATGGGCACAATCTACAGAAGGGCCAAAGACAGACTGGGCTGCAGGGTTGTGGCACAACGGTGGGCCAGTGTCGGGGAAGCTGGCCCTGCTGCTGAGGCTCTGTGGGTAAATCGAGCCCCTTCAGTCTGCAGGGCTGTCAATCCAGCATCTTTCACCTGCATTAAACTGACATGAGGATAAATGCACCAGAGGTCTTAGGGCAGATGGCGAGTTAGGATGGGAGTCACCGAAACTGACACAAGTGTGGGAAAAACACTGCCGAAGTGAAGAGCAGAGATTAACCAAGCATTTCCGCTCTCCACCTCATCCTCGGGGATGCAGATTGCCATCTAACACCGCACAGAGCAGCTTCCAGCAGGAGTGCAATCAAACATGCAGAGCAGGCCGTTAAAGGGAAAAGATGAGCCTAGGATGGCATGGATAAACATTCCCCAGCATGAGCAAGGAGCTGAAAAAAGGTAGAGCCATGCACTGTATCCCAGGGATACAAGAATGAAACAGAAAAATACAGCTGTGGAGGAAGTGAAAAGTGCGCCGAGATTTCCCCCTGCTCCGGAGATCCCATGCTGAGCAGAGCTGGGGACATTGCTCCTGAGAGGTGCCCAGAGCCTCACAGGACTGTACATCAGTGGTGCATTTCACAGATAAAATTGCCTTCTAGGTGATCTGGCTCACAGAAAGCTTGTGCGACAGAGTTTCTCCCATGCTGGCACCCTTGCAGTGCAGAGATGCATAGATCTAGCTAGCCTGCACGCTCAGCAGTTATGGATCTCTGCCAAATGGGCTGTCAGCACCCAAACCACATGGCTCTTGTATAAGGCAGCATTGATCAGGAAGGAGAAAGGGAAGAGGTGCCTTGGAAGCTGAGCTGGGAACCTGGACATTTTCTAGGATGAGAGTGGAGAGATCAAGGCCCTCTGGAATATGTAGAACAGGACATCAGGGGGGTACCACTGCCCACCAGTGCCCGTTTTACAGGGCGAGCTGAGCACAAAAGTAAGGCCTGGACAATGAAGTATGGCCGGGTCTGTGGGCTGCCCTGCTCAGTGGCTGCTGAGCCAATGAGATGCCTGAACCATTGTTTTCCTCCTTCTCACACCAGCTCCTTCTAAACCAGCACATCTGTACATTATAAACTCCAAGGGAATGCAAGGGTAAGTGCACTGATGCTGTAAGCAGTCTGTTCAAGCCCGGCGCCCCACTAGCCGGCCTGCTCCTTTCTCAGCACGCTCATTTATCCTGCCAAACATTTGCATCCGTAACCTCTCCAAACAAGGGCTGTGGCAGTGCCGGCATGAGACCATGGCACGAGGGAAGGGGGCAATCAGCTGCCCTGATCTCTTTGCAGCCAGTCAGCAGGAGCTCTGCTCACAAGGTGTACCTACACCATTGGCCTGCTAAACCCAGGGTTGTGAGTTCAATCCTTGAGGGGGCCACTTAGGGATCTAGGGCAAAATTAGTACTTGGTCCTACTAGTGAAGGTAGGGGGCTGGACTCGATGACCTTTCAAGGTCCCTTCCATTCTAGGAAATAGGATATCTCCATTTAAAAAAAAAATACAGGACCCAGACTATGCACCCCCTTTCCGGATGCGCTATGCACCCAGAACTATGTGCTTATATGGGCCCCATCACCGTAGTATCTGGGCACCTCACAATCTGCAATGTATCTATCCTGGGAGATAGCACTGTGTGATTATCCCCATTGTACAGATGGGGAACTGAGGGCTGGTCTACACTGGGAACTTACATCGGCATAGCTACATCTCTTGGGATGTGAAAAAGCCAACCTAACCCCTGGTGTAGTCAATGCTGGGCTGATGGAAGACTTCTCTCAGGGGCATGGATTAGCTTCTCCGGTAGAAGAACCCCTCCCATCAGCCTAGGTAGTGTCTACACTTAAACCACTACAGCTACAATGCTGACATTGTAGTGATTTAAGTGTAGACATACTCTGAGATACAGACAAGCTAAGTGACTTGCTCAAGGATTGTACCTTGGTCTTCTGAGCCCCAATCAGCACTGTAACTGATAGACCATCCTTCCTCTAATTGGCTTCAATAGGAGCTGCAGGGACAACCAGGCCCCATAGCATTAGAACAATGTGCCGCACTTGCAAAGCGCCTCCCAGCCAAGGATCTAAGACTGGCAGAAACTAGAGATGGACCTGAGCAGCGAAGATTGGATCCAGATCAGAACCTGTCTCCCCGTTAGCAAAGTTCAAGGGATTTGGATGCAGTGTCATAATAAACATCATTACCCCATTTTACAGATGGGGAAACTGAGGTAAAGAGAGTTGGTGTGAGTCATGCTGTGAGGAAGTGGTGGAGCTGGGATTAGAACCCAGGTGTCTTGACTCCCCAGCTCCTGTAGTAATTATCATGGCTAGCCTGCCACAAGTAGCTAGCCTGCACACCAGGGATGGTAACAGCCGATGTCCAGGCTGAGTTATACAAAGGTATTCTGGCAGGCCTGTGATGGGCCACAAGGAGGACATGCGGGTGGGCGGGCGGGAGTGGGGGGGGGTTAGTTGCCTCACCAGCATCCGAAGTGACATCGCTTTGCTTCTTTCTGAGGGAACCCTGTGACATCACAAGGTAACTGGAGCTGTGGGGGAGCTGCTACCACGAGTCACAGCTGCATTCAACGTTACAGGACATGGACACCCATCTTCTGACACAGGCCCTCCCCAGGGCAACCCCCTCCAGACGGCAGGCAACTTGGGCTCATAGTCAGAGTATGGGACTGGGTGTCAGGAGTGACTAAATCTGAATCCTGTGTCTGACATCGGTTCCCTCATTGTCCTCAGCCAGGTCGCTACCTTCAGTCATCTCCTCCCTAGAATGGGGATAACCCCTCGTTGGCTTGTGGGGCCACATTAGCGGAGAGCCACAAGGCTCCATGATGATGGGACATGCTCACCGCTCCACCGGTGGCCCCGAGACAGGGCGAACTAGGCACTTGGGAGCCCTGAACTCTTGGGACATCAGCCCAGCAACCAGAAGTGGCATTTTCACACCACCCATCCAAGAGACCCGTGGCATGGGAAGCTGAGATGGTTGGAAACATCCAGAAGCGCATCTGCATCTCTGAGCCAGCAAAGGTGGATTGGAAACCCCCACAAAGCAGAAGGAACAAGTGCAATATGGGAGGGGGGAGGCTGGGCTTCCGGAGCTGGGGAGTGCAGAAGTGGGGGAAAGCGAAAAATAAGAGGACGGGGGGGGGAGGGGTTGGTTTGAATTCTAGAGAACAAATCCAGTCGCAACTCTATCGCCCCCATGCCCTGCACCCCAGCCCTGGGCTGTCCAACTCCAGGGTAACCGGCAGCAGAGCCTATCAGGCAAGGGGCAGAAATCGCTGGGTGATGCTCTCTGGCCTGCGTCATGCAGGTCAGGCGGATCTATGCAAGGCACTACCTGTGATTGCTCACTCCTCTTCAGCCGTGAAGCCAGGGGTCCCTGCCCCTTGCCCACACAGCACCTTGAGTCAAAGTGGGCAGGAGACAAGAGGTGGGGGGGGGGGGTGCAGAATACGAAGTTAGTGGCAGGGGAGGGGAAGGGAGATGGTGGGAGCCAGTAAACAATCCCCCTCCCCCCCTCCCCATCCTGGCTCTTTGAAGATACGGGTGTTTTGAATTTAATTTTGATTTTCTTGACTTCAGCAGATTAAAGTTGAAATAACCTACAAATTACTTAATGTGTTGTAAATCTTCTGAAATTACGGCCTAATGGGTAACACATGTCGGCAGGCAGGAGCCAGCGGGGAAGCGGGGTTTCTCACCAGTGAGAGGAATGCTGGTGAGAGGCAAGCCAGAGCAGAGGGGAATGAGAGCTGGGGAAGCTCAGAGCCCCCCAAAATACCCACACCCCAACTTTGGCACGAGGTTGCAAACGCCGTCCTGATTGACCATCCCACCGGCAATCTCGGCCAATGGGGTCAGAGCCTAGAGGTGACTGAAGGCATTGGTGGGATGCTAAGGTGGCTGGTGGGATAATACAGGGGGAGCTGGGTCGCCGGTGAAAAATGAATTCCATTTCCCACCTCCACATGCCCCCGGTCGCCTGACTCCTCAGCTGTCCCCATTCACAGCCAGCTAACCATTCATCATGCCCCAGCAGAGCCTTCACAGCCCGTTCCCACAATAGCAGGGGGCTGCTGCTCAACACCAGCATGCCAGATTGCTGCAGCCCTGCTCGGCATCGGGGCCCTGCACCTGGTTCCCAGGAGGGGAGGGATCTGCCTTGCCTGCTCCCCTGCCTCCTTCCTGCCACTGCATCCCCCTACCCACACACGTGCACCTGTCTTCCCTGTCCCACGGCAAACCAGTCCCCTTCCCCTCAGTCGGCTCTCCTGCTGCCTCCGTCCGCATGTGCTCCCCTCCCTCCTCTTCAGCAGATTTCTCTCAAGTGCGCTGCCATATGGTTCCAGTTAAGCCCCATATTTTTTCTTGTCGATTGGAAAGACACACTTTCCTCTGTGCCAGACAGTTTACAGATTGCTCCGTTGGCTCAATTTCTTATTGGATTTCTCAAAAAAACTGACATTTTAAATTAATTTACGGCCACAACAAAAAGAGTTCAGAATTTTAATGGTGTTGTAAGTAATTTTTAGGTAATCCGCTCCAGATTTTGATATTAACCTTTGAAATGGAGTTCACGCAGCTACTATGTTACAGCACTTTAGTGGGACTGGGGCTTGGGGTAGGGGGATAGCGGAGGAGAGGTGGGATGGCGTAAGGGAGGTAATTTACTGCATGGCAGCATGTGTGTCCGAGTGCACAGGAACGGCTGAATACATACGTGCAGGAGAACTGGGCCTCGTGCACATGTCAGGGTGAGAAAGCATGTATAAAATGTGTGAGAGCACAGGTGTGCGTAGGAATGGATGCGGGTTTCTGAGTGCAAAGCCTAGTGCATCCAGGGGACTGTGAATGGATATGAACATGCACCACAGGCCGCAAGGGTGAGAGCATGGGTTCACGATGCCGTGCATGTGCGATGCACACGTGAGTGCAAATGGACTTGTGGGAAGTGGGGGCATGCGTCCGAGCATGAATGAAGACCTCAGCGCACTGGTGGAAGTGGGAGTGCAAAAAGGTGCACATGGGACTGCAAATGCAGATGCTCATGCAGACATATAGGTATAAAGGAGAATGTGAGCACAGGTGGGTGTGAATGCATGTGAGCAGATGCACGTATCAGCACAAGTGCAGCCCATCATTCATGTTTGTGCGAGCTGGTGTGCAAGGGAGCGTGAGCAAGTGTGCACACACGAGTGCAAGTGCAGAGTTCTGCGCATGAGCATACTCGAGGCTGAGCGTATATACGGGTGAGCATGGGCAGGAGGGATGCCCACACTCCCACATCCCAGCATCAGCCCAAAGACCAATTCAGACACAGGGCAGAGTTTCTGCCCCAATATTTCACGTGCTTCCATTTATTCCCCATCCGCCCACTTAGCATGGCTGACCTTTCAGTGCCATTTGCCAAGACAGCCAGTAAGCACAACCTGCCCACAAATGAGCCAGCAGGGGGCACTCACAGAACAATAGGTCTGCAGCTACCCTTCCACTGTCAGCCAGTGCTGCCCCCTGCAGGGAGTGGGCATTTGTACGGTGATGTCATAGCTGCTTTTTCTCCACATTGCTTCCAAGCCTGGAATTCGATTCCTGATCGATCTCATCCCGCTTTACTCATCATGGGGAAAGGGGCCACACCCCAATATTTTAACCCAGAACCTGCAGGTAAAGAAACCTCTGCACCCCCCAATCAGAAGAGAGACAATGAACTTGAGGGCTCTGCATTGGAAAGTGGGGAGTCTCTCTCCTCGAGGAGAAGCAGCTCACATGAGATGATCACTGATGGAAGAGAAAAATCACAAATGCTGAGAGTGAGAGGAGACAGGACTCGGGGGGTGGGGGCCAAAGAAGGAGAGAACAAGAGAAAACCAGAACGAACGAGAGAAAGAACAAAAAAAGAATGGACAAAAGAGACACCAAACACAGGCGGGAAGGAAATTAACAAATGAACTAGAATGAACCCCAGGAAAGAACAAATGAATGAGAGAGACCTGTAGACAGCAAAGAACAAGGAAGTGGAGAAAGGGAAAGTCAAACAGAGTGGAGAAGAAGTAGTTTCCTCCTTACCCAGCCCAAAACTTTCCCCATATGGCCCCAGCACGGAGAACAGGATTTACAAAGCCAGGGGCTCTGCTGATGTCCTGCCCTGTTTTGCAGAGCCCTCTGCAGTAGCCTCACTTCATTAGCAGCTGGAGGACCCTGGTGCTTGCCTGCAACTTGAGCCTAGTTCCCATGGGCATCTCGCCCTTCAGCTGCGTGGGGCACAGATACCTCCACCAATCCTTTACTAGTGTTTATAGAGAGCAGGTTAGGAAAGTGCCTAGCAGGACCCCAGCTCACTACCCAATCTTCTTCAGACCCTGGTGCGTCACTTCCCTTCAGCCCTTGCCGCCCCTCTCTGCCTGCACCCGGGTGGCATTTCTTCCATGCCACCATGAGCCATGTCACCAACATGCAGCTGTCAGGACAACTGAGACAAAGAGGGACGGGGGTGCACTGGGTACAGAGCTGCAGCCCCCGCCAACATTCTTACGAAGCTCTGGCACAGAGCAGTCAGTGGTTGGGGATGGTGCCAGCTTACTACAAGTGCAGATTTTTAACATTCCTCCTCTCCAGGAGTTTCTCGAGGTGGCTGGGGAGCCAAAGGCAGAGCCGCGAAAGCAGTGGTGACCTCAGGCCGGCTCTGCTCAGACATCCTGCCACTGGGCAGAGACGATGACAGGGAAGGGGCCATTGGAGAACATGCCACGGGGGACACTGGCACAGGTTGGAGCAGCCATTGGAGCGTTTGCTGGCTATGTGCCCGGCGTGGCTAACTGCTCCGCCGATAAGTCACCCAGAATAGACACTCACTGGGCCAGGTGCCTTATGGGCCATTTCCATTCATTAAATGGGGAAGAAAGGACAGGAGAGACACTAAAACACCGCAGCTCTGCCATGCCTCGAAGGGCCTGTGGAGAGGACAGGAGAGACGGACACCACCAGGGCCATGGGCTCCCACTGGCAGGGTGACTAAAGGGAAGAGAGAGGCAGAGAGATGGGTGGGAAAGATAGAGAGAAGCTGGGGAGGGAGCTCCCCTTGGTAATGGTAATAGCTCCATGCTGTCGAGCTGCTGCCTGCTATACCAGTAGGCAGGGAGCTATGACTGCACATTATGGGCCCAATAGCCTCGGTGAGGACGCTCTGCCCCAGCGCTTCCTGCCACACAGGGCGCAGCGAACCGCCTGCAGTGGGGACGTCTTCGCAGCCCCAGCCCCGCCCCACCACAAACACAGGGACACACAGAGGCTGCTGCTTCCCCGCAAGCCCTGGGGGTCCAGAACCCTCAGCTCTGGGGCCAGACTATGCAGGCAGGAATGTGGCTTCTGTTCTCTCAGCCAACAGGCCAAATGGGTGATCCCACTGCCCATGCAGAGGAAACTCTCTGTCTGCCCCATTGTTACTCTCCTGACAGCCACCTCGGCCTCAGCTGCCTCAGAGAGGTTCCCAGCCTGCCCCTTCCTCTCGCTTCTCCCAAGGGCCACGGCTCACGGGCACGACCCCAGGGACCCAGCCCAGGTGAGATGGGCTGCCCCTTCCCTAGGGGCATTCCCTTGTTCAGACAGGACCTCAGGGCGCATGCAATTTTATGGTCTTCCTCTGCCCAACACTCTCCACCCCCAACCCCAGGGAAGGTCACTGCTGTATCACCAGACTACCTCATTAGGGTCTCCCCTCCTCTGAGCTCCCTCTGCAGCAGATACAAAGCTGGAGTGTGTCTGTCACCCCAAGACCTCCCTTGGGGCAATGGCGTGGTCCACTCCAGGGAAGGTTAGGCCGCTGAGATGGGCATTTGTGGCACTTTTGCTGTCCCATCTCTCTCCCCTGCCACCCCTACCCCTGGGAATTCCACACCAACACAAGGACCTAAGGAGTTTATTTGCCCCTCACCAAACCGAGGATTTTTCGAGGGTACTAACACACATTTTCTGGTCCTATGTTCTGGAAATCATAAAGTCCTAGAGCTTAAGGCCAGAAGGGACCACCAGATCATGTGACCTGTCTGTCACAGGCCACCATCACCACCTGGCACCCACACACCAAACCCAATGACCGATATTAGGCCACAGGAGACTAGGCTATTATGTGCCACAGGCAGAGAACAGGAGGGGCTGAGGTGCACCAGTGCCGGATGCCCTACAATGGCAGGGAAGTGATTAAGTGAGACAGACCCAGATAATCCTGGCAAGACGTGAACTGTGGCCGATTCTGTCGATGAGCCCTGGCTCTGTGCCACACGCAGGGGCACTCTGCCACATTCTGATCCCACAGGCATCGTGCCAGGTGCTGGGGGATTCAGATGCCCCTTTGGCCCCACATGGGGATCTGGGGGATTCTGCCTCTGGCCCTGTATTAAGAGTGAAGGGGTTCACAAGAGGGTACTAGGGGTTAGGTCCAAGCCCAGGGAAGGGTCAGGGGTGTCTCTCTGTCTCCTTCAGACTAACCATCTCTTCCTGCAGGTTTCCCACTATCTTATTTATTTAAAGGGGGGAAATAGAAACTTTGGTTAAAACAAGTCTCCCACCAAAGGGAACCCTGAGAACTGCTCCCCTTTCGGCTATTGGCTGCACTGCCCTACCCTGCCACTCACTGCACCCCTTTCCCCGAGGCGCGATTGACTGGGGGAGTTGCTATGACAACCTGGGTTTGAAAAAACCCTCAGTAGTTGCCAACTATTTGTGTTGTTGTTTTACAACTGTGGCCAGTGTCACATGAGCGGGAGCCGGCTGGGGGCCTGGGGACACAAAGGCGAATGGCTTTTTAATGGAGTGCTCTGCCAGCGCTTGAAGACTCAATAAAGAGCGGCTGGCGAGACCCCTCCGTGCGGAAGGGCCTGCACACGGGGACAGGGCCTCTTTGTAGAGCCGCAGCCGGGATGGGAAAGTTTGGAGGAAGCAGAAGAAAAGCCTCCCACCGTGGCCGGCGCTCAAAGCGCTCTCTCCCTAGGGGATGGATCCGTCCTGGTTGGCTCCGGACGCTTCAATGGGGTTTGCTCTGCCTTGCCCGCTGTCCGCTCTGCCCAGGGAGGTGGCTTACGTGGGAGCCTGGGATAGTTACAGAGAGATGCAGAGTGGGACAATCAAGGGGTCTTCCCTAGGGATTGGGCCACACTGCAGGAGAATGAGACCGCTCCATGGACTGGAAGAGAGAGGAGAAAGTGGGAGGAAGAGAGAGAAGATGGGGTGAGGAGGGAGTGAGAGAGCCAACGTAACCCAGGCAGTGGCCTCTCTGCATTTCCCCGTCTCTGCCTGGCGATTGGATCATCCCAGGGTTTGGGAACTTGGCTGCACAGAGACCCTAAGGCAAACAAAATGTGGGGCTGGTGACATGTGAGAGCAGACTGCCCCCTCTATGGCGGGGGATGCTGCCATGCACCCTCCTCTTTCTGCCATCAGCTTGGATGCCTCCAAAAGTTTTCCCCAAATCTCAAAGAACTAAACTGCAGCGAGACTTAAAAATAAGAAAAGAAACGGAATGGCGGGGCTAGCAAACACTTTGAGCTGTCTTGTCTCCTCAGGGGTGCCAGCACCTGGGAATGAAGCCACTGGGCCAGCAAACAATTCCAAGATGCCTAATGTCCCCTAGGGGGCTACCAGCACATGGGAATGGCTACAAGGGAGGCCAGCATCTTCTCATTTGATTGCACCCTTTCTGGATTGGAGCCCACACACAGTCCAGCCCAGCCCAACGCTGCCATATACACCTGTGTGGTGAGGTGCGTAGGCTCTGCACTGGCCACGCAGGGCACTTCAAACCACACAATGCCCCAACACTGCTGGGATGCAATGGAGTCAATGCAGCCACCTCATACTGTGGGAAGAAGCGAACATGCAGCAAGAGCTCTAAGGCCAACTTAATCAGCTGAGAACTGAGGTGTGTGGAAGTCCCAAGCCCCTACTACTGGGCCTGCCCATCAGAAAATTCAGAACCCAGGGAAAAAGGAAAAAACCCCAATGCGCCAGAAGAGCAGAGAAGAGCGTGGAGCCAAAGAGGCATTCTTCCCAATCTGGTGCAATTCTCACAGGCCTCTAACCCAGCGCCACTTTTCGGAGACGTTATAATTACATCACAGGGCCCTTACACAACTACTGAATTAATTCTGCTTGGGCTCCCCGCATCTGCGGCCCGGGCCTCATGCACAGATGTGGAATTTTCCAGGAAAACTTGAAAACCATCACCAAGGAGGGGAAAATATTTGTGCTTAGACACGAAGAGTGTGGGGGAGGGACTACCTTTCCTGACTCTGAAATCCTGGTGGTGGGAGAGACAGTGGTACCTAGTGGGACTCAGGGGGCGTTTGTCTCAGATCAGCACCGCATTTTTCCAGCTAAGTCCCAAATCACATGAAACTCACCTAGCTTGGGGACTTCCTAAAACACACAAGGCTCAGGCCTTAAACCAACCTAGGTCTGAAGACAGGATCCAGAACAGAACTTCTATACTGGGACGAACCAAAACTCTGGATCCAAAATCCACATCTGAATCAGAGCTTCCCCAAAGCTCTGGCTTCTTGAATACAGACCATCCCAGGGGTTGAGCTGCAGATGAGGCTCCCACACTGGGTCAGGGGCGCTGGTTCAGGCTCATCTCTGCTTCGGAGCAAGCTTGGGCCTGAAGCGGAGAGAGACTAGCATTGGAACCAGGCAGAACTCACAATGTAGATTTGAATGCAGTCTATTTTCAACCCCTTTGAGTTTTTCTTTGGGATTTCAGCCTGTTTGAACACCAAACTCAGAGCAAAGCTGGAGGAGGGCAGGCAGGGCAGGGCAGGGGGCAGCAATCATGTGGGCTGAGAGGGAAGAAAACAAAGAGAAAGCGATGAACTCCATCAGATCACCCAGCCCCTTCCCTTCTCCCCTTTTCACCAGACAGTTGCAAAGATCAGAGGCAGGGCACCCCCGGGCTTTGCCCTGCACCTCACTTTCCCCTGGGTTTGGGAAGAGGCAGCTGCCCCAGAGCTGCTCTTGGAAGAGAGCCGATGACACCCCACCCCGCTGTGAGCTGGATTCCTGCACAAGGCTCTGGGATCCCAGGCATCACAGGGAGATGTTTGGTTAGAAAGGAGAGAATAGCAGGCCTGGCAACAGTTGTGGGTCGCACCGGTGCATCTGCTGCAGCGTCCACCCTCAGGGGCAGAGGGAGCTCCCCACACCTCAGGCTACACAGCACAGACACTCCCTCTGCCCCAAGCCCATTTCAGGACGGCGGCTCCACATCAC
The DNA here is from genome assembly GCF_027887155.1 of Malaclemys terrapin pileata. NCBI lineage: Eukaryota > Metazoa > Chordata > Testudines > Emydidae > Malaclemys > Malaclemys terrapin. The sequence continues at coordinate 11,737,637 of NC_071523.1, read as the reverse complement.
GCCACTTTCACACTCCCCCTTTCGTGCTCACACACACAAACACTTGTGGGACCGTGCCCTCCTGTGCATGGACAGGCTTACGGCCAGACATGCGTCTCAGTTCTCACGGACACATTTGGAAACACCCACTCACACTCTTTTCCACCTCCTCATCGCTCCTCTCGGTGACACTGGCCAAACCCCACCAACGGGAGCAGATGAGCGGCAGGGTGACAGAGGAACAAAACTTGTCCTGACCTGGGACCATCCCTCCAAACTCACTCCACAAAGCCAGAACTACAAGGGGCTGGGATCCTAAGCAAGTCTCGCTTGGCCTCGACTCAATCTCTAGCCTGAATTAGATGCTCACACTCCATCCAGGAGCCACTGGCTTTTCTCTTCCACGCTGAAAAAGTACCAGGCGACTCACCATTCAACAAAATAAATAAATAAAGAGAAAGAGGCACTAATTGGCAAGCACCTGCCTGGAAGGAGCGGGAAAAATACCAAAAAACCCACCACAAACCTCTAGGAAAACAAAATGCGCCGACATCTTTTTATTTTGTTTTTTTTCGGTAATTATACTAAAGATGAAAAACTCATAATAAACATCTCCCAGTCCCCACCTGCTAACAGTAATTATAATAGACTCAACAATAAATGGTAAAGCAGAGCAGTGCTGCATCTCGGGAATTCTCTAGGGTATGTGGATTAGCTCGGAAAGCCTGAATGATTAAAATACACTAATTAAAATTTTGTGTTCCTTGGTAACTCGTCTGCCTGGGCCCCTGGTGTTGGCAAAATGGGAATTAACGTGACAAAAGCAACACAGAGGGTTTTTGTTTTAAATAAAGAAGAGGGTGGGGGTGGGGGGGGGAAGATCTATATAAACAAGTTTTCTCCGCGCGCGCACACAAATTCAGAGGGACATAAACTCTTTGGGAAGGACCGGGGCTTGTTTCTGGCGTCCGGGATGAAAGTGACAGCAAAGTGCTTCCTTGTTTCTCCCTGAATTGTAGAGGAGGAGGAGAGCTCCGGGGGGCGCTCTGGGTTGAGATGAACGGGGGCCGCGCGCGATCGGGAGCCTGGCTGTTTTAAAACAATTAGAGAAATAAACACACGGAGAGAAGAGACTAGCATGAGGGAAATCCGAGCATAGGACACTCTTCCGCTCCGTCTCCCTCATGCGCATTCCTCCACGGATGCGTCTGCCTCTGCTCTTTCCCAAAGAAAACAGGACTTTGGGATAACGCACCACAGCTTCTACCCCAGTGCAGATACACAAAAGAAATTGAACACTTTTGGGTTGCCCTTAGCAACCTAATTGCATCAGTACATTGCACACAGGAGCCAAAGTAACTGAATTTTGATGAAAAGACGGCGGTAATTTACGGCATCATGAAATTAGTTGTCATAGCGACGGGTTAATTACATCTCAAATTAACAATGCAAGTGTGGTGAAATTAAATATAAATCATATTTTCTGCATAAATTATAGGGGTTGATTAGACCGGGGCTCGGGGAGAGGGAAAGGTTGAGCCGCCACGGGCCTACGCAGCTTTCTGAGCCGACGAGAGTCTCCTGGAAACACCGGGGGGGGGGGGGGGGGGCGCTAAAAAGTGTCAAAGAAATAGAGACGTGCATGCTGCTTTGCTGGTCCTCTTCTGTGGGGGTCTTTTTTAGATTTATAATCATCATCTGAGCTTTCCTTAAGTTTTACCTTTTAGTGCAGGAGAAAGGTACCCAGAACTGAAAGGCCTTTGTCTAGCCACAACACTGGTAACCGCAATGTAAGCTCCTTGCGTCCTCTCCCACCAATGACCTTGCCCCTAGCCCAGAGAGACGCCCTATCCACGGGTTCCAGACAGCTCAGCTACTGCACTCCGATCAATCCGTGGCCTCTTCGCTGAGCAAAACAGTGCCGGTTAGTGCCGAAAGTGGCTGTAATTCTTGATCGGGGGAACTAGATTGAGGCCTGACAAACTTGCTGTACTGAGACCACCAGACAGCCACCTTCAGGTGGTGCTGTTGGGCGGAGCTAGATCCGAACCAGCAGCACACTGCGGACAGGCACCCTAACTCTTTCCCAGCCGGCTGAGCCACCGGCTCTCCCCTGCTTCTGGAGGGGATGGGGAGAGCTGGGTTTGGAGGAGGAACCTAGTTGTCCAGCACTCGAGGTGCCCCTAGCCAACATGTGGGGCACTGCGTTTGGAAACTAGAGAATTTGCTCTTGGGAAATGCAGGGACAGGGGACGCTGCCCAGATGAACACTCTTCTCTGGAGACCATGTAACCAGAACCACGGTGAATGGGTCTAGCCCAGCCTGACAGCTGCTCTGTGGAGGCCATCAGACTAGGCGTCAGCCCGGCTGTCTCAAGCCCCTCTGCCCTTAGGATCCCCTTGCTCCATTCGATAATATTCACCCAAGCCTGGCACTGGGATGCCGACCTCTGGAGGACTCTGACCTGCCGTCTCTGCTCAGAGAACTGGCTCCAGCCTGGTCTAAGAGCAGATTAAAACCAGGCTCTGAAATCACAGGCCAGAGGGAGTGAGTGAAAGCAGGTGACTTCACTAGCAAAGGGAAGGCAGCGGACTGTCACCAGTGTCCATCTGCCACCAGCTCCCCACATCTCCGGTTGGCACTGTGCCAGAGGGTTGTACCCACAAAGCTCACCTAGCTCTCCCGTAAAACCAAACATGACAGCAGCATTGGATGGGGGTTGAGTCAGAGCTCCCTTCTTGGGCAGCGTAATGGGGGAGTGGAGGGTGAGGGAGCCCAACAGAACTGGGAGCAGGTCACAGGCTGCACCATCAAGGAGCTGTTTGGTTGCTCTATTAAACTCTCTGTGACCCTCTGAGAGCGTTGCCACTTCACAATGGGACACAGTTAACAGACTAAAAATAAACAGCTCCAGCCTGTGCTGTGTGGCCCTGCAACACTTGGGGAGCCGGGAGTTTGCAGCGGTGGGGGGACCTGCTCCTCTAGGGCTGGGCTGGGGGCGCAGAGAAGATGGCTTCAGTTAGAAACATTTTGACACCTGCTGAGGTGTAAAACAATTCTCGATTTGGGTCCCACATAGGCACTGAACCAGCCGGTCATGGTGGCCCAGGATGGAGATGGTGTTAAAGGGCCAGACACCACTTCATGCCCACCCCAGTCTGGCATAGGAAGCGTGTGGATTCTACACACAGGAAGCAACAGCATCTCCACCATAGATAAAGAGTGATCCCCTGACCCCCAACTGGTGCAGATGAGCAAGAGGTCAATGGCACTGATGGCCGCAGCACAGGGTGAAGATGGTGGTGAAGTTGGGCTAGTGGTGAAGATGGGCTACGCACGGGTGTCCTGGCTCCTGGAGTGAAAAATATGCAGCATGAAAGGGGCACAGAGAGGTGCCACCTTCACCTCAGCAGATTTTGGCCGTCATCTCAATATGGAGGAGGGCAGAGGGCAAAAGAGGTCCTGCTCCCACCTTACTGTCTGAGCACTTCCAACCCGGGGACCAGCCAGGCTTTCTGGAGAGGACAAGGACCTGTTAAGAAGGTCTGGACACGGAGAGTGGGTTAGGACCTGCAGGTGGGCACCCATGTGAGACACACTGTGGGTGTGGGTGCTGCAGGAGGAGAACTGCCTGGGGCAATGCCTTTTGTAGGAAATCCCTGAGGCAGGACAGCGGCTCTCATGGCTCCAAATCCATCCGTCAATGCTTCGCCCACTTCCTTCCATGGCCAGCAGGCCTTGTTCCCAGCCTCCAATGGAAGGGGAGAATCCTCCCCACCAACAACTCTGCAGACAGCTGCTCTACTGGCGATGGGAAAGCACCCACAGGCCTTCCCCACTCACTCACAGGCCGGGTCTCAGCCCAAAGTCAGGCTGTGTAGGGGGTTTGGGGGCCCAAGAAGGAGTCCAACCTGCCGGAGGAGGAGAAATCAGGCATAAGTTGCCTTCCTGTTCTGAACCTGCCAATAGCAGAGTCTGGTGAAGTCCCACTAACTGCCTGGAGTTGCAGAACTGTTTTGAGACCTCCATGAGTTGGGCATCTCCTCCCATCTCAAAAACACTGCCTGGTTTCCTGTATTGACCTAGCTGTCCCTAACATGCCCATTACCAGGGTATCTGGGCACAACAGTCATGTTTAAACCCAGCTCTCCCCACAACTCAAAACACCCCCGGTTATTCACTCATCACTCCCAACGCCCTCCCAGGAAAGTCTCCAGCAGCAACAGCATTACGCAGATGAAATTCCAGGATTCTCACAAAATCCTGCCAAATTTCACCTGGCTCTGCACTGAGGAATTTCTCGAGAGGGGGAGGATTTTTTTTTTTTTTTTGGTGAAGAGGGGAAGGAGGAGAGGATTGGGGATGGTGGGAGGGAAAAGGAAGGAAAAAGCCTAAAAGTAAAAAGCCCTCTGGTCCTGGCAGCCGGCATGATCGATGGCAGTGGATTTGAATGTACATTTCATTAATTTTTCAGCATGCATTTTATTTATCTATGCGCCATACATCTGCTGAAGTTTATATACTTGATAATATATAAATATAGACACACAGCAATCAATACGACATCCGCTTCGCAGAAGCTTCCATTAGCCACCCCCCTCCATCCCTCGTTTCCACAACCTGCTGCCTGGGCACCTTGTGCTACTCCATCGGTTTCCGATTTTCATTAGCGGTGGAGCATCAGCTCCCCCCACCTGCACCATTTCATTCACCAGACACGTGGGGCAGGGAACCGCACCCGTCAGCCAGAAGGCGTTTGGCCAATTGGTGGGAGGGCACCTACCTCACCCCACCCCTCCCTTTCTCGGTCAATAGACTTCTTAGGCAGCATGGGATACGTTGGGGCTGCCCAGCACAAGGGAAGTCAGCTGAAATCTAGGGAAACCTTGCTGGTCCTCTTGTCAGCCCCAAAACACTGAGATCAGAAGGGCAGACAGATGGCTCGGCCGTGACAGAGCACAGTGACTGGGAAAACTCTGGTACTAACTGGGGCGGGGTGTGTGTGTGTCAGGTGGTGACCCGGTAAAAACGTTGAGGTGCAAATAGGGAAACCTCCTGAATGCTAATGGGGAAGAGGACACGAACCCTCCTAAAACTTTTGGGGAGTTCGTAGGCATAGGAGTGAGCCCCCATCTGGAAAGCTCTTGGGTGATATGTCGGGGGAGGCATAAACAGGGACAGAAGGGTTAAATCCTCTCCCCCACCCCAACATACTCTCTGCTGTTAGCAGGGGGAAGCCCTGAGGCAAAGGTGACAGTCCCTGAAGCCTTTCCCATGAGCCACTCCTGTGGCCCCACCCCGGCGCTGCCCCATGGCATCCTCTGCCTTAAGCACAGAGCGGAGAAATGTCCAAGTGTGGGATCTGCAGGCAACAGCAGCAGCCTCTGCCTCCTGCCCATCTTGCTTTTCCCTTTCTGCTCCCATCAAACATTCCCAAGCCTCGAATGCAGTCTCTGTGCAGCGGGAACCTCATGCTCCGATGCCACAAGCCCCAGCTGTGGGGTTTCCCTATGTTAGGGGAGTGGCAACACCCTCACCTCAGGGGCTGGTTTATCTTTAAGCTGCTTGTTGTTATTACAGCATGTTCTCAGCAGGGACACAAGTGAGGGCAACTGTCCAGAGCCCTCCGGAACTCCTGCCTCTTTGAGAAGTGCCTTTTCTCATGCCAGCTCAAACCCAGCCCACCAGCAGGCTTCCACCCAGCTGAGATAGGCCTTGCAGTATCACCAGAGAGCTTATTTAAAAGTGCTTTGAAAGCAAGATTGGGCAATAGCTGCTTACAAGGCAGCATGGTCTAGTGGTCTCAGCCTGACTTGGCATCTGAATCCCAGCTTTAATGCCGATGCCCCCAGGGCAGACCACTTTCCGTCTCTCTGCCTCAGCTTCCCCTTTATATAACACAGATGATTGAGCGCATCAGACCTGCAAGTGCATCTGCTGCACCTGTGTCTTGGGAAGGGTGATTGGAGGGACAATGCTGCTTGCTAAGATCGGAAGCAGAGCCTTCCTAGCATGGTCTTATGATGGGAACTCAAGACACCAATGCCTGAGGGTCCTCAGGTTAATTTCATCCTTCCTTCCCCTGCAACCATCATCCACACTGGTCGAGGACAGCCCAAGCAGCACCCTCCAGAGCATAGGCTGACGTGGATGCCACAGGTAGGTCCTCCCTCCTCAACTCATCTCCGAGCACCAGGCACTATATCTTTGTAGACCAGGAGCCCAGAGACACAATCACCTTGGAGAAGGATCCCTTTTACCAAAGGAACCAACAGCTGGTGGCCTCTAAGAATGGAGCCTGGGTCCCCTTCATCTCCAAGCCTATGGCCGAGTTCCAGGTGCCAATAAATGCCAGAGCAGAGACAGGAGCTCGGGGTATAAGACACGATGAGTAAAACCTGTCCTTTCCCTAACTAGGCTGCTCCCCAAAAGAAGGGAACCACTGAGTGGGACGATGATAAGCCAACCTCATCTTGTGTAACACCAGTCAGCTAGTGCTCTATGGCAAGCAGCTCCCTAGGGCATGCTTCTTCCTCCACATTCCCAAGGCCTTTGGGGCACCCAGCAAGCAGCACTCCATTCCCTCCGAGCTGTGCCTACTCCTTACAGTGGGGGCTGGATCCTCAGGGAGATGCACGTAGAGCGTCCCCGAGATTCAGGGAAAACGGAGCAGGATTTAACCCGGGCATAAAGGGGCTCTACTCCACCACGGTCACTGGCTGCCAACAGGCTAGAGTTGGGCCCCAGCGGAGTTAGATGTAGGGGGAGACTTCATCTTCACCCTACTCATCTGCCCCTGGTGGAATCTTGAAACGCCTGTGAGCTGAAGGCTCCTAAACTGGCCTGATGGGTCTCTGAGCCACTGCGGTTCCCAGAGGAAAGAGGTCAGCATCACAAAGACACGATTCCAACTGGCACTAGCTGGATCCCCCATGGGCAGCCTCAGCTGAGAAGCCAAGGGCGAAATGGGCCACGGGGGCCAAACTCTCCAGTGACCTGGAGGGTGGTTCCTCCAGATCAAGGCAATACACTGGTGGGCAGAGCGGGGGATGATTCCACTGCTGTTACTCATGCTGCAACACTGGAACAAGACTTGGGTTCTAGTCCCTGCTCTGTGCCTCAGTTTCCCCCCTTCATCCTTCACATCTATTTTGATTGTAAACCCTTCGGCCAGGGTCTGTTTCAAACCAGAGTTTTTTACCCAGAGTAAACTACAATAGTTTATAGCCTGGAACAAGTCTTTAGGGAGTGTCCAGACTAGCCTTTCCAAAGGGGTTAGCCACCTCCAGTTAACTGGCAATCAACTGGCTGCAGGGAAAATCGCTAGCATGGACATACATAAGTGTTTGTACAGCACCTTGCACAACAGTGCCCTAATCAAAAAAAAAACAACCCCAACAGCAGCAGCTTTCATCAGCACTAAAATTCACTAGAAGGAAAACACAGCGAGGCGTGAGATGACTCTACATTAACAAAGTTCTTTAAAGGACAGAAGAGACTTTACCAGCATGTGCGTGAGGAGCAGAGATGAGGGAATTAAAAGCATGATTGCGGATGTCACCTTTGATGGTTCTGAGAGGGACCCGCCAGAGTCATGATGAGGGTACTGCTTTTCAGCACGATTAGCTAGATGTACAACTGCTGTAAAACTCCATTGGACATGCACCTTGTCTTCCACTCTTAAACCATCCGCTCTGCTTGTCCCATGGCAGATCTTGAGATAGAAGTGGGGGATGTGCGGATAACAGGAATGGACCCATAACCCCACATGCTCTCAGCCGTCCCAATGTGGGGATAACTGCTTCCTTCCCCCAAGTTGGCCTAACCAAAGCTCCAATACCCGCCACAAGCACCCAAGCACAGACCACCGATCACTAAGCTGCCTACCTATTCACCTGGGCCTCTCACAGGCTCCCTTCCCTTTCGCATGACATCCCGTGTGGCAAACCCTAACAAGCTAGCGGTCAAGCGGAGTTTCACCAAGAGAAAAGACAAAGGCTGAAAACAAAATAATCAATCAATCAAAAGAGGGCCTGTGCCTTTAAAAGATTTTTCATTTATAGGCTCTTTGCCTCTTCCACCATTTCAGTGATCTATATGCAAATATGCTAATGTATGCAAATTAAGACACCACTTTTAGTCCCAATTTAATAGAAAGCATTAAAATACCTTTTTTTTTCTAAAAAAAACTCCATATGCATGAAGGAAGACTCCCCCCCCCCCCCCCCCCTTTTTGCTAAAGTCACATTCTGGCTGCAAACACACTGGCAAAAGTGTTGGAGGCAAGGAGGGGAAATCTGACTGGCTTTTCCAGCTGTCGGTTACTGAGATCTCGCTCCTCTTCTCAGAGGAGTGTGAAGTTATTTATTTATTTTTCAAAAAGGATCCGTTAAAGCTGTCGGGACAGCTCCCCTATTCTCATACAAAGTCTCCCCGGCTTCAAACAGGGGCACGCGGAGACATAAGCCAGGCTTGGATACCAGAGAGTCGTTATCACATGAGGGGCTGGATATACCTTCCCGAAGGGCAGTACCCTTGATGTAGGTGGGAAGGGCATCGGAAAAAGCTTTGCATGTCACCATTACGCTAAACAGAATCCTCAGCTGCAACCCCCAGAGGTGCAACCACGGTTTTAAACATGTTTTTGGGGGGCTGTCATTAACTCCATTAAGGTTTGTGGGGTGCAGCAGTAGAGACTTTAAAAGCTTAAACAAAATGGTTAAAGTCAACAATATTTGCCATAAGCCCGCTCGGCCTCCACTTCTGTTAATGTGGTAGTTTCAAGAGATTATATATATATATAAATATATAACACACACACCACACATACACACACACACACACATATAATAAAAAGAAAAAGCTCTGAAAGATTACCCAGTGGCCGATGCTAGATGAAATGACTTACAATTACTAAAATTGAGAAACAGTTAAAAAAAAATATTAACTATGGGAGACAAACTCTCTTTAATAACTAAAAACCTTTCCACCTGAAACATACTCTGATCCAACACACACACACAGACCCCCCCTCCCCTTTGCACAACTGCCCCCACCAGGCTAGCTCTGAAATAAAATAAACTTTACCCCTCTTTGCTGACAAAGCTTCACTTGCTGCAGCTATCCCCACTCCACAAGCAACAGGCCAAACTCTCCTCTCTGTTATGCTGGTGTAAAACTGGAGCAACCCCGTTGAGGACAATAAGGCTCCAACTCCAGATTTACACCAGAGTGACAGAAGATCAGAATCTGGCCCACTGTCTAGCCAGGGAGCTACTACCCTTCAGCTCCTCGCTGAATGTCCTTCTAACTGCCCGAAGCACAGCATTTTCAAGTGAAAATGTGTTAACGGCGATCAATAGACAGAACAAGTGACTGACTGGATGACACAATTATCCCTGCATCGAGGGTGGGATCAAACCATCCTCCACAGCTTTCCCAGTACTGGTCAGGCGTCACCTCTTCCAGCCTGCTCCCAGGCTACCACTACTACAGCCTGCCCCATGCCAATCAGATCACCAGGGCTACACTGCTCTGCCTGCTGCTCACCTGAAAAGCCAAGTAAAACCTTCTTTAACTTGGTTGGTGCAACAATATAACAGTGCCCATGGCCTCCTGTGGTTTCAGTGTGAAAAATAAACCCACCTCATACAAAGTTTGATCTCAAACATTTTCCTGTATCCTGAGGCCTATAGTTGACTTGTGTGACTGACTGCTGGTGTGCGCCAGGACCTGTGTGACTGACTGCTGGTGTGCCCTGGTGCCTGTAGTTGGCCTATGTGACTGACGGTTGGTGAGTCCCAGGGCCTGGAGTTGGCCTGTTTGCCTGTAGTTTGTGTGTGTGTGCTTTCCTCCTCTCTACAAAGTATCCTGTAATCAACATGAAAATTACGAAGTGAATAAATAGGCTCTTCTGACATGATTGGGCAGATCTCTGAACATTTACAGCATAGAACAGATATTTAGATATTTTCAGGGAATATATTTTGTCAGTGCCAAACCCAAGGTTTTATAGTCAGAAAGAAAAAAAAAAACCTCAAGCACCGAACCTCGTCCTCAAATGGAAATCTGTGCGGAGGAGAACGACTTCCCCATCAAAACAGTTTTATTGGATATAAATATCTAATTATTTGTACCGAGCGCTGGGTTTTCAGAGATTTTACATGCAGCTTTTATAACACGTGTAGGATCTTTACGTAACACTTTTTATATATTAACTAACTTGATTTGAATGCCAGTCAAAATATTTTCCCTCCCCCGCCTTTTCCCCCATTTTTTTTGCTTATTGAGCATCATTTTTCATTTTTTTAAATGAAATTCAGAGGAGGCAGAAAATCTCTTTCTTGCTCTCTCTTCCCTCCACCCCTGTCCCTGCTGAGACTTTTTCTGGCCCCGGCCACCTACCACAATGCTATCAATGAGAGATACTCACACCTCGGCCTTTTGCACCAGACTTTCACCATCAATGACCTTTCTAAAATCTCCCTAGTGTAAATACACACCTGCCTAATGCATGCTACAAGTAGACATGACAATCACAAACAACAAAAACACAGAGCACAAATAACCCCCAAATACACAAGTAAATACGCTAACACACACCTCTACATATAAAGTACACAGCACAAACACAAATATACTAAACACTTGTACATGTAAAGTACACACCACAAACACTCCACACACACAAATACTTGCACAAAACCACCCTGAATACATCCTACAAATACACACAACCAAGCACACAGCCCAAATCCACACACAAATACACCAGCACTCCCACACACAAATCCATGTCACAAACATACAAATACATGGTGTCACATACTAGATACAAACACAGTCAACACACACATACAAACAGAAAAACAGAGCAAAAACACACACATAAAGTCCTCAACACACATACACCAACCCACTCAACCCCCAAAAGCACAGAGCAAATACACACCCCAAATAAAAACAGCACAGCACACCTGAACATGCACAACCACAGTACAAATACACACCGCCCCAAATATATTCCTCATACAGCCCACCACATACACCCTCCCAAGTAAAGAGAAAGAGTCTCTCTGTCGAGGCGTATACAGTATTTAAATGTTCAATCCCTCATGCCAGCTTTCCATTTCTAAGGGAAGTGGAGAAGTTGACAGAGGCAGACGGACAGAGAGAGGAAGGAGGGATTGGGAGGGAGGGGAGCGGGGGAGGAGAATGGAAGTTGTCTTGTGGGGAAGAATATGGATCAGGCTGTCATCTGGAGACCCATCTTCATCCAGAATTAATGCACTAAAGTTCTTTGTTTTTCCTCTAAATGGTTTTAAAGAGACAGTGAATGCTGCGCTCTGGACGCTGGGAGTGGGGTTAGTTCAGCTGGTGCAGGCACTTTGAAACTGAAAAGGCAGCAGATTCTACATTTCAGGGCTGAGACTGCGAATGGTTGGACAGACCTGAGGGCCCGGGCTGGCTGCGGGGAGGGGGCGCTAATTATTATTTTTAGACTTGCTAGACACCTGCTAAAAGTTTCACATATTTTTCCTTCAACCTCCTCTTGCCTCCTTCAGCCAGGGGAAGGGAAAAGCTGTAGGGGGGCTACGTGACAGAGCTCTGCTGTCGTGACGTGCAGGTGAACTGATGTCTCCATGGAATCCCCGAGCGGCAGAGGACATGTCTTGGCAGGGAAAAGGCAATGCCATGTCTGCCTGTTGCCTAGGTCCTTTGGAGTTTGCTCACCCTAGAAATCCATCAGGGTATCCCTGGAGCTAGGTCCCAGCAAACCCCACAGTTGCACTGCCCCGTCAGTCCCCCCAATGGCTGGCGGACAGCGTGAGGGCCCCGTAATAATGCTCCAGAGAGGCAGGTGATATTGGACTTTTCCTGCATGCTGGTGGGAACGCTTGAGGAAATGCACCAGCACAGGAGAGCAGCTGGAGGGAGGCTGTGGGGAACGGGTAAGGACGCGGCCCAGCCTTCAGCAGCGCAGAAGGCACCCCTCTCTGAGAGGCAGAGGAGACAACGGGGAAATCTCTTAGGCCTCTGACCCAACAAGAAGAGGAGGTGAAGAAGCTAGAGAACAAACCCTGTCACCACTTACGAGGCACACGTGTTCTCCCTTCCCTGGTCAGGGGGAACCGCCTGAGATGGGCACCTGCCGAGAAAGCTTTGAGCCCAAGGAAAAGGCCAGCAGCACTACAGTGGGAGAGCACCCAGGGAAGGCTCCGACTGTGCATAGGGATGAAACCTCGGGCCAGATGGGCAGCAAGCAACTCAGCAGCAGCTGTGAGCAGCAGAGATTACAGGGAGGCCAGCTACCCCCTAACCCCAGCCAAACTGCTAAAGGATGGTGACTGCCTAGCTCCAGTGTCGCACCCCTCCTACGAATCAACACATCCTTATCTTTGAGTCCTATACCCTGGGGAGGGGATATTATGGGGGGGTGGGAGGAAGAACTGAGAGCAAACAACAGCAACAGGAACAGAGTTGAGCCATTTAAATTATTCATATGCCAGATGGATTCTTTTCCTGCCCTTTTTTTTTTTTTTTGCTATAAAAATAAAAGGGGGAGAGCAATGCAGTTTGGGGGGGCGGAGGGAATAAGGAAAGAGAGAAAGGGACACCATGCCCATCCCTGCACCAAAAGATCACGAGGGAATGAGAGAGTTTTTCCACTCACTGGGGAACTCGCAAATAATTGGCCTTTTATTTCCTACACGCACTGAGCGAGAGAAGAGAAGCAGAGAGTGCACAGAAAAGAGAGAAAGAAAGGGAATGAGGGATGATGAGAGAGAGAGAGAGAGAGAGAGAGAGACAGTGGGGGGGGGGGAGGCAGGCAGAAGAGGGCTCTGACCTTCTGTGAAGGATATAAAAAATCCAGCAGCCTCAGGGGACACCCAACTATCTAGCATATTGCTGTTAAAATGTCTGCAAAATTTAATACACTTGGCATGCCATCTAATCAGTCCTTGGAAACCAGGGTTTTTTCCTCCCTCCTGCACTCCAACCGTCTCAGACTTCCAGCTTTTGGGGCTGGGTATTTTTTTGCAGATGACAGAAAGTTTGTGTGCACACGTGTGGGGGTTTTTTTTGGTTGTTTTTTTTTTAAGAAGCTATCAATTTTGTGTGTCCCCCCCCCCCCCCCCAAAAAAAAAAAAAAAAAAAGTTTGCACAGATTTCTCCATTTCAAAGAGCGGTGCCTGAAGACATGGTGTGAGAGTGTATGGTGCATAGTGGCCATGCACAGGGAAGTGTGTGTGCAAGGATGTGTTTGTCTGGAAAGCATGGGGGAGGGGTATGTGATGTGTGCATGCACTTGTGTGGGCAGGTGTGGGTGCATGCATATGTGTATTAGAGCAAATTTGTGCAGATGTGAGCATGCAGGTTTGTGTCTGCACCCACAAGTAAATGTATGTGCAGGCTGGGGCTGCGCATTGCACGCTGCTCGCGTCTGCCCAGTGAGCTTGAGAGAGGGAGAGTATAGCGTCGGTCTGTCTGCCTGCTCCCAGGGGCATTTGCACGCAGTGTCCTGTGGCCACGTGTGCACACGCACAAAGGATGCACGTGTGACAGTATCGCACGGGGTGCTGGGGGCGGGAGGGTGAAGTGAGCTCGGGGATGGGGAGGTGCTTCTGCGTTGAACTCCTTATTGAAACGGACAGCTGCCTGCACTGCTGCACGGCCTTAAAGGAAACAGCTCTTGGGGAAAGGAAAAAAAAACAACCAACCCTCCGAACAACAAATACATCCAACATTTGTTACCTCCTGTGAGTGTCTGACAGGAGCTCAGCTGTTCCGCTGGGAGACTCCAGGAGAGTTTCCAAGTCAAAGCGAGTGACAAGAACTCTGACCATTCACCTGCCGGGGGCTGGGGTGGGGGATGATCTCAGTGCAGTTCGGCCCTCTCAGCTAAGCCAATGTAGTCATGAAGCAGATCAGTGTGGGGTCGGGCCCAAGTGGGGACAGATGGCTCCAGCAGCCCTGGCTGGGTGTGAAGCTGCGTGGCTTGGGTCACCCCAGGAATGCATCCCAGCCAGCCACAGTCCTGCTCTAGGAGCTGCCAATTTAGAGTACACGCAGGCCGTCTCAGCCCTGGGCAGTGGTTACAGGACACTTTAAATTCACATGGGCCAGGAGGGGAGGAGCAGACTCCACGATGCTCCGTGAACAGGGCAGGAGAGCAGACAGCCCTCTGGCGATGTGCCAGGGAAAGGACAGAGATGCCAAGTGAGGAGGAAGCTGAGCCCGTCCATTCCCTGCACCGGGCAACACACCTGGGACAGCCAGCCAGCCAGCCCTGCCCCTCACGTTACCCCCCACTCCAGGGGCCCACTATCAGGGCAAGACAATGGACAGGACCAAGCCTTTTTGAGGCCTCTTTAACCGTGGGATCACCTGGGCTCCCTGGCCCACTGAAAACAATACAGGGTCCGAAGGAGGGTAAATGGTCTTCTGGGTCTGCCTTTCCTTTCCAGGAGGATCGGGTGTGGAGCAAGGGGAAAGAAGAGGTCAGGGCAAGCGGAGAAGGACTTAAGGAGATGGGTGAGAGCAAGGGGAGGGGGAGGGCAGGGGAACACAAGAAGAGGGGGCATCAGGGATGCAGGTAGAGGGGACGGGTAGGTACGAGGGGAGTGAGGGGGTAGGGAAGAGGAGAGCAAGACAAGTTAAAAGGGAAAAGATCAGAAAGTTTGGAGCTGAGGATCCCGCCCAGCTGCACCAAAACCTGATATAGTGCAAGAGTTAATTGCTGAGGAACTAAATAAGAAAACCCACGGGCGGCAAATCACGGAGTCTTGAATTAGCCAAAAACCAAAGCGGTTATAGGAAAATGAGAGCACAAGAGTGGATCCCAGGGGAGGATCTAGGCTACGCCCCCCCTTCTCCCTGCCGCCCTCATCAGTTACCAGCCCAGAATGAGGCCGGCGTTAACTGCCTATGTGGCAAGCATCGGATTTGGGAAGAGGGAGCACTTGCCGTCTGGTGGGTACAGACCGTCACCGACAACCCCAGTGGAATCCAGATTCAAGCCAGCCACCCAGCAGGGTTCAGGATCCCCCCACACACCCTAGGCAACTCTCGAAAGGGAAGAATCTCACCCTAATTTTTGTTGGGAGTTGTCTCTGGGGCAAGGAAAAGGAATTCTACCCCTTGGGCCCCTCCCCAAAAAAGAGGGAGTGGGAAAAGGAGGGGTTTTAAATTGCCTTTAATCCACCTGAGGATCAGCCAGCCAAAGAGTCTAATTTACCCACTTCTGCGAAATTCCATCAGCAAATCCAGAGCTCTCCCTAATCCTGACCCAGGCTGGCAGCTGTCTGCACAGCAATCACGTTCCAGAGCCCCTGGGTCACCCCCCAGCCATGTGTTCTGGTGCTTTAGAAGGGGGAGGGGGAGGGGGAAGGTCCTTGTGTGCCCAACCTCCTATGCCATCCCAGCCCCTCCCCACACAGAGTTCCCATCTAGCCTCTGGGAAGCCCAGCTCTTTGGAAAAGAACGCAAAGGGGCACCTGGGCTGGGTTTGGATTCTCCCCTCCTTTTCCTCACCCCTCCCACAGAGGTCTTAAAGACAACCCACACGCACACAGAGCAGAACACTCACATGCCCAGACACACAAACCACAGAGACAAATACATACAGCGCTGCTGTCTGGGTGACTGACTCCTCCCTGGGCCTGGCCAAGCTACCCTCTGCAAGGGGCTCTCTCTACAACATTCGCAGGTTTTCAATCCAGAAGGAACCACTGGGATCATCTAGTCTGACCTCTGGGATAGCACAGGCCAGAGAACAGCGCCCAGGGATTGCTGTGTCCCGCTCAACAACTTGTGGCTGAATTTCCAGCTGGATCCACCCTCCCAGCACCACCTTCCCCAGCCTAGCCTTCCCCAGGAGGCCAGCGCAGTAAGGGGTTCACAGACACTTGTTAAGACCGCCTTAGGAGCAGCCTGACAGGAAACCTGCAAGGGCTGACTGGGGATTGTCACTAGGTTGGTTTATTAAGTCCCCAAAGAAGACGTGGGTCAAGGATCGTGCTGGCTTCCCACAGAACTGGGTCAGTTCCTTCTCCTTTCCCTGTGGAAGCCCTGGAGGCTAGAGCTCAATGACAAGCCAGGCTTGGACAAGGAAGGCCGTGACGGAGAAGGGACAGAGCAATGAGAGCTATGCTGGGAGGCAGGCTTGCGGGGGGGGGGGGGGAGGAGGAGGGAGAGAGAATGTGGGTAAACACACATTTTTTGCAGCGAGAGAGGGAGGGGAGATATTTCAGGAGGCTATAAATTCACATTTCTAATTACTTCCTTGTGTTTTTCAGCACTCCTCAGTCGAGCTTGATTAAAATTCCTTTCAAGGGACAAAGCTCTGTTACAGAGAGAGGGTCAAAATGGTCTCAACACCATCAAGAGGGGATGTTCTTCTAAAAGATCTGGTCTAGGAATTGTTTTGGGGAGGTTCAATGGCCTGGGCTCTGCAGGAAGTCAGACTAGACGATCTATGAATCTATGAATGTATGAAAGCACAATGGAACAAGCAGCCGGGGGTGGCGGGAAAGGGAGGGGTTGGACAATAGAGATTGGGATCAGCCCCCATGGGTCACAAAGAAAACTCACTACAGCTCCCAGGAGAACCCAGCCTTCCAGAGCAATATGGCTGGGATGGGAGTGAGGGAACTCCTCTTCTTTACACTGCCAGGGTGTGAAGTGGGACCTGGACATGAAGCTGACTCCAGACAATGTCCTCAGGGATTTCACTCCAGACTGACCAAGCGATGCTCTTCAGGATAAGAGAAGCCTGAACACTTCCCATGAAACAAGCCTCAGCAGAAACATGGCAGGGAGCAGAAGCTTTCCCCAAGAGCAGGGTCTAGGTCTCCTCCAGAGGGAGAGGACATCCAGCAGTGTGGGATCAAGACATCATCCAAAGCTCCCAGTGCTTCAGGGTTTTGGTAAAAAGCCATTGAGCAGGCAAAGGGAGGAAGCAGCTTGAGGGTGGGATGCAAAACCTCACTTGGTTAGAAAAAAAATCACCACCTCAGAGCTGGAAGGTAACAGGGATCAATATGCAACCCATGATCCTTCGACATGTGTGAGGGAAATAGCTCAGTTGAGGGAGTGGAAGCAAGGGTAAAGAAACCATATTTTACCACCCTCTGCCTTTAGGAGACTTGGCATCATCCCTAGAGAAGCAACAATTCAGGCCTCTCTCAAGATGGCCTCCATTCAGGGTGAGTTGGGAGGGTGGCCTCCCTTTGGTAGGACTGAATCTGGAGGATTCACTCAGAGCTATTTCCAGGGACTCCTTCAGGGTGTGTGTCTCCAAAGCCTTTCCTTAGAAGTCCCCCGCGGTGCAGCTATCACACGCTCAGAGGCACTTCTGCTTCTCTCAATCCCTCTCTCCACCGGTGAACTCTCACATGGAGCTGGGTGACTCTCCCATAGGCTTCTGGGTCCCCTCCGCGTAGGGACACCTCTTCCAGACATACAGAACCAGAACATTTTCACAATTTCGTGCCGAGTTCATTGGCCTCAGTCTTCATCACATGGCTCCTTCCAATGACCTGACGTGGCAGCCAATATGGATGTAAGTCCATGTCCTCTCATGACCCAGAAGGAAGACTCTCTCTGCCTCTGCATTCCATGCAGGAGCAGGGACTGCAGGACTGGCTCGGGGAAGCTGCGCTGTTTCTTTGTTTACCCTCGATGCTGTGGCAAGAGCGAGACAGAAGAGATGCTGCTGGATGCCAGCCTCCGATTTCCCTGCACAGCTCTGGGGAAATCATGATTATCTTGATGCCTGTTTTCTCCCTCTTCACTCCCCCCTGCTTTGAAATATCTGTGAGTCTCAGTGCTCATAAGAGTGAAGGAAAGATCTTGCTGGGATAATCCAGGCATGGTGTAGACAGGTTCTGTACAAGCTTCTTCCTCTACACAGTTCTGCCAAATGCACCTCAGTCCGGAGCCTCAGTCCCCCTGCTATTCCAGCCATTGGCTGCCCATCCCGCTCTGCCAAAGCCCCTCAAACCTGACCTTGCTATCTCAGTCCTAGACCTCTCAGATCAGTTCGTCAAACTATGGGGATTGGTGGTGGGGATTGAAGGAAGCCGCCAAACCAGCTTCACTCATGACTCAAAGAGGATTGGATCCCAGGACCAATTTTGTTTCACTGCCATCACATACCAAAAAAAAAAAAAAAAAAAATCTACCAGCAGGGAGTCCCCAGCCTCCGGGGTCCATGCTCCCTTCAAGTGTTCAGGCCTCCAACTCTGGCTGGGCTCCAGGTGTCTGTATAAAGTTTCTCTCTCTAAAGGCAAAAGGAAGAAACTTTTTCTTTTACAAAAAGAACAGGAGTACTTGTGGCACCTTAGAGACTAACAAATTTATTAGAGCATAAGCTTTCGTGGACTACAGCCCACTTCTTCGGATGCATAGTATGCATAGTATGCATCCGAAGAAGTGGGCTGTAGTCCACGAAAGCTTATGCTCTAATAAATTTGTTAGTCTCTAAGGTGCCACAAGTACTCCTGTTCTTTTTGCGGATACAGACTAACACGGCTGCTACTCTGAAACTTTTTTTACAGTCACCCTATCCCCTCCTGTTCCCCATCGGTTCCTGTCTCTGTCACAGTCTGTATTCTAGGAAGCTGGAATATGCAGTCAGAAACCGGTCCCTAACAGTACACCCAGGTGTGCGCACACCCCCGATCCGTGGCTCTGCTGACCAATAAACGCGACACATACGCGAATCTGTGCCTTAGCCACAACACACAAACGCACACTGCAAGCCACCTCTTCTAGTTAACTAGCTTTCCATCTTGTACTAGCCACAGCCAGATGGTTATGCAGGAAAGACCACCCTGCAGTCCCTTGGGGCCACATCTCTTCTCGCTTTCTTTCCCTTCCAGACTGCAGCCTCTTTGCAGCCCCTCTCCCCCAGCCCCAATTGCAGAGTCTGCAGGTTAGAAAGGAAGGGAGAGAATGCCGAAGAGACCCTGGCTGAACCCTGATTAGGAAGTTCAAGGCAATTGCCGTGGTCTGGAGCCGGAATATGAATATAGAAGATGACACCAAATCCTGCACTGGTTACAATCCGGGTCCCACTGTCTCTCCCTCCATCCTCTGCCACTTTCAGGAAAGGTCCGGGCGGGGAGGGAGCCTAGGTCCATGGCAGAGACTGCTCATCCCTCTAAAACCAGGAACCTTGGAGGATACAAGCCAACAGGTGGTTAAAAGCAAGGAGTCTGTACATGTTCCGGATATGAAAGTCCTGTGCAAGGTAGCGTCATGTGCAAGACTATGACTGCATGATGCATCTCAGGAGCCCAGCAGCATGCACGAGTGTCTGCACGTGTTGTCTGTGGAGTACATGAGAAAGAATGAGTTGTGTGCAAGATCATACATGTGGTGCATGTGCAAGACTGGGCACATGGGGAGTGTGGCACAAGTGTGCAAGCTGGATGAGAGACTGCATGGAGTACAAGCGAGAGAATGCCCTTGTGTGCTGTGTGACTGACAGGAAGTGGGCATGGGGTGGAAAAGGAGACAATAAAGGGTCATGTAGCACATGAGAGGCCAGTGTGAGTGAGCATGCCAGAGCACTCCCATGTGTGTCTGCGGTGTGTGCGTGAGCAGGCTTGTGTTCTGGGCATGGGGATGAGTGTATACAAAGGTATTGTGCTTGAAGGGAAGAGACCAAGCTAGGAGATGTGGTTTGAGGTGCTGGGGGAGCCAAACGCCAAAGTGATACAAGTTTCTAAGGAAATAAATATATTGCTGGAAGGAGGAAACAGAAGAGCAATAAAGGAGCCTTTGTATTTGAGGGGAAGTGGAGTCATTTAGCAGAATAAAGGAGTGGGGGAGGGGGGGACAAAAACAAAAAATAATAATTAACTGATTGACAACCTGACCAGAAAAGCCACATTTCTAAAATTCTTAATCCCCAGAATAAACATGTGTGGAGAAGGGAGGACAGGGCCGTCTGTTTTCAGAGCTCAGTGCAGCGAGCCAGAGAGTTCTCATGGGCAGCGGGGAAGGAGCAGTGCAAAATCAAATAGAGAAGTGTGCCTTGGTCTTCAATTTCACTGGATTTTTGCTTTCGTGCTCCCTGTTCTGCTGCTGTTTGCAGAGTCTACAGCCCATCCTGATAGAGGAGCTATGAGATATTGAACTGATATTTAAAAGATACCCACCCATCCACCCCACACCCCCATTCCCAATCAGCTGTCTTAGTGTGGGACAAGCTGTGCTCTACTGTACTGGTCCCAAGCTTGATTTACTTGTCCCCTCTCACCTGCTCCTGTCTCCCCCAAACAGTCTTTCAATCTCTTCCAGAAAGGCAGGGGTTAAACAGCTGGCTTGAGTTGTAAGAGAGGCGTTTAAGGAAGGGATTGAATTTGCGCGCGGTGCAGCCGACTCCCTGTTTATTAATAAGCTATTTATCACTGGTGTTGCTTTTAATACCATTTTGGCTTAATGTCGTTAATGAAATATAAATACCCGCACTAATGATGTTGGTCAGGAGGCGGTGTGGGCAATTGGCAGCTTCGCAGAAGGGAGGCCAAACCGCGTCTGTGTGTGTAAGAGGTGGTGGCGGCGCGACTGCCAGCCCAGCCTCCGGAAGAGCCTCCCCACACACTCCCACCACAAGACGCTGTTTCAACACAGTGGGATGAGCAGCCGGAGGGGGGACATGAAGCAAGGAGATCCCACTGGCTTTAGCTTGGGCATGGTACTCAGCCCCCCGCCGCAGCCACAGAGGGTGCTCAGACCCCAGCAACGCAAGTGCACACTTGGGAGAAGTCAGCAAAGCCGGCTCCACCTCCATCTGTGCCATGGAAGGAGCAATCTTCAGACTCCATGCATGAGCCCTGCAGGGTGGTTCCCCCCCCCGGCACCAAGACACCTTGAGTGCTGGACAGCCACTGAGTTACCTGCCACTTACTCCCCAGGCTGCCAAAGGGAGCCTCAAACTGGGCTCACACCCCCACTGGGTTTCTGTAAGACAGGTGGGGTTTATTAGAACTTCTTAGGGCCACGGGTGCCTTTGGAGACGGGGTGCCACTTACAACGGAAAGGATGATCTCACTAGAGCTGCTAGGGCAGCACGAGCCGACACCTAACTCAGACCAGGACGGGATGCCTGCCAGCCCTGCAGGAGCAATGCTGAGAGCTGGGCCTTTGGCAAGGACTCCAAGCCTTCTCCTGGTTCCCCCACGGAGAAGGGCTTTTCACTGTCTGATCCAGGTTCAGTGCCCTCCTGCACTAGCTTATGTCTCTCACCATCACGAGGGGAAGAGACTTAGGGTCCTCTTGGAAAGGCTTAGGAAAATGCCACCCTGTGTTATTATTTGCATCAGAGCAGAGCCAACAGACCTGGCCACCATGCCAACAGTGAGAGAGAGCCCCTGCCTCAAAGAGCTTACCAGACCAGACAAAAGATCGGGAGGGGAAACTGAGGCAGAAAGCAGCAAAGTGACTTTCCCCTCACAGCGGTCAGAGCTGGGAATAGACCCCAGGTCTCTTGATTCCCAGGCTATTGCCTCATCCATTAGGCCATGCTGCATCTCAGCCTGGCTTGTTCTCCTAACAGCTGCAATAAAAGACATGACCAAAATGGGTCTTCTGAACCCTCAGTAAATCCCAGGAGCAGCATGAAGCTGCAGGGGGCTCAGAATCAGGTAGCTGCCAGAATGACTTTCAGATCCTTCAAGGGGTGAGCTTATGGGAGAAGCAACATTACCGCTTTCCATTTTCATAGCGCTTTGCAGACATTAACTACCTGATCCCCACCCACCCCTGCTCCAGATGGACCCACATTGTTATCCTTGTTATACAGATAGGAAAAGCAGAAAGCTTGAGGGCTTCATCTGCAGAGGTGCTAAGCACCTACAACTCCCAACTGACGTCAGCAGGCATTAGCGGGTGCCTGGCCCCCCTGAAAACCAAGTCGGAAGTGACTTGCCCAATGCCACAGAGAGAATCAGTGTCAGAGCCAGGATCAGCATTCAGGTGCCCCGATCCCAGCCAAGTGATCAGACCAGCAGGGTTATTCAGCAGAGGGGGAAGCCTCACAAAAAGCAGGTGGGTTTCACACTTGGAGATCTGTATGATCTGTACAATGACAGGTGGGTGTAACGAACCAGTGCAGCTGCATGACCTGATTGGTCGAACCTTCTCCACAACCCTTTGCTGTCACACACCCTATGGTGAAGCTGAGATTGGAAGCTCTTCAGAGCTGGGACCAGAGCTTTTGTCTGCACAGCACATGCAAAGGAACACCACCAGACCAGGGCCTCTCAACATTTTCCATATCAGGACCCTTCTCCCACTTAGCAATATGGGAGGGGCAGGAGGAGCTGTGAGGTCCAATGCTCCCAGCAGTAGGAACTGACTAGGCAGTCCGGTGAGCAGTCAATCCTCTAGTGGCTGTGCATCTCCCCTGCCGGGAGCTGGCATGATATCCATGGAAGGAACGGCCACAGAGGGGAAATACGTAGGAGCTGGCACGTCAGCAGCAGCATTGCTGGAATAGGAGCCTATTAGCTAAGGAAGGTTAGAACCCTATTGGGGGGGGGGGGTGCTGCTCAGGCAGACTGAGCCATTCGGCATCCACAATCCCCTTGCATGCCATGTGGGCTTTAGTGGCTGCCTGCAACCCCCCAACTTCAGTGATCACCTGCACCCAAAGGGGGGAGAGGGGCCTGGGCTCCCCTCTCTGCCCCTGCTCCAGGAGGAAGGGGGAGGGAAGGGGAAGGGGGAGATTTGCTGCTCATAAAAACTGAGCCCTTGCTCGCTTGCACGCATGAAACTTGGGACAGAGCAGGTGTCATTTCTTTTGCCGCTACCTCCTTCCTCTCTCCCCATCAGTCAGAGCCAGCAGGGAGGAACCTGTAACTGGGCTGCAACTGGGAATCCTCCCAGCCTGCCATCAGCCCCCATTAGGAGCCACGTAATAAAATAATGCTGCTCCTTTAAGACGTTATCTTTTAATTTGGTGCTCCCCCCTCCCCTAACTGATTTATTAGTTTACATCTCATAAATCGCAACCCTTTGCATCCCTTTCACCCTCCCAGATGCCATAAATCCCCATCAGGGCCTCCTCACCCTGCTGCGAGCGGTGCAGTCCTCTGCCCCCCCCCCCCAAGTCACCTCCCCATCCCCAGGGAGCGCGGGGCTCATTTGCCAGGGGTTTGGCCTAGCTCATCTCAGCAGCTAATCCCTTGGGTGGCTCCTGTCAGATTATTAATTAGCTAAAGCGGATCGGCCCTGGAACAACATGCGGTCGGACTTCAGATAAAACAGGACAGCAGAAGCTTGGCATGTGGCTGTTTAAAGTGATAACATCCCTTTTCCTCTCTTGCCTTCTCAAAGGGGGAGGTGCGAAGCTTTCGCAGCTGCTCACATCCCCCCTCCCTCCCCAGCGCAGGATGCAGGGGTGCACGGCCTGAATGAGCGTGAGCATGCATGTCAATGGACATGTGAAAGTGTGATTTGCTTGGAGAGGTGGAGAGACGAAAATGGCAGGTGTCATTGCTCCCTTCACAGTTGAACATTTTAATTTCTTCCAGCAGTTTGAAAGTCTTCAGAATCCCATGTGGTCTGGGGCAAATGGCACTGGACTGGGGGCACTCACTCTCTTCTCCCCCACTGATCCTCCTTGCTGTTCCTCTCCAGCAAAAGTTTGATTTACACATGAGAAGTGAGGTGCACCATTAAGAGGCAACACAGTCTAGTGGTTAGGGCAGACCACTGTGAGACAGTAGACCTGGGTTCTGTTCCCAACTGTCCATGAACATGTCACTGCCCACTTTAATGTGCCACAGTTTCCCCATTTATAAAATGGGCATCTTAAGTCAGAGAAAGTCATTCCTCCTGTTTAGCATGTGCCCCTTTCCCACACAGACTGACCCCTCACCCGCAGCCAGTAGTGTCCCAGGGCCAGCAGTCGTGCTGAGGGGGGCCTTAGTTGTGCTACAAGTTGGAAATTGCACCAGCTAGAAAGCCTTTGTACAACTGCTGCTGGGGACTGGCTCTCCCAGGTTGGATTGCTTTCACTCAACCCGGTGAGGCTGAAATATCGAGTAACAACAGCGCTAAACTTTATTACCAGCTCTTACCACCGATTACTTAATAAAAAACCAGGCTGCTCTAATTGCCGTTCCCCAGAAGCGCTTGTGGAGGAGAAAACACTGATTAATTTGAAGAGGCACATTCTCCACCCCGGCCTATGTACGGACCCCCTTCCCACACCCCTTGTCCAGAGGGGCAGCCCACTGAGCCAGTAGAGAGCAGCAAATCCACAGGGCTCCAGCAAAGAAAAGAACGGAGGGACTTAGAGGAACAGATGGGAGCAATGAAGTGAGGCAAACAAGGGAAAGAAAAATCTCGTTTGGTTTCCAGTGAGCCCATAAAGAGTGGCCCAAGGGAACGAACAGCAAGGGCCAGGGGAGGACATGGGAAGGTTAAAACAGGGGAGCCACAAGTTGATGGGTTTGACCCATAGCGTAGTGCACTGTGTGGCCAGCCTAGACACAGTGCCCATGGGCTGCTGCTGGGAATTGGCACCAGTAAGTGGGGCCCAGTGGCACTACCCCACATGGGAAGGGGCTTCAGAAACCTTCCTGGAGGAAAGCTCGACAACATCCATCTGCTCCCTCTCCCTCCCTCTAACCCCTCACCCCCGGGCCATTTTCATCCCTCCTCGGGGCGGAGCATAGAGGAGTTGGGAGAGGCAGCTCTGCAAATGCCCGGGTTTCCAGAATGATGGCCAAAAGGTAGCGGCTCAACGGTTCCAAGTTCGGACCTGGATCAGAACCTTTCCCGTGTCTGAGGGTGCTTGGACTAGGGTGCTTGTTCAGACCCATCCCTGGGTCTAGTAATTCCATGGAAGAGAACCTAGGCCCCTTCCCCATGGGCAGGAGTGCTGTAGGGTCAGCGCCCTCAGCCCCAATGCAAGGGGAAGGAAGCACTTCTCATCACTCACTGGTTGCCTCCTAGGAGCAACACTGACAGGCCCCTCCGCAGGGATCCCCTGCAAGGCCCCTTGGCTGGGAGAGTGGGGGGTTCAGCCAGGGAGTCTCCTGTTCAGGGGAAAAAGGAGCGGACAGTCAGGCCTCAGAGGACACCAGGCAATGGCCCCTTCCCTTCCTAATGCACACATGGTCATGTGCATAAACGAGGCTATGGTCAAGCCACATCCAATGGGGGTGGGGCAAAGAAGGTCATTACTGATACAGGAGAGGATGCCAGAAGAGCTGTTCCTTCGCCCCAAATTTGTACCCTGTTGGGACCCAAACACAGCATCTCCCTGCTCTACCATCAACCAATGCAGGGGCCTGGGATGCTCAGCTACCAATTCATCACAGACATTGGAGCTGGCAAAGGCCCTTACGATGCCTGGTCAGGAGAGGGTTCTCCCCCGCAGTCTATGCTCTTCACCATTCCATCCAGTTCCAAATGGCCCCGGGTAAAGATAAGCCTGGACCAAACCATTCCCCAACTTTGGGGCTCTTACTAGTCCCAAGAAGAGAGGCTTCCACCACGTCCCTGGGGAGTCTGTTCGCCAGGCCAGCCGAGCTCACTGGCATGACATTCAGTTGCCAACTCCCAGGAGCCTCACAATGGTTACTGTTATTCTTATTCCCAAGTCCCCCAGTGGCAGCCGATTACCTGAGACCTTTTGTTTTCATTTTGTAAAAAGGTACAGTCCCAGCCCTCGTGGTTGTAGGGAAAAGTCTAATATCTCTTGATTTTTAAGCCAATCTCACGATTTTAGGGGCCCAACTTGTGTTTTTTGAACTCTTGGTGTCAGCAATACTGTTTGCTCACTTTACTTCTGACCTCTCCCCATGTCTCTGGGCTTTAAAGCGATAGGACACGCAATAATCAATTCAACAAGAATCACAACAAATAGGTTGGGTCAGACTTTCAGCTTAGCTGGTGCAAACGGGCATAGCACCAGTGCTTAAATTTGATTTACACTGTCTGATGACTTGGCATATTCTTGAAGTTACTTTAACTAGTAAATCAGTGGAACTACTGCCCCCACTCCCACCCCCAAAAAAAGAACAAACCCCCTAGAATTAAAATGTAAAGTTAGTAGACAAAGATAGTATGTCAAAACAGCTTTAGCATGTTCAACCCAACTAGTAAGATAAGCCCCACTTCCAATGCCGTCCTGCAGACTGATTGTATGCCTATGGATGGAGCCTTAGCGCTGGAATGTACCCCACAGAGGAATGCATCAGAAGGGGTCACGTTTACTTTACTTTATTTGCTCATTTTTAAAATTTTTGGTTTTATCAATAGATTCCTTGGAACCACATTTTTTACAGTGTTATGTCTGGAAAGTCATTTGCATACTTAGCACTGATTGGTCCAAATGCCTTTCAAACCCTTTTTTTCTGGCAAACTCCAGAAGGTCAGTGGCTCTGGACTATTTTCTAGCCAATCAGATCATGCTATGCAAATGAACTGAAGTATAATCCTGCTGTATAGTATACCCTGCTGATGGCCTTTGGATCTGTCTGATTGCCCTAAACCAGAGATGAAAGTGAGCCTAAAGTTAGCGAGACCCTGTACTGCAGACTACAAGGCTTTTATTAAGCTTTGCTTCTAGTTATTCTTCCAATAAAGGTGCAGCAACCTATTAGCACACGTGGCTGTTTATTACAGCAGAAAGCACTTGCCTTGGATTTATTCAGATCAGAGAGGAAGCACAGTCTAGTGGCTAAAAGAGTCAGGAGATCTCAGTTCTCCTCCCAACTCATTATTAGCATAAAATGAGGTTTGTTACATCACTAAAGCTTAAGTAAATAAACTAACACTCATCACTGTTGTTTATTTTGCAATCCCTCAATGCACAGAACACACTATTAATGTTCAGAGGGTTACATGTATGTGGGAAGGAAAGATTCTGCAGTTGGAGATAAAGTTCCTGAACGGGGTAGAGCTTTCCCTAAAGGTACCAGGGGTGAAATCCTAGCCCCACTGAAGTCAATGGGAGTTTTGCTATTGACTTCACTGGGGTCAGGATTTCATGCCAGCTCTCTGAGTGCAGGCTAGAGTGGTTAAGGTGAAGGATGAGGAGTCAAGATGACTGGGTTTTATTGTGGACTCTGGTCTCAATGGGTGTGTCTACACTACAATAAAAAACCTGCAGCACGGAGACTCAGAGCCTGGGTCGACTGACTCGGGCTCGTGGGGCTTGGTCTGCAGGGCTAAAAACAGCAGAATAGACAGTCGGGCTCGGGCTGGAGCCCGGGCTCTGAGACCCTGCGAGGGTCTGCGTGTGCAGATGCATGTTGATGCCCCCATTGGGTTCTAGCAGACCCGCTCCCACCTAACAGCTCTCTGCACTCAGGGATGGAGGAGCAGCTCCTACAGCCCACCCTATTTACTGCCTGCAAAGTCCTGGGCTGGCCATCCAGTAAAACCTTTTCCCACGAGGCAGTGGGCTCCCCATCAGGCAGGAGACAGTCCAGTGACCCAGCTGGCTGCATGAGTGATGCCAATGGGCTGGCTGGAACAGCAGGGAGGTTTGAAGGGAGTTGGCCTGTGCTTACCATGGGTTTTGCTCCATAATCGCTCTGTGCCACTTGAGAGGTGAATGTCCCCTATCCTCACCCTGGGATCAGGCCCCGCCTCTGAATACCTCTGAGCCCCTCCGATCTGCTTAGGTCACCAATAAGGGCCAGATCCTCAAAGTGACACCAAGCACCTACATCTCTCAGTATCATTGGGAATAGGGGGTGCCCAGGACCCCCAGCCCTGCTCCAAGACCAGATATGGCAGGACTAGCTATCAGGCCTGCTGAATGCATGATCTTCTTTCCCCTCCTTTGACTTCCCCCCATTCAGCCTTCCACAGCCGCCAACCAAACATCTGATCGAAGGCCTGGGGGAGGGAGTTAGAACTGTCCAGTCTGGTTATGAGTGAAGGTCATTGATCTAGTGCAGACCAGGGATGCGGAAAGCAGGGGAGGGAGGAAAAAACCCTCCGAGAACGAGCGCATGCGAGCACAGCGAAAGGCAGCGGAAGTGGCTGAAACATGGTTTCACACTCTGAGACCCAAGGGCTGTTGTCAACCCGTCCTTCATGCTCGCATCTTGTCACACTAGAGGTCAGGTCTCCCAAGCGTTCCTGGAGAGCTGAGCCAGTCCATATGGCAGACAATATGTTAACAATATGGATCTGCTGCTCGTCAGGGCCTGAGCAGATGGATGTGACAACCCTGCTCTTATCCCAGACAGGCTTTTAACATCCTCTCTTTCCACCGCTTTGCCATACCGGAAGGGCTCTGTCCAAGTGCTGTTGGGTCCAGCCGGGCCAGGCCATAGGGCTAGGTGTCAGAGCACCCACCCAAACACAACTTGGCCTGCTTTGTTCAGAAGGGGGCCAGGGCTCAGAACTGTCCAGAATAGCCCACCCAGGAGCCAGGCTAAATCTTTGGTCCAATCAGAGCTTGCTTTAAAGGGCATGGTGAATCTGATTAGTCTGGTACCTAGTGTGATCAACAGGGCTGGTAGGCTGGGATCACACCACTTCATTCTGGGGGTGAGGCACTACCCCCAGACAAACTATTGGGGGGTGGGCATCTAAGATACAACCCAACTAGCTTTGTGAGGGCTCTACGGCCCCCAGCCTGACCTGTCCCCCTGTGCCCCACCATCACACACACACCAACATCTCTGCAGCAGAGAACCGGTGCAGCTTTCCGCAGGTTCTGCATTTCATGCACAACCCACGCTCTGGGTAATGGCAGCAGCACACAGCAAACCCAGGGGAAACAACCTGGAAGTTACAAAAATTAGTCAGGGGGTCTGAAGTCCCTAACCAGGGCAGGAGGCCAGACTGATGGACCCCAAGGAAACGCAGCAAGCAGGACAAAAGGGATTGCATGCCCAAACTGGCAGCATAGCATCACTTTAGATGGGCACAACTGGCAGCCAGAGTCGCTTCTCTCCGCCCCCCACAGCAATCCAGCAATGTCTTACTTATTCCTGCCAAGTGTGGATTGAAGGGGAACAATACCTGGACATGTTGCTGGGAAAATGGATCCCTCTCGCCCTGGACTGCCTCCCAAAGCTTTTTGTGCCCAATAAATTTCAGCTGAGTTTGAGGGTCTGCGCCCCTATTCCTATTTCCAAATGTTTATAGCTTACCAATAATAGTGCAGTCTAGCTGGGTACGTTATAGCATGTTACCAGTAAAGACTGTATGTCATAGCTTGTCACTGGTGGGTCCTGGTTATTATAACACAGGTCAGTACATTACAGCAGATACCGGATAGCCCCAATAGGGAGGTTATAGCGTGTTATTAATAGATACTGTATACTTGAGTCAATTGACATGTTATAGCGTTTACCTGGAGGCACTGTCCAGACTGGGAAAATTTCACTGATCCCAGGCAAGTAAGGCATATATATATTTCTAATGGGCAAATCAACCATCATTCAGTGTCCCGGCTGGCAAAGGCAGGCGAGTCGATTACATACCTGGGCTGGTAAATTTCCACAATGATTTTGCCAGACAGCTGTACATTCCCAGCCAGCTCAGAATCTGGGGCGGGTCCTGTGAGGAGCTGTAAAAGGTCCATTGTGGTGGGTCAGGGTCTGACCCTATCATGGGCAGAGCTCCCATTAGATTTCATTGGGAGGAGGGTGTTCAGTGGCCCCCATTGCCCCAGGAAAGGGAAGCTGTCAACTTGGCTTGAGCCCCAAATTTAGATGTCACTTGGGGCAGCGAGGGGGTTGTTGGTGTTTCCATTAGTTTTTTGTGTCTTTATTTGAACATTCCTCCCCATTGCTGGAAACCTAA
Organism: Malaclemys terrapin pileata; assembly: GCF_027887155.1. NCBI lineage: Eukaryota > Metazoa > Chordata > Testudines > Emydidae > Malaclemys > Malaclemys terrapin. The sequence goes on along the minus strand of NC_071523.1, from coordinate 11,707,861 downwards.
ACTGCAGTCGTGTGGGCAGAACCCCCTCATGTGCTCTAGGGCTTGACAGCCTGAAACTGAGCATAAACAGAAAGTGAAACAGACCAGCTAGAGCCAGGGGCTGAGGGATGAGTGCCAGGGAGACAACAAGCAGCATCCGTAGTCTAAAGTATACTGCGCTTACTTTGAAAATGGGATGAATAAAACGTGCTCTGGGGCTGAAGCTTGGAACAATGGGGTTTCCAGTCCAGGGCGAGAGGGATCACAAGCCCACGTTTCTGAAAGGCTAACAAGCAGCCCCCTTCACTCTAGAGACTCTAATAATTCTGGGGGAACAACAGAAAACTGCTATGGGTTGGCAAAGCCAGGGTGGATGCCCTTGGGGCCCGATCCAAAGGAAACCAGAGTCAATGGAAAGACTTGTATTGTCTTCATTGAGCTTTGAATCCAGCCCTTGGAAAACAGACCCAAAGGGCAATCAGTGCTGTGCAAAGTGTCCAGCAGGAGAAGACAAAGCTCAGAAGAGGCTGCTGATCTGAGAGAATCCTGACCAAGGGCCAAAGGACTCTCCTGCTACACCAGCCTCCTCTCGGAGTCAGTGCTCACCTCCAGATGCAGAATTTGACCTGGAGCCTTGGAAGCGGTTTCCTCAGATGGGCTGTCCTGTGCTACTGGGTCTGGATTTTGGGAGAAGCGGAAGGTCTCTCTCTCCTACACACACCCGGCTTTTTATACAGTTTCTAGCCCCTTCCCTTCCTGCTCTGGGTCTGTGCCATCCCTGGGATGGTCTACATCCGGATGGAGCCCATGTGTGTTCACACTACCAGGTGCTCACATGTGTATCATCTTCACTCTTCTCCACCTATCCTAAAATATGATCCTCAGAGGCACCATACAGTCCTCTGCCAGACTGTGATGCCCTGTAGTTGTCATTATATGCCAGGGCCTTCCAATTTGCCATGCCCCTTAAGTCTACCTGCAGCTCCTGCAGAACAAGCTGTGCCTGTTAATATAGAGCCTAATCCTGGATAATTATTCCCCATTGTCCCATGTGATCATTTCCGATTGCCCTCTCCCCTCGGACTGGATGTGCCCGTTCACCAGTTACAGAGCAGAGACAACTGAGTAGCCTGCACTCAGCTCTCACCCAGGTGGGGGAACACACATGGCTGGGGGCTCACGGAGCTTGTGCATTTGTGGAGCCAGACGCCGGGATGAGTGGCTGGAGATTCAGCTGTCACAACCAAGTCCCAGTATTTGCATCTGATTTGGGAAGTCCACAAGACTCCCTTATCCCAATGCCCCACTCCACATCTCTACTCCTTTGGCCCTGACAGCAGCAAAGCCTGGAAATCTCGCCAACAGGCCGGGGCCTTGAGCGGCAAGACCTGTTGCCTCTTGAACTCAAGGGGTTGCCATGGCTCCAACTGGGTGCACAGATGTCGGAATGCTCGGAGCCTTCTCCCCAAGGATAAAGCCTGGAGCTCCCTCTAGCTAAGCCACTCAAAATCAGACACGCCACACACTGGGCAAGTTTTAGCGCCAGAACAGTGGGGAGGCACCGATGCAAGAAGAGAACACCGATGCCATCAGCCTCCTGACCTGCAGCATCCTTGTCCTTAAAAGGTCTAGCTCAGGTGCTCATCACCAGAGCAGCTGAGCACCTGACATTCAGAACTCCTGGGAGGTAGGGAGACATTGCTATTGCTATTTAAAAATAGTAACGCCAGTGAAACAGAGGCATGGAGAACATAAATAACTCTTCCTCCCCTCCCTCCACCCCCACGTTGCACAGGAAATCTGCACCAGAACTCGGGCTTGAATGCTGATCTCCCAAGGTCCAGGCTAGTGTCTCAATCTCAAGACCACTCCTCCTCATGCTGTGCCAGTCCGGTGCTGCCCTCTGGGCTCTTCTGCTGCACCCTCCCCTCCCCGACTCTTCTGTCCTACGGCCTCCTCTGACTCTCAGTGGCCCTGGATACCGGCAGAGCAGTATTTCATTGGGGGCCTACAGGGAACGTGACCTGGGGTCTCCTGAGTGTTGTGAGGATGCATACATCCACTGAGCCCCTCTAAGAATGAGCATCATTCAGATGTTTTTCGCTATTCTCGCCTCTCAAGGCTGCCATTAGGGTGGCAACAACTCAGGGAGGTAAGCTCTGGCAAAATCATCCTCACAGAGTAGCCACTACCCACACCTCCTCCAGTCAGCAGCTAACCCGATATGGCAGCCTCTTCCATGCCCCTACCGAGTCCTGGCCATCAGAGGGACTAGTATTATCCCACTGCCAGTGGCAGATACTGCATATGTCCTCTCCTGGGTCACGCTGCACCAGTCCTGTTTTAGGGAAATGCTTGAAGGACACTACTGTTTGCACCACTTGGCACAGCCCAAGGTACCTCCGGTGCTATCCCATGGGCCCTCTGGCGGACCGCCAGGCCAATGGACCACCAACACCACATAAAACACTACTGTGTTTGCCCACAGCAGAACAGCTGAATCTGGCGCCAGCAATGAAGAGGTTAAAGTGGTTTTTAAACCGGCAGAGTCCCACCCTCACAGCCAACATGACCCCCAGCGTTTGCATTGGCGTTACAGACCCTGGAGCTTCCCAGCACAGACCTTCCCAAGCTGGGGTCTCCAGTTACATCCAAGGCTGCCTCATGTCCTGGCTGTTCAGGCAGAGGAACTGCTTCCAGCCCTGCCAGGCAGATCCCCCAGCCAAGAGCCAACGCTGGACACTCAGGAGAAAGACTTCAGAGTCTGACAGGTGAAAATCAGCAGCCGTTGATTTAAACCAGGTGTAAGAACCATGGAATCAAACATCATGACCTGCCCTCTTTCTATCCCCCACTGAGGGAATCCATCGTCTGGAGCCCATTACCCAGGAGATACCCCACCCTATCAGCCACAGCCCTGGTAGCTAACACAGGAGCAGTTCAAAATGACCCATCCCTGTCTGAAGTGCCATCAAACCCTCCATCTTGTGCACAAATGGGCTGCATCATCAGGGACACATTGTACCCTCAGCGCTGGGGATGCTGCAGTCCTGCCTGTAAACCACCCCAAAGCAAACCCCTGCCATGGTGAATCCATGACCCACAAACAGACTCCACCACTCCAGCTCCTCAACTTAAATACAGTCTCTCCACACCAAAAATGCACCCCAGGGGCTCTAGCAAAGCCCGCAGGGACTCAAAAGTCACCCAGAGCCCACCCAGATTCTGGTCGTAGCTCAAACCAAGAGGAACAGATTACAGAAGAAGCCAGTACCTTGCATCCACAAGTCACTGGGCTCGAAGTCCATTCCAACCTACACAGCCGGGATGGGAATCAGGAGCTTTTTTCCCGGAGGTCCTTGATGGACACAGCGTGAGTCTGATGAGTTCCCTTCACTTGGTGAAGTCTCTTTGCCCTGAGGAAGGGAAACGAACGGTTTATTATTTATCCAGCCGCTGCATAACACACGCCCAATCAGTGCCCTGACTGGGTACCAGTGGCGACCCGCAGAACTCAGCACTCGCTCAGCCACAACAAGCCAGCTGGGGGAGATGTAACAGACCTGGCCCATCCTGGCACGGCACAGCCATCTTGTGAGACAGCCAATCAGAGGCCAAGTTACAGACCCTTACATGATCACCAGTTGGGTGCTGAGCCACAGATCTCATGCAGCCGTGAGACCATCAGACCATCGCACTCTAGGGAAGAGCTGGGTAAAAATATATATGGAGATATACCTATGTCATAGAACTGGAAGGGACCCCGAAAGGTCATCGAGTCCAGCCCCCTGCCTTCACTAGCAGGACCAAGTACTGATTTTGCCCCAGATCTCTAAGTGGGCCCCTCAAGGATTGAACTAAAACCCTGGGTTTAGCAGGCCAATGCTCAAACCACTGAGCTATCCCTCCTCCCTACAAAGATACAGGCCCTACTACCATGCCACATGCTGAAAAGGGCTTCCCCTGTAACCTCCTCAGCAGTGTTTGCTGCCCCCGTAACACAGCAGTTCCACCCCCCGAAACATACAAGTCATTCACTATGACTTGTATTGCAGAAGCATGGCTCTACTGTACAAGGTGCTATACATCCACACAGTGACAGAGAGCCCCCAGCCCCGCAGAGCCTGCAATCTAGCCAGAAAAGAAAGTACAGTAGAACCTCAGAGTTGCAAATGCCTTGGGAATGGAGGTTGTTCATAACTCTGAACAAAATATCATGGCTGTTCTTTCAAAAGTTTACTGATGAACATTGACTTACTACAACTTTAAAACTTTACTATGCAGAAGAAAAATGCTCCTTTTAACCAGCTTAATTTAAATGAAAGCACAGAAACAGTTTCCTTACCTTGTCAAATCTTTTTTTAAACTCCCCCCCCCCTTTTTTTTTTAAAGTAGTTATGTTAACACAGCACTGTATTTCCTTTTTTTCTTTTTTGTTCTCTGCTGCTGCCAGATTGTGTACTTCTGGTTCCAAATGAGGTGTGTGCTTGACCGGTCAGTTCATAACTAGTGTTCGTAACTCTGAAGTTCTACTGTATCATTATTTGCAGTTCACAAGGGGGGGGGGGGGGGAGAACCGAGGCACACAGAGGTTAAATGACCTGCCCAAGGTCATAGAGTGACTCTGTGGCAGAGCCTGGAACAGACAACAGATCTCTCAAGTCCCAGACCACGGTCTTCAACACTAGGCCACCCTTTTCTCAACTCTAACTTCTCTTGGATCTATTACTCCACCTCTGCTACATTTCTTGCCCTCCTCCCCTCACATGCCAGGACCGTAACCACGTAAGCCAATCACAATCCATATTCTTCTTTAGAGGGAATACAAAATTTGAACAAACTTTTACGTTCTTTACCAAAACAAATTGAAACAAAAGAAAGTTCCTGCCACAATATTTGATTGGAGCATCAGGCTGATCTGGGAGGTGGGATTTCTAGGCTAGGGGTTTTTTTTATTTCCATCAGATAAAAATAAAATCAGCAAAACAAAAGGGGGGTTGTTGAGATCAATTCGTGATAGGTGCCGGGCCAAAGAAAATGGAGCCAAAGAAGTCAGAACCCTGCAACCAGCAACCTTTGTGTCAATTTAAGCAAATATTGTGGCGTTTCCATGGCAATCCCTGTTTTGAATATCCACTACACTCATTTTTTAAAAGGGCTTTTCCTGTTTGCGTTTCAACTTCCAAACCTGTAAATATTTTCAGCCTTAGCACATACCAACCCCGCCACCCCTGAAACCAGAGATGCTCACAGCTGGGACACAGAGTCCCCTCTTTGTGATGACCCAAAGTTGTGAAAATTCCCACCCAAGTGCTGGGTTAAAGCAACGTTTGGTGCCTGGCTCCCGACCCACCGATGCTGGCAGTTTCAGCACTGGGGCCAGACCTCTGTCTTGCTCTCTGCGTGACCCAGCAGCAGGTACGGGAGCCTGTTTATTTTCTTTGACAAAAACTGATGAGTGAAACCAGTCGTCACGCACATACGGTGCTGAAAGCGCTGGGCTGAGCCAAGCATAATGCCAGCAAGCATCCTCCATCCAGTACAGCTCACACCGGACCTGCAGCCTCCTCCACTAACCCTACTGCACAAAACTCTGTCTCCAAAGAGCCCCACCACTGCACCCCAGTTGTGACCTGCAGCACTCCTGCTATTCCAGGGCCTAGTCTGAGCAGAAGCTGTCAATCACACTGAATCGTGCCACACAGTAGCGTGCACAAGGGGAACTAGGAAGAGACCAACTTCACCCTCTCTTGTGTAAGGATTTGAACTCACATCTCCAAAAAAAAGCTGAGTGCAGGTTTGCACATAGCCAAGACCTAACTCTGGGCTCCTTGTCTCCAGGAGAGCACACAGCCTGTCACTCCCTGACAAAGGGTCCCCTGGACAAGCGCGGTATCACTTGTCAGATCTAAGCACAAGGACCCTGCCCACGATGCACAGAGTACCAGACACATCTGGGAAGGAATGCCCCACTCAGCAGGACTGCAGGTGCCCAATGCTGCATGAAAATGCCCACTGCAACTCTGCCACAGATACCCAGTCCAGCCTGGGGACGCTCATTCAAAGACACCCAAGTCCTGACGCTCCACTCCTGCTCTGAGATTCCAGCCCCTCCCAGAGCCATGGCAGTGAGCTGGTTAATTACAAGCTTCCTGGCTGCAATGGAGTCGTGCCAGGCCCCGAGTGTTAGTTTAGTGTAATTTTTGGGAAGTCAATTTCCTCTGAGTTTTTTTTTTTCCTTTTTGTTTTATTTTTTAAAGGGTATTTTTTAAATGGAAACATTAGCACGTTCCGATGAGCGTGAGGACAGGGGCCTTTCGTCCGCCAGGCTGCAGCGGCGCCAGCACCCTTTCTAGGCACCGTACTACGTGCCCATGAGAACCCCGGGGAAAAATAAAAGGTGACGTCAAACCTACAACGCCACCCACTAAAGGGAGGGGCCACTTAGCTGCACCCGTGTCACTCCACGGTCCTGACAGCTCGTTCAAGATCCTAGGGCACTTCAGATAGGAGCAGATGGGGGATGAGCCCCAGTGTCCTGGCCAGACTCCAACTCAGGTAACCCTAAAGCGCCGCAACTGGATATTTTATCCCTTCTTCATTCCCTGTCATGAACAGCTGTGCAGGGCAACTGTTGAACAGCTGCCAAGTCACATCTCAGAAGTGGCTGCATTTCAGAGGTGGCAGAAGTGAAGTCTATAGTCCAGAGTGCTTTGGGATCCCTGCTACCTCGATGCCACAGTGATGGTGACCGGCCCTTTATCAACATTTAGCAGGAAAAGGAATAAAGGGCCTGTAGGATTGTGATTTATTGTCACTGGGTCCCGCGAGCAGTGCTGGACAGGGAGAATGCAATGGGCTGCCCTGTGGGGAGCCCGGCTTGCAGCAACGGAAGTGTCTGCTTTGCGCTGCCAAGCAGGGAAGCCAGCTGATTGATGGGCCTGGCTCAGCAGGCACTCAGAGTAGAAGCAAGGCAGGAGGCCTGGTCCCGGAGGCAGGGACAGGGCATGGGGTGAACGGGAAATCAACGCCTCTCCTCTGATCAGATACAGAACAGGACTGAGTGGGCCCAAAAGGTGAGCCCCCACCAAGTAGCTCCGCTCAGCCAGAGAGCTGGCAGCCCGGATGGAAGCGCTGCGGACATACTGTGAGGCTAAGGAGGGTGACCCACTCCATCCAATGCCAGCCAGGCACCGAGTCCAACACATGAGCACCCCTGGTGGCCACTGTACAGTTGCCCTCCAGATCAGACTTAGGCTTCCTAGCAGGGAAAGCTTCCAGTCCTCATGGAGCTTCCCAGCTAGGCGAGAGGGGAGCCACGGAGACCAGAGCCAACACAGGATCTGTGATACGGGATCATCCCATCTCCACCTGCTGGAAAGAGGTTCAGCTCAACAGCAGGCAGGATGGTCTTGTGATTAAGAAGTCGGCCTAGGGCTCAGGACACCTGTGCTCTCTGTGACTGTGGGCAAGTCACTTCACCTCCCTGGGCCGCCCCATGCCATGGCGCTGACCATAAATCACCTCCCCGCAGGTTGCGAGGCTAAATGACTGTTTGTAAAGCCCGTCAGGCCCCTGGTTGAAAGGGGCCATGGAAGTGAAGGGCATCCTCTCTCTGACCATTGGCAATAGTCTTTCCTTCTATGATTCCATAGCTGTGGATGGGTTAACCCCTTCTGTTGGGGTGAAGCTAAAAATGCTGCTACAGGCCTGCCCCAGTTAGGGGCTGCCTAGGGTACTGGCGTCCCATACAGCACAGACAACGGAGTAGATCAGCAAGGCTTAAAGCACACAGACGAACGCGCTAGACACAGGGATCAGAGAACACCTGATGCGACACATGACCAGGCCACACTGAAAAGTGAGTGGGCAAGGCTTGTCCGCGTCATCCTTTGGTCCACCTCTGAATAAAGCCCATCCGGACGACCCCGCCAGGAGCTGCCAGTGTGTCTACGGGCACAGGGAGAGGTACCAGGCAGTGGAAGCTGCTCGTGAGTAACACGACACTGCTTGGAGGGGAGCATGGTGCTAGAGGCTGACCACGGAGCCATACCTGCTCCACTTGCCCCACAGCACCAGGAATGTAGAGTCCCCTTGAGGGAGCTCTGGGGAAGCACTAGCCTCTCAACCCTCTCAGAAGACAATCGTGAGACCACAGAAGACCCCCTGAAGTTTCCAGAAGGCTTTACAAATGGGTTTCTGTCTGGCCTCTGTACTGCTCCCTCCTTATCTCCCCCTTTTTAAAGATCTGGGGCCAGATCCTCAGCTGGTGTAAATCAGTGCAGCTCCCCTGACTTCACAGAAGCCGGGCCAATTCGCGCCCACTGAGGATCTAGCCCTCCAAGTTACTGGAGCTGCCAGTTCTTCCCTTTGATAATTCCAAGGGTGACTTTCCACCAAACAGCAGTGCAGGCTCAGCCCCGCTTACCGACTGCCCCGAACACCAGCAGAGCTCTTGGCACAGGACTGGGACCCTGCTGGAGCAATGCTGGGCGTACAGTCAAGCCGCCTCTTCGCTGAGTTTCTTCCTCTCTGTTGACAGATACAGCCACAGTAAATTTACGAGAGCTTGGGGGGTTTTAACCACTGTTAGTGCAGGAGCAGTCAGCTTTTGGAGAGCTGCACTATACAGTGCAATGAGTTCACAGAGATTCAATGGACTGCCTGTGGCCAGAGAGGGCAGAGAAGCAGGACAGCCCTGCCTGCCCAGGGGTCAATCAGATACGGTCAGATCTTCACTTGTTGCTGTGAAGATAAGGTACCTCGGGTACAAGCCAGTTTTGCCTCCCTACTTGTACGTATCACCAGGCTTTACTGCGAGAGAAGGAGGGAAAAGAAATCAAGATCTCCTACATTTGGGCATCAGCAGCCCAGTGAGAGCAGGGACGGGGGAGGTACAATGCTGTAAAAGCATGCCAGCAGCAGAGCGTTCATTAACGACGCATGGTTGCCAACCCTCCAGGATAGACCTGGAGTCTCTAGGAATTAAAGATTAATCTTTAATTAAAGATGTCATATGATGAAACCTCCAGGAACATATCCAACCAAAAATGGCAACTCTAGATGCCAGTTCTTACACTAAGGCCATTGCAGTTTTCCTCGCCTGGGAGGGGGAGAAGCCGCCACTTCTACACATCCATCTTCAGAGGTGGGGATGAAAGGATCAGTGGCAGGAGAATACTGCCCCATCAAGGAGAGAGAGAGAGAGAGACACACACACACACCTCTCCCCTAGTGCAGGTGGGCTCAGGCTCAAATGGGCGGAGAGCTGGCAGCCTTAAAACCTCCCCCAACCCGAATAACGGAGCCACAGCCCAGCATAACGTCCAGCCACCAGCAGCATACCAGACGGAAGGAAAGGCTCTCACGTGAGAAGAGGCTTGAGGCCTATCTGCTTCCTTCTCACAGATGGAAATGGAATACACCCCCAATTGATCCTCCCTTTACACCAAGCCTACAATGTACTATACATAAGCAACAAGTCTCATAGTCTAAGCAGACTGAGGACAGAGTTTGGCATTAGGGTGATGGATTCCTGAATGGAGTTATCAATGTCCACCAGAACTTCCATTAGGCTGGCGGGGGACACAGCAGTCCATACACATGGCCTGGTGTAACACCATTGGTTTCAGTGGGCTCACGCCAGCGATGAATTTGGCCCAGCAAACATTTGTGGATGTCACTGTGGTCAGCCTTCTCCTTTAGAAGATCCCACTGAATGGACACAAAAACTAAGGGTGAAATTCTGGTCCCACAAAAGTCAACGGCAAAGCTCCCACTGACTTCAGTGGAGACAAGATTTCACGCAAAATATCTTTCTCACTCCAGTAGCAGGAGTTTCGCCAAGGTCAGGGTGCAGACTGTGTCCAAGGAGAGAATTCTCCTTCTCCCCTAGTTGGAGGATGACTGCTGGGGAGCACTGCCGGAGCAGCTATGCATCTGTTACCTGTCCTGGTCTTCTCTCCCCATTACATTATCATCTCAGACTCTATTTGATCTGAGACCACAAGCAGTGGAAACAGATAACTGAGGTGCAGTAAATTTCGGCACAATGGTAGCAGACATGGGGCATGCGAGAACTCCCTCCGCTCCCCTCAAAAGTCCCCTGTTCCCCCTACTCCCGGGAGCAATTTTCTATGCAACAGCACGGTTGCATTCCCTTTGCTATCTCCTAATAAATATCAGACTAAGCGAGATGAATATCTCCTTCCCAAACCAAGCAGCATGACCCACTTTCTGAATCAGGGCAAATACAATTGGGCCCTGGAGTCCTGGGCCCCTCCCAAAGCCAAGAGATTTTGTAACAATTACAGCAACAAGAAGAAATAAAAAAGTATTAAGTGATTAAAGAGCACAGTGGTAGAACTGCAGCCATTGGGTAATTCTTGATATATTCCCTGCCATCCTACGCTCTGGGCCATTGCCTAGGACACTGAAGCAATGGCACCCCCCACATCACCCCATATGCATGTGTGTGCGTGTACATATACACACTCACTCACTCTCTCCCTTCCACTGTCCTACATTCCTCAAAAGTAACAGGTCCAATTTCAGATTCTGGCTAGTGGCCCAGGCGTGGACAAAGGCTCCCATCCTGCACACACACACCGCAGACCTGCCCCTCCCCCTGGGAAAGTTGTGGTGGAGCAGGAATGGAGGTTTCAAATTCTACCAGAGCACGCCCCCTTCTTCCCCTCCCCTGCCCCAGTTCACAGCCCAGGGGCATTTAACAGTGCGACTGTGCCCATGGAATTCCAGAGCCAGCACCCAGCAAGAGCGTCAGTCACAGCTGGCGATGTTGCCCCTCCTTCCCACTCCTTTCTCGGCTGCCACCAGGTGAAGTCTCTTCCCCAGCTTGTCTCTCCAAACCTGCTGCCTAGTGCCCGCGGGAAGGATGGGGGCATGGAAAGCGGGGAGTGAGGTGCACTGCAGGTGCCCAGTGCTTTATGGACACATTACAAAGAAAGGCCTCTGCCCCAAGACTCTCACCCTTTGAGCCAAATATTTTCTCTCTGGTTTGCAAACCAGCTACAGCTGGAAGGGTGGAGTGAGGGGGGCCGTACCCTGGTACTAGATCAGTGGTGCTGCACCAATGTGTTTCCATGGGGCTCTTCAGGCTCAGAGTCTGACGCGGTGGGTATGGAAAGCAGAGCCCAGCAACCCGACCTGAAGCTGATGGGACCCGACGACGAGTGTCGGCTTTGGGGCGGCTCTCCTCCTGCCTGCGGGGCCAATGCTGCAGGGGGTGCATGCACCTCTCCTGCTGGCCACCGCAACCTCGCTGCACTGTAAGCCCCATAGCCTCTCTCTCCACAGCACACACAGCGCAGCAAGGGGCAGTGCTTGGCAGGTTTGGGGCCCACAGCCACTGCTGTACCAACCTCAGGGGCAGCAGCACCACCGATTCAGAACTAGGGGTTAAGGGTTGGACTCGGATTGGGTGGGTTGAGTCCAGTTGGGGCTTAAAAAAGAGGCCCGGCAGAACTCTCAGGGAAAGCAATTGAAAGGGGGAAGTGGGGGAGATGTCAGTATTTCTTTCATTGACTGAATCCAGAAAATTATCCAGCCGACGGAGAGCTGGGGGGAACGTGTCCTGCTGACCTCCTCTCTCTAGCTCGGCATTTACGCTAAGCTTGTTGCTATAAGCACCCTACTTCCTGTGCCCAGCTGGCACTAGGAGAACAGGGCAAAGGGTCACACATTAGGCAGGCTACCTCCCCCAAGTGGCACTATGAGCCTCTGGCATCCACCATCCATCTAGTACTAGTTATTAACATGATGGCAGTGCCTAGAGACCCCGACTGTGCTAGGTGCTGTACAATCACAGAGTAAGAGAGTCCCTACCCCAAAGAGCTTATAATCTCATAGACAAAGGGTGGGAGGGGAAATCGCGGCACAGAGAGGCGAAGTGACTCGCCCAAGGTCAAGCAGCTGGTTAGTGGCAGAGCTGGGAACAGAACCCAGGTGTCCTGCATTCCAGTCCAATGCCTTCCCCACTGGACCACACAATAGCCTAGCAGCAGCTCTGATTTCATGAAAGTGTCACACATTCTTCTCTCTGAGGGGTACAGCTGGGTCTCCTCAGGCCTCCTTGGCAGAGTGAGACAGGGGCTAAAGCGGACTTTAAAATTATTGAGGGAACTATTTTAAAACAAAATAAAACAAAGGAAAACCCTTTTACCCAGATTTTGGAGATTAAAAAAAAAGGCAGAAAAATCCTCATCTTAATACAAAATTATATCTGATGTGTCGTGGCATGAAAATGTTTTTCACAGCATTTTTCCAGTGTGATCTCATGCGCCCTGTAAATGGGGTACGCCCAAAACACCAGGTATTTTATGGGACACAAACAGAGCAAACACATACACAATTTAAAAACTAAACAAAACATGGGATTGGTAAATATTTAAATTAATCAGAGCTGGCATCTGTAGTGGTTCCCCTCCCTGAGAGACATTTGCAACATAATAAAAAAAAAAGAATAACATGACCTTTTCCTTTGTGTTTGTTAGCTCATTGCAGTTTGGGGGGTTGGAGCCATCCAGGCGCTTCCCAGGGTGGAGTCCAAAGAGAGAGAGCAAGGGGCTTTCTCCCTGCCCGGCACTGGGGGCTTGGGGCTGGCTGCATGAACCAGTGGGGATGGATCTGGCCAGGTGAGTTGCTCCGACCTGTTTACCGTCTCACTCCATGTTTCATTATTTTTTTCCTCCTTTTCATTTTAATTGTTGGAGGAGTTTACAGAGCGGTTTGCCAAAAAACAATCGACTCCAGGGAACAGCTTACACAAAAAAGGGTGTGTCGCCATAGTGAGGCCGAGGAGCCATGGAAACCACCACCTTTTTGCATTAGCCCAGGTGAAACCAAAGCTTTGTGGATGGCTTGTGAAACCCACAGCGATCTGCTGGCAAGTGAAACAACGCACACACACAGCGTGCACGGAGCAGCCAAGAGTGTGCACCCTGGCACTAGCGCCCAGGTGTGCGACTCACCTGCATAAAAGCTTGACCCTCACCTTCCAGTTGTGCCATTTTATTCTGAAGTGCCTGTCTCTCTCTCACACACACACAGGTGTGTTCACACTGCATCTCGTTCACATAGTCAAAGAACACATGCATAAGCATAAACGCGCGCGCACACACACACACTCCTTCACAAAGTCACCAATGAAGACACCTGAAACCAGAGACAGACCCAGCCCAGTACAAGTGTGGGTGCACACACACAGATATGATCACACAGGTGTGCACACACAATACCGTATACAAATGCATGCCAACGAAGAGCCATGCCAACCAGCCACATGATCAGACAAACATGGACACACACACACCAATAAATGTTACAGATGATGAGCAGCGACTGTGCCTTGTGTTTTCATTCCAGACCACAAAAGGAACGAACAAAGAGGGAGCAAAGAAAAGACAGAGGGGAACAGAACAGGTGTCTTCCCAGGCCAGCTCAGCTAGTGGCACAGCGATAGGAGTGTGCAGGCTGTGTGTGTTTGGACACAGGTAACTCTGGGAGTGGAGGAGATGTTTTCCTTGTTGGGCGGACCGTGCCTTACATACGAAGGCGGCTGGCTGGTGAGGGACTCTGGCTGCATTCTTTACAATCTTACAAAAGAAAACAGAGAATTCCTGAGAAGCAGCAGCTGCCAGCCTGATTGCACCGAGAACAGAAAACAACAAAATAATGGAGAGAAAAGGGAGTATCAAAAGCCACCTGGGCCTCTCAGTATCTCTCACCCAGGAAAAGGAGAACACCACAAACGGGGACTCTCAAAGTGGCAGCGTCAGTGGCTTCCCACCCTTCAGCTCCAGACACTTGCTGACATTGTCAAAAATGTACAACGTTGAAATAGGGGTTAATCACTATGGGGTAGAGTTCGGCCATAGGCAGGCTCATTAAAGGAATGAAGTGATGCTCAGGCCTCTGCAGAGGGCTGGTGGTCACCCAGCAGCCTCCCGACCTGTTCCTTCTTCAAGCAAAACCACTCCAAGTTCAGCCAGAGAAGCCAGCAATGGACAAAGCCCCAGTGGACCCCTCCCCCAGCCCATTCCCAAGGCCAATGCAGGGTGTGGTCTAGCATTCAATGGGACTTTGGGCTAAGGAGGGAGGACCAGGCCACAATGGGCAGGGCTGGCTCCAGGCACCAGCCCACCAAGCTTGTGCTTGGGGCGGCACCTGGAGGGGGCGGCGCGGCACAGTGCTCTGGCCGGGCTCTCCGCCCTCCTCCCGGGGCTCCAGCCCGTTGGGGAGAGTGGCCCGCGGCCGGGCTCGGCGCCCTCCCGTCGCGCTGGGCAAAAAAGCCTCTGGTGGCAAAAAAGCCAGAGCTGGCCCTGACAATGGGCTTAAGAAACGTCCAGAGACTTGGAGAGAAACACAAGGTTTCAGGCCCTTCCAAAGTGTGGAACAGGTCTCAGAGCCGGCGGAGGCGACCAGTGGCTGGCTTTACTGGGCTCCTCCCCATTTGGGTGGTGGGTTCGATTCTGCTCATTCTCCTGCTAGGGGTCAAAGGTCAGGTCACCATGCTGTCACCCCCAACCCAAGCACCAAAGCATGTGCTATCACGTCCAGCATCCAATAAACTCCCGAGAAGCACTGAACCCTAGAGCTAGAGCAAGAGAGAATCCCCTTTGATTAAAGCAGAGTCAGGGAGCAGAGCTGAGTCTGCACATATCAACCCCTTGTACCGCTCCAGCATCCTCAACCCCTCGCCACACTTTAATCAGCAACATGGGACCAACGCGGGGCTGCTGACAGGTGCCTAGAAGGAGCCATTCTTGGGCAGCATTGCTTGATACATGACATGGAACAGACAGAGCACAGTGTCCCGATGCTTTTAAAAGATCAGTGCCCATCTCCTGGCTCACACATCCACCCAGCCTGCTCCTGAGTCCTGCCTGCCCCATAACCCAGATGTTGGCAGTGTCAGCCTTTATCTGGGGACTGTGCCAATGTCAGCAAGCAACCTGCGTTCAGGCCAGGCCGGGACTGTAAGATCAGCGTGGAGATTCCGAGGGGAGCAGTTTAGTTTTCTGAGGGGAAGTTTCCGGGGCTGGGAGGCATTTTCGGATGGGGTGACAGACTACAGTGGAGACCCACTACAGCAGACTAACCCCTTGCAACCCAGCTCAGCCTCCTCCAGCCAAAGGACAAACAGACACACCTGCCACCAAGCCCAGGAGCTAAGAGGGAAACCGAGGGCTGATGGAGTTTGGGGAAGACCCATGCAGAGTGGGGTGAACAGTGGGATGAAGATGGTGGTTAGGAGTGAGGGTTGTTTTTTTTACCCACAACCACCTTCCTACCAGGCCATGGATGTCACTGGCTATATTTTCTCTAGGCATCAGGAAAGCCGATCAAACCTGGCGTAAGAAGGGAAAAGTCCATTTACTTCCAGACACCCACTTACACCAGGTCGGCATTTGGCCCACGGGCTTTCTATTGAGATGAACCACTACCCTCCCCGCACCCAATAGCTCCTTTGTCCTTCCATCCAAGGTGCCTCACAGAGATCCATTAACCCAACCCCACCTGCCATCCAACCAGTCAGCACCACAGCTGAAGAGGCTAAAGGCCAAGTTAGCCACAGCCCTACCGAGTCACACGGCGACAGCAGCCAGGAGTAGCAGCCAGGGGCTCTAGCCACTAGCCCACACAGCCCCTCTATACCACACCTCAGCAGAATTCACTGCCCCCGAAGAGCAGGGTTTGGAGGCTCCATGAGGAGCAGTTCCTTTCCTCAGGATAGAGAGACGGTACCAGGCCTGAGGCCTAGCAGGCCAGGGGAGGTGGCGAGTACCAGTAAGGCTTGGTGCGTCAGCCTTTCTGGCATCGACCTCCCAGACTCATTCAAATATTGCCTTTTTTTTTAAATTTAATGTTCCCTGTAATTCATCCATCCCAAAAGATAATCAATAGAGCCCGTAATGAAAATTTGAGCCATATTTTATGATTCGCTGCAGGAGAAAGGGCCACATCAGCAAGACTGGCCTTGCAGCATCGTTCTCACCCACCTGCCTGCTGGCTGGGCCTTCCCCCCGCAGGGCCACCAAAGGGGGCAGCCCTTTATTGACAGTAAGGGCTCTTTGGACCTGCTGTTTAAAATGTGTATGCGGCGGGAAGGAGGCTGGACTGACACACCTGAGGGATTCCCCAAGGCATCGTTCATGCTTCCCAGTCCTGGAGAGAGCCAAGTGACCCAGCCTGGCCCTGGATGGATGAGAATGCTGTTGTGTGGGATCTGCCGGCAGGATCTCTCACCGAGCTTCCTGCCATAACCCTCTGATCCTCAGGGCTGCCCCTCAGGGAGGCTGGTCTTGGGGCTCCTCCCCCAGGGGGCAGAGGTCTAGGGCCTGCTGCTCTTCAGTCTGGACTGATGCCAGGCCATGGCAGAGCTGGGACACTCGCCCCGTAGAGCTCTAGTGACTGGGAGCAGCAGCTGTGTTATTCCACGAGGGACCACCCTTCACACCCAGAGCTGGATCCAATGGGCCTTTCACCTCTTGTCCTCATTGCACTCCACTTCCAAATGCTTTGAACCCCAGCAAACTCCTCTATAGCGCTATTCAGGTCCCAGCAATCAAACAGTTGGCCTGGGGGCCCTATTACACTCAGAGGCTGGGAGCACCAACCCTTCCTCGTGCCCCCATATTAGTGCCCAGCCTAATTACAACACCCAGTCCCTGGCATGGGCCCATTTCATTTGGAGGCTGGGAGTGTGAACGCTGCCGCCCAATCTCTTCTCCCAGCACATTGCTAGCCAGCTGGTTCTCACACATAGGCAGGGATGCAGAAAGCTCTGAAACTCAGGCAAAAGACTCAGTCCTGTTCCCGGAACCTTTCTCCACCTTGGATTCCCAGCAGCAGGCCCCCCATCCTCCCTTTAAGGGCGGGAGCATATTTCACAGCCTGAAGCTGCCGCATCCGCAGGGAGCCGGAGGTAACGAAACTGGCTTTTATTTGGCTGAAGTAAAATATCAGAAGTGAAAGGCTAGGAGTGAAGAATTTATAACAGCAGCTAAGGCAGCAAAAATACTGGGTCTGACCAGGAGCTGCCCTCTATGTCACACTGCTCTGCTTCTGAGGGGCTGGATGCTGTGTGGAGGGCAGCCAGAGATCCTCAATTCTCTACATACACGAATGCAGCGACATCTGCAGCCAGCACTCCCCCTTCCCCCAAACTAGGATGCATGCCCCTATGCACAAGGCTGAAAAGCCAAGGAACCGTCATCCACCCACAGGTGCTGGTGGCAATCGCAACTTGAGATGGGGTTATTGAAAGGAGAGGGTAACCAATCCAGCCACACCCCAACCTATGCAGTTATATGGGGGACGTTCCTGCCTCCCAGTGGAGGGATGAAAGTAAATTTGGTTCTGGTGAAAGGCGAGGAGTGGCAGCCCTGGAGAATGAATCTACAGAACAAGTACGGCAGGGCAGCAGCGGTGCCAGCTTCCCCAACCTCACCCTGCCAATGCAATCCTGACCTGCCTGGACCACCAATAGGGGAGAGAGTGCAATTCAATCTCTAGCATCCTTCTACCAAGGTGCTTACACATCTGCCCAATCGCTTAACACCCAAGCGCTTCTTTAGCATTCAGGATTTAGCCTCCCAATGCCCCTGAAGGCAGGGTAGTGTCATTACCGCCATTTTACAGATGGGGAAACTGGGGCACAGGGAGATTAAGAGACTTGCTCAAGTTCCCACAGCAAATTCATGGCAGAACTGAGATTAGGACCCAGGACTCGTGAGACCCAACGTAGTGCTGTACCCACAAGGCCATCCTTCCTTCTTGGTCTCTCTGCTGACACGGACGAAAAAGATGCTCCAGTGACAATACCCGTCCACTAGGAACTGAGCAAGAGCACAATGAGACATGCAATATCTCTCGGGTGGTGACACCTTTCAGTCACTACTGACTTTTACCGGATTTGAACCGGAGGCCTTTACTACTAGGTCACAGTCATCCAGTCCCTCCCCAAATCTTCAGGGAGCGCTCAGAGCCTTCTGCTTACCCAACCTGTTTGATAAGTGGATATGCAGTAGTCTATGGCATTTGAGATAGTAATATGCCATATATGCATTACATACACACGCAGATAGACGTAGTAAATTACATACAGACACAGATATATAAATAAATTACACACACACTATATGCACTTACACAGACATGCTACAATATATATTAGTACAGTTAATGTGACATCAGACCAATAGTCTTACAAACATGACATTCAGCCAGTACTATCTGCTCTGACTTGCTCAGAACACTTCGAATAGGGCCTGTCAGCAGACGTCACTTACAGCAGAAATATTCTAACCTGATATAAACCCTTAGAGGTCCCCACCACCAGATCCATTTTTTAAAATGACACATTGCCAGCTATTGGTCCCTAGAGCAGGCTAATTGCTTTTGCTAGTTAAAAAGCTAGAAGTTATTTCACTGAAAAAGTGACTCAGGGCCTGAGAGCGCAGCGAGGTCATTGGGTTTCTGGCATTAAATGACCAGGTGCACACAGACACACGTGCGCAGCACATACCAGAGCCTTCCCTCTGAGGATATTCTCCTACTTCACCCTGAGACATGCCGAGGGGAACAAGGGAGATGAAGCAGCTTGCTCAGGGTCACACTGTGCCTTTAGGTTGGAGGGGGGACAACTCGCAGGCCTGTGTTCTAACCACTAAACTATACTCTCCTTTAAGCAACTGCTTCTCAAAGATATGCACAAGGCTGTTAAGGCTTCTAAAAAACTATATTCAGAGATATCTTTAAATCACTCAGCAACTGGAGAGATGCTCAGCAGGGGAGCAGCCAAGGGCAGTCCTTAGGCCAGAAGATCACCCTTTGAGAGTAGCAACAGTTCAAAGACAGCTGGGCTCTCCAGATAGCCAGTATCCTGGGGATTAAGTAAGGACACAGTAACAGCTCTCTGTATCCTAAAGGAAGAGGCTGAGACAACCCCCATCACAGTGGGGCTCACAGGAAGATCCCAAATGCCTCGTAGGCAGCTTTGCCGGCTGTTCGATTCCAGAACTACCTGCTGTTGCTTATGGACTAAAAGGCAGTTTACAGACCCCACTAGCTGTTCAGAAGTTACATACAATAGCAGAACCTGGGAAATTCCCCCAATGAAAGCAACATTCAAGGTCACAATTTCCCAAGGAGTGCAAAATGAAAAAAAGCACATGTCCCTGCACAAACCTGCACTCACCTGTGCCAAAAAGCAACCACAGGGTTTGAGTCCACAGGTGTTTCTGGTGCACATTCAGAATATTTGGACACACCTATTGCACCCTTCTTGGGAAAACCCGCCCCAACTGTTTGGCAGAAAAACAACAGGAGGGAGGAAATCCCTAGGTAAAATCCTTCTGAGTGGAGGGAAAAGCTGTCCAGCCCCTCCACCTGCTGGGAAGCAGCCAAGTGATGTTTCTTCCACCTAATTCTTGCTGGGTGAATTGCTTATTGTTTTGATGATGCTTGTAAATTTCAAAGGCAATCGTAGCTCAGATGAGCATCACTGTCTAGGGGTTTTAATTATTTCTACTAATATATTAACTTTCATTCACAAATATTTTCTTGAGTGAATTTCCTTTTTTTTTTTTTATTATCCCTCCCTGATCAGCAACATTTCCAGTTTTACTGAAATTTCTTAAGGATGTGTGTACAAGGGATTGTGTGTATAAGGGGTTATGTGCACACAAACTTGCACCAATGTTTAATTAAACCATACAAACAGCTTTGTCTGTCTTATTTTGGTTTAAGAGGGACTTATTTTTGGTTTAGCTGAACCCTGCCCTGATTGACTTAAGCTGAACTGAAATAAGAATATTCATATACCCTTTTGTGCCAGTTTAACTAAAATCAGTTTTAAAATTACACCTTAAGTTAAATTGATACAACACCTGCATTTACAGCTAAAATAAATGTTTTAAACCTATCTACTTTTCAATATTAATGGTGCATGTTTGCTTTCAGCATCTCTCTCCTGGACAAATTAAAATAAATATATAAATGAAGTCAGTTTCTCTTGTATTTATTAGTCAATTTCACTTCCAGGTTCTCTAGGCTGCAACATTTGGGTTGTGAACAGTCCAGGAATTAATTTAAAAGCAACATTTTCCATTGGAATTTTCTTTAAATGTAATCTTCCCTACCAGTCATTCTTGGTGTAAAAATGTTTTTCTATTTTACAAAAATCTTAATATTTTAGGGGTAAATCATATTTAGAATGAGGAGAGATCAGTTGCTGCAGATACCACTTGCTTCTCAGATACACACTGTTGTATGGAGATTCCTAATCTTCATCCACACAAGATCAAGGAGATGCAGCTTGTGTGATTGATACCTACACTGGCAGCAACATTTAAAAGCCCTTCACAGAGTTTTTCATTTTTTCCTACTACTTAGTTTTTTTTATTTACTGTAATACAATTCCCAATATGATATGACGAGGACTACGAATGTGATTGTAACTGCTTAAGAGATGCGAATTCTCTACTGTTTGATACAGGCCCCGATCCCTGCAAACACTTACACACAAGCTTAACTTTATTTTACATTAATCATTCCATTGACTCTTCATGTGAATAAAGTTGAGCATGAATGTTTGCAGGATTGAAGTGAAAAATCGTCATTTCTACTAAGGCCCCTTTACAAACTGCATAGAGGGGCCTTAAAATGGAAATAAGTTATACACCTCTACCCTGATAAAATGCTGTCCTCGGGAGCCAAAAAATCTTACCGTGTTATAGGTGAAACCGCGTTATATCGAACTTGCTTTGATCCGCCGGCGTGCACACGCACCCCCCTCCCCCGCCAGAGCGCTGCTTTACCATGTTATATCCGAATTAGTGTTATATCAGGTCATGTTATATCAGGGTAGAAGTGTATTTTGACCCATTGTAAGGCACTTACCTGCTGCCAGAGTGGTGTAAAGGGAGTTAAGAATAAATAAGAATCTGGGTCCATAGTGGGCCCTCTCCTTTTCTATTAGTTGAGATCTATCCTAAATGTCTTGCGTTTCTTTTTATAGGTGTATCTGACTATTACTTCAAGTGGTTTAATTCTCCTGATTCCTACATTCAATAAAGCAAAAACTGTTTTGCCAACAAACAACTTTGTGAGCCACAATGGGCGTTCCCAGAAGTTACATCACAAAATAAAAAGTCATGCAATTAGACCGTACGGCAGAAACTAAACAAAAAACAAAAAACCTGTTGCTTAATTTTATATTATTTTAATGAACAGCCTGCTGTACAAAGCAGAGTACAAAAATGGGAGCACCTCTGTGAGTAAGGCTGTGTTGTCAACAAGATTTTCCTTGTGAATTCCACCTCTTTACGCCACTCAGCCGGCAGGACTGGCTGGAATGTCTCCTCCCTGTATAAAAAGGCTGTGCTGCTGATAAAACTGGTAATCCATGAAGATAGTTTCCCCCAAGGGAGATCCCTCCTTTTACCATAGTAGCTCTCAGGGGGCTAGATTCCAACACCCTTACTCTCCTTGAGCTGTAGCATCTCACTCCTCAAGTGGTCCCATTGAAATCAAGGTACTAATTGGTGTGAGCAAGGCTAGCAGACCCTGGTCCATGGAAACAGGATAGATCCATAAGCCACACCCTGACCCTAAAAAACAATAAGGACGTGGTATTTCCAAAGGTTCTAAGCACTTCCATAGACTTCAGCTGGAGTTCTGGATGCTCAGCACTTCTGAAAATCAAGGTCTAAGTGCCTGAACTACTCTACATTCTGTTCTCCCCGCATCCCTCCTGGTCTATTTTTCCTCACCTGCAAAACACCCCTTTAAAACCGGAACCTTTTATTTGTTATATGTGTAGGCTGTAACTCCCACTGAAAGGTAATTGGACTTTAGACAACGCCAAGAGCAAGGGAGTTCCACTGATTTCACTGCATAAATGCTCGCAGAATCAGACTTTATAGTGTCACAGAAATCATGGGTTAAATTCACTGCTGGCATAAAGTGGGGCAGCTCCATAGCTGCATATATCAGCAGTGAACTTGGGCCCTTTCATTTCCCAGCCTTTATTACCACCAGCAGCTGAGATTAAGACAAAGTTTGATATGTTTTAATCTAATTTACTTCTTGCCATTTATTTTCCCCATACTATCCAGTTTGGACAAAGAAACTAAACCTGTCAGTTTCACTTTCTGGTTTTCCTGCATTAGCGCCAATGCCATTTTGAGTTTCAGGGCAAGTCTTCACCTACGCTTTAAAAATTCATTGAGATTACAAGAAAAAAAAACAAAAAAAACCAAGACAACATTTTTCGTAGTGGATGAAATTCTTTTCTTAAGAAAAAGAAAGCTACTCCAGATTTAGAGCAGAAAAACAGAGCAAAATTTGATCCGGGGTGTGTGTGTGTGTGTGTGTGTGTCCGTCATATACAACTACACACACACACACACACACACACACACACACACACTCACTTTGGTCTTAAACTCTCTTGGCCATGTCCCTTTAATGTATAAAATGAACAGATATTTTTAAAGGTGGGTTTGGATAGTATTTTATGATTCACTGTTTTGTATTATTCTCATACGGAGAAATTAAGGAAGTGTCTATAAAGAAAAGAATATCATCTTACAATTATAAAGATACTCTCATCCCTAACTGCTTCATGATTAGATGTACATAGCACCACCGAAATGCAGTCACCTCTGCAGTATGGTCTGGGGAGGAAAGTTTTGGTCAAGATCAAAAGGACAAACTCTGATTGTTGGGTGAAATTCACCCCGTGCAGAAAGCCAGCACAAGGTGTAGGCTTCATTTCAAGTGCATCAATAGGATTTAAATAGGACGTAAGTAGTACCTAGGTCTTGTGCTGGCTCTCTGCATAGGTCATGAACAATTCCATGGAATTTCCTTGATGAACAGGGCAGGATCGCGGGACATCACGCCGGTGCAAACCAGGAGTAACTCCATTAAGTGAAGAAAGCTACATAAATGTATGCGAGGAAGCGAAATCAAGCCCCTAGAGTTTAAAAGTATTCTGTGGGTCTTTCACAGGAGAAACAGCATGGTAACTCCCAGGAGAACGAAGATCAAAACTAGCCCCACCCAGATTCAAAGCAGTATTTGCTGGGAGGATGAGCGTTTCCAACCTGCTGCTCAGACCATTAACCCACCCGCTTCAGCAGCACCAGATGCTATCAGGTATGTGATTCAGACAAGATTAAATGTTTACAGCCTTACAGGAGCTGGTTCTTAAAATGCTTCTGATTCAGTGAATGGAATCTGGTAACGTCACATCCTGCACAGTTCTGCCATCAATCCTGGACCTCGGATCTA
The DNA here is from genome assembly GCF_027887155.1 of Malaclemys terrapin pileata. NCBI lineage: Eukaryota > Metazoa > Chordata > Testudines > Emydidae > Malaclemys > Malaclemys terrapin. The sequence continues at coordinate 11,684,563 of NC_071523.1, read as the reverse complement.
TCTGGTGGCCGGCCTCTTGCTGGGGTCTGCACGAACCTCCTGCCTGCTGTAACTGTTTGCATCAAAGCATCTCCTCCATGGGCCACAAATCCTTGCCAACAATGCTCAGTGTGAGCCACTGGGGTGAGATGGGAGCCGAGCCCCCTACCAGCAAAGCAGAGCGCAGTGCTCTGCAGCCACTGAAAGCCAGATCCAGCTGCACGGCAGAGCCTCGCCAATTTAGCATCAATGGAAAAGAAAAGATCCCATCAAACAGGGGCTGAGCTGGGCTGTGGATTCTGGGATTAGTGTCTGGAAAGCCATCTGAGGAAGCAGGCCTGGGAAGGCAGCGAGGGGATTTAACATATTCAGCCATCCCAGCACGCTCAATACACATCCTCTCAACCTCAGGTGTGCAGACAGGCAAGTAGAGACACACAGGGCCTGAGACAGGAAGGGAGAGAACGCCAGGGAGGGCCTGGGAGAGTCAAATGGAACTCATTAAATATAGGCCACAGAATGGCTATCAGATAGGCCCGATCCACCTGGGATGGATTTTAGCTCACAACCTAGACCTGAGAAGGCCCTTCCACCCCTGAGCCTTCCAGACCCCCATGGATTTGGATTTCATCCGTTGGGCTTGAGTAGTGATGAATCCAACATCCTAGGCCATGAATGACATGGGACAGGAGAAGGCTAGTGAGAGAGGATAGGGAGTGTGACTGGCTGGCCCAGCACGGTGGCTGCCCCCATCTCGCTGCCTAGCGCCAGGAGGCGTTGTGGAGGAGGACTGAATCCAGACAACGTGAATTCCATCCTTCCCCCAAGTGGCGATATCAACACAAAAGACCCTGGCTGCATCAAAGAGCCGAAGGAAATGGGAAAGGAGGGATTATTGTGCGCACACGCCACCCCTGTGCGGGTGCGCATAATGGAGCAGGTTCAGCAGCCAGCAGTGTTCAGGGTAGACTTTGTAATCCTCTTTTTCCATTTCCGTTTGCTATTTAATGTAATTATAGTTTCTGATTGAAATCCAGCCAGAGTGTAACCCCTCTGCTTAATGCTCTCCGTAAATCCTTGGGTACACAACCGCACTGCTCCCCAGACTCACTCGGAATAGGAAACCAGTTCAAGGCCAAAAGAAGAGTCTTTGCTTTCTTTGGCAATACTGTCAAAACTGGCTCCCCCTCTGCCACATCCGCTATAGCAGCCCATCTCTCACGCCGCACTGCCTTTTGTAACTACCGGCCCTGCTCTACCAACTTTCTCTCTGCCCCAATCTGGGTCTGCAAAAAGATGTAACTTCTGTTGCCCTCTCTGGTACTCACACAACAGGGAATGTTGTCAGAACACAGGGTTGGGAGGCTGGACTCCTGTACCCACAGCTTTACCACTCATTCTCTTTTGGGAAAGTCATGGAAACTTTCTGTGCCACACAGTTTCCCCAGGTGGGAATGACGCTAATGGAATACAAATGATTAATAACAGTAATAATTAGGATCCAGAGACTCATCCTACTGACCAACAAAATAAAGGATGGTCTCTGTTCCAAAGAGCCTGCCGTTGAGCTGACAATACTCAAGCCCCAAAGGGATGCTGGGAGATTTGTCTGGCTGTACATGTTTCCTCCCAAGCCCATAATGTGCCACTTGACCAACGGTGGCAGCATGCTCTGAGACAGATCAGATGGCAGGACACCAAACAAAACGCACTAAACAACATAGCAGAAGCAGCCCACAGCTGCAAGGCCAGGCTGGTGGCAGAACTGTTAAAACTGGTGCGCAGGAAACACTTGGGAACAAGGGACACTTTTTGGGTACATCAGTCCCAAAGGAAACAGGTTCAGAGGGACTTTGGCCACTCCACAGGCAGCTCTTAGCCTCTCGCACCAATTTCCCATTCCAGTGATGCCTCCAGCCCTCACTGGCTCATTCTAGTTCACTTGGGGGATCTGGGAAGTTTTTCACAGCAGGTTCCTGACTTGGCATCAAAAACTAACATCTTAGTCCCTTTCGAGAAATCCAGCAACTGACATGCAAGAGATAAGATACATAGATCTATTCCAGCAGAGCTGTTTGCCCCACCTGGCAAGGAGCCAGAGGATCTTGGACCATCGAACAAAGGTAGAACCTAGCTTGGTATTCAGAGAAACAGGTTCAGTTACCAATTCCCTAGAACCTCAGCATGATCCTTCCATGCTACTGCTGCTTAAAGATCTGGGGATGCATGAGTTGGTGAGCGTTTAAAAAAAAAATTCAGAACCTTCACCGAGAACCAGAACTGAACCTTCGAAGCTCGAAGAACGTTGCGTGTAGATCCCGCACCAAGGCTCCATTCCTGCCCTCATCTGTACTTTCTGATCCAAACAAGAGGCAGGAAGCCCCTGAAGTCTTGCGAGAAAACACATCCTTGTGAGAGTCCCAGCCTCATGGTGTAAACCCCAGAGAGGTTTGGAGAAGCTGGTGAGCTTCGGGGGCTCCTCCAAATTGAATTAACCACCTCCACAGCCCGTTCAGACAATTCCACTCTTTGGATCCCAACACCTCTCTCTTGGCCTGATTCAGTGCTGCCTTGTCCCATCATCTACATGGTCGCCACGTGGCAGCTCAACACAGATCAGAATGGCAGACATTTGCACCACCTGGGGCAGATGATGGCACAACATGTAGAGCCATGGAGAATCAGACCCTCCATCCTTCCTTTCCAGTTTAATAATGTGGAGACCTCCTCACTGCAGAAGAGAATGATTAAGTCAGGATCCTTGGGACATGCGCCTGACCACTGGAGGCGCCATGACTCAGCAGTGAATCAGAAGCAGGGCAGTGCACAGCCACCGGATGGGCTGGGTTGGGAAGGAAGATCAAGGATTCAGAAGCATGAGGAAGACCAGGTGAGCTGGGAGGAAGGGTTGTTTGGGCTGGGAAGCAGAGATCATCCAAAACTTTGGCACAGCTGATAAATACTTTGCATTGATACAGCTCTAATTAACCCATCCCTGCTTCTCACGTTCCTTTGACCTGCAGCCTGTGCATGGCCTACAGGGGACACTACACATACCTACCCTGCCCTACCCACTCTGGACAATCACAACTGGTGAAACCAGCTAGCAAGGAAACAACCAACCACATTTCAAACAGCCCTTCCTAACCCTGCTCCAATCCTCCTCTTCTGCAGGGGGGCCCAAGCAGGCAGCCCTTCCTCCCCTCCCATCTGATGCTTCCCTGAAATATTCCCAGAATTGGAGTTGGAGTTGCGTCTCTCCCCACATACCCCGCATCAAATCCTCCCCCTGCCTGCCAAAGCAGTGGGTTTCACCCAGGCTTGGGAGGCTAATTTACACCCTTTAGGGTTTAAAATAGCAGTGGTGTAAATGAAAAGTCCAATTTCTTCAAATTTGCATTGTAAAACCATCCTTCAACTTCCTCGAAATAAATTTTACTATTTTATTAGTGCAAACAAAATGGTAATAAAACACTAATACAGCGCCTTGTATCCAGGGGAAGAGCTAAAATTAACATAGCCCGAGCAGTGTTTGCTATTACATTCAATTACCTTTTTACTTGAGATTTACATTCTCATCCCCTTAATCTCCATAGTAGTGGCTTTGAAATCATTCCCCGCAGTCATTCCCGCGCTCGGAACGGACTGTAGGAAAGACACTTGCTCCCTACCACGGTCCCTGCTGCCGGCCTCCTTGCAGCCAGCCTGTTCCCTAGAGGTTCCCTGTGGTCAGGGCCTTTCATCCAAGACACTCAAACCGTTAATTAACAGTGGGTAATTATCCCCCATATAGAGAGGGGGAAAACTAAGGTGCAGAGACTGAAGACCAGATTCTAAGCTCATTACCCCAGTGTAAATCTGGAGTAACACCATGTACTGGAGTGGAGTGACTCCAGATTTACACTGGGACTCAATGAATTCAGAATCTGCCCCTGAGTGACTGGCTCAGGATCATACAGCGACTCTCTGGCTGACATAGGAACGGCCTCACAGGATGGACCTGACGCTCTCTGTCTGACAACACTGAGTGCATTTCCTGGGCTGTGGCATTCCTGATTTGCCCACGCTGGAGAAGAGTGCACCCAGGGACATGCTAGGGAGCAAGGCCACGTGGGTGTACCCCAGGAAATCTGCTTCTCCAGCAGTAGGGGAGAGCTTTGAACAAGTTAATTTCCTGAGGATTTATTTTTTTAACGCTCTGGAAGAGTCCATGATTCTTTGCCATCACCTGAAACATGGGAGGTTTTGGATGGGACCCCACACAGAAGCTCAATGCCATCCTGGATACACACCATAACACCAGCCCATCTAAACAGAGTCCCCTGCCCTTCCTCCTGTTTTTCCTGTACTTATCTGAGCCGACAGACTTCTTGCATCTCACAGGCCATTACAAGTGGGAGCACTGTCTAGTGGTGAAAGCATCAGAAGATCTGGATCCTATTACCCGTCACTGTGTGGGGTTGGACAAGTCACTGAACCCCCTTGGGCTGCCTCTGTAAGACAGGGCTAAGACCTGCCCCAAGAGTGAATTGCATGGCTTCAGTGACTAACGTTTGCAAAGCACTCAGAGATCTTTGGATTGGAGATGCCAGAGAAGTGGAAAACATTGCATCTCCTCTCCTTCCAGCCTGGACAGGAAACGACATTGCAGCCCACAACACCCCACTCACAGCCCAGCTCCCAGGCCGTGATGGTGCAGAGCAAAGTCATTACAACACCGAACGCGTACCCCAGACGCACACAGGAGAGAGAATGGCTGGCAGACACTAGCCAGCACCATGGAGAAGAGCATTCTCAGCTGAATACAGAGGGCTTGGTTTGTTTCCAGGTACATGCGTGTGGGCATTTAGGGCCCCTCCATACTGTACAGAGAACCATGCACGAGCTCAGCTATCTGTCAGGGAGGTTTTTATTGCTTGTGTGGATAGGAAACAGAGTCCTATTACCATTAAGGGAAGGGTTATAGACAAAGTAAGCTATACTGAGGGGAGCAAGGGGCACTGCGTGGCCAAGGCCACATCTACACGATGAGTTAAGGAACCTGTGTAAAGCCCAACCAGTCAGTGCAACCGCACTCTCCACGCTAAAATCAGTTTAAGTTTTGTCCCATCTCGGCACCTTTTCAGTTGCAAATGGCCTCTGGGTATCTATCCCACAATTCCCAGCTCTTCTTTCAGAAGCAGTGCATTCTGGGAGATTTTGCTAGGTCACCAGTGCATTGCAGAACAGTAGCAGGAGGATTAGTTGAACTGTTTCGGTTTGTCGGGTCCACACTGGCACCAAACAGGATGGATCTACAGTTATTAAACCAATCACATGCTCCTCTGTTCTAACCAGCTATTAGACCATTCAGTGCATTTTTCTGTTCTACAAACATTCTAGGGGCTTCAAGCCAGCTTAATTCATCTAGCGTAGAGCAGGCATATGAGATACCAGAAGCCCGTCTAAGCCGCTGTTTCAAAGCTGGCTCAAGACAGTCGCAACTGAAATTACAATGAAGTAGCTGAGGTGCTGAGACCACGGACCACCAATATCTCATTGCTTCCTTGTGCTTCCCCTGACTGTACCCACCTGTCATCTCTGGTAAGATAGTAAACTCTCTGGAGCAGGGACCATCTCTTTGGTCTGTGTTTGTACAGCGCCTGACACAATAGGGTCCCAGTCCATGACTAGGGCTCCTAAGCACTACCACAATACAAATAATAAATAAATAACACTGCCAACCGCAAGCATTCAAGGATCATGAGATTGGCTTAAAAACTATACTTTTTAAAAAAAATAGGGGGTTGGGTTATTTGCCTTCTGGGTTTTGAGCCTTTAGGGGTCATGTTTGCAAGCGTTTCTCTGCAACCAAGAGGGCTAGATACTTACTTTTTTATTTTTTTTTTTCTTTAAACAAAGGCAGAGATTCCCCTGTTTTCGCAACTCCAGAAGCTGGGGCTTTAGGGAGAAAAGCCAGCTGTCACAAGAGAGATGACAATGCTGCAGAAAGTCACCACCATCCGATGACGATTTGGTAGTCTATGTTGGGGGGTGGGCGTGTCTCAGTGCAGCAGGTGGGTCGCAGCTGGAAGGCTTGCTGGCAATCTCAGTCAGACAGACCAAGGGCTAAGAGACTGAAATTCCTGCTCTGCTCTACAAGTGGCCCTTCAGGTCAGGGTTGAGTGGTGGGGGAGAGCCTGGCCTGGCGAAATAGAAGCCTTCGGTCCCCAGGGCTGGTTGGCCAGGAGGAGAAAGCTGCAGGTGGGGTTCTCCCTGAGCGTGGGGCCCATTTCTTAGCACTGCTTCAACCACGTATCCACGCCAAGTTCCTTTGGGCGGTGTCCACCGACTCCTGCTCAAAGCAGTGCGTGGTGTCCAGGACTCTAGGCCTCATTTTGACCCCGTGATCTGCACTCCCATCCCTGATTTTGCCATTTTTGTGCCCCATAATATTAATTTCTGGGCCCTGTGGGCCCCCTCTCCTGCCTTTCGCTGCTTTAGTGGGCTCTGCCCATCAATCCCAATTATCCAATAGGCTGGCACCAGCACTCAAGCAAACAACATGGCAGAAAAACAAACCTAGAGATTCCCACCCCCCAGTTGACCTACACAATGGTAAACCTGCTCCCAGCAAGGCCATACCACACAGTCTCAAGAAACCCCCCCATACCTGAGCTCCAGTCTGTATCAAATCACCTCAGGGCCTATTAACAAAATACGTAAATATTCAAATAAAAGTGGGAGGGTTTGGGCTTGGTTTGAGCTGGTTCTTTGCACCTTTTTTCTCCTCTTTTCTCTTTTTCTCCACCCCCCACCAAGCACCAAACAAAAGGAAGTTTGTTGTCAGACTCGAACATTTCTTGGGCCTTGTCCGAGTTCCACCTTGTTTTCTTGTCTCCCCGCCCTGTATAAATAAAGCAAAAACCAACTGGCACCACCTGTGATGAAAGGACAACTAAGAGCAGAATTTTATCTTTTATTTTTTTTTTTTTACTGGCCTGAAGTTTTGGGCAAAGGACAAAAGGCATTGCTGGCTGAGCACAATTCCAGTAACTGAGTCACACTGAGACGCTACAGCTTGATCCACGCAGGCTGCTGGCATAGCCAGGGGGAGCAGAGACTCTGCTTAGTTAATGGCACGCAAATGCTAGCCCACCACAGCTGCAGACTCCCCCCGTGCAGAAGGGGCAAAAAAAAACCCCTCCAGTGACACAAGGCTACTCTACTTTTCAACGGGGCCGTGTGCAATCATGACTTTTCCTCTTGTGAAAATCCAGAGAGGAAAAGCTAGAGTCTCTCTTCCCTGGAGACTGGGGAAGTTCTGGAACTTGGAACAATGGACAATGAGGCAGATTTTTTTGTTTGAAGTGCACACAAGTTAGGCATGCACCACAGTTAGCTATGCAGGAGAAGGGTAACCAGATTAGATCGTAAGCTCTTTGGGGAAGGGAACTATCTACTGTTACACAGTGACGAGCACAATGGGTTGGTGCCTCTAGGCACTACCACTATGTAATCAAGTGCGTGGCTGCAAACGAAACCCTAGGCAATGCCCCACGAGGGTGGGTGCGCAGTGCGCATTTAACGGCACATGAAAAGGCCCCACAATGCAACGGTGCATTTTGGGCAACTGGAGCCTGGGTCATCTCTCTGTTTATTTTATGAGGCACTTTGGCCTCTCTTAATTGCCCTGTTATCCTCCACCTGTTCACTCTCCTTCCTCAGGCTGATAATAGAGAGCAGGCCATGTGGAGGGAGGAGAAGGAGTTTGGACTGGCTCTTTGCTTTCCTTTTAATGAGACGTTTGCGTTCAGTTTTCGGCTCACTGAAACGCAGGCCCGGTACCATTAGGAAATTCCGGCCATTGTAACTATAGCGACACAGATGCATGGGGGCAAACTCTTAGCGCCGATGTGCATGCAGAGGGGCAGCTTGCTTTGCTACATTACTGGATCAAGGTGCCACTGTGCAAACCCTGCTCTGCCTGGTGCAGCAGGTCTCTATTAAGGATTTGCACATGGGCATCGTTACATTGGTGCTAATTTCATTCATGTAGACAAAGCCTCTGACTTTACGCAACATCAGCATCATTTCATGACAGAGCCCATGATGCACGGAGGCGGCTGAAAACAAGGAATCCAGCTTTTCCTGGAACAGACAATCCAGATTTTCCGGTTTAGATGTTTTCTCATCTGGATTTTCTTGGCTGGTCCTGGGACAGATTCCCATAGATCTTGATGGAAAGGGGAAAATATCAGAACAGCAACCCTGATCAACTTTGCTGAATTTCTCACATGCCAGAATCTCCTCTTTGGGCAGAAATTCAAATTTGTTTTCCTGCAGCTACACAGACAAACCTACATCCATCTCCCCCAGGAGACTATTTCAGCTCTGCAGCTGCCTAGGGGTTCTGGTAACGTAGTAACAGGGAAGCTTGGACATGCCCACTCTGGAGACATTCTTGGTGAGGATACAGTGACTTCTCAGCCACTGGCACGATAGGATTTAACATCGGGAGAGACTTCCTGATGGTGAGGCCCATTAAGCAGGGGAGCCACCTCTCAAGGAACTGCTGGGATCACTTCAAATGGAAGATGTGGGAGTTTTCCTTGCAGTGTAAGAGTGCCAGGTGGGTGAGGGAAGGCAACAAGTAGATCTTCCCCATAAGACTCTACAAGGCCAGTAGCTTAGCCTCTCTCCCTCCACACTAGACCTTCAGAGTCCTCTGACCAGGTGGGAGCCCAGTACGCTGAGTACAATTTGGGGTCCCAGGACTGGATCCTGCCACTCCTTGCTCACACAAGCAGCCCCACAGACTTCAGTGCAGGATCAGGGCCCATATGGAGCCCTCTCTCTCCAGGTATTCCATCCAGTTCCAAAGCACCCAGTGGATTCCAATCATAGAATATCAGGGTTGGAAGGGACGTCAGGAGATCATCTAGTCCAACCCCCTGCTCAAAGCAGGGCCAATCCCCAGGCAGATTTTTGCCCCAGATCCCTAAGTGGCCCCCTCAAGGATTGAACTCACAACCATTAGTAGGCCAATGATCAAACCACTGAGCTATCCCTCCCCCAATGCTTCGGGTTGCCTTGTGGTTTGTGCGCATGCGATGTAGGGGGCAGCATCACCTGAGCGAGGGAAAAGTAAAGCCATGGTCCTGCGAGGGGACTGCGGGTGTCAATGGCCGAGGAGCTAAGGGGCCAGAGGCTGCGTGCTGGGTTGAAGGATTGAGTCAGCCTGTGGTTTTCCTCTGCCACCAACGCCAAGCCTGGCTGCTGAGTTTACACAGTGAGGGTGAGTCCGAAGAGGCAGCACGGTGGCTGTCAGAGGGGGAAGCCTCTGTGCACTGAGCTCCTGGTTGCATGCTTTCATCAAAACCAGAGCAAGATAGTGCAGCGCAAACACCACCAATTTGAGGCTAGGGATGAAACATTCCTGCCAGCAGATCCAGCAAGAAGAGTCACCTTAACCCTTCGGGGGCCGAGGCAACAGTAACAACACAGGAGGTGACAGGGGAGGAGGCTCTCTCAAATCCCTCTGTTCACATTCATCCACCTCCATCTGCTCTTGGGAAAGTAGCTCCGCAGACGCCTCCAACCCCAGAGCGAACCATGCTGGGGGACGCATTCTTCCCAGGAGCCCCTGCATGAAGCCAGGGACAGACCTAGCTTCTGAAGGGCCCTGTGCCAAATGAGACTGCCCGGCCCCAGGAAGTCTGTAACGTGCACAGTACATCCAGGAGCGGCACAGCATGGCGGAGATGTTAGTGGGACACAGGAAGGTTTGAGCAACTCAGGCCTCAGTTCAGCAAAGCTTTTAAGCATGTGCTCAACTTTAAGCACGTCCACAGACCTCACTGACACGTGCTTAGGTGCTTTGTCGAATCAGGGCCAAAACGAGGAGGGTCAGGGCACTTGTTACTGGGGTCAAGGCTGGGCAGATTTTTTCATCAACTTAAAAGAGGTATCAGCAATTGTGAAAGAGCTGGACCCTAGCTTAAAATTCAAGATGCTCAGCAGAAGAGGTCCCCAGGGGCCAGAGGGTGGGGAAGGGTGTACACAGGTTGGGAAGGAGCAACAACAAGGGAGACCTGTTCAAACATGTGGGGCCTAACGGGCATCAGGCTTGGTGTCTGTCTAGGGCCAGCCTTGCATCCACGTAACCTCTATTCATGCCGCCCTCTGCCCAGCCTCTTGGGAAGTTCTGCCAGGGTTTGGTGAAGCCAAGGCAGCCAGACCAGCCCATCCGGCTCCCCTACTGGCTGCACTGAGGATGTGCCCACGGTCCGCCTCATTCTGTCTTTGAAAAATCCTTCAAATTCTTGGGGGGCGGGGCTGTACCCCCCAGCTGTTTGCAGTATTCCTCCAACTTCTCACTGGCTTCCCATGGCAGAGGGGTCCTGGCAGTCAGCGCCACTGAGAGACTGGAGAAAGGCAGGCACAGTGGGTCAGCTAAAGACCATGCCACCTGGGATCACTTCTCAGCACCACCCCAGAGCCAGCTGACAGGACAAAACAAACCAACCAGGGCTAGCGTCCCTTTACACTGCCTCACCCTGGCAATCAGAGCTGGAAGGCCTTGGACCATCTCCTACTGAAGCTAACTCCGACCAAGCAGCTGGAAAGCACAACCTCATTACCGCTCACGATTAGTATTTTTATTTGCATTGCAGTTCTGCCCAATGACCCTTATTGGAATCGGAGCCCACATGCACACACCTAGACAAGGCCCCTGCCCTAGAGAGTTTGCGCTCAGATTTAAAACAAGATATACAAGGCAAACAACAAGAGGGAAGCCAGGATGTGGGGTGAGGGGGCGCTGTAGGGTCAGGCACTAACATGAGCTCCCCCCCATGCTGCTCAGCCCAGCCACCACTAGTCGGCTGATTACTGCTTATTTGGGGATCTGCTTTCACCAAAATTTTACTGTATATTTTTGCCAAGTTCTGTTTCAGGGCAAATAACCTCCAAGCCCGTCTGTATCGTGGTTGGTGGCAAAACAGCCATTATCTCAGCTTCCCAGGAGTGCCAAGCCTGCCTTGAAATTACCCGTGGTGATGGAGCTGTCAGTTAAACGGGGCTCGGTACCTTTTGTAACAAGAAATGCCGAAATCAAGGCTCAGCTTTCACTCTGCCTGTGCTCAAGCAGACGCCCAGAGACTTCAAGTGGGACCAGGCCTGAATAAAGACCACAGGAGCGGGCCTTAGACTGCGTATTGACCAAAGCCTGCCCACAGCCATGATGCAGTGAATGCAATTCTGCTGTGCAAAGGCAGAGGGCACTATTTTGGGGCCTTGCACAAGGTAGTCCATACACAGCTCTGCTCCCAGGCAGGCTCCCTGTCAACACTGGAGAGCATTAGTGGAGAGTAGGCTGGGGTGGGAGGAATGGAGGCATGGCCAGTGGATCTGAGCCTGTGCGGCTCAGCCAGCCACTCCCCCATGTGGGGGAGGGCACAGGTTGCAGGGGCTAGGCAAGGATGCAGTAACAGTCAGAACAGCCTGTGCTGGGGAGATCCTCTTCCTGCCTAGATCACAGCCACATGCGCTGGGTGTGTGTGTCCAGGATTGGGCCCTTTGAATGGGGCGGGAGCATGTGTGTTCAGCAAAGCTGGGGCCCCCAGAAGTTGTGAATGTCAAGCATACCACGACTACTGAAGCAGACGGTTTCAGATCCTGCTGAGCCAGCTTGTGGCTGGATTCAAAACTGAGTAAATTTACAGCTGTAAGCTGGGAGTTTATACAACTCCTAACTTGTTAGGGATGGCTGACCAAGCCAGCACGCTCGCTCCCCAGCCAACAGGACTTGTAGCAGTTAAATCTTTGAACACACGTTACATATTATTATTTCTTTAACTTTGCATAAAGGAGAGGAGCCGGGTGGGGGGTTAGAAGAGTGCATCTGTTTTTGTGCATCTTTCCCCAAAGCCGCATCGCAACAAACACTCAGCCTGGATCCACTGTGGCTTCTTGGGAACGCCAGTCACCTGGGATTGTAGCATACATCATAAAAACCCCACTGGGCGGGATTGGGAGACCCTCACGCACACCACCAGCACTTTACGTGTAAGTAGCCCCATGGAAACCAGCGAGACTACCTGCGGAGAGAGGTATTACCCATTGAGAGCGAGGGCCTCACAATCCAGCCCCTGTGGTTGGCAGACTCCAGCAAGCATCACAGGCACCATCTCCCACGCCCGGCGAGTGCTCAGCTACTCCTGCCTTCAGTGCAACCAGCTCTGCTGTGAGTTGGCTCAGTGCAGGAAAACAGCACCTAACAGAGCCCTTCCTGCAATCAGCTTCTCAGGGGCACACTGGGCACCAGGCTTCCCTACCAGGTCAGGGTCACACATAACTGTACGTGAAGCCTGAACGCCCTCTTCCCCAAGAAGCAGGGTTGGGTAGCGCAGTGCAGTCAGCAGCATACTCCCAAGCTACCGAGTACAGGACGGGACTTCCAGAGACCCTGGATGGTGACACGTGGCTCCTCAGTCTGGGACTAGAGAACCACAGGGTCTGGCTGCACCCAGCAGCTTCAGTCAAGAATCCCCTTGATACTCATTACAATCAAAGTCTCAGCTCTACTTCGAAAGCTGTTATTAATGAAGAAGCCCAGGGCTGAACAGACATGGAAGAAGGCTGGTCCAGTGGTTAGGGCACTAACCTAGGACTCCAGGGTCACAGGTTCAATTCCCTGCTCCCCATCAGACTTCCTGTGTCACTTTGGGCTAGTTAGTTTCTCTGGGCTTCAGCTCGCCATGGGGTTTACATCACTCCACTACCTCACATGGGTGCTGTACAGCGAAGTACTTTAAGGGCTATGATGATGGGGGCCACAGACACAGATAGTCATGGAGACTGAATCCCCGATCCTGGGAGAAAGCAGTTCCTCCTGGACACAGCTGAGATGTATCAACAGGACTCCATCTCCCCTCTCTTCCACTCTGTCCTGCACACGTAACCTCCCGGAACGTCAAGAGTATACATGAGTTAAGGAACCAGATGAGGCTTTAAGGAGCCGCTCAGGCAGGATCAAATGCTCTGTTAGCATCCAGCCACCATCTAAGAAAATAAAGCAGTTGGGGGCTTTGATGGAGTCTGGCCTGGAGTGGGGGGGAAATTTCCTTGCTCAGTGGGCAGAGATCACGCTGCCTGCTGCTGCTCCCACAGTTTAAAATACTTAAGTCCTCCAAGGGGCAGCTTAATTTTCTTTTTTAAAAGAAAAGTGTCAGTCTAATTAGATAAATCCTCTGAGCACGTGGCCTGGAGTTCGTCATGGAAATTAACCTCCTCGAAAGATCACAGTTACTGAAATAAGAAACTGTGTGTTTTGGCATAGTGCAGTGAAATGGGAGCTGCAGGCTGCATTTCATACACCTTCTCTTTCATAAACCTGCCGCGTTTCATATCTGTCCCGCCGGCCCCTAGCACGGCACCAGGACTTTATCTCCAAATGCCTGTTTGCAAATCACTGCTGAGAGGCTATGATAACCCATGGGAGTCTCACTGGGTTGCCGGCAGGAGAGCATGAGGCAACCTCAGTAGAAAACTGGCCCGACCCGAGGCACTGGTGTGAGGGGCCAGTTCCTTGATCCCTGTCACTGACTAACAGTCCGACCGAGAGGACATGCTGCAGACACAGTGACCATGGCAGCCAAGCTGGAAGCTGCTTTGCCAGCCTCACTGTCCAACAACCAGACAAGCATGAACCTGCGCAGCCCTCCCTCCCCTGGGCTTGGGGACAGGATGAGCCAGGTGGAAGGGAACAGCTGCCAGGGATGGTCCCCCACCCACTGGGCTCAGCCTGCCTGCAGCCGGGACACAGAAGGCTTTGCTCAGTGACTCCATAAGGAGCAAAAGAGGCACAGAGCGTGGCAGGGGTTGGAGGTGGAAGCCCTGCTCCCCCAGCCATCAGCACTAGGAGCAAAACCAGAGATGTAAATCTATACCAGCTTCCCAGGGTCCCACGTTCCCTGCCCTCCCCAAGCACCCCAGCACACACATCATTACAGACACTCGGCCCTTCGACCGCAGCTTCTTCAAGAGGAGCCCCAAGCACTTTGAAAAGGTGAATGAACGGAGTCTCCAACTCTGTTGTACAGCGGGGGAACTGGAGGGTCAGAGCCAAGAAGTGACTTGCCCAAGGTCACACAGCGAGTCAGTGGCAGAGTCAAGAAAAGAACCCTGCTCTTTAGCCTCCCAGCAGATTTTAGACTGTCCTCCCAGCCTCTTGGACTAACTAGTGGCAGGAGTTACGCTCCCAGCCCAAGCTCAGTAGGGATTCACACATAGGTCTCAAGGGCTGACACTGCACCGTACCCTCTGTCTCACCAGTTAGCTAACAGGGCATAACTGCACCAGGACTCCCTACAAAATCTGAAGTACTTCAGTCACAACCCACATCTTCTCCGTCCCAAGAGGGTCCAAGGGTTCTACTGCTAAGCCTCCCCTGTCCATACGGTCCTTCCAAAGGAGCTGCTCCAGAACTAAGAGCTCCAAGAGAACCCATGCAGTCTACATCCCTTCCTCCTAGCAACTGCTAGGCTGGGCCACCCTCTGTATGTGCCCAGGCTTGGGCCCGGCTTGCGGACTGTCTCCAGATAAGGTAGGACAAAGTGCCCTCTGGCCTTAGGGCTTCCAGGGAGCTGTTTCATTTCATTTCAGCATTACCGATGGGAGAATGAAAATAAGGCACTTTCTGAAAAGAAAACATGGCTCCATCGAGCAAAACGTCAGGCACAGGGAAAGGGCCAAAGGCACAAACCAATACGCTGCTCTGCAATCTAACATCAGCCCCACGTTTCTTCTAACATGCGAAGTTCGGGGCTGGATGGCTCAGGTTATTGGCATATAAAGCTTTTTTTACCTTCGGGCCACCAGTTCGATTCCAGCCCAGGTTGGTAGCAAGTGAAATTTACTATCCAACAGCTCTTTAGTGGCCTAAACAGGAGTTTGACGGGCCTCTGTGCAGTTCCCAGGGCACAAGACTTCACCTCCTTGTCGCAACTGGCACTAGTTAACAATCTCAGCAGACAAGTCAAGGACCAGATGAGCCATGGAGACTAAACCCCCATCTCACCTCTAGGTGCTGCCTCCAGCTCAGGGTGGGATCCCCTGGGGAGGGTGGCATTGGGGAAGCTGATGCTGCTGCTCCCCAGGATAGAGCTGCTCTGCAGATGGAGACCTTCGGTCCCTAGCATTGCCAGTCGGGCCCCTGTTTAGAGCTATTCTTTGCCAAGTGCAGGCTAGCCCTGGGACTCACCTATTCCAATAGCACTGCAACAAAGCACATGAACATAGGCACTCACGACTTAGTCGGGGTATGGCCTTATTACTTCAGGCCTCTCACACATCAAAGTCACATCATCAGGAGGACCCTCCCATGCTAGCTATGGGCACATACTGTCACTCAGAGGTAGGTCAGCTTGCACAGCTGTCTCAAGAGAGGGGACACTCTCAAGTGCTATACCCTCAGCTGGCAGGACCACATGATCTACAGAAGGACCTAAAGATGCAGGGTTGCGTCTGCCTCTTCTATCCAGCCCTCGAGGCCTAGGATACCATCAGCAATTGCCAGTACCTACCCCACCCATCCACCTACAACTGGGCTCAGGGCAGAAAAAGGTCTAGCAAAGGGGCAGGGAGCTATGAGCATTTCTGAAGTGCCCAGCTCTGCAGCATACATATAGCATGGCGAGAAGGGTCCTACAAACAGGTGAACGTGAGACCTTCTTCCGAAAGAAACAAGCGTGCCCTTTGTGATCAGCGTGGTAAACGTGCAATTACAGCAGAGGCCCTAACGAAGCAAATGGCCTCCCGATTCCTTTTAGAGGGGGTGCAGACAGCCGAGGCCTTTAACACACTTTACTCATTTCTCTCTCACTTGCATGAAGGCTTGGATGCTCCGACACGATCGCGGACCTAGCCCACAGCTGTGGGGCAACGGGATGCCGGAGCCCATGATCCATCCAAAGGGGGGGGGTCTGCCTTTTTCTGTCAGCCTAAAGTTTGAATAAAGGAGCCCACCAGACGGAGCGAATACATGCCTCTCTCTCTCCCAGCTGGCTTACCAAACCATTCCTGTACTTTAAGCCACCTAGTGTCCGAAACTGTGCGTTCAGGATGTGTCCTCCCCTTACAATCAAAGGTAACTGGAGGCAGATTGCTTAGGAAATATAGAGAAGAAGGGAGTTCCTACGAGATGGAAACAAAAAGGGGCTGGGGTGGGGGAGCCTGCGATGAAGCACGAGCCAGAGACTGTCATAGGCTGGGGAGACGGGAACAATATTTTAGGCACTACAAAGTGTCTGATTGAAATGGAAAGCATGATGCGCACAGGGGTAGTGGGAGCGAGTTTAAACCCAGTGCGGCATGATTTCAGGTAGAGCGGACATACAGAATGGGGGATCAGGAAGGAGGACAGGCAGTCTTGCCCCAGTTCTGAAGTTTGTCACCGAGTGCTGTTTTCAGAGGCCGACACTTTGACCATGATGGCCAGCTCTGCTCTTTCCATCTCTGAGAGAAACTTGGAGAGAACTTTCCCCAGTACGGGCCGGTGCAACAAAATTGAAGCAGCCAACGGGCACCCCCCGCGTTAGCCCACGCCTGGTTTCTTAGAGACCACTTTCGTTGGCAGCTTCTCTCCTGCCCCCCGCCAGTCCCCTCCTCCTCGTTCTCTCTCTGTGTCCTCGAGACTCCTCTCACCTTGAGGAGTGTTAGGATTAC
Organism: Malaclemys terrapin pileata; assembly: GCF_027887155.1. NCBI lineage: Eukaryota > Metazoa > Chordata > Testudines > Emydidae > Malaclemys > Malaclemys terrapin. The sequence goes on along the minus strand of NC_071523.1, from coordinate 11,667,877 downwards.
CCAGCATTTACACTCAATGCTCCTCTTTATTCCTTAAGACTTATTAAGAATGATAATGAGCTCCAAAGCAGCCACACGTCCCTCTCTCTCTCCTACCCCCCTCCCCACCCTTCGCTCTCTCTCTCTCTCTACGTGCCTTTTCCGTCAAAGACACACAGGACAAATCCGACCAAAAAAAAACCTGACAATATGGATCAAGGACACCGGGGGATTTATATTCCACAAATCCAGCCTTTTTTGTTTTTATTATTTCTGTTCAAATTCCACCCCCTCCCTTCCCCTTTGCCCCCTCCCCCCCACAACCCTCTTGGACTTTGTAACAAGAAAAGAAGAAGAAGAAGAAGAAGAAGAAGAAAGCTGCTTGCCTGAAAACCTCGTTAATGTGGAGCTCTTAAACGGTTGATTAATTTTAGAAAAATTTACGATGCGCTCTTGCTTCTCTTTTAAGCTCCAGTCTTCTACACCCAAAGCAAGTTAACTTTAAAGGCCCCCTCATGTGCCCGCTTGCCCCTTCTTCCCTGGCACCCCATTTGTAGATGCAAACATACCGATGAAACATAAATACAGTGACAGAACAGGGAAACAACTGCTCTGACGGGTGGCTAAAATGGTTCAATTCAATTCCCTTTAGCACAGCCAAGAAATCACAGCCTGCAAAACTCCCAACTTCCAGCAATTTAACTTTTCATTTAAAAAAAAAAATCCACTACAAATTGGTCAATTTAACAAAATAATGTAGACATTATTTTATTTTAAGAGACAAGTCTTCCCAAGTTCGATCTGTTCACTTCACAGAAGCCCCCTGATGCACAGCTGCATTCGAAACCTCAGAGTTCTTCCAAAGCCACCTTTAAGCCAGCTGCACTTCACCAAGGGGAAAGAACGGAACCTAATGAAATTTAATATATACATTTTTAAGTGTGTCCTGATCTATACTTTAATATTTCAGAAATCTCCCAAGCTCCCTCCTGCCTGGTATTTGCTTTTATTCTTTGTCTCCCCCTGCTAGAGTCTGTTTTTCTGATATAGACATCAGAAGGTTAAGGGCTCAATTATCAACACTGCTGAAACCTCAGCCTTACAATACTTAGGGGCTTCTCTTCTGCTCTTTAGAAACTAAATAGCAAAATCTCTTCTTCTTCATGTTTTTTATTGTTATTATTGTCTACTGCCTGTAGGTTCCGATCGCTGAACTTAGAAACCTCTCTAGAGGGTAGGGATGAGGGAGATATGGATTTGGAAAGAAAGAATAATATAGAATTCTAAAGGTGCCTACTTCAAGTGAACCTGAGGAGACCATGTCTCTGAACCCCAAAATAGCATCCACACAAAATATGATCCTAATGGTTCTCATTAACATAAGTCAGTAAAAAAAAATTGGGAGTAAGTGACTCTTTGATTAGTGTTACAACCCAGAATGGAAACAGATTTTAAAAGTTAAAGTAGCAGTGTTGTGGAATATGGAATCATTACTAGCAAAGTAGTGTACTTGATTTGATCAAAAGGGATTTGTTTTTATTTTTTAAATATATAATGCACACAAAAGCTTTGGTTTATGGAATCGAGCAGTGCTTTCATCTCCTCAGGAATTTATATAGATGGACAGTATCCTTCCAAAAATGAAATTAACAAAAACAAAACAAGGGTGAAGGGCGGTGCGCAGGAAATCACCATTTCGGTAAATCACAATCCCTGAGTTGGATAGATAGCAGATTCTGGTTTAATAGGAAGAACGAGAATTGGAAAAGGTAAGGATCACCCTTGCACCTGAAATAAACTATTTGCAATAGATTCTTGTAAGATAAGTCTCAAGTTTATGTGGACTTACATTTTTCCCCAAAAAGGTTGTTTTTCCAAATAGCTTCACTGTTTTGGATGGAGTGAGTAAATAAATATATATCTATACATCTATAAAATCAAGTCATTAATTCTTTCCTGGAAATTGTTTGAATTACAATCTGTCAGATCCAGATGAGCTGGCTTTTTTAGTCATTGACTCCCTCCTACACACACACACACACACACACACACACACACACTCTGATTTCCTCATGGAGAAATAACCCCCTTCCCTCCCCAAGCCACCTTCTTCTGTTGTACAACTATCAACTGAACTCAAGCTTTCAATAGGTTTTCCCTGCACCAGGGCTTTGCTCTGAAACTGCAAGAATGACAACGTCATGTGTGGGGAAAGCTGACACTTACAGCTTTTAAAAAGAAACGGGAAAAAATAAGCTGTTGACTTCTTGGTTAAAGTATTCTCTTGTTCTAACTCATGTTCTTATGTCACTGGGCTAAAAAAAAAAAAGAAAAAAAGAGGAGAGAGAGATATGACTTTCCTTGAATGATCTGTTTAACCTAAGCCAGAGGAAAAAAAAAGAAGTCATTAATTACTTATGTGAGCTATTGCTTCTGAAAGACAATAAACCTGCCTGGTCGCCATGGATATGACATATTTGCTCTGAAAACAACACAATAATTAGCAAAGGGGAAAGATACAAGGAGAATATGCAAACTCCTGAGTTTAAAGCCATAGTGTTTCCTTCCCCCCCTCCCCCTTTTACTTGTCAGAGTCAATTCTGTTTGCAATTCAAATCAAACAAATAAACAAAAATATATTTTTTTAAAAAGAAAAACTGATCGACTGCACTGATGAGCCAAAAGAAAAATAACAATGAGAAGCAATTACAAACCAAACAACTGCAGAGAAAATAATCTTATATGATGAAATTAAACCTATATTTAGGGTTGTTTTGGTTCGTTATTATTTGCATTTTTTAAAAAAGAAAAATGCAGAAGTGTAGTGAAAGAAAAAAGGAAAGTATTTTAGGAGACATGAAGCGTTTTGAGGACGCAGGTAGGAAAAAATTGGGGAGTTCACTTGGTTATTAAAAATGCATCATATGGGTCATTATTTTCTTTTTAAACCTACAACTTTACCCCCAGGAAGATGAGCAGGAAACACAATAGCTTTGTACCACGTTTGTCAGCTTGATAAATACACGAGCTCATGGTGAGTTCACAATTTTTAAGTATGTCAGAAATGTAAGACACTCTCCCTTTCCTCCACGGATAATGAAAAGAGGGGATCTTTTCTTAATTAAAAGAATAAAAACTGAATAAACTACAGAGATTCTCCTTTAAAAACTGGATAAATGTTACAGTGAAAATGCATTTTATATTTCGCTCTCATTAAGCTGAAACAAAGACTATTAAAACCTTCTCTAATGCAATAGCCTTCTGGAGTCTGACCTTCTACATTTAGAAAACAAGTAATAAATATACCTTAACATGCACTTTATCTGGAGAGATATTTGACTTTGAACTTATTTTAACATTTAAAAGGCTTGGGAAATATAAGAACAATATAGTTGCTACAAGTTTTTTGTTTTTATTGATAAAATAAATCTCTTAGAATAAAATGAGCAGATTAAGGAAACATCACCCTGATAACACTTTCCCCCCCTTTTTATATTTTTTAAACAATAGTTTTTAGCTGGACTCTTTGATCTTGAAAGGGTTCTTCTATCTGGTCTGATGAGGGGGGAAAATGATCTGTTTTAAATGATGATGCAACTAAAGGATCAAAGCCCTGACTTTCTGCTTGTCATAATAAGCTCTGTCTTGCACAAAGCTTCAACTTCAGACTTTTTAATATATAAAATATAAAGGAGGCCAAAAGAGCCACTGAAAAGGTAAAGTCTGCAAACAAAAGGGGACACTGCCCCTTTAAACGTTTTAGTGCATATGGAGTTTGATTTCTGAAAGAGATCAGTTTAACATCTCCATAGAAACCAGCAACAGATTATCATCAACAGAATAAATAACTAGTCTAATAAATTAAACAGGAGGCATAAGATCTGGAAACTTGATTACTGAAGTTCAACAATATTCCCCCATAAACTCTTTCTAACTGCTTCTACAGTAGCTAACAAGGTAGCAACAAAGTATAAATAAGAAAGTGGGTGTAGGAAGAGAGGCAGGGAAACCACTGGGAAGCAGAAGTCCAAAGCCCTGGGAAGAGATTATTTCACCTTAAAAGTTATTACAGTAACAACAGAAATAAATACGTCTAGGTAATTTGGGGGAGGAGAGGAGAGAAAACCATTTTCAAAGGGAAAAGGTTGTAGTGGCTGCATATGCAGTTAAGGGTGGATGAAGAGGGCACATTAAATTTATGCGTGAAGTACATCAAAAGTTTCACCATTCTCCCACCCAAAAAAAAATCTAGGCATTTGGATCTAACTCAGAGTGATTCAGAGCAATCCTCAGACATAACCCATCCAGAAAGTTTTCCAGACAAATTGCTCAGAAGGTGCAGTGAGACAGCCTCCAGGCTGGGATCAGAAAGCCCCTTCCAATCTCATCCTTATCCCAAATTTCATCACCCTTTACCAAATGTGCCAACTTTCCCAATGGCTCTTCCTCTCTGTCTCCTGCCACCCCAACCGGAAAACAAAAAGAAGGAACGACTCTCTCTCCACTACTCCAAGAAGGTTGTCATGGTACATACACACTACTTATCTCCCATGAAATCAACACCAAGCTACTGGTCAATGTCCCCACTCCCAGACTATGCTGGTTCACTTCTTCCCACCCCAGCTAGGGAGGTACAAATCTAAAGGACTTTCTGGATTTATAGACCCCAAGAACAAGTGCACCTAATTCTCACTTTCCAATTTCCTGGGGAGTCTGAGAAAGCATGACCCCTGTGCCAGAGACAACCCTTATGGGCTCATCACTGGTTGGGGAGTCATTAAAGATTTGGGGAGGCAGATCAGAAGCAGGCAGTGTCCTGGGATATTAACCCTTCCCTACCCAGGGGACAGGCGCACCCCTGCCCCGCTAGGTTTCCAAGGCTTTTTATTTCTCCTTTTTTGTCAATGCCCCAAAGTGTATTTTCCTGGCAGGCCCCAGTTTGATTGACGGGTCAGACACCTGTTCCCTTGTCCTGGGAGTCTCCAAACATGGAGAGTAGCATTCACCAAAACCCTACTGATCCCAGAGCCCGCCTCCCTCCCCACAGCGCCCTCAACCCTGCTCTCCTCACTCCACCCCTATGCTGATATCTACCCCCACCCCGCACAATCCAAGCAACCCCCCCAGTCCAGCAGTACAGCCCCCTTACCCCTATAGCGCCCCTCTGTGCGCCCCCTGCCCGGCGCTGCCTGAGCCTCGCCCGGCCGCGGCACCGGATTCGAAGAGAGGAAAGAAAATGAAAAGAAAACGGGGGAAAAAAAACTTCCTGGCTCAGGATGGCAAATCAGCTGCGCATTCTGCAAATGCCACCGGGTAAAAATAACCTGCGGCTTCGCCCGGGGGCCGGGCACCGACTCCCCCAAACGCGCACCGAGCCCGGGGGCCTGGCACACCGGCTCCCCCACACTCGCGCGCCGAGTCGGGAACGTAGCGCAGCTCTCCAGGGAGCGCACGGAGGGGGCCCGGGCACCTCCCCGTCCCCGAGCGCACGGCTCCCAGCCCTGCTCCATCTCCGCTCCGGGACCCGAGCGTCCCGGAACCAGCGGGGGGAAGCGCCGCTCGCCGGCCTCCAACCCGGCCGCAGCACTTTGGAGAAACTTCCCTGGCACCGATCGCCTGCCGCCTCCGCCCGGGGACCCCCAGCCTGCCTCCGCGGCCCGCCGGGGTCCCCAGCCTCACGCCACACCTCGGCGCTTTCCCGTCGCTTCTGGCCCAAGTTTCTGTTCGCAAAAAGCGGGGGGGGGGGGAGAAGGGGGTATCGCTGCTGCGCTTCCCTTTCCCCCAGCAGCTGCGCCCCACGGGACCCCCTCGCTCAGTCACTGGGGACCCGGGGTACCTGCGCCCCAGGCAGGGAGCGGGGCAGGGCGGCAGAGGGGGTCCCACGCCTCTCCCAGCCCTTTCCCCCCCCCCCCCCCCCCCATTTCCACGGCGATTTTTAAAAGTCCTGGAAATTGTCTGGCACAACCGGCCTCCCACAACAAAAACAACTCAGCTCCGGAGCCGGCACCGCTCTACCTCCCCCGGGCCCCCTCCACCCCCAGCCGAGCGACGGGAGCACAGGCACCCTCCCCCCTCCGCCAGCCTAGCGTGAGAGTCCTGGACCCCGCAGCCCCCTCCCCTGGTTCACTCCCCGGGGAGGCAGCGCGCTGCACCCCCTCACTCCGCAAACAGCCGCCCAAAGTGCCCGGGCCGGAGCAGCGAGTGCAACCCCTTCGCAGAGGGAGCGCACCGGAGCCCCAAGCAGCCTGCAGTGCCCTCCACCCCCGCTTTCAGAGCGCTGCCCCCCCCCGCGTGCAATAACCCCCCCTCCAACCCCTCCCCCCGCCCAGAGCAATGCCCACCTGCCGCTGCCATGTGCCCCCCCCCGCCTCCCTTCCCTGCCAGGGCCATGCCCCTGACTGCGCCCCAACCCCCTGCCCCGCAGAGTTGGGTGCCGGCTGAGGCAGGGGCTGGAGGGCGGGGTGGTGGTGGTCCCGGGGGGCAGGGGCTGGGGCAGGGCAGAGCAGACAGGCTTACCTGCACTTGGGGCGGCTTTGGGTGACTTTCCAAGTCAAGGGAAATGTGTGTGTGTTTGGGATGGAGTCTGCAGCGCGCATGCGCCATCAAACTTGCCCTGATCCCGGATTTTTTTTTCCTCCTCTCTCTCCCCTTCGCTTTGATTATTGAATTTTCCTATTTCTAACAGGGGGGCGGGCGGCGCGCAAAACTCGGACTGGATTCCAGCCACCCTCTGCCCCGGGCTGGTGAGGGGAGGGACGGGGAGGGGAAGGGGGGGAGCGGCAGAGGGAGCCGAGCATGGAATGGACTCGGCTCCAAGCAGGCAGGGCACCCAGACAAGGGAGGGGCACCAGTAAAACCCGGACTGGATCCCAATGCCCTGGCAAGAAAAAGAGAGGGGTTGTCCCCACTTCCCATTCAACAAGGGCAACTCCGCCTTCTCCAGTCACCGGGGCACTTCCTTGCCCTGCCCCTGTCACAAGCGGATCCCTCAGCCCACTGAGTGCTTGCTCCTGGAAATCTCTAAACTCCCCAACTTTAGGCAACTTGCTGAAAGTTGTATGAAAGAACCTAGTTTTTGCAGCCTGGTGAACTCTGCCATCCTAGTTTCCTTGGGCTACATTTAGCTGAGATCCTTCCTTTCTCGATGGGATGGTCTATTCCTTTTAAGTGACAAAGGAAGGGGGCTGCTTATATCCTTAACTTGGATTTCATTAGCAAACCACTCTGAGTTTATTATAGTTTATGGCCCCAATCCTGCAAGTATGTATGCAGATGAGTAACTCTGCACCCATGGGGCCCAATCCCGTAATACACACCATGCCAGCAGACCCCTGCACTTGGGAACAGCCTTTAGCGGGCTCTGCCCAGGTACACAGGTCTGCTCTGCTTTGCAGGATCAGCATGATAAATTATCCCACCAGGGGAGTACTCACATGCCTAAAATTACTCCTATTTATATGTATATATGCATGCAGGAGCAGGTCCGTAGTTTACACTCTAATAAACTCCTTTGATTTTTAGTTCTAGAGTTAGCTTATATTTTATTAAACCAGTTAATATATAATTTATTTATATTTCATGGGCACAATCCTGCAAAGCAAACCACACAGAGCCCCTCTATCCACGTGGATCACTCTACAGGGATTGGGGCCTTCATTGTTAGCTCTGTATTTAAGGGCCCAATCCTGCAGATATTTACCAACACAAATAACTGCTCTCATGCACTCACTGGGACTATGTGGGATAGTAAAATTACACCCGTGTCTTAAGTGTTTGCAGGAATGAGCCGTGTGTGTAACTATAGACTTAGGCCCTAATCCTGCATGTTGTTCTGTGGAGGGGGACTCCTGCCTATAGACCCACTGAAGTCAATGGGTTTGCATGTGGGGGCCCATCCTATAAACATTGGGTAACTTTACTCATTCCGGCCATTCCACGCAATGAGTTCTAGGTCAGCACATCCATACAGAGCTCCTTGCAGGACTGTCTCGTTGATTCCTTGTGCGCCTGTCTGTACTGACCTGTTGTCTCTGGTCTTACACTATAAGCTCTTTGGGGCAGGGACTGTCTTTTTGTTGTGTCTGTACAGCACCTAGCACAATGGGGTCCTGGTCCATGACTGGGGCTTCAAGGTACTATCATAGTATAAATAAATAATAATTCAACCATCCCTCTGATTTCAGTGAGATGACTCATGCGAGTAAAAGTTACTTATGTGTATACGCATTTGTAGAAGGGTTGCCAACTCTTGTGATTTTATTGTGATTCTTGAAATATTTTACATTTTCCTTTGACCCCCAGCTCCTGGAGCCATGTGATTCCATGAGAATATCAGCTTTTCTTTTTAAAAAAAGTAAGTTTCTAGCTCTCGTGGTTGCCCAGAAAAGCTCATAAACATGGGTCAAGTGCTCCCTAAAGATGCAAAGCCAGAGGGCAAATGACAAAACCCCCAATTATTTTTAAAATCTTATGAATTTTGAGACAATCTCATGATTCTGGGGGGCCTGACTCATGAATATTGAACAGTTGAGGTCAGCAATACTGGTATGTTTAGTTAAATATTTAGGCCTTGATCTTGCAAAGACTTATACACATGGTGAACACTACATACAGTGAGTAGATCCACTTCCGCAGGGTCTCAGTATGTAAAGAAAAACATTTGCATATGTATTTACAGGATCAGGGCCTTTGTTTATTTAGCTATTGTTTATTATTAATTATGGTTTAGCTATCAATTTTTACTTGCCAACACTGGGAAAGCAATAAATAGAGATAGAAATAGGGATATGCTTTTAAACTCAATTGAAATAACACAAGTACTGAGAGAGATTGTTGGAGGGACTGAGTGGGAAATGTTTATAAGTTGCTTTAAAAAAACAAACCTTAAATTCATATGCTAGAGAGATGCTGTCAGGTTAGCGATCACATATTTCTAAAGTGCATGTCTTTAGCTATAACTGAAATAAAACAGTAGGGGCCCAGCTGTGGAACATCTATCTATCTATCTTAAAGCTTAATGTGAAGTACCTGCTTAAGTCCTGCTGATGGCATTGGGACTTTGTTTTAAAACTGTTGCCATCAACATATTTAACCATGGAAAACATTTCTACTGGCATTATGGTTTGGAAGAGCTTGCTTTTAGCAAGACTTAGGTCGCAATTGGATCTGCAGAGACAGCCCCTAAAACCCTCATGAAGCCCCACTGAAATCAACAGGGCTCCGTGGAGGTGGAAAGTTCTACCCACATGGATCCTACTGTAGAATCAGGATCGAAGTTTGGGAATGAATTTGGCCTGACAATGTCCCTTTAATGGGCCTGCTCCTGCAGAGACTTACGCATGTACTTAGCTTTACACACTGTAAGTATAGAGTCACAGGATGTCAAGTGAAGCAGGTGTACAAGACTTAGCAGAATCAGGCCTGCGCATGGCACTTTCTTTGAAGTCATTGAGAGTGTTGCGTGCAGGCCATCAACAGTACCGGAACCTAATCACATAGAAGTAAGCGGCCAGACAAAGGCCATGCTGGTAGACCCGGTCCTATGCAGACTTCAGTAGGGTTCCTTGCAATTGTGGACCCCCTGCCTCATTGAGCAGTTTGGAAGGTCAGGGCCACAGTGCTCAGTTGAGGAAATACAAGGAAGGGGCTGACTGGGATTTGCCACACAGAATTACAATACATGAGCTCCTAGCATGGCTAAGTCATGTTTACTATTTGTTTGCATGAATAGATTTTTGTTTTCATTTCTTTTCTTCTTGAAAATTAAAAACAATAATGCCAACCCCACTCCTCCTGCCCTCAATAAATTATCTGTATCATATTGCCAACTGCTAGTCTTCAAAAATCATGAGTCAGACCCTCCTCCAAATTGTAAGAGATTTAAAACTCAAGAGATTTTTTAAAATAACAATACTTTCTTGGAGAGGTTATTTGCCTCTTGGTTTTTGAGCCTTCAGGTTCATATTTTCAAGCTTTTGTCTGTAGTCCTGAAGGCTGTAGAGATACTTTTATTTTTAATGAAAGCTGAGATTCTCATACAATCACAGGATTCCAGGAGCTGGGGCTTAAAAAAAAAACAAAATTTCATGACACTCGGGATAAAATTGTGAGAGTTGGCAACACACTGATTATAAAATAAAATGAGGACCTTGCTAGTTCTTTAATAATTCTGAAGTTTGCAGAAGGCTTCTTCAGCAACTCATTGGCCAAAAGTTTATGTCTAGTCCTTTATTTAGAGCCCAAGCTCTTCCCCATGTACACCCTTCTGACCCTACCAAATTCTTGTGCTTGCAAGACTGGCATTCGTCATGTGTGTAGTTTACGTCTGGCAAGCCCAAAGAATAATGCACTATTGGAAAGTGCTTTGATATCACAGCAATGAGCTGCCCCACAATACACAGAGACAATTTCCCACAACGCAGTGTGCCAGAAGGCAGCACAGAGAACACCAGGTTAGAGCTGGGCAAAATTTTTCTTCAAATAATGCTTATTCAGGTCAACTGAAATGTTTTGAAAATCTATGTTGAATTTGCTGTTGTTTTGGCTGAAAACAAAAAATCCCCCAAAGCCCAAACATTTTAATTTTCCAAGTCAAAACAACTTTTCATTAAGAATTTTACTTCCATTTCATTTTAAAAAAAGAAAAAGAAAAAACCTCAAAAATAAACATTTTGTTTGACCCCAAACAGCATTTTTTGACTTTTTTGTTTTGCAGCACAATTTGAAAAAAAATAATTTGGGGAAAATGTGTTGGGGTTAGTCACCGAACCAACAAATCAGTTATTCGTATAGCACTACACCGGGATGTTGCCTCCATGCAACACACATTTTGCCAATACATCCCAGTGCTGTGAGCACACAATGCGCTGGCACAAGCACTCAAGCATGAATTCACTGTGCAGCATGACAGTGTTGCCGGTAGCCCTATGCTAGCAGAACTTCTGCCAGTGAAACTTTCTAGGGTAGACAAGGCCTTAGTGTTTCCTGCTCTGATTCTGTTATTCCCACTTGGTAGATGCCACACCTTCTATGCCAATCTTGCCCATCCATCATCAATACCAACCTTCCCAGAACACTGTCTCATCTGGCTGAGCTGTGACCAGCCTTACCCCTAAGAAATTATTCACACAAGGGAAGTGAGGTTAAAAACAACAAGAGACGGGCTTGGATTAAAATGACAAAGGCATAAAAAGTCAGGCGGAAGGCTCTCTGTCCTCAGCTCGCCCTGCTGTGACCTGGCTACTGCTGTAGTTAAACAGAGCAAGAGGGGTCCCATATAAGGGGTGCCCTTTATTAGGAGGTATAAGGAAGCAGAGAATCAGGCCAAGAAGGCTCATTCCTGACCTGCTCAGATTGGACAATAATTAATAATAATACTAGCTCTTCTCATCATCAGATCTCAAAACGCTTTACAAAGGATCAATATCATTACTCCCATCTTTCAGACAGGGAAACTAATGCATGGAGAGGAGACATGACTTGCCCCAGGTCACCTACCAGGCCAATGGCAGAGCAGGGAGTAGAACCCAAGTCTCCTAAGTAACACTAGTGCTCTATCCACTACACCACACTGCCTCTCCTGGACGGCATTCCTCCCTGTGAAGAGGCCCACATGAGGCCTATGTCACTTTAAGTCCCTCATAGCAGAGTTGAATTTCTCGTATGGCCAATTAGTGGCATATGTGATGAATGAAGGGGACTTTGACATTGGGACTCTAGACCTCTGACCACTCAACCAAAATGGAGTCAGCCCCAGGATCCTTTTCACACAGGCCACCAAATAGCCATGGGCTTGTCACCACTGACAATGGCTATATCTTATGGCCATGCCAACATGCCAGCCATTCCCCACTTTTCTCACCCAACCCCAGCCGCAAGAATGTGGATGCCAGAGTCATGCAGAAGAAAAGCATAGGGATTTGGGGGAGGGGGTGTGTCGGAAAATAAACAAATGACTCTGCAGAAGTAGCAGCCACACTTTTTAACGGTAAATAGCATCATCCTATCTGGTTTCGTTTTTGGTTTTTACTGTCCACATATCAAAAGCAATTAGAGCGTATCATAGAGCCACAGTTTGCAAAGTGCCATTTTCTTACATGCAACTTTTTCTTGTGAGTTTACACAAAACTCCAAACAAAAAAAATCACCCCAATCTTAAACCAATCAGCATCTGTGTGACGGGCCGGATCTTCAGCTGGTGAACATTGGCTTCACTCCATTGACTGCAGTGGGGCTAGGGCTATTTACACCAGCTGAGGATATTGATCTTTGTTTTGACACTTTATGTCACTTTCAAACATCAGAAACTATTTGTTTGGAAATTAACAAAACAAAACTAGGTAACCAGGCTTGACACAGGTCAAGTTCCAGGCCCACAGAACAGCCAGTCAGATTCTCGGCAGGTGTCAATCAAGTAAATCAGATTTGCTGATTTGCACCAGCTGAGGATCTGGTCCCATTGCTTTTATTTACAGATAGCATGTGAGGCCTAAAGGCCTGATGACAGGAATGGGATTTCCTGGGATTTAACTCCAGCTCTGCCACTGACTCACTGTATGACCTCAGACACATTACTTCACTTTTCTGTCCCTGTTTCCCTGTCTATAAAATGAGACCAAGACTATTTACTTACTTGCTCCAGAGGGGGGCGTGGGGTTTAATTAATCCATGATCATGAAGAGCTTTCCTTTGACATTCTGCTTATATGTTCCCCTATTACCGTTTATCTATCTTGTCTCTCTAGATTGTAAGCTGTTCAGGGCAAAGACTGTCTAGTACTGTGAGCCTCTGGTCTCATTGAGTCCTCTAGATGCCATACATAAAATAAATCAGCAACAATAAAACCAGTAAACAAAGCACTAAATAAATATAGGTTGTTTTACTCCTCTGACTGTGAAGTTGTGTTTGTAGTATCCTGTCTGTGAGAATAAAAATAAAACAAAGAAAATACAACAGAACCACACTAAATAATAAAATAAAATAATAATTAATCTGTACTGATACAGAACCACCTTCATGACTCAATGTTCTTTACAATCACTAATTAATCAATCCCACGCCAGCCTTCCAAGGCAGGTAGGTTTTACTGTCCCCACTTTATAGATGGGAAAACTGACTCACAGTCTTGCTTAAAGTCACAGAGTGAGTCAGTAGCAGAGCCAGGCACAGAACTGGCCTGTCCTGACTGTCAGCCCTTAGCTCTAAAGACTTGTTTACCCCAGAAAGTTGCCCGGGTTTAACTTACATCAGTTTTCAAAGTGATTTAGTTAAACTAGTGGTCCTGTGTGGTCGCTTTTCTCTGTTTAAGAGTTCAAGTTTATTCAAGTCCTTATTAAGAGGGGCTTAGTGGGTCATGGCTTAGACCAATTCTTAACCAAATTAAGCTGATGTGCAGTAGGCCTGGTTTAAATCAAAATAAGAGTGTCCACAGGGGGACTGCTTATTTTTTAATAAATCGGTTTAAAATTGTACTTCATTTAAACCCCACTCCCATTTTCTCATGTGGACAGGTACTGAGTCACTGGATCACAATACCGCTCCCAAACAGGCCTTATCCACATGGGCAAGCCACATCTATTGAACCAAAGAGGTGATTTGAAACCACTGCAAACTATAGGGGACGCTCTGATTTGGGTTTAAATCAGACTCATTTCAGTGTCACTTAAATTGGTTATGAATCAGTTTACATTAAAATAATCTAAAGGTGTCCACACAGGGGCTAGCACCAGTTTAACTAATCCAATTTAGGTGGAATAGGTGCAATTTTCTCATGTAGATAAGTGCGCAGAAAGCGAGCACCTTCCCACGCTGCGAAGGACCAGGGATATTTCTGTCTGGCAACATATGAAAACAGCAGCGTCTAGACTCGGACGCTTTTCTACACGGGTCATTCTGAAGTGGATTCCTTTTTCCCATCTGTGGGGCCGGCTTTAGCCTGTGCCCTCCTTGCTCACTGGGAACTCACAAACAAGCTGGCTCACCCTGCCCACTTTTTGACTGACTCCAAGAGGTCTGTGCCAGCCTGCCAGGATGCCAGTGGTGCGTTTAACAAGTGGGCAGCACCAAGCTGGCATGTGTAAAGCTGAGGTTAAGCTGGAGTTAGCAGGGAGCGCATGTCCACTTAGCAGGGTAATGGAAAGCGTTATTTATAGCTCAAGTGCAGAAAGAACCTTCCCCCCTCCAGACAAAGCAGTGTCCAGTAATGACAAAGTAATTACCTTTTTATTATTTTTCAATAGGATTCAGATCTAGTATGTCTGTTCCTCATGGGCCTGGCTGTTCTGATGGCTCAAAGCTTTCATCTCACTGACACGCTGGCTTGATGCTAAACGCTCCGAGAGGGTGTGGGATCGTCAGCCCTGCAAGCTGAGATGCAGCTGTTGCCACTTCGGAACAGGCCTGGGCGAAATTCTATGCAGGTGAGCCGACTCAGGGAGGGCCAGGCCCTCTCCGATAGTCTGGGGTTTATTATTGTCTTTGACAGGAACAGGATTGGGCCCTGAGAACCTGCTCCAAAGCTCAGTGAAAACAATGGAAAGACATTGCTTCCTGTGAAACCGGGATCAGACCCTTAGTCAGGCAGAGCCTTGCTCCAGCACCCCTATGACACCATAATGGGCCCAATTTTGCCAAAGATATGGGCAATTGCAGGGGCTGAATAGCCCCAACTCCCATTAGCTTCAATGGAGAGATGGAAGGTGTTCAGGAGCTCTAGCACTTAAGTGGTGCCTGGGCCCCATGCTCCGCACAGGGGGTAATTTCAACCCACATGAGCAAGGGGCATAAGCAATGTTTGTAAAGTGCTTTGAGATCCTTCGTTGGATGAGTCAGATCTGACGAGATCAGCTTGTCCAGTCAGTCCCTGCTTAAGGGTGTCAATTATCAAGGAGGGGAAGGAGGTTTCATTTTTTCTTGTTTTTCTTACATTATTAATTAATTCATCCACTTGCCTGTTACCTGGTAAGTGCAGCCAGTGTTTTTAGCTCTCTAGGAGATACACAACGAACCCAGTCCGCACGGTGCTCACAGTCCAAGGACACCATCCTGCAAACACTTATGCACCCACCTAACTGCTGCAGGCCAGCAGACCCGGCTGTAAAGGAATTACTCACAGGAGTCAAGCTAAGCACATGTCTATGCATTTGCAAGTGGGGGCCTATCAGACAGACACAAAGTCGGTGCTCCGATACCACGGTGATGGGTGCGCCATAAGAGCCTGAATAGAACAGAGCGAAGAGAGGAAACATGGGGAAGGGCTGAGGAGACACTAGCTCAGAGATTTGTTGCTAATGTTTCACTTCTTGTGGCAATCATGGAAAATGTGGTTCGGTAGGAGGGTCTAGCGTGTGCATGGGGGGGGGGGGGCTTTCAGTGGTATGGAAAAAAGCACCAAGGTGGACACAGGGGAAGGAGACAACTTGGGCATCAAGACTGGCATCCCTGGTGCCATTTTCACTGTCATCTTGAGCTAAAGCCATGGGGGCTGGGCACCAGCAGAGCTGGGTTCTGCTTCTGGCTCAGCCAGCGCCTCCCTGTGTGGCCTCAGCCCAGTTACTTAAGCCTCAATTTTTCCAAATTAGCCTCTGATTTTGGGTGCCCAACCTGGCACACTCAGGGCCTGATTAGCATCACTACCGAGCACCCATGACTCTCAGCAAAGTCAATGGGAACTGCTCATCAGCCTCGATTCTGGGCACCCGCAGCAGTCATCAAAGCCTGATTCTGAACTTGTACATCTACACTGCAATTAGACGCCCGCGGCTGGCCCAGGCCAGCTGGCTTGGGCTTGCGGGGCTTAGGCTCTGGGGCTGCTTAACTGCAGTGTAGATGTTTGGGCTCAGGCTGCCACTCCCACCTCGCAAGGTCCTAGAGCCCAGGCTCCAGCCTGAGTCTGAACATCTACACTGCAATTAACAGCTCCTTAGCCTGAGTCAGCTGGCACGGGCCAACTGCAGGTTTTTAATGGCAGTGTAGACATACCTTCAGTTACCTGGTCTGTAAAGGGAGGACTATGATGCTTCTCTGCCTTCCAGAGGCTTGTGGGGCTTCAAGAATGGATCTCCGCAAAGGGCAGTGAGGTCTTTGGATGGAGTGCGCTAGAGATGTCCAGCTCAGAAATGCTTCATTCTCCAGTGAGATTCCCCCTTTAATACATATCCCCCCGCTCTCTGCTGCATATTCTCATCACGCTCCCCCCTTCCCTTTGTTCTCCCGTTTCCCATCTCCCTCCCCCACCTCGTGTCTTCAAAAAGCCCCCAGAGTGTGGGCGCAATAACCCACGTAGCACCCCAGGCTCTTGGATTTATTTTGAGATCTGCTGCTTGTTTGTTTATTTCCCTTTTAGCGCACCCGGCAAGGCCTGCATGGCAGGAGATGTGAAGGGAGGTGATTATGGGAGACTATTTCCCCTTGCTGCTCATTCACAACAAACAAAGAGCAATGATTGATGATTAAAAATGCATTCTCTGGGCTTGTTTTCTTTTGTTTTACCATTATGGAGATATTATAAATACTGAATACTAATCAATCCAGACCTGGCGGGACCTCGCAGACCTTCTGCAAGCCAAGGGCTTTGCTCTTCTTTGCAACCTCTGCAGTTCTCCCTTCCTTGCTTTGTTTCTAAATTAAACAACTAGCAGAGCCTGCATCTCAACCATGTAGGATTATCCCATCCTGGGGTGAATTCACACGCCATGGACCTCCCCCACTCCTGTCTGGCCCTACCCTGCCCTGGGTAAGAGGCTGAGCAATGGCTTACTCTCTGTCTTCCTGCAACCCAGGACACCCCGCCCCCCAGTATTATCTGCCCTGTCCTGCGGGGGAAACAGAAATTTACTTCCCAAACTGGACAACCTCTTATGGAGATGCTTCCCATGCAGGGAGCTGGAAGCCCCATGAGTTTGCACTCACAGCTGATTGCTGGCTTGAGGAGGATCATAAGGGAAACTTGGCCGGATCTAATAGAAAGGCCACCACATTGCACCTTGCCCAGCCCAGCCTGCATGGTAGCACAACCCTGGTGACCCTGGCTTCACCTGACTCCTCAGCCCCACCCTGGGTGAGGAGAAAACTAGGGTAAATGAATACTCCCCATCACCACAGCCCAGTCCCTCTAGAGTATCCAGGGATGTGGGGTTGCTGCAGGGTCATGAGGAATCAGAGAGCCCCTCCATCCTTGGGCTTCTGCTTATTGCTCTCTCCACTTGCGGAAGGAGAAGGGGTCATTTGGCTCATTAAATATTGGGCTTCCATCACAATCCATGGGCACTACTCTGGCTGCCTCCTCTGGGACTGAAGGGAGATTTAGTCTCCATGTTCCTTCCAGCCAATGCTCCTCCCACCCCACCCCACACACCCCAACGGATTTGCTGTGGGATCCTCTTACTGGTTTTTAGCTCTACCTTTGTGCTTCTCCCTGGTGTCTCTGTGCAAAGCCGAAGGGCCAAGTCCGATTCCGCAGTATTACACAATGTCCAGATCAACAGCAAACCCAGCGGCACCTGCATTCTTTTATATTTATTCTGTCACATTAACAGCTCACTCTTGCTTGCTCCCATGTCAAATCCAATCGCCTTGGACTGGACACTTCAGACAAGTTTGATCAAAATCACCAGCTCCAACTAGGAGAGTCCCCCTCTCCAGGGCCTACAGTAACACCCCTCTCTGATCATCCCTTTCCTGCGGGACTTCCAGAAGCACTCAGAGTTGGGCCTAGCTCTGTCCTCCATTGAGTCAACAGTGAAACTCCCATATGGCAAAGCTCCTGTGGATCTCAGTGGGAGCAGAGCTTGGCTAATGCTGAGCACTTGCCGAAGTCCCACCCTGAAAGCAGAGTCAGGTCCCTAGCCTGCTACCTGCTACACTCAGACAGACCCCAGGTCACTCACTGAATCCCAGTGAAGCTGCTGGGGCTCTGCATGGCTGCCGGCATGGGTCAGATTGCAGGATCGGGACCTTAGTGGGCACCGATGTATCCTGTTTTTATTGTGATTGGAATCGGCAGAGGAACAGCTGCGTTCAGCTGGAACATATCAGGAAGGAAAAGCAAGAAAATCTGAGCCGGGCTAGCAAGAAATTTTAGTGTGAACCACACTTCAAGGAACCGCAGTGTCTTCTTATCTTAGAGCCCGAGGATGTATTTTACGCACATAATTCCCTGATCATCTTAATGCCACATCTATCCCTTCGGAGGATGGTGTTACACTATTTAGCCACCAATGCCAAAAGTTTACAATCTCACCATCATCTCAGCTTTCTTAACAACTTTAAACACATCTGTCTTATCAAACAGCGAGAGCCCAATCCAAAACCCACTGGAAAGACTCCCATTGCCTTTGACGGGCTTTTGGATCAAGCCCTTGGTTGGTCATTTCTTTCTTTAAATATTGTATCTCTACATTGATCTTTGTATCTCACTTCTCTTGGGCATGCATGGAATCTTCCTCTCCCTTTGAAATCCAGGAAGCTTTTCCACAGATTCATCAAACCAAAGAACAGACAGGTTCATTGTGATCATCTAGTCTGACCTCCTGGATAGCACAAGCCAGAGAACTCCCCCAAAATAGATCCTGTTTGAATTAGAGCAGATCTTTTTAGAAGAACACCCAGTATTGATTTTAAAATTGCCAGGGATGGAGAATCCACCACGGCCCTTGGTACATTGTTCCAATAGCTAATTACCCTCTCTGTTAAAAATGTATGCCTTATTTCCAGTCTGAATTTGTCTAGCTTTTACTGCCAGCCACTGGATCCTGTTATACACTTGTCTGCTAGACTGAACAGACCATTATTAAATATTTGCTCCTTGTGTAGATTCTTATAGATTGTGATCAAGGCACCCCTTAATCTTCTCTTTGTTAAGCTAAATAGACTGAGCTCCTAAAGCCTATCATTATAAGGCATGATTTCCAATCCTTTAATCATTCTTGTGACTCTTCTCTGAGCTCACTCCAATTGATCAACACCTTTCCTGAATTGTGGGCACCAGAACTGGACACAGTATTCCAGCAGCAGTCACACCTGTGCCAAACATAGAGGTAATATACTCTCCTTACTCCTGTGTGAGACTCCAGAAGAGCGGCATCACCTGGCAGTTTGTGTGGAAGAAACTTCCAAGTAATTGCACCCTAACACAGTGGTTCCCCTTTGTGGACTCAGTCAAGCCACTCCTCCTTGCTGTGTCTCACTATGTATCCATCTCACTGGGGTGCTGCAAGGCCAAGACACATTGCAAAGTGCTTTGCAGAGGGTAAGGTTATTAACATTATCTCTCAAATTCCTGACGCTTGGCCTTGAGTCTGCAAAATAACCTTCTCCTGTGATGCCATTTCGCACAAGATTGGCCCAAAATTCTGGACCATGTTTTGCCCTTTCGCAGCATCGGAAAATGTATCATTAAACACAGATTGGTTTGGATCAATCTACGGCTATCCCCTTTAATGCTGATATATCAGCATACAGTAACTGGTTACAAAGGAAGTGTTTCCTTTGACTACATTTTCACCTTTTATGTGTACTTTCACCCAAATGTCCTAACGCTTCTGTTTATTTTTTTAGCACAATGACTATCAAAGGAAGGAATGTGTGCGTGAGTTTATATTCCATTGCCTTACACTGGACGGCTCAAGTGTGGATATTTTGCCTACAAATGGCTGGCTGATAAAGGGGATCAAAGCCTAGATATTTCTGTAGCTAAGATAAATTCTCTTTTAGCTCACGTGGTAGAGGCCTGTACTTTTGGTTCAGTAGGACCCAAGTGCTAGCCTCATTGATGACAGTGAACTTATTCAGGAATAATCTGGATGGCTCTCAATGAGTCCAGCATCTGAATGGCCCTTTTGGAACTGCTACCTTTAAGCATCACTTTCCTTGTAGCCTGATAAATGCACTGGCAGTTTTGTTTCTATGCAGCAACAGTGCCCCTCAGGGGATGGTTAGTGCATTGCGTAAGAGGGTCCCTGGAGGAAAGAGCCACTCACTGTTTTCTTTATTTTAAAGGTGCTTCTTAAATGACTTTTCCCTGCACTACTACCACATACGGGAAACAGACTGGGCTGATTTTTACCTAGCAGGGAAAAAAAGAAATCACCTGTCAGAGTCCAGACTAAAGAATGAGCCCAGAATGGGATACTTGGATTAAATGCATAGAGAATATTAAAAATCTATAGATCCCCTCTGGTCCTTCTCCCACTGGCCTATGCAGGACAGTTCTCTACAGGACATTTACTAGTGCACAGGACTATGGAGGATGCCACAATTGCTGGATACAATTCTCTGGTCTGCACCATGCAGCAGGTCAGACTAGATGATCCTATTGGTCCCCTCTGGCCTTAAACTCTATGAAGATATCCATTAGATTTAAATGTCACAATCAATGAGGCCTCCGCTAGCTTCCCTGGGTGACTGCTCCACAGCCTCATAGATCTCACTGCCAGGGAGTTTTTCCTGATACTCAGCCTAAATGATCTCTTCCTTCATTTCACCTCATTTCTCTTAGGCATGCTAAGGGATTCCTCTTTCCTAAGTATTAACACCCTTGATGTGTCTGTAGGCTGTTACTATCAGATCCTTTGCCTCGTTACCCACTGCTTAGCCAAGCTCTATGTTTGTAACTCATTTAATAATCGCGCCAGGATACTGGAAAGCAAAGAATCCACGTATGAGCGTTGAGGGAATCAGTCCCTTGGATCTGTGATTAGACACAAGGAAAGGAAGACTGATGTTGTAAACCTACAGTCCTTCTCAAGATGGAGTCTAAGTTTTGTAGAAGCAGTGTAGGATGAACATCATCATTTGGCTTGTGCTTGTCCAAAGTTTATCCACGTCCCCTGAGTTTCTTGGGTGAGAACAATTAGATTGGGATTCTCAGCAGGACAGGTTCCCTGCTCCCAGTCTTTCTGTTGGTATTTTAGCGCTTCCTCCCCTGGATGAAACCCAGGAGTGCAGAAGTCGATGGAAATGGAAAATGCTGGGTCAGGGAGAAGATATTGGGGCGGGGGGGAAAAAACAGATCTATTTTGAACCTCAAAGAACTCATTTAGTTTGAAGGTGTGGGTCAGTTCAGTACAGGAAAAAATGTCAAAGAGGCTGGCACAGAGTATGGGCAGTGTCAGTTTAATAACTGATCTGCCCTTTATCAGAGGACTGTCTATCTCCCACCCTCATAGCAGGACGGACTCCACAATTTATTAGGTCTTTTCCACCTGTGACTTCTCCTAGTCTGGTCTAGGGAGTATTATCTAGTGGCTAAGCAGATCCTGTCAGACCCTGGTGAAATCACTTCACCATTCCATGCCTCAGTTTACCCCTCTGTAAAATGGGGACAGGGCTAGCTACCATGTTCACGGGGAAGCTGTGAGCCCAAACTCACTGTTCATAAAGAGCTTTGAGAGCTCACAGAAGGGCAATTCGTCATTGTCTTATTTCTCTCTGATTTGACTTTTCCCACCAGGATTATTTATTTTCTTATCACCACTCTGTGCGCTGGGTTTCCACACAGAACAATTTGCACCAGCAAAGACTGAAGGGACTTTTTCCCCGCTCTTGGCTTCAACTTAACAAACATGCAGGCCCATAAATTCTCCAGCACAAAGCATGAAAACAGTGTAAAACCCTGTGGGCTGTAACCAAAGGAGAATGAGTATTCATTCTCCAGAATGATACTGACACTGCAGACTGTCCTTACCCTCTCTCACTTCCCATGTCCTGCCCTCCCCCCGCCCCATACAGTATTCTGACCTCAACACACACTCTCAGTCTGGCCAGTGGAATCTGAGTCCATTGACACTACTGATCAGGGCACAGGGCTGTCTGCAAAACCAGTGGGTGGATGGACAACTCCCATGTGAGAAATAGCCCTGCACCAAGCAGGGAATATGGGTAAGGTATTTGGAGCCCATGATCTATTCTACATTTGGGATCCCATTCCTTTCATGGGCACTGACAGAAAACCCATTTGGTTCCCAGTAACCAGTCCTGGCTTCAGCTGGAGATGCCTTAAAGAGGAATCAGTGCTACACTGAGGCCTGGTGGGTAGAGCTCAGTGTGCTCTCAGCAATGCAATGCACTCCAATCTGCGTCTCCGGGCTTTCCCCATCTCTGCTTTTTGGGTAGGTTCCAGATAGCTCTCCTTCCTGCTCCAGCAGTACAAACACACAGTACCCAAAACACCTATGGAAATACAAAGGT
The DNA here is from genome assembly GCF_027887155.1 of Malaclemys terrapin pileata. Taxonomy (NCBI): domain Eukaryota; kingdom Metazoa; phylum Chordata; order Testudines; family Emydidae; genus Malaclemys; species Malaclemys terrapin. The sequence goes on along the minus strand of NC_071523.1, from coordinate 11,645,713 downwards.
CACTGCACTACGTGTGGGAGTGTTTGCAAGGGCTGGTTCCCAGAGGGAAGGCAGAGCGCTCCGCCCATACAAGGGCCAGCTGCAGTAGGACCAGGACATTTTCCACCATGATGCCATCAGTAGGGGGAAGCCACTGGTAGCTCAGGTAGAAGCTTCAAGTGGCGTCCCATGGAAGCCCAGAGCAAGAAGGCTCTTTCCACTCCAATGAGAGGCCATTGCACATTCTTTTGGAACAGTTTCAGGCTCAATACCAGAGTCCTTGTTTGCATTAAGCTCTCACAGACTCCATCTGAATAAAGAATTCAGGACTCGCCTCTGAGGCTACACTTACATTACGGGTTAGGGGTGGGATGCCACGCTTGTGTACACATACACATGCTAAGTCTGTGAGAACTGGCACAAGTAGGAACAACAGCATAGCCATGGTAGCACTGGCCCGTGGCAGCAGAGGCCTGGCTAAGCCGTGCTGAGTACAAACCCGCCTGAAACCGATGGGAATGTACCCAGGGCTCAGCTGTGTCTCCACTGCCGCTACCTGTGCTACTGTGGCGACACTACTACTTATATTCACGTTAGGACGATGAGAGCTAGCGGGAGTGTGTGTGCAGAGCAGGGGAATCCCACCTTAGCTTGTAGTGTCAACATAGCCTCAGATTTACATGGCCTGGAGAGATGGGGCCAGATTCAGAAGGGATGTGTAAGGTAGGGTAAGTTGGACCTCCTTATACTCCGTTCCACTCCCCTACACTGGCTACAGCCTCAGCCCAGCCAAGCACTTCAGTGCACATTTAACTGCAAGCACCTATGACTCCAATTGGTTTTGATTAACTGTTGAGCCCATTGACTTCAGTGGAGTGACTCACCTGCTGAAGTACTTCGCTGGGTCAGGGGATTACAGAGTTATCCAAAGCCCCTGGGGGTACATCTACACAGCAAAGAAAAACCCACAGCTGGCCCATGCCAGCCACCTCGGGCTGCGGGGCCGTTTCATTACTGTGTAGACTTCCAGGCTTGCGCTGCAGCCCGGGCTCTAGGACCCTGTAGGGTGGGAGGGTCCCAGATCTCAGGCTCCAGCCTGAGCCCAGAAGTCTACACAGCAGTGACACAGCTCCACAGCCTGGCACAGGCCAGCCGCGGGTTTTTCTTTGCTGTTAGACATACCCACGGAGTCAATGAGGGTCTTTTCATTAACTTCAATGGATTTAGAACCAAGCCATTAGTCTCCATTAAACTCACTTAAATGACCAAATTAAGCTAACTTCATATGCGACAGGTGTTAATTTGAGGATGTCTACGCTGGTTTTAATTAAATTAACTGAAAACCAATTTTAGTTAAACCGGTGCACATTTTGTTCGTAGGGAAGGCTCTGGCACACACAAACTTTCACTTGGTTAATTAAGCCGATTTAGTTAAACCAGTGCACACCCCTATGCAGACACATTTATATTGATTTAAAATAGTTTATATTGGTGGGCTTACAGGGTCAAGTGAAACTGAGGTATGGCATGTTTAGACCAATGTGAAAGTGTCCACATGCAAAGCTGCACCAGTGTTACTAAAGTGGTTTAAAATCACACCTTTAGTTAAAGTGACGTAACTTTGTGTTTAGACCAAGCCTTGGATTCCCTTAAACCTACTCACTCACACCCACTCAACAGATGTGTAAGGCAGTGCAAATTCATGTCATTTCCATGTTGATGAGCCAAAAGTCAGTGCACAATAAAGTAGCCCACGCCTCCAATTATTCAATTAAACCCTGCAATAATTTGACACAAACATCTCTGGGGCGATTTTCAGAAGTGCCTGGGGGATTCAGGAGCCTCAGGGTGCCACTGCTCTCAAATCCCCGTTGGTGCTTTTGAAAACTTCTCTCCTGTTTAGTTAGCTAAAATGGAGAAAAGAAAGCAGGTGGAAAATGCAAAGGAAAACTTCAGAAAGCTAGGGTGAAGCTCAGCAGCTAATCAGCCCAACAGGGTGGGGAAGGCAATTTACTGCTATAAAGTGGACCTGCGTTTCATTCCCAGTGAATGTTATCACCTTTGATAAGTGATACGCACACACATTTAGACATTTCTTTGTAAAAAAGCAAAGTGCAACCTTATAATAAAAAAACACCAACAATTTCAAACCCAGGCTGCCCACGGGAGCAGGCACCTGGCAGCGAGAAACTCATTCCTTCCCTGTCCCAAAGAGCTCGCCTTTAGCCCCTGGTCATGAGCTGAAGTTACTGTAAACACGGCCTTCTAAAGTCACCAAAAAAGTTCAGCACCCCATGCAGGAAGGATCAGTTTACACCATCTAATTTTTCTTTCTGACTAATACATTAAGTCAGATATCGTTTCCTGCTCAGAGGCTATTTCTCTGTTCAACCACACTCTTCTCCTCCTCCTCCTCTTCTTTCAAATCCTCCCCCCGCCAAACGCCTTTCTGACCCTTCTCTTCCCATTTCCTCCACTGTCCTCCTGTTATTGTTTTTATCCCCCAATCCACCTCCCTCTGGGTCCAATCCAGCAGGGTGCTGAGCTCCTCTTGGGAAAGACTGAGCGCCAGTGGACTCAGGGGGAGGCAAGAGGGCTGGGCAACACCCACGACTTTCAAAGCAACTCACGAGATCAAACCTCTGCCCCTTTTCTCTCCCTCTTGATTTCCCCTATTTTGTCTGAGCTGATGGGGCCCTGATTCAGCTCCTACTGAACCCAACAGGAGTCTTTCCACTTACTTCAATGGAAATTGGACCAGGCCCATGCTGAGCGCCCCAAACCAAGGTAAATCCTAGGAGGTGCTGAACATCAGCAACTCCCATTAGGCCAAATCCTGAACGCCACATTCTGGCCTTACTCAAGCTAACTCCCATTGGAACAGGGAGTGCTTTTCACCTCTCAGGATCTGGCCCCCAGCAAGGGCCTGGCACTTTTAGCCTGGTGTGCAGCACAGAGGGAAGATGTTAAACCAGGTGCCAGGCTTCAGATCTGGGGATAATGGACTCAACCCTCTGAGGATCAAGCACACAAAACTGCCACTGACCTCCACCAGCACAGAATACTGGCAGTTCCTATGTTCTGTGTGCGCTCAGGCAGGCCTGTACGGCTAGTGTGCACAGAAGGGGCAATGCGGCTCTCAGGAACAGAAGTGCAAGGGGGGTTAGCTAACAAGAACCTGAGCAGCAAGACTAACCGTGCAGCGTAACACAGAGGCCAAGAAAGGCACTAGCCAAAGCATCCAGAGGCTGGCTGGAGTAAGGGCATTATGGGTAATGGCAAGTAAACATTTTGGAAATTCTCCCAGCATGCATCTGTGCCAAGAGAGAACTCCTGATGTGCCCCCCACCTGTTCCTCCTGCCCATAGGTGGACGACAGCACCCAAACTATTTAAACATGGGCAACACTTGCTAAACCCAACCCCCCAAATGAGGTTAGACTTGGCTTAAATGCCAGTACCTGCCTGCCCCCTAAATTTGAATTTGGCTCATTCACAGTGGGCCAAATTTTGAATTGCTGACTCCAGTAAATCTCCCACTGATTTCAATGGGAGGTTGAGAACTTCCAGGTTTGGCCCCGAATTGCTGTGGGCAGAAAGTGGTGGGCGAGTCCCTGGTGGCTTCACTTCTCTCTCCCTGTATCTCAGGAAGGGCATCCTACTGGCTCCAATGCTGCAAGGGCAGCAGCCTCTTTGGATGATCCTTGCTGGAATTTCACTAGTCCCAGTAAAGCTCCCTGCAGACAGAAAGGGGAAATAGCTCTGTGCTCTGCTTCTCTCCTGCACCCAAACATGGTATCTGCATCCAGGGACCAATGACTTAAAAAGGACTTCAAAAACAGGCATTATTTGTCATCGGGAAGGGCTATAAAAAGAAACACTTCTCAAGTAGTGAGTGTGAATACCATTACTTTACAGATTCGAGGGAAAAAAAGCAGATAACCTTGGGGAGACCCGACCTTCAAACAGGTTCAAATAACTTTACCATGCTCTCGCTCTCTCTCACACACGCACACACAAGCTGTCACACAAACATGCACATGCTCTCACATGCATGCAGGCTCCCATGCATGCACACAGGCTCACCCCACCACACAATATCCATTGATATAATACAAACAAAAGAAAAATCACCCCCTCACTCAGTGCTGCAGGGATTAGAATTGGTTTGGAAAAGAGAGTGAGACGATTGGTCCATACTAAGAGTGTCCAGATCATTAAAAGAACAAAGCCAGGGCACCTTCAAACAAAGCTCCTAGTTTTCTGGGCTACAAAGCCAGCCTCAGCTCGCTAGCCATGCTGGGTCAGTGTCATATCACAGGGATCCCTCTAAGTGTGGGGAATTTCAAATCTGGATCAGAACTTTGCAGCCAGTTCCTGTCTCTACAATGGGTGGAACCAAACTCGCTGATCTGACCCCTTGGAAGAACTCTGGGAAAGGTTTGTATAGCTCAGTCTCTCGTGCTCCCAGGGTTTTGCTGCTGGCCATTGACTTGGCTCACTGGTATATGCTGCACGGCACTGTGTGCCTTCTCCAGGTTTAAAATGTGTGGCTGCTTGAGAGATGAGGAAGAGAGGACTGAGCCTAGTGGCCCATAGTGCACATTAACCAGAAGACAAAGAGGATCTCCTTGCTTTTCCTTCGAAGGTCACAGCTCCCTTCCAAAGAGCCAACATCTCACCATGCACTATGCCAGGTGAGACCGAATTGGACCTCCCCTGCCAAACCAGCTGGGGATAAATATGCTGCTCTTACTCCAAGAGGGCTCCGTTTTCAGCATCTTCTGAATATTCTATGCAGATCCTTGGCAATGCTAATAACAATGCTTTGTGTTCCTCTAGCCCCTTCCATCCACGCATTTCACAGCGCTTTGCAAACACTACGTGGCTTGCCGTTCAGGAGTGCCAAGTACCTCCAATTGGAGCTGCAGATTCTCAGCACTGCTGAAAATCAGACCCTCACTAACTACCCAAATGGCACCCAGAAGAGATTGGTGCATTTGTTACCCCCCACTGGTCATCTTCTAAAACATTGTCACTGCACGCTGCACGGTGCCCTGAAAGCCATGGCAGGGGCATGGCATGTGCGCTTTGAAAACAAAATTATTCTGACCAAAAAGACAGTGTTATTTCACAGCTGTGTTAGCTGAGGAGCAGAGAGAGGCAGTGACTTGCCCAAAGCCATGCAGTGAATCAGTGGCAAAGCCAGATAAAAAACCCAGGTGTCCTGCTCCCCAGGCCCCTGCTATTGTCATTGGCTAATATACAGATTCCCTTCCTGCTAGGGAAAACCATCATTTTTCCCTTTCCATATTTTCACAGCTAAAAATATAAGGAGGGAGGCAAATGGGGGAACTTCACTGAATTTTGCAAAGATGTTTTTAGTGCAAAAGCATGAGTCTTGTGCTTCTGGATATGGGGCCTGTTCCAAAGCTCATGAAAGTCAGTGGGCGTCTTTCCACTTATTTCAATGGGCTTTGACTTGCCCTCATGGTGAACTGCCCTGTCATTCTGGGCTTGATTCTGATCTCAGCTACACTGGATAACTGCAGTGAAATCAGTGGAGTAACTCCATATTTGCCCCAGGTACCAGCATCTGGCCCTGTGTGAATTTCAGCATCTTTTTCATGGCTGTTAGTAAAAATAACCTCATTTTTGCAAACATGACCCAGTAAAGCAGTTCCACTTACTCCAGAGCCGCGACAGGCGGAAACCCTCCTGGGGTCTGATTTCTGAGCAGATCTTCAGCTGGGTGTGAATCAGTCTGCTCCATGGAGCCAGACCAGCTTATGACCACCGAGGATCTACCCTCCTCCACATGCAATATGGAAGGGTCAAATGCAGACTGGCAGGATCACACTCAGCGATGCAGGTGGATGACAGACACCCAGGGCAAGCGTGAGGCTGTGAGATAGCCAGCTGCAGCTCTAATCTATCAATCTCCAGAGAAGACATGTCCTGGCATTTGAAGAGCACAGGCTGTGAGAGCCACTCGGCTGGCTGAGACAAAGTTTCCTGTTTAGGCAGTCCCACATGCCACGCTGCCTGCACCGTCCCTAGCCTGAGACAATGCGAGCGCTGTGCTGGGTGGTTCTTTGAGCTGCACAGGGCTAAGCAGCCAGGATATGCTGGTGCAGGGGGCAGAGGAGAATCCTCCAGGCCTGTCGCTATTGCACAGGATGGGGGGGTAGCACCCGGCTCTAGGCCTGGAAAGAAGAGAGTGATGGGGGCTGGAGAAAACAGGGCTGGAGCCGGTGCTTCGCTGGCGATTGCTGGTGCCTCCTGAGAAGCGAGGAGTGGCCTTCACAGGGTCAGACAGCAACTGTGAAACTCAAAATGAAAACCCCGAACCCACCCCCCGCACCCAGAAGCCTCAGCTGCTGGCTCCCTGCAGCTGCCGAGGAGGCTCTGATGAGGAGTGCTAGTCACTGAGTAAAAATCCACCAAAGAGATGACCTCACAAAGCATTCTCCGTCTGACAGTGCTCTCCACACAAACTGGCTTAGGGCTGGACTGGCAGATGCTGCAAAGCTCCACTACTCTGCCGTGGGTAGGGCACTGAAATTCTGGAGGGGCTGTAAGGACTGGCCCTTAGAGCCGTGCTGAGTGCCCTGGAGACCTGCCCGTGGAAGCACAGTGATCCAGCTAAGGTCCTTCCCCCAGGCGGCACAGTGCAGGGTCTGCTCTGATTCATGGTCAATGAACAAAGCCAGCCAGCCCTTCCCACCTGCCTGACGCTGGTGCAGGCCTCATTGGCTCATGCATCTCACAGCCACAGGAGAGCAATCCTTGGAGCAGATTGCTTTACCCACTGGCAGTGGGTTCGGGTATAGCCCTATGGCCGATGTCCTTTGCACTTTGCTCTCCTCATTGCAGGGAAAACACCACATTCCCCTGGTAAGAGCAGCAATTAGGAAAAGCACCAAGGGGGAAGAAAAACACAGAATGGGGGGGCAACCCATTGACACTAGAACCAACCCGAACCTCTGCTGTGGGCAGGTTGGACTTCCTCTTTGCAAAGCGGGTCACCAGAGAGAGCCGCATTGGGCAGAAGAGCGGGTAGCAACATGAACTAACACAGTGAGGATGGCCCCCTTGACTAGTAGGAGGCACTCCTTGGGTCAGGAAGAATCTTTTTAACAGATATTGGTGAAAAAGATCCCTTGTTGGCCTGGATGGTCAGTAGGAAGGACTTTGTTAACCTAGGCTGTCAGTTGGAAGATCCCCCATTGGCTTCAATGGTTGGTGAAAAGAGCCCCCGTTGGCCTAGATTGTGGTGGGAAGGTCCCTCATTGGCCTGGATAGTGAGCAGGAAGGGCCTTGTTGACCCAGTCAGCCAATGGAAAGGATCCCACTGGTCCAAATAGTCAGTGGGAAAGCCCCAGTTGGCCCAGACAATCAATAGGAAGGGCTCCCATTGGCCTGAATGGTCGATGGGAAAGGCTCCCATTGGCCTGGCCAGTTGGTAGGACGGGCCATCATTGGACTGGATGGTTGGTGGGAAAGCCCCCCGTTCATGCAGATGATTGATGGGAAAGGCCCCCATTCACCCGGATGGTTGGTGAGAAAGGTCTGTGCCTTGCTCATGTCCAGAATTTTTCCTGCTTCAGAATAGAAAAACGGTGTTCAGGCATGCACTAACAGCTCCAGAAACCTTCTGACTGGCCAGCTGTGTCACAGAGCACTGCCTTCACTTCCGTCAGTGTCCTGGAGGTGATAAAAATCCTGCAGCGGAATGGCAGTGAAGCAGAAATTAAAAAAAAAAAAAAAAACCACTCTAGTGCCTGACATTCTTTTTAGGATGCCAATAAAAGATAATGTTACCTGTAAAATGTGCAAGCTGCTTCTAGCACTGCTCCCCTCTCCCCTCCCCAGCACTCCCTCTGGGACTCCTGCTGCCCCTGCAGTGGACAACATGCCAGGGAGAACTGGGCAAAGGGGGAGGAATCTCTGGGACTGACCCTCGGACCAAATTGACAGTTTGCTGCAAAGACAAACCCTGCCACTGTCAGAGCTTTGCAGCATGAGAAGTGCTGAAAATCCACCAGTTCTACATACTGCACTATAAGGATCTGATCCAAAGCCCACTGACACCGTGGGAGTCTTTCCCCTGACCACAGTGGGCCTTGGATCAGACCCTAACTTGGCCATTTTCTCTGACAGCCACATAAAAATGTCTTCCTCAGTGAGGAACATGCAGATGCCTCTTGCTGACGGGCAGGGGAGCAGGAATGCCCATCTCTTTGGGTTCATCTTCCTCTATGGTTGGGATCATCCCATCTTTGGGGTCATCATATGTGTAATACAGATTAACACCACTTTGTGCTGATGCAGTGACTTTCATCAGAGGATCTTATGGTGCTATGCTAATTAATTAATTAGACCCTTGCCGCATCCCATTGCTACTATCACCATCTTACACAAGGCAACAGAGGCATGGAGAGGTAACTGCCTTCTCCCAGGCCACCAATGGACCCAGAGCTGGAGACAGAGCCCAGGAAACCTGACTCCCAGTCCCCTGCTCTAACCATCACACCCCATTCCCTCCCTCCCCTTATCATGGAAGAATGGGGATTTCTGCTGTGTCCCACAGTAACATGGCATAGTTTGGCAGAGAAGGATTTAGCAGGTGGGTGTGGAATCTCTTCTGGGCAGCAGAGGGTGATAATCTGGAGTTCAAAGGGGTTGGGGGATAACCAGGGCGTGGCTTTGCCCTATGGCTTGCACTTAATTGTGACATCATTGGTGTCCAGTAAGTCATTTCCCACATCTATGCAGGGGACACCTTGGGCTTGATTCACCTGCTTTCATCTGCGCTGCAGCGCCTCTAGTGATGAGAATTCCTCAGGGAGCGTCCTTTCCCCTACTTGAAACTGCCGTGGTGCCTTTAAGATTTGGAGCACGGCCCTTTCAAGGGAAGGGAGAATATTTCAGAGGGACTCCATCCTTCAGGAAAAAAGCCCAAACCGTGTCTTTCCAAGATGGGGTCAGCCCTGCAGCCCTTTATCTGGAAGCACTTACTACACAATTAATGGAAGAGACTCTCATCAAATGAGGGACAAATCATAAAATTAGGGAGATGGAAATTAGGCATGGACAAATGATCCAGGTACAGGGGAGATTTATGGGCGAGGTTGTATTATAGCTAATGATTTCTGCTAATGATCCTCCAAAGTATAAAGTGGCACCGAGCCCACTCTCAATGGGACGAGAGAAAATCCTGTGTGCAGAGTGAAGGGCATTCCTCCCAGGAGGGGAGAGGAGCCCCACAGGAGAGCAGCCACCCCCCACAAGCCAGAGATCCTGTCTGTGGAAATCACCATCCCAAGCGAGTCTCCGGAAGCCTGGCAGCCTCCCCATTGCAGTGAAGTTCTTCTGCACCTGGGGCTGTTGGGCTGGGCACGTGCCTCTGGCACCTATGTCTCAATTCATATCACACACACACACATCGCCCCCCACCAGCCTCTTCTCACTGGAAGTGCCGTTGGACATGCCTCTCAGAGAGAGGAAGGGGCTGCCACCACCTGGGTGAAGGTCCTGGGGCCTTCCTAACAGGCCCCAACTACTGCAAGCACCACAACCCAGACCCCCAGAGAGATGGGAACAAAATAAGACCGGGCCAGTTTCAGGCCTGGCATAAGGGCACTGTCTTCAGCAGAGTTACACCCGGGAAAACTGTGCCCCAATGAGGGTGATATTTCATTAACTCTTTCATCTTCTATTTGGTGAGCCCTCTCACAGCCAGAATGCCTTCTGCCTTCCCACTATGACTCTGGACTGGACCTGGAGTAGCGGACAGCTCCTCCTCTCATCTGTACAGACATTGCTCCCACCCTGGCTAAGTTCCCCGCAGGCAGCACTCCAGCATCGTTCCATGCAGGAGCCATATGGGGTGGCCTCCATGGCAGAAGCAGGGTAGCTCTCAGCTCCCCTAGCCAGCATTCCTCCACTCTTCTTTACTGCAACCCCATGTCTGGGCAAGGCTGAGACTGGAAAAGATGCAAACTTCCCCACAGCCAACGCTGCTAAGATGATTCCAGCAGGGATGCAAAGTAATGCACATGGGAAAACATAATCCCAACTATACCTATAAAATGATGGGGTCTAAATTAGCTGCTACCACTTAAGAGAGACATCTTGGAATCACTATGGATAATTCTCTAAAAACCATGTGCAGCGGCAGTCAAAAAAGCTAAAAAAATATTGGGAATCATTAAGAAAGGGATACATAATAAGACAGAAAATATAATTTTCCTCTATATAAATGTATGGTACACCCACATCTTTTGTGTACAGTTGTGGTCATCCCATCTCAAAAAAGTTAAATTAAAAATGGAAAAGGTTCATAAAAGAGCAACAAAAATTATTAGGGACATGGAATAGCTTCCATATGAGGAGAGATTAATAAGATTGGGACCTTTCAGCTTGGAAAAGAAATGACTATGGGGGGATATGATAGAGGTCTATAAAATCATGACTGGTGTAGAGAAAGTAAATAAGGAAGGGTTATTTACTCCTCATAGCACAAGAACTAGGGGTCACCAAATGAAATTAATAGGCAGCAGGTTTAAAACAAACAAACAGAAGTATTTTTTTCACACAACGCACAGTCAACCTCTGGAACTCCTTGCCAGAGGATGTTGTGAAAGCCAAGACTATAGCAGGGTTCAAAAAAGAACTAGATAAGTTCATGGAGGACAGGTCCATCAATGGCTATTAGCCAGGATGGGCAGGGATGCTGTCCCTAGCCTCTGTTTGCCAGAAGCTGAGAATGGGCGACAGGGGATGGATCATTTGATGATTACCTGTTCTGTTCATTCCCTCTGGGGCAGCTGGCATTGGCCACTGTCGGAAGACAGGAAACTGGGCTAGATGGACCTTTGGTCTGACCGAGTATGGCCGTTCTTATGATGGATATGGGTATGAGCTCTCCCTAAGTGAATGCACCTCCATCGTTCCCAACACTGGACATCTCCTTGAGACCATTTGCTACAGCGACCCCTGCTGGAAAAGTGTGGCCTCTAGCCTAGAGGAGTTGAGGTGATTCCCACTGGGGAAGGCTGGAAAGACCCTCTCACATCTTGCGAGATGAGCCGTGCAGTGCAGAGAACCGGGACTGAGGTGACCTGGCTTCTATTCCCAGCTCTGCCACTGGCCTCCTGGGTGACCTTGGGCAAATCACTTCACCTCCCTGAGCTTCAATGACCTCTCCGTAAAATGGGGATAATCATGCCTCCTTTGTATGGTGCCTTGAGATCTACGGATGAAAAGAGCTGGGTATTATCATCCTCCAACCAACAGAGAGGATGTCATTCATGATTTGTAGCATCCAGACACCCAAGGGCAGAGAATGTCTCCTTAGCCTCAGGGGAAGAATTATTCCAAATATGTTTCCCTCCAAACCTAAGTCGCTGCACTTCACACGGATCAGACAAATTAAGGGTGATGAGCTTTTGGAAGGAAGAGGCTGGATGGGGGGGCAGGGAGGGAGTAGGAGTCCTGTCTTATTGCCAGGGAAAGAAAAAAAAAAAGGACAATTAAAACTGCTCTGCCCTGCACTCCCATGGGAGCCGTCCTGCCAGCCTGCATGATTGGTAGGTTAGACTATTACTCTACTGTTCCTGGAGTAATAAAAATTCCTGGTAAGTTTCATTTGGAGCTCCGATCACGAATGGCACAATGACTCACAGAAATATGGGCAGGAGCCAATGCCAAAAGCCCACCAAGTAAAATCTGCTGAGCTGGTGGGTTTGTGGGTTGTTGTTTTTCTTTCCCCTCTTGCAGGAGCTGGATGTGTCTAGTACGGGGAGGGGCTGCGAGAATGAGAGAATGGAGGGAAGAGGAGAGAGATACGGGACAATCAAAGATAGAGGGCATTGAGGGTTACCAGGAGCAGAGAGGTATCGGTCACTGACACCGTAGAGCAGGAGGGATATTGGATGATAAAGATCATTAAGAATCTGGGTCACTGATGAACATGGGCTACTGTGTGATACCTTATGGGATGTGGATGAGAGAGAGAAGGCATAAGGGATGCGGAATGTTATGGGGCCTGAAGGACGTGGGAGGTCAGGAGGAATGGAGGCCAAAAGGATAATTCATCCTCTTCATTCAGTCAGCCCTGAGCTTCTCTTCATGGATCTCCCCAATCTCTATTAGCACAGGATACTCCTGTAGAGGAGAGGTGGGTATTTACTGCTTCTGTTTACTCATTTCCAGGAGGATACTGACTCAGACCATGAAATGGCCAGTGTCTCCCCTCCCCCCTCAGCCACAATCACTAATTACTCTCAGGACACTAGCCTAGTCTGTAACCTTATCTATACTGTTTGCTTTAAAGACACTTTTACACCCACTCCCTGCGAGGGAATGAAATTGATGGAGAGACAGAGTAACCCTCAAACATTTCCATGATCTTGCTGGGGAGGGTTTGATTAGGACTGGCTGATGCATAGAGCGACATGATCTCAAAGGGAAATGTTGGAAAGAAAGGCGAGGGGGGGGGCAAAGAGGAAAAGGGACAGAAAAAGAAAGAATGGGACAATAAAAGCATGTTCTTAATGTCTCTCTTGGTGTCTCTTTTCCTCTGACCTTCTCTGGGTCTTCTGCCTCTCTTTAAGTTTTCTAGGATGATAAGTGCTTTCAAAGCTTTGCTTTCCTTCCTTCACCCCATTCTCTTAACATGTTTTTCTTTGTGGAGGTAGAGATAAAGCTCTTCCACCATAATCAGAAAGACATTCACAACAGCTAGACAAACAAATCCCTGCCCCAAGCCAAGCTTTCTATAACCCAAAATGAGAGACAAGTCAGAGACTCTATAATGTCCATTATAATCTTGCTATTGCCAATCTATTTTATGTGGAAGGTACTCAGATTCTGGTGATGTACGACAGTACAAAGATAGATAGATAGATAGATAGATAGATAGATAGATAGATAGATAGATTCATGCTTAAGTGAAGAACACAATAAATGAGACAAAAGTGCTGGAATCTTCCCTTCCTTTTATGCCCACCTCCCGGGCAAGGGCTAGTTACACACTCTAATTAAATAAAATGAGCTGTACAATCCAAATAAGATTTACCTAATAGGGCAAAGAGTCAGGGCAATGGATCACATTAAGTCTATAATTTAAGATCTAAGGGCTAAATACATTCCCCCCCAGTGTAATTTTTAAAAAAAGCTGAAGAGCCTCCTTATTTGTCGATATTACACAGAGAGGCTGAGAAACTATATTAGCTATTTGCTTCAGTCTGTGAAATGAGGTGTCAAGAAGCCCAAGTTTCTCTGTAGATGTCCGCAGCCTTACTAGGCTGTGCAGCGATCACCTCTCCTGTGCTAAGTAGGGGTGGGATTGGTCAATGTGTGACTCTCTGGTTGAGATGCTGCAGGAACGGGACCTGGCAATTCAGCAAGTGGCGCTCTTCCCTCTGAGACACATTTGAACCAATGTCTTTTCCTGCTGCTTGGGGCACTGGGAGGTGTTGTCTGTTGGATGAGCTGTAAAACCCAGGCCCTGACCACTTGTGGTCCTTAAAGTCCTTGTGTTCTTGCTACAGTTGGATGTTCCTGGTAGCATCCTATCCAGATTCAGGATTAACTGGTCATGCCATCTTGCTTCTCTAAATAATAATAATACCTATTTCTTAGATAGCATTTTTCATCATCAGGCCTCAAAGGGGATGTCTAACCTGCACACTAAGCCCAGGCTCTCACTCAGGTTTGAGCCCAAGCTCCTTTTCTATCCACACACAAATCAGTCTGACTCAGGTCAGGAAGCACCCTGGACCTAGGCTCTAGGACCCTGCTAAGGGGGTGGGGTGGGTGAGAGCCCGACTGTCCTACTGTGACTTGGGTCCAAACCCTGTTATTTTACAGTGTGGATGCAGCTCAAGCTGAGGACCCATGTCAGAAGGTCTGCATAGTGTAATGTGAACACAATAGTACAGCTGTGAGACCCGAGTCCCGCAATTATAAGCCCAGGTTTACAGTGCAGTGTGGACACTCAAGAGTGGGCCCGGAAACACAGAGTCCACAAGCTAGGGCACAGTCCTGGATATTCAGTGCAGTGTAGACACACCCAAAGTATTCCACAATCTGTAAGGTATTTAGCCTCACAACACTTCCTGTCCAGTAGGGCAGGGCTACTATCTGTATTGGACGGAGGGGAAACTGAGGCACAGAGAGGCTAAGTGACTTGTCATAGAAAATTTGTGGCAGAGCATGGAATTGAACCAGGGTCTCCTAAGTACCAGGCTAGTGTCCTACTTACTGCATCATCTTTCCCCAGACTCCTGCTGCGTTTTCATTGGGTATTGTAGTCTTCATAGATTCATCATATTCTAAGGCCAAAAGGGACCACTATGATCATCTAGTCTGGCCTCCTACATAACACTGGCCATAGGACTTCTCTGAATCAATTCCCCTGTTTGAACTTCTTCACTACAGACCCTAAGCTCTTGTGTAAAGCTGCTGTGTGTGCTACGGAGTACTCAATGTGAAAAACATCAGCAGAGCCAGGGTCGGAACTCCTCAGGTCTCAGAGCCCCATGCTGTGCCCCGGGCACTGGTCCACAGCTATCTGTTATTTAACACTGCTTCAGGCTTGCTCCCCATTCCTGGTCATCACCCTCCAGCCAATGCATAGTGGATTCATGCAGAGTGGCACCGGTGCCTGGGATTGTCCCTTCTGCAATCAGCAACATGCTTGGCCCAGGCCCCCTAGCATTTTTCTCCCAGGACAAACAGCTCCAAATCAGTCTCTCAAGGTACACTCACTGCAGCTTCTCCTAGGGAGGGAGATGATGTTCAGACCAGCCCACTCAGCTTTCAGTTCCCCTGCAGCATCTCCCAGCTTTGCACCCTGGAGGGGAGCAACAGCTGGTGTTTTAACCCTAAGGGCTCAATCTTGCAGCCTTGACTGAGATGAGCAGGCCCACTAAAATCAATGGGTGTCCTAACAGCCTGACCCTGCAAGGGCCTGTGTGCCCTCAAGTGTGTGTTACAAATCCCTATATGCTGCACAGCAATATGGCCATTGCGGTATCGATCACAGCATGACACTTCCTTTGTCAAGCGCTTTGAGATCTATTGATGAAAAGTGGCATATAAGAGGTAATATTATTAAGATTATCATCTGCAATGTTCTTCCACATACAAAGAGCAAACAGACACTGTCAGTCAGAATAACATTAATTTTAGATTAAGAGAACAAGCTCACAATAAGCAAAGTCTCCACACGACAGTACAGAGTGCGTGTGCGCGCACGTGAGCTCTGTCACACTGCACTGAAATTAACACAAAATAGTCTTTCAGCACTAACAAAGTGCAAATAATGTTTTGCTTGTATGCGATGCTTTTCATTTGCAGATCTCAAGGAAAGCATCATCATCATCCAGATTGTACGGGATGGGGAACTGAGGCACAGAGCAGCGAAGCAATGTGCCCCAGACTTCACAGGGAGTCAGTGGCAGAGTTGGGACTAGAACCCAGGAATTCTGACTCCCAGTCCCATTTCTCAAAGACATAAATTACATATCTAAATACATGACAGACAGACAGGTAGATAGATCAATAGATCGATCCTGCTGTAGGCTCAGACCATGAAGCCTTCTAATTTTTTTTGTTTTGTTTTGTTTTGCAAAGCTGCCCTGTAACTTCTTTATCCTGGACCTACTGTCAGATTCTCACGTGATGTTTAGTTTTAACTCTGAGCACAGAATGCAGACAGTTACTGGAGTCACTCCCACATCACTGTAGTGGGAAGTATATTTCTTAACCTCTTTGCATAAGAAAAATACATAGGGATCTGTCTCTTCTCCCACATACACACTTTCCTCCCAGATTGAAATAAAAACCTGCAAAAAAGATTCCCGGTGGCTTTGTCAGGGAAGAGGGGGATGGTGAGGATTGGTACAGTATATAACATCTCAGCTCTCCCGGATCAGTCACGCTTCCTAATTCAATAAGGTGAGAAGGAGCATAATTTGATCATATTTGTTTTGCATCACTGCAAAAACAGAAAATGAGGGGCTGCAGAGCCGCACCAATTTACTTCATCCGACCTTGATTAAAAGAAAATTAATTGCCGCATCTCTCAGGATATCTCAGGCAGCAGCCAATGGCTCTCCAGAATGCCAAAAAAAAAAAAAAAAAAAAAGGGAGAGAGGCAGAGAATCTTTGCCCTTTCATCTCTTAGCACAACTGTCTTGTTGAAAGCTTTGGCAGAATGAGAAGAAAACCAAGTGCTCGGAAAATCACAGGGAAGACAACGTGGCTTTACCAGCATTTCCTGCTCAGATTTGCCTTCTGCCTTTACTGCCACGTTCCCAACCCCTGGCATTTGCACCGTTCCTGTTGGCTCCATCTTGTGGAGCCACAGGAGCAAAGCTGAGAGGGCTCCCAAGGCAGACTGGCTCAGGGGGCTTGGTAATAGGACACGGAGCCTTTTTCTGGTGCACTCAGGCCAGGTCTAAACTAGAAACTTCTGCCTGTATTGTAATGCTGGTTAGAGGGGTGAGTTTTGAACATTTCTATACCAGCAAAACCCCCAGTATAGACCCAAATATACCAACACAAAATCACTTTTGATGGTATAGCTTGTTTCACTTGGGGAACCGATATCAGGTATGCTGGGAAAAGCATTCTTTTGCCGGTATAAGCTATATTTACACCACAAGGGTTTGCCAGGTCCTTGGGGCACGGACTCTCTTTTTGTTCTATATTTACACAGCACCTAGCACAGAGGGGTCCTGGTCCATGACTGGGGTTCCTAGGTGCTCAACTAATTAATGTAAAAGTTAATAATAATCTTTACCCGCATAGCTAGACCAGCAAACCTTTTCTAGTGTAGACTAAGCCTTAAAGCCAAAGATGTACTTATCAGTGTGGTGACCTTTCAAGAAAGCGAGAGTGAAAGAAAGAACAAATATAAAGTCTCTATAAGAGGGAGAAGAGGGCCTGGTGACTCACTCACACTGGAAGATCTGACGTGAAAAACAGCAGCTGCCCCCGCAGACAGGGAGATGCCTCAGAAAGGCAACGGTGAAATGGAGAGAAAACCTATTCCTATGCTACATTGCTCGATACGTCACAGCTCCCCCTTTGCAGTCACTTTGAATCCAGCCCATCTCGGCGGCGGCGTGGCGGCCTGTCTGAAATAAGCCGGGATGGCCTTGGTCCAGTTCCCATACAACAGGCACAGATTAGGAATAAAGGGATGAGCAGAGCAGCGCAGGGGAAGCTCACTATGCCTGCCACTTCGTTCTTTGGCTACGAGAAGGCCTCCAGGGCTGTCGATCTGGCACCTCTCACCAGCCCTAAACTCACACACAACATTTCAAACAGGAAAAGCGACGACTGCGGACGATCCAGCACAATTATCAGATCAGAGGCGCCTACTGCAATCCCACTCAAATCTGTATTAAAAATTCATTTCAAGTTTTGTTTTTTTTTTAGCTGCAAGTAAGGGAATTTACCCAGCTGTTTTATTAGAATATGAAAGGATACATTTTTCTAAGCAATGTGTTGGAATTTAAATGCGCCATGACTCTCATTGGAGTTAAGGGGGGAATCTATCTGTCCTCCCAGGCATCCATCCCTATTGTGTTCACTGGTGTAGTACTTAACTGCCCATGGAGAGCCAAACCTCAGGGTGTTTTCTTTTTAAAAAATTAGTATTTCTGCAAAATCTTCAAAGTGTTCACCATTTGGAATTTCAGAATTTCATCCCAGTAAAACTGACCCATTTTCACATCAGAACAGGAGACATTTCTAAATTCCACCTGTTCTGTGGCAAAAAACAAACAAACACCACCACCACTGTGTGAACATTTCACAGAAGGATCAATTTTGGGGCCACCAAAAAACAAAAACAAAAAACAAAAAAACCCACAACACCACAAACCAACCAACAAACCATACAAACAAAAACAAACCCAACTAAGAACAAACATGCAATTCTTTTAATGAAGTTTGTTTGTTTTTTAAACCTAAATGGAATGGAAGAGATGTGCTCTTTTCACACTAATCCTAGTCCTAGTTACACACCTGAGTTTATTGCATCACTGGATTTCATTCAAACCCACTCCTATCCTGTGACTCAGGAAAGCAGTTATGCGTGTGCTTAAGTCCATCCCCATCCAGGATATCACTTCAGCTCATGCTTAACTTTAAGCATATGCTGAAGTCCCATCAACTGCAATGAGACTTAAGCACATATTTAAGCAGGGCTGCCCAGAGGATTCAGGGGGCCTGGGGCAAAGCAATTTCAGGGGCCCCTTCCATAAAAGAAAGTTGCAATACTATAGAATACTATATTCTCGTGGGGGCCCCTGTGGGGCCCAGGGCCTGAGGCAAATTGCCCCACTTGCCCCCTCTCCCCCCCCCCCCCCCCAGCCCCCAGGCAGCCCTGTATTTAAGTGCTGTCCTGAAGAGGGATGTTTGCTAGTTACTAGGACCCCGACTGAGGACAACATGAGAAAAGAATGCTGGAAACCCCAACAGGAGGATTGTAATTTCGTGTGCTTGCAAGTTCTATCCCATAGGGCAAGTCTAGGAAATACAGTGAATGGCAAGGCCTTGACTCATTATAAAGACCATTTTAGGAAAAGGGGTATAAATATTAAAGAAACCCTCAAACCTTGAATCCACCCCAAAGGAGGGTAGTGGTACCTCCCAGCCACTGTGTGGTGGAAGCTGGGGACTGACCGAACAGAGAGAATAAATTCCCCTCCTGTCACCACAGCCAGGTGCATTGAATGCAGGTGAGTGACCCCTCTGGCACAAACCCACCTGTACAATACATTCACCTGGCTTGTGAATTGCAGGAGATTGGCTTTGCAGTTACTGACCATTCACTGCATGTGGACAATAAATTCCTTGCAAAGCCAAACACATTTGTTTCTTCAAAGAAGAAGAGCCAAAGGGGCCAGACAGGCCAAGGAAGGTGCCCAGTTTCATGCCAGCTTCCCAGAGAGACACGATGCAAACAAAAGCACTAGGGAGACCCAATCCTGCAAAGTGCCAAGTGCCACTTGTGGGTCCCCTCTACTTTCAATGGAGTCATTAAGAGCTGAGGTTGCTCAGCACCGGGCAGGGAAAAGGACAGTTTAAGGCCCCCATCCTGCAAACACCATGCACTTAACTTTAAGCACATGACTAGTCCCACTGAGCTCAGAGGGATTATTCATGTGCTAAAAGTTAAGTCTGTGTACACGTGTCTGAAGGATCAGGACCTAAAAAAGCAGTTTATGAAAACAAACAAAATGCACTCCATTTTGTATATGAAATCCAACCAACACTCCCACGGCCTGGTAGATTCCCAAGCCAGGTAATCAGGATGGCTACAGTGAAATCAACTCTCTTAAGCTTTTTTGTTTAAAAGTATTCAATCCCTCTCATCTTGCCCTTATGGAAAAGTTCTATAGACTTTAACAGAGATAAGGTTCTATGGAAATTATCCTAAAACCCTACAGGACTGAACAGAGACGAGATTAATTCTATGGACTTTTGGACCATCCTCCAGATTTCTACAGGAGGGATAGAATACTGTACTGAATAGAGTGTTTGTGAGTATGGTATGTTGTGTAGAGAACAGGCAAATGTGCCTGAGGTGTACAATACTAGTGTGTGTCTAGAGTTTTGACAAGTGCAGTTCTATACAGTATATCTGTGTGTACTCTGTATTGCACGTAAGTGTGTGGATAGCATAAGAGCATGTACAGCATTTTGTTCAGCATGTGTGAGTGTACATAAAGTATTTATGTATAAACAATAAGACTTGATGCTTAAGTTTTGTGTGCGCACACACAGTACACCTAAGATTTTGTGTAAAGTTTGTGTGTGTGCAAGAGGATTTGGGCTAGTGCAAACTCTGTGCAACTGTGCAAGCTACAAGTGTGTTTACCATGTATCTGAGTCTGTGTAAAGTATTTGTGTGTACGCTATGCATGCCTATGTATACAATCTGAGTGTGCACATATCAGGTGTGAGTGTTTTTATTGAGTGTCCATGCAGCTTCCAAATACAAGGTATGAGTGTGAGGAGATACATGCTTATATGCTGTGAGTGAATATGTAGTAGGAATGACCCAGAGACAGTGTGCACATCTGTGAAAGGGAGTGGTGGATGTACAGTACATGAGCCTGTATTTGCAGTGTATATGAGTGCAATAGGGACCTGGTATCACTGTACCTATATGTGCTATTACACAGAGCACATGTCCCAAAGACCACTAGTGCTACTTCCCACTCTCTAAGGTTAACAAACAAAACAACAAAACCAACTTCCCTCTTTAAGCATTCATGGCTTACTTTAATAGCCCAGCTTACAAAGATACACAATTCCCCCCAATTTTCTGATGCACTAATTACCAGCAGTATTCTCTACTGGACCTAAGCAATACATTATCCTGAAACCCTTTCTAGCCCAGACACACAACTGTCTGGTTTCTTCATCTGTCACTCGTGCTTTTCTAGGCAGTATCATCACGTGTACTTTGAACTCTCTGGACTGATCCCACTCATGCTGGAGTCAATGTAAATTTCCAGTGGGAGAAGGATTAGGCCCCTAACCTTCCCTTCTCTTCTCTCCATTAGGCTAGAGAACACAGTCTCTTTGTTTCTTCCCTGCCTGAAGCACCTGATAACAACAATATTGTTATATCCGCTAGGACCTTCCACCCCACAGCACACTAATAATCTCTATACCATAATACCTAGCTCTCATAAACTTTTCATCAGTAGATTTCTAAGTACTTTACAAAGAAGGTCAGTTTCAATATCCCCACTTTACAGTTGGGGAAATTGAGGCACAGAGTGGTGCGGTGACTTGCCCAAGGTCCCCCAGTGGCAGAGCTAGGAATAGAACCCAGATCTCCTGAGGCCACTAGGCCATACTGCTACCCCTGAAGTGCAGCTACCTCTATGGTGGAAAACAGTGGCTGTTTAACAGCAGATAGGAACATTACACAACACTTTAAGCAGGAAATGAAGGAGGATTCTGTGTACAGATGAAACTACATAGGGCATTTAGGGAGGTGGAATGCAACTGCTCATATTGAAATTTGCCCAGGACTCCAGGGCTAACACAATCACTGTGGTGAAAAATGCAATAGGATCTTTAGTCCCAATAAGTGGTCAAGGCTTTGAAAGAAAAAAATGGCATCTCCAGCATTCGCTCCCCACTACCACCATTCTGGGGCACTGGGTTGGCAATGACCCAGATGGGAGATGCTCCCCTCCCACTGAACCAGCAGCACCCCTTCCTGTAGCTCATTTGAAAATGTGGCCCCTATTTAGAAGCCTAAATGGAAGCTGAGCTCTCTTAAAATCCTGGCCCCAATTGTTGGTGCCCAGCACTAGAAAATCTACCCCTACATGAATGAATGCTTTTCAGTAGGGTGAGCGTCTTTGTCAGTGCACACTGTGTATATACAGTCACTGTAAGTGTATGTATGTGCTACAGGTGTGATGTACGTGTACAGCATGTGCAGTAGGTGTGCATACACTGAATATGCATGAATGTTTGCAGTAAAGAAGATGAGCACATGTATGTGTGTGCACACAGTGTATGTACACAGCCTGTGTGTGAGTGTGTATCTGCAATAGCCATGAGTGTCAGTGTACAGCATGTGCACAACTTTTTGTATAACTATCCTCTATTTGGGTCATTAGCAGGGATTGCACCCAGGACCTTCACTGCTATAACCATAAGCTTTTATCACTTGAGCTGAAGGAGGAATTCTACTATCTAGCAGCTGTAATCGAGTTTTATTATTTTATGTGGACTGTCCACCAGGAGGGGACAAAAGAACCATGCTTGCCTATGTCATATGTGTGTAGTTGGGTTGTTAGTGTACAATGCAAGTGCAAATGAACGCACGTTCATTGCGAGTGCACGAGTGTTCTCAATGCCCAGTATGCATGTACAAAACGCAGGCATGCATTTCCAGTGCATGTGTGCGTGCAGTCAGTGTGTGTGTGCTGCAAAGTACGTGGGTGCAGTAGGTGTGGCTGTGTGTGTGTGTGTGTGTGTACACCGTGGGCCGTGCATGTACAGTAGGTGTGTGTGTACAGTACAGCATGTGTTTGGATAGTGGGAGCTGGGGATGTTTAGTAATTAAATCCCTTTTCATCCTTCTGCACCTGTCTCCTTCTGAAAACTGAGAGAACAGACGTCAACCGGGACAAGGGCTGGATTGAATACAGCCAATTCTGAAATATTTATTAGCTTGTGACACCACTCAATGGAGGAGAAGGAATGCTGGCTAATCCGCCCAGCAAGTGCTCGGGCATTTTTCTACAGTGCCTCATTATATTTCAACTACTGTCTACTTTGTCAAAAATGGTATCATTTTAATTTGTGTCTATATTTGCTTTCAAACGCTTTAGCCACTAACCGGAGATTTAGGAGCACGAGGCTCTGGGTTTAGATTTATCACGCTGATGCTCTCCTTGCTTTCTAGTTTAAGTGCAGCACTGTCCCAGAGCTCCTATTAGGGGAGCTATTTTAGGGGTCTATTTTCTTTGTGGGTGTGCTCACCTAAGTCCTATGAATATTAGCAGGGACAAGGCAAGTGCATTGAGCAGAGAACAGAGTCCTTAGATTTCACGCGTACACGCAGAAACACACAGAGATCTCTGTCTCTAACGCAGCACAGGGCCCCGTGCAGAGCTCTAGATTAACGGCCTGATCCTGAGAGGTGGTGAGAGCCTTCAACACCCACTGACTTCAGGATCAGGCCCCTCGAGTTCTTGCACACGTGCACAAACACACTTTACGAGCTCTATCTTTAGGCTAATACAGGGCCCTAGGCAGTACTTGACTGCACTCTGGACAGTATGTGGACCTGGTTCAGTTACTTAGGACTGATTTTGGTCCCAAGCGTCACGCCATAGAGATGCACAAGCCACAAGACTTGGATCCAAATTTTGAGCCCTCTAAAGTTTGGGAGTTCCTGGAGCTGGATTTTTGGTTCTGGCCCTGCTCCTGCATTGGAGATTGAAGATAAGCCTCATGTATCATCTGAGATTGTTCTGGAGCCAGGCATGTGGGATCATTATTGGGAAACCCTCTTGACTTAAGCTCATGGGTTAAATTCTGGCTCACGCTGAACTTCACTGTGCTTTGAAAGTTCTCCTGGGCTGGGTGGGTGATTTGCTGATAGATTATTTTCCCCCCAGTGGTTACATTTTTCATTTGGGACACCAAAGCCATAAGGGGCTAACTGCGCTCTCAGCTCAGGCAGTAAAGCACGCTGCACTTTCACAGCTTAACAGGAGGGAACAAGCAGCAGGGTGTGAGCATCACTGGGCTCTTCACCTTCAACTCTGTGTGGACAGGTCTCCACCATGCTTCTGTGGTGGTAGTGCAAACAGGGTTTGACCAGTGAGATTTCTCCCAGTGAGGTAGGCATATATCTGAAAGCAGAATCTGAACCTAGACAAGGCTCAGCTGGCGTATGGAACCATCCACCTTCATATGTATGTGCACCGACAGTGCGTGTACATGCATGTGTGTTTGCAAATATGCAGACATCTACACGTTGTGTGTGCATGGATCTGCACAGGTGCACAAGGGCCTGTGTTTGTGTCTATCTATTGCCAATGGACACACCAAAAAAACCTGGAGAAGTTACAGTAACTTCTGAAGGGAAAAATACAACTCGGCTATGTGACCAAGGCCCATCAATCTGGGATGGATCATGCCGACACAGCAAAAATAAGGAACCATCCAACAATAATATTAAGTTGTTGCTAAGTGAGAAGAGCAACGAGTCCTTATGACATGTGACTGAACAACTGGTTAGAAAGCTGCCTTCCAATAGAGATTGCGGCTGGAGAGGGCTCTTTTCTTTTTTGCTAAGCAGACATGAGGTTATTCACTGGCATTAGTGCGAGAATCAAAAGTCCAACCTTGAAGTCTTACATTGGGGAAGGTGGAGATCAGAGCTTGATATCTTGTGACACTGGAGAATAATGCACACACATGCATGTGCACCGCACACACACAATCTGTTGGACTCAGGCCTCAGGAGGGAACTTGCCCCTTCACCTCCAAGAGAGACTATCCCCTATTCTCACATGGGGCCCAGAAGTAATCGGTCCCCACTACACCCACACGTGCTGGGGTCTCCTGGGACATCCGTGGGCTGGTGGCATGATGTGGGTTCTGCAGACATTCGTTCTGTGCTTGGGGTGGTGAGTTAAAGTCTCCTTACTAGCACGGCACAAAAGAAAAGAGAAGAAAAGACTGACAATAAATCCCATTGTGTGAAGGATCCCTGCAACCGTTGTGTTCGAGCAGTAATTAGACATAGCCCTGAGGGACAGTAAGTGCATTAGAAGGGACGGGCTCACCATGAGCCAAATGGCTGCTCTTATTGTTCTCAGCAGGGTACTTAGAATGTTCTTAGACCCAAATCCTTCCATAATGCAGCAGAAATGAGACTGCAGCATGGGACTGCAGCAGCGGCCGACTCCCTTCCTTCGATGGAACATTCACCCACCCCAGCACTTATATGTCCTCCACACAAGCCTCTGCCTGACCACATGGACAAGAGCTGTTTGTTCCAGGTGACATCCGTGTTGTCTCTACATCGCAGCAATATGCACCCACATGGATATGTCCTCCACATTCCATAAGGAACTACAGAGTTCCTTTATAACAGCAGACAGCGCTGGGATGGACAGCATGAGGCTTGCAAGCTAGATGTCCTGATGTCCCGTTGATTGTATCATTATCAACGACTCCAGTCCCAACGATAATATCCAATCCCTCTCTCCAACTTTCATTGACTACATTGAGTTTTTTATCGTATTGAATTAGGTTTTTCCATAGTGCCCATCACCACAGTATCTCAGCACTGTAGCGTTCGTGATTATATCAGGCTTTCCTGCCTGCCTGATCATACTGATTCCTTCTGTTGTATTGATTTACATTGGGCCCTCCTGTCTCATTTGTTATATTGGTTCCCTCACTTGTACTGATTAGATCATAACCTCCTCTCCAACTGGGTATAGCCAATCTCTTCTGTGATCTCTTTTTGAGGCCCATTTGTCGTGGATTATATTGGGGTCTGTGCCCCATTGACATCTCAGAATCTTTTCCTCTGTGCATGATACTGTTATTTTATAGGATGTCCCCCTCAATAATCTATATAAAAAATCCCACTGACCCCTCTGCAGTTACTCAATTTCTTACCAGTGCAACACGTGTGACAGACAAAAATGTAGAGTTTTCAACACCAGAGAGAGATGGAAGTTATTTCATGTGGATCTGGTTTCTTGACTCCAACACGAGGTTGCACCTACCTTGTCCCATGTCCCTCCCAGCAAAAATGCAAACAGTTGCCAATTAGAGTGATTCCATAGGACGTGTCACATAAGTGCTTGGCCAGTGCACTGGGTATTGAACCATGGACCTCCAGAGCTGCTACAGCCTGAACCTAAACTAAAGAGCCAACACCTTTTAGGTGGGGCTGTCACAGACTCCTATCCCCTGTGAACCATGCACAGAGCGGGACCTGTAACACACACTCACCAGTAGGCTACAGAAGCATATGCCAGGTCCTCTTTTGTAGTGAGAACTTCTGCAGTAAAGTTGGTGACATCTGATTTGTCAAGTGAGAGGAGCAGTGTTGGATTAATCTGAGCAAGTCAGACAGCAATCAATGAGGCTGATGGATACATAGTGGTGGTAGAGGTTGGAATGGGCTCAGATAAGCACCCAAAAGTTTGGATGTTTTGCTGAGCTATTGGTCTGCAGATCTAGGTCAGAAATCTCATGGGAAAAGGGTTCCTTCTCTGGCACTGCCTGATTCTGATCAGGGCTGGGAATACCCTCTTTTGCAGTATTTTAGTGCTTCACAATCCTAGCCAGAAACTGGAAATACAGCAGCCGTCATGAAGATGAAGAAAAATGGGAAAAGTTAACCACTATTTATTCCTCGCAAATCACCAGAGGTTCAGTTGAGTTTTGGGTGAAGGATTGAGTTGATTTGAATTTTAATCCACCTGATTTCCCCATCTTTAGAGAGAAGCTGTCTGAATTTTTGGTTTGTTTTTTGAACTAGAATCAGTGGGACAAATTCTGCTCTCATCTATACCAGTGAATGCAATTGAGTTACTCCAGATTTAACTGGTGTAATTCAGAGCAGAATTTGTCTCAGTGGCCATAGTTGTGATGGATGATTTCAGATTGGCCTGTGCTTGGGTTGATATCATCAGCAATCTGTATCTATAAAGACCTAAAGAAGTTTGTGACCAGTTGTCCCTGATAAACTCCATGGAAGTCAGAGGATGAAACTCACCTGTCAATTCCAAATCTGTGATCCATGTGTGATCCACTAGTACATCCTTGAGTGTGTCCAGCTGGATGAAAAGTTTCAATATAGGGTATATGGCATGCCCCTGCTTACAAACATGCTGCCCACCTTTGAGATGTCCTAACTTATACACACCCATGATAGGAGGCTCTTAGCTCTGTCAGAGTGCCTTGGAGACATCTCCTGCACAGTACCTGCTTGGCTGTGGCATGCACGATACAGTCTGCTTCACAGTTGGCATGGGATTACTAGGCAATCTCAATAGAGGGAGGATGATCCATTGGTTAGGATCTAGGACTTGCCACTGCTCTGCCACAGATTTCCTGTGTGACTTTAAATGAGTCACTTAGCCTCTCTGAGCCTTGTTCCCCCATCTGTAACATGGGAATAAATAGCCCTGCCCTGACTCACAGATTGAGAGGTACACAAATACCACAGTGGTGGGGACACAGAAGTACCTAAGAGATAGACAGTCCCCTCTTTGTAGTGACCATTCGGCCCATCAGCATGTCAGAAACATTTCCAGAAATCAAAAGCAGCAAAGCCATCCTATCTCCATCCTCCGTCCTGAGGATCAGGCAGGTGCTGGTGCCTGAGCATTCTCAGCTCCCACTGATTTCAGTCTGGAATCAAAAGTACTTACCCTTCAATGAGGAACTGCACAGGCTGGGGTTTCCCGCGGAGATGGATGCCCCCAGTCCATGCCCAATGCCCCAGTGTTTCTCTCTCTTTGGAAAAACACCTGACGTGAAATAAATGTAATTATTGGAAATCAGGAAAACAATCCATCACCTGCAGCGTTTTAGAGAATCCAGAGAACCTTGAGATTTAATGCTTTGCAACCTGCAGCAGGACCCTTCCTTCTATCCTTCTCCTCCATCCAGCATCATTGTTGTACCACCCATGCCACTGGCACCGGTCCTATCAAAAGTCCTGAGATTTTGGGAGATATCTTGTCTATAGAGTCAGGGAAGTCCCATAAAAGCCTGTGCCTTAGGTCAAAACCCTGAAAATCAGCAGGTACGATGCTCAGCACCTCTCAGGATCGAACCCCTTGACACTGGCTGAGGCCAGTTCACAGTATCACTAGCACGGTGCCCTTTGACTCTGGTGCTGATATAGAATATGGGGTGGCACAGCATATTCTATTGTCTACATTGTCTGCTCTTTCTCGTTCTCACTTACACTATCCACCCAATCGGGTTGGGATTCCCAAAACCATGACCGCACAAGCCCTCCCTGTGGATGGGTCGGGCGTGGTGTTGGCCGTATCAGGGCCTATGTGTTTTTCTTTCTGGAGTGCTTCCCCTTTAAGACAGGACTGTGCAGTCTTTATTTGCTTGTTGAAACTGTTCAGTTTTAGGACAGGGGGGGAGGTCACACCTGTTGTGGAACTTGATAGAAGGCTTATTTATAAACTTTCAGAGCTTGGGATTCTTGCAGAGCTGAATGCGCTGATGTCCGGAGGGGAAGGTCACCGAAATGCTTGTTTATAAAAGCAGCAGCAACTGGAAAAACCATAAAAGTCTGAAATGATGAAATTAACAAGCTATTTGATCAGGCGCATCGGGCTATGTGCTCTGTGGCCAGCCAGAAAAACCTAGCACGTAATACCTACCCTGCTGGCTGCCGCCCTGCAATTCTCCCTAGGAGAAACGAGCACATTACACCCTAAGAGGCGAAAAATAATCATCTGCTTTATATAGTCTACTTTTGGGTCCCTGGCTTGTCCAATCTTAATTTGACCTTGCATGGAAAGGGGAAAGCCAATACGGTGCTTGGTATCACAGCTAATCCGCTCTTTAGTTTCGCAACTTCAAAGGGACATGCCACTTGTTCCCATCCAGAATGATCTTTTAGCAGGAATAAATCCATTCCCCAAATCTACCGTCATTTTTTTTGCTTTAGCAACCTGTTTCCCCAGAAACGCTCCAGGAGTTTTGCAAAAGTGTATGCGGGGTGTTTGTTGATGATGTTTTTGGGGGGGTTGTTTTTTGTTTGTTTTTGTTTGTTTTTGTGTGAAAGGAGTACATATCATTTTTTTTGGAGGGAGCGGGGAAATAAAGCCCTTTTCCTGGGGCTTCAGGAAAGATCCAACCAGTCCCAATTCTCATTTCACACCAGAGCAAACGTAAGGACTTTTCTTCTTCTTTTTAAGGGTTGGGGTTTTGTTTTGTTCTTTTTAGTTTTCTGTATCTGTCAGAATCTTGATTTCAGGAAAGCTTCATTTTCACTTGGTGACTGATGGCCGAACAGGTGGCTTCTGAATTTACAAGTGTCATATGAACAAGCCGTTTAGAAATGGACAATTTGCAGCTCACTTTCTCCTGCTGACAGCCCCTTTTTCTGCTGACAGATTCTTGCCTCTTCCAGCCAAATAAATTCATGGCGCATCTGCCCACCCCCCTTGTGTTGCCCCCAGCCAAAAAAACACCTTTAGGAAGAAAAAAAAAGAACAGAACCCATCTCTTGGGAGCTGCTAGTCATGAAATGGAACGAACGTCACCATTTAAGGCTTGTTTGCTCGCTCAGCCTTGGTGAGTATAATTTATAACAGGGGCAGGATCTCTCCTTAATCTTTCGTGGGGAGTTTGTTTTTTTCATGGGATTTAGATGGGTTCACAGTGCGGAGTGATGCTATACCACGGCTGGCATCAGTGGCTGTCCCAGAAGCAGGACGCTCATTTCACTGAACATGTTGGGCTTGTTCAAAGATCAGGTCCACCAAAGCCCCCAAATTCCTTTATTTTTGTTTGGCCAGCGCTGTCCGGGATCCTTCTTAGGAACATTCCCAGCCAGGGACTGCTGCTGCTCAGTCCAAAACCATCCTTGGCAGTAATGTCCCTTGATGATTGAAGCAGATGGGGCTGTATTTTTTTAGGCCAGTAAAAAACACAGGGACTCCCCAACCCCATCGCTGCCACTTTCCGTCCAGTCAAGCAGGAATCCAGGGTGGTCAGATGTTGGCAAGAAGGGTTGCTCCAGTCAACAGTGCCTGACAGTGAATTGGCTCCCCCAAAGGCATGCTAAGGCAGGGCACTGGTTTACTGCCAAGGAAGAGGGTATGTCAGTGATGCTCAAAGACCTCAAGAGAGACATGCGGAGCTCAGGAACTACAGAAACCCACCCGGCTGCTTTCCTGCCCCAGTCAATGAGAGGTTCTAATAATAATGCCATGCACTTACATCATCTAGGGATCTCCAAATGCTTTACCACACTAATGAAGCATCAATATTCTGCTTGTAAAGGGAGTTCAGTGCTCAGATATCAGGGTTATGAGAGAGGAGAGAGAGAGAGAGAGAGAGAGAGAGAGAGATTTTGCACATTGGGTTACTGAGGTCTGGATTTGTCTAAGTAGTCCTGACTCCTAGTGCCCTACTCTGTTAAATAGAGTGCATGGTCTTATACAGTAGTTGAAGATGCTTCAGTCACTCTCAGCTGCCTTTCATAAATTTTCCCCTTCTTTCTGCACCCCATTTTCCTAGCCCTTTCCCAGCTGCTCATCTGGGACCCAGTCTCATCCAAGGAACAGGTCCCGTACTGACAAAGGCTGAGAGGCCAATCAAACAGTGACACGTTTATCAAGTGGAGGGTCGTCTGAGTGTGACACTGCCCTGCACAAGGCTGGGCCTGGATGATCTGACGAGTTATCACATGGTCCAGGTACAATTTGTGGGATGTGGCTTTGTCGCTCGCTTCCATCATGAAACTGCTCCCTGAGGAGAGAAGAGCCTTTACACGGCAGACTGAGGTTATCTGAGGTCTGTGCCCTACAGGTGGGGTTTTCAAAACAGCCTAAGTGACCTGTCAATGGGGTTCATGTCAGCAGGACTCATGCTTCAGCGTGCCAGCGCTGCCTCCACCCATTTCAGGTACTTCCAGCTTGTTACTATTTCGCCACTTAGTTTTAAGAAAATAGGAGATCTCATTCTTCTGATGTTGGCCAGGGGTAAAATTTTCAAAACCACCTCACAAGCCTAAGTCCCATTTTCAAAAGGAATTTAGGCACTTGGAGCCAGATTTTCAAAATAAATGCTTAAAGATGCAGAAAAGATTTTCAAAAGTTCATAGTCCCACTGAAATCAATGGGACTTAGGTACCCACCTCACTTAGGGACTTCTGAAAATACCAAGAGGTGCCTATCTGCACCCATATGTACCTGCATACCTTTGAAAATCTGCTCCATAGGCACTTTTGAAAATGTTACCTTTGACAGTCTGAGCCCTGCTGACTTTCAATGAGATTTGGGCTCCAAAGTACCTGAGTCACTTTTAAAAATGGGGCTCAGGATCCTAAGTCATGCAGGTATTTTGAAAACCTTACCACATGTCTATAGGGACTGGATGGGGTTAGATGAATAGAGCCGGAGGGTGGATTGGAAGCATTTATCTAATCTAATCTAATCTATCTGTCTAGTCCACACACTCCTAGTACCTGAGTGCTTGTGTGTATGGGTAAAGGTGGATTGATGAGTGCACGGCTGGATGCGTGAGTACATAATATGGCAGATTGGATGGGATGGGGAGGGACAAGGGTTGGGTGGAAGTGATGGGTGATTACATGGATAAATAACATCATCTTACTGAACATTTATATAGTGCTTTCCATCCCGAGATAGCCTTAAGTGCTTTACAAACCATTATAAATACAAAAATCACTTCAGCCAGCCACAGCAGCTATTTAAAAGTGCACAGCGGCACTACACAGCCGTTTAGGACAGGAAGTGAAGGAACTCCATACCCAGCTGAAACTGCAGGGGACTTTTTGGTCAGCAGAACGTCACTCATTTGGAAGTTGGTCCAGACACACACATTAGGGCTGTTACTCTTGAGGCAGAGAGCCATGGATCTTAATGATAACAAATGGACAAGACCACAGTTTTATATGCCGTTCCCAAGACAGGTGCTCCACAGAACAGTGCCCCTTCCCAGCTTGCTGGAGGCAGAGGTTCAGCTCTGACTCCGTGGGGAAAGCGAAGCACCTATACCTCTTCCAGTGTTGACAGGGATGAATGTGTGCATGGTGGACTGCTGGGGAGATGAATAGGTGGATGAATGGGCAGTAATTCAAGGACTGGTTGGGGGGTGGATTGGTAGATGGATGGGTCAGTGATGAAGAGCCAGATGAACATGATGGGTGGGCTGGTGAATGGAGAAAAGACCCACACACAGATGTATTTCAGACCCTGGAGGTTGTTTCCACTGAATGTCTGAAGCTTCAAACCCCGTGGAAAGGGGGAGTTAGGAGGAGATCCAGCCCCTCCCCAGATTAGCTAACCTGTGCTGCCAAACTCCCCACAGCCCATGGACATCCACAGGGTGCATGCAGTGCCAGCTGTTCTCCAAAATGTGGAGTTAAAAGGTCTACGAAGAGCCATAGAGAGTAAACAGGGCACCAGGAACGACAGCAGCAGGCCTCTCCCACCTTCTCCACCCCTGTGCCTTTTTCACACTCCCCCGTACCCTCTCCTCCAGAGGGGTGGAAACATGACTGAATCCCTAGGTCTGACACAGCCAGGGGAGGATCAGTGGCGGGGCATGTCCTTCTTTCAACACAGTAGGCGAGAGACTTCTTTCAATACTGTAGTGAAAGACTCAATCCAGACTACTCCTATTAGCATCCAAGTATCGCCAAACCTCACGCCCCTCCTCAGTGCTGGGCGCTTTACAAACTGAGCAGTCCCCCCCTCCCCCAAGAGCTGTCCCAGGCTATCGCAGAAACCCATGCTTTTAAACATGCTACAGCCACTCCCAGCAACACAAGGGCTAATCCCCAGCAAAACTCAGCTCCCAGAGAGCTGTTTGATTCACCCACAGAGACTCCTGCTTGTTCCCCGGTTTCTCCAACAGGCACAAAAAGGCGAAGGGCCTTGACCGAACCCTACACAGTGAGTCAGCAGCCCAGACAGCAGCAAAACCAGGGCCTTGTGTTACTGCTTCTTGGCCTGTTGCAAACATCCATTAAATATGCAGTCTGTCCCGTGTCAGGAGGCTTGTGTCCCACCCTTGCAGGAGACAAGACTCAATGACTCAGTGGGTCTTTCCCATCTCTAACCAGGCCACTTAGCACTGCAATCGTCCCTGGTTTTGAGCAAACTGATAGGCAGCCGGATGGAACACCATTCTCCATAATAACAGACGGACCCTGTCTTCTTCTCTCAACCATCCCCCACCCTCCAGAGACACACTGAACTGCCAGTGCTGTCACTGGTGCCAGTGTGCCATGACCACATACCAGTCTCTTGGAATTCTGAATGCTGCCCTTCCCTGCCCTTCCCCTCTCCCTTTGGGCTGTAGTGGGCTGAGCGCACGCGAGTGTTATTTGTACTTCACCACCACAGCCAAGTCCTTGGGCTGTGGGCAGGGGATCTGTGCAGGCTTCAACCATAGCAAGAAGTCAACTGCTGTGGTTGGTTTGCACGGGACAGGGAAATCCTCCCTAACCCCATCCCACACGGACCTGAAAATCTCCCTAGGTGAGACCTGTTGAGAGCTGAAATAAAGCGGTGCCAGAGGACACCAGACTGGTGAGATATACACAGCAAGAGAGCTCTCCTGGAACAAGAGCCGACCGTGCTCACCGTGAATTCAGGCTCCAGCTTAGTCTAAAAGTGCCAGGCTGCAGCCGGACTGAATCCCTGGCGTGGCTCATTAGCCTGTTTCGGATCCCTGTGTTTTGTGAATTAAAGGCTTTCTGGTTTTGCACATCTGCACTTAACTCTGCTTACTAGGAGGCTGATCCAAAGCCCACCGAAGTCAGTGGGAATCTTCCTCCTTGCTTCAAGGGGCGTGGATCAGGTCCTACGGGATCTCCCTGTCCTGCAGGCCTGGCAGAAGCCTGAGGAGAGAAAATGAGACTGCTCACTGAGGTCCAGGCTCCTGCCAGCACAAGGTGGGTTAAAAATGCCAAGTCCAGGCCTCTCTCGTTCTCCCCGTCAACCTTCCAGCCCCCGCAGTGTCTGACTGAACAGAAGCAGCATCTCTAAAACCAACGCTGATGAGGTCGTGCCAAGGAAGGAGCCAGCATCCAGGAGCAGCTTGGGGACACCTGATCCACAAAGCGGTCCTTTTTCACTATGGAGAGGAGATACTGGGACTGCTGCAATAGAATATATAGTCTCCCCAGCACTCTGGAGGTAGGAAAAACATAGTGCTCCTCTCCAAAGACCTTGCAGAGCCGGAGAGAACCATAGGCTCTGTATCCTGCAGCCTCAATAAAGCATCCCCATAATAGCTACGGCCTGGTTCCACCTTACCATCAGGGAGACACAACAGATTGCTCCAGTGTACGGACCTGTCCTGCATGTCTTCAACACCCACTGCCCCAGTGACTCCAGGTGGTTCAGGGGATGCCCTTTGTATGACCTACACAGAATCGGCCCCATTTCAAACAAACTGTATTTACATCTCTGCAGTCATTCCTTCCCCTCTCCATTGCATCAGTAAATATCACTGAACCTCTCCCTCCATCTCCATCTCACGCTCCCATCTTCACAACTCCTTCCAGCTCTGGCATTCTCTCCCTTGCTGTTTATTCACCAACCTACGCCACGCCTTCCTCTCTTACAACCCGGAGTGCCGGTGCAGGTCCATAATGCGGTCACTGCCCATATAAAGATGCTTTAATGCTTAGACTACACACCTTAACTGACATAGCTATGCCGACAAAAGCCCTAGGGTAGACACAGTTATATAAGCAAAAATTAGCTTTTCCCAGTATAGCTTATTTCATTCAGGGAACTGCTATAAACTACACTGGCAAAAGCACGGTTTGCTGGTATATGCTGCATCTCCACTAGGATACAGGCAAACTCGTTCTAGTGTAGACAAGACCTAAGACAGAATCTTCAGCAGAGAGGGCATACGGGGTGTGGTTTATTAGGTCCATTGGCTTAGATTGTAAACTGCTCAGAACCAGTGCTATGTTCTTTGTTGGGGCCTTACAGATACAAATGATCAGCAATATAAATCCATGCCAGAGAGTATTTAACTTGAAAGGAAGGATGATCTGGTGATTAAAGCACTGGAGTGGGACTCAGGAGATGTGGGTTCAATTTGCCACAGACGCCCTGGGTGATCTTGGGCAAGTCATTTCATCTTTCCGTGCCTCAGTTTCCCCTCGGTAAAATGGGGATAATAATGCTCCCTTTCTCTGTCTGGTCTAGCTCAATTGTAAACTCCCCAGGGCAAACACTGCCTCTCACAATGTATTCATATTGGGCATGGCACAATGGGTCCCTGATGTTGTTGGGGCCTGTATATTGTGATATAAACAACAATTACACCTCTGCCCGGGTATAACGCGACCCGATATAACATGAATTCGGATATAACACGGTAAAGCAGTGCTCCGGGGGGGGCGGGGCTGTGCACTCCGGCGGATCAAAGCAACTTCGATATAACGTGGTTTCACCTATAACGCGGTAAGATTTTTTGGCTCCCGAGGACAGCGTTATATCGAGGTAGAGGTGTGTAGCAGAATCTATCCAATAGAAATGAAGCATGTGTAAAGCTTAGAGCTGGTCAAAAACGCCAATGATTTTTAAAGAGAAATTAAAAAATACTTTTCCTATGAATTTTTTTCAGTTTTTTAAGCAACCAAAACAAAACAAGAGAATTTCAGACAAAATGAAAATGCTCCATGAAAACAGGTTGAATAAAAAAAGGTTTTCTATGAAGAAATGTTTCTACCCCCTTCCCCCTATATATAAAATCTACCTACTTTTTGGTTTGCACTCTTTTTTTTTGTTGTTGTTGCTCATTTATAAGGGCCCTGTGCATGAGTTTGATGACACAGGGGATGTGTCTGGGAAACGTCTTGATCACCCTCACAGATTTGAACCCAAGTATTTAACATGGTCCAAATTCCCTCTAGGGCTCTGCAGGTCACAGGTGCCTTCCCATTGCAATGAGGCAATTGGTGTTTATTTTTAGCAAGTGAACATTACCAGTCAAACACTTCTGCCATTGGGGACAGAGATGGGTTTGAATGGTGAGTCCTGAGTGCATCCCTCTTGTGCATATATCCTTTGGTGCACATGTTGGTTTGTATATGGCCATGGGTTTGCCTGTGAAGAGGCAGAAATGTTTTCACTGTGGCCATGAACCTCGGTGTTTGTAGGTGGACTTCACTATCTTTGTGAGTAAATCAGTTTCACTATGTCAGAGGTTTTTTTTAATGCATTCTGCTATGCTTAGGAGCATGCCTCCCGGTATCAGGAAATGAGTGGGTTTCACTTTATGAAGGAGTTTCACAACTATACACATGTATTTCACTAGTACATGAGTGTGTTTCACTAAGCCTATATGTTCCACTAACTTTGGGTACCACTATGTTTAAGAACAAGCAAGTTTTACACTATTAGTGGGTTTCATAATATTTGTGTATGGGCCATGTACATTTGTTATAAGCATGTTTCACTATGTTTGTGAGTACGCTTCACTTTGTGCATGTGTTCACCTTGTTTGGGCTTGCTGTTTTTCTTTGATGTGTAAGATTTGGTGGGTACATTATTTCTTTGTGTGTTTCACTATATAGGATACTTGTGCATATGTCTCTTTATATTTGTGTTTTTCTCTGTGTGTTTCTTTGTACTTGTGTTGCAGTGGTTGTGTGAGCATGTTTTACTGTAAGTATTTATATTTGTTCTGGGTCCTGTGTCTTTTTCCTGTGTGTTTCATTGGGTGTGTGTTTTTCTCTAGCTATTTTGTTTCTCTTTCCCCTTTGTACATTGTGAATGATTCTCTGGTTTTGTGCATGTGTCTATATTTCCCTGTTTTGATTGTCTGGGTTTTGGGGGGAGGAGGTGGGGAAGGAACTGTTTGCCATTTTGCTTTGTATTTATCTTTGGATGTTTTCCCTATGTTTGCATAAACTGGATGCAGACTACAATTTGGTGATGAATTCTATGAATACTAATCTTAGGCTACCCTTGACCCTGAGGTCAGCTAAAGATCAAAACCAAACCATTTAATATTTTCCTTTTGCAGATCAATAGAAGCATAAATTCACTCTCAATGACAACTATAATTTCAAACAGATCTATAGGAAGCATGCATGCATTTCCAGGATGAGCCACTCATGCACTAGTTGGGGAGCACAAAAAGAAGAGTTTCTCAGCTCTTTCTTTTTTACCACTGACTCTCTTTTGCCTTTTTTTTTTTATTGCTCTGAAATGCTATTTTCAGCAGCTGCTGTCATATAAATATCTCTTGTTTTTCTTCTCCTCTTTCCCTCCTGGTGAAAAGGGCAGGGGACCTATTGAAAATTCTGCTTTATCTCTTTCAGGAGAGTTCAAGTGCGGGTCGAACAATCGATTCCTCCTCCTTTTCTTTTTCAAGTTTCCTGTCGTTCTTTTGCCCAGATCAGCATTGAAGGAAAATAGGAAGGGCAGTGTTGTGTATGTATAGCTATATACTCGGAGAATGTGTATGTGTCTGTGTCTGTGTGTGTGTCTGTGTATATATATATATCTCCATGTGAATGTGTACCAAACAATTAAATATTTTTACAGCAAAACTATCTTAAAGAGAGAAAAAAGCTGGAAAAGTTTGGAAGTGCTGTTTGGTTCTAAACTGGAATATTAACGCTTCCAAAATTTCTCCTCTAAGAATTGCACAGGCTTTCAAGACAATGCTGTAAGATCTTAGACAGTTCCTAAATTTTTTCATGTGTGGGGGAGGGAAGGGTTATTTTGCAAGTAGTATTGTTTCACA
The DNA here is from genome assembly GCF_027887155.1 of Malaclemys terrapin pileata. Taxonomy (NCBI): domain Eukaryota; kingdom Metazoa; phylum Chordata; order Testudines; family Emydidae; genus Malaclemys; species Malaclemys terrapin. Next base: position 11,608,694 of record NC_071523.1, on the reverse strand, counting down.
AAAAAATTCAGCTGGTCTGCTGGTAATCTGCAAATCTTTAAAGCTGCGTTTAGTCTAGAAAAGGTATTTTCAAGCATTTTCACCGAATCAGAAAAAAAAAATTTAAAAGGCAAAACAAATGAAACCATTAATCTGCCTGGATTTTCCACCCCATAGAACAATCAGTTAGGAATGACTGAAATAAAGTGGAATGTGATTTCGGGTCCCCCCAAAAAAATCTCTTTCTGCAAATTCCTTGTTTATGGAGAAACACTGGAATTTATGGAGTAAGTCCCACCACCCCCTTAGTAAAAAAAGGCACCATAAGCGGGGGGGGGGGGGGGGGGGGGGGGAGGGGCGGGGGTTGCTTTGTGTAGGAAATAAAGACCGTAAAGTGAGGACTTTTATTGCTGGCAATCAGAGTATTGCTGCTGGCAGTGGCTAAAGGTGGAAAGCAAAGATGATTTAATTTATAGAAAGGACAAAGATGTCATGTAGCAGATTTAATCATTGAACAGAAAAAATATTTAAAAACTCCAGCTAACGTCATAATTTACATTTTGGGATAATAAAGAGGGGTGGAATAAAGAAACAACTGGAAAATACTGAAAGGGTGAACAAAAATGAAAGAAGATAAATAGATTTGCCTGTAAAACTAATAAATTTAAAAACAAAACCAGAAAGCAAAACACAGCTCCTTGAAAGTGCTGGTAAAATGGACCATCGATTTTGGAATTCATCTGCATTTTGTATTTTAATAATGCTTACTCTCTCTCTCTCTCTCCCTCTCTCTCTTTTGCAAAATATAAAAGCTGATCTGATAAATATTAATTTGAACCATCATAATGTATTTGAAAATTCCAGCTAAAATGTCACCACATGGAACATTAATGTAATATTTCAAGGCCCTGAGAGCAATACTCATATTGATTGCATTTATTTCACTCTAGGGAGGAGAAATAATTCTTCAGTGTGGGACACATCTGGTAGCCAAAGATGCAAAAGGCGGAGGGTAGAAATGCAAAATTATATGGAAAAATATTTTTAATAAATAAATAAATGAAACCCCTAAACCCAAAACAAACCAAAAAGTCCAAGTGAAATTGACAAATGCAGCCCTTTGAATCTTAAACTTGGATTGCTACAATTTTTTTTTATCTCACTTCTCTTTGCATTTTTAGTTTTGATAAACAAGAAAAAACAACTAATCCCCCCCTCAAAATTTAACCATGATTTTATTAATCTTATAGTAGGAAAAACAGCAGTCTCATCAACACTATAAAGGAAGAATGTGTGATTGGATTTGCTTATTGGAAACACAAAAGCAAGACTGGGAGGACAGCAAAGCAGATAGTCTGCAAAACTTTGACAGAGGTTTCCATAGAAGGGGCTCTCTTTTGGAGAGCCTTCTCTAGGACTCAGGGTCTGAACTTTGCAAGGACGGAAGCCCGGACATGTGAGAGACAGGGGCTACTTTCCTGCGATTCTGCAGGAACATAGGAGCACAGAGACTCGCTGCCTGTCTGGAGTCCCATAAAACAGATCTTTTCCTTGTCATTAAGAATATTGATGTTCATTAGGCCCGGGCGTCAACGAGTCTTTGTGCAAATGAAACGAAATCTGAGTCAAATTGTGACCCTGAGTCCAACATGTAACCGCAGACCTGCTGGGATCTGGGGATTCGGTCTCCCCCCAGCACACAGAGAGCCCATCCCTTTCCTGAGACAAAAATCTACCTAAATAAAGTAACTGGTCCTAAGTGACAGTTCGAGGAATGACACAAAAAATTGTGCTCCATAGAGATGGGAATTTTAATACAGATGGAGCAGAATAGGGTGACTTTGGGGTGGTCTCTCAAGATAGAAGCTTCCTACTAAGAGTGATCTCTCATTTCCCCTCTATCCCAGATTCTGGAGTAGCGATCAGCTCTTCTGGAGGTAAAGTTCTTTTTGCTACGAGGTTTTGTCTTTGGTGGGGGCCTGAGGTTGATTTTCCTGCTGTACAAATACCAGGCTAATAAAGGAAGCTTGAGCCCAGTAATTCACGGCAAGCCAGTTTGACGGAGCCCTTTTAGTGTGACGGGTGCTTTTCAGAGCTAATATCTTGCTGATATTAACAGCCGTGCACACGGAGTGAAATCTGCAATGTAAAAACCAACGGCTTGCTAAAAATTTCCAAGATCGCACATCTCGCTGTCCCATTCATTTCCTTGACCTTTTGCAGGGGGCGGGGGAAGAGAAGGAGGTGCTGGAGCATGGCACTTTCCAAGACATGAACACGCTGCAGCCAAACTGGCTCCGCCAGCCTTGGATGCCGAGACCTTGAGCTGAGGGCCTGCTCCCTCCGCACCTGCAGTTCATAAAAATAAATAAAGAGAAACCAACTCCGGCAATGGGCAGGCTTGCCGCAGCACTGCCTGTACAGGGACTGGCAAGCAGCTCCCAAAAGGAGCCTGCTCTGCCATGAACATGCAGATCACTGGGGGATCTTATTTCGATCAACACAATGGCCAGTTTGATCACCATATCCCAGCAGATTCCATGCACAGCGGTTTCTCTGGAAGGGTAGTGTGGCCTAGCAGTAAAAACAAAGAATAAATCAAGAAGCTCCCTGGATTATATTCCTGGCTCTGCCACTGACTTGCTGTGTGACCTTGGACAAATCCTTTCTCCCCGTACCTAAGTTTCCCGCAACTGTAAAAAAAAAAAAGTGTAACAAACCCTCCCACACAAGGAGGGGAGAGGGCATTTGTGGCTTGCTTAGAAAGCACTTTGAGATCTTCAGCTAGAAAGCACTACACAAGAGCCACATAGTGTAATTAAACCTTATATAACTAGGCTTTGCAGAAGCGGGGTGTGTAGGCAGCAGTGGTTCCTGTACCTGCAGCGTGATGTAGTGTGGCTGCTGCTGATATTCTGGTGCTCTACAAAGCACGGGGTGCTGGTGGGGCCGGGGGAGAAGGCTATAGCTTGGATGTGGCAAGATGACAATTTGGTCTAATAACTGCGCTGAGCTGGCTGAGTCTGGGGAACGACAAATCCTTCCTTTGTGCTTGTCTCATTATTCAGCCCTTAAATGGTTAAACACCCTCTGTGTTCACTTAAACTGTCACTTTGCAGAGCTGCCAAAATATTTTGATGGCTTGTACCAGATCTCCTTGGCAGACTGTTCTTTCAGATGAATGAGAGACTTTGGACTGCCGAGCAATGAATAATGCATAACCAAGGCGCCCCCTACTGGCCACCGGGGTCCTTAGACGAGTTACAAACCTCCGCAAAGTTGCAAATAGAAAACACTTTAGCCACTGCTGAACGAGAGTCCCCAAAGGACGTTGCTCCCTATATATCCATATCCTACTGCCTCTATTCCAGATGGAACTGGGGATAGATCTCCCCCACCTGACGGCAGATCTTCCTAGGTGACAGAGAGTCAGTCACAGTTAAAGATAGATTTTTACAGGAAATGTTGGTAAACATCAATTTCACCATACACCCTCAAACTAAGAAAAGATATTTCCATTCATAGCAATCACAATGTACAGAGAGGCAAAGAAAGAAAATGCTACTTGAGAACTTATTAGAGTTTGATTTAAGGATACTGACTTTGTATATTTTGACATGTGATGTTGACAATTTAAGTTTTAATGGTTATAAAGCTTTAACTTTTCAAATCTCAGCGTGTACTGTCATTAAATAATTATCTTCTGAACCCCCACCCCATTGTTTGAGCACCCTATAATTTCTTGCAACTGGGAAAACTTAAATTGATAAATATCAGAAAAAAATATTTAAAATAACAATTGATAAATTCAATTTTAAAAAAATTGAATTCTGCCAACCCTAGTTAAAGGACTTTGGACAAACTGCACTTGCCAGTTGTACATCCCTGGTGGCAGCTGAAAGGATCCAATTGGGGCATTACAGTAGGAGGCGTTTGTTGGGAAATGGTCACATTTGTTAAAAGCCAAGGACCAGGGGATACCTATGGGTTCAGAGCAGGTCTGAATATAGTCCAGAGCCCTAAGTTCCTTGGAGATTTGATTCCAAGTTGAAAGCTTCAGGAAATGTCCTTTTGGTTGAAACTGAAATAGGATCTGGGACGGGCTTAGTTCAGATCACCAAAGTCAACCCAGCAGGGGGATGGGGCAGGCAACACCAGGATTCTGGTCCAGCACATTAGAAAGGTAGGATCCTATGTGCCAACTCTGGATCCCAATGTGAATTTGCGGTGCCCCCTCAAAGCTTGGGGTGCTCAGAACTGGAGTGCTGGCTCAGGCCCATCCCTACGGCACGCCCAGGGGGTTTCATGGCTGTGCTCAAGGGCACTTAGGAGATCAGATTATTTAGAAATGGAGTAGGCCCGTAAGATGCTTGAGTTCCCTTCGGGGAGGGGATGCTGGAACACTTCACAGGGGAGTGTAGCAGGCTGGGCAAAGCCAGGAGGGTCCCAAGCCTTGGGGAGGTGTTAATACCTTTGTTCTGGCTTGTGCTGTATGGCAGAAGAGTATATGTAAAGAATGTCCCGCCCCTTGAAGGGCCAAAAACACACAACCAGGTTTCCCCCAGACAAAACCCACAGGTCTAGAGAGTGGTTCACTTCAGCCCTAGCCCTTTCTCTGAAGATGCCTCCATCCCCACAGGAGTCTCACTGCCAGACTCAGCCCCCAGAGAGCACCCTGAGTGGGAGACCCCACAGCCAACCTAAGCCTGCTACCCATCAAACTATGTTCTCAGGGAAGTGAACTGTGTTGCTGCCTCTGGAGAGGTAGGGCTGAGAGAGAGAGAGATTAACCCCTTCCCAGCCAACCTCTGGGCTCTAAACACCCCATCACAAAACCCAAGTGCTTCTGGAAAATTTCTTTTGGGGTAATGCCCCAGGAAGCAATGGAGGATTCCAGCCAGGATTGTCTGAATCCACCCTGGCTGTGTAATGGTAGTGAGATGCATGCAGAGTTCTGAGTGCCCTCTAGTGGTAGCTCTAGTTATAGTTCTGCCTAACTACCCTGGCGACAAGCCCTTGGAGTTTGAGGATGATTGTCTTCCATAAAATGATAGTCAGTTATCGCTGGTGGATCCGCAGGTGGGTAATGAGACTGATTCGGGATCCACAGATCTTATCACAATTGGGGCAGACATTTCCCAAGGGAAGGGGCAGATCTGGATTGTTGAGTCAGGCTGCACGTTCTTTCCTCCTTTGCCGTTTCTCTGATTCCTGTTGTCTCCATTGGATCTCGAAATACTGGGATCCTTGACACAAGGTGCTTTTCCATTTTGGTCTGTCGAGAGCTTGGGTTTCCTGTGAGTTTATGTCAATATTGCACTTCTTTGTGTTGGCTTCGAGGGTGTTTTTGAAGCGCTTTTTTGCCCACCCCTTTTCCGTGAGCCATGGCTCAGTAGTGAGAACATGACCTGCTTCGGAAGTCGATTTTCTGACATTGGGAGAACATGACCTAGTACAGAAGACGCCTTGGATCTTTACAGGAAGCTAGTGTGTTGGTGCTCTAGCGGATGAAAATAAAGCCAGCAGGTTGCTCCATCCCGTGCTCAGTAGCTGGGAGAGCGACTCTTGGAACTAGTGCATGGTGTGTCGGATTCATGCCATACTCAATAGTTGGGAGTGTGACTCCAGGTACTAGTGTATTAGTGAGAGGCTCCTATCCCTACCTGGGGCTGGCAGTGTGAATCGTGGCACTAGCATCAGTGGATCACACTGCTGGGAGAGCTGTGCACTAGCATCAGATTCCTGCTGCCCTCCCTGGCACAGATGCTGGATCCCTGCCACATTTCACAAAGTAATGAGCTGCTCAGCTGAGGATGCCACATTTCAGGGCCAGAGCAAAGAAGGGGGAAGCAGAAATTCCCTGACTCCAAGCTCAGGCAGCAATGCCGGTGTCATCTGGGGCTTTGAACCCTTTGCAGAGCTGGGCTGCAGCCCAGACAAAGCAAGGTGATGCCTTGTGCCCTGGGAGGCTGCAGCCTTTATTCTCCATTCCGGTTTCACACTGGGCCAGCATGATACTCCTTGTATCCTTCAGCTGGACACAAAGGGAAGGAAACTCAGCCACTGCCAGACTCTCACTCCTCTGGCTGTGTTACCAGAAGGATGAAGAACAAGTCTCCCTTCCCCAGGCATTCAGCCTTCCCCTGGTCTTCCAGATGCAGCCAAGCATGATGCTTCCTGTTGGGGCCAGTGTGGAAAACTCGCAAGCCAGTTCTGGCCCCAGCTTTTGGCAGGTTGGCATCTCCCCTTGCTTGAGGACTTGCAGAGCACAAAGCTGGCCCTGGTCCCTTCTGCCTGGGGTTACACTTGTGTCATCATCGACGTGGCTGCAAGGGCAGAGTGGAGCTCCCAGAGCCCAGCTGCAGTCTTCTGAGTCAGAGGCAAGAACAGGCCTGAAACCATGTCCTTGGGCTGTGCCTTCAGGAGTCAGGCTCCACCCCCCGTTCTGGTCCATATCATATTGCCCACTGAAGTGCCCCTGACCCTCTTTCATCTGTCTCCTGCGACATCCACTCTAGTCATTTACATGGAGCTCCGTTTCAAGTAGTGGGGGCAGAGCCAATTCCTGGCTACTGACTTCAGGCAACAACCCCCCATCAGGCTTCCAAGGATCATGTGCCACTTGGTCTCTCCTCTTCACGACACCAGCGCCCAAGTCTGATCAGACTGGCAGCCTCAGCTTAGGGAGCCAGGACTGGAAGGGCAGGGCAGGAAGGAGGTGGTGTGGTGCAGCAGGGTGTCTCCAGGAATTTGTATGACACTTGCCAGCCTCTGGCGTGTGTCAGGCCCACGCTCCATGTGACGCACACCAACAGCCAGGGCCCTGTGCGGGGGACTGCTATATTTCTCTCCTGGGATTGTGCATGCCCCAGGGATGGGCCTTAAATGCAGAGACCAGGATCCTGACTCCTCCCAGGCCCAGGGCATTTCACTTAGAGATCACTTTAAGTTCCTTTTGCTATACTATATTTCCCAGAGGCTTTTCTCAGGGCCTTTGGGAGCTGCTGGTGAGGCTAAGAGAACAAGCTATTGTCTTGGCAAGACATTTCAGCACCTGGACAGTGGAATTCCACAAGGAGCCCGGCTCTGGTGCAATCTGGACACCATAGTTGGCTCCTGGAGGCCAAGGGAGCCCATGAGAAGTGGAAGGACAAATACAGGGGGATTCGGTTTTCTGCAGCATCTGCACGTGCAACGCTCTGGCATTCACACCAAAGGGGGTAAGGGAACGGTGTGTGAGCATAATTGGCCAAAAGCACTGCTCACACCTCTTAGCTGAAGCAAAGGCCCAGTGGGCACAGCACAGTATCCAAGGGCCACGAGTCAGCGGCATATACAGCCCCAGGGCCAGGCACCTGCAGCCTCCTCCTTGGAAGGACCTGCATTATTTGACAATGCTGTCTTTGGCGCTTTGCCACCTAGATGGGGCTCATTTGTTGCACACCGGGCAGCTCACCTTTCAGACCTTAAGCAAGGCAGCCTGATTGCTTAAAGGCCCAGTCCCGCTAAGGCCCAATAGGTGTTCACTGCCTAGCATGATCCCAGCAGCAGTGCCCTCCCTGTATGGGTGCGTCAGACCCAGAGCCTGTGCACGTGCTGCTGTCATCAAAGGCAGCCAAATCCCAGAATGTACCATCCTGGCCCACAACTTGGAGATTACACCATGGCTTTTTATTTATCCCTGGATGATCCCAATGCATATTCCACGTCCTGATGCTGCAGAGCTCCATTCCTACCTACCTCGATGAGCTCATCACTTCCTACACCCTGCACCCGCCCAAGCTCACTCCTCTCCTTTGTCTCCTTCCCCCACTCCTGTTTCCAGGTGGGCCCTTACGCCATGAACTGGATCATTATCTATATTCTCCTAGTACCCTTCTCTCCTCCTTCAGGTCTCCTCTGGAAACCCTACCTGTCCCGGGAGACCTGCGTGCATGCCATTGCACCAACTGCTACCTGTGCTACTAGCACTTCATTGTGAGCTTCTCTAGGGCTCTACTATCTTCAGGCTCCTCCTGAAGCAAATGGGACTTTGGGGCACACAAGGAACACATGGCCAGACCCTTGGATTCTCAGCTCTTTGCATCAGACACACCATTTGATGTGTATTTTCACTACAGCAGCATGCTCTGTAGCCCCGATTGTTAATCATCTAGCTGGCAGCATGGGTGTGCAGAGGCCGCATGGCTGAATAAACAGAGAGGGTCTCTGTCCCAAGGAGCTCACAGAGATAACACAAGACAAACGCAGCAGCATATAGGGGGTAGGAAAGGGAGAGAGATGACAGCACGAGAGAGCACGGGGGATCTCAGGAGACATGTGTTGTCTATGTGACTTGGCTTCATACATTACTTGTTTGATATTTAAAAAAAAATACCTAGTGTGAGAGCAGACAGAGGTGGAGCAGGGAGGCAGTGGTGCAGAGACAAATGGCTCCGTGCAGATGGGTGATGCACTGTAGAGCAATTCAGAATGATGCATGAGAGATCAGTGTTGCAGCAGAAAGCAGCAGTGCAGAGGAGTAGAAAAGAAGAGCGGATTGGTGGAGATCAATAATCCAGCATAGGCCAGCGGAGGAGCAGTGATGCAGTGCAGAATAGTAGAGGAGCAGGGAGCAATGATGGGAGCAGTAATGCAGTGCAGAGCAGTAGAGGAGTGGGGAGCAGTGATGCAGCACAGGGAAAAGTGATAAGGAGCAGGGAGCAATGATGCAGTGCACAGCAGTAGGGGAGGGGGGAGCCATGATGCAGTGTTGAGCACTACAGGAGCCATGATGCAGTGCAGAGCACTACGGGAGCAGATGCTGAAAAAAATGAGTTTTGATATGGCCCTGAAGGAGAAGAAGTGTTGCTCGCTTGGTGCACAGCAAGACGGAGGCTGTTCCAGGATTCAGGGTGGCATGAAGAAAGGCACAGGTGGGAGCAGAGCCAAGGAGAGGAGCAGTCAGAGCGCGGGGAGTGAGAGGGTCAGAGAGATGGAGCCGTCCAGGAGGCTGGGCTGAGCAATGTACTCAGCCAGTACTGCACAGCTCACCAATGAGGAAGAGCCTTGTGAGGACACGCTCCCTGGCTCTCTGGCATATGTCCCATCCCATCAGAGAATGTGCAAAGCATTGCCTGTGGGCACAGGGCTCACTTTGGCCACATCCTGCCTCAGAACTGGGCTTGGTGTTGCTGTGGGGTTGTCAGCAAATGTTCCAAAGCTAGCAAAGGGTTTGGGCAAGGCCAACGTGACTCAGTGCAGGGAGCCACATGCTGGGCTCAAACACTGCTCAGGAGGCTGAGCACCCGGGCCAGCACAGGAACAAGGGAAGAGGGGGTAATCCCAGGCACTGGTTTTCCCCCTTCTGCCTGGCCCCTGGTGTTGTCCTTTACAGTAGTGCAAAGTGCTACCTGGAATGAGTGGAAGGTTTTGAGTTGGTCGCATTTCCCACACAGGAGCAGGGGGTGAATCAAGCCTCACAAACAGCCCCATCATCTACTACTGTTCCCATTTGCCACTGGTGAAACTGAGGCAAGGAGCTTTGCCCAGAGACAGGTAGTGGCAGTGCTGAAATTAGAACCCAGGAGTCCTAGGGCCTTGTGTAACGAGTGGGGAAACACGGCCCCTTGTGCTTAGTCCACAACTCAAGCACAAGGGCTCCCGCGAGTGCAGAGGATGTGGAGAACGGCTGAGAGATCTCCTCCTCTTATCGATAACCTCCTGCCTGCTCTGGAGGAGAGTTGTCCCTCCACTGAATGTTCACTTGCCATGTCCAATCCATGCCACAGATGCCTCTTCCCTTCAGGTGCTGGGTGCCTTGAGTTTGTAGCATCTGAGTGTTCCGTGGCCCTGGATCTCGCCCTGTGCAGCCGCATGGGACCAGAGCTCTGTCCACTAACAAAAAATCACCTCGCCCATGCTCTGCAGAGGAGCCACAGCGATGCACGTGGATGTCACACAGGCCCTGGGAGAGCCCGGAAGCTCAGTTCCTGAGGGGCCCTTTGCTCTTCCCTCTCATCCCCTCCTGAGCCAGGTGTCCAGGTGAGAGCCTCCACCACGTTACTGCTTACAGGCTTGGGGGTGCTGAACGGGCCAGGAAGGCTCCATTCAGCTTGTGTTCCTCTGACAGCAATTCGCTGCATGGGCTGTGCAAGGGCAGACTCAAGAGCCAGCTTCGTTCTGCCCTTCGCATCCCAGTTTTACAGATGGAGAGGCTGAGGCACAGAGGGGTGAAATGATCAAGGTTTCCCAGCTGTACAGAGTCAGAGGCACTGGTCTATGCCCCAGCTCATCACCAGTCTCCAGGCAGTGAGTTGTGCCTGGCCCCAAGGACCCGCACAATTTCTGTGGCCTCTAAAACTTCGAGACTGGGCCTTTGGAACCAGCGTTCCCTGTCTCTCTTCGTGGTTCCCTTCAACGAATCTAGCCCAGCCAGACTCCTGCAGGAAGTTAAATCATAATCTATCCTCGTCAAACCAGCAACGTTACGAGCCAGCCAAGCTGTGATGGACTCCGTCTCTGTCTCCGTCTCTTGTCCCTTTGATCACCCAGATCAAGGCTACTACCAGAATCCTTCCCAGGGTCAGCCCTTCTCTCCTTCACCTGCCACCTTTTCCCCTTTGCTCTCCAGCTCAGTTCACGTCTTGCCCGCTGGGTTTCCTGTTGTTGGGTGTGGATTGTTCAGTTGTCAGTGCGTCTCTTTATCTTGCCAGATCCTCTGTTGAGTTGGGTCCATTTCCTTTAATGGGCCAGACAGCTCGATGACACATGCCTATCTATGTCTCTTGTTCTGCCCTCAGAGCAGACTTAACCATACCCCACCCCACCCCAGGTAGCCATGCAAGGTGTAGGAGGAAACCAAGACACACACTGGAATCATTCAAATATTACTCCAAAAAAATCCCAGTTCACCACATCAGCAACTCAGCAGCCTGCCTCAGAATGGAAGCCAGGCCGCCTGATGCCCCAATTCCGCAAAGGACACTGCCTGCTGTGATGGAGCAGGGCGGGGGAGGCCAGGGCAAGAGCAGATCTCACTCTCCCTTTGCCATGAAGAGATCTAACATTGTTCAGTGCAGATGAACCCAGATGCCCTGGCCCCGATTCAGCAAAGCATTCAAGCACGTGCTTACCTTTAAGCAGATGCACAAGTGCTTTGCTGACTGGGGGGCCTCTGTGAAAAGCAGCCGATTGGCCCAAAGCAGACAGTATGTTCCTCTCACGGCAGCCTTCAGGTTGGATTGACACCCTTGCTCCAAGCTGCAAGACAGATCTGTATTTAAACTGGGACACCTAGCTGCGCTTGGCCTCTGGGAACCTCACAGTAGTTTATCTCCTGCTGTGTCAGACCTTTGCTTAATGCGTCCATTCTTCTCCGCTCAGCCCGCGCTGACATCGCTTTGCCGTCGCCCCTGCTGGGTCTGCCTTGAGAAGAGCTGCCTTTTTGGCTGGAGCCGTCCGATGATGCACTCAGACCCTTTTTCTCCCTGGGGCAAACCTTCCCTAGGACGGCAGAGCCACTCAGCTTGCTGGAGGCCTCTGCCTGTGGCGATACATCAGGCGGGCATTTCAAAGGGGAAATCTTTTTAAACAACACAGAGCACATGTACAGCACGTTCCACTGTTGCCATAGCTTGCAGGTGCTCCCACCGTGGCCCCAGCACCCCAGCTGGGTGACTCCAATGCCCTGCTTCAAGCTAAACTGAATCTTAGTCCTCTCCCCGGATTTCAATGGGACAGCCTATGGAGTGCTGCTTGGCAGGAATGAGGCAGGCAGAATCAGTCCCCCTCATAAGAGAAAGTCACTGCTCCAGGGTCTTGTCTGCCCTACAGGAATCACCCCTTGGCTGACAGCAGGTGGGGGCAGCAGAACTGGTGCAGAACAAGGGTTAGCTACAAGTGCAGAGAAGGGCAAACTGCGCTCAGCGCTACTAAGAGCCTGCGCCCAGCAGCGACTGTGATTCCTTGTAGCACAGACTGGGCTTGAAATGACGAGAACCCCGCAAAGGAAGGGAGAGCAGAACACCTCATGCAAACAAGGTAGAGTGCTTGACAAAGGGTAAATGTTATTATCCCCTTTATATAGATGGGGAAACTGAGGCACAAAAAAGGGGCTTAGAGCTTGTCTACATGACGTGTTAAAGCGTGGCCAGACAGGGTCTAAATCTATAGCATGCTAAATGACCATGTGGGCCCAGCTACTGAGCACCAATGCTTTACATAGGAGTTTGCCAAAGAACTTTTACTGCACAGCAGCAGGGTGCACACACAGTGAGTTAGCGTGCAGGAGGCTATATCAGTGGTTCTCAAACTTTTGTACTGGTGATCTCTTTCACATACCAAGCCTCTCAGGGTGACTCCCTCCCCCCCCCCTTATATCTTAAAAACACTTTTAAATATATTTACTAGTATAAATGCTGGAGGCAAAGCGGGGTTTGGGATAGAGGCTGACAGCTCGCGACCCCCTATGTAATAACCTCACGACCCCCTGAGGGGTCCCGACCCCCAGTTTGAGAACCCCTGCTATAGATTCACACCCTGGCTTGCCACATGCTGGCTCGCTGTGTAGACAAGCCGCAAATGACTCATGCAAGGCCATACTGCAGCGAGTGGCAGAGTTGAATTTAGAACCCAGGTCTCCTGACCCTTGGCCCTTTACCCACTCCACTACACCACAGCATTCACAAGAAGTGTCTTAAAAGATTTTAAGTATTTAGTTCACATCCCACTGCACCCCTTTCCCATCCCCACCCCCACTCACACCCGCACATGAACAGTGCAAAAGCAGCCAATTACAATGTAACTAGCAAACTTTTCACAGGGAGCACTGTAAGCAAGGGGAACAGATTATGAAGGGACATGGTGAATTCTCTGCCACTTGGAGTTTTTAAATCCAGAGCTGATGTCTTTCTAAAAGACAAACTCTAGTCCACACAAGCTACCAAGCTGGATACAGCCACCTCTGGGTGCGATTCTACCCCTGGTATGCACAGAAGATCAGAACTAATGACTATAATGGTCCCTTCTGGCTTTAAAAAAAAATCTATGGCTCTGTCAAAGAATTTTCTCCCTTGGTCTCCTGCTCTTCTAGGCCCCAGGACACCAGGTTCTATTTACATCTCTGCTACTGCCTCATTATAGCCAAGTCACTCAACCTCCTCTATTATGGCTATAATAAAACTAATACAATAAGCCCACAAACGATGTACACCTCTACCCTGATATAACGCTGTCCTCAGGAGCCAAAAAATCTTACCATGTTATAGGTGAAACCGCATTATATCGAACTTGCTTTGATCCGCCGGAGTGTGCAGCCCCGCCCCCACGGAACACTGTTTTACTGCATTATATCCGAATTCGTGTTATATCGGGTTGCATTATATCGGGGTAGAGGTGTATAAATATTGTGTGGTGTAGTGGGGATGGAGGTTTTTTAAGTATGTAAATGTGCGTGGTATAAACCAAACACTAACAGATAGAAAGAAGCAAGAGGATTTGCATCCCAAAAGATATTCTCTAACCCTCCTCCACCACCAAAACATAGAAAGCACTTGAAAGCAGCCGAGGATGATGACAACAGCAGGGCAAGACAGACCCAGAGCTGCCTCTGAGCCAGCTGGCAGCCCAAGGTAACTGACCATCTTGAATCTAACACTATAAGAAGTGAGGGTGAATGAAGCCATCACTGAGTGTCTGCCACTGACTGAGAACAAGGGCTGAGGGCTGAAAAAGCCGCTTCATTCATAACTTGAGATGGGGTGGGCCACCAGGTTCAGAACTGGAATGGAGAGTGAGAGTTTGGCCCCATCTCAGAGAAAAGAGCCCGAGCCATGAGGTTCAGTCATCTACCTCGCTGTTTGTTTAACAGCTGCGTGCTTCCCAACTGACTCAGATTTGCCTGGGGAGGTTCCCCATGGACTTTAGGAGTTTGCTCCTCTACTGATGGACCCTATAGAAATGAGGTAGATCAATCTGGAGCCAAGCTTCTCCAAAGGGATTCAGACTGGGGGTCGTGATTTGGTTCCCTTCCCACCCCTAACTCCAGTGCTGCCAGAATACCCAGGGGATGGTCTATAAACATGCAGTCAGGGCTCCAGTCCTGCAAGCTGATCTGTGAGAGAAGCTCCCTCCACCTGTGCGGAGCACCAGAAACACACCTGCCTGAAGATCTGCTGTCATAGCGGAGACTGCAGGATCAGGGCCTTCATTTGAAAATGAACTTCTACATGCCCTGGGACAGACTGCGCACCCATTCCTCATGCAGGGGAGGGCGGACTCCCCATGCAAGAGGCCGCATCGATTCTGGGATAACTTTACTTGCATCAGTAAATGTGGCAGAATCCAGGCCTCTGCACTTCTGCTCTGGAAGTGACCAACTGCATAACTGCCCTGCCGTCCCTGACCACGACCAGCACTGCCCCTCACTCATTGGTTAAAGGGGTATTTGGGGAATGAGTTTCACCCTCAATTCTCTATGGGCATCACACCTCATTTACTCAGCTAGAGCATGTTTTATTAATCTGGAGTCTCACCAAGGCTCTTTACTTCTATTAATTTATTAATATTGCTAATTAAATATCATATTCGCAAATGTAAATTTCCTAATACTGTCCCTTCCATTTCCAAATTAGAAAAAAAAAAAAAAAGCTGCTGCTGCTTGTTCTGTTAGTCAATTGAAACAAATTCCATCTGCTCATAGGTGCAGAGTTCGGAATTCAGCGGGGGGCTGCCGGGAGTCTGCTTTTGTGCAAATAAACTGCCCAGTTGTTCTAACAAAAGGGGTAACATTTGACCTGCAGAGGGGAACACAATGGGGTGCACTCTGATGGGTACAGGAAGAATACACTAGGTGCCACATGGAGATAAGGTTTGGGATGCCCAGGGAGAGACACAAGGGAATATTTTTGGATACCCCTGGGGGCAATATAAGGGAAAGAATAATTGGGGGGTTACACATTGGGAGTCACAGGGAGGAATAACTTGGAGTGCAGAGTGAGAGATACAGGCGGAGTGCTTAGAGGTGTACTACAAGCGGCTCAAGGGCAATCAACTGAGGTGCACAGAGGCAGGTGTAAGAGAAGGAGTAATTTGCAGGGTACCATAGGAAGGTACTTTCCCAGGATGCAGTGATGTTTGAGGCGTGGGGAGGAGAACTGGCCCTCTGCAAAGATACCACAGCCAGAGAACAGTGAGATCACAGGATTGGAGCTGTACTTTGGATACCACCCTCCCACCACTTTCATTCATTTGTTTAATTTTGGAAGACAGGATCAGCTGGGGCAGATGGGCTGGTGTTGCATTAAGAAAAGTTTTAAAAATACATTATATCGTTTTTTATTATTAATGGTAATGATCTGAGCCTGCTCATTATCTTTTCTTTTGTAAGGAACGCTGTAATCTGATGATGCCATGCCATGTGAAATGGATAATGCAGCAGTACTGCTGGATTTTGTTTATTTATTGAAACAGAACCAATATAAAGAGGGATAGATAGATGTGGGGACAGAAAGAGAGATCTCAGGAAAATCAAACAACAGTAATAATACTTTGTTGCTCTTATAAATGGTTTGATTTGTCACTACTGAGTCAGTGGGAGTTTTGACATTGATTCAATGGGTGCAGAGTTTACCCTGATAGCACCTGGGACTTGGAGATCTCAGGCCTTTACTCAAATGGCTATTATCCTCATTCTACAGCTGGAGCCACTGAGAGGCACAGAAGTTAAGGACCCAATCCTGGGGTCCTTATTCGATTTTTATTAAGACAAAACTGCTCGAAAAATGCAGAGACGACTCCAACCCAGGGTAAGAAAAAGACAGACAGCCTCATCCCCAGCTCAGGAGAAAACTGCACAGGGACAGGAGAAGGGTCTAGCCAGTCCCCTCCTGGCACGTGACCTCTTCCTATCACAGGCCAGGAGGAACTCTGGAGTTTAAACAGGAACAGGGATGCTGCACCAAATGAAGAACATCACTTTTCAGGCCCATAAACAGTCCTCTTCCAGTGTGGGAACTCTGGGGTGATGGAGGAACATGCATCCAGATCTGTACTCGCTGGGACAAAATGCAGAGGGAGGTGAGCTTCCAACCTGAGCACCTGCAGCGAATCACTACAGCTGCAGCAACCCTCCTTGGTGTGGATATGTGCATATGTAAGGGGGTGGAGGGTGAATGCCCCTAGACCAGGTGGGGTTTTCATTTTAACAGAGAAAGGGTCTGTTGGGGAGCGGAGGGGGAGAGAGAAGGAACTTACACAAATATAAACACACCACAAAAAGCCTCCTCAAACTCCCGGAACGAGGACACAAAGCAAAAAGTGTTGGTTGAACTGGAAGGAACTGGTTCCCCCCTGGTCTCCAGCTGTTAATGATCTCGGTTGACGTGAACATCATTTCCTCTGCGTTCTGCCGTGTCTAATTGAGTGGGTCTGCGAAGGGGAGAGTATGCGGCTGCTCCCAGCTTCCCAGTCAGCAGTTACTGACAGCCTAATCTTGGCTCAAGAAATGTTGCCGAGGTATTGGCTTCTGATGCCATGTTATCTCCCTGGCTCGAGCAAGGCGAGCGCTCGCCCCTCCGTGCAAATATAATAGGAGAGGACATCACCTTAATTCCACCTCCATTAGACCTCCGAGAGTAGACTGTGACCCCTTTCACCTCATCAATATTCAAAAGCTTAACAAAAAAAGGCTATAACCGGGGAAGTCAGAAATAATGTAATGCGGTATTGATTATTTTATGGTACAATTAGGTGTAATTACATCTCTCAAATTTTATTTTAATGTTACTTTCTACTACTTTTAGCCTTTTAAAATTGTCCAAAACATCTCCCTTTAATGGAACGAACATGCCTTCAATTTAAATGTGAAACACTCTTTTTCTGCTAAAGTGTGACCTCAATATATTTGAAAACATAAATTACTGCTATGTATAAACCATAAAAAATGAATGATGAATTTAATTCTGGTGAAGCGTGAGGGACTGGGAATGCAAAGGGGGGGGGGAATGCTGCTTATCCAGAGGAGAAGGGACAGCCGGTGGGGGGGTGGAGGGGGGAAGGAGGTGACCTTCTCTAACATTGCAATGGGACAGGACACTCAAAGGACTTGTCTGACTTACAAAGGGGGTAGTGAGAGAGTAATGCATTCTCGGGGTCAGGTCCTCTGCTTCAGTCAGTTGGCACTGATCTGCTCACAGCTAGGGAGTTATGCTGATTCATGCCAGCTGGGGAGCTGGCCCTGTGTGATTATTCAGCCCTTGGTACCCTCAAGCTCTGTAGCAGGAGCAGGGAGACAGACGCCATGCTAGAGAACTAGACACTGACCTTCTACTGCTACCACCACATCCCAGGCCTCTCGAGAAACTGGAGGAGACAGAACTCAACAGGGGGCAATTGACCCCTGCTTTAAGGCCTCTTTGCAAAGCCAGAGCCCTGGTGTAAATGAGAATCAGGCCCAGGGAATTGAGCTTAATTCTACAAACTCTTCCTCCACCAAACCCCGTCCTAACTTGCAGGTATTGGCTCGCCTACTCTTATTACTAGCTATTTGTATTACCGTAGCACCTGGAAGCCCTAGCCCTGGACCAGAACTCTGCTGTTGAAGAAGCAAGAGAGAAATCTTAGTGGCCGTGTTCAGCCCTAGTAGAGAGCCTAGTACAATGGGACCCTGACCTGGCTTGTCCTTAGGTTCTAGTGTTAATAAATAATAATATCCTACACTGCTTCATCAATGGACACAAGCAAGGATGCTATCTCCCCCTGCAATCAGCCTGAGATGCAGACTCCATGGTGAAATTTAATGTAATCCCGGGCTTCTCCAATGGTCCACATGCCTGGGATCTCTTTCCTTGTGTGAGAGCAGGGAGTTCAGATGCCATGTTCCGTCTGAGGCCTCAAATCAATAGACCTCCCCATAAGACACGGAGACGGTGGAGGATAGGCTCTCACCCCATAAGTATATAGGATCATACATGCTTAGGCCAGAGAAAAGAAGCCTGAAGCTAGGCATCAGTGTCACAGATAATGGACATGGAGCCCCTCTGGGCCCTGTGCAAAGAACAGACCAATGAATGAAAATAAAATAATTTTTGCAATTGAATAATTGTGAGCTTGCGCTCCCTGCATCACTGTGGGCAGAGACAGATAGAGGGGTGTATACAGGCACAGATAAAGGGACAGAATCTGAAACAGAGTGGCTGGAGGATCTTAGCCTCCCTGCTAACGTGTTCCACATATTCGTTGCAAACGGGAGACTCTAAACAATCGACTCCAAACAAATACCTGGGGAGGGTTATTCTCCTCTGCCTCTCTCCACTACATACTCCTGAAGACATCAACCACCACAGAGCCTCCCTCAATATGAATGTCAAAGAAGTCCACAGAGGGTAGCGGTGGGCGTATTTAGCAAGCTGTCTTGAAATACACAAACTTGGCTGAACGCTTATTAATCTGGGAGGTCAAAGAAGGCATACCCATAAGTAGGAGGCCTAAGGAACGCTGGAGCATCTCTCTGACAATTAGATGGGTTTGCCCTAAGTGTGGACTTTCAGAAAGGGAACAGTGCTTTGGTAAAAGGAGAAGATTCACTCTCAGCCCAGAAGTTAATACAGACCATGAAGACAACTGCAGGCAGCAGCCTTCAATGTCATGCCAACGTCCCGGGAGAAACCTGTGTTTTGGAGGAACCTTGGAAAAGCTGGAAGAGAATTTGCTCATCACTGGGAACAATATGTCACCTGGGGAAACGCTGCAGAGCTGCAGGGTTTATTCAGCAGCCTTTAGAGAAGGGCATTAAGGGTACCAGTAAAGACCCTGACGAACTTGTCCATGCATTAAACGGTCTTGCTCTTCTACTAGGTATCGCTTCTCTGAGTAAAACTGTCTCCTGGTAGCCATGGTCAGCTAGGAGAACCTGCCTGCTGCAAGTAACAGCATCTTACATGAGGACTCACCTTCCATGTCCTACTGTATCTGCAAGCAGCTTCCATCGGGGAAAGGGCTTTGTGCATTGTTTCCCCCTGGCTCTCTGCACCTAGCAGATGTCCATACTCTGGCAGCTGTTGCGGTTTCATAGACTTTAAATGAGAACCCTGTCCAATGAGCTTACTCAGCCAGCTCGATTTTGTTTAGTAACCCAAGAGATGAGACCTTGCGCCTCAGCCTGACACACTTTGTTTCCCTGTAGGTCCTGTTAGTTTGTTCCCCTGTTTCTCTATCTCTGCAGGTTCCTTTTTATCCTGCTCAGCCTTCATTTCAAGGCTCAGATACACCCCGGTTTCTGCTTGCTGACTTCCATGGACTTCTGAAGGAGAGATGCCACTGTAGCTTGCAGGCAGGATCTGGAAGAATATTTAAGTCATAGGGGGGTGTCTGCCACCAGCTTTCCTTCTGCTGGCTGTCGTCATTCCTAGAGAATGACTTGGTCCCTTCCTGACCAGCCAGAAGCGGCAGTTGTCTTTCTGATCTTGGCTGTGCCCTGGAACTCTGCCTGCCAGCTGCCACAGCACTTCAGCTCAAAAGGGGGCCTTAGAAATGGGCACAACAGGTACCGATCAGCCCCTAATTTGACATCACCTTGTGAGTTAGTGGGAAATCCAGTTAAGTCAGAGGAAGAGAATCTGAGGCTTTGCCAATAATCAAAAGTTTACAACAAAACCCATCCAGTTCCACTGGTGCAAAACAGACTCTTCTAAACAGATTGAGCTGAATGCAGTAGTTGACCCTACAACGCTAACCCAGTTTAAGATACACCGGTTTAAGGTGTATCTCAGAGAGCTGATAGGTAAGGTCCCATGGGAATCAAGACGGAGGGGAAAAACAACTGAGGAGAGTTGGCAGTTTTTCAAAGGGACACTATTAAGGGCCCAAAAGCAAGCTATTCCGCTGGTTAGGAAAGACAGAAAATGTGGCAAAAGACCACCTTGGCTTAACCACGAGATCTTGCACGATCTAAACAATAAAAAGGAGTCATATAAAAAATGGAAACTAGGACAGATTACAAAGGATGAATATAGGCAAACAACACAGGAATGCAGGGGCAAGATTAGAAAGGCAAAGGCACAAAATGAGCTCAAACTAGCTACGGGAATAAAGGGAAACAAGAAGACTTTTTATCAATACATTAGAAGCAAGAGGAAGACCAAAGACAGGGTAGGCCCACTGCTTAGTGAAGAGGGAGAAACAGTAACAGGAAACTTGGAAATGGCAGAGATGCTTAATGACTTCTTTGTTTCGGTCTTCACCGAGAAGTCTGAAGGAATGCCTAACATAGTGAATGCTAATGGGAAGGGGGTAGGTTTAGCAGATAAAATAAAAAAAGAACAAGTTAAAAATCACTTAGAAAAGTTAGATGCCTGCAAGTCACCAGGGCCTGATGAAATGCATCCTAGAATACTCAAGGAGCTAATAGAGGAGGTATCTGAGCCTCTAGCTATTATCTTTGGAAAATCATGGGAGACGGGAGAGATTCCAGAAGACTGGAAAAGGGCAAATATAGTGCCCATCTATAAAAAGGGAAATAAAAACAACCCAGGAAACTACAGACCAGTTAGTTTAACTTCTGTGCCAGGGAAGATAATGGAGCAAGTAATTAAGGAAATCATCTGCAAACACTTGGAAGGTGGTAAGGTAATAGGGAACAGCCAGCATGGATTTGTGAAGAACAAATGATGTCAAACCAATCTGATAGCTTTCTTTGATAGGATAACGAGCCTTGTGGATAAGGGTGAAGCTGTGGATGTGGTATACCTAGACTTTAGTAAGGCATTCGATACGGTCTCGCATGATATTCTTATCGATAAACTAGGCAAATACAATTTAGATGGGGCTACTATAAGGTGGGTGCATAACTGGCTGGATAACCATACTCAGAGAGTTGTTGTTAATGGTTCCCAATCCTGCTGGAAAGGCATAACGAGTGGGGTACCGCAGGGGTCTGTTTTGGGACCGGCTCTGTTCAATATCTTCATCAATGACTTAGATATTGGCATAGAAAGTACGCTTATTAAGTTTGCAGATGATACCAAACTGGGAGGGATTGCACCTGCTTTTGAGGACAGGGTCATAATTCAAAATGATCTGGACAAATTGGAGAAATGGTCTGAGTTAAACAGGATGAAGTTTAACAAAGACAAATGCAAAGTGCTCCACTTAGGAAGAAAAAATCAGTTTCACACATACAGAATGGGAAGAGACTGTCTAGGAAGGAGTACGGCAGAAAGGGATCTAGGGGATATAGTGGACCACAAGCTAAATATGAGTCAACAGTGTGATGCTGTTGCAAAAAAAGCAAACATGATTCTGGGATGTATTAACAGGTGTGTTGTGAGCAAGACACGAGAAGTCATTCTTCCGCTCTACTCTGCTCTGGTTAGGCCTCAGCTGGAGTATTGTGTCCAGTTCTGGGCACCGCATTTTAAAAAAGATGTTCAGAAATTGGAAAGGGTCCAGAGAAGAGCAACAAGAATGATTAAAGGTCTTGAGAACGTGACCTATGAAGGAAGGCTGAAAGAACTGGGTTTGTTTAGTTTGGAAAAGAGAAGACAGAGGGGACATAATAGCAGTTTTCAGGTATTTAAAAGGGTGTCATAAGGAGGAGGAAGGAAACTTGTTCACCTTAGCCTCCAAGGATAGAACAAGAAGCAATGGGTTTAAACTGCAGCAAGGGAGGTCTAGGTTGGACATTAGGAAAAAGTTCCTAACTGTCAGGGTGGTTAAACACTGGAATAAATTGCCTAGGGAGGTTGTGGAATCTCCATCTCTGGAGATATTTAAGAGTAGGTTAGATAAATGTCTATCAGGGATGGTCTAGACAGTATTTGGTCCTGCCATGCGGGCAGGGGACTGGACTCGATGACCTCTCGAGGTCCCTTCCAGTCCTAGAATCTATGAATCTATGAATAAGATTAAGTGCATCTATAGTAGGGGATGCACGGCACAACTGGACCAGCCTCAATCATACCAGGGAAAGTTCTCCATCACAGACAAGGACTCAGACAAGTGATGTTAGTCATTTGAATCAGAAGAGCACTAAAGTTGGTCTGGGTTGTCCTTTATAAACCTTTAAATACTTTAAATGACTGCTTCTTGGAGCAGCTGGTACGGGAACCCACAAGGGGAGAGGCAACTCTCGATTTAGTCCTGAGTAAAGCCCAGGAGCTGGTCCAAGAGATAACTATAACAGGACCACTTGGAAATAGTGACCATAATATAATAACATTCCCTGTGGTGGGAAGAACATCTCAACAGCCCAACACTGTGGCATTTAATTTCAAAAAGGGGAACTATGCAAAAATGAGGGGGTTAGTTAAACAGAAATTTAAAAAGTACAGTGACTAAAGTGAAATCCCTGCAAGCTGCATGGACACTTTTTAAAAGACTCCATAATAGAGGTCCAACTTAAGTGTATACCCCAAATTAAGAAACACAGACAAAACTAAAAAGCGTCACCATGGCTTAACAACCATGTAAAAGAAGCAGTGAGAGATAAAAAGGCATCTTTTAAAAAGTGGAAGTCAACTCCTAGTGAGTTAATTAGAAAGGAGCATAAACACTGCCAAATTAAGTGTAAAAATGTAATAAGAAAAGCCAAAGAGGAGTTTGAAGAACAGCTAGCCAAAAACTCAAAAGGTAATAACAAAATGTTTTTTAAGTACATCAGAAGCAGGAAGCCTGCTAACCAACCAGTGGGGCCCCTGGATGATTGAGATACAAAAGGAGCGCTTAAAGACGATAAAGTCATTGCGGAGAAACTAAATGGATTCTTTGCTTCAGTCTTCACGGCTGAGGATGTCAGGGAGATTCCCAAACCTGAGCCGCCTTTTGTAGGTGACAAATCTGAGGAACTGTCACAGATTGAAGTGTCACTAGAGGAGGTTTTGGAATTAATTGATAAACTTAACATTAACAAGTCACCAGGACCAGATGGCATTCACCCAAGAGTTCTGAAAGAACTCAAATGTGAAGTTGCGGAACTATTAACTATTGTTTGTAACCTGTCTTTTAAATCGGCTTCTGTACCCAATGACTGGAAGCTAGCTAGTGTAACGCCAACATTTAAAAAGGGCTCTAGAGGTGATCCCAGCAATTACAGACCGGTAAGTCTAACGTCAGTACCGGGCAAATTAGTTGAAACAATAGTAAAGAATAAAATTGTCAGACACATAGAAGAACATAAATTGTTGGGCAAAAGTCAACATGGTTTCTGTAAAGGGAAATCATGTCTTACTAATCTATTAAAGTTCTTTGAAGGGGTCAACAAACGTGGACAAGGGGGATCCAGTGGACATAGTATACTTAGATTTCCAGAAAGCCTTTGACAAGGTCCCTCACCAAAGGCTCTTATGTAAATTAAGTTGTCATGGGATAAAAAGGAAGGTCCTTTCATGGACTGAGAACTGGTTAAAAGACAGGGAACAAAGGGTAGGAATAAATGGTAAATTCTCAGAATGGAGAGGGGTAACTAGTGGTGTTCCCCAAGGGTCAGTCCTAGGACCAATCCTATTCAATTTATTCATAAATGATCTGGAGAAAGGGGTAAAAAGTGAGGTGGCAAAGTTTGCAGATGATACTAAACTGCTCAAGATAGTTAAGAACAAAGCAGACTGTGAAGAACTTCAAAAAGATCTCACAAAACTAAGTGATTGGGCAACAAAATGGCAAATGAAATTTAAGGTAGATAAATGTAAAATAATGCACATTGGAAAAAATAACCCCAACTATACATACAATATGATGGGGGCTAATTTAGCTACAGCTAATCAGGAAAAAGATCTTGGAGTCATCATGGATAGTTCTCTGAAGACGTCCATGCAGTTTGCAGAGGCAGTCAAAAAAAGCAAACAGGATGTTAAGAATCATTAAAAAGGGGACAGAGAATATATTATTGCCCTTATATAAAATCGATGGTACACCCACATCTTGAATACTGCGTACAGATGTGGCCTCCTCATCTCAAAAAAGATATACTGGCTCTAGAAAAGGTTCAGAGAAGGGCAACTAAAATGATTAGGGGTTTGGAACGGGTCCCATATGAGGAGAGATTAAAGAGGCTAGGACTTTTCAGCTTGGAAAAGAGGAGACTAAAGGGGGATATGATAGAAGTATATAAAATCATGAGTGATGTGGAGAAAGTAGATTAAGTAAATAACTTTTCCCTTATTCCCATAATACAAGAACTAGGGACCACCAAATGAAATTAATGGGCAGCAGGTTTAAAACAAATAAAAGGAAGTTCTTCGCACAGCGCACAGTCAACTTGTGGAACTCCCTGCCTGAGGAGGTTGTGAAGGCTAGGACTATAACAGCGTTTAAAAGAGAACTGGATAAATTCATGGAGGTTAAGTCCATTCATGGCTATTAGCCAGGATGAGTAAGGAATGGTGTCCCTAGCCTCTGTTTGTCAGAGGGTGGAGATGGATGGCAGGAGAGAGATCACTTGATCATTACCTGTTAGGTTCGCTTCCTCTGGGGCCCTGGCTTTGGCCACTGTTGATAGACAGGATACTGGGCTAGATGAACCTTTGGTCTGACCCAGTACAGCCGTTCTTATGTTCTATGCTCTGTGATGCCTGTGCTGCTGCTATCACAATGGCGCTTACATGATCTTCCCCCCTTTGCATTTGTTCAAATTGTTTTACTCTGAATCAAAGTTTGATTGACAAGCCAGTCATTGCCCAGCACTACTCTTCTTGGCCTTTTTGGAAGATCAGTACCAAGCAATCTTGGTTCCAGGCCGCAGGGACAGAACCAACATCAAGGACCTGCTTGTTTAAGCTACAACTTTTCAAAAATATCCACCAACAGTTCAGTGAGTTCAGCATCTCAGGATGCTTTTCAACTGGGCCTGCTGATTAGAGCAAGGAAGGAGGCGGTGGCATCCTAGAAGACTCCATAGTTAAGGCTGGGCAAATGACAGTCCTTCTGAAGAAGCAGCTACCTTAGCTTCATGCGGGACCGTCTCAAAGATCTGAGGCTGCTTTGAACACCTGAAGCCATACTGCAAATGGAGAAAGGAAAGGGAAGCCAACTAGCAAACAGAGAAATCAGTTACAGCTTACAGGGCAGGTAAACAGAGTTAATGTTGGCCCAGGAACAGCTGCTTTGGAGGAAGGTGCAAGAGACCACAGGGAATGCAGTTATGAGATAACCTGCCCACAAGGAAAGTTTCCTTCCGATAGCTAGAGACTGGCTAACGACAGAGCGATAATACGCTTCCTTCAGATCTAACCCCTCGTGCTACTATATTCCTATACAAACCAATTTCTTTGTGTGCTGAATTGAAGGAACTCAGGGTCACACACACCAGGTTCCCTGGTACTCCCATGTTCCCAAATCAGTTGCTCCCCGTTGATAAAAAAAAAAGCCGCCTAAGACGCCTTTTCCTTTGGCTCCTTGCCTCCGCTTCCTTGGCACTTCCCTTGCACTGGTTTGGTTACTGGTTGGGCTGCTGTCGGTCCTCAGCCTCCAGTTGCCTTATCTTGACTGAATGGCTCCTTGTGCGTCTGCTCTTATCTTCTTCATTCTTCCTCCAAGATCATCTCATTCCATTAGATCCCACTTTTGAACATTCCCCCCCCCTCTTCCCCAACACATGGAACAACAGTGTCCTACTACAGCCCTCAACTCCAGTCAATACAAACATACATGCAGGGGCTCGGCTTTTCAAGTAGCCTAAGGGAGTTAGGCACCAAATCCCATCAACTTTCAATGAGAGATGAGCACCTGACTCCTTTGAAAATCCTGCCCTATAGAGAGACCCCTACTGGCTGCTAGTATGCGCTGGATTTTACCTCTCTTTCCGGATGAGCAGTTTATTCATAAGACCAAGGTGAGGAAATCCACCCCTCCCTGGCCTAAATCAAGTTTTCACATCAATTAGGCAAATTGACATCAGATTTAACATTGTTTCCAATTATGCCTGCGAAAATGCTGTTAAAGCAAACACCCAAATTGATACAAACAAAATGCCCAGATAAAATACTCCCAGGAAAAAGCTTCAAACAGATAAACATGGTTAATGAGGACAAGAGAAAACTTCTGTAACAGAAGATCAGCCAACCGCAAAGAGGTTCTGATCATAGGGACCAGAATACAGGCCTGCTGGAGAATTCATCTTCGGACAATCTGCTCTGTCACCCAAACAACCACACATTGAGGGCAAACCTGGCCAGATGTAGAGACTCGCAGATAGCCTCCACCTGCCCATGGTGGAGGGAAAACTGCTACAGCCATTTGTGAGGCTTCTATTATGTTGTAGATTAATGAGAGGAGGATGTTTGGGGAGATTTGGGGAGTGATGCCATGGGAATCAAATGTGCAGGTGTGAATGGCCAGCTGTGCCGGTGCGTATTAGAAAGCGTGTGCGATGGGATACGCTCATGCAGGCAGCTCCCTCTCAGAGCTGGGGGCACACTGCTGAATCCTGGCCCCATGCAGCCTCGTAATGACAATGGGGGAGTGGTGACACCCCACTGACCCACATTTGGTCACTCTTGGCCACAAACAAACTCCCCACCCTTGCATCGTCCCTCTGGTTTGAATTTGGAAAAAGGAGGCCAAACGGCAGTTCCCAATGGCGTTCACTTCCAGGCAGCTCGATCATCTTCCATTTCATTTGTGAGAAGCAGCTATGTTATTCCCTGGTGAATACCAAAGGCCATGCTTCCTGTTCAAAGGATGTCTGGTGGCTGGTTAGGTGGGCGTATATTTCTGATGAACAACCCAGATGATCTAGCCCAGGCTCTGTTGTATATTTAAGGTTGGCACGGCGACCACTTAGAGAGACCCCATAGGTGCATCCCTTATGGAGAGTCCCAGTATCAAGTCTCCTAGAACAATACCGTCCACCCATTATTACTAGTGCTATAGTAGCACCTAGAGAAGCCCACCGAGTTCAAGGCCCCACTGTCCTATGCACTGTACAGACAGATAGTCCCTATCCAGAAAATCTTGCAATTTAAAAAACAGACAAGGCAGACCAAGGATGGGAGAGAAAAAGTGATTTGCTCAAGGACACACAGCAGGTCAGTGGCAGAGCCAGAAGTAGAACACAGGTCTCCTGACTCCCTGTCCTGTACCCAAACCATTAGAACAATAAGTAAAATAGAACATGAGCAACAGAGGGCTTTTTGTATTATTTTGTAGCCGGTACTCATTGTCTTGCAGGATGTATGACGGGTTTCCTTCCCTTGCCTCCTACCCATCCTGACTCCCTATTCCATTAGCATTAGACAGCACAGAACCTCCAAGATGTAACAGCTCAGAAATTAGTCTTGCATATTCCCCACATGCCAGCCAAAAAAGCTTGTTTTGATATTTGCAGAAGTGAATTAATTTGGGCTTTCAGATAAGATCTCAGACACTCCCTGATGACACTTACACCCACAGCCACAGAGGCTGATAACATCATCGGCTGACTACTCAGCTACAGCCTTTTTCAGTCGTTTCTAGGATTATGAAATACATATTTTGTTAGGCTGGCTAATGCCAAAGTTACAAAATCCATGTAATTAAGATTAATTTAAGAGCTGGATTGGATCATCCTGTGGCATCCACCCATTAATTAAAAGAAACACTTTGAATTTCAAGTGCCTGCCTTAATATTTCACTCTGTGCTGGCATTATTAACCTCTAGTTGGCAAGAAATATTTAAGTGCCCAGGTGTAAGAGGCTGTGGGCTAACAGAAGGCTGTCTGGGCTGGGAGATAGGTGCCCTCTTCTGGAAGGTATTTATAGCGGGAGGATAAACAAATGTACTGATTCTGTGTGTACACAAATACATGTACATATCTCTCACTATATATATATATATATAAAAACAAACGCATGTATAAAGCATATTTTATATATATTATATACACACACATTTGTATGTACATATTCTACATGCACTCTTATAATGATGTACACACCCTGTACATGAATGCCTGGGAGAATATATGGGCACATAGATATGACTTACAAACATGTGGCTACATGGAAATCTGTAGGTGTGCACATCTATGCCAGCGGTGTGAATAGACATCTACATTCATGCGAGAGCGCACATGGCTTTCTGAGTGTACATATGCATGTGTGAAGTGCAAGTTTCAATAGATGGACACGTGCAAAGCTTATCAGAGTGCGTGAAACAGAGCTGAGTAAATCAGATGACCAACTTTCTGCAGAATTTCATGTGAACATTTTTGATGTTGCCTTTAAGGCAATTTCATGCCCCTCAAATTTCCATCAAAATCGGACAATTGCTATTGTTCCTAATTAGCATACTTGCTTTGCAGCAGCACCTGGGATCCCAATCAGGTCCTGCGTGCTAGATGCTGTACAGACAAACAGGTAGACAGACTGCCTGATCTGAAGAGCTTCTGAGCTAAGGTATGGCTAGTTAAAACCATGCCAAATATTAAAATGCTGAATTTCAGACTCCCAGGACTGTCACCTTTCACTTAAAATAGGCCCAACACCCCCACTGGGCATGAAATGGAAAATGGTACAAAGTTCAGGGCCGCCCAGGGGATTCAGGGGGCCTGGGGCAAAGCGGGGGAGCTGCGGCGTTTGTACTCACCCGACGGCGGTCTGGGTCTTAGGCAGCGGGGGGCCTTTTAGTCGCTCCGCGTCCTCGGCAGCACTGAAGGCCCCCCGACCGCCGAAATGCTGCTGAAGACCCGGACCACCGCCGGGCCAGGGCTCACGGGGCATTTCGGTGGCTGGGGGCCCTTCAGTCACTCCGCGTCTTCGGCAGCACTGAAGGACTCCCACCCACAGGTCCTGCGTGCTAGATGCTGTACAGACAAACAGGTAGACAGACTGCCTGATCTGAAGAGCTTCTGAGCTACTCACCCGACGGCGGTCTGGGTCTTAGGCAGCGGGGGGCCTTTTAGTCGCTCCGCGTCCTCGGCAGCACTGAAGGCCCCCCGACCGCCGAAATGCTGCTGAAGACCCGGACCACCGCCGGGCCAGGGCTCACGGGGCATTTCGGTGGCTGGGGGCCCTTCAGTCACTCCGCGTCTTCGGCAGCACTGAAGGACTCCCACCCACAGGTCCTGCGTGCTAGATGCTGTACAGACAAACAGGTAGACAGACTGCCTGATCTGAAGAGCTTCTGAGCTAAGGTATGGCTAGTTAAAACCATGCCAAATATTAAAATGCTGAATTTCAGACTCCCAGGACTGTCACCTTTCACTTAAAATAGGCCCAACACCCCCACTGGGCATGAAATGGAAAATGGTACAAAGTTCAGGGCCGCCCAGGGGATTCAGGGGGCCTGGGGCAAAGCGGGGGAGCTGCGGCGTTTGTACTCACCCGACGGCGGTCTGGGTCTTAGGCAGCGGGGGGCCTTTTAGTCGCTCCGCGTCCTCGGCAGCACTGAAGGCCCCCCGACCGCCGAAATGCTGCTGAAGACCCGGACCACCGCCGGGCCAGGGCTCACGGGGCATTTCGGTGGCTGGGGGCCCTTCAGTCACTCCGCGTCTTCGGCAGCACTGAAGGACTCCCACCCACACCGCCGGGCCAGGGCTCATGGGGCCCCAGCGGGGCCTGGGGCAAATTGCCCCACTTCCCCCCTTTCTGGGCGGCCCTGACAAAGTTGGAGCAGCTTTGTGCTTCATTGTGAATATTTTGTTCACCTCTTGTACATCAGTCCTTGCATATTCAGATGTGTGAACATAGGTACATACATGTACATGGAAGTGCACTGGCATACATGCATGTGAGTCCATGTTAACTCATAGGAAGCTGGGTGGCTGTATATAAGATTTGTGTAAGCCCACGTACATCAGACATGAAGTATGCAACACATATACATGGCTGTATGAGTGTGAATGTCCATATGGATATGTACACGAAGATGGATGAGCAAACATGCCTGACAGCATGAGATGCATAAGCAGCTGGGAGGAAGTGTGTCAGCACATTTCTTCCTTACTGATACGGTACAAAAAAAAAGTTTAAAATCTTTTCCAGATCCACAGATTTTCTCTCTGATTTTACAGCTGCAGGGCCTATTTGTTTTATGTATTTTTTATACTTTGAACTGCTCTCATGCAGAGACACAATTTTAAATCAGAGAATAAAATCTCACACTGTTCCATTTTCTGCAGTGCCCCACACTGCCTGAGGCATATACTGCTCTAACCACTACACATCTCGCTACTTCCTGTTCTCTTCAGCATCCCGTCGGCTGAAGCAGAACCTGGTCTATCCCACGTGTATCCCTTCATTTAACCCAGGACCTGCAGCCAAAATGGAGATCAAGAACATCATGTTGCTCTGCATCTAACCCACTCCCAACAGCGCCTTCTTCTGGTTGAGACCAGCCTCTCTCTCCCTGCCTTATTCCCTCTATGTCAACGGTTCTCAAACTGTGAGTTGGGACCCCAAAGTGGGTCAAGACCCCATTTTAATGGAGTCACCAGGGATGGCTTAGACATTCTGGAAAGCCAAAGCCCAAGCTCGAGGACTTCAGCCCTGGGCGGCAGGGCTAAAGTTACAGGCCCCCTCCCTGGGGCTGAACCCCTCGGGCTTAGGCTTTGGCCCCCTGGCCTGGGGCATTGGCTTTGCCCTCCCCTATACCCAGGGTGGTGGGGCTTGGGCAGGCTCAGGGTTCGGTCCACCCTCCTAGGGTCCTGTAATAATTTTTGTTGTCAGAAGGGGGTCACGCTGCAATGAAGTTTGAGAACCCCTGCTCTATATCACTCCATGCAGCACTTAGTGCTGCCTAAATGCAATGCTTTGATAAAGTCAGTAGCTTCACTTCTGGACACCATCATGTTGGACGCCTGACTGTTCTCCTGCAAGGCAAACTCCAATTCCTCCATTAGCTGCTTTGTATTTTCAATTTATGGCAAATGTGCCTACAGGCTGGATAAGAATGTTTTTGGGGGGGTGGGGGGGAAGGGGGGAAATGGGCATATAATCTAAATAACTAACATGAACTAAATCCTCTTCCATCTACAAATCTGTTAAATAATTCCCAATATTACCAGCCTTCCTTCTCTCTTGAGATCCTGAACAGCAGAGACAATCCAGTCACCCACATTTATATAGAATCTTGCACCAAAGTACTTCTCAAACTGATACATATAATTTCACCTACCTGTGAGACAGCAGCTGTTTAACAGAGCACAGGAATGCTGCACCCCAATGAATCTGGAAGGGGAAGACAGAATGCAATTAACCAAGTTACAAATCGCAGAGACAAAAATACCCATATTTGTCAAACTTGCATTATTAATTTTTATTACCATAGCTGGGTAAACTGAGGTACAGAAAGGTTAAAGTGACTTGCCCCAGGTCACATGCAAGTCAATGGTAGAGCTGGGGATAGAAGACAGGTCTTCTGGACTCCCCAGTTTCTGCTTCAAGTGCTAGACAAGAAAGCATCTCAATCTAGCACCTCTACTCTTGTAAAAAGTTCCGTGGGATCTTTAGCAAGCACAAATGGCCAGGACTTTAAGTGTCATCCAAAAAGACAGCAATGAAACAGCAGTGGCTGATAACCAGCACAAGCATCTCTGTTGGGACCCACAACTGCAGCCATTTCTGCCAGTGATGGAAGAGCACAGAATGCTGCCCTGTGCTATAAGCAGGTCCCATGCCCACCTGCACCTAAAGCCAGGGCCTGGTGCCGTTTCTCGAGGTGTCGGTGTACTCTACATGTGTTCTCATTCTTGGGGAAAACGTTCATGATTATTTCATTTTGTGGCAGTAATGGAAAATACATTTTAGTGCTTGTGTTCTGCATTTGCAATTCATGTTCTCATACATGATTACATTAAGTCTGTGTTCTGTCATTTTTGATGAATGTAGCTTGTTTTCCGTAAAAAAGAGACTCCAGGATGGAAAGTGACAGAAGTGAAGCTATAACAAAGGATGATCAATTTTTTATGGCCAGCACCAAATTCAGGGGGAAGTCCCTAAGTGTCTCTCTGTAGCTAGGGACCCTTCAGTCACACGCTGAAGTGTGACCCATTCCTGTCACCACAGTGCCTCTGGCAGTCACAGGGCAGCAATGGCTAATAGCTCCTCTTTCTTTTTTTTTTTTTGACTGAAATTGACAGACTGGCTTTTCATTAGCAGCTCAATGGTTCAGGCGGCAGCAGGAGCTGATTGGGTGATAGTGATTTGGCCTCTGCTCCTGAATTTCCACAGGTCATGAGTGAGGAGAATGGCTGATGGCAATGGGTAGGTTTGAACTAATTTGGAGCTTCTTTGGCTCGTTCTGAACTATTAGCAAGGCAGTGCCTATGAGCCCCAACCAAGATAAGGGGCCCCCTTGTGAGAGAGTATTCCCATCTCAAATTGCTCTGTTTCCTCACCCTCCTTGTCTCCTAGACGCTACGAAACTTGCACAAGGCCAACAGCAGAGCCAGGTATAGAACCCAGGTCTCCCCTGTCCCAGCGTAGGGCTCCAGCCATGAGACCAGACAGTCTTTCCAATTGCTTCTCCATTTTATTTAGTTCCTGGATAAACATGCAGCACGCTCTGTCTAGCTCACCAGAATGGTTCCTTAGCATCATAGGCTGAACGCCTTGGTCGGTCAATCCCTCAATGGGGAGGGTGGAGAGTATGCAGGTCAGGGCTAGATCTTCAGGGTTTGGCCCCATGGAAGTTCTGCCTGAGTAAGGACCTAATTAAAAGCTTGAATAAGAAGATTTGGCCCCGTGTGTTTCCAGCATTCATGATCTTCCTCTTAACCCACAGCAGTTCCAAATCCCAGCGTGACCACTGTCCCTATGACCTTGGGACAGATCTTGAGCTCAGGTGAAGCTAGAGAAACCAGCCTAAAGTCAGTGGAGTGACACCAGAGTCAACTTGGTGTAGGAGAGAGGAGAATCAGGCCCCTTGTCATATCCCGTGAACCCTTTTTTTTTTTTGCTGTTAAAAATCCTTGCTCTGGCTGCAGCAGAGTAAGGCAGGGGTTTGCTTCACCCTCAGGGAAATGTGCTTGCCATAAGCAGATGGTTTCGGAGATTAAGTTCTAAGAAAGCATTAGCAGGAATATCTGCACACAGGGTCCAGGCAGCTGTCTCCGCTTGCACCTGTTCAAAGTTCTGCAGCTTTCAAAGAATCAGTGTCCTCGGGGTTGGTTTGATGGAGGTTTGGGGAGAGTGTGTTTTTAAAAAACAGAAGCTTTCGGGCCAAATTCAGCTGCAGCTTCTTCAGAAGCTTGGATTTTTCTCCCCTGCAAACAGGCTTGCTCCAGTCATGCCATGGCCAGGAGTTTCACCTGCTGTCATCTCAGCTCAGACACAGAATCAGGTTATTTCCTGCAATCTGGGAACTGTGATGACAAGGAGAGTTGCAGCCAGGGCAGAAATCAAAGGTAATTGCTTTTGCACCAGACGAAAGGGAAATTCAGAGAACAGGGATTAAAATATGCTATCCAGCCCCTCTCCACTCTCTGCTCCCATTCCCTTCACTCCTTAATTTATTTCTCCAGCAGAGCTCAGTTCAGATGGAGGATCCAAGCTCTGGGGAGAGCACAGGCCAGAGCAGCACCTGAGACGTCTTCTATAGGCTGTAGCACATGCTCTTCACTGCGCTGGACCAGTACCAATGACCGGTAAGGAGGGGTCATAGAATCTGTGACAGGGTTGGGCCAGATGGCTACAGGAGAGTGACAGAAGGCAGATATATTAGCCCCTGGTTAAGCAGGTCCCTTTTCCCTAGGTAAGGAACAGGAGCAGTTCCAGAACAATCAAGAACTTGCGGGAACAAATTAAGGCAGATAGGCTAATTAGGCCAATTAAGAAGCTGCTAGAATCAATTAAGACAGGCAGGCTAATCAGGGCACCTGGTTTAAAAAGGACCTCACTTCAGTCAGTGAGGGGCACGTGTGAGGAGTAAGAGGCACAAGAAGCTGAGAGTGAGTAGGTGTACTGCTGGAGGACTGCAAAGTACAAGCATTACCAGACATCAGGAGGAAGGTCCTGTGGTGAGGATAAAGAAGGTGTTGGGAAGAGGACTGGAACCCGGAGTAGAGGGTGGGCCCGGGTTCCCCCCCATCCCCTCAACTCCCTATTTGATATAAGAGGAGTTGATCTGGACTGTGGGTCCCACCAGAGGGGAAGGTCTCTGGCCTGTCCCCCGACCCATTATGTGGGCCAGCAGAGCTTGCGGGGATTGTTCTCATTTTCCCAATGCTGGCCAGTGATGGTTAGCCAAGTGAACGGCAGGTTTGTGCCACTAACAAAAGGAGCCAAACTGAGGACTGCCGTGAACCTCTGAGGCGAGCAAATCTTCTAGAACGCGCAGAACCCACCAAGGCAGAAGAGGAACTTCAATCACAACTCACAGACGATTAGGGTTGGAAGAGACCTCAGGAGGTCATCTAGTCCAACCCCTGCTCGAAGCAGGACCAACCCCAACTAAATCATCCCAGCCAGAGCTTTGTAAAGCCGGGCCTTAAAAGCCTCCAAGGATGGAGATTCCATCACTTCCCTAAGTAACTCATTCCAGTGCTTCACCACCCTCCTAGTGAAATAGTTTTTCCCTAATATCCAACCTAGACCTCCCTCACTGCAACTTGAGACCATTTCTCCTTGTTCTGATATCTGCTGCCACTGAGAACAGCCTAACTCCATCCTCTTTGGAACCCTGCCTTCAGGTAGTTGAAGGCTGCTATCAAATTCCCCCTCACTCTTTTTTTCTGCAGACTAAATAAGCCCAGTTTCCTCAGCCTCTGCTCAGAAGTCATGTGCCCCAGCCCCCTAATCATTTCCGTCACCCTCCGCTGGACTCCTACCAATTTGTCCACATCCTTTCTGTAGTGGGGGGCCCAAAACTGGACGCAATACTCCAGAGGTGGCCTCACCAGTGCCGAATAGAGGTGAACAAATCTTTTCCCTCAATCTGCTGGCAATGCTCCTACTAATGCAGCCCGATATGCAGTTTGCCTTCTTGGCAACAGGGGCACACTGTAGACTCATATCCAGCTTCTCATCCACCGTAATCCCCAGGTCCTTTTGTGCAGAACTGCTGCTTAGCCAGTCGGTCCCAGCCTGTAGCTGTGCATGGGATTCTTCCAGCTTAAGTGCAGAACTCTGCACTTGTCAAACCTCATCAGGATTTCTTTTGGCCAAATCCTCTAATTTGTCTAGGTCACTCTGGACCATATCCCTACCCTACAGCATATCTACTTCTCCCCGCAGCTTAGGGTCATCCACAAACTTGCCGAGGATGCAATCCATCCAGATCATTAATGAAGAGGTTGAACAAAACGGGCCCTAGGACTGACCAGTGGGGTACTCCACTTGATACTGGCTGCCACCTAGACATCGATCCATTGATCAGTACCTGTTGAGCCTGACAGTCTAGCCAGCTTTCTATCCACCTTATAGTCCATTCATCCAATCCATACTTCTTTAGCTTGCTGGCAAGAATACTGTGGGAGACCATATCAAAAGCTTTGCTAAAATCAAGGTATATCATGTCCACCACTTTACCCATATCCACAGAGCCAGTTATCATCACAGAAGGCAATGAGGTTGGTCAGGCATGATTTGCCCTTGGTGAATCCATGTTGACTGTTCCTGATCACCTTCCTCTCCTCCAAGTGCTTCAAAATGGATTCCTTGAGGACCTGCTCCATAATTTTTCCAGGAACTGAGGTGAGGCCACAGCCCATCCCTGCTCTCTTTGAAGGGA
Organism: Malaclemys terrapin pileata; assembly: GCF_027887155.1. Lineage (NCBI taxonomy): Eukaryota > Metazoa > Chordata > Testudines > Emydidae > Malaclemys > Malaclemys terrapin. The sequence continues at coordinate 11,573,095 of NC_071523.1, read as the reverse complement.
CTAATGCTGCTGGTGGTAGCAGCCTGGCGGAGCCCTTGTGCTAATGAACTCCATTCAGTCTGGCTGCAAGAAGTTGGGGGGCAGTCCCCAAGCAAGGCCACTTAGGCCAGGCACAATCTGCCCACGTCACTATAGGGAAAGGACCTCTTAAGACATGGCTACGCCTTGGACTTTGCAAGGAGTTATTGGTGACACAGACCATTTCAACCCAAAACCTATATGGGGAGAAAAGTGGGGGGATATAAAATAAATAAATTAATGGAGATATCCCATCTCCTAGAACTGGAAGGGACCTTGAAAGGTCATCAAGTCCAGCCCCCTGCCTTCACTAGCAGGACCAAGTACTGATTTTTGCCCCAGATCCCCAAGTGGCCCCCTCAAGGATTGAACTCACAACCCTGGGTTTAGCAGGCCAATGCTCAAACCACTGAGCTATCCCTCCCCCAATATCTGAGAGATTGAGGGTCTTAGCATCCCCACTCTAGGTTACTCCCTTGGCCATGCTTCCCCTGACCTCCCAATACACTCTGATTTAATGGGGAAAATGTCAGTGTGTGACGTTATAGGTCACCACATTGAGATTCAGCTGCTGGACATTAGGGGTAAGACACTGCAAGTCATTGTGACAAGATGTTATATGCTGGTGGACAAGTGGACAGTGACCAGTGAGATGTGGGGTCACAGGTCAAGGCTGGAGGCTCTGAGGTGGTACTGAAGCTACTGTGACAAGAGCTCCATGCTGGCCATTGTGGGCAACAGAAGGCAGATTCACATGCTGGCCAAGCTGGGTAATGAGCTGTAACTTCCACAGCACAAGGCCAGGGAACTGTGAGTAATGCAAAGCAGATTGCCATGAGGAGGTAAAGCTGCCGGTGCTGGGGATAACAGGAGACAACTCCCACTAGAAGGGCTGGGCGCTAGCTGTGCTTTTCTCCCAGCAAGCAAGTCTCAGACTTTGAAGTGACCTGCCATAACTTCATCTGCCAGATGCTACAATTGTTGTACCAACTACCAACCACTAGTGACCAAGACCCACTGATTCTCCTTGCCAGCTAGTCCCTAATTATGAGCCATCCCACCCTAGCATACGGTGTTTGCCAATGCCAGAGCTAGAACACAATCTAGGCCCAGCAAGTCAGGGGTCAGAAATGCAGCAGTTCTAATACATTAGCACATACAGCAGCAAGTTCATCGTGCCAGGAACGTCCCCTACAGACCACCAAGCTCTCCACTGCCATGTCATTGAAAGCAGCTGGCCCCTTCTGAGCCCACGTGGAGCCATGGTACCCAATGAGTTATATGCTATTTGAGTTAGTTACAGAATGGGTCTGGTCTAGACAAGTTGTGGGAGAAAGAAGAACCAGATCCTGACTTTATGGGCCTAATTGCTGTCATGGGTCTTAACCAAAGCCCCGGATCCAAACTATCTGAACTTGAGGGGAATTCAGATTTGAGCAACAAAGTTCACATCCAGATCCATCTCCAGATTTAATTAGCAAGTGTTGCAATGACCCATAAAGATGACAAGTGTTATCTATTATTATAATCTTCAGCATATCCAGCGATCTCAAAACACTTCACAAAAGGTATTAGTCCTGTTTTACAGATGACCCCGAATTAGTGGCAGAGCAAGGAATAGAATCCATGTCTCTTAATTCTCATTCCTGGGCTGTTGCCTCCACCTTCGAGGAAGAGTTCACACTGAGGGTACATTTCACCACAGGAAAGGGGCTAGGGCATGTCACAGCCAGCTTGTCTCACTCAGCTCAGACCTCGCAGCACCACCAGGAAGGTGTACAAGGCCACATACAAAGATCTCTCAGAGAGCTAAATGGCCAACAGAGTTACTTGTTTGTCTGGCTGGGAGCAAAGGAAGCCAGGATGTTCCTCGATCTGTTTCTCTGTGTTAAATATTCCTATGGGTTTTTCCAATCTCATTTGGCATCTTGGAGTCAGTGACTGGGGATTTTGGTCAGCCAATCAGGAGTCTAACCAATATTAGTTCATCATTCGATAAAGAAAGAAAATTAACAAAAATCAAATCAGCATTTGAAGGGGAGCCATTTCTGAAGATATTTTAGATAGAGGGATCGGTAGAGCCAGGCAAATCTGCAGCTGGATATCTGTGGACCATGTTTGCAGATCGTGGATGGATACAGATCCAAATTTTACATCTAGAGCCCTGCAAATCTGCAGGTATCTCTGGACTATGTTTGCAGATAGTGGATCAGATGCGGATACAAATGTTGTATCCGCACAGGGCTCTAGGGATCAGAATGCTCTCAATGCGATAGATGCACGTTAGCACATGGTCTCCTATTTATCACCTGAGTATGTATGTACAGACAGACATCTTCAGATGTGGCCAGCAATTGTAGACACCTCACTGTTTACATGCTCAACCTGAGATGCCTAATCTTCAGAGGTGCCCACTGACCTCAAGCAGAGCTGCAGGAAATCATCACCTTGGAAAATTAGGTCTCAATGTGGGTCTCAAGTCCAGGTCTCCCATTTCCAAAAGCTAAAGCAACAATCTGATAAGGTTAGAAAATCCAGTCTTCCAGGTAGTGATGAGTGAACATCACAGAGTTTGGAACGAAGGCTCGGGTCAGATAAGCAGCCAAACATTCCGATGCTTCTCCAAAGGGACCCATATTTCTGTCCTCAGTCCCGACACAACCCCTACCTCCTTCCCTCAACAGCCAGCAAAAAAGCTTCCCTGATCTTGAGAGAACCCCCTACTGTGACAGACATCCCCTTAATACAGTCAGGTGCTGAGCAAGTGCTGAGACAAATGAAGAGGAAGAGGGTCCCTGATGGGGGACAGGGAGTACTCCAGGCCGAGGAGGCAGTATGAGACAAGGCCCAAAGGTGAAAGCGGGAGCGGAGCAGTAGAGAGAAGCAGGACCAAAGGATTGGGACCAACCCAGGGAATGGGAAGCAGAGGGGGGAAGATTATGTAGAGGCTCGCAAATGAGGATAAGGTGCTTCAGTGTGATGCATAAGAGACAGGGAGCCAATGGAGGGGTGCAGCAAAACAAATAATCTATCAACAGTGCACGCCTTCAGCCATCAATGCCACTCTATCCGACTGCATCACACATGTCTCTCAGTACCAAGGTGCCATCTGCATTTATTTACTAATAGCAATATGTCATCTGCATCATTCACCAGCGCCAAAGCACCGACAGCAACTATCAATACCCATTTGCTAGTCACATTTATCATTGCAACCCACAGCTGTCAGAGGTGGTTCACCTATTATAAACAATGTTTGATGAGCACCCTGTGTGCCAGGGTGCCACCTGCACCTCCCCAGAAAACACCTCACCCATTAGAATGTCTTGGGTGGAAGAATTAGTTAATTCTCTGGTGCAGTCTTAATGTAATGCAAATGCCTGTGCTTAGGATAGGTAAGTTGGGGTACTTCTTCTGATCAGAGGAATAGACTTAAGCCCTGCCCTTTCAACCTCTGGATAGGGTCTGTCTACACAACCCAACAGTGCCATCTGCAGGGCTTGAGTTGGGTCACTTTGCATTGGCTCTGCCAGGCAGTCTATCTTTTTTAAAGTCTTCCCTTTTTGAGCTACTGATTCTACACCTTCATTTAAAAAAAAAAAAAAAAAAAATCTTCTATCCCTTCTGGTTGTGATAATAATCTTCAGAATTTGAACTGAGTGTAATTAATGTGTGGCTAACTCTGCAGACTGCCTGGAACAACTGCTCTAACTAGTAGAGGTGTGAACTGTCCCCCTCTTCAGTGCAACAAAGGGTTAACTCTGAAACCTAATGAAGTCCATTTACATGTCAGCAGTATTAACCATTTCACTGCTGACCGAAGCACACAAAAAAGGAGGGAGACAATCATATTATGAGGAGCTGTGCAGTCTATGGTGAGTGTCATCTCATTGCGGTGTCTTGCATGGGTGGAGCTGGGTTTGAGGCCAGGACACAGGAAAGTGCGTCGATTCTTTTGTATCCCAATTCACCTGAATCTATCAATTCCAAGGAACTATTTATCGATCTGCCATCTCTATCGCTGAATATCAGCCTATTGATCTTGGTATCTGCCACCTGCATCTATCAGCGCCACGGTAACCCCTGCTTCTGTCATTGCTAGTGTGCCATATGCACATATTAATGCCAGTAATCCGCTAGCATCTATCAACGTCCAAGCACTTTCCATAGTGATTCCACACAGCAGAGGGTGGGGCCCATGTGATAAATTGCCGGGAAATGGAATTTGCTACGCACTTTGATTGCCTCACCTGCATGCTCCCCATTCATCCCTCTCAGCTCAGATTGCTTCTACCTTCCCATACCTTGCAAACAGCTGCATTTAAAAAAAAAATCCCATTCCGCTACCAAATCACTAATGGGGCCCCGTTGTGCCAGGCGCTGAACAAATATAGAAGAGTAGCCAATCTCTGTCCCAAAGAGCTTCCAATCCCAAAACATAAAACAGACAGGGTGGGGAAAGCAGCAGAGGATTTCAGCAAATGTCATGTTAGTGCCACTGTGTTTTGGTGGCCGGGGAGGGGGAGGATTAGTTGGGAGAGAATCAGCTAAATGAAAATAAAAGGGAAGGGAGTGGGATAGGAGGATAGAGCATGGGAGAAGAGGGTAAGATGGGCAAGTGTGGAGGAGGGGAAGGGGGCCTCAGAGGGTTGGTGCAAACAGCCAATTGGCATAGGGCAGAGACAGGCAATACCCAACTCCTGGACCGGTGACCAGATTTCAAGCAGGTTTTCCTGCAAATCATTAGGGCTCAAAGTGGGAGCCTCATCCTCATGAGAATTGCTGAGAATCTCCTCTCCCCAAGCGTACAAGGAATCTGGTTCTTAACCTCCCAGACAGGTGAGCTAGCAGGCCTTCAAACCAATAGGATTCTGTACACAGAACAGCTCCCTGAGATCATGGTTAGTCTGCCTGCCCCGCACTAATCATCATTTCCTCCCCCCTCAGAGGTCTGTGCAGTTGGATGCATGGTCCTAAGGCAGCCTAGATTTGCAGGAGGGAAAAAATTGTCAGATGCAGCATTAAAACACATTCCTAATGTTCAGTATCAGAGGGGTAGCCGTGTTAGTCTGGATCTGTAAAGAGCAACAGAGAGTCCTGTGGCACCTTATAGACTAACAGACATATTGGAGCATAAGCTTTCGTGGGTGAATGTCCACTTCGTCGGATGCAACAATGGTGTTTTTCAGCAAACTATGTGGCATAAACATAACTTAGGTGGATGTGACGTGGTCTAATGGGTTCACCGCCACTCATTTGCGATAGCTGACTCGTGGCAAAGGCAGCCAGCCCATGTTCACGTCAATGCAATGTTTGTGCCATGCCATCCCACATCATCAGGTGTTCTCTACCAGTGCAGCGTACACCATTTACTCACATCCCTGCACAACCTGTTCATGCCAGTGATCCATTGGTAGCCTTTGATGCTACCCATGTGATGGGTTGCTATCACTGTGCCCTCTGCATATAGCACTGCCAGTGCACCCTCTGCATTTACTGCTTCCTGTGCATCACCTAGCAATACTCACGTACCATGTGCATCAGACACGAGAGTGCCATCCCTATCCAATCATACTGGTGGCCTACCTGCATTTTGTAACACATGCCATCTGCATCTGTGTAGCTAGCAATACCAGTGTGCCATCAGCAGCTGTTACCTTCCATAGGGGCTGGGCACCATTTTTTATTTTTATTTTTTTTGCATTAGACACATTTGAGCCTCTTTCCAACCTCTTGTTGCCAGGATGCCAAGAAAAAAGGGGGGCCTGGTGGTATAGGGCACAGGTTCTGCCCCCAGCTCTACTACCAAGTCACTGTGTGCTCTCAGGCAAGTCGCTTTGCCCACCTGTGCCTCAGTTTCCCCATCCACAGAATGAGGATAAGAATTTTGACCTCAGAGCCTGGGGCATTCAGCTCCAACAGCAACAAGCACCACAGAAACTGCCTATCAATAAACAAATAGAGATGGCACCAGGGGACCAGAGGTCCCAGTGAACTTCCCTTCTCCCATCCCATCGCCAATCTTGCCAGGGAGAACAACTGCCGGAGCTATTCTTCTCCTGCCTGCAACTGCGCAGAAGTCCAGCCAGTTCCATCCTCATCGAACCACCCTGCCTCTATTTGATAAAGATGAATATTGCTTTTTAAATAAATATAAAAACTCTGCTTCCTCCTTGGCGAGTTCATTTTGAGTCATTTTATCTCTTTCATCCCCCCCTCCCAGATTTTTTCCCCAAATAATGTGATTAAGTGAGTCAGCGTTCTGCTTTCCCTGGCAGTCTCTGGATTTAATTCAGTTTGAGGACTGCAACCTTTGACTCCTTTTTACTATACTAACCCAGCTAAGAGAACACTTAGCGATTTCTCCGCTTCCTACTGGGAGAGAAGCTGGGGGGGCGAGGGGGGAACCGAGGTTGGGGGGAGGAAGGGAAACAAACTTTCACATAAAATTATGGTATATGGATAATTGAGAAGTTTAAAAACATGAATCTAATTGTGCTGTCCCCTGAGAAGCAGATATTGAGCCATCCTATAAAAGGCTTGGAGTATCCCAATGGTGATTTATTGCTAAATCCTAGTATTTTTCAATACATTATAGTTTTTAAATTGTGTTTAAATTGAGTGTAGAAGAGCAGAGGCCATTAGGAGATGCAGAAATGATGATTATATTTAAATATTCATGCACGCAGTACCTTATTATTGAATCTGAACACTAACAAAATCAATATTAAGTGCGGTTTGACATGAATTTATTTATGAATTTCGACTTTCTAAGTACTGTATTTTTTCACTCAAAAATTGTGAGTATAATGTAGTAATGATATCAAAACAGAGTGTCAGAGAGCATTAGCCGAGGAGGTTATAAACCTCCATATTACGGGGCCCCATATCGCCCTCAAAAGTGCTTAGTGCACAAAACCAAAATGTTTTTTTTTTTTTTTGAAACACGTAAATACACACACACACACACACACACACACACAAATAGGAAGGAAATTCTCAGGTCGGAAATTGCACTGCAGCAGCTTTGATTGCTCTCAGAACCTGCTTCAAGGACCAAGTGAGCTAGGATTTGGAGACACCCGCATCTGAATGGAGTTGTTTGGGCATGTGGCTTTGGGGGGCACCTCGGTGTGCTGGTAAAAGGAGCACAGCCAGCAGCATGGCCTGGCATGGAGTGTACCCAAGATCCCTATCAGAAGGGAACCAAATATATATAAATCCATGCCAAGAATCCACCATCTCCTCCCTCTCCATCTGTTCCTGCTGGGTTCAGCTGTGTTGGCACCTCAGGGAGGAAATTGCCCCAGTTGGGAATCTCACAGATAAAGAGGGTTAGATTGGGAATTGTGTGCTGGATGGTGGGGATAGAGTGAGCAGGACACCCTCAGCTCATGCATCACATGTAATATCGGGAAGGGGCATGGGAATAGGATTGGGTTTATAACAGGCTCTGGAATGGACAGCGGAGCAGGTGAAGATAATAGCTTGAAGCCTTCCCCCAAGGCTCTCAAAGTACTGAGCAAAAATGGGGGAACATCCCCATTTTATAGGTGGGAAAACTGAGGCAGCAAATGGTGAAATCTCATGTCTTCCAACGGTCTCCACTGATTTGGGGGGTCTTCATTTTCAGGCATAAGCTTCTCATGTTGGGCACCCAGCAATGGATGACCCCAAAATTAGAGGCTGCTTTTGAAAGCTGGGGCCTTGGTGACTTGCCCAAGATCCTCCAGTAGAAGAGTTAGGATTAGAAAACTCAGCTTCCTGGACTCCTAGCCACCGCACTCTGATCACTAGACAACGCCATTCTGCTAGAGTTCCTGCTGGTGAGTCCTGTGTGGATCCTTGCAAGGGTTTGTACCACCCTGTGATTAAATGTGATCAGGGCTTTCATTAGTGGGAAGTTGAATTTTTCAGTTTGGATGCAGGGGGAAGGTCCAGACTGAAGCCATGCTCAGACAGGACCCAACAGACTGTGGTGAGGATATGTACCTGCTTATGCACCTGGACAGCCTGGAGTGAGAGCTGCTGTGGCCTCCTGCACCCTGGAGTTCTCAGTTATGGCACAGACTCCCCGAACTCCATCCCCATTTACTCGCGGGGACCGCTCTTAGATGTGAGGGATTAACTGAGCCTCTGGTGCCCATCCACAGTTGGCCTCTGTGCTGAGGCTGCCAACAAAGGGTGAGATTTGTGCCATGTGTAGACATGGTTGGGGGAAGGGTTAGTGCCCTGAAAGGAACAAGACTGAGTCTGCTACAGGGACCACCACGCAACCATCTAGACTCTGTCCTATAGCCCGTGGGCCGAGGCAGCCAATCACTCACCCTGCTCTCATTCTCCAGTGTAGGAACCGCACCCATCCTGGCATCGTTCTCAATGGGACACGCTATCACTGCTGTATGCAAACTGCATCCAGATCGGAGCCAGGTTGCAGACTGTGTCAAAGTAAGGTGAAACCAGTTGGGTTGACCACAGTCCAGATCACAGTTCACAAGTGCCTGCATCACAAGAGTAACCACCATAAAAGGCAATGATGGGCACTATGGCTTAACCATCCTTCTCTGCCCCTGGCCTTCTGGAGAGGCTAATGCAGCAGCAAAACAAGTCTGGCATGCATGAGAGAGAGAGAGACAGAGACACTGACTCTCAATTTTTTCTTACTTCCTCATTGGGGCATGATCCAATGCTCACTGAAGCCAGCAGAAAGGCTTCCATTGACTTCGGTAGGCACTGGATTGTGCTGTAAGGGCCATATTTTCAGGTGCTCAGTACCCGCAGTCAGGGCCAGATCCTCAAGAGGGCTCAGCTCCCACTTAGTCATCTGAATTGAGCCAGATTTGCAGAGCAGCCCAGCACCCAATCTACCCTCAGTGTGCTGAGTTTCCTTGAGAATCTTGCCCTAGGAGCCACGAGTCAGGGATGCAGAGCAAACCGGGCACCATGGGAATGTTGTCAAGAACCCAGGGTAGAACTCCTGAGCTCAGAAGGCTCTTTGCCTGTGCCCTCCAAAGTGAGCAATTCTCTGCAGCTCCCCTCGCCCTCAGCAGCAAAGAGGCTGCTGAAGGCCCCGAAAGCCATTTTCAGATGCTGAATTTCTGCTCAAACTAATCTTTTCTTCCTCTTTCCCGCCTCCTTATTCTCTAGCCTGCATCTCTCCTCCCCTCTTGTTCTGGCATTTCCCTGTACAGCCTGCCGGGCTCTTAATGGACTGGCAAAGTTCTTTGGGGACTGGAACTGACACAGAAACCCTTGTAAGGTATCCCCTCATGGAAGGAGTTTGATCACAGAATGCTGACATGATGGCAGATCATGCAGCACAGCGGGGAGGGGGGCACATGGCAGGGCAAGCGGCAGCAAAATCACTCATTAAAATTAATTCTTTTCTCATTTTCATCTTAAAAAGAACGCTTGGATTCAGCTTGGGCTGAGTCCCCGCGAACAGAGATCTGCATTAACAGCCACCAGCATACCCAGTTTGGCTCAATTCGTGGTCTGCACATGGAGAATGGACATGCAGCAAGAGAGGTAGCACACTCTCCAGTCCAAGGGTCAGGAGCCACTGATGAAGCTCAAGACTGCATGGAGATGGAGGAACCCAGTCCCCCTCTAACCCCAGAGAGAAGAACTGTGGGATCCTGCCAGTGCCTTTGAGGCCTGAACACCGTCAGTCCAAGAAAGAGCCCAAGCAATTCTTGTCATTGGATGTCAAAACTTTGGAGCTGAGAATGGGCCCCCATTGTACCAGGCACAGTACAAACATGGGAAGAGACAGTTCCTGCTCCAGAGAGCTTACAATCTACAGAGACAAGGCAGGAGAAAGGAAAGATTACTGCCCCATTTTATAGATGCAGAACTCAGGCACAGAGAGGGTAAGTGACTTGCCCAAGGCTACACAACAAGATTGCAGCAGAGCTCAGAATCGACTCCCAGTACCTTAACCACAAGACCATCCTCAGACTGGGACCCATAGATCACCACTGGTGGTAGTAATAGTGGAAACTGGAGCACCATCAGGCTGTCGAACCCTGTTCTGATCCCCAACTATGCTATGGCTTCCACCTCCACTACTACCCATGGCAAACCACAGGACCTATATTTGCCAGCGTTAGATGTAGTCTCGGAGACAGGATGCTGGAATGGATAGGTTGGAGATTTGACTGGATGCAGCAGTTCCAGAGTTGCAGTGAGGTCTTGTTTTCAGACGACCTGAGCACCAGCAGTTTCTGCTGGCTTCAGTGGAAGCTGTGGGTGCTCAGCACCTCCAAAATCTAGCCCACCCAGGGCCAGCTCTGGGCATCAGCCCACCAAGCTTGTGCTTTGGGTGGCACCTGGAGGGGGGCGGCGCGGTGTGGTGCTCTGGCTCCGGCCGCCGGGGAGAGCGGAGCCCCGGCTGGGCTCGCCGCCCTTCTCCCGAGACTCCGGTCGCCAGCAGAGCTGCGGCGAGCTCACCGCCCTCCCCCCGACACTCCGGCCGGTCGGGGAGAGCGGCCCGCCGCCGTGCTCGGTGCCCTCCCCTGCCGCGCTGGGGGTGGGGGGCGGCGGGAGGCTTTTTTGCCTGGGGCAGCAAAAAAGCCAGAGCCGGCCCTGAGCCCACCTTATCTATAGCCTGGTTCTCCTGAATGGATGAATTGGTGCTCAGCAAGAGGTGCCCTGTGTTGAAGATTCTGCTTGCAAGGAGATCTCTAGCATGGGCACTCTTTTTAAAAACTAACAACTAGTTAATGGAAAAACTTAAGTGTCTGTATCAATATTTTAACACAACTGTTACAAGGAAAATTGGGGGAGGCTGTCTCCTCCCCACTCTCATTAAATCAGTGTGGCAGGCTGTTCCTTAACTAAGTGAATATCCTGGAAATTTAAAATCTCCAAAGCACAATGAGATTCCAAAAGCTTTCCAATCGAGAGGTTCCAATCCTCCTCTCCTCTTCCAGCAGCTCCAACCAGGCTGCCTGCAAGAGTGTTCCACAAGAAAGGAATCCAACCAGAGGCAGAGAGCCTGATTCTGACCTCTCTGTGGTACAAAGAAAGAGTAACGCCACTGAAGTCAATGGGCCTGAGTCCCCATGGCCTTGCACTTTGTATGGGCATCGACAGCAGCATAAAGCAAGTCCCAAACCCCAGCCGTTGTGACTTGGTAGCATTTTACAGCCCCCTGGCCCTGGGTAAGGAACAACACAAGGAACAGCAAGGCAAAAAATCAGTGTAACTGAGATCAGAATCTGGACTGGAGAATCTAGAGCTAGAAAAGGACTGATGAGGTCCCCCCAGTTCAGCTCTCAGCCAGTGCAGGAGGACTCGCCATTTACCAGGGCTCTGCAAATACGTGCTTGGTGCAAATAAAACACATGGTGGGAGGAGAGAGAATTATATCATCAGACACCCATAGAAGAATGAGCCTGGACTGGGGGCACTAATCAATGCTCTACAACAGGGGAGAATCAGTCAAAGGTCAAGATGAATTTAGAGAACTTTGAACTGGAATATTCACCAGTGTTTTAAAGGTGGAGGCAGAGGGGGGAAAAGTGCTATCATCAAGGGGAAAAAAACCAAAACCAAAAAAAAAAAAAAAAAACCAACCCTCTTTTCCAGTAAATCGATGTATTTTGCTCTAATTTTATTAGGAATATAAAAGGAGCCTTTTCAAAAGTGCTTAGAGAGCAGAAAGAAAAAAAAAAAGAAGAGATAGGGAAGGCTAGCAGTGGAAACATTAGTCTGTCTGTATTAGGAATCCCATACTCACATTTTATTGTTACTGTCAGGATGCAAAAGGCAGCGCTTAAAACAAAATAATACATAATGTATTACAGGGGCATAAACATCAGCAGTCATTTTTATTTTAAAAAGAAAATGCAAAAAAAATAATAATAATATGGAGATGGCTCATGAGTGAGGGATCGGAGGCGCACCATTTATATCTGTGTCCACCAAGATAATCAAAAAGGTATTAGAGCAAATGATGGAAGGGGGGATTGCAAAGGACTCCTCAGCAGTTTAGTGCTGCTCTTCTCTTTGCTCGGCATCAGAGAGATGGGGAGCTGAGAGGTGGTTTAAAGGAGCCATTGGGGGGATTTTCTGATAGGGAAAAGGGGAGCCCTGAGCTCTGGAGAAAGGGGCTCTGCGGGAAAAGCGTAATTAATGAGCTTTGTACTTTGGAGATGCGACATCGACATGACTCAGTGAGAACAGAAACAGGTCTGTGTTTTGGTGAAAATGTTGGCCCATTTTGGGGGCGAGGTGGTGTCAAAAATCTGAAATTTCAATGGGAAAAAAGGTCATTAAGTTTTTCCACCAGCTCTAGTTATTGTTTTTTGTCTAGTTCTGCCTATTTAGGACTATCAATTTTTTGAGGCTGGCTTTTACCCTGTCGGTACAGGGCCTAGCACCATGGGGCCCACTGCTTGAATGGGGCTCTCTAAGCTCTACCATAATACAAATAAATTATAAGAACCATTTGGAGCTGAAGAGTCAGGGAAGTGGAAGTGCCGCATGCACAGTCAGTCTTTTTTTGAGGTAGAGCTATAAAAATCTCAAAGTGAGCAAGGGCAGGGGGTCGGGGGGAAGCGGACCTTCCCCTCAACTCCACCTGCCAAGACCTCTCTCTTCCAACTGGCAACTCAATTCCAGTATTTCCTTCACAGGCCTTACTTGGCTCCCAGAGCCTCCCTTGCAGCTTCAGCATCCATCAGGGACTCTCCCTCCACACCTGACCCCAGCCTCTCTGCCGCACATCAGCCAAATTCTACCATCTATTTCCATAAACCATTGCATCAGCTTTTCTCCATCCTCAACTTCTTCGCTCAGCCCTGTCAGCTTTTGCCACCACCCTACGCTGCAGAGCACGCCCACCACTCCCATTTAGCTTCTAAGTTCTAATGCAGACACTGTCAGTCCCTTCAAAAACCCACCCCAGTTTCTACCCTACTCCCCCATATACAGCCATCTCCCTCCATTCCACCATTGACCCACGCTCCCATCCATATCATCCTCCATCACACTTAGGATGTCCCTGCACTTTTATAGCCTGCTGCCAGTTCCACCATCCTGCCTCAACATCTCATCGCAGACCTCACCTCCTCTTTTGTATTCCCACAGAACCTACCCCCACCAGTCAAATCCATCACAGCCCTGCTATCCCACACCAACATCTCTCATAGATTTGATCACCTCAGCAGTTTTCTGTAGAGACCTCTGTTAACCCACTTTAGTTTCCACCCCGCTTTCCCACCACGTTACCTCAGCTTTGGAGACAGACAGACACACCCGTTGCCCCCAGTGAGGACACAGGGTTAATTAGGTTTGTTATGTGCATGTCTCGAGGGTGCCGCAGTTTCCCTTCAAACTGCCCCCTTTCCTCACAGCTTTCCCTTTTGTTTCACATTGGGGACAGAGAAGGCCCCCTGACCGACATGGGTTACCATGTGTGAACTGGGGCAGAAGTGAGTCCTGAAGGGAAGGGGACAGGTGCATAGAAGAAGGCACAAAGATGGGAGTGTGGGGAGAATGCAATGAGTGTGATTGGGGTGAAGTAAGTGGAGAACATAAGAGACAGGATCTGAAGTTAGGCCAGGGCAGCAGCATCCGCGGTCTTGGAGAAGTCTGAAATGGATATGGCAGCCAAAGGTAGTCTCAGGTTGGGAGTGGTGAGCTCATAGCAACAGGGGAGGGAGCCAACGTTCACAGCAGCATTGTTGCTGGAGTGAAGAGGAGTAATGCACAGCATATCAGACAGTCCCAGAGAGGAGGAGATTCCAGTCCTCAAGGCAGAAGACCAGTACCTGGACCAGTTTTAGTCCCTGGGATGGAAAGGAACGGTCAAATTTTTGAAATGCTTTGCAGGAGGGAGCAGCAAGATGTGGCAACAGGCTGGCTTTATAGGGAGGAAGAGAGCCAGGAGTCACAGGGGACACTCACATTTTGGCCCTGAGGGGGGTAGAGAAGATGGCAGTGGTGGAGGAAAGAGGAGGAAGAACATGGTTAAGAGGGACAAGAAGAAGCTTAGTTTTGGCCCTGTTGGGACGGAGTTGCCAGCTGGGTCTAGAGCCACATCCCAGAGCCAAGAAATTGGGGACTTAGCAAGTGAAAAAATCAGTAACGCAGTTTTATGTAGGGTGGTGGAAAGAAGAGACACCACAAAGCAGCCTGACCCCTTGAGTACCTTTCCTTTTTGCATACAGAGAACATAAACTTTACATATTCCAGCTGATAGCTGGATCCAGCACCCCTCAGACCACCTATATCCAGGCATCCCACCCTGGAAAAAGCAGCTTTTCCTTTTCATTCCCTGCAGACTCTCAGCAGGCCTCAGGGATTCTTCCCCCACCCCATTTCCCTCTATGGTCGCACCAGCTTTGTCACATTATATCTTGCACGGTGATGTGGCATGGCCATAGCAACCTGATGGGAGGGCTGTCAAGAGGATGTGACAGCTGGTGCCCTGAACAGGCACTCATCTGGGGTGGGGGTGGGGGGTAATCACAGAAATGGTGTAAGGAAAACAATAAAAACAAGGATTATGCAGCTTTTGGAATGGAACAAGACATGATATAAGGGGCCAAGAACCCTGAGATGGGAACACAATGGACCGATTCTCAGCTGCCCTGCATCTTGGGTAACAGGGCACAGAGTAGGGTGAATTAGGCTCGCTGAGTTCCTTGACCTGGACCAATTTAGGAAACTGAAAGGTTGGGCCCTGAAGGTTGGATTTGTTCCCCTCTGTAGCTGGGGTGTCACATTGCCACTTCCTGCAGTGATGTGTGATGCTCTGCAATTCAGGGGGCATTTGCTGCTGGGAGATGGACGACTGTCGACTGGGAGCTAGTGCCAGGGAAACAGGCTTCCATCCCCAGCTTCGCCACTGATTGGCTGTGCGACCTCAGGCAAGTCACTTCACTTCTCGGGGCCTGAGTTTACCTATGATGTAGCTAAGTGTTATGGGTAAACATCATCCTACCTCTAATGCTCGGAAAGAGCGTCAAGATCCTAGGATCAGAGGCCCTATATAAATGCAAAGCACTGATGTTATTACAGTGGTTTTAGATATTGGGGGGGAGGGTGTCACCAGTGTCAACCTTCAGGGCTCTGCAGAAGGTAGGTGCTGGGAGCGCTGAAGGAGAGAAGCGCTACAGGTGCTCATTGTTAGGAGGTACAGTTACTGGGGGCTCTGCAGGAGTCTGTTCAAATCCAAGTGGTGACATAAGTGGAACGAGTTTGATGGTCTCAACCTTGCTTTTGGATGTGCTTTGTCCATGCCATGACACAACTACATGTTAGAAGCCTCTGTTCAGGAGAGGATCGTGGACACAAGTCAGGGCTGAGATGCACTGCTAGAGCTGGATAAGTGGCAGTATTGGGGGGCAGAAATGGAACAGCAAGATTTACTGCAGACCAGGAGTGAGGGGCACTGGCAGAGCGGAGTATGGGACACTTGCCCCTGCCCATGGTGTACCTGGCTCTGGATAGCCCTCACAACTCCTCGCTTTCATTTATACCACATTCAGCCCGGATTGAAAGAACAAAAAAACCCAGAAAGAGAGAGATGAACCAAATACCCTGTGAAAATCCTGTCCTCAAGCCATGGCCCAAAAGATAAACCTCCCC
Source organism: Malaclemys terrapin pileata (assembly GCF_027887155.1). NCBI lineage: Eukaryota > Metazoa > Chordata > Testudines > Emydidae > Malaclemys > Malaclemys terrapin. Next base: position 11,557,477 of record NC_071523.1, on the reverse strand, counting down.
TCCCCACACACCAACTAGTATCTGTGACATCTTTCCACTTCATAAATCTCCACCTTGATTGCTGGATACACAGGAGCCTGCGAGCCCAGTCACTGAGAGGCAGATCTGGGAAACGGCCCCTTGGGGACCCGGCGAAGAACAGTTCCTGAAAAGCCTCCGTGTGAAGCAAGAGGCATCTTCTCATCATGGTACAAAGCAAGCAAGGGTCTAATGCTCACTGCAACTGCACGAGGGTTCTTGGCACCATCTAGTGCCAAGAAAGGAGACTGCGGCATCCCTGTCAGCATGGAGAGAGCTATGAGAGAAATTAGACAAATCCTCTGCTCAGGCGGAACCGGCAGCTCCTCTAGAACAGCAGGGAGGCCCTGCAGTAGGTGGGTGGCTTTTCCCATTGCACTCACAGGATGGACACTCCCCTGTAAAAGTCTCACTGGTGGGGGGCATCCCACTGGGGAAGGAAAATGGCACCTTGGCAGAGGGTACTGGCTCCTGCCATGCTCTCACTGGTGGTACTGTCAGCTCCTGGGGGACTGTGCATACTACTTCCTTTGCTGCAGAGTCCTCCCACAATTCTCAGTTCCATCCAGTGCAAGGAGGGGTCTCCGTTGATGGCTTCCATGGCTTATACCAGCAGCCAGCAAGACTGTCATGCTCCTCGGCTGCAAGAGAAGCCGCCTGGCCCATAGGAGAAGGAAGGTTCTTTCAGGCATAACGGCAGCATGAAGGAAAAACAAAGACGGTAACATCACCGGTGGGAGAGGGAGACCAAGGCAGCTGGGTTGAGGGAGTGGGATGAAATGAGTGTAGAGACATAGGCGGAAGCTAAGCAGTGACAGAAAGGCAGTGAACAGGAAAAGTAGGGTGACATGGTAAGAACAGCAGGAGAGGAAAAGTACTTTAGCCATATTGTTTTGGGAAGGCCAATAGGGAGTGGGGGTATGGACAGTCATTGCAGGGCAAGAGAACCAAAGCAGGAATCAGTAGGGGAAAGAGAGGAAGGATGGGCATTAGGGGCACTAAAGGAGGAAGAGGCAGGATTTGACCAGAGAACAAAGGACTGAGAGGGATTGAAGAGGACTCCATGATTGGGAGGCTAGGCGACAGGGAGGCTAGTGGAGGTGACAGTAGGGAATGGGAACAGGGTAGTATCACACTGCAATATTAGGAAAATTGGAGTATGGCATGTTGTCCCACATTTTTGGCAACAGGCACTACCAAAGACAAATCGACTGCCTTATCCACCATTTGCCCATCTATCCATTCACCATCCAAATCTCATCTTCAGTGTGCTTATCACCATGGAGTTCAGATCCTACCTGTGGTCACTGACTACAGTCCGAGAAAGTGACACAGGCTGTCCATGCAAGTGGCATGGAAATAAAATGGTTGATCGGACAAGGAGTAGGGTAAATTGAGTCTGTCCAGCAATCTGCACGTGCATCCCCAGCACAGATGCTGCACTAAGGGGACAGGGAATAACGGAGGGAATAGCAAGGATGTGTATTGTGCAGGTGGGTGGACACAGGCATGCCAGAGGGGGTAATTATCACCTCAAAGCAAGAGAAAAAAGTCATACAGCAGGGCATATTATTCATCAACTCCCTTCCTCTCCTGTACAGCATGGATCAGTGAGCAGCTGCCCGAGCTACCTGATACAAACAGCGTGTAAATAACACTTCTGGATTTTCAGATTTTCCTTGAGCTCCTCCTCTTCCTGCTCAGGTGCAATATCCTTCCCTCAGGCCAGGATGTGGGATGGACAATTGCATCAAGTTACACAGAATCATGACATTGCCGAACCCTGATATAAACAGCTCCCAGGCATTCATCACCTGGGACAGGCTCTCGGCCTTCAGTCTCTGACTGGAGGTTTGGAACACGTCGACCTTCTGAGCCAGAGTCATCCCCAGCTGGACTCTATTGAAATCAATGGAGAACCCATAAGTGATCAATTTGGGGGCGAGGTGGTATCTTTGGAGAGTAACATTCAAAATCAACCAAGTCCTTCACCTTTGCCAGGTAAGTAAGCCAAGGATCTGTTTGCTGTGGGGAGCAGAGGAGCTTGTGTAGGAGACCACAGCGGGCGCTGGCCATGCTGTGGACATTGAAGACGCCATGGCAATTCTCTGAAGAGCAGCCATGTGCCTCAGTGTCCTTAGCCAGCATTTACTCTCCTTGCTGTGGTGAGGACCTAGCTATAGATCATCTGGCTGGCGCTCGATCTGCAAGGAGGCTACGTCCCTTTGGGATGTGCCATGAAGATGATGATGATTGCTGATGCGAAGTGTGCTGTGAGCCAGTGGGGTGCCATTTTCCAGGGTCTGGGTTGCTATAGAAGAGATTGGGGGCCTGGTTCTCCCCTGCCCCTTCGTTTACACCTGTGCAAAACAGGGGGGAAGTCTGAACTCTCCACTCACTTACAGTGGAGAGAGTGTTTGATACACCCTTTGCATGGTGCAAGGTGGCAGTGGGGAACCAGGGACTGGGACTGCTCATGGCTGTCACTGCGTGTGACCTTGACAGTGCTGAGAAAGCAGAGTGCTTGGTGCGGGCAGTGCTCAGCCCCACAGGATCAGGCTCTTATCCTGGTCCTATATCTTTCCTATGAAGACATGAGTGCACACAGCTCTCCTCAATCTTACTTGTCCAAAACAGTCTTGGTGAACCTAGTTACCAACAGCCTTTCAAGAGCTTTAAGCAGCTAATTAGGGCTTCATTTTTTTTCTTTTCTCCCCACAAGATAATAATTGCATTATAAAAATGAATATGTAACGAAGCAGAAACCACAGGCGCGGTGCTGGTAGAGAGGGAGATGGAGTGTGTGCCAGTCCTCACTCCCCAGTCGCAGGGGGAAGCCCTCACATCAGAGGGACTAGGGAGCCAGTGCGGTTTCCACAGCCGTGGGGAGGAAAACCTCGAAAAACCACTATGTCGTTTAGAGTCACAAGAGTCAGCGGATGGCTTAGTGCTTAAACAATCGATGCGCAGGAAGAGAGAGGATCTGTCTGTGTGCACGTCTGTCTGTGTGTACATCTGTCTGTGTGGCGTGCATGTGTGTCCCCGTGTCCATCTCTCTCTGTCTCCTCATATACAACGAAGAGCAAATGTCAACAGCAATCAGGGTAATTTAGAGAAAAAAGCCAGACTTGGCTTGGCTGCTAGTTGTACATGTGAAGGGAAGTACAAGCACGCGTCAGCTGGGCCCAGGGATATCTAGAAGAGGGCTAGAGCGGGGCCTGGAAGGAGTGTTTATGGGACCCTGAGAAGCATCCGAGGGCAGCGTGGCGAGGCCAGCAGCTGAAGGAGAGATGGCCTTGAAGAAGCTCCAAATTGATGCAGTTCCAGCCTCCTGAACAAGGAGTTAGTGCAGGGTATGGATTGGGAGCAAGGCTATTTATTGCTGTTCCTCCTCCCACGCCCCACTATGGGTATCACTGGAGAGATGAGGGAGAGATGTGGCATGTTCTGGACAGAACCAAGCATCTCTTTTTAAGAGCAAACAGCTGCAGGGATAGTAATTAACGTGCTAGGATTTTGCGGGGGGGGGGGGGCGCTTTTCCCTCCCACTGCCCGTTCTTTACTGCCCCCAGTGGTGCAAAAGCAGCCTCTGCTCTCCTGGCCTGGCCTCCGTCTCCAAAGCGCAGTTATGAACCCTCCAGCACACACAGTTAATTAGGGAAAATATCCTTTCTAGCAATTTAAATGATTTTGGCATTTTCAGGAGGGCACATGTAATATTCAAATTACTTCCACTCCACGCTGCCTTGTCTTGCCTGGCTCATCTTCCCAGGTGAATTTGTAGTCTCTGAAATGCTCTAATTTCCCACACAAGCCATGTCAAATATAATTTTGGTGCAAAGTTGGTAATTATACGTAACATCAGTCTGATGTTAAAAACACTGAAAAATTTAGCAAGAAGAGACGAATGGAGAGGCACAAGTCTGAGACCAGACAACGAAAGGCGTGCGGCCCCCTTAGTATTTGCGCTCTTTAATTAATAATAGCATGTTTTCAGGAACTAGAAAGGATGTGTTTCCCGAACTGACTAGAATTCACTTATGTCCCAATTACGTTGTCTTGGTGAGAACGCAGGTCAGGTCTGCCAAAGAGCCGTGGCTGCACCAGAGACAACATCTGGGTCCCCGTCTGAAGTCCATCAGGATCACGAGAGTGTAACCAAGAGTAGAATCTCATTCTTGGATGCTAACCTGGAGTCTAGACCACACACACACACACACTTCCCTTCCCTGTACAGCCCCTTTGGAGAGAGCCAAACGGATTTGCATCAATGAGTCATGCAGTAAAATTATGTATTAGAATAAATGGAGTTTTACCTCCGGCCCAAACGTTTTGAACAAACATTTTAACGGACTTGGTACTTGGCCCAAAGAGATGAATTAACATGGAGAGGGAATTATCCGACACCCCCTCCCCCACCAGCAGCTCTTCCCCAAGGATGCTGGGCCTGCCTGTTTCACATAATATTCCAGCCTTCCTTGCTTTCTGACATCGCTGTCCCCCAAAGCGGCCTGTCGGGGATGGTGTAGAACTCTCGGAGTTAACCTGGACCATTCTGAAATGGGTGCCCATTGCTTAGACTGTTAAGGACTGAAGGGTTAAGCCCCTGGAAACCACTGCCCCGGGGATTTTGGAGGAGACAAGTGGAACTCGGGCACATCGAGACGTTTCTGCCTTTTGCCTCACACGAGTGAGAACTCAGACCAGGCTTTGTAAAGTTCCTCCAGCATATGGGGAGAAAGGGTGTGGTCAGCCATGGTATCGTCACCTCATTCTCCTGGCCACCACCTCCTTAGCAGCCCATGGGTCAGCCAGAAGGTGCTGCTCATGAGCAATACAGAGGCCTTCTTCCCCCAGGCACTGAGACCTCTGTAGTGCTTCCAGCACCAGCTAACAGCAGAGCCAAAATTTGCCAACTATCGCACAACCATTAGAGCAGCCTTGCAGTTAACGTGCAGGACTGGGGGTGGGAACGCCTGGGTTCGATTCAGGGTTCAGCCACTGACACTATGTGGCCCTGGATCCATTCCTTAACCTCTCTGTGCTGGAGATTCTTTATCTGGAAAATTGGAATAATGAAATTTACTCATAGGATTCAATGACTGTTAGTACGGCACTTTGGACGAAAGGTGTTATTGAAATGCAGAGCGGTCCCACCACTTGTATGACTGGTCCCAGTCCTATTGCTACTTCTTAAATAAACAGGTTTCAGAGTAGCAGCCGTGTTAGTCTGTATCCGCAAAAAGAACAGGAGTACTTGTGGCACCTTAGAGACTAACAAATTTATTAGAGCATAAGCTTTCGTGGGCTACAGCCCACTTCTTCGGATGCATAGAATGGAACATATATTGAGGAGATATATATACACACACATATAGAGAGCATGAACAGGTGGGAGTTGTCTTACCAACTCTGAGAGGCCAATTAAGTAAGTGGGAAAAAAACTTCACTTACTTAATTGGCCTCTCAGAGTTGGTAAGACAACTCCCACCTGTTCATGCTCTCTATATGTGTGTGTATATATATCTCCTCAATATATGTTCCATTCTATGCATCCGAAGAAGTGGGCTGTAGCCCACGAAAGCTTATGCTCTAATAAATTTGTTAGTCTCTAAGGTGCCACAAGTACTCCTGTTCTTAAATAAACAGTGCACCTAGTCAGCTATGAGACGTGACCCACAGCTGTGCCGAAGACTATCAGCACCACAAGGAACATGCATGTCACAGCCAGCAGAATCCACTGATAGCAAAGTGATTGTTTTCACGGATCACCACCACTCTGAATGGAGATTTACTAGAACCCCAATAGCAATGCACCAGAGCAAATCAGGATCTGCCCTCTAACTTCACTATCTCCAAGTTCACTGCCAGTGAGGCCCGCTGTAATCTGATCACAGGACTTTGATGATCATAACCAGGAGCGTCACTGGCCTTAACCTGCCCCCCTGCCACATGTGTAAATCTACCGCATTGAGGTAAGAATCTGGCCCCACAGGATTAGGGAGCAAGACCCACCCATTAAGAGAGTTCACATTTTAGAGGGATAAGTTTTCAAAGATAGGTGCACCCCAAAATATGCCTGCACCCTTCATGGCATATGTAAATGCCTCGTTTACTCACATTTTGCCTGTGCAAAGCAGATCACCTAGGTATATCAGGCCTACTATGCTTTAGCATATCCTGCCCTCCAGTGTCTTCCCCAGAGCCCAGCTCAGAAGAGAGAGAAAGCAAGCTCTTCAGAGAGTGATCCTTCTCCAACCTCACACAGATCCTCCCTTCCATCCCCTCAAAACTAGCTCACCCTTCTCAAGCCCTTACACTCTCTTTGGTTTGTGCTGCTCATTTAACAGTGATTGGCTGTGCATAAACAGAAAATCCATCACACCGCGACCACACAGGCCAAAGAAACCCTAAGAACTTTCACCACAGCTTTGTGGCAAGAGATGAAAAATAAGGGACTCTTTTCACCCCTGTCTCATTCAGAGCTGAACAATCTCCGGCTCCGAAAGGCAGGTCCACAATCCTGCTAAAGAGCAGTCTGGGCTTCAGTCAGGGCAAAGGGGAATACAGAAGATCTAGCTATTGCTTTTTGCTCTCCCAACCAATACACAACGGAGAACATAACAATATCATCCACTACTGGAACTTGCAGCAACCCACCTATAAGTGTATCAGCAGAACTAGAGGGAAGTACTGAGAAAGATTTTTCTGCCACTCCCGCTGGGCTCACTGACAAACTGACTTACCCTACAAGTGTCATCATGGGCTCTTTTAGATCCACTCACATCTCTGCTGACTTCCAGGAGCCTGTTTTTATTGTGTACTAAAGCACCCACATGGAGCCCTTTACCAAGATGCTGAGCTTGCATTAAACAGAGAAGAGATTCCAAAGCCTCACATCAGAGAAGCCTTTGCACTTAGCACAAATCTGTGTCCTGACTTAATTAGACACAGGTTCAGACTGTAACATTAGTTGCAACAATGTACCTTTCGGTGGCTGTACTGCAATATAACACTGTGCAAAGCACATACAAACCAACTTCTACTGTCCTAAGCATACCTTAGAACCTGCATTTGCCCACACACTAAACAGGTAATTGTGCAAGCAAATGGGCACATATGCACAGTTACTCAGGTGTGCAAGCAAATGCCTATTTGCAGGCACAAATGCAGGTTTCATTCATTTCACAGGTAAAATGTTGTTGCCTGCATTTGAAAATTTGACCCACGACAGTTCTCTTGCACCCACAGTTTTAAAAAAAGGACTTGTGGGTACAGTTATTGCTTCACTCAGTACACATAACCAGGCAGGGGAGCCCCATGTGACACAAATCTCACAAACTCACATGTGGCAATTTACACTGGATATTTTCAGGTCGGGATTTCAAAGCACATTAAAGACATTATCTAAATAAGCACATGCTGGATGACCTACTGCTCTCGCCCTGTAAGTTTATTCCACAGGCTTCCGATCCCAAACACTTTTGCTACCTCCTTTCCAAATCTCATCTCGGGAAACCAACCAACTAATCAGAAAAATACTCTCTCGTATATGGGGGTCGCTGGGAGGGCTTTTATGCAATGATATGGGACCAGATTTTCACCAGTGCCCAGCACTCAGTATACTGAACTCTTCTGAAGATCTGGTGGCTGGGGCTAAGGATCCATTTTACCTACATCAATGGCACACAGAGTGAAAAGGTTTGTCTCACGCCACTGCTTGTCCACCTTGCATTAAAATGCCACCAGTGTGGCCAACTGACCAGCACAGAGCGTTCGCAGGCAGGAGACCTGGATTCTAGTCAAGACTGTCACTGCTTTGCTATGCGACTTTTAACCATTTAGCTCCCTTGTCCAATCTGTAAACAGGCAATAGTTCTGCCCACCTATCTAGTTATCTGCAGGGCTCAGGAAGGATTTTTTTCCTCTGATGCACAACTGGTTAGGTGTATTCTGAGGTAGTTTTTTTGCCTTCCTCTGAAGCATCAGAGATTGGCCACAGCTGGAGAAGGGACACCAGATGGGGTGGACCAGAGCTCTGAGGTAGTATAGACTAGAATCCTCTTCTTCAGTGCCTTGCTGGTGTATTGCCCACATGCTCAGGGTCATATACTGGTCACCAGATTGGCAGTCAGGAAGGAACAGGAAGATTATCAGGGACCTTGGGGTTTTTCACCTTCCTCTGCAGCGTAGGCCATGATTTGCCCACTGAGATCATTTGGACATCTCTCATCTAATCAATTCCCTGCCATTGCAAGGGCCTCGAGCATTGGTGCACCTCAGTCTCTCCCTATGGCATACACTTTTGTTCCCTAGGGAATGAAATGCTTTAGTCTGTCTGGCCTCAATATAGGGATATTCGGGAGAAAATTAATGGCCTGTGATACAGATGTCAGATTAGATGATCCAATGGTCCCATCTGGTCTTAAACTCTATGAAGTTATTAAACTATCTCTCAGGCGTGCTGTTAGGATTAATTAGTTAATTTTGCAATGGAGTTTGAATATTGAGGGTCCAATTCACTATTGCCGTGCACCTTGTGCAAAAGGTGCAAAGTCAGTGTGAAACATTACCACTGCCCTGGTGTCAATATTTGCATGAGTAGCAGGACAATGGTGAATCTGGCCCACAAAGCGCTATACCTGGTAATAGAGATTAGAGCAGGGGTCTGGGCATCAGGATAGCTAAGTTCTGTTCCCAGTTTTGCCATTGATTTTCTGAGCAAATCACTTACACCGCTCTGTGCCTCAGTTTCCCCAACTGTAAAATGGAAGTGACAATGCTTATTTCCTGGGGATACATGACCAAATCTAGTGCTGGTGTAGCTCCTTTCTATCTCAGGTAGAGGCTGATGGTTATAAAGCACTCCAAGGCCCTTGGATAAAGCAGCTGTATAAGCGTGAAGGGTATTTGGTGAGGCTTTTCCCCCTCAGTCTGACTAGATAATCTCTGGAAGGGAGACGAGCCAGAGACAAAGCCACCCGTGACTCTAAAGCCTGCCAGCGCTAAGTGGCTCCGCTTGCCATTTCATATCAAGCCAGGCTTTGTCTCAGACAGAAGACCAGGATGTGGCAAGGTAGTGGGATGAGTAAATAGTTCCTTTGCTGCCATGGCAATGGTGCAAACAGATTGAAGCAAACTCAGAGGGAAATGGCCATAAATCACTACTTGGTCAATTCTGTTAAGTTTCCATGAAGGAGTTTGGTATGGTGGTCGGAAAGTGCCTTGTTGACAAGCCCACTTGCATTTTCTCCAGGAAAGGAGTGCGGTTTCACTCCATTTAATGGGCTCTCTGATGCGGGCTTTGCAGGAGAATAGCCAGAAGCTCCAACCCAACGTCCTTTTAGCCTTGCACCTTGCTCTGCCTCGCGCTGAGAGGCTGTTCCCAGGCCCATCACTGCCTGTGCAGCCGCAGCTCCCTTTAGCAACTAGCAGGCTGCCCGTGCAGCTTAAACTCTGCCAGGGTAACAGGGGCAATAAGGGCCGGGGTGGTCTCAGAAGTCTGACTACTCCCACCTGTCACTCCATTAATGTCAGCCTAAAGCCAGATTCTGGTTTCATTGACAATCCTGAGAAGCTCTGCTGACTTCAGGGAATTTATCTGGAAATCTGCTGGTGCGAGGCCAGAACGCAGCACCAATGTACAGGCTTTCATGTGTTTTCAGAGAGCTGCTTTCCCTTCCCAACCCGTCTCTCAGCGGGGTTGTGGTCTGGTTGACTTTGCATAAGAGACATGGTGGGATTCCCTGTTTATTCTCTCACTCACTCAGCAGGACAGTCATTCCAGTTGCAAATCCATGAGGATGTTTCCTCTGACTGTCGCCACCACAAACCCCACCTGGGATCTGAACACATCGCTGGGTTCTTTCTGCCTCTTTCATCACCACCAGGAAATAATGATTCTGCACTCACAGCACCGAACGATGATGCACGGGGCAGAATAGAATCCAGCTCATCTGTCTACGCCAGTATCGGCTCTGCAGGCAATGTCAATAAAGAACCCAGGAGCCCCCTCAGGCTGCAGTTTTGGCAGCATCGGCTGGTCCAGTCCAAACCCTGACCTGCCTTGCAAGGTAGCCATTTGGCAATCACCTCCCATGCATTGTTGTGGGACCGCCTGGGAGGGCCAGCTAACAGAGTTGTTCAGCAAACCTTGGAGAGCCCTGTCAACACCACATTTCAACTGGGTTAATCAAAAACATGTTGGAGACTAACCGCTCCTCGCCTCCCCCGGGAGGGTTCAGATACGGGTTGTAAAATGTTAGCGTGCTGACAGGGTCTCAGGCAATGGGCTCCAGTTGTATCATTAGGCCCATCTTCATCACATTTCATTCTTGTCCCTTATGGCATCTTACTTTATTCTCAATCCAGACTCAGCCTTCTTCCCCATCTGTGCGTTACCACTATTAACCACTGGGCCCGATTCTGCCCTGCTTTGCACCTCGAGTGTCATTTACACCCATCCTAGGAAAGCGGAAAATGCTACTTGATCAGAATGGTTCCGTTTTCACGCTTGCCGGTGCATAGATTGTAAATGGCACAAGGCAGGGAAGAATCAGATCTCCTTCCTGCCGCTTCCCTTGGGCTGTTCCTGAACTATCAGCCTGCTCAGCTGATTGTGCAGGTACAGGAGGATGGGAAAGTTTTCCCAGGCTAGACAATACCCTGCTGACTGGTTTATTGCTAGCCTGCCACCATCTGAGTTACTGGTCTGATCCAAAGCCTATCTGACTCAATGGAAAGACAATAAGCATCAGTGGGTTTAAGGATCAGGCCCTGTGAGAATAACGAAAAAGCACCAGCTCCAGCCATGAAAGTCCTCATAGTCATTAGCTGATGAGATTCCCTTCTTGTGGGCAGAGGGATCCCACAAGCTGCTCCTCATTTGGAATAATTCATTAGCAAACCGTCCTACCTGAGACAGCACCAAGGATATCAAGAGTTGGGTGGGTCTGTGCCTCTCCATCATGCATACAGCATCACCCTGGGCCTGGCTCAGGTCCAAGGGCACAGACAGGGCAGTGTTGAATGCTTAAATGGGCTCTGAAAGAGTTTAACTGGTTCTTGTTCTGAAATTGTTGGTTAGATTAAAAAGGGGGCAAATGAGTGGAGAAAGAGAGGACGGATTGGCCTCTGGCCACTTCATTTCAGCATGGTCAACCCTAAGCAGGCAAAATTCATGAATCAGGCCCCAAATAATCATGAGATTGGCTTAAAAATCATGACATTTAAACATGAATAAATGCTGAGTTCTTGTTCGGACCTTCTGATTCTTAGCCCTTTAGCGGTCCCATTTTTAAGTTTTTCTCTGCAACCAGCAGGTCTAGAAACTGACTTGTTTTAAATGAAAGCCAAGATTGTCACCTAATCACTTGACTCCAGGAGTTGAGGCTTTAAGAAAAATACTAAATATTGCATGAGTTGTCAACACATTTTAATTACACTAGTCCTCACCCTTTCCCCAGAGTCCGAAACTGAATTACTACTAGGTAAAGGTGGGTAGGTCAAACCAAAACCCCAGATCCAAAGAACCCAAGGTTTGGGCATGGGGATTTGGTCCACAATAGGAGCCATTTTATTATATTTTTAGATTTTGTGTTAACCCAGAGGGAAGGTGGGAAAGAAATTGAGTTGGAAGATATTCTGTGGGGCAGGCTGGGTGGAAGTAGAGGGCACTGTGGGTCAGCAGTGACTACAGAGGCAAGTCCACACAAGGGATAACAGCCTACTACTGCAACTAGCTAGTGGAGCCACTCTTTTAGCTCAAAAAAGAGAGGTATGTGCTGGGATGGGTGTAGGTCTCATTATGATGACCCAAGACGCAACCCAAAACCTTGGGAGACAGCCTGTTATTTCCAATGGGAAACTCTACTGTTGCCTCACTACAGCCCAGCTATGACATCCAGCCACTCTGTTACCACTGGGATGATACAATCCAGCAGTGTCTGACAGGCTGCTGCGGCCACCTTCCTCCCAGCACCAGTGGATATGTCAGAGTGAAAGCATCCCTGAGTTTCTCCTCGCCCTGGGGTCACATCTGGTTCAAGTTGAGCCTCCCATTTGGTTCCAATCTGTTGATTTCCTGCTACTGTCCATAAAAAGAGAGCACAGCTCTGTGGCTTCCCCTGGGTGTAATGGTCTAATCTCTACCTTGTTGCATGCTGTATGGGGGAGGGGGATATCAGGGCTACTTGGGAGTCAATTTCTCTTCCTTTATGGCAGCAGCCTGTGCTTATGCCATGCACCTTTATTCCTACCAGGAGCAGCAGCCTGGCAGGAATAAAGCATCCCAGTGGCCTACCCCCCTTCACCGGAGTTCCTCTGGCCTCTTAATTGAATCCTTCCCTGGCTGGGACAGGTTTTCCTCATTACTGAGGAGTCGGCACATGGATCCAATCTTGCTTCCCCCTTCCCCTCCCCTTATGAACCCAGTGCAGGCCCCAGGAGGCTCCTGCGGGTGGGTGACCTCACCAGTGAACTGCTCCCACAGCTACTGTAATGCTGCTAATGAGGTCAAGGAGCAGTGAGGCCCCAGACAGGTACAGGGCAGCAGGAGTTCTCAGTCAAAATTCTGGCAAGCACCAAGTTGCAATTCAATGCTGAATTACAATACCCAACACCTTTACTCTACAGACCTTACTGCACTTCAGAAAGGAGGTCAGTACTGCTATCCCCATTTTACAGGTGAGGAAACTGAGGCACAGAGTGGTGAAATGACTTGCCCAAGATCACCCAGCAGACCAGTGGCATAGCCAGGAATAGAACCCAGTCCAGTGAGTCCCTGCACTGATAGTCCTAAAAGCCAGCTTCCATTCTGTACAGGACAGCATGAGCAGTGCAAGCTCCTTCACTCCAGCCCAGCCTCACACTCTGACCCCCTCTAGACCCAAAAGGAGTCCATTCCCCAGAGTCCATTCAACCCTTGGTCTCACAATAGCGCCACACTTGGGGCAAGCCTGAGACCCAGCAACCTCACACTGGCCACTCAGCAGCCACCATTTGCAATAGATCATTCTGGTAGGGGTATTGTTGCCATGTCTTTCCCCTTCTTTATAGGGAGAGATTCCTTGTGAATGTCTTTGGAATTAAAGACAGAGCTCCAGGGGAGAAGCTGGGTCAGGCTTGAGGCAGAGCTGACAGCGGTTAGTCAGAGCTGCAGTCCACTCACAGACATCTCACCTCAGCTCCACTGGAGAGTTCCAAAAGACCATGGATATTTGGATATTAATATTGATGAATATTTGCAGCCGCCAATGTTGAGAATTCTGGGCAGATTCAGCACCAGGTCTCATGCACGGGCTCTCTCTGCCAGGACTCTTGGGTGGGGGATTTCTTTACAAACTGCTGTGGAAATGTTAACCATCAATATATCCAGCAAAAGGCAAGGTAGGAAATATCCACCCAAGCATAACATCCCTCCCCCAAATCCCAAAGACCTAGAACTGTGCTGCCAGGAGAGTCTCTAGTGGAAGAAATATAGAGCAACTTGTCTTGGAGGTCATACCCAGACCCCACCCATGGGAGAGGCTACTTCATTTCATACAGCTCGATGCTTTACAGCCAGGTGCTAGTATCCAGACTTCACACAGCACTATGCAATGACTAAACTCAGCTCCGCCCCTTCCTAGAAATAGGTCTTTTCAGTTCCAGATAAATCTCCTTTCTCATCATGTCTGCAGGGAGAAGTGGTGTCACACAGCAGTTGCTTAGGTCGATCCCCAGTTTGCATTCCCTATAAAGGAAAACCATCCCAAGTTCTGCTTCCTATAAATGTAAGACCATGGCTAGTTACATTATTCTTTGGCATTTCCAACACTAGTCCCTATGGATTTCGCCTGAGAGACACTTTTGGCTATTTCATAGCTAGAGAAAAAAGTCCGGTTTCAGTCCCGCTATTAACACTTTGCTCTTAAACTGTATCTTTGAGGCATTCAAAACACTTTTGCAACAAACAGCAACACCTCGGTGAGTAAACAGAGGCACAAGAGAGGGCGGTTGCATTGATTTGCCCACAGTTAGTCCATAGCAGAACTGGGAGTAGAACCCAAGAGTCCAAATTCCCAAGTCTCCTGCTCTGACTGCTAGTCCACACTCTCAAACTGCACTAGCTACAGCTGGATTTCATCATGATCTGAATACTATTTAAAAAAGAACTAACCCTTTGGGGGAGAAAAACCCTCTGATCCAGAGGCTTTTTAGTAGTGCGGGGAATGAGTGGTGGTATTATTATTATTATTATTAGACAGGATCTAAAGGCAACAGAACAAGAAGTGGACCTTCCCCTACGGGGCACAAGTATGTTTGTTATGAAACAATTTGGATCCACAGAGGAATTCCATATGTGGCTTCCCCCCACTGGCTAGAGGTTCTCACTTTGGCACCAACCCTGGGCTCCCATGCCTACGGGCTTGGCAGCATGGAAGGGGAGGGTGGACGCTGGAGGAGTAATGGGATTGTCAGCCGCTGAGGCTGCTGTTTGGCAAGCCGACAATGTTTGTTTGCACCTCTTTGAAGATGAGAGATGAAAGTGGCGCCCACATGGGCTGCCTTTGATTAGCTTCTTATTTTTAACATTGCAGCTGCGATTATTTTTCTTTTTCTTGAAGCATTTCTTCTACAGCACCAGAAACTCTGAGGTTCCCTTCTCCGGGGAGGTTCGACTTCAAGGAAACATAACAAAGAGAAGTGTGAATATAAAGGAGACTGGACAACTCTGAGTCAAGAGGGACTTATGTCATTTTATTTTTAATTTTACTTCCATTTTTTCCCCAGCCCCAATGGGCCTTGGAAAGAAAATATTTGTTTACTTCTGTTTTAATAGGGAAAATAAATGAGTCCTGGGATTGCACAGAGCTGTCATGGAGAGGCAAATGTCTAATGGTTAGAGCAGGGGTCTGGGAATCCAGAGTTTTATCCCCAGATCTGCCATCCTGGTACTTGGGGAAAAGTCAGTTTGCCCATCTGTAACCGGGGATTGTAAAGTGCTGCCTCCTGGAGGCAAGGGAAAGCGTAAGCAGCATCGGTGAAGTGCTTCATGAGCTTTGACAGATGGTGCAATAGCCTTGTAAACTATTGTCATCAATAGATATTCAGCAGACTATGTGCTATCTAGGTACTTATATGGCCTTCATCACTGCAGCAACTGAGGGTCTCACAGCTACAAATGGATTTTATTCTTACTACTTCCCTATCTCACAGGGAGATTCTCAGGAAACTAAGGCACGGGGTAGATTAAGTGATTTGGTCAAGGTCACATGAGGAGTCAATGGCAGAGCCAGTTACTGCTCCCGTATCTCTTCAGTTCCAGTCTGGTACCCTATCCACTGGACCATCCCTCCTTCCCCACTGATTGGGCTTACAGACAAGAGATGCCGCAAGGAGCCATCCTGCCTTTTCCATGTGTCAGGCAGTCAGTTTAACGCAAACACTCAGGTTGTGCCACTCCTCCTGCTACAGAGGGAAGAGCACTGACTGAGCAGGTCTGAAAAAAGGAACTGCTTTTTGGTGTCTACTAGAATCCAAAAACTGGTTATACCATGGGCCAAAGTCTCTGTTTTCTCTTCTGAGGACCTGATAGAGTAATTTTCAGCCAGGAGTCTGATCAGATGATAGGCCAAATTTATCCTTGATATGACTCCACTGACTTCAGTGGTGTGACACCAGGAATGAACTTAGCCACCTGCTCCCTATATTGGGACTGATTTTCAGATGTGATGACCAGCTGTGAGTCCAGCTGATGTCAATGGATGCTTCAGGTGCTCAGCATCTTTGAGAGAGTCTCATAATCTTTTGAGAAGCCCCCACTCCCATCTCAGCGCACACCCAACTTCTACCACTGCACATTAAAAGACAACCAGGACAAGGACCCTTTGCTGAGGGTGGCAGTTGATGAGTTGTGGCACCACAGAGAAAGGATGAGAGGAAAGCTCTATACGGACAAGTCATGCTCTGGATCACAATGCCCACCTATTAAAATAAATACCACTTTCCTGGTACTCCTGTTTTATGAACAATTTGCCAAGACATTCACCAGTCAAAGAGAAAGGTCTGGGGAAGAGGGTATAATCACACCATGAAATTTCAAATCCACTCCATCCTGAGAAGAGGATCTAATTCCACCAGATAAAATTCCCACCATAAGGGCAACCCCAGCCCAATTTGATCTAAATCCAGCCTTATCTCAGACAACCCAAAGAGACAACTTTCCCAGTCTTTCTCTATCTCATGCAGCCCATTCCACAACCTCTCACTCTTATATCCCCTCATTAGCTCCAGTGCAAAGAGACAATCAGCTGAACCAGACCCACTAACCATCCATCCCAAACAATCCAAAGTCATTTCTGGCCTACTACCCACATCCCATCCAAACCAGCCCTCTCTAAAAAGATAAGCCATCAGATCCTCTTCAGTGTAATACACAGAGACAATCCACCCTACTACATTCCATCCCATGCAGTTCAATGCAGTAAAACAACCCACTTCCACCCAACTCCCAATAAAAACACCACAAACCCACTATACCCCATCTGATCAATATGTCCAGCCAGAGCAAAGAGGAAACCTACATCCAATGTCAGTCAGAGAAGAGGTGCAATCCAGTGCAGTCTTATTCATGTCACTTCTAGGAGATCACCAGAGAGCCCAGACCCAAATGCCAAAAACGTTATACAGTACTGGCAAAAATAAAACAATAAAAATATAAAGTTATTAAAGGAAAAACTAATGGTGTTAATTCAAGGGCTGTTATTTTTACACAGGTTTCCATGACCAATTCACACCGATGAGGTGAACTTTAAAAACAATAGCTTGGGATATTTACTAAAGTTATAAACCCCTCTCAGCCTTTTCCTCATTGCTCTTGGCATGCACAGCAAAGATCCTTGATGAAGTAGGTGTCACCTATCCCAATTGCTGGAGAGAGATGAAAGTTAAAAATCAAATCTCGCCTACCTCTGGGGGGGTGCTCTGAAGCTGAATTCATTTAGATTTGCAAAAGGCCTCGAGAAAAAGTAGTGCAGAAGGGCAAAGTATTATTATTAATATAGAAGATATTTTTAAAGGGACAAGGTTGATCAAATAGAAAAGCAGCATATGAGAGGCAGTATAGTCTAGTGGATAGAGCACTGGCCTGGGAATCAAGGGACCTCACTTCTATTCCTGATTCTGCCACTGGCTGGCTGGGTGACCCTGGGCAACTCACTTCCCCACTGTTTCCAATCACATCCTTTGTGTCTCTTGTCTAGATAGACTTAAAGCTCTTCAGGGGAAGAACTGTCTCTTGCTGTCCATATGTACAGCACCTCACACAATGGGGCTATGATCTCAATTGAGGCCTCTAGCTGCTACTGTAACACAAATAATAACAGCCCTGGCTTGGGACTGCAAGTATAAGTTCAAGGAGATGGGAGAGAAAACCACACGAGGAGAGAGTCCATATACTGATCCCTCCACTGGGACCTTTAGCCCCCACCCTCGGTCCAGTTATTCCAACTGCACCAACACATCCAACTCCCGCGGCAGAGCTGGCTGCCACATTGTGGCCCATTCCCCTGCACATCACATCTGGCTGATGTAAAACACACATGTTTTGACTGAAGCTTTTTCTTTAAAACGCCAACATTAAAGGAAGGTTTGCTTTGTAAAACTGAAACTGTAAAACTTCTCTGAAACCCAATCTGGGGGATTAAAAGAACCACATGAAAAGGGCTAAATATGACCTGGATATTTACTTCCTGTTCAAAAGTTCGCTGAACATGTGCCTCCCAGCCTTTCAGTAAGAAATGAGACCTTCAGGAACTTCTCCTCTTTTGTTTCAAGAAAGAAAGGAAGGAAGGAAGAAAGGAAGAAAGGAAGTTTGGAAGCTGCTAACTCTTTTTTAGCTCTTGGCTAATTTTAAGGGTTTTGCTTTCTGTTCAGTAGCATCTCACACTTCTTGGGGGCCCAATGAAGTTGCACTGCTAGGAATAACCATTTGGCTACTAACGGATAAATTGTCCCTATGCGCACAGTACCAAACAAAAGGCCTGATTATGCTTTTGTTAGAGGCAGTGGCAAAACTCCCATTGATTTCAGTAGCAACAGGATTAGGACCAGAGATGTTATGGAGGGGCAGGAGCAAGTCGAAAGATTCTATGATGTTGCACATGAAGATAGATAGATAGATAGATAGATAGATAGATAGATAGATAGATAGTCTTTTTCTTCAGGCAGTCAGAAAGCAGCTCTTTTTCAACACACCAGTCCAAAGGATCTTTTTAATAGTAATGTCATCAACTCCACACATTCAAAAGTTCATAGATTCATAGCTTCTAAGGCCAGAAGGGAATGTTGTGATCTTCTAGTCTGACCCCCTGTATAACACAAGCCATGCAACTTCCCCAAAATAATTCCTAGAGTAGATCATTTAGAAAAACATCCCATCTTGATTAAAAAATTGTCAGGGATCTGTAGATACTTAATAGACTATAATCAAATAACCCCTTGGACTTCTCTCTGTTAAGCTAAATAGATTGAGCTCTTTGAGTCTATTAGTATAGGGCATGTTTTCTAATCTTTTAATCATTCTTGTGGCTCTTCTCTGAATCCTCTCCAATTTATCAACATCTTTCTTGATGTAAGTCTGGCCTACATTCTTTGTTCCTAGATGTATTAGAACACATTTTGTTTGCTTGAACCCAGTTTACCAAGAGATTCAGATCACTCTGAATCAATGACCTGTCCTCTTCACTATTTATCACTCTAACAATTTTTGTGTCATCTGCAAATTTTATCAGTGATGATTTTATGCTTTCTTCCAAGTCATTTATAAAAATGTTAAATCATTAGTCAAGCCCCCCCCCAAAAATAATGAAATTGGCTTAAAAATAATGACATTTTTAAAATATAATAATAATTATGGATTCTTTTTACTTGCCTGCAAGATTTTGACCCTTTGTGGGTCATTTTTTCCAAATTTTCTCAGCAAACATGAAACTGCTAGAAACATGGGGGGGAGGGGGGTTAATGAAAGCTGAGAGTCTACCATACTATGCCATGACTCCAGGAGCTGGGGCTTTAAGAAAAAAAACAATTATTGAAAGATTTGGCACACTATGGAGTCATTTTTTCCCCACAGAACAATGTTATTCTGTGCTGAGGGTCCAATATAACTGGTCTGCAATATAACTGGAATTGCAGACTTCATTCTTCTGTGACACAAGTGTTGCTTAATCATGGCCAGGTTCTCTATGAGCCAATTCTACTGTAACTTGCTTTTAAGGGGGGGGGGCGGGATTTGAAAGACCTTTTTTTCATTGATTTTCACTTAGATAATAATGCCACAGCATGGCACTGAAAATTACATGACTGCCCTGGGGTCTACTTGAAGACCACACACTACGGGAACACTCTGTTTCAGCTGCAGATAGGCTTCAGATGCAAAGCACCAAATCCTACAATTGGAACAGTGTGGGCTGCCCCACCCCCATCCTCATGTCTATATGCAGATCCCCACGGACTTTGCACCAGTGCAGGGGTTCACCCATGTGGATCCAGGTGCAGGATCCAGCTCACAGTTTGGATTTGGATCCGTGGTTTTGGTTCAGCTCTGTCACCAGTTCAAATATATTTGCTCTTTTTCATTATGATTCATTTCCAATATGTTGCCATCTCTATGCACCCCTCTCCATTTGGGGAGGTTAGAAATAATGCTGGGTTGTGCACACTCATACACTTCCCCCCACACAAACTTTGATACATGCTCCCAAGACCCTCGCATCCTACGTATGGCCTGATTTTGAGGAGTAAAAGCGCATCTACCCCATTTGTCCATCCTCATTCAGAAGTTCTCATTCTCTCATTCTCACTGAAGCACTTCATAACCCCTGGCGTCTGCGAGCGCCACTCTGGCAAACTTTTCATTACATCTGTCAAGATCTAGACCAGGCAGGTCACAGGGAAATAAAAAAGCTCTTTCATGAATGAGATGGTTTTTGATTTGCTACAACTTCGAACATACACACTGAGAAGGAGAGAAGAGCCAGTTTCTGAGCCAGAAACAGGTCAATTTCTTAGCCAAAAAGAAGCCCATTGTCTAGCCCCTTACAAGCCATCGTGTAAGCCAATCAATACTAAAGAGCAGGATGAGACCTATGTGGGTGGCAGATCATCCCACATCTGCTGCTGCAGGGCTCTTTCTCAGTTTCATGGTTGCTGAGAAAATTTGGAAAAAATGACCCACAAAGGCTCAAAATCTTGTAGACATACCCATAGAAGCCAGTGTCCAAAGCCAAAAGAGGCCAGTTTCTGAATCATTTCCACTCCAGAAAGAGGCCATTTATGAGCCAAAAGCATCCATTTTCCAAGTCACTCCTGAGCCACAAAGGCTAGTGTCTGAGTCAGTTCCAGGGGGGATATTTGGCACTTCTCCAGGCTTGGGAGTGTTGCTATCACAGCAATTGTTTGGTGATGCCATCCCAATAAAGCTTCATTATGGTGTTCCTCTTTCTATAAACTTCAGTGCCCTCCAGTGTCCCCAGCAATCACTTATCTAATATTAGGATATTAAAAAATATGGAAAGATTTTAAAGAGACTTATTAAAATGCAATTAGCGGCGCGTACGACTTAAGCAGCAAGATTATTTTTAAAAACGACTTGATTGTGTGGAATGCCATGCACCTTACAGAGATAATAAAGCTGCCAATCAAGTCCATTTTCAAATTAGGAAATTTTCATTCTTTTTTTACAGCCCCCTAAGTGAATATTAAAACTGATTATTAACCTCAGAGTGCGGCAGCGGCCCCTAAAACCTGCATGCTCAAAAAAAAAGAGGGTTTTGTAATTGTTAGGCTGGGCTTTGTTCCCCATTTGGGCTGAGAGGGCTGTGATCTTTTAAAGGGCCAGAGTCCCCACTTTGAACAAGATGGTTTAAAAAGCCTGCATCCCCTGGTTGGAAAGGGGCAGCACTCCAGATTTTGCCACTGCAACTTGGGAGGTAGAAGTGAACTGACTGTAATGAACCATCGTCTATATTACACAGCAAAATGAGTTTCGCTGCCAACAAACAGCAGATAACACTGCCCCCTCATGTCCAAAGTGTGAATCCCACCAGGTCTTTAAAGCCCCTCACAAAGCCCCTGGCTTTGTCTGAGCAAACAGGGACGTGCAAAGCAAATTAACGCTAATGTAAGAACACATACCTTTGTCACATTCAGGTAGCAGGTATGCAGGGCTTCAGTGTATATTAGTATTTGCTTTTCCTATATGTCACGTGTCTCCCCCTTCTCTTTTTTTTTTTTTTTTTTAATTTCTACTGGCAGTCAATTGAGTATGATACTTCCTGGCATTTGACTTGGCTGGCATTTTTATTCCACCCCATAAAATGGATCTTTCTCTGAGAAATAAAGCCACATCATCAGCCTGACATGTTACTTCTTTCACAGCTCTTTATCCACTGTCAAAGTGGATTTATTGATGCTTCCTGGATTTCTCTCCTTGAGTCTACAGCTGGAAATGACGAATGCTCCAGAAAGTAGTAGGCTGGGTCTCGGCTTGGGAGCTTTGTTTTGGGGGACAAATGCAAAGATTTGGGGGCAAGAATTTAGTTCTATGGGCTCAGTCTTCCAAGGTGCTCAGTACTCTGATCCCAACCAGCAAAGCATGCAAACTCATGCTTAACTTGAAGCATGTGAATAGTCTCATGGACCTCCAGGGGACCACTCACATGCTTAAAGTTATGTATGTGCTTCAGTGCTTTGCTAAATCAGGGCCAGATTGCTCAGTACCTTGTAGGATTGGACCCTTAGAAAATATCTACTCAGGGATAACGTCAATGACAGGACAGAAACCCAGGACAGAAGTTACTGGGGTAGTGCAGGCATCTGATACGTACACCTCCCTCTGGAATCTAAGGCACCTGAAATCTATTTAGGATTCACATGGAAACAATCTATGGCACCATTTTCAAGGAAAATAATCTTCCGGGGCTGGAATAAGGGGGTTAGGAGGCTGACAAATTGTGTTAGCAAAGCACCACCACAAATCCAGATTTCAAATCTGGAGTGAGTCACAAGTGAAGAGTTTAGTGGCCAGGGGCTCACCTTAGTCCTTGGTGGATATTTGTCCATGACACTAAATGACCACGTGATCCGGCATAATTCAATACAATCGATAATCCATAATAAAGACACAAGGTCATCACCAGCAGGGGTCTGCAGCAAGTCACGGTAATGGGGCATTGGCAGAACTGTAGGGTGGGGTAGGGGAAGGGTAGAGTAGGGGTGGAATAGCGGGGGTGATGTTGAGGAGGACTGAGGAGTATTGGCAGAGCTTTGGGAGGGCTAGAAAACCCGGGGGTGCTTTGGGTCAAGATTGAGGTATGTCAGAAGAGCAGTATGGAGGCCTAGGACAGGAATAGCAAGGGGTACCATAGGTGCATTGGTAGAACTGTGTATGAGAACCCTGCTTCAGCCAATTCTAAGATTTTCTCTGTGTCGTAAAAAGACAATTTACAGCTAAGCAGAGTTTATAGAGACATGAATCACAGTAGCAGTATCAGGTTGCACGTAATGCATGGAATTAAAGGGCATATAATATCAATATAATCTTTGGGTTCCTGAGACACTGCGTATACTGTAACACCAGCACAGTAAATAACTCAGTTATTAACACACTCCCAACAAAAATAACATTCATAATCATAGGGACAATTCCTGGCTTGGAGTAAAAATGATCCCAAAAGCTTGAGTGATTGGTGGGAAGGATGCCTGGGGTGATTGCCAGATTAGGGGTTGAACATGCAAAATTATGCAGATCATGTCCCTGAACCTGCCCTGTGCCCCCAATCATGAACAACTTCAGGAGCAGCCTCTCTGTGGCTCCTGGGAGAGACAGGGACGAGAAGGACAAGTTCTATCTGATGCTGCCCCTGCTGGGTGCTGGTTCTCCAAGAGACAACTCCCAGCAAGCCATTATGCCAGAAAGTCACAGGCCAAGATTACCCACGTAATAAAGCAGCAGCTATAAGAAGCTGGCACATAGGGAGAAATCTGAGATCCAGCTATTCAAAAGCATCAGACAAAAACAAAAAAAGAGAAACTAACCTTAGATGGTGTGAAACAACTGGTAGGTAGGGATGGGTCCTGGATCCAAACACACCTGAACTGTGAGGGAGCGCAGATCCAGATTGGATGAAGAGTTTGCCTCATCTCAGACTCATCTCCACTCCTGAGAAACAGAGGTGGGAAATCTGGAGTGAAAAGCTTTGTTTCCTTAATGATGGAAAAGAGGGGAAATAATTAGTGCTACTGAAACCTTTATTAGAAAAGGAGGGAGGATCCAAGAAGCTGGTCTTTTCCTTCCCCTTGCAACATTCCCAAAGCTGAGTTTGCATCTTGCATGGAGTTTCTGGCTTTCTCATTAAGACCTAGCTAGCTACACCTCAGCAGTTCCCCTCCAGGTGTCAGCCTTGCACTTCACATGCAATTTCCTTCCCTCAGCCAACACTGGAGGGAGGCGCCTGGCTCAATGCTCAGAACAGTGTGGATCCTCCTCAACGAGAGATCATCAGAGCCCTTAAAATATTACATGGATTCTGTAATCTGATTTCAAGAAAGAAACTGAAATAACACACCCCCTTTGCCATGGCAGAAATGTCTCCAAGCCATTGTGTAAAGGGAAAACCTAAATGGGCCCATTAGCCTTCTTCAGGCTGCATCTGCCAAGAGAACTACAGACAGAGCTGCCAGGCCAGAAACAATTTAGAAGCCAGGACTTACCCTTAAGTTTTCTTTATTTAGGATGTAATTGATGTGCCTGTCCTTCTTTCTTTGGCCTTATTTCCCAATTGCTAAAAGCCTCCACTCTCTTCCTCTGCACTCCCGTACATAACTCTGGACTGCATTAGTAGTCTTCTCAGCTGGATTTCTCAACCAATGCAGCTTCATTGGAAGCTGGAATGGAGATGAGGCACGTGCAGGCTCAGGCGTTTTTATCACTGCATTGAGGTCACATGTATCACCTGCTCTGAGGTCAGGATCGAGGACTTTGCCAGAGCTGGATTGGCATGTCTTAGAGTGCAGGTCAGGATGTTGAGGATGAGGAGGCAATTGCCCGTTAGCAATACCCTGAGTCATCCATTCCTCCTGTCTTCTGCCTTGATACAGTGTAAACGTCATCACTGTGATGAGGGCTTAACCTGTTTCCCATGAGATCTCTCACAGGCCAAGATTTCGATACCTGTTGGGAGGAAGCTTATACAACACCTAACCCAATGGGGCCCTGGTCTGTGACTGGGGTTCCCAAGCACTATGGTAACACAAATAAATAATAATAATTCAGGCTAAGGACTGGGTGTCAGGAGGCATGGGTCTCCGCTAGAGACTTACAGTGTGACACTGGGCAAATCCCTTTGCTGCTCTGTGCCTCAGTTTCCCCATTGGTTGGCTTTAACGCTAACTGAATAGCGCCGGAGTGAGTAAATGCAATATAAACACAAGGGTGCTGAGAAAAGTCAGGAGACAGGTGGAGCTCTTACTCTTTTCGTGAGTTTGCCTGAATAAGGAGTCCATTGGGTTCTATGCTGCTGGCTGCTTGCTCCCCTCAATCTAAATACTCATCGGTGTCTTACAGCAGGACCCCACTGTGCAGTGTGTATTATGTGCCCTCTCTCTGGAGCTGATCCACTGTCTCACTTTTCCATGACTGCTTCTAGTTCTAAAGTGACCTATATTCCATACCAAATGGTGGCACCTCGTTTTCACTGTAGAACATTATTCACATGAGAAATTAAGACTTATGAAACAGAGGGTACAGAAGGGGTTATTCACACTAGAGGAATAGCATTTAAAGTCTCCAGCACTAATAATTTGTGTGTGTGTGCTCCTCATCTGGGATCTTTGTCACATATTGTGTCCCATATTTGGGCCTTGGCAGATTGAGAGGTCTGAGGATAACTTCCTGCTACTCATCCCAGTTCATGGATTTAGTCCTTTAGACACAGAGGTCTCTGGTGAAGGTTCACAGCCTGTTATCAGTCCATGGTGGGGGTTGTGGTACACAAGAAGGTCTTTGACTCCCAGCTCCAATGGACTGTGAAAGGCAGCAAGTTCCAACGGGAACTCCATGTCACCCTCCAACCAAGAATTCAACTCTGGTAATGGACAGGATGAGTCCCTGATGAACACAACCATGGTGATGATTCTTCCCACACCTTGCTGTGGATGGCCCTGCAGTTCTGGGGAGGTGGTTTGTGAGCAATTCCAGCTGACCCTGCAAAACAAAATGGGATGAACGTGATCCGTGCGCTCTCCTTGCACAAGACGCCAGCATTTGACAGTCGCTTGGCTCTCTCTCAAACAAGCGGGTGAAGATCTCAGAGCCTACATCCCGTTATGCTTTGCCTCCTGATTGCCAGCTCCTATGAGCAAGGCTAATGTATGAAGAAAGACACAGAGAGACAAACTTACCAGTTTAAATCCTCCAAATGTGCAACCCGCAGGCTGCTAGGACTATAGGCCACAGGGAGTGGGACATATTACATAATGTCCAGCCCTGCTAAATATTAATGCCACACCCACCCATTTGCTGGCATTTTCCCAGCGCATGGGCCACTAGCTGGGGGGAAAACATTTCCCTAGCCCACTGCACAAAGGAGAGCAGGTAAACATTTCTGCCCAAATGTTCCAGAGCTGGCAGTTACTCCAGCAGGAGACTATAACAGCATTGTTTCAGTGCGGCTCTCTGCTCATTAAAACAAGAAAGACATTTGCACTTGGGGATTTGCAGTGTCAACAGACACACCAGGAAATGTCTCTCACTCTGCTTTCATGGATCTCTCCTGTTCTCCAAGGCTTATGCACAGCACATAAACCAAGATGGAGGTTGTGAGGTCCAACTGCAGGCAGCAGCTGTGGAGGTCAGGAGTTCCTGGGGCTCAGGACATCTCCTCTGGATCAGAAGGGACCTGCATTTTGTGTTGATTTTCCAATTGCCACAGTAGTGTTTTCTTCCCTGACTGAGCTCCCTGCCCAATAGCCCTACAGATTGTGGCAGGGTTCTGGACAGATCGATGGCTGTTGGAAGCACATCAGATCTACGGGTGGTTGAACCCACTCATACAAAGAAATGCAGCCACATCAGCCCTGCCCTGGGATAATTCCACTGGCTCCCTTGTTTGTTTCTCTGTGACACTAGACAGACAAAGCGGGTGAGGTAATATCTTTTATCGGAACAACTTCTGTTGGTGAGAGAGACACGTTTTCAAGCTTACACAGAGCTTTTCTTAAGGTCTGGGAAAGGTATTCAGGGTATCACCGCTAAATACAAGATGGAACAGATTGTTTAGCATAAGTAGTTAACAAAATATCAAGGGAATATTCAAGGTGAAGTGGCCAGTTAATCCTCTTCCCAAGAGCTAATCCACCTCCCCAACAGGCAGCAGCTAGGTCGATGGAAGAATTTCTCCATCAATCTAGCACAGTCTGCATTGGGGGTTAGGGGCTGGTCTACACTACAAATGCTGCATTGGTACAGTTGCACTGATGCAGCTGCGCCACTCTAGCATTTTGATGAAGATGCTCTAAGCCGATGGGAGAAAGCTCTCCTGCTGGCTTAGTTACTCCACCTCCGTGAGAGGCAATAGCCATGTCACCGGGAGAAGCTCTCCCACCGACATAACGCTGTCTACACAGGGGGTTACAGTCAGTATAACTATGTTGTTCAGGGGTATGGATTTTTCACACCCCTGAGAGATGTAGCTATGCCTATATAAGTTTCCAGTATAGACCAGCCCTGAGATACCTAAAAATCAGGCCTGGTCTATACCAGGAAAACAACACTCATGAGCGACACAGTTAAACTGATTTAACTCCCAGGGTAGACAGCGCTAGAATTCTCCCATCGACCAAGCTACTGCCTCTCGGGAAGGTGAATCCCTCCCATTGGCAGGTACTGTCTTCATTGAAGTGCTACAGTGGCACAGCTTTAAGTGTAGACAAGCCCTCAGTGGCCACTGAAATTTTGTCCCTAACAAAATACTGGAAGCTATCCCAAGTGAGGGTATTGAGGGGTGTAAATATAGGGGCAATGAGACAAATTTTACTGTCAGGTACTTGGCACGTGTAGCGTTTGACCAACTATATTTCAGTTAGGGAAATGTCCTGTACCATTTATTCCCAGGAAGCAAAGTGTTGCTTCACTGCTCTATCATTAATTTACAGAATATGTACCCAGAGCCAAACTGCGCTGAATGACCCAGGTTATACTACTTACTTCAGTGGTATTACCACAGTGCTGATGAGAAATTGGGCTCCCCAGAATTTAAAATAGAAGTTCAGGCAATAGAACACCCTTAATTGTATCTATTGTAGAGTTTCATATTAGTCCCCATCCTGGTGATATCTGAGGGCCTCCCTGGTTAATTATATTAGCCTTGGGCTGGATTAGCACCTTGCTATCCAGGCTAAAGAAGGGGCATCACAGAGCAGAACTGCTTGTGCTGGATTGTGACTGAGCGCCAAAGCTCTGCCCCCTTCCTGCTTGCCAGTTCCTTGTCCACCAGCCTGGGAAGGGGAGTAGCAGCAGGGTTTGGCCATGTGGGTGATCTGTGCAGCAGGGGAGTTCAGCAGTGAGCCCATGGTGAGTCCCTAGTAGGCTTCACGGAACCTTGAGCTCTTCTCCTTTCTCTGGATATGGGAAGCTCTGCTAAGGGGAAGGTAAGAAAATGGGTAACAAAAAAACATTGACCTTAACTTTTGGAACATGTATTTTTCAACTTCAGCCAACAGCCAAGAAGCTCTGATGATCTCATCTCCCCAAGGAATAGCACCTCCCTCTCAAAGACATGGCTCCTGGGGCTCTAATCTCTGCACGTAACAGCTTTAATCTATAAACAGAAATGAATAACTGAACTGCCTCCAGGCAGCTGTTTGTCCCCTTAACTAGGGACACTCAGCGTGTGCTGTACTCAAGGCGTGGGGCAAAAGAAGGTTGTGCTGACATATACAAGAGCAGGCATGGGCTCGGCAATTTCACTTGCAATGCAGGCTGCTTCCGGATGCAGTCCCAGTGGCCCTGCGGCAATGAATTCCTTATTATTACTCTTACAATTATTTCTAATGGGCAGCAGCATAGTGACCCTGATGCTTCTAGAGTGCCCCCTACAGGCTGCTTTGCAGAGTCCAAAATATGGCTACCCTCCATCGAGCTAAAATGAGGTGGCAGATTGATTCAGTGGCTATTTAGTGTGAGAGTATGACTAATGCAGGATTAAAAGAAGGTAAGTGGGGATGTGCGTCGAGGAGCGAAGTTTATGAAATATTTACAGACAACAGGCCTGTTTCTGATCCCAATTACAACAGTATCATTCCATTGAATCCTCCTGCTTTATACTGGCCTAACTGAGATCAGAAACAGGCTGAAATGCTCCGTGTTTTTGAAGTATCCATAGCTAAATTCTTTAGCACTGGGTTATATTTAGATGTCCATAGATGTTCCTTTGCACCTGTGGGCACTCTTTATGAGGGTCAGTGGCTAATAATTATACTGAGTTTGCTTGTACCCCTGGGCACACTTAGCCCAGGGCAACAAATAGTTATTATATTGGATTATGTTCTGTGCCTGTGGGCACACTTAACTGAACACACATGATGGCTACTATCACTGCATTGCCTTTGTCTACACCCATGGGCATGCTGAACTGCTGGTGTGGAGGAGTCAGTGAATTAAATATCTGCATGCCCACCGGTGTGCAGTTAGCAAATGCTACTGCTAATTGTCTTACTTGAAACTTAATATTAAGTTCAAAATACAGCAAGGAAAGTGCTGCAAAAATCACAAATGTCACTGAGAATTAACAGATGGATTTGAAATTGCTTAATTCTGAGCCTGTATGTTGCCAGAACTGAGGAACCAGCTTTGGGAAAAAGTCTTTATTGCAAATAATTGCCCTTTTTCTGACTATTTTACAGCTGCAAGACTCTGAATCAGACAGTTCACTCACCACTCTCTCCAAGCTGCTTACCTGTGTGAAATCTAGTCCACAGTTGATGCTTACTCTGCTCATTAGTGAAGTTACCACCAGATGCTTTGTTAGCAAGAGGTCACTTTGGCCAAATGCCACAGAAATCTCTTGAAATAGTCTGACTGCTAACCTATACATTTCACTTGACATGGTGCAGTCTGGTAATGCTGACAGCCTGCAATCACAGCTCAGTACTTACAGCATGTACAAACAACACTGTTTGACTCAATGCCAGCTTGGCGCCGTCAAAATAGGATTTAGGATGCACACTGAGCATGGATAGAAAATGTGGGAATCTCAGGATAATGGCAACCTGGAAAGCGAATTCAGTTCTTTAACCTAACTATACAAAACATGGTCCTTTCACATATGCCAATTAACTCATATGGCCAAGCCTAATGTTAAATCAACATAGATGGCTTGGTTTTCAGAGGTGCTGAGCACCTATTGCTTCTACTGATTTCAATGGGAGCCATGAGTGCTCAGAACCTCTGAAAAATCAGGCCAAGAGACTGAATCCACTATTCCAAGGAAGTGATCCCTCCAGAATGGAGATCTAGTGTTGGTTTAGCCCCAGTCTGATTGGCATTAGAAACTGAATCACCCTTTCCCCTCAAGTGAGGCTGGCTTAAGTGGAATAGCGTAGGGAACCCTTGATTTTAGCAAGGCTTTTGATACAGTCCAACATGACATTCTCATAAGCAAACTAGGGAAATGTATGGTCTAGATTATTATAAGGCAGGTGCACAACTGGTTGAAAGAGCAGTTATGAATTGTTCACTGTCAAACTAGGAAGGTATATCTAGTGGGGTCCTGCAGATGTCAGTCCTGGGTCAGGTACTATTCAGTATTTTCACTAATGACTTGGATAATGGAGTGGAGAGTATGCTTATCAACTTTGCAGATGACATCAACCTGGGGGGTGGGGGTTGCAAGCACTTTGGAGGCCAGGATTAGAATTCAAAATGACCTTGATAAATTGGAGAACTGGTCTGAATTCAACAAGATAAAATTCAATAAAGACAAGTGCAAAGTAACATACACAATACAAAATGGGGAATAACTGGCTAGGTGGTAGTACTGCTGAAAAGGGTCTGGGATCACAAACTGAATATGAGTCAACACTGTGATGCAGCTGCAAAAAGGCTAATATAATTCTGGGGTATATTAACAAGAGTGTTATAGGGAAATCATGGGAAGTAATTGTCCCCCTTTACTCAGCTCTGGTGAGGCCTCAGCTGGAGTACTATGTCCAATTCTGGCTGCCATGCTTCAGGGAAGATGTGGAAAAACTGGAGAGAGTCCAAAGGAGAGCAACAAAAATGATAAAAGGTTTAGAAAACCTGACCTATGAGGAATAGTTAAACAAAACTGGGCATATTCAGTCTTGAGAAAAGTAGACTGAAGGGGGACCTAATAAATAGTCTTCAATATGTTAAGGGTTGTTATAAAGAGGACGGTGATCAATTGTTCTCTGTGTCCATGGAAGGTAAGATAAAAAGTAATTGGCTTAATCTGCAGCAAGGAAGACTTAAGTTAGATATTTGGAAAAACTTTCTAACATTACGGGTAGTTAAGCTCTAGAATAGGTTTCCAAGGGAGGTTGTGGAATCCTCATCATTGGAGGTTTTTAAGAACAGGTTGAACAAGCCCCTGTCAGGAATGGTCTAGGTTTACTTGCTCCTAACAGAACGCAGGGGGCTGCACACGATGACTTCTCAAGGTACCTTCCAGCCCTACATTGCCACAATAAGTACAACTGACTATCAAAATGGAACTGCCCTTTCTCCCCAGAATAGGGTGGTACAACCATCTGTTTTAAGTTACACTGAGGGAATTGCATGGGGAAGATGCACTAGAGTTTTCTCTCCACTTGTCTTGTAAAGAAGACCACAGCCAGAACTATTTGGAGTCCTTACACCCCTCCCAATGCTTGCATTATATGGTTTCTTCTTCATATACATTTGAAATGAAAAATCGATTGAGTTACAGATGTCTGTCATACATGACTTTCAACTAATGTAACTGTTTTATATGACTGATGCACCAATTATTGAGTTTATCATTTTATTCTGATATTTTTAATAATAATTTACAGAAATGTTGAAGGGCAATTATCCAGGCATAAAAAGTGATTGCTTAAAAATGTGGAAAAGCTATTAATTTATTGTTTTATAGTATCATTGCAAAG
Source organism: Malaclemys terrapin pileata (assembly GCF_027887155.1). NCBI lineage: Eukaryota > Metazoa > Chordata > Testudines > Emydidae > Malaclemys > Malaclemys terrapin. Next base: position 11,526,271 of record NC_071523.1, on the reverse strand, counting down.
TATGAAATGAGAGAGTTTAATGTATCTAGAGGGCTACCCCATGGAAAACAGAAGATTGAGGTCATTAATGCAGCCATACCAGGTGGGAATAGCAGCATTCTTAACAGCCATTGCTTCTCCCTCTATGTGAAAAGCAACAGAGGGTCCTGTGGCACCTTTAAGACTAACAGAAGTATTGGGAGCATAAGCTTTTTACAGATTCAGACTAACACGGCTACCCCTCTGATACTTGTCCCTCTATGTGGTTCTTGGAGACCCAAAGTTGTATACTCGGGGAGGAGGAGGACAACACACCACTCAACACTGTCATGCAGTCAGCAGTCCTTTCCATGACTGCAGGAATTAGGATGATCCTGAATGATCAGGGTAGGCAGCACAGGCTGTGCTAGTGAGGGAGAACTACAGGCTCTGTGTGTGATGGATTTGGAGCTACTCTGTCATAATTAAGGCTGTGTGTCTGTCACAGAGGTCACGGATTCCTTGACTTTCCATGACCTCCGTGACTTCTGCAGCAGGCAGCCCCAGTCGCACTGGCCGCTGCTGGAGCAGTCTTGGGACCCCGCAGCAGAGTTTGGGTGTGGGAGAGGGCACGGGGTTGAGGGCACGGGACAGGGTGAGGCAGGCTCTGGGCGATGCTTACCTGCGGGGCTCCGCGAAAGCAGCAACATCCCCTTTGCTCAGCTCCTAGGCGGAGGCATGGCCAGTCAACTCTGTGCGCTGCCTCCACCCAGACCACTTGCTTCAAGGCTCCCATTGGCCAGGAACCATGGGGGCGGTGCCTGCAGGCAACACACAGAGCTGGCTGGTCACGCCTCCGCCTAGCAGCTGAGCGAGGGGGATGGCGCCACTTCCGGGGAGCCCCCCAGGTAAGTGTCGCCCAGAGCCAGCCTCACCCTGCCCCATGCCCTCAATCCCCTGCCCCCTTCCACACCCAAACTCTGCTGCTGCTGGGGGAGAGGCACGGAGCCAGGTAGGGAGCCTACCCTCCCCCAGCACCAGCGGGGGTCCCAGGCCGTGCGCCCCCCCCAGCACTTGGGCCACCCTGCCCCAGCACCTGCGGAGCCCCCAGGCAGCCCCCCCTCCCCCCAGTTTTAGTCACTGATATTTTTAGTAAAAATCATGGACAGGTCATGGGCTGCGACTTTTTGTTTACTGCCTGTGACTTTTACTAAAAATACCCATGACTAAAACATAGCCTTAGTCATAATTTATGAATACTCTACATTGGTCTGGGTAGTGGGGTATTTTCTGTAGGATTCTATTGGTTTAACTCAACAGGAGGCGGTCTGGAAAAACATGCCAGAAGGAAAAGAATGGCTCAAGGAAGCCACCTCTCGGCAAACAATGAAGACCTGTTACGGGACAACGCTAGAACTATTAGCTTTGATGATTTTGCCTCCTCTCCAGCCTACCTACGCAAATAGTTCTGACCAGGACAGGATAAGACCCACAACACAGGAGAATAAAAGAACTCTATCAGAATTAAAAGGGACCCTCTCTAAAAAGAGAGGGTGTAGTTGTTCAAGAAGAACCAGATTGAGGCCCAGGACTACAAAGGTCTGAGGAAGATAGGCCAGTCTAGATTTCCAGCAGGAAGTCGTAAAACTGTGTAGACTGTTTGTTGTTTTAAAATCCCCCCCACCCCGCCCCTGGAAGCTTTGTTCCTCTTGCTAAAATGCATTACATTGGTTTAGGAAGGCTGCCTGGTTGCTGGATACCACCAGTCACAGACTCCAGAAGGGAAGAATCACAGGTGCCCCAACTCAGTCGGACCTGTAGGGTAAGCACTGTGGGTACACAGGATACTCTAGCCCAGGGTCCAGTCTAAGAGTGGGTGAATTGCAAAAGTCCACCCCAGCATGGATAAAGGCCTGACATGTGAGGAGGGACAGACGTGCAGCCTGTCCTGTAATCTGACCATACGCATCCAGTAGCCTAGATATCAAATCCCTTCTATGTTCACTCCTAGTGAGTCCTGTCTCTTCTCTACAAGGGTCACTACAAACACCCTTTGCCACAAAGAGAAATTCATGAAGCAGAACCTCACAAACAACCCTTTGTAGAAAAGAACATCTGAAGGGGTTGTACACCACCAGCAGCTACAGTTCTAGCCTCTCCCTACCACTTTGCCCACAACATAGCAGTAACGGAAAAAAAGGAATGAGGAAGACAGGTGAATGGGGATTCAGTGCTCAAATGAGATTCCTTCTTACTCAGTAATAGAATAGTTTACCTCCCAACCTCCACATGCTGCTGGTTCCATGAAGAACTCACTTGCATATTAACCTGTCCAGATTTCAATCAATTTGGTTTAGCCAATTCTTTTTAAACTTAAGAGGGAAGGCCACAGTAAAAACACAGATCGAGAACAGACCAGAGGAACCCTCCTCACAAGATACAGAAGGAAGCCACATGAGTGACAAAGTGCTTGAGGTGCAAAACCAGTGCTGCTAACATTACAGTACAACCTTACAGAAGGTGCTGCCCAGTTAAATGCCTACATACAGCAGTACTAGGTGAATCTCAAAGCCTAAGAGATGTTGATCTTGCTCAGGGTAAAACAATGGGAGTTCTTGCTTGGGATCTGACAGCATGATGAGGCTATTAGAGGCACTAGGCTTTGTATAAGATATTAAACTAAGGTGATACTGAAGATCCCACAGCATTTTATCTAAAGGGGACACATGCCCTACCTACATTTCCTCTCTCATAAAACGGTATCTAATGTGTATATCTGTCTGCGAGTCATTGCTGAGAAAACAGTGGTTGCCCGGTTTGCCTATACAGTCACCACAATACCAGTAACTACTGCATTCACCTTGAGAATGAAAGGTGCTATAAGGAAACCAATTTTTATTCTATGAATGCAGCTTTGTGTGCATTTATCAACCCCAGACTCAAATCTGTCAACCATTGTGTAAGAATTAGATGGTTTAAGCAGACTGTCAATCTAACATGTGGGATCTTTCTTTCTTTGGGCTTCAATGAGATGACATATGGAAACATGCATTTAGACAGGGTCCATGTGAGTAGCTTTGGCTCTCTAGAAAGACTCAGACCAAACTCTGAGCTCCTGTCTCATTGCATAAAGTACAACCTGTCATTAAGCAGGAAACTGACATAACACTTGTCACATACACTGACGCTTTGTCTAATAGTTTTGCACAGTTCTCACATTTTATTCATCCAAAAAACCAATCTCCACAAACTTTTTGAGCACTCAGCAAAGGAGCCTGTTATGTTCTGGAAGCTGCAGAACTTGTTCACTTTGTTCTTCATTGCATTCCCAGCAAAAGGCCTCATTAGCCTTGTCTCCTTTGATGCATTTAACTCGCCTTTCCCTCCCCCTCACACGCTTTGAGGTCCTGCCAACTTTGTCAGAGACAATGCGCAGGGAAAAAACATGTATTCAATTAAATTACAAAATGAAGGAGTAGCTTGCATGAGCAGGGTGAATGCAGCAAGGCTGTCTAAGCACAAGGGTAGGTTGGGGGTGTGGTGGTAACAGCCTTAGCAGAAGAGCAATGATTTAGAGAGACATATTGCAACCAAATGAATGGGCTGGGGAAGACCATCTTTTGGTGGTAATAAGAATAAAACCCTGCAGATCTCTAGCACCTTTCTTGGTCAAAGAACTTTACAGCTATTAATGAATTAAGGATAAAAAAACCCTCTCAGTGTTATGTATTATTATCCCCATTTTACAAGCAGGCACAGCATTGGGAAGTTAAAGAATTTGACTACGGTCATAAAGCAAGTCTGTAGCAGAGATAGGAATAGAACTCAGGAGTCCCAGCTACAAGTCCCCAGCTCTAGCCACTAGCCAACATCCCACAAGGGTTAAAGGGACAATATTGATTTCCCACACTGATTAACAAACTCCAGGCTATAAGTTATCCCCTTAGGAGCATCACAGGGGTTTAGTAAAAAAAAAAACCAAAACAAAACAAAAAAAAACCCACCATCTTAGAGACTAACAAATTTATTTGGGCATAAGCTTTTGTGGGCTAGAACCCACTTCATCAGATGTATGAAGTAAAAAATACAGGAGCAGGTATAAGTACATGAAAGGATGGGCGTGCTTTACCAAGTGTTGGGTCAGTCTAACGAGATAAATCAATTAATATCAGGATACCAAGAGAGGAAAAATAACTTTTGAAGTGGTGAGAGAGTGGGTAAGCCCTGAATGACTGAAGATCCCAATTAGCTGGACTGCAGATTGTCCCCTTATACCTTCAGAAAATTGGGTTTTACCTGTAATAAACTTTAACACACCTCTACCCTGATATAACATGACCCGATATAATATGAATTCGGATATAACGCAGTAAAGCAATGCTCCGGGGGTGGGGTGGGGGGCTGTGCACTCTGGCGGATCAAAGAAAGTTTGATATAACACTGTTTCACCTATAATGCAGTAAGATTTTTTGGCTCCCGAGGACAGCGTTATATCAGGGTAGAGGTGTAGTACCAAGAGAAGTGTTTTCATTGTTTTAAATACAATCAGCATAGGGGAAATGTAACAGAACTGGGCAAATACAGCAGAAAACATGTTAGAGCATGGAAATCCACAGTTAAGGCATCCTTAATTCAGTCATCACATCCCCATGAAATAACCGTAGAGTTATGACTGATGTATTCCAGTGTTTGTGGCCCACATCCTCAACAGTATTTAGGCACCTAAATCCTATTGAAGTCAGTGGGAGTCAGGCTCCTTAATACCACTGAGCATCTGGGTCTATGATCCAAGATTAAAGTACGTTGATTTTTTGTCATTACAGGGAAGAATCACATTTGTGTGCATCTTATCTCAAACTTAATATGAAAAAAAGTGTCTTTAGAAGTCAGTTTAATTTAATCTGGGACTATAAATATTAGTATGGATTGCATCACTACAGGTAGGGCCCTTCATTTTCAGTTTTATTTTATTTTGTGTTTCCTGGGAATTTATCAGTGTTTATTACCACAACAAAAACAGGTGAAAATCAGTGCAAAAATTATTAATTTTTCTGGGCAAAACAGGGATTTATTTTGGTGGATGGAAAGACAGAGGAAAAAAGTATTCAGTAGATTAATGCTTTGAATTCCGTTCATCAATGTGGTTTGCTGCAGAACCAAAACAGAAATCAAAACACGCCACCTTTGAGTTTAAGAAAACAATACATCTCTAATCAAATAAAACTTTTTATTTGAATAAACAGTTTACTGTTCTAGACTTAGAACTATTAGCCTATAAATATTTACATTTAATAATTGGGCCACACCATTTGTAGCACACACGCTCAACTTCATCCTTTTCTACTGTTTGTTTTTTCTTTAAAGTTTTGAATACTTCCTAGTGTTCTGAAATATATTGATACAGATTTTCGTTTTCTTCCCATTTTAGTGTGTCAAATCTTTAAACCTGTTATCTGCTAACAGCTTGAATGTGTACATGAGATTCATCAGTATGTTCAGATGCGCATACTTCAGAGCTTGCGTGTGTGCCTGTGTGTATCTTCGACTCATACATAGCCTTACTTCAACAGGCAGCTTTGCATATACACACACAGACTAATGTATTATCATAATACATATATCTCATGCAATGTAATGTATTTTCCTAATAAAAACAAGTTATTTTTATATGTTTGAATGATAAAAAAGTAGGGTGAAAATCAGAAAAAAAGTGAATAATATTTTTTGTAAAACCTGGGAATTTTTTGGTAAAAATTGGTTTAAACTGAAAACAAAGGGTCATAACTATATGGAAGAGTTAAAGTGGCTTGGGTGCCTTAAATGTGCTTTTCCATATCAGCTCTGAATTTCATGTGTTGTAATGCTTGTTTTGTTACACCATCGCTAATGTTTTTACCCTTACATTTATCTGAATTCTCAATCTTAACTTCATTTTAAGAGGGCTTGCGGGGGGGGGGGGTGTCTGAGAATGTGTGCGCACATATGTACACAAATACTTACCTCATTTTTAAAAAATTAGGTATTTTATGTGCACAAGGAACAAAAAACAGCTGGCCTTCACACTTCACTCCACTGCAACATAAAAGAATATGAGAGTTTGAGCTTTTGATCAGTACTTGAACCAAGTTTCACACATGTACAGCCAAACGCCCCTTACATTTTCAGTGGCAGCGTTGTCCATGGCACGAGAGAGGTTGCACAAGCCACACAAGGTGCCATCCAGAGCTCAGTGGTCTTTTCGGTGCATGCAGGAGGCACCGAATGGAGCAGCAGGCAGGCAATGCAAAACACCAGCTGCTGCCCAGCTCCCTTAGCCTTAAACGTCCTTTTGTCTTTAAGAGCAAAAAAAAAACCAAGGGAATTAAATGCAATAACGCTGCGTTAACAGTGCAGAGAAAGGCTCCAGACCTACTGCTGGTGGGGTCAGGGCTGAGGCTACCATAAGCTTCGCCTGCCTTCAAGGGGAGTAACGCCGAGGTCAGGACTAGGCCCTGCCACACACGCCCTCCCGCCAATTTCCCATCTCTCCGCCGGCCCAGCCTTACGCATGCGCGTTGCCGGCAGGACGGATCATACCATTCCTCGGCGGTGCGTGTGGGTGTTGGGGCAGGGGAGGAAATCCCAGATTTGTTACCGTCCTCGCCCGGAGGCACCGCTCCGCACATCCCGAGCGAGGGACACGGAGGCCTGTGTGATCTCTGCTCTACGCGGTTCCAAACCGGCCAAGTTCCCGGCGTTGGCTCTTTCCAATCTATTTCCAGCTCGCCCCCCCCCCCGAGGGAGGAATGGTTCGCCCAGAGGCCGGGCTCTGCCTCTGAGGACCGGGGGCCGCCATTTTGTCAGCAGCGGCTGCAGGAAAGGAAGGTGGAGGCGCCTGGAGCCTCCTCGCCCCGTGTAAGGCCCCCCTGGCCCGGTGAGCAGAGCGCGGCGGAGAGCTGGAGGCTCAGGTGTCTCGGGTCCCAACCGCGGCTGGGCCCTGCCTGAGCGGGTCGGGGGGAGCTAGGCCCAGCCTGGAGCTCGAGAGAGGCGCGCGGAGGGGCTCGGTGATGAGGCCTGGCGCGCGCGCGCGGAGGGGCTCGGTGATGAGGCCTGGCGCGCGCGCGGGGGGGTTGTTTATAAGCTAGGCCTCATTTAGGCGCAGCCTATCGGTTAGGTATGTGGTCTGGTCCTCACGCCCGTCTCCCGGAAATGGTTTGGTCCTGACTCCCTTCTTCCCTTTTCCTATGGTTTGACCTCTGCTCCCCCGTTCCCAGACTCCCTCTCCCCGGGATGATCTGGACAGTCACCTCCCTCCTTAGAAATGGTTTGGTCCTGGCCCTCGCATGGTGTGATCCCTGCTCCCCCTTTCCCTTCCACCCGCACTCCAGTATGGTCTGCTCCTTGGCTTCCCCCTCTTTTTTCTCCTCCCAGCAATACCAGCTGGTTGGGTTCTTTCCCTGCGCCCCGTCCTACACAGGCTTGGCCCTTGCCCCATCCCCTCAGTTGGGGTGATTGGTGAGATCATTGCAGATTGTAAACAAATCCTCTTTCTTTCCTAGTTTTAAATAACTTTGTTCATAATCCCTCCTGTACAGGCACTACCCACAAATGTCACTTTTATATGTCTGTTGTTAGAACATAACACAACACTTAAAGCTTAGAGAAGATAAAATGCAACATCTCTTTGTAGGTTATTAGTGCCTAGGAAGAAAAGCATTGTCGGTGTTTTACAGAGAAACAAACTGATTTATTATGAGATTAAAAATGAATAAAATGAGAGAGTAAAAAATTGCTGATGCCCCCCCCCCTTTTTTTTAATCCATTAGTAAAATCCAGCAAAGATGTCTGAATACATCCGCGTTACTGAGGATGAGAACGATGAGCCCATTGAGATCCCTTCAGAGGATGATGGCACTGTGCTGCTATCCACAGTTACTGCCCAGTTCCCCGGAGCATGTGGCCTGCGTTACAGGAACCCAGTGTCTCAGTGTATGAGAGGAGTCCGGCTAGTGGAAGGAATTCTCCATGCTCCAGATGCTGGCTGGGGAAATCTGGTCTATGTTGTTAATTATCCCAAAGGTCTGTCTTTATTCCATGAATTTTTGGTACAACCATACTTTCTTAGTTACAAGGAATTTTACATCAAGATCTATAGATTCCTTAGTTTTTATGTTTTCCTCTTAATTTACTATCAAACCATAGCAGCAACTGCAAATAAGTCTTTTTCACTTAAAGTGTGTGCCTGGCCCACAAAGTGAATTTCAGAGCGTTCCCTATTATTTAGCACCATAATTGTACAAGATACTTTACAAATAAGATTTTGTCTTACAGTTTGTAAGGCATTTAACAATCTTATACAGATACCTTCCAAAGGTTCAATCCTACAGTGAGCACCGTGCAGGGCTGAGGTTTGCCCATGTGACACTTTTTGCATGATCTGGGCCAAAGACATCGGTTTTGTAGGGGAGGGTGTGGGAAAGGCGAAGGATGAAAAGGAAAGGGAAAAGTAAGGAGAGCACTTTTCCTTTTTCATTGAGTAGCCATTGTCTCAAACTATATATAATATACACAAACTCTGGTCAGGCACATGAATGTTATTTGGCAATACTTCAGTGGAAAACAAGCTGAAAGTGTGTTTTTAGATGAGAGTTTGAATCTGCCTGTTTTCTGCACTCCTCTCCTTGATATTGTAGGGCAGTTGTATGCGGATTATAACATATATGCAGCAAATAGTATGTATCTGGAAGAGTCCCAGTTCTTAGCTTCCACAATACATCCTGCAAAAAAGAATCTAATCCTTGTGCTATGCTGCTTCTGACCAATGGAAGTAGCTTTCCTTTCCTTTGATGTAATGTGGAAATGACAGTTTCTGATGTACATCTTTACATTCAGATAACAAGAGGAAAATGGATGAAACAGATGCCTCATCAGCCGTGAAAGTAAAACGAGCAGTACAAAAAACATCTGATTTAATAGTTTTGGGTCTTCCCTGGAAAACCACTGAACAAGATCTAAAGGAATATTTCAGTACATTTGGAGAAGTTCTCATGGTGCAGGTAAATTTCTGTTGTACTTGACTCTACTTGAGTCAAAAGCTATAAATTCAGATGCAAGTTTTTCTGCCTGAGCCAGTACAAGGCGAAAAGGGCAGTATAAATTTAAGAGCACACCTTTAACTGTTGTAACATTAAAATTTGCTTTATACTATTTGCTTTGCAGTATGCTATTTTTTCTTGGAGATATCTTGGTATGTGTTCAGGTCTTTGACCCATGTCAAGACTGATTTCTCAAAAGGGGATGATTCTGATGTTACACTAGTGTAAACAAGACATTATGTGGCCCATTGTGTGGTGTTTGGTTTCTGGTTTTTGTGCTTGCATATTAGTTTATTGGTTTGGGGCTAGTTGTAGCATTTGTGAAGACTTACTTTTTACAGTTCTTGTTTGAATTTGAAACTTAACTTTAACAACAAGTTTGAGTTTAGGTTTAAGGATGTTTTATATTGATATTGGATTAGCGCTTTGCTACGATGCATCAAACCCATGCTCTTTTGAACGTTGTTTGCTATAATGTTAATTCACAGCCTGATTTTGTAAGTATGAAACTGTCAAATGCTTTTGAGTATTGTCGTTGATAGTACCAGTGGCCATTTCATGAGGGATATAGAAGCCTCATTAAATTAGGACCAAAACTTTTCACATTGCACTCTTTTAATCATGCTTTGATAATCCTAGCATTCCTTTTGATCTAGGAAAAGACTACTAATTAGCAGCTAGTTGCAGCTAGTCTAAGAATAGCAGTGCATATTACTGCTTCAGTATTTCAGCTATCTAGATCATCTTTTTCTCTCCTTTCCCCATCTCGCTTTAGGTTAAGAAAGACATTAAGACTGGTCACTCAAAGGGTTTTGGTTTTGTTCGATTTACGGAGTATGAAACCCAGGTGAAAGTGATGTCCCAACGACACATGATAGATGGAAGATGGTGTGACTGTAAACTTCCTAATTCTAAGGTATCATTCCTTAAATTATTTTAGTGTTTGTAGAAACAAAACAGGCACTCTTTTAAAGAATCCTGTTGAGTGAAAAAGGGATTAGATATATGGGCAAATAAAGAGAGAGGGGGACTTTAACGGGATCCTTGAGGCAGGTGAGAAGACAAAAAGGAGTGGACCCTGGAGGTTAGGTGAAGGAACAGTGGGATGGGGGTTTGAGAAAACTATTAAGCACAGGGAAGAAGATGTCCAGTTTGAAAACTACAGAAACCAGCATGCTGACATCATAAATGTCTCGCAGCCCCTATGTCAGATACTGTCCACATTTTGCAGAAGGGAGGAAAGTGAGGCACAGAGGATAGGTAGGTAACTTGCCCAAGGCCAGACTGGGTCAGTGGCAGAGCTGGGATCAGAATCCAACACTTTTGATTATGCATATTTCCTCACTATGTATGTATTCAACTGAAGGATTTAAAGCACAAGGAATGCTCTGCTGCCTACCTAACCAGTCCTCATTTGCCATCACTTTTCAATTCTCATCTCCTTCCCACTCTCCATTTTTCATATATATCCCCCTGGCACCACGCCTAGGAGATGCCCCTTAAGCAAGACGTTCTAAACAAATCTCCAATCATCAGAAGAGCTTTAGATTATGGGTGGTAGATATGGCTGTGGTCAGTATATACTGGTGTTTCCACCATTGTCAGCGCTACTGGAACTGCACCACTACAAGAGCAAAGATAGGAGATTTCCCTACAACTTCTAGTGCAAAGGTCCTAGGGGGTAAGATTGCTTCCATCTACTCAGGAATTCCAAGTTCATCCTTGCAGTCTTCCTCTCAGGTGGTACAGTTTTTAATTACATTATCTCGGGTAGAGTGGAGAGCAATTGGAGGGTTGCTTTTCTTTAGATCTTCCTATAGCTGTGATACACCCCCATAACCTGGTTAATAGTTTATGAAGTTCTCTATCACAAAAGAAACTACGTTGTATTTGGTATTCAGAAGGATGATTGCAGTGTTTTGGTCAATATTTCTTTTTCTGCAATTCTACTCAGCAAAGTCCTGATGAACCTTTGCGTAGCAGAAAGGTGTTCGTTGGGCGCTGCACTGAGGATATGACTGCAGATGAGCTCCGGCAGTTCTTTTCTCAGTATGGAGAAGTGGTAGATGTCTTCATCCCCAAACCCTTCAGAGCTTTTGCTTTTGTTACATTTGCAGATGATCAGGTATTTATTTAAAATATTTTAGCCCCTGACATTTAGGAAACGGTTTCCTAAGTCTTTTCAATATCTCTCTTTACCATTCTGACTATAAATGTTGACGAACACTGTCACTTAGCATGTAATTATTGGAATTGAATGTACAGTGCTTGTTTTTGTCATTGCAATTTGAGAATTTCAGTTGTACTTTGAATTTCTATTTAATTACATCAGTATGCTTACAGTTCATGTCTACTGATTCACACTTTTCAGCTGATATTGTGTATATGGATCTTCACACTAGACTAAGTAACTTAAGTTTATTCAGTAAAGTTAAAGGATCTTGTTTTTAGTTTGTGTCAAATCTTCACATACCCTTCCTTTACAGTTTACACTTGTATTCAGAATCATGTGATTTGTCTTATTTTGTAACAAGTACTTTAAAAATGGTCTAATTCTATATTTATTTACATCCCTTATTTCTTATAGGTTGCCCAGTCTCTTTGTGGAGAGGACTTGATCATTAAAGGAATCAGCGTACATATATCCAATGCTGAACCTAAGCACAATAGCAATAGACAGTTAGAAAGAGGTGGAAGATTTGGTGGTAATCCGGGAGGCTTTGGGAATCAGGGTGGATTTGGTAATAGCAGGGGGGGAGGAGGTGGTTTGGGGAACAACCAGGGCAGTAATATGGGTGGAGGGATGAATTTTGGAGCATTTAGTATCAACCCTGCTATGATGGCGGCAGCCCAAGCAGCATTGCAGAGCAGCTGGGGGATGATGGGCATGTTAGCTAGTCAACAGAACCAGTCTGGGCCATCGGGAAACAACCAACCTCAAGGCAACATGCAAAGGGAGCAGAACCAGGGTTTTAGTTCAGGAAGTAATTCTTATGGAGGATCTAACTCTGGAGCAGCAATAGGTTGGGGGTCAGCATCAAATGCAGGATCAAGCAGTGGGTTTAATGGAGGCTTTGGTTCAAGTATGGATTCCAAATCATCAGGCTGGGGAATGTAGACAGTGGGCTCTGATACTGACTCTATGGTGGGAAATCAAATTTTTCTAAACTCATGGTAAGTATATTGTAAATTGCATATATACTAAAATTTTCCTGATCAATTTGTTCAATGTGCAGTATATTCAACAGTATTTTTGACATTTTTCTTTTGTAAAAAGGAAGGTTAAAGGAATTTTATAAGTTTTGTTACATAATTTGTTGGAATATTGAATGATTGAAAGTGAACTGCTGTTTGCCTGATGGGTAAACTAACACACTACAATTGAGAGGAAGGGTTTCTCCTGTAATATTTTATTCCTTGTCAGCTGAATTCTTTGCATGTTCAAAAAGGAAACCATTGGTCAGAAACTACATTCTTTCTTTTCCTCTTGTTTGTTTTAATTTGATCCCCACCATAAGAATCTCTCCAAATGCCCCAGTTGGAGAACAGTGTCGGTGTTGTGTTTTGTTTGTTTGTTTTTTTCCTTTTAACACTGTCTCCCCTCATATACTAAGTACAATATGAAGGCTTCATTTAATCTCTGCAGTTCATCTCATTTCAAATGTGTATGGAAGAAGCACTTAATTGAAAGCAGTGCTGTAAATATTCTGCTTTAGGAATACTTCTGTCTACATGCTTTCTCATCCAAGAATACTTCATCACACTGCACATGCTACGTCTTAGACGGTGGGTGTTCCATTTTTATCCGCTACTCTTTATTTCATGGAATCGTATCAACGCTATGAACGCAAGGCTGTGAGATGGAACCAGAAGGCTGTTTGAACTTTTGAAACCTTGTGTGGGATTGATGGTGGTGCCGAGGCATGAGAGGGCTGGTATGTGCGAGAAAAAGGAGAGAGCGCATGCAGAGACCTGGTGGTGCATTATGGGATTTTATTTTTCTTGGCGAGATGTCTCTCAATCCTGTGGCTTTGGTGAGAGAGTGTGCAGAGAGCAATGATAGCAAATAAAGTACGAGTGTTTCTTGCATTCAAAGGACATCCATATGTGGAAGACTAAATGGGTTTTATACCTAGTTAACCAATTAGTTGAATGTGTTAAGTGAAATGAATATCTGTATTTTTTTTTTCCCTTATGTCAACTGCTGTGAATGTTGTATGGTGTGTGTTCTTTTCTGTTAATGATATGTAAGTGTGGTAATGTGAATCGAAGATGATGGGGTTTGTGACGAGAACATTGAGTTTGTGGTGTGCTTTGCGGTAGTTGTAGCAGAGTTCACTAGCGAGCTCAGTGTGCCTCTTAAGGGTGGAAGTTCCACTGTCTGTAAGATATCCATAAGAATGCTGTTTGCTGCAGTTCTGTGTTTGGATGCTTTTTATAAGATTTGTCAATGTAGGAAATTCTTAAATAAAACTGATTTAAGTAATATGTGTCTTTGTTTTGCAGCCCTGAATGCAAAGAATTCATAAGTTAATTTATTTTGTCCTTTGAGATGAACTTCCGTAAAGTTGTTTTTGCAGTAATTCAGTTTGTTTCAGATAAGCATGCTTTAAAAATTGACAAGTCAAATGGATCCATCACTCTTCATGCATTGATACCTGACACCGAACTTGTAATCCACTGTCTATTTTTGCATTGTTCTGAGATACATATCTAAAATCCAGTTTTCACAAGGTTGAGTGCTCTCACCTAAAATGGTAAGCTATTCCCTCCAGCTTGCATCCTCACCAAGGAAGCTCCTACTTGTTTTTAGGAACGAGGGTGGATTTTTTTGGAGTTGGGGAGAAGGGGCGATGGGGGAAGTAGCTAACACATATACCTATCAGTAGATTTGCTGCTCTTAAATATATTTTCCAAAGCAGCTCCTTTGAGGATGAGAATGTAAAGCAAAATAAATATTGTAGGCTGCTTTAAATCAGCATGCTGATTGGGAACAAAAGGGAAAATATTCCCACTCTAATTTGAGCACAGAAGAAACTGTAAACTTGTGGCTAAAATAAAATATTAGCTCATGATGAAGAATATCCACTTGAAGAAAGTATTGATGAATTTATAAGAGGCTTCTTATCTCCAAATGAGAAATGTATCCAGTGGTAACATATCCAGCAAGGTTACATCCATAAATATTAGATCTTCAGAAATGGATATAGTGTGTGCTTGAAATCCAGCACCACACTGATCCTTTTATTACTGTATTTCATATTCTGCAGCTTCTGACTATGGAGATTTAGGGCAATTTACTTTAGTTTCTGCTTTGACTTGGATATTTAAGTTCTTAAAGTGGATCTTAATTAGGATGTATCTTATTTATTTGTATCTCAATATGGTTTATCATGAAGGGGAGACTGTCTAATTTTTGTTAAATATTTGCATTGGTATTACTTTAACTCCAGTCCAAGGGAATAACTGGCAACTAAGTCTCAATCTACATACTTAAAAAAAAAAACCAAAGGGGGTTGTGATCTCTCCAGCGATAAATTGTAATTCCAAATCTTTTCACTATTCAGATCCCTTTGCAAAAAGTTGCTTAATTTTTCTGCACCTAAATCAGATAAGATTTCCAAACTCTGTACCATCTGTGAATTTTGCATTTTAGCACTTGCACTATTACCAGCTACTGCTGCTGAGTAACACTTAAAAATGGTATTCTGGAACTTCCAAAGACTTTAACGGTGGCATCCCTGCAAGGAACCTGATGGTAAGTTTGTCATTAGCATGGCTTTAATTTGTTTAAACTTGTTTAAGTTGAGGATCAGGTATTAGCAGGTTGGCAGCATTGGGTAATCTTTATTATGAATTTTAGTCTCCCCTGACCCTCAAAGAAATTCCTGAAAGTTTTATAGCAGTTTTCAGACTTTCTTGGTCATTTTCTCTATATGCTTTTTATATTCTAGTGTTTTAAGTGAGTTAATAAAAGGTATTTTTGTCACCACCTGCAAGTGTTGTCTTGTTCTTTAACAATTTTCATTTCAAGTATGTATTACAATATGATTAAACAGACAAAGGATGTTTGTAGAAACAACCAGTTTTTAATACAATTAGGCTATATTCTTCAGGCTCATTTAGGCAAAAAAATAAAATAAAATTGCATTTTAGTATAAAGCTTCTGAGCAAACTTTTTAGGGTAACCTGATAAATCTTTCTTAATCAGACTAGTGGGAATGTACTGCTAAAACTGATGGGATGTTGACAGTTTCCTGGGCAGTACTGCTTTAAATATGAGTGAATATGGAGACTGGACCACTACATGACTTAATTATATTTTAGTAATGACTGTAAATGTGAAAACACCTTCAGAATCTTGGTTATACTATCTCTCTGCTCTGTTTGTTTGTTTTTGTAGAGGCAGGTTATTATAATAGCCCTGCAATTGTGATTAAGGGTGTTTACTCTGTTCTTAGTAATGTCTAAACTGGCTCTTAAGAATAGAGCGGAAACATTCTGTCCATACTTTGCCATCGTCTTGCAGAGCTGTCCAGCTGAAGCTGTTGGGATTTCATCAGATGCAGCAAGCGTCTCAAAGAACTAGTAAAATTTTTGATTGACATTTGTATTCTAACTTGAGGGGAATTATTTATGGCTGTGCTAATATAACAGGTGCTAAACTGTCTTTCCTACTGTCTCAACAAGTATGTTCTTCAATTAGATTGGTAATACTATAGTTTTATTACGTGTTTTTTAAAAGGATTGTAATCCACAATATTGAGTGGACAATCAATTTAACACAACTTTCAGATGGAAAGTATTTAACACCTAAGATTGAGTTTTCTGTAATATTTGCTTTTTTAGTTAATGTAAATAAACTAAACAAGGTGCTGCTAAATGCAAAGTTTCCCTTGATCATTTGAGCCTTCCACCTAGCAACAGGTATGGAAAGCAACTTTAAAATAAGATTTGAGTGTAAAACTGATTAGGTTAGTTGGGCAGATACAACACCTGAAAGTACTAATTGACAAAATGAAGTCTATTAAATCAACTTCAAAAATATTACAAAACTGCAATCTGATCTGTTAAATGCCTTAATGTAACAAAAGGGAGAATGTTATTGTTAGTTACTGCACATAAGAAAGTAGACTATTTAAGAATTTTTCAAAATGGTGTTTTCAATCCATGAAATGTAGTTAATCACTTTTGTATATACC
The DNA here is from genome assembly GCF_027887155.1 of Malaclemys terrapin pileata. Lineage (NCBI taxonomy): Eukaryota > Metazoa > Chordata > Testudines > Emydidae > Malaclemys > Malaclemys terrapin. The sequence goes on along the minus strand of NC_071523.1, from coordinate 11,510,037 downwards.
CCATATTGGCCAGCAACCCCACAGTCTACGCCCCAGGACACAAGACCACCGACAAACCATTTCTTAGTCAGATTATCTAAGAAAGTTAATGGTCCCCCACTGTCACCCTGACAAGAATCTTTTCCTCCTTCCTCCTCCCCAGCACACAACATGTTTTCTGTTAGTATCAGATATTTTCCCTGTGGCAGCTTTGCAAATGCATCTTTACACTTTCTGTTGTCAATAACTACTAATTCAACATACATTAGATGATGGGAAAGCCTCCTTTTCTCAGTTCTTCCCCAGCCAGCTACAGTTCCCATATCATCTGTTTTCACATGGAATCTTTCTTCTTTTCTTGGCAAGCAAATGGGGATAATATTTGCATTAATTGGGACTTTATGTTTCAGTTTAATCAGTGCAATGTCATTGTTATAACTGGTGCCATCGATGTAACCTTCATGTACAAAAATTTCTTCTGCCCAGGCTTGTTGGTAGTGAACTGAACTTTTGTTCAGAAATCCCATTTTGATGGTCAATGTTGATGGGTCTATTTGACGGGCTACGACATGAGCAGCAGTTAAAATCCAATTGTCATACAAGAGGGCGCCACCGCCTGCTCCTCCATCTTCAGCAATTAGCATAACTTGCCAGGGGAACTGTCCAAGCTTTGCCCTTTTCCCTCCAATTATACGTTCCAGAGTTGTCCCGGTTTGTATTCCACAAACTGATAGGAGAGAAGCACATGAAGTGATAAACATTTAGTAAAGATTTGGAGTATGGCAAGTGGTTACTAAGTCTGGGTCAGCTGAAGTCACCAAGTGTAGACATTGCATCTAACTAGCTAATCAATTTTGGAACAGTGAAATCAGTCATCATCTGTGACCAGCCTGAAAACCTAGACAAGAGCACAGTTGTAAACTTAAGTTTGCAAATGGGTTGATGCTGTCAAATAACTGATTTAGGAGGTGATTTTCAATGGGACTTGTGGTCCTAGCACACTTATGCACTTCTGAAACTCCCACTTGTATTCTGCTCACAGTGCAAGAAATTAACATAGGGACCATCACTTGAATCCTACTTTTAATTTCTTAAGAATAAAGAAAGAGGCTACATATGAAGTTCGGGCATAAGGAGAAGATGAGGAGGTTCCTTGGGATGTGTGGTCCCTATCTGTATTCCACTGTGGGTTATGCATGTGCCTGGAGTCAGAGAATTTGAAAGTAGTATCTGGTCTGCGCATGCGCTCTGGCTCATCTTGTGCCTCTGACCGAGGCAAAAAAGGACAGAGTGGAAGCAAAGGGGAAGGAGTGCAGGTAGTGAATAGGGGGACCACACATCTCTAAGAACTCCAGTTCTAGGTAAGTAATTTCCTCCTCAAGTAATGGTCCCTATTGTATTCCACTGTGGGTGATTGACAAGCAGTACCTAAGTAGGAGGAGGGTGTGAGGATGAGGGCAGTAGGGTTGAATGGAAAATCTCCATCCCAAAGGATGCATCAGCAGCCGAGTCCTGTAGCAGGGTGTAATGCCTTGCAAATGTGGATGGAGCTCCACATGGCTGCTTTACAGATAGCTAGGAGCTCACTAAAGGTTTCAACTTAGAGCATGCAGCAATGAGAAGGAACTGAAGAGGCAATAGGTCCGCCCCACCCTCTATCGCCTTGGTTGGAAGTGGGAGGTGAGCCGGGGTCAGTGCACAGATCAGTGGACGCTACTTTCAAATTCTCCAACTGCGGATGCATGGTACACGTGTAATACACACTGGAATACAATAGGGACCATCACTCGAAGAACAGAAGGGAACAAAAACATTTAGTGTAAAACTATAGAGGTGAATGAAAATCAATTTTACTGTAAAGGACGCTTAATACCATGTGAAATTACAGAATAGCACAAAACTCAACTTCATGGGTTTTCATGCTCTCTAAATACCAGCTAATTAGGAAATGTTGCAAAGTCAGTAATTTAATTGCCTAAACATTCAAAATCATGACATTCTGCAGCAAAACTACCTGACGGGCTCATTTTCACTCAAGTCCTTCTGTTTTAGCCTGAAACTCATGCAAACTGGACCAATGTTGAATATACAAACTAATAAATTCTAATTTTATTGTGAAACTTTTGTCTGCCTCTGGTACCAGGCTCAAAGAGTCATCTGCTCTACTGCAAGTTGGGTCAGATAGAATCAGGTATGAGCTTAAGAGGTCCTGAGAATCCACAGCTTCCACTGTCCTTGACATAGGTGGTGAGTTATATAGGCCCATGCTCCACCAATATTTAAGAAAGTGGGCCTAGCTCCACCAATGTTTGGGCTTACCGTGCTTTCAGGGGCCCTGTGCTTTCAGGGGGACATGGGGTCCAGGGTGGCCTGGGGAGTTAGCGGGGGACCTGGCGCTGGCAGCAGTGAGAGACCTGGCCCAGCCCACCCCTGCTCCGCCCCCATTCCATCCTCCCAGCTTCCACCCCCTCCCCCAAGTGACACTGGGAGCTGAGCAGGGCGGGCTGGGTTGCTCGCTGCTGCCAGCGTCAGGCCCCAGGCTGCCCTGAACCCCGCGTGCCCCTGAAGCGCCGGGCCCAGGCCAGTTCTGCTTGGACCCACTCTGGGCACCCCCAAAAATTATATAAAGCTGGCACCCATGGTCCTTGATGGGACGTGATAAGTGCTCAGCTTCAAGCCTCCACGTTAACAATGGTGGAAAACTCAGGAGCAGGGCCTGCTCTGGCTTTTTTGCCGCCCCAGGCAAAAAAGCCTCCCCCGGCCCCCCAGCGGGGAGCGCGGCCGGGGCCCCACTCTCCCCAGCCGGCCGGAGCGCCGTGGGGAGGGCGGCGAGCCTGGCCGGGGCCCCGCTCTCCCCAGCCGGCCGGAGCGCCGGGGGGGAGGGTGGCCAGCCTGGCCAGGGTCCCGCTCTCCCCAGCCGGCCAGAGCGCCAGGGGGAGGGCGGCCCCGCTCTCCCCAGCCGGCCAGAGCACCAGGGGGAGGGCGGCGAGCCCACTGTGGCTCCGCTCTCCCCAGTGAGTGCCGCCCCCCTCCAGGTGCCGCCCCAAGCACATGCTTGGTAGGCTTGTGCCTGGAGCCGGCCCTGCTCAGGAGAAGGCCAAAAGAGGCATTCTTAAAAATGGGGACCAGTGTAAAAGAATTAGTGACTAAAGGAACCCTAGTTGAACTCTGGCTATTGTGAAAATTTAGACCCATAATGTGTCTTTTTCCTTTTATCTTTTACTGTAATTATATCACGTTCCCCATCCTGTTGAGTCTCAGATTACACCACTTCTAAAGGTATGTCTACACTGGATGCTTTTTTCGGCAGCATGTAGAGTACCTACATGGGTAGCTCCACCAGCACAATTATAAATAGCAATATAGATGATGAAGCATGGCTTAGGTGATAGAATACAGGCATGCCTGAAAGGTACCCTACATGCTGCCGGATCCTTTTATATAACGTAATGAATAATGACCATGTACTAGTGTAATTTTTGGCAATAGCAATATTTAAAGACCAGTCACAAGACAAATTATACTAAACAAAGCTGCACTTATTATCCTGATACTAAGTTCTTGCTAATCTACATCAATTATAAACTTCTTGTATAAATTCATACATTACCTGGCTCACAGACTGGCAGTACTTTTTCTCCCTTGGAGTTCTTCCAGTATCCATCAGCACCACACTGGTATCTACCTGAATGTCATAGAAAAGGCAAAAATACAAGAATGCACATGTTAAGTGGCCATCATGTTTTTAAAGCTCTGCCTCTACGGAACATGGCTGTATCTGACCATAGGACCGAGTTTTTCAATTCTCAGAGTTCAGGTCCTAATACCCTCTTAGGTTTTGTGAATTCCTATGTGAAGGTGGCTCTGTGCATCGTCCCTCTCACTAACTGGGCTGTGAGATGTGCGAGGTCAGGGCATTATGCAGCATAAGTATCCTACCCACTTGTAAAGTGGCACCTTCAGATGTGACTTGAATGTAAATTCCACACCCTGAAGGGTAAGGGAATGTATGAAGTGTTAGGTACATTAATTAAATCCTCTGAAACAGATCTTTTGTCGCACTCCTTAGATAAGGATCGTTTCTTAAAGATGCACAATGTTTTTGAGATCAACATTAAACTGATCTTGAATATAATATTTTAAGGCCACGTTCTACTGAGCTGAATGTATTGCCTGTACATGCTACTGCACCATCCCGCATTCACCAGCTGCAGAAGAAAAATACTGTCTTGAACCTCTTAGTCAAAGTGACTGGCTGAATTTTTTGTGCCCCATGACTGATTTCTAAATGTTATTGCCTAATGCAGGGCCTGGACCTGGGAGGTGCTGTGCAGTGATGTCAGGAGTTGCTTGTTCTCAGCATCTGAGGATCAGGCTGTAAGGAATAATGTCTCCCCTTACCATTATTACTTGCTTTCATAGTGTAGAAGGTGCTCTCGCATTCGTACTGAATCTCAGCTTTGTAGGTGGTCACCTTTGGTCCTGTGATGTAAGTAACCGTGCCGTTGTCTATGTCTTCAGGTTGACCACAGTTGACAACTGAAAACAGTTCCAAAAGACAGAATTGTGAAAGGTTCTTCTAATTACCAACGTAAAAATGGACTGCAACAGTCAACCCAGGAGGGTAGGAGCTGATTGGCTCCTACCCCTGTTAAGAGTGTGGCATGGGAGGAAGTTTGCTGTCTTCATGTCCTATTATATGGTGGCCATCTGAGACAGGAGATAATCTCTGTAACTCCTTAGGATGCACTTTGAAAACTGCTTAAAGGGAACCTTTAAAACTAAAGACAATTAAAAAAAAATAAAGAGAGTGGCCCTTTTCAGTGTTTGTGCATCGACTCTTGAGTGCTGATCTGCAGAGAGGGAACGGTGCAAGACTTGTTTTACCCAAGATTTTTCCTGGGGGTGGGGGAGGAGGTTGGGTGGTGAATACGAGGGAAAGTCTGGGTCAAGTGGAATTATTGGACTATAATGCAACCAGACACACACATTTTTATAAAATTAAAGTTAAAGGTAGCACTTTTGGGTGCTGGAAGCAGTTACGCCCAAGGAAACAGACGTGCATTCTAATCTAGACCAGATCTACTATCTAAAGTATGTCGTACTACATGTTGTTCATATAGGTAATTGTTATGACCCACAGCCCAGAAGGAAGTATGGATAAATCTAGAAGTTATACTACCAGAGAATTCTACGTTTCTTATAGGGGAAGAGACCTATGCCTAATAGTTATTAGAACAAGAGACTGGGAGGTAGGATTTCAGGGTTCTGTTCCCACATGGTAGTGACTTGCTTTGTGAGCTATACCAAGTCCCTTTTACTTCACTGTGTCCCCATTTACCCACCTACAAAATGGGCATGTCACTACCTACAGTACCACTAGGTGTTGTGAGGATTTGAACTTACTTAATATAAAGTAGTTGTAATTTGTGGGGGGAGGTATTGAACAATTGGAATAGTTTTCCCTCTATGCTATGCCCTCATAAGTTTCTGGATACCTGTAGTGTAGTTTCCAAGTAAACTAACTTGGTGTTGCTACCATCATTGCTTTTTAAAACATGCTTTTAAGGAATGGTGGAAAAAATGAAGACAGCTTCCAATTTTTAAATATGAAATACAATTGTAATAATAAAAGGGGTGACTTTTACGCAACTAAAAAAAAAGCAAGTCTATATTGCCTCCTACATCTTGGCACTTATGAAGGTAATTTTATATTCTGGGTTTGACAGGAGAATTAAGACATTGGTATACTGCAAAGTTGAAGACAATTAGCGTTGACTTACTGATGCACTTTGCCATCGGTTTGTTCCAGGAACCACTTTTTTGACATTCTGCTTTAAAAGACTTTAAAACCAGTTCATTCTGCAAGAGGAAAATAGGAAATGTATTTATTTCTCTAAAGTGACTAACTTGACTTTATTAATAATCATGATGTTGCTTATTGGGAGAATGTGTCAGTTAAATATAGAGTTTTAGCTCACTGATATGGAATGAAAAATATGCATATAACAGATTTAGATAGGTTTGTGATGCTATTCTCAGATGTCCTACTTTGTTCTTAAACAGTAGATATATCATTTTAGTGAGGAGAAAATGTATTTCCTATACTGCACTCATCTTGGATACAAACATAACCTTTCTTACCACGATTTGGTGGAATAAGTGAGGGTAACTTAACACTTCTGGATATTTGTTTTGGAGTGGCAGTTCTACCCACTTATGCTTGCTATGTGCTCCTAATGGTTAACAATGAAGATGGCTAAAGTAATATAAAAATATTTCAAGTAAGAGCATGCTGTATCCTCTGGATTTTATCTATTTCAGTACATGAACACGCCTTTTATTGCATCTCATTTTCATTATTCATTTAAACTAACAGAACTCAGATGCATTTAGTTACCCTGGGTCTGTACATGAACAACAATGTCCTCAAACTGTCAAAAGCAGGACAGATTCTAGAATCTTAGTGAATGTATAGAAAATGGAGAGAAAACTATTAATGTGGGGCTAGTACACTTTTTATATTGATCATGAAGATAAGCCAGTGTGAAACGAAATAATAAAGGCCAAATTGTGATCTCAGAAGCTTGCTCTGAGTGGGTGCTGTATTTGGAATATCTTCAGAAATTACCTAATAAACACTGAAGTTGGAATGCTATAGGAATGAATATAAAATGTCTTCCAGTGCAGCAATAGAGAGCAAACATCTAGTTTTAAAAACTCTCTCTGCAGAGATGTAGTAACAATTTAAAGAACTTTAAAAAAAAATCATTCTGTTCCATTAAGACACTATGGCAAATGTTTTTAAAGTTATTCTGTAGTTCCCAAGTCAATTACAGACAAATCTATAAGTGATGGCGGGAGAGCTTCTAAATCTGGACACTAAAACTTGTTTGGGAAAGGACAATTTCGGAAGGACCACAACTGCACAATAACTAATCGAAAGTGTGTGTGTGTGTGTGTGTGTGTGTGTGTGTGTGTGTGTACCCACAATTACACTAGGAGCAGCACAGAAGTTAAATGACTTTGTACAGTGGCTAACTGGAGAGAAACACATTTAATTCCACAAATTAACCTCCCTAGGGAAACCAGAGAAGGAGGAGCTGTAGTTTACCTACTTCCAACAGCACATATCCAGTATCACAGGATAGAGTATAGTAGTCTTTCAGGATGTATTTTGCTTGCACTGGATTGATGTGACCATGGGGTGGTGCTTTAGGACTGGGGCATGGCAAAGCTGTGGAGGGATGGAAAACAAAACATTATCCTTCCTCCTAAAGCAGATTCTAATCTTTGTTTCTAAATCTGCTGTTAGAAAACCAAATACGACCTTTTCCCCTCACAGCATAACTAAGACCAAAAGGAAACATTTAATAGAGAAATGTGTAAACTTGCTGTGTTGTACTCATGACCAATGGCTGGGTCACACAGGACTGACTAGTCTTCCCGAAGCTGTGGAGTGAAGGGCATCTCTATAGCCTAGACATCAATTCATAGTTCTACCAAGCGGGGGTGCTTGTTTCTTAAAGCCAGAGCCAGGCCAGACAATTCTGACGCTAGACCCAAGGAGAATCTCACCATGCGCCGTTGTTCTGGCTCTCCTCGAGGGGTTTTACATTGGTTAATGAAGCAAGTAAAAACTAAGTAGGAAAGCAGTTTAGAACGGTTTGCTTGCTGTGCATGCCTCACTGGAATGAAGTCCCGGGAGTGCTCTGCAGCTGAAAATTAAGTAGGGGGAAGTGTCAGAGATGCACTATGTGGTAGTGTAATGGAGCAGTAGCAAACAGCATTGCATCAGTCACTACTGTGCTGTTCACCTTGGCCTTTTGGGACTTCACACTGATCGAAATTCTCCTGCTCCAAAAGTGCAAGCCCTTACCACTTGAGCTAAAGGAGAATCACTGTTGAGCAGCATTGAGCCGATGAGATGCAGTTGATTCTATCCAGTATAGAGAAATGGCACACTTACACAATAACCAGTTCATTACATGACCAAGCTTCTGATACAGCAGGAAGTGCAGGTTAGTTTGAAATGAGTAGCGTGGCAATATGGTCAGTGAAATGGATCTTACAGAAATCCCCTTACTACTGATCCTAGCCAAAAAGGTGATAGACTGAGAATGTAGCCAGAATTAATATGAGCATAAAGAAATTCGGCTCTGGAAGCAGCATCAGCAGCCCTGCCTCCTACAGAAGAGCTAGATTTACAAATGGCAAGAACTGAGCTACCCACCTGTTGTAGTGTAGGAGATCTTCCAACCAGTGTGGTCTCCGGAGATATCCGTGGTGAAAGTAATATCCACAACATTGCTGCCTGTCTCAATTTTTGGAGGTACATTCTGCCCACAGAACGGGCCATATTCCTTTTTGGGTGTTTTAATCTGAAACAGTGAGAAGAGTCAGACAACCGTGCTTCGCCCATTCCAGGGTACTCAGATCATCTAAGGAGCATACAACTTGACTTCAATATGACACCCAGGTAGGAACTGTGCAGACCTCTAGCTGTGGCTCTCTTAGGGGATGATAAATTTTGTTCAATGTTCAATAGAAACAAAGCTATCGTTATTTTGATTGATGACAAGTCATCAATAATTGCATATCGAGCATCTTTCATCAAAGCATCTCAAAGTGCTTTAGAAATATTATTAAGCCTCATAACATCCTCATGAGGTAGATATTATGTCCATTTCACAGGGAGGCAAGCTGGCACTACAAGAGGTTAAGTCACTTGCCTGAAATCACACAGTGAGTTTAGGGAAGAGCTTAGGATAGAAGCCGGGAATCTTGCTTCCCAATCATCTTATGAAAGTGTATTGTTCTTGGTGACGTTCCCAAACAAGAAAACCTTAAAGGGCAAGGGATAAAGGGTACGATTTGAGGAAGGTGCAGCAAGCCACGAAGGCTGTGAAGAAAAAACAATGAGACTCAACAGACCTTAAGGGCATCATAGGGACACACTGTTTCCACGTGACTTTCCACGTTAAAGGTTTCCACAAATTCCAGGATGATCATGAAGCCATCTTCCACCCGGATAGTGTAGCTGCAGGTGGAGAGTTTGGGGTAAGGCTTGGGATAATTGGGGCTGGTGACCACTCCAGATCTCTTAGTAAAAGCATTGTTTTGACACTGAGCTAGAAGAAGAAAAACAAAAATGGTAACTGATAATTTCCCCTAGAGCTGCATCTCCTCACACAGTAGGAATTGCAAGGCCTCTTCTACACTAGACTCTCTTCTGGAGAATAATTTTCAAATCATTGCTTAGGACACAAGGGAAACAAATTGTGTATGTGTGTGTGGCGGGGGGTGTGCTTACAGATGTCCCTAGTCTGGATTTGTCCCTGTTGCAAAAGTCACTAGATCTATCAGTGACTTTGGGACATAGAGGCCCAGCACCATACAGCAGTTCTGTCTCAGGAACGGTACCTTGACACGGGCCGGGATTGAGTGGGAAGAGGAGCAGGAGCCAGAAACGTAATAGCCAGGGTGTTGCAGGTCAGAACTAAGAGGCAATAGTAGGGCTGTGTCAGTCCAGCAGGGGCTGGCTGGGAAATATTAGAATGTGACAGAGCTGGGATGCAGACAGGAGTGAAATAGAGAATCTGTACGTCAGGGCTGCTATGCCCCAGCAACACTGTAAGCTGCTAACCGCCTGGCTTTCCTACTGTAGCCAGACTGTGCATGGCTCTAGTCAAAGCTATCAGTCCCTCACTTCCAGAAGCCTCACAATACATCTCATCCTTCTTCCTTTGCCAGAGATTTAAGATACTTTATTCTCTGGGCAAAACCAGCTGTGCCCCTTGGAGCCACAATGCTTCCTGCTAAAGAGAGACAGGGAGGAACAACCACAAGGCTGTTTGCTTGTTGATTGCTGTGAAGTGGTGCTTTGATCAGCTGGGCACCAAAGGTTTATGATGTGCTGCCAAGAGTCAGATGAGCAGCTTCCTTTAATTAATAGGAAATGATGGACCAGTTGCTAAATTTGGCATGTTGTTCAGTCTATAGCAGCACTGGTAAAGCTAAATTAATTATAAAAGGGAAAACTATTTAGCTTTTTAAACATATCCTTAGGCCCACAATGCTAATCCCTGTCAACAAAAATGCCATCACAGCCCCCCGCCCCATTACTAAACACATTCAATGCTCTAAAACAGAACTTTCCTATGGGTTGCCTAGTTAGAGGGCAAGATTCTCAGGGTAGGGACTGTCTATTGTATGGTGTAGAGCATGTTCATGCCACTTAAAAAATTCTCATTTCCTATGGTAAAATTGTGGGCTCCTCTTATTTTGGAGAATGAAACCTGTTCTCACCTGACCCTCAATTATACAACAATCCTGTCTGCTGATGCTCAAATTTACATTGTAAGCTCTTTGAGGCAGAGATCATATGTTTGTTATGTGTTTGAACGGTGCCTAGCATACCTGCGCTACCACAATACAAACAGTAACGTGCTTTGGGCTCTGCTTACATTTCTTTTAGAGAGGTAGTATCCTTCCAGAGCAAGCTGAAGTTTCAGAACCATAACTCGGAGCAGCTTTCCTGGAGCAGCTCTGAGCAACTACATGAACCTGTTTATCACCATGGCACCTGAGCATCAGAGTGCATTGTATTTCAACCTTGCCACCCAAACAAACATACAGATTGTTAGGCTTTTTGCTTTAATACCAGGCTCCTCTGTCATGGAAGCTGAACACACTCTCAATTTTAAAGTCCTAGCCGAAGTGCCCGTCCCGCCTGCAGAGTGCATTTGCTTTTGCCCTGAAGGAGTGAGAAAGTTCTTTGGTGCACTGAAGTGCCAGGAGTTTGGCAGCTGAGTCTGACTCTGCTCTTGCAGCCCGCTGCTCACTTCATTTCCTGTAGCTGGTATAAAGGAATCAGTTGAGCTCTGTTAGATGTTGACACCATCTCTTCCTCCCACTTCACACGCCAGGAGAATAATTGGCAATTGCTTTTTTCTTTAAGTCACTGCACATTTTTTCCCCACTAAATGGATGGCCCTGTAATTCTATGGTCTGTGTCTCAATGTACTGAAGCCTTTGGTGAGTATTAGAGAGAAAACTAGGGCCCCATGATGCTATTAATCTTCTGTGATGTGCCTTCCTGAGCTATTGATGGTGTTGCTTACAGTATTGATTGGGAGACTTTGGGGTCCTTGCTTTGCCCTTAAGAGCTTGGTGGAAAGTAGCATGACCACATCCTCACTTTCATCCATTGCAGGGCCAGAACAAGAAGGAAGTCCTATTCAATACAAAACATCTAACTCCTTCCTGGTCACAAACAAGGTAGTGGAAAATTGCTTGCTCTCCAAAAACTACATTTCCCTTGTATTACAAGAGGTTGGGCTAATCCTATCACCCTTATGAGTGGTCATAAAACAGGTGGGAGCCAAGGGGCGGTACCCTTCTAGCCTGGAGAATGAGACAGTGCCTGTTCTAGTACCAAAGAGCCAATACTTTACCAACACAAGCCTTCACCCATGCCTTGCATCTACTGCATAAATTAGGAATACCTGTGGAGGCGAGAGTGTGGGACAGGGCCATCTCTGTTACAATGACCTCTGTGCTAGGTTACTTGATCTTAGCTTCCATTTATTATACATGGGAAATTATATACTATAGTTATTGTAGTCATCATAAATATTTATATTTAAAATACTAAGATTAGTTAGAGAAGAGATTAAAGGGCAACATGATAGAGAAATCCAAGATAATGAATGTTACAGAAGTGGTCAGTTGGGCTCCCATATTTTGTGCATATATTACCTATCACCATGGTATCCAAAGACTACTTACTTTCTCTGATAATACAAGAACAAAGGCACACCTACATGAAATTAAGGGCCAAGAAATTTAAAATCGGATACAAGGAAATACTTTTTTTTTTAAAATGTTGCATATAATTAGGGAATGGGTAATGGGGTGGATCACTTGATGATTACCTGTTCTGTTCATTCCCTCTGGGGCACCTGGCATTGGCCACTGTCAGAAGACAGGATCCTGGGCTAGTATGACCGTACTTATGTTCCCTGTGGAACTTGCTGACACATGATGTTAACAAAACTAAGAATTTAGTGGGATAAAAGCAGACTAGACAATTACAGTTACACTAACTAGGATCAAAGTGTCCAAGGGGGATCAACACAGGACATAAGGCAGCCACCATTTTGGTTTAGGAAGGAACAGCTCACAGAGGTGTATTTCAGAACCGTTGATTATGAGGGATTTATACCATTCTCTGAAGCATTTGGAACTGACCATTATCAGAGACCAGGCACTGAACTAGATGAACCATGGGTCTGACCCAGTAAGGAAATTCCTATGTTCCAGAATTGCCCCAAAAGTCTTAATCTCCTAACATAGCACAAACAAGAGGTTTGTGGAGAAGCTCTTTGGGGCAGGAACAGTCTGTTTGTACTGTTCATACAGCACCTCGCACAATGGGCTCCTGGTTTGTGACTGGAATCCCTCAGTGCTGGCACAATACTAATAAGAAGAGGAAAGTGCAGACAACTCACTAATTCAGAAAATGGGTCCTCAATCTTAACCTTGTTCTGAAGGACTGAGGAAGGGCAAAGATGGAGACTAATTCATTCTTCATGCTCACTTAAACCTGGCTCCTTTGAACCAAGAGTGTCCATTGAGACTCATTGTGGTTGGTGGTTTTGCAACAAGACTATTTGGGGACATGTGAGCAGACACCAATAAACCCTCTTGATGTGTAGCCACAAGCAGCGGCTAAAACCAGCTGACCAGACAGGAACAGACCAAGAGATTTGCCTCATGCCAGACCAAGAGATTTGCAGCTTGAAGATGAAACACTTTAGGACCTGTTCTACTTTTCTATTCAATATCTCCTGGATGTGGCCATGGGGAGCTGCCTTTGAAAGGGCTGTATTTTTACTTCACAGATCTGCAAGTGAGAAACTCAAACTAGCCAGCACAAAAAGGATCATATAATGTTCAAACAGCTCTCAGCAGGAATGCAGAGCCTGGGTTTCTCAGACCAACCTTTAGAGCTGCCCAGAGAGCACGCCATTATACTTAGCCCATATTTTTATTCGAATCACAGTGAGCTGTTTGCCAGAGACTTGAACTCTGAAAAATTAGCCCCTCTAAACTTGTGAGCTCAGAGCCACTGGCTCAGGTTTCTAACAAAAAGTGAGTCATAAATCGTGCCATTGAGCCACCAGAAAACTCTCAAGCTGCTATAAGCATGGAAGCCAACAGAACTACCGTGAGCATGAAGCAGCCTTCAAAACAAGATCAAGTACATCAGGACAGAGCCTTCCTACCCATGAAAGAGCTAGTCAGTCTGAGATTGGCACTGTGATCTCTGTCTAGGTTTGAATATAACCTTCATCACCAGAGTATCTAAGCGCTTCACACTCATGGTGCGTGGGTGGGGGGGTTACCCTCACAACATCCTTGTGAGGTAGGGAAGTGGTGGTGTTCCCATTTTACAGATGGGTGACTGAGGCACAGGGTAGATTAAATGACTTGCCCAATGTCACACAAGAAGTCTGTCCCTGAGCCGGGACTGAGCCCAGGTCTTCCAAGCCTGTGTCTGATGCCCTACCTATTAGACCATCCTTCCTCCCAGTCTTTGCTTGGAACAGGGATTTGGGGTATGCATGAACGGAGCATAGAAAAGTAGAGATTGGAGTAGAGGCTTGTTTTAAGTGTCTCCCCGCCCCTTTTTTTTTTGTTGTTAAACTTCAGCAATGAAGAGGCTCCACGGCCATTAAACTATCTTTGGGCTCATGAACTTACTGAGCTTTTTTAATTTATCTTCAGGGGGATTTTCCTGGAGCCTCTCAGTTCCACTAGTGAAGGTCCCACTTGCAGCCAGAAAACAGGGCCTGGAACCTGGCCAGTGAACACCCCATTGAGGTTACCTAGCCAGCTCCTGTGTTACCTTGAAACAGGAAAGGGAGGCATGGATCGATGCTATGGGGACATTAGTGGAGACTGCACCCCAGGAGTTCACCTGGCCGTGACTGTGCCACTTATAAAGAAGGAACCAGGCACTGGATGGAGCCACTTATTTAAAACCACCTCTTCACTCTGCTGTATCCAGGATGCTATCTTTGTCAATGGCAGACAGAGGACACATGGCAGCATATGAGACCTCAGCTGAGCTGCCTTGTGACTACATTTGGAGCTCTGGATCGGTCAGACAAGAGATGGGGCTTCCTTTCCACGCCCAGCGGAAAAACACCGCTCCCCCAAAGCTGGCTGCTTTGCTTACACTAACCACTTCATTATTTTCTTTAGCAAAGCACCAGGAGCCCTTTGCAGAGGGCTCACCAGATCGCACCATAATAACAGGGTTGGGTTTCCAGTGGGAGATGTGGCTAAAGTCATAAAGTTTGGGCCCAGGTCCAGATTTTTCCACAGTGTCAGCATGCTCAAAACTGGGGCTTTGGGCTTGTCTGAACACAGACACGAGGTTCTCTCTTGGAGTCTGAACAGATCGAACTTACCGAGTGTTCAAACCGGGAGAGGAGTTCAGGCCCTGTTCTAGTTCAAGCACTTTGATCAGTCAAGCAAGAAAAGCCATGGGCTTAACACCAGCGGCAGTCCCATCTCTAGGTAGCTTTACTGCCAATAGAACGGCTCTCTCTTATCAGCCTCTGCCTTATCTGCCTTCTCCCTTCCTCAGCAGCACATGGCAATGCAAAGAAATGATGGGGAGGCTGCAGTTGACTTTAGGAACAGGAAAGGCCATTTTATTGTCTACAGGAGGCAGGTCTGAAAGGAAGGAAACCGAGATATGCGCAAGTCACTAATCAAACAAGCAAGCGGAGCTGGTGGCCCTGTGACATGCAGCTATGGGCAGGTCAGGAAGAAGGACGAGCCAGCTCTTCCCAGCACATCTGTCTTGATCTCTGCCTATGCGAGGAGAAGCTTAATTATCTCAACACTGGAAAATAAATGAGAAAAAGAGTAAATGAATAAGAGGGCAGCCAAAACTCAGCCTTTCCAGAGCAGGCGCAAAAACTCAAAGGGGCAGCTTCAGTAGTCAGCATGTTTCCAAACAGACCTTTGGAGTCTGAAGGATGGAATGAGCTCAGCACTTGCCGTTTTAAATCAAGATGGGAGATTTGCTTTAAAACAACAACAACAAACCCAGCCCCCCTGCTGTTACAAGCCCCAGTGATGGGAAGAGGAAAAGGGACTGGGGCAGCAGGCAAAAGTTACCAATGCACTAGAGATATGCCTGAGTCACAGAGTCTGGCTCCCACATCGGACCCAAACATCCCCCCAATTTGTGCGTGTTTGCAATGGGCTGGACTGAAACGCTAGATCCAGAGACAGGCTCAAGCTTCAGAGTTTAGATATAAATCCACAGCGAAGTGGTGGAAAAGCTGGCCCTGCTGTGTCGTTCCACACCAGCCTCGACCAAGTACAAAGTGGCCCCGGTTCTCCCCAGGCTCAGGAGAGCGAAGCTGCATGCAGCAAGGAGGAGGCTGGCGCCAGGAATCTGCACGTTTTGCTGCAGGCAGAACCAAGCCCAAAGTGGTGATCAGTGCACTGATTCAGAGAGACATTCACTCCTTATTGTCAGATCATAAACCTTCCTTCAGCAGCACGTGCAGAGCAGCAGAGACAGCCAGCAGCTATTCTCCTTTTGAACTGGGAATCCGCTGTCACTCAGCAGATTGTTCCTCCTCGAAGCAGCCCCGAGCTCAGGTCCCGAAGCGCCAGAAGACTCAAAAGTATTATCCATCGCAGCACTCGGAAGGCAGGAGTGCTGGCTGGAGGGGCTGGGCTGGCAGCCCTGCAGACTGAAGGTCTCCGATAGGAGCAGCCACGGGGCAGGCTTCCTTCCTCCAGCCAACATGATGAAAACCTACCCTGGAGGGATGATTTCTGGCAGTGACCGGAACCGTTCTACCCTCCACGCGTAGCCAAGCACTGGCCTCTCTTCTGAAACTACTGACACCAGGGCTGGTGAATGCCAGGGGCGGGATGGGATGCCTGACCTGCAGGAGCTAGACTGAGGCTCCCCTGTACTCTGCCATCAGCTGAGGAGTGTGTGCACTGACTCACACCCTGCACCATCAGGGTGATGTCAGCTGGCCTGCAGGGGCCGTAAGCCAGCTCTGAACTTGCCGCGGTGTGTGGGTTGCTCACTGACCTGTCGTCTAGAGGGGGAGAGGGACTCCTGTTCTGACAGGGAGGGGGCAGCCCACCCTGCGCATGGACAGACTCACCTGTGCAAGTCCTCTTGTTTTCATGGAGGACGTAGCCAACCCTGCAGCTGCAGTAGAAGCCGCCCAAGTAATTATGACAGTGATGGTCACAAAGCGGTTCGTCGTCAATCAGCAGCTCACACTCATCAACATCTAGCGGGTGGAAACACAGCAGCATTAACTTGACTTCACTGGGTTGGGGGAGCTCTGAGCAGGACTGAAATGGGAACTGGGGGGAGGCGGGAACAGAGCAGGGACATGTTTTTGGAAACTGACTCGATACCCTTTAAACATATGTGTGTGTCTGTCTGGGCCAGGCTGGTGTTTCTTGGTATTCTTTGTAAAACATAAAGGTGGGGCTTTCAGAAGAGCCTAAGCCAGGCAGGGGCTCAGTTCCCCCAGGAAGCGAATGGGCCTGGTGTTTCTGAATCACTCTGGGGCTTTTCAAAACACACTTCTCCCACTCCCTCCCCTTAGCTTGTACAGTTGGAAGATCCCCTGCTCTAGGCACCATATGCAATTCAAAGCCAAACACCCACCACAATCTGACAGCTTGTGAAGGAGCATACAGGGGATTCCTCCTTCCCCAGACTCCAGCTCCGCCTGGCGCGCTGTGACAGCGCCGTCTTGCACAGTGATTACTGATGCCGGCTTTGTATTCTGATTTCACACGGATTCCTGTCGTACTCCATTGTCCTAGGAAGAATCTACCTCCTAACATTTTGCTCTCCTCCAGCGCTCTCAAATCCTTTACAGACATTAATTAACCAACAAAGCAGCCCTGGGTGATAAATGGGAGTCTCCCCATTTTGTCCGTGGGGGAAGAGCAGGTTCAGAGATAGGAAGGGACTTGCCCAAGGTCACACGAGACAGTGGCAGAGTTGGGGATAGAACCCAGATGTCCTGAGTTGTAGTCACCTACTTGAATCACTATCTGTAATGAATACAGCTGTTCCTAATCCATTCGCTAGTAGCAGCAGGCAGAATCTCCATCCGCCTGGGAAGCCCAGCCATCTCCTTCGGCCAGCCCCTGGTGCTAGCAGCCAGAGTCTGCGTGAGGCCAAGAGGGTTGCTGGCCCTAGCATAGCTGGGTTGGTTTCTCTACCCCTTCCTCCTCACTGCGGGGCCCATCTCTCACCTTCAGCTGCATAGAAGGCCTCGAAGCCAGTGAACGGGTTCTCGTTGGAGTAGTCGGATCGGAATGTCACAGTGAGGGTGTTGTCAATGGAGTGGTACGTCCTGTTGCCCGGAGCCTCCTCGGTGTCTGTGCTCTCATGTCCACACAGCGTGGCCACCAGCTTCCCGCCGGAACTGATCTGCGCAGGGGATGCAGTCACGTCTATGCTCAGCTACAGCCTCTATTTCCACGCCCGCCCCCTACCCAGTGCATGGAGCCCAATCAGAGGGACCAGGAGCAGGTTCTTGTGCAGGGGCACACCCAGCTCCCTCCCTACCCATGGTATGCTCCATTGCCAGCTCCATATAATTATCTCCACCCCTGCCTGCTTCCAGCTTGCCTTGATCCCCCCCCCCAACCTTTCAGCTGTGGCATCTCCCCCTCTGTAGCCTCAGAAGCCTGACCAAGCAGGGATAGAGGGACTGGAGATTGCTAGAGAGGCAAGAAAAGGAAGGAAGAACCATGACAGACACTAGCAAGAGCAGCTTTAACTTGTAGCCAGGGCTCCACAGGACCCTGAATGAATCAGCGCATCCACCATGTGCCCTGGTCACGTGCTCTCCACTTTGCTGGCAGAGCGGAGGCTGAAGGTCCCCTGCTCCTGGCGGACTTTCCACCACCAGGAACAATCAGGGGGTTTCGAGATTACAGCATTCTCAGAAGTACATTTGTGATGAAGACTATCCATCTGGATTTGGTTATACAATCGCGGATATCACATTACACGGTGGGCAGCGATTTCCCCACACCCTGACTTGCCCCCCATTCTCCTCCCCTCCCCTAAATCCTTGGCTGTAAAGCTCATTGCCTGAACCCTCCCTTCCTCCCCAACACACACACAAAGGCACAAGGCCAGCTTGGGCCACCAGCCCAGGGTTCTGTTTGCTGTGGGTTTTGTTCCTGTTTGCTTTCCCCTTTGATCCTATGTGGGAGCAATCCGCGGGGCTATGGCCAGTCACAGGCGAAAGTAGGGATTAGGGTTAAACGCAGGTTAAACACACACAGCTTTGAATTTACAGTAAAGCCCTGCTGAGCTGGGTCTCTCCATTCCCACATTCTCTCTGATGCAATGTTTCTTGGTGGGAAACACCCACTGGATTCCCCGAGTGTCCCTCTCCCCTGGCCCCATGTCCCTGAACGTTTTGGACGCTGCTACTAGGCCAATTTTGATAAACAGGATTTGTGCTGCCCCTGGGGGTGGGGGGGGGGATGAGAGCTCATGCACACAAGTTCTAGCAGCGGGTAAGAGGCTGAGCAGTCTGACCAACAGGGTGCAGCCTTAGAGGAAGGCGGTGAAAAGCACTATGGCCTTAGAGCAATGGTTCCCAAACGTTAACAAGCCACGAACCCCTTTCACTAAAATGTCAAGTGTGGTGAACCCCCTCCTAAAAATGAATATTTCCAGGGATTTTCTCCCTTACCTCAGCAGCATTTATAAAAGCAGTGATCTTGGAAATATAAAATTTGTTTTTATGACATGCTTATTACACATCATTTATTAACTATGATTTATCATCACAGTATTTTTATTACATTAGGAAAATGGCAACACTCTTCCAAGATCTCACTTGTGTAGCTTGTATCACTTTTGATGCAGCCTGTTATAAGGCAAGGCTCCTATCAGAGGCCCTAGAAGAAAAAAAGGTTGTGGGGGCAAAGCCCCTGCGCACCCCGGGTTCCGGGGGGGACGGGACCTGTCAGAAAAGTGGGGGGGGGCATGGGGGCTGCTGGAAAAAAAGGGGAGGGAGCTGCCGGGGTGGTGGTACAGACATGGGGGCGACATGTGACCCTCATCACCCCCCGTACTGGCGCCTCTGGGTCCTATGTTTCATCAGGAGTATCGGATGTGAAACAGGAGGAAGCTATTTAAGAAGCCAACTCAAAGAGTTTCTCCTACACAAGCATTCAGGTCTTGAGCAGTCCAGGCAAACAATGAATGTTACAACAAAGCTTAAACTTTTTCTTCATAATCAATTAAAAACACTAGCAGCCTATTAAATTTTAACAACAGCAGAAAATATCCATCTCAGTGTGATAGATATGCTTGCTGTGATCTGCTTAGCTCTTGGAAGTCCCCAAGGCTCCGGGCTGCTGGCCCCATGCAGCCCAGGGTCCCTAGGGACAGCTCTGTTTGCCATTAGGGAATTCCCCCCCCCCCAAGAACCCCTTGTAACATTTTGGGAAGCCTCAGGGGTTCACGAACCCCAGTTTGGGAACCACTGCCTTAGAGGAGGAACATGAACCTCTCACCTGAGTAACTCAGGGATTAAGATTTTACTTAAGATGCCTGATCTGGTTCTACTGAGCTTAAAACAACCATTGCCAACGTGGGCACACCACCTGCTTCCTGCATGTCTTCTGTAGATATGGCTCCACCAACCACACACTGACCTTCAAGTATGCCCCCACCGATATGAGTATGAACACGTGGCTGGACAGCTGGTGTGCTGAGATTGCTGCCTTGTGCTCCCCTCTTCCCCCATTCCTTTGGCCACTCATCATACGCTAAACTCGTTAATTCTCTGGGCAGGGCCTATCTTTTTATTAGAGGTATAAGAACATAAGAATGGCCGTACTAGGTCAGACCAAAGGTCCATCCAGCCCAGTATCCTGTCTACCGACAGTGACCAATGCCAGGTGCCCCAGAGGGAGTGAACCTAACAGGTAATGATCAAGTGATATCACTCCTGCCATCCATCTCCACCCTCTGACAAATGGAGGCTAGGGACACCATTCCTTACCCATCCTGGCTAATAGCCATTAATGGACTTACCCTCCATGAATTTATCTAGTTCTCTTTTAAACCTTGTTATAGTTCTTGCCTTCACAACCTCCTCAGGCAAGGAGTTCCACAGGTTGACTGTGCGCTGTGTGAAGAAGAACTTCCTTTTATTTGTTTTAAACCTACTGCCCATTAATTTCATTTGGTGGCCCCTAGTTCTTATATTATGGGAACAAGTAAATAACTTTTCCTTATTCACTATCTCCACACCACTCATGATTTTAATATACCTCTATCATATCACCCCTTAGTCTCCTCTTTTCTAAGCTGAAAAGTCCTAGCCTCTTTAATCTCTCCTCATATGGGACCCGTTCCAAACCCCTAATAATTTTAGTTGCCCTTCTCTGAACCTTTTCTAATGCCGGTATATCTTTTTTGAGATGAGGAGACCACATCTTTATGCCATATTCAAGATGTGGGTGTACCATGGATTTATATAAGGGCAATAAGATATTCTTCATCTTATTCTCTATCCCTTTTTAATGATTCCTAACATCCTGTTTGCTTTTTTGACTGCCGCTGCACACTGCGTGGACGTCTTCAGAGAACTATCCACGATGACTCCAAGATCTCTTTCCTGATTAGTTGTAGCTAAATTAGCCCCCATCATATTGTATGTATAGTTGGGGTTATTTTTTCCAATGTGCATTACTTTACATTTATCCACATGAAATTTCATTTGCCATTTTGTTGCCCAATCACTTAGTTTTGTGAGATCTTTTTGAAGTTCTCCACAATCTGCTTTGTTCTTAACTATCTTGAGCAATTTAGTATCATCTGCAAACTTTGCCACCTCACTGTTTACCCCTTTCTCCAGATCATTTATGAATAACTTGAATAGGATTGGTCCTAGGACTGACCAATTGGGGAACACCACTAGTTACCCCTCTCCATTTTGAAAATGTGTGCACCCAGCACAACGGGCCCTGAACCGGATATCAGGGCCTCTACGTGTTATTGTAATAAAACAACAACAATATGTAGGCACAAAAGGTTGGGGTCAAACCTCCTAAATCCTCCCAATCAGCCTGGCTTTGAGTTTGATCCAGCAGCGTCTCCTTTCAGGCTTTTTCACACTTCCCCCAAATAGTCCATTGGCCACTTCCTTTTCGCAAGCTCTTCCCCATTATATATGGGCATCCTGATGCTACTGCTTGGGCCATGTCCCATCAGCACAGCTCTCATGAGACACAAGTATTTTGTAGAGCCAGTCAAAAAATTTCAGACAGGACAGAAAATGCTGATTCAAGCAAATTAAAACGTTTCCTCGGAATGTATCACTTTGTCACAATTTTTGATGAAAAATTACTGAAGGGTTTCATTTAAATAAGAATGAAGTGTTTTGCTTCTATTATATTGCATTATAATAGATAATAGAGAAGTCTTCTATTATATTTTGTAATAGAATATGAGAAGTGATGCACTTCCGTAAGCTTGTTTCTGTATTTCCAAAATGGAATTGCAGCAATATTATTTTGTGAGAAATTCTGAATTCTTGTTTCCACGTGGCTGAAAGAAAATTTCAACAAGTCCGATCTGCCCAGGGCACAGAAATTCAGCATTTCCACCAGCTCTAGTTTTCTTCCAGCGATGCTTCCTGATCCTGTGGGCCTATGTGAATGCATCACTTGCAAATCAGCTGAGCCCAAACATTACAAGGAGATCTGACCATAAGAAAAACTGATTCCTTGAAACCTGCAACCTCAGACAGAGCTGGTTGTGCCATATAGATCAGTATCCACATTTCAATCTGAGTGTGGAAGGGGATATGCAGCTCCAGTAGACACAGACAGTATAAAGCAAACTACCTAGAGAAATTCATGCGTCTCTACATAAGTGCACATGCAATCCCATATTGTAAGTACAAACATACACGTATCATGTACATCCAGCCATCAACGTGCACAGACACAAAGTTCTATATTAATACATAGGCCTCATACATGACCACGGACACCCTCTTTGCCTCGTGGCTCCGCGTACCTTCACGTAATCATATTCACACAGGTAGGACAGCTCCATGTTAAAGTGAGTGAAGTAGATCCGGATGGTGTATCCCTTGGGGACGCCGATATTCCAGGTTCTCTCCTTGCTGTTGGGGTACACGTTTGGGAAGTCTGGGGATGTGATCCTCCCATACATTTTCTGCAGCTGGATGTTGCTACCCACTCCATGGCAAAGGGCCGCCACGAGGAGGTACAGCCTGCCTCAAATGGAACACAGACAGTAACAAGGGGGGTGAACGTTAGCTCAGAGATCACACTCGCTACATACCGTGGGCACTAGGACATAAGTCAACATCTCTGCACCTGATGCTCCTCTCCTGTGTAAATGCTCTGGGTGTCAAAGGAGTGCTGCTGACATGAGACCCAGGAGAGGAGAACTGGGCTGCATCTCCTTCCATAAAAACAGGACAAAGAGCTAGAGAACCCAGGTTGCCTGAGAAGAGCCTCCTTGACTTCACTCACCTCATCCTTCCACTGTCCTGCCGGGAGCCTGCAGCAGCTTCTCCTGGTGTGCTTGCCTCTGAGGGTGAGTTTGCTTTGCTGTGTTTGTCTGGCTCTTGAACTCTGATGTTTATCTCCCTTTTCCCACTCAGCCGGCTGAGTTCTGGGAACAGCAGTTACAACAGAGCGAGCCCGAGCTCAATGCACAGGACCTGAGTCAACCCCGGCTCAAAGTGCAAAGCAGAGCTGAAAGCATAGCTGGATTCCAAACTTTTCAGCCCCCACCTCTCTGGAGGGATGAGCAATGGGCCTGGTATTTGTGCAGAGAGGCCGGGGAAGGGGAGAGGATGGGTGGGGATAGGTACAGGGTGGTTCAAGACTGTGTGTGCTAGGGCATGGTCAGGGTGTTTGGGAACATCATTCCCCCTGTTGCCAGCTGTAGTACATTACTAGAACCCTGGTCTCTTTCACAGCCTGAGCCCACGGAGCCAAGAAGGAACCGGATGGGAACCCGGGTCCCTTTGCTGATCCATTTTACCAGCAGCTTTGACGGAGGACGATCACAGAACACTGTAGGGCTAGTGCCCTAAAGAACGCTGTAACCAGACAGGAGGCACTCAGGTACTACGGTGATGAGGGCTCTCCGAGGACTGGGGTACACAGACCTATGGCTGAGGATTTGTTAATGGGCACAGAGCCTTTAAGCTCCCAGCTGCTGGCTCTAATCCAGCCCAAATCTGTTGTTCTGTGCTTTATGTGCACACCCAGCCTTTGCCATTTCGCTTCCATGCTGGAGCCTGGGCTGATCGGGTTAAAAATCCAGCTGTGGAATTACACCCAGCTGTCCCATGCAGGGTGCCATGCCAAGCGGCAAAGGGAGAGGGGGAGTCAGAGGAAAGATGGAGAGTTGGCCATGAAGAGAGATGCAGGGAGGCAGGAGCTGCACGGGAGAAGCTCCCCCCCGGCCACCAGCACACAGATGCAGGAAGCCAGGCCGAGGGCAGTGGTGTGTTGGGGAAGGGGCATAGCAGGAGAATAAAGGGAGTGTCTCCTTGTCCAAATGGGACACTGCAGTGAACAACAGCAGCTTGGGGTCCTCTCTTTTCAGTCCACAGATGGTGCAGGTAGAGCCAATCCCTGCTCACCCATAGCACCCGCCAAGGCACAGATTCCCACACATTTTACAAGCACGATGCATTCAGCTGCACAACAGCCTGGTGGTGCTGGGGGGAAATCCCAGTCCATGTATAACACGGTCTCCACTGAACCGAACGGGTGATGTCTGCTATGGTGCAGGTCAGCGTGGCTCTGTCGATGTCTCTCCAGCTAAGGAGCTGGCTCATAGGTCAGATCCTGGTTCCCCTTGAAGTCAATGGCAAGACTCATACCGAAGTCCCCGGGACAAGGATTTGGGCCATTACCTCCCAACACAGAGCCAGATTCTGGAGCTATTCGGGCTGTACTGGAGATCAGAAGTGGGGCCCTCCTTAGATTTTTTTAAGTTAAAGATTTTCTAGAAACACCCCTAGCCCAGCTCCCCTGCATACAGGCCACAGCAGACAAGCATCAAAGAGGAGTGAGCGAGCTCCATATAGATTGCATAGGTGCTGTCTCTCTCCCACAGCTATCACCCAGAAGGGAAGGAGATGAGGGAAGCCGACTTGCAATGAGAAGCACGGGTTCCTCTGTGGTCTGTGAAGAGGAGTTGTGCCAGGATTATCCTCTTACCACAGCCAGTGCTCCTTCTCCCAGGGGTCTGCTCCTCCAGCCAGCAAAGCTGCCAATCACCTGCAGTCTACCTAGGCATTTTCAACCAAATAAAACCAAAGCCAGGGAGTGACCCCTACCAAACTGCAACCAGAAAACGCCATTTCACAGAGGGAAAGGGGCAGTCAACACCAGTCCACGCAACCACAGCAGTAAATTAGATTAATGGGCTAGACCACACAGGAGCTAGAGAGGACTAGATGCTTTCAGGGCCCACTGATTGCTAAACAGCCCCCACTGAGCCCTCCCAGCTCATGGACTTTACACAGGCCACAGGCAGAAAACTTTGGGAAAAATCAATAAGCGCCAAGCTGAATGCTGTCTGTTTGCTCGACAATGTCACCGCTTGTGATTTCAGCGATGTTTGTGTCTAGGTACACACATGGGTGTTGAGTGTGCGCGTGTATATAGAGTCGTCAGGCGACTGTTCATGTGGTGAGAGTGAGTGTGTACATGTACCTACAGTGATCAGGCAATTGTTTGTATATATCTGGATTAAGCAATCAGATCCCAGAGTGCAAATCTGTTTTGGTTAACTTCCATGTCCCACTGCCAGTATTTCTCCTGCCCTGCAATGTGCCCTCTCTGTGATTGGACATGAATTATTCTATCGTCATCCAACTTGTCTCCCTGCAACTGCAGGCTGCTCTTTTCCTTTGCATTACCAGAGCACCTCAGAGCCCCAAGACTGAGACCCATTGTGCAAGGCACTGCACAAACACAGAACACAACAACAGCCCCTGCTCTTGCACGTTTTAGAGGCGTTGGGTCCCAAGCTGCAGGGGTCAGTCCCAGAATGAAAGTATCAGCGCTAAGATTGTTGTGAAATGTCTCCAGCGTATTGAGAGTTTGACCAAGCCCTTCCATCCTCGTCAGCCCCAGGTCCTCCTGTCTGATGTTTGGATTCTAACCTGTCACAGGGGCCGCAGCTGGCCCTCAGAATGGCTGTGCATCAGAACATGGACGCTGACCTGGCAAGAGACCAGGGAAGGTATTGAATTCTTGGTGCAAATACAAGGCTCCCACCTCCATGGCCTTTGGAGAAGCCAGGCTGCTAGCCGGAGCTGGGGAAAACCTTTTAGAATGAAGTGCCTGGGATGAAATCCTCACCCACTGTTTTGCCTGTTTCCTTGCGAAGAGCCCTTCTCATTTCAGCACGTCTTGCGGCATCAGCCAGCCATTTGCGGCTCTAGCTTAACAGCATCATGCTGAGTAACCACAGACCCTACAAAAGGACTCCTAACACCCATCCTCCTTCTCCACCCAGCCCCAAGCAAGCCTGAAGGCTGGGTGCACCCATCCCCCCGTCCCTGTAAGATGCAGCTATTTGCCAGTTGCCCAATTACTGACCCAGTTAAGGAAGGTTTGGGTAATTCTATGTGACAGGAGCCCATTGTGAATTCTGCCCAGCTGTCTCCCCACTCCCAGCCCCTTCCACGCTTGAGGGACCGAGGTAGCCCAGAGGGAAGAAGTCGCTTTCAAGAGGAAAGTGTGTGTGAAAGCCAAGGTCCAGGGAAGGGGCACCGCCTTCGAATCCATGTCTCCACAGCAGCAGACATGGTGTGACATGAGAATGCCTGGGAGACCCCACATGGGGACGGCAGCAGTCAAACATCTTCCCCAGATCCCCCCTGTGTTTGCTTTCCTGCTCCCCCTACCTCTCACCACAGCATGGCCTGTCAAGGAAAGGTCTCAGATCCCCTCTGGGGCAGCAGCTCGGATGCCGGCAGCTGAGCCGTGCCCATCAGTAAGTCAGTGCGAGCAGAGCGGTTCAGGCAGTGCCCAGCTAACGAGGCTTGCCAGCTAGGACGTCTACCAGCCAAAGGCCCCATCTGGAGTATCCCGGGAAGGCCAGGAAGCAGGGCATGGGAGGAAGGTGATGCTGGAGAGCAGAGACAAGGCTGTGCTGGAAGGAAGTGAGTGG
The DNA here is from genome assembly GCF_027887155.1 of Malaclemys terrapin pileata. Classification (NCBI taxonomy): domain Eukaryota; kingdom Metazoa; phylum Chordata; order Testudines; family Emydidae; genus Malaclemys; species Malaclemys terrapin. The sequence goes on along the minus strand of NC_071523.1, from coordinate 11,483,768 downwards.
GGGATGCACGGGAGACACACCCAGAGGGCTGTAAGTTTGACTTGCTGAGGTCTGCATGTTCCTCAAGCTCTGCCCCCTGCTGATTTGGGGGGCACACGCTTTCCCCAAATATAAACCTCTCCTCCCATTTCCACAGGCCCCAAGCCTCTCCCTGCACCAAGGTGAGGTGAGCAAACAGGGTAAATTGATGTCATGCTTCAAGACAGTTTCTCTCTTCAATTAGTATTTGCCCTCCCCTTCGCCCTCTCCCTCCAGGTCACTAGCTTCCGTGGCAATGGTCTCGCCTTCCAACTAATGCAGGATGCTACAGCATGTCTCCGCAGCAACACTTCCTACCACGAGAGCATGTCACACCGGTTGTCTGCTCCCTACACTGGCTTCCATAGATAGAAAAGTAAGCCAAGTTCAAGGTCTTAGCTTGATCTTCAAGGTGCTCTGTAGCCTGGGCCCAAGGATGAAGACCGTGGTCAACCACTCCGCCCCAGTGGAGTTCTCTGTAATAAGTGTAAAGCTCTTCTGTGGAGGAGACAGAACTTTCCTTGGGGGCTGGTCCGAGACCATGGAATGAACTACCCCCAAGAACCATCACTTTCACTCCAAGTGCCAGGCACATTTCTTTGACCTGCCTTCTCTAACATAAACCTACACAGACACACACACCCGCACACTCTAAAACAGAACACTCCACTGCTCACACTTCTCTTGCAGCGGAGAGAACAAACATGACAGATGGCAGGCACGTTGCTGAATGCACTCAGATGTACTGCTTGCATCGCTGTAAGAACCCATATAGAATAGAATCTCTTTTCTCTTGCCTGTCTGTCTTCCCCTCTCCTGTTTCCCTTCACCTGTCTCTCAAAGAAGGAAATCACTCACATGGCCCCACGCCCTGGGTAGCTGCACTGTGTCTGCCACATTGGCTCGGAGTCTGCCACTGCAGTGGAACAGCTGTTTCTCTCTGCAGAGAGAGTTTGGTTCGAGTTCAGATAAAGTAGGAGCCAGGCCTCTGTTGTAATACTGTCCTCTGCCTTCCTCTCTCAGATCAGAGGAGATACGCACGTTACAGGCACAAACGGCCTGTTTCCTAGATAATTATGGCTCAAAGCAATGGATAGGAACTAAGGAAAAGTTCATGTTACTCATACTCCCAGGACAACATCCTAGAACAGTGAAGGGAACACGTGGTTAATGATAGGGGGGGAGTGACCAGGGCAGGACACAGCTCCATTGTTAGTCTCCAATTCTTCTGCCAACAGAAAAGGGGGTGCAACAGTGATTCCTCACCACGCCAGCCTCATTTGGATCAGCACGCTGGTGCTGTTACAAGGTCACTGCAGTCTTGTTTAACAAGCAACCTGAACAAGCCAAGTCATTCTGCTCCTGGAACGGCCCCCAGGAACCGGGAGCATCTTCCTCTGCAATAGTGGTTCGGGTTTGTACACTTCCCTGCTCCAGTCCTCCTTAGATAAGGCTCTATTCCTGTCCATATGAGCCATAGTTCCTACCCATCTTCAGCCCTATCCCCTTCCCATCCAAAACTCTGCAGAGTGCAGCTATAGCACCTTCTAGCTTACAGGTTTGAGTTGCCCTTGGGTGGAAACATCTGAATTACTGATCTCTGTCGCATCTTGTCCGTTGAAAACATAGCAAAGGGACCTAAAACCTGCTGAGATTGTGGGTCAATCTAGGAATATGGCTGCAGATCTCCAGCTCCTTCCACTTCCATCCTTTCTTCCTGAGCTTTTAAACTTCATCACTTCTCTCCCTCCACAGAAAAGTTAACACTCTGCGAAGTACCTTCTTCCCCTTCCAAATGAATTGCTGGCTAGCTACAGATCAGAGGAAACGCAGAATTAACTGGATCCTCTCCCCTATTCAGTGTGTAGCAACTCTTGCTGAAAAGCTACCATGTCCCAATAACCTACTGACCTCCAGCCTGCACCGGACTTCCTTATAACCTTGTGTAGCCAAATGCATTGCGCCCACACCTTGGCCCAACACCAAAAGGCCTTCCTCACCACTCCTCTTCCTCCAGAACTGGCCATGATCATCTCGGTGTTGTGCAAAAGAGGAGTTGTTAGACCATTGATCCAGAATAACCAGCAGATCCAGCCAAAAGTGCTTCCAAAACTATTACTCAGATACTGTAATAATGGGAGCTACAGAAAAGTCCAAAGGGTGGCAACAGAGGTCCACACTAACCCCCCATTTCGAACTAAGGTACGCAAATTCAGCTACGTTATTAACGTAGCTGAATTTGCATACCTTAGTTCGAACTTACCGCGGGTCCAGACGCTGGAGTACCGGCGTCGACGGCGAGCACTTCCGGGATCGATCCATCGCGTCTAGACAAGACGTGATAAATCGATCCCAGAAGATTGATTGCTTACCGCCGGACCCGGAGGTAAGTGTAGACCTACCCAGAGACACTGGAATGGACAGACCTCCCTATGGCTGAATACCCTTACTGAATATCTGTAGTTCAGTTCCTGCTGCAGACAAAGTGGATTGAAGATGGTACCATAACCACTGGCAGCATGAACCAAAATCTGCAGCATTCCAGAAAGAATTTATCTACCAGGCAGCCAGCCAGCCATGGAAAGAATAATGGAGAGAAAATGCATCTCCAATCCCATACCCAATGTGCGATATATTATACTTCTTGGCAAATCCAAACATACAGTCTTAGCAGTAGAGAGATTAAGCAAATAAAAAACAACAGCCCCATAATGGGGCTCAGTAGAATGTGACTTAATCAGAAGCATCTTGAATGAGGAGTGGACTTCTGTATTCAGGTATTCTTCGCTACTTGCCCTAAACCGTTTAACCGCACACAGTAACATTACATAGCTGCTGTGTTCCTTCTGAGAGATGGCTGCATTTCAGGGGTGGGAGAAGTAATCCTGCCAAATAGGGCCACATTTTCAGATGTGGGTACCCTTTTGCTTATGTGCTCACTAGATTTACATGTACAAAAGCAGATCTGCATGTGGGATTGGCACATGCAGTTGGTGCATACACACACACACATTTTGCTAGTGCAGTTGTCGTGGCCTCATTTGAAATCTGGCTGACAATTTGTTGAAGCAACATCCGGAAGTGCTAGGATCCTTATTGACAAAAACGTACTACAGATTGTATCAAAGGGGTGGCCGTGTTAGTCTGGATCTGTAAAAGCAGCGAAGAGTCCTGTGGCACCTTATAGACTAACAGACGTATAGGAGCATGAGCTTTCGTGGGTGAATACCCACTTCTTCGGATGCTCCTATACGTCTGTTAGTCTATAAGGTGCCACAGGACTCTTTGCTGCTACTACAGATTGTTGACTTATCCTGGAGTTTTTATGTCCCTCAGCACAGGCAGAGAGTCTGGTGGATGTAATACAGGCACTCAAGCCATTTAATTGTGAATTAGGCATGGAGTCTGTTAGAATCTATCCAAAGTGCTCCTGGTGAAACTATCTTTCAAGGACAGGTGCTGGCAGTGTCAGACAGTCATGCCAGCCTAGTCTGCTACAGTAAAGCCAAACTTTTCTGGAAGAGAGGACAATTTGGCCTATTCGAGAGAGAGATTGGAGAAGCGAACTTGGCTCCCAACCCAGAGTTCAGATCTAGGCTTTTGATAGGGGCTCTGTCTCCAGCAATGCAAAACAGAATGCATAGTACCAAACTGCTCCCAAGCGCTAGTCCTGAATGCCAGGGCACTGGAAGGGATTCTTGCCAAACTGATTCATCCAAGTCTTGCGGGACTGCTGGCTACAGGCAGGACATTGGAACATCTGGTAGGTCAAAATGCAAAGCGCGGTACCAATACTATGTTAGCCAATTCATATATGTTAGGTATAGTATACACTAATAGGTATTATGCACACAGTATATATGTATATGTATTGGGGAGTTATGTTAACTGAATGTATTATGATCTTCCCCCAATTCAGTTCACCCGCATCAAGTATTCCACAACACTCTGCAAAGCTGAATTTAGCTTTGGCATTAGAAAATAGGAAACCTGTCAAAGACAAATTATGTTAATATTGTGCCCTGGGTACAAGCTTAGAAGGTGCCTTCATGCCTGTTAGTACCTGGAATGCTGTGTTCAAAACAAAAGATAAGAGGGGGTACACCGTGGTACCAGAAAAACAAGTTGAAATTGGTGGGTGGAATCTTAGATGACGTATAGAGGGTCTTAGCTTGTGCACAACGTCATCATAAATAGAGGTAGTTTTGGGGAGTGCGCCTTCTGCGTAAGGCGACCTGAACACACTGCGAGAACCTGCCTCCCAGAGGGATAGGGTGCTGTATTAACTCTCTCTCTCCCCGGTACCATACTGTTTTGTATATAAACAATACATTGGCTGAGCTTCGTTATTTGCTCTCAAATATTTTTAACACAGAACTGCAAATGGAGTCAAAATCCACTGGCTATGCAAAAAGCAAAACAGAGGGCATCAGAATTACGCTTCTTCCCTTCCTTGAGGAAGGCTATGCAGAGGAAACAATTCAAACCTCCCCCGAAGAGCTGTTTCTAGCTCCAGGTTGTGTGCTTCTTAGCTCATGGTGTAGGTGCATCACCATGGGATTGGAAGGAAGGGGAATACTTACACTATTCAGGTCCTTATACTGCACAAGTTCATTTGGAGTAGCACGGACGAGACAGACCCCCAGAAGCTAGTAAATGACAAGATCTTACTGTGTCGTTTAAATGTTTCAATGGGATCTCCACGGCAAAGGCCAGCAGGAAGAATCTTTTTTGTGGGGGAGGGATGGGGAGAAAGGGAAGAGGCTATTTCATTGGCTCTACATTAGCGAGGAGGAGAGGGAGCCAGAGTGATAAAGGGGCTGGAAAAATCACTCTTGCTGAAGTCAGATTAATCTTTCTCACTTGTCTGTTAGCCTCTTCTTAGCAGCATTGTAATGACCTGAAATTGCAACTGATAAATCGGTGCTGAGGGTTTGTCTCATCGCGGCTGCCACACGAGGATGGGCCATTATTCTTTCAATTTAGGTCTCTGATGCCTGTTAACATATATTAGGCTTTTCCATATGGTGCTTTTTAGCCTGGTACCCAGGGCAGCTGCCCAGGTCTCTTCCCCCACCCACGCTCTCAGGCCCTGCCTAATGAGAATGGATGACAGCCCCCGCTCAGTAATGGGACACAGATGGTCCAAATGGCTTTTCACTTTTCTACTTCGAAACATATTTTCCATCTTAGAAATTCTCATACAAAAATAAACCCTCCTAATCTTTGGCGCTGTAATTTTGTGTTTTCTAAATAGGCAAGGGACTCGTCGGGCAAGGCAACATCTTTGAGAGGGCTGCAGACTTTTTATTAGAACGGATCGGGCACTGAACTAAGAGTCAGGAGACCTGAGGGTCTAGTCCCAGCTCTGCTGCTGGGTGGCTTTGGGCAAGTCACTCCCCCACTCTGTGCTTCTGTTTTCTTTCCCACTCTTCGTCAGTCTTGCCTACTGTAAACTCTTCAGGGCAGGGGCTGTCATATACTAGGGGTTTGTACAGCCTCTAGTCCAATTACTAGTGTTATTTATAAATCCGTAGCACCTAGGAGCCCTCGACATAGCCCAGAACCCCATTGTGCTAGGTACTGTACAAACACAATGACACCCCCCCCCCCCCCGCCCGATATCCACTGTGGCCTCTAGACACTACCATAATACAAATAATAATGAATTAAACAAAGGGATCACTGGAATTAAAGTCTAGTGTGAGTAGGACAAAAGGGGAGCCCTGAAAGAAGAAGACAACCTCACAGCTGCATGCAGTAGCAAGTGACTGAGGGGTCTGAGCAGCAGGTTTGGCATACCTAGGCTCTGTGGCATTACAGGTTCAAACCCCAGCAGGGTTCACACAGGCGCTTTATCCTATGAATTGTTTGTATTCCAAGAGGAGCCATAACTGCACTAGGCGCTGTCCAAACACACAGGAAGAGGGAGAGGCATCGGCTTCCCTGTCATTTTTCAGGGAGGGGTGGGGATGTCTTTTATAATGGTCTCATCTCAAGTGCTCATTTGGACCCAGCCTCCATTGACGCCAATGGAGGGACAGCAAGCCCTAACCTGGCACTCTGGTATGAGTCCACCATTTTCATTTAAACCAGGGCACGATCCAAAGTTTGACTGTTTTCTCTCTTTTTAAACCTTAGCGCTCAACCCTGCCAAAAGCCAGGACCTCCCTTCCTGGTCTTCTCATTGCATTTTCCACGTGCATTCAGTCCTACGCTTGTCCAGGCTGCTTTACCAGTGCACTTGTATCGCTGCTCATCCTCTCCTCTCCCTTATTAAAAACTATGATGCATAGGCAGCCAGTTTCTGCGCAAGCGGGCAAGTTCAAATGGGAGGGGAAGAGGCATATCATATGCTTACCATGCGGACCAGGTAGATCGGCGCCTCATACACATCCAGCATCACCCAAATGCATATAGCATCTTTGGGTAGAAGAGAGCTCCCGATATACTTCCTGAGCAACCCCAGAACGGACAGCAGCACAGGAGGGAGTTAGGTTTAAAAGGGAGATGTATCTAACCATCCTCTGCCAGAGAAACCTAAGGGCATGGGGTTTTTCTCATTGCTTCCTTGTGCTCCCCTTGTCCGTCTGTCTGTATCCACGGGTCTTATCATTAGAGCGTAAGCCAGGGGTGGGCAAATTACAGCCCACAGGCTGTGTCTGACCCGCGTCAGAACTTTTAATCCGGGCCTCGAGCTCCCGCCGGGGAGCGGGGTCGGGGGCTTGCCCTGCTCCGGTGCTCCAGCTGGGGAGCGGGGTCAGTGACTTTCCGCGCAGCTCCTGGAAGCAGCAACATGTCCCACCTCCGGCTCCTATGCATAGGGGCAGCCAGGGGGCTCCACACACTGCCCCTGACCCAAGCACCACCCCCGCAGCACCCATTGGCCAATGGGAGCTGCAGGGGCAGCGCCTGCAGATGGGGCAGCGTGCGGAGCTGCGTGGCCATGCAGGAGCTGGAGTGGAGACATGCTGCTGCTTTTGGGAGCTGCTTGAGGTAAGCACTGCCCAGAGCCTGCACCCCTGAGCCCACCCACGCCCCTGCACCCCAACCCCCTGCCCCAACTCTCTCGGTCCCAGCCCGGAGCACCCTCCTACACCCCAAACCCCTCATCCCCAGCCCCACCCCAGAGCCAGCACCCCCAGCCGAAGCCCTCAACCCCCTCCATGCCCCAGCCCCTTGCCCCAGCCCTGATCCCGCTCCCACCCTCCAAACTCCACAGTCTCAGCCTGGAGCACCCTCCTGCACCCCAAATCCCTCATCCCCAGCCCCACCTCAGAGCCCGCTCCCCTAGCCAGAGCCCTCACCCTCCCACACACCCCAACCTCCAATTTTGTGAGCATTCATGGCCCGCCATACAATTTCTATACCCAGATGTGGCCCTCAGGCCAAAATGTTTGCCCAACCCTGGTGTAAACTCTTCGGGGAAGGGACTTTCTGTTCTGAGTTTGTTCAGTGCCTGGCAAAATAGGGTTCTGGTCCATGCCTGCAGCTCTTGGGTGTTACCACAATCTTACTGCTATATTTGAAAGAAGGATGTACCAGAGATGCTCCCATCTCTTCAAAGTGCTGGTGGCTCCTTTGTATTTATGGAATCCAGCTTTGCATTAAACCTTAAAATATGGAAACCACCATTTTGCTGTTCACCAATGGGGCCCACCGGAGGCCTCAGAAAGGGTATGGAGTTAAGGGTCTCATTAGGAGCCAGAATCAGGGTTGCCTTGTTTCTCTCTGTGACATCTCATTTACTAGGAAGTCTCCCTTCCTGAAGGTGCGCAGTGGTAATTATATGCCTCTGAACGATGGAGGCAAGGGACTCAGGAAAACAATTCCTCTCGAATCCTTCAGCTTTCATTACAGTTCTCCTTAAAAACGCCAGCTCTGATTTACAGCCCGCGAGGGCCTGCAGTCAGATCTCACCAGCTGCCAAAGCAGGACTGACAGAAGCACGAAACTTATTAACCCACCCTTCAATCTTTCCAGATCCTGGGCGTTGAAAGAGATCCCGGGGCTGGGCTGCTCCATACATGAGCAGACAATTGTGATGTAGCCACTTGCGGGTGGTGCGGCTGTTTAAATCTGAGCTGCCCTGTCTCTATCTGAAGACTGCAAAGGGGCAGTAACTTGGAGGCAGTCTTGCCTTGTGCTCAGAGAAGGGGACTAGGCACCAAGACTTCTCAGGGCCTATTCTTGAGCATACCCACTCCATGGTTGCATAAACTTGGATAAGTCACTTCACCTCTCTCATGCGGTGTGGCCAGCTGTAAAATGGGGATAATCAAACTTGCCTGCCACCCAGGGGCACCACAAGTCTGAATTAATCAAAGTCTATAGCACTCCCCCAAGATCACTGCATGAAAGCTGCTATTCATGTTGCAGAAGTGAAAACATTGTTATAATTCCTATCCTATAAAACAAGACAGACACACATTTGATAATCCCCAGGCCCTCCCCAAGCAGTCACATGCCACAACACACACACGCAGAGTAATCTCACAGTGTACCACACCCTGTGCAATCGGAGATGTGATTGCAGCCCATGTAGACATGCCCTAGCCAGCGGTGTAACAATCAAAGATCAAATCTAGCTCAAGTAACAATTGCAATGAAGTTGCGATGGCATGGGGAGTGGGCTGCTTGAGTATGTACTCAGGGTTCCGAGCAGACAGAGCTGGCTTGATCTACAACAAAACTAGCTTGTGTATGCCTACAGGTGCTGCAATCACACCTCTCGATTGCAGTCTGGACATATCCCAAGTGAGAGTGATAAATTACCTGTGTAAGGGGATGTGTGTGTGCCCCTGAGAATAAAGAGCTCTGGGATGCTGCTCCACTCTCACCTTCCCCTGCTGTACCCACACACTGCAGCACACATCTATGGGTCACGCCCCATTCAGATTCCTTGGCAATAAAGTGACACTCCCCTCTCCTCTCCAGAAAGGAGATGCCACTGCTGGCCTTTCTGCTCACTTGTTTTTCTCCTACCGCCCCATACACCCTCACCCTGCACATGCTACGCTGCTCACCGGCACTGAACAGATTTGTGTTATCCTTTCCGGAAGAGCAATCAGGAGGCACTTTCCAGCCTGCTGGCTCCCAGCAGTGGGCAAATTCTTCATTTCACAGACCGAGCCAATACCACCTGGAAGCAGCGATTTCAAACCAAGAGATAGACACTCACTCCCTGCAGTGTTGGGCCACTAATGTGTGTGCCCATGCCCTTTAGGCAGCTGCAGCTTCCTGCACGCACACCTGCATTGAACCTTCTGGCTGGCTAGCTTTCACCCCAGAGCGGATTTACCTCAGTGAAGAGATTAGCAGCAGCAGAACAGGGAAGAGGGAAAGTTTTCTTAACACCACAGGCTCGCTCGTGGGCGTTTCTTTGCTCTGGTGGTTTCCGCAGGGACTCCCTGTGCAGAAACTTGTCCTAAAGGGTGTGTGTGTGTGTGTGTGTGCAACCTACAGTACAAAGGAAACAACATGCTATCCCCTCTTCCTCCCCTTTCCATTCCATCACCCCAACGCTGCCCTTAACTTCTGCCAGATCCACCGGCAAGTGCAGACTGAGGTGTTCAAAGCCACCTAGGGAATTTGGACCTTCAGCTCCCATTAGAATTTAAAATCTCAGCCACAGCTAAACCTACCACCCCTGCTATCCTCATGTAACCTATGGGCCCCAGCCTGCCAAAACAATGGAGACCAGCACCCAGAAAAACAAGTTCTGAACCTCTCCTCCAGGCAACCAAGAAGCTCCCGGACTGTATCTAGATATTACATGCCAGGAGCAGTCAGCTTTCATGACCACTCATCCTTGGTCTCTCTCTTTCTCAGGCCGGTCTATTAGTACCAGTTGAGAGGACCTTTGTGATTCAGGCGTCCATCTACTGAGCTGGATTGAGACCAACAAATTTATTCCATACAATGGCCAACTTTTATGCCACGACCACCCTGAGAGGGGTTGGAACTAGTCATCTCCAAGTGAAGTGCATCCTGTTTCAATACCAAGCCCCTGAGCCAGCCAGTCCATCTGGCCTCTCCCCACCATCATCATGTTCGTAATCAGCCACTGTACCGGGACTAGAAGCAAGAAGGCATTGACCCCTTAGATTCTCTTTCCTGAGCTTGCCACTTTCAGAGCCAAAATCCCTTATCACAAGAGGAAGGAAGAATGATTCATCTCAAGTTTGGGTGCAAGACCTCAGCCACCCCACACTGCGGAGCAAAGGGGGAAGTTTGCAATCAAATATTTCATGTGTTTGTGTGCAACGTTGGGGGATTATTTAAGTAAATAAATACAGTGAGAAACAGAATGTTGGGCATCATTAAGAAAGGTATAGATAATAAGACAGAAAATATTATATTGCCTCTATATAAATCCATGGTACGCCCACATCTTGAATACTGCATGCAGATGTGTTGCCCCATCTTAAAAAAGATATATTGGAATTGGAAAAGGTTCAGAAAAGGACAACAAAAGTTATTAGGGGTATGGAACAGCTGCCACATGAGGAGAGATTAATAAGACTGGGCCTTTTCAGCTTGGAAAAGAGACGACTAAGGGGGGATATGACTGAGGTCCATAAAATCATGACTGGTGTGGAGAAAGTAAATAAGGAAGTGTTATTTACTCCTTCTCATAACACAAGAACTAGGGGTCACCAAATGAAATTAATAGGCAGCAGGTTTAAAACAAACAAAAGGAAGTATTTTTTGCACACAACCCACAGTCAACCTGTGGAACTCCTTGCCAGAGGATGTTGTGAAGGCCAAGACTATAGCATGGTTCAAAAAAGAACTAGATACATTCATGGAGGATAGGTCCGTCAATGGCTATTAGCCAGGATGGACAGGGATGGTGTCCCTCTGTTTGCCAGAAGCTGGGAATGGGCGACAAGGAATGGATCACTTGATGATTACCTGTTCTATTCATTCCCTCTGGGGCACCTGGCATTGGCCACTGTCAGAAGACAGGATACTGGTCTAAATGGACCTTTGGTCTGACCCAGTATGGACATTCTCATGCGCTCTAGCTTCCCCATGCATGGAATGGAGAATAATAAGTGGGTTGTAGCCCACGAAAGCTTATGCTCTAATAAATTTGTTAGTCTCTAAGGTGCCACAAGTACTCCTGTTCTTTTTGAGGATACAGACTAACACGGCTGCTACCCTGAAACATCTCTGTAAAGTTCTTTGAGATGCTAGAGCCATGCAGAGCCCTGTTATCATTCCTCCTCTCTCAAGTGCTTGCAGCGTATAGTATTTCGCACTACGGTTTAACTGAAAGCACAGTACAAGGCACTGTCTGCCCTTTCTCCCCATGCTACAAAAGCAAACCCACCTGTGCTACAATACCTCATCAATTCTCCCTCCCACCCCGGCCCACTTACATCCCTGAGAGTTTTATTAGGGCTAGGCGAGGCGGTGGAGAAGCTATTGTTTCAGATCTTATTTGAAGTTGCCAAAGGGTCCTTTGCATTCAGGAGTCTCCTATGCTGTACGCTTCTTACCTGAAACTGCTGCGCCACCTTTATAGTCAAGGCAATATCTTTCATTGAAAGCCCTCTGTCGGGTATAAGGATGTATTCACAGCCTGCTGTGGCTGGGGGTCTGGTGAATGAAGTAGTTCAGAGGAGTAAGTGAAGACACAGCTTAGGAGCCCACTTCACAAATGAAAGCCTTCGCAGCTCAGATATGAGGTCAGGGAACTGAGAAACTCAACACTATCCATCTAGCTAGAGTGAGTAATAAAGTGAGTGAACAAATGGGTTCTTTGACCGTGTTACATTTCCACTTAAATGAGACTGAGTGAGGCAGAAAATTCACTAAGGTCATGTGCAGAAGCAAACACGGCCTCGTGGTTAGAGCAGGAGACTGGGCGGGAGGACTTGTGGGATCTATTCCCAGCTCCGCCAATAACGAGCCTTGTGACTTTAGGCAAGTCACTTCAACTCCATCTCTAAGATCACTGAAATAGGGACAATGGTACGAACGTACCACAGGATGTTGTGAAGCTAAATTCATTAGTGCCTGTAAAGTGCCCTGAAATCCTCAGATGAAGGGTGTCAGATGCAGGTGTCTCATTAATAAATCCAGTCGGTGAGTGCGACCCAAAGACCTCTTGATGCCAACTGGCAGAGGACACAGGTATCCCAGGGGTCATTGCAAAGTCTCTAATAAAAGCCTGTGTCATACTGATCCTCTTGACCATTGGGAGATGTACGTACAGATGATATTTAAGGAGTTATGTATCTGTACAAAAAATACCTTCTTAAGGTGTGTGTCTAGGGACTGGTCGGCAGCAAAGGTGAAAAGCTGCAAGGAAGAAATGTTTAACTATCTGTTTACATGTAAATTAAGTATTGTATGGTTCACAATTGGCATCCACTCACAAGTCTGAGCCAAATGCTAATGAAGGATTGTGAAATCTTCAGAGAGAGGAAATTAACAGGAAGAAGTAAATAGCAGGAGTTATCCTGGGTAGGGGTAAGACAATGAACTTTTGAAACATTTGGGGTAAAGATGAAGCCGTAGGTATGATCTGTGAAGATAAGCTGTCAGCAGGCTTGCTCTTGTGAGAAGGGTTGCAACCAAACTGGCTGAAAAGACTGAGGAAAGACCTGTGGGGGAAGCATCCTGTCAGAGACAGGGGAATATTTGGTTAGTTACAGTAAATTTAAAGTCTAAAAAGCATGTTCTAATTTTGTTTTATATGTAACCATTTGTCTCCAATATTCTCACTCACTATCACTTGACTCCCTGTTCTTTGATAATAAATGTATTCGTGTTTTCGCTGTACATATACCTAAGTGCCGTGCGTTCACTGAAGCTGTGTTCTACAGTATTACTAGTAGCTGCAGTGTACTGTGCGTTTGGGAACAGCAGGCCCAGTAATTCTGTGAGTGCTCAGTGGATAAAGGGTTGGACACGACAGGGAACGCTCCAAGGACTCGAGTGTCAGGGGGTTGGCTATCACCAACCTGTGCAGAGAGAGTGAGGCCTGAGGCGGCCTGGAATGCAGGGATTGTGCGGCCAGAGGTTGGTGCAGTCAGGGAACTGACCAACGGCAGACACAGACATGACTTCCTCACACTGAGAGCAGGAGCTGGTGAGGTGCCTCAAAGCCCTGGGTACCCCTGGGAAGTGACGCCGCTCACTGAGTTCAAAAATGGAATCCAGAGCTGCTGTACAGCTGGTTGCCCTTGTTCACTCCAGGTCCTCGCCCACTTCTCTCTGGCTGAACATATCCCCTCACTCTTGTTCCTACTCACTACCAGCCAGCCAGGGCTCTTCTACCACATGCTCATTCCAATATCCAAGGGGAGTGGGAGGTTATTTATTCATGGTATGGCAGTTCTGAAAGCCATGTCCTTAGTATGCAGGTGAGTCGTTCCACACAATACCAAAGCTCACCCGCAGATATAGCAAAGGAAGTGCTAGAAGCCCTGTCACCTGAGCCATCTATGACTAGAGAACAGCGTGAGTATCAGTTCTGCATTGCCCAGGGGAGATGGACTCATTAATATACTTGGCACTTCTATGGCACTTTCCATTCACAATTCTCAAGGAGCTTTGTCACCACTGATGAATTGAGATCTACAGCCCCCTGTAAAAGCATCAGTTTTCAAGAGTGGCCATTGATTTTGGTGAGCAGCTTGAGAAACTTTTGGGCTTGCTTTTCAGAGGGAATGAGTACCCACAGCTCCCATTGGAATCACTGGGAGCTGCAGGTGCCCAGCACCTTTGGTGATGGGGGTAGGGGATGGGGAAAAATACACAGTGGCCACTTCTGAAAAGCTGTGCCTAAGTGACTTGCCCAAGGTCAAATGCGCACATCTATGGCAGATTCAGGAGCAAACACCAGAACTCTGACCTGTAGCTGAGGCATTGGACTAGAAGGCACTCACTTGGCTCCACTAGACTTTTTTTTCCTGGAATTAGTTGATTATGAGGTGTTAACTATCTTTAGTTAATTGGCAAAGGTTAGTCTGGACATGCCTCAAACCTTGGTGCCCAGGTACGGATTGTGTGTAGTTTAGCATAGACTCCCTGCTAGCATCCACCGAAGCCAGCGAACATGTAAAAACAATGACTTATCCTTCCGATACTAGAGCCTTATCTTCACTGCTAAACAATGGTATATTTTTTTACCTCAGGGAAACTAATATGCATGAGCTAGCCCAAGTTAAAAAACCACAGTGAAGATAAGGCTCTCTTGTTTTACCTCACAGTAAACTAGGCAAGGTCAACCCCAGGTAGGGGTATAGAGCTGCCTAGTTCGCCTAAAGTGCCTTGTCTTCACTGTGTGGTTTGTTTTTTTGTTTTGTTTATTAGTTTTACGGTGAGGCGAACTAGGCAGCTGTATACCCATGCCTGGGGTTGACCTTGCCTAGTTTACTGGGAGGTAAAACAAAAGTGCCTCATCTTCACTGTGTTTTTTACCTCAGGGTAGCTCATGAATTTCAGTTATCCTGAGGTAAAAATACACCTTTAGCAGTGAAGACAAGATCTGTGGCTATAAATGTGGTCGCTATCATGTTTTCAAGACACCTTTTTCCCTAGGGGTTGACATACCCACAGAAGGCTCCCAGTGCCCATCTAGAAGTCTGGGCACTTTTCACTTAAACAACAACAAACAAAAGCCAATCACCCACATAGACAACATTCGAAATAAAAACCCACTTAGAACCACTCACAGACCTCCCCGTTCATCGATAACCAGCACATACCACCTCCACCCGGTACCCAAGGCCATTGCCCTCCCCGATCTCCCAACCTACCCTGAGGAAAACGCAAGAATAAACACAACGTCCACATTGCAAGCACAGATTTCAGTGGCTTCACAGACCTGGAGACTGGAACCCTGTAGCCCAGTGGTTCTCAACCTGCAGCCCAATCAGCACACAGCTGCAGCCCAGGTGAGGTGACATCCTCAGGGCCATACAGGTAGTATATGTACTGTCTGGATGTGGCCCACATAATACACAGAAAGCTGCATATGTGGCCCACAATAATTGAGAACCACTTTTCTAGCCACAGCAGAGACAGTGCAAGCTTCCGCCTCAGAGCTCAGCCAGAGTGACTCAACCCAGCCCAGAAAGGCCCATCAGCAGGAGTGAGAGAGGGAGCTCAGCCTCCTGTCCTCAGCACCACTACAGGATTAGTCTGTGACCCATAAACATACTAACCTACAGGCCACTGAACAGTCATATGTTGCAGGGCTTGAGACAATCGCTATTAGGGGTTAGAATGAGACAGATTCCTGGGGGGAGGGATAGCTCAGTGGTTTGAGCACTGGCCTGCTAAACCCAGGGTTGTGAGTTCAATCCTTGAGGGGGCCACTGGGGGATCTGGGGCAAAATCAGTACTTGGTCCTGCTAGTGAAGGCAGGGGGCTGGACTCAATGACCTTTCAAGGTCCCTTCCAGTTCTAGGAGATGGGATATCTCCATTAATTAAATTATTATTATTATAGATTCTCCCACATCTGCCAGCCAGCTTCTTGCTCTATCCTTTAAAGCACCTAGTGCTGACCACTGCCAGAAAGAAGATCCTATGATTACACCTTTTGGCCCCTACTAAGTTGGGCTGGACTTATACTGGTAAGCAAGGGTAGGAAGGCTCCAGATCCCGTTGCTGAGTTCCCTAGCACGGATCTGATTTTTTCTTTAGGGAGCGAGGAATAAAACAAGCTCCAAGACTCCAACCGCTCCCAAAAGCCAGACAAACACAGCCAGAAACTTCCATGGCAAACGAGGTGGAAAATGCAGCCTGACAGAGAGCGAAATGGCAGAGATGAGCCTACCCATCTGGGTGCCAGAGTGGCTGTATCACTCATTACGCCGGGAGAGCGGGGGAGTTGGAAGCGTTACCACGGCTGGAAGAAGAAAACAGGCCGGGGGCTGATTTGACTGAAACACTGCTGAGAGCAGAAACCTCAGTGCCACTCACGTTCAAAAACCAAAGCAAAGATTCTTATTGAAACAAACCCTCTAATTCAGTGCTTCCCGGCTTCCAATGATGGCCCCTCTGACTGGGTGCGATTGCCTCCCAGCGCTTGGTTCTCTTGGTCCCATCATTCAGACCTGTGCAAAGAGGGTGTGAAGTTCTACCACCAGACAGGCAGTGTGGCCTAGTGAACTGGGAGTCAGGAGACCTGGGCACTATTTCTGTCTCTGCCACTGACTTACTGTGGGACCTTGGGCAAGTCACTTCCCCTCTTTCGGTCTCTATTCCCTTTCCCACATGTTGTGCGTCTCATATATTTAGCCTGTTAGTTCTTTGCAGCTAGGACTGTCACTGGGCATTCACGCAGCATCTAGCACAGGGCAGCCCTGCTCTCAGTTGGGGTCTCTAAGCTTGCCCTTAATGCTACTACTGACAATAACGGCAAATTGAACAACAGCATTTTATAGCCATTCTGCCTGTCTCAGTTACTGCCCAGGTAGAAGCCAGGAGAGAATCAGGTCCCCAGTGTCTGCTTTAGAGGCCAGCATCCATGCTGGACTTACCTCCGCCACTAGGGCCTACCCGCCATTCAGTTGAATACATTGTCTAACCCACCTTCCAATCGCAAGGGGGAGGGTCAAAGCTAAACCAGCTCCTCGGCAGGTGACCATGAGCCCAGGCAGCAGGCCTCACTGGTCTCAGCCAGGCGAACTAGCACAGTGGCCCAGAACAGGAGCAGGAGACGGTCTGGTTAGCCAGCACATGGGCCTCTCACAGAGCGCAAAGAGGCTCTGGTGAGAACTAGAGCAGGGCGAGAGGTGTAGGATCCTGACCCAAACTTCCCTGAGTTTTGTTTCAGCTTGTTACAGAGATGGAGCCAATTGTGATATTTGGCTTCTGACCCGTGAGTGTCTGGATTGGAGGGCTAGGGGTCAAACTGAATGCAGCACCCATTGTAGCATGGGGCTGGCTCTCTGTACAGGAGTAGAGAGCTCTCTTTATGGCCTATTACAACAATCTGTAACCCACTCACCCCCACTTTTTTCCCCCTATGGTTGCAGAGGTGTTAATGGGTCACTCTACCTTGAATGGTCCCTTACAATAGGGGTAGTCAATAGGCAGCCCATGGGCCAAATCCAGACCGCCACATGCTTTTGAACAGACCCCAAAATCTTTTTATTTATCATCATCATCATCATCATTTTTTCTTTAATTCTTTTCTCTGGAGTCTGGACCTGGACTGTACCTTGACCAAGAAATTTGGACCTTGACAAAAATAATTGATTACCCCGCCTTACAATATGCGCTAACTACATATGCTAAACAATTAGTTCCACTTTGCATTTTGCTGCAATGATGGGAGTACCTTTCCCAGACCTGAAGAAGAACTCTGAGTGGCTTGTCTCTTACCAACAGAAGTTGGTCCAGTAAAGGTCTTACCTCACCCAATATCCTGAGACCCACGCCGCTACAACCACACTGCACATAGCTCCCTCCTCGGATATTCCTCCTGCGAGGTTACAGCCATTTCTCCCCACACCCCCCAAATGCACTCTGGGCTCACGAGGAGCGTATGAGGGGTAGGCAATTCTGCCCAGGTGTTGGAGCACAGAATGGGGAGAAAGAAAGGGAAACAAATCGCTCTGCTAAGCTAGTCGCTTGGCTCCTGGATCAAGGCGACTGGAGACGGCAGGGCTACCTGCAGGTCCTGCCCTGACTCCTGGAGGCATCATCTTCACCAAGCACACAAGGCACGATATCCTTCTGAACCGATACACTGGCTGCTACCCCCTAGCTCACGATTGGGGTGCGTGAATCTTTAACATCACCAGACCCTTCCCCCAGTTCCCGATGATAATGGGGCACTCTCAACACTGTGGCATAACACCCGTCATGCCCCAAGGGCATGGCAAAAGGCGGGGGAAAGAATCATGGCACCTTGGCCTAACCCCAGCTGCTCCCCCCACTCCACCGGTCCTGGCTGGGGGAGGAATGGCTCGACTCTGTGGCCTCCTCCAGGACAAACCTCAGCAACCCCACCTGATGCTGTCATGGGGCTATTGTGATGCCCTCAGGAGAGACTGCTGTACTTGTGTTTCTTGCAGCCACCTGGGTTGCAGAGGGAATTTTCTCTTTTCTGGGCCAACCCTCAAGGTCTGGTCCCACAGGGGTCAGGGAGGGAGCTGGCTGGCTGGCTTGGCTGGGATCGGCTCTCCCTCCCACCCCCAACTTCCCTTCTCCAGCAAAGCCAGATCTACTGAGTCTCACTAATGGGGCAATTAGAGTCATGTCCTTCTGGCGTCCCCATTATAACGTGATTAGCCTCCTACCTTGGTATTTCCACTCTCCTTGCTCTTGCTCCAGATGCTCCAAGGCAGCCAGGCTGGGGGCAGTGCCAGCTCTGGGACTAGCAGGGTAAATGTCCATCTGGGCAGAGCCTGGATGAGTCTGGTCCCAGCTGTGTCCCATTAGTGCCTCCTTAGGGCAGAAGCACCATGTGCTGCCTCGCACTCCCACAAGCAGCAAACCACCACCAGCTGCCCAGACCACTTGTGCCTCTGCACTGCACATGGCCAGCACTGAGCCCAGTAACCCTGCCCCAGCCTCCACTGGGCTCAATGTAAAACTTGGCATGGAGCCTCTCAGGAGAAGCCTGTCTCTGGTTGCTCCAAAATCCTGGTTAGGAGCACGTAGGGGATTTCCCTAGACCATTACCCCTCAGCACACTGTCTTGCCTGAACTGGCCGCCAGTGATATGAACTTCCTCCCAGCAGTGCCCAGCTAAGGCTCCAGCAGGCTGAGTTCTGGGCTTCCTCATGTGTGAAACACCTGTTATCTTTTATGCCTGTTGATAAATGTATAGTCAGTTGCTTGAGCACACTTTGGTTTGTTATGAAATATACTCAAGAGATCAACTCACCAACATCAGTCCAGTTTATTACTATGATGCAGGAAAAAGGTTTTATATGATCCTAGTCTCCGAAGAGCAGTCCTGTTCAGTCATGTGACATTCACCTTACACAGAAGGCATGCTCCCTTAAGTTATATCCCTTTTTGTATCAGTAAAAGGTGCTATATATGTATGGCATCTGAAACTGGATTTAAGGAATCAGGTTTTCACCTTGTTAGTTGCTGGTATCCTGATGCACCCCTTTATCTTCTGTGATGAACCCAGGTCATGATGCAACCTTATCTTTGTTCTGAGCACTCCACATACTAAAGGGCCTGGAGCCATCTCCTGGGCTTGTACCAGGGTAAATAGGTTTGTGAGGAGGGTAAATCCCTTTCTGTTGCTGTTAGAAAACATTTATATCTCCTGACACTGACAGTCTTCCTATCTACTTAAGCCAAAGTTTACTTCTGCTAATGCAAAGTGTTATGGGATACTTAGCACAACTCAACAGGATTATAAAAAAAATATAGGCCAATATGGGATATATAATTGCTATATTAATACTTAATAATATGTATACTTAAACGTTTGGAATATGTATTGTGTGTACTATTATCAGCATAATATATAGGTATGCTAGTCTGCATATATTAGTCAGCATGTCCTTTTCCCTCCAACACCTTTCAGGCCAGACCTTGACCTTTGCCCACCACCCACCGAGTGTGTCAGAAGGTCCAGATGTGTGTGTGTGCATTTAGCTGCAGCAGGCACAAACAAGCAGACCCATGTTCCCAAGGCGCCTCTCAGCCATGCTTTATTTGTGAATGGAGTAATAAACAAACAGAGCTCAAATCATTTGAGGAAAACAGAAACCATTGACATGTGGATGCTATTTACAATGCAGGTACAGTTCTTGTGTTCTAAAGGGGACAGGGGACATCTGAGGGGGCCTGGATCCAGGGCTGGTAGTGGGGCTTGGGGGTTAACAGGAAGTGAAGGTTTTCCAGAAGAAGTTTTTACAGGGGGCTTTGCGGTCTCGCTGTGATAGCTGGGCTAACCGCCCCAAAGCCAGCTGTTCCTCCTCCAATTTGCTCTCCGGGGGCTCTTCAAAGTCAGTGGAAGCTGTCTCGCGCCCCGTGTCCATCCCATCCAGGAGACCCACCAGCATCTTCAGGATCATGTCCTTCCGGGCCTTGGTCTGCTCCTGCAAGTGGAAAGCACAAGAGAGGTGATGCCATCTCCATAGGTCACTCTGCAGGTACTGGCCTAATGCTCTCCATTCCTCATCACAGACCCCAGCTCTAACCCTTAGGACACTGGGCAATCCTCTGCGGTGCTAATCCCCTCAGAATGGCCAGTTTCATAGTGCTGGATGGGAGTCATTGGGGTCTTCATGATGGTGGTGGTGGGGGGGAGTTGAGGCAGAAAGGTGGGGACGTTTGCCAGTCCCAGTTGGCCTCCTCCTCTTTCCTGGTTCACATCTTTTGGCCCGTGAGCCAGAGGGGAGGGGGACAGCATACACAGGAGGGAGAGCTAGCACAGAGGCTCTGGCATAGAGACCTGGATGGTTCTCTGCAGTGGCAGATTAGACATTGGGCCAACGAGGCCTGAGCCCAGGGGCCCCAGCCAACTGAGGGGCCCTAGAAAAATGGGCACCCCCAGGCCCTGACCTGCTCCACCCACCCAGCACTCCTGTCCCCGTGCCCTGACCCCATTTCCCCAGCAAGAGTGCCGGAGGTGGGGGGGGGCTCCCCACTTGCTCTGGCCCAGGGACCCACAAATCCCTAATCTGTCTCTGGTTCTCTGCTCAGTGCTCAGAAAGCCTGGGTCTCAGAGAGACAGGTGAGGCGGAAGAGGGGGACAAAGCCAGGATCCCAGTTCCCTTGGTTCCCCCTCCCTCACCACAGGATCCTGGCCTGAGGGGTCTCAGCACCTGTACAGCACTTGGTCTGCAGACAGGAGAGAGTTAATCCTCACCCTGTCTCCCAGGGTAACAGGAAACAGTTATTACTACCACCATACAAGAGGGGAAACCGAGGCACAAGGGGGCATGACTTGCTCAAGCTCACACAGCAAACCAATGACAGAGCTGAGATTAGAGCTCCGGAATTTCTGGCTCCCAGATCCATACTAGATCATGCCATACTTACCTGGCCAGCTGGGCTGAGACAGCAGCACCTGTGTGTCATTATACCAGTGAACAAACTGGTTCGCTCCGTTACAATCTCCCCTGCTCCTCCCACCCTCCCCAAACCCAGATAGCTATAAATCCCCCCCCCCCGACTCCATTGCCAGGCAGTCACAGCACCCACTTGGGAAGGGCTATGGAGGGGCAATGTGCTGAGGAACGTTATTAACATGAACAGGAGTACTTGTGGCACCTTAGAGCGGGTACTCCTGTTCTTTTTGCGGATACAGACTAACACGGCTGCTACTCTGAAACCTGTTATTAACATGGGGAAACGTCATGCTGCGACTCCTCTGGCCAATCATTGCCAGGAGGACAGAGTTAAGGGTGAAGGAAGGAGGCAGCCATGGGGGCGACGGGGGTGGGGGGAAGCTGTAGTTCCAAATGGCTGGAAACGCTACTTGTACCAAGGAGATATGAAACAACCCACATTGCCTGTTTTCAAATAGCCTAGGGTCAGATTCTGATCTCAGTTACACCAGCCTTGATCCGGAGTAACTCAGCTCGGTTTCTTCGTTACCCCCAGAAGAATCTCGCCCCTACGGATTCAGTGTTTGCTCCCCGCCGATGCTCCGGCAGTCCCTAGCCACGAACCGCTGGCCTAGGCTCTTCCCAGGGAGCTGCCACATTAATCCTCCTGATTCTTGAAGGAAACCTTTGTGGGTATTAGCCGGGCGCTAATGATTCGCCCTTTAGACAGACGGGGAAACTGAGGCACACCGCTGCCTGCGGCCGTGGCAAGGGCAGAAGCCCCACAGGGCGCGGGGAGGCTGATTTCCCAAATCCTGCCCGTCTGGCAACACCTGGGTCGCCGCTCCCTCGAGTCCTGAGCTGGGAAGCAGCGCTCCAACCTCCTACTGGGTGTCCCTGCTACCTGGGCACGGGCTGCCTGCCCCATTCGCCTACCCATGAACCGGGCGGGACAAAGCCCTGGCTCCCTGGGAACCAGCGGAACCAGACAGCGCTGGAAGCCGGCGGCCACTGGCCCCAGCGAGGCGCAGGTGCCAGGGGAAGGGGCCATGGAGCCGCCTTGCTCCAGCCCCGTGCGCTCGCCCCTTGCTCCCACCGCGGTGTCGCGGCCGCCCTCAGGGATGTCCCGCTGGCGAGCTCCGAGCCGCTAGAGCTGGTTATGGGTTCGCGCCCCTGGGTCTTACGGCTGCTGGCTGCTCTGCGCCGCTTCCACTGGGACGTGGGGATACCCCGGCCGGTGCTTTCCTGTGCATTGGGGTGTGTGTGTGTGTGTGTGTGTTTCATAACAGCTTATGTCTCAAACCCGGGGGGGCTGAGCCTGAGAAAGGGATCCGCGTCTTTCTTCTCCAGCCACCAACCCACCGCTATCTGCTCCTGACCGGACTTCGGGAAAGTTATTCACTCTGGATCTCCCTTCTAGCAGCGGCATGGGACCGGCCACTGAGAATCGTTCCTTGCACTCACTTCCACTGAGCCTTCGTGACTGGACTTAGCCGCCTAACCCCGCGCTCTTCCCTTCTCCCTGCGGTTTAGACTTGGGATAAAAACCTGTCGGACACACAAAGGGTTAACCTGTTGTCGTGGCGAGAATCTGCAGAGGATAGCGACTGTGCTCCCCCACCCCCAAAAGGGTTAAGGCCGATCTAAGGGCCGCTTGCTAATGGGATGCTGTCCCCCCAGCATCTCACTGTGTATGCCTGTCTCTTGTTCAGTCTCCTCGTTCGCTACTCATGGGACGCGCGCCCCTCTCCAAAGCGCCCCAGAGCCCCTCTCCAAAGCGCCCCAGAACCCCTCTCCAAAGCATTAACCTCGGACGCTGATGGAGAACCACCTCTGAAGCTGAAAAAGCGACACCGGGAACTAGACACAGGTGCCTTTACGGGGTACTCCGGGCCCCTTCCTTCCCCTTTTGTGCTGCCCCTGGTTCCCAGGCTGGGAGGCGAGTCTGCGAGCCGCGCTGCAGGGATGGACGCGCACCGGAGTGAGACTTGCACAACTAAAGGCGCAGGGCAGCTCTGGAGGCGCACAGGTGCTGGCAGGCGGAGCGCAGGGCGCGGGGCAGAACTCTGGACACAGTCTGGGAGCACAGGGCAGAAGCTGTTTCGTGGTGAAGTGCCCCCTCCCGTTGGCTGTACCTCCTGGGGTTTATCTATGAGGGGAACTGACCGGCAGAGGACTAGCGGTACCATTACACTGCTCCAGCTATGCTGGCGTATGTCCCATGTGAACACTCTATTCTGGTGTGATTATTCCGCTTCTTATTTCTTGTTACCTTCCTTCTTTCCTATTGCGCCGGGTCCTTCCAGCATTCTTCCGCCCCCGGGGTCCTTTCTGGAGCAGGGACAAGAACCCCCTCTAGCCTTCTGTTCTCCTACACGCCCCTTCTTTTCCTGCCCGGCTCCCTCTCGCCGGACTCTCCCAGCCATCTGCCTTTCTCCTCCCCTCCTTCCCCTCTCTCCCCTTCTTCACCGTGCCAGTTTGCGCCTAGCACCGACTCTGCTTTCGCGGCCCCCTCTGCGGTCTGCCTTGACCCCCTCCTCCCAATCAGGGGCCCAGCCGTCTCCAGTCCCCAGCGCCTCAGCTCCGGCGGATCCCGGAGCACAGAGCGCCCACCCGGGTGGCCCCGGCGGTCCCCTCTGCCCTGTCTCCCCTCCCGCCCCGGGGTGCGCGATCCTCACCCTGCTGTTCGCCACGGCGGCTCTCTCCTCGCCGGGCAAGGCGCTGGCTCTCACGCTCCACACCAGCAGCAGCACGGACACCAGGCTGGCCACCATCTGCATGATGGATCGGCGGGGACTGCAGCGATGGATCGGGCACGGCTGGGCGGGGGGAGCTGCCTCTGGGCTCTGTTCTGCCACAGACAATGGCTGCAGCCCCTTTTATAGCCCGCTCCCGAGCCCTGCAGGTGACGCAAACAATCCAGTCCCTATCAAAGGCAAATTAGACTCTGGAGGGGTGTCAACACTTGGCTGCTGGAGCGGGGCCCTTCAGCGCCCCGGGGCTTTCCAGGTGCCCCTGCTGCAAAGACCTCTGCGGGGAGAGGGAGGGAGCAGGGGGCTGGGACCAAAGTAACCCGCCCTCCCACACCCGCGGGTGCTAGGCACTGTCTGCAGCTGCCACGTCTAGAGGGGCTGCTCCTGGGGTCCTAGACACTGCCTGCCAGAGCAGGCCAATGGCCCCTCCAGTCCTGTAGCCTGTGGCCAGTGCAGAGGAAGGTGTCAAAGCTCCCTCCCCCATAGTTACAGATGGGCCTGGACCCGAATCCAAACAACCGCGAGTTCTTGGGATGTTGGGGTCCGGATCTCTGCAGCTCACCCCTGTGTCTCCCCACAGTGATGCTTACCGGGTTATGCTGAGCTGCTCCCTGCTCCCATTCTAGCACCTCTGGGTTCCAGGTGTCTGGAGACGTCCCCCAGTTCCGACTGTAGCTTGGCAGAATGGATCCCAGCCCCAGGGTGCTTGGGTTTCATGGTGCTAAAGAGAAAAGCAGAGGCTTAGCTGGGTTGGGCCGACTTGGAGCAGCTGTGCCTAGCAGGGCTTGCTCATGGCATGATGACCCCTGCTTTAGGTTCCTTCTGGGTCCCCCTTTCTCCCCAGCTCTGCCCTGCACAGCCCCTTTTCAAGCAGCCGTTCAGAAGGTTCCTCCTGCCCAGACTGATGTCCCTGTAGTAACAGGCTGTGGCCCAGGAGAAGGTTCTGTAAGGACACTGCAGCCTACCCCCCATTCCCCTGTCACTATGGTGTCATCTGGCCCCTGCCTCCTGGGATCCGAGGACTCAAAGTTCACATCTCTTCTCACCCTGGAACCCACTGCCCTCTCCCCTGGGAACACTCTTAAGGGGAGGCCCAGCATTGCAGCTCAGCTCTCTTCCTCCTTCCAGCACCCCCTGTAGATCAGGTAAGTTCTCACTTTCCAGATGTGGAGGCACAGAGAGGTGATGTGGCCAAGGGGACACAGTGACTGAATGGCAGAGCTGAGGATAGAACCCAGACGTCTGTCCCCACCCCACCCTCTCCATCCACTAACAGCCCAAGCACCTCCACTCCTGTTTGAACAAACAGAGACCCAGACCACAGAGCAGTGGAGCCTTCCCCTAGCACCTGATGCCCAAATATCAACACACGAGTGCTAGAAGAAACCTTTGATAACCTCGCTGAAAGACACAAAGGAAAGGAACTATTCTGTGTGAAACAGATTCTCCCTGGGAGATCCCTAGGCCTAAATTCTAATCAGGAAATACAGCACCCCAACAGGGGTGCTGGTGCAATTTGTATAGTGGGGTGCTGCTGAGAGCCATTAAACCAAACTGTAAACTCTGTATCTAATGGAAACCACTTCAAGCCAGGGGGGTGCTGCAGCACCCCTAGTTCCAGCACCTATGTGGCCTGACTGTCTTTCCCACCATGCCCTGGGATAGCTGGGGAGTTAAGGTCATTGCCAGCTTGTGCACCCTGATCCAGGATGAAACGTCACCTGCTCCCTTCAGGAACGATCACGCCGATTTATCCGAACCCACCCTGCTGCCCTCCCTAACGCAGTCCATCGAACTTCTCCAGCCCAGTGAGACGCCCTGGGGTGCAGGATGCAGAGCGCACTCACCTACTGAGCCCCAGTTCCTGAGCATGGCATGGGGACCTGCCGGCTGACCCAGGACTGAACTGCTTGGCGGAGGGAGCAAAACCAGGGGATTGCAAATGGGGCCTCAAGAGGAACTGGGGCCTCATCCCATTCCAGTCTGAGATGGGGCTGCGATAACAGACAGGCAGGAGGTGAATCCAAGACAGTCACTTACGAGACAGGACTAACCCAAAGGGCACATTAGCCCAAATGCTAGCCAGACAGCAGTGGAGGCGGACAGCCAATACAGCTGGGTCTCCACTCTGGGGGCTGTCTAGGTGAACCAGACTGTTTGTTTGCATGGATACAGCTCTGTGTGGTGCTGTGTCTTACATATGGGCTGTTCCCTGAGACACCACAACAGAGTGAATGGAGTGACAATCCAGCAGCAAAGGGACAGGTGAAGGGGATAAGCGGTGATGTCAGAAAAGAGTTGGAGAGGCAGGGAGATGCCCAGGGAGGCAGAAGCTGTGAAGATGGCTTTTCAACCACCAATGCCCAGACAATGACCAGCATGGAGGGCAGCCTGAAAGGTGCAGATGTTGAGCAGGTCTGTAGGGTTGGCTCAGGCTGCAGCAAGAACAGCAAGAGAGGCTTAAAGGGCAGGAACGCCAGGAAGGAATAGCACCCTCCTCAGGGAGCAGGCCCGGGAGACAGCATCTGCCCAGACGTGACAGCAAAGTCCCTGTCCCCACTCTCAGCTGCCAGACAGGCTCCAGCCGGAACATTCTACGATGCTTCTCCCAAGAGCTTAGCTGCTGTGTGAACTGAGGGGATGTGGCCGACGGACACTCACAGGTGGGATGGGTTCAAAACCACTCGGCCCTGGCTCTGAATGGTTCATACAGGCAGCTGCTGTGGGCCCCGCAAGAAGTGACGGAATTAGGTGCTGGTACAAAAGCTGCTGGCTTTTCTCTCGGTCTCCCTGTGCATGAGAGGCAGTGAGCCTGGCTGGGCAGCGGGATCCAAGCTGGCTGCCTCAGAGGTGGTGATGGGCCACACTACAGCTTCCTTTGCCTGCAGAAATGCCCGTCTCCCACATTACCCAGCAGCTCCCTTCCCTTCTCCACCACAGACTCCCCAGCCAACTCCTCCTCGGCCCTCCGCAAGAAATAACCCTGTGGGGCTTCAGTCTCACTAACTCTGAGGTGGGGATTGGCCCATGAGCCAGGCCGGGTGCCAGCTCAGACCTTTGCTCTGTAATCTTGCTGATCCCTGCCCCCTTCATAAAGACCAGCTAACCTCTGAGGCATTCCCTCCTCCTAGCCCCCTAAGCACCTGTGCAGAGAAAGTCAAGAACTTTTCTGACCGGGAGGGATTAACATGGCCCCTCCATTTTGCCCTGTCACTTCATCTCCCACAGCCCTGACCACACCCATTGGCTTCTCAAATCCCTGCCTTGGCTTCCCCACTGGGGTCACATCAAGGTAAAGCTTCTCCCCAGCTTCTGAGTCCTACATGGCTCCAGTCCCTGGCACCCTCCCTCCCCCACATTGGGGTCTTCTCCTTTCTGCTTCCACCATCTTCTCCTCCTATTCCCTAGCTGGTGCTACTGCTTAGCCTCCCAGTGAGGCTACATCTCCTTGTGCTCCTCTCACTCTCTCCTCAGGACGCAACTCCTCTTGGAAGCCTGTCGGTGGTAGCACCTCCATAACACTGCGATCTGCCTTGCTGGTGCCTCCTGACTGACCGCCTCAAGGCAGGGGCTGTTCCTTGGCTGGCATGTAGCTCGCAGCCCCTGGTGCTCGCCCTCCACTTCTCACTTACATAATCAATTAGGACTGTGACTGCTGTTGGACGTGGGCCTAGTACGGATGGCCCCGCTCTGGACTGCGACGCAGGAGATTGGCTTTGGGTTCCTGCCTGTGCCAGAAGCTCTCTGTGTGACCTTGGGCAAGTAACTTCATGGTGCTGTACCTCAGTTTCCCATTCTGTAAAAGGGGGATAATGAGCCTTCCTTTGTCTATTTAGCCTGTAAGCTCTTTGAGGCAGGGACTCTCTTCCTATGGGTAAGTGCAGCACCTTGCACAGCAGACCCCCCTAAGTGCTGCTATAAGAACAATCATAGAGCATTGTGGAGGCAGATTGTCACGTTGAGGGGTGGGGATGTCCCTCCCAGCTGCTTTACTCTGTTGGTTGGATGTGCCTGGTCTCCGGACTATTTCTTGCCTGGCCTTAGACCAGATCACAGTATTTTCTTGCTGCACAAAATAGAGTTGGATCTGGCTCCCAGAGGCCAGAAGCTCAGTTGCATCTGAAGGAAAGGGTTCAAAGGCCTTAGCTTTCCTTGGTAGCCAGACGCCTCCCCAACATCTCCACGGGGATCTGAGTGCCAAAGAGCAACACAATAAACAAAGCAACAGTCAGCTGATGGCAGCAATCCTCCTCGAGAGGGGAAACCAACTGGCAATTTGCTCACAGGCCTGAAATTGTAACTCATTTATCAAGGCAGTCTCAGAACGGTCCCCTAACACCAGCAGCCCCATCCCTGAGGCACCTCGGTGCAGCATGGCTACACACCAGATGGATGGTTCAGTCACAGCTTTCATTAGCACGAATATAACAAGCCAAGGAAGAGAGAGTATCTGAGTGTGGGTTGGAGCCTGAAGTCCCTGCTCATCTCTGAGCCAAGTCTTAAAGCAGGTGCACAGAGGAAGGAATATCACCAGAACATGGATGCCATGAATTACTGAGTCCTGTGTAGTTCTCCAGGGAGGCTGAGCTGGGAGACAGGTCCTACCTTCTCTGGCCACTGCTCCATAAACCCAGCTGGGATTGAGAGAGGCTGAATGTGGGTACAGGGGGGTGGTGGCCGCTTGCAGAGGAACGTTCTAAAACATCACAATGTTTAATTTCAACAATGTCATAACTTCAGCGCTATCCATACAGTGCGTTGTGGGGGAGTGGGCGCCCGCCCACCGTTGCGGCTGCATCAGAGTTTGCCATTTCAGGGTAATGATGTGTTCAGTTCTAAGGCTTTTGTTCAATGATACGAGGTAAAAGTCCAAGTGAAAACAAAACATTTCAAAAACTTTTCCATAGAAAATGTCACCAAAATCAACACGTTCCCATGAAACAATTTCGATTTCAACTACACAGCAGCTGCCTGTGGAAACTCATTGATGGATTCTAATTAGGAGGCAGTTCTAGTACTGGGAAACAGTGTGAAGAGGCCTGGGGTGGGGGCTTGGCAATCTCAACTGACTCTCACGGGGGCTGAGACTGCCAGACTCATCTGAGAGATGGCCAGAGATGCTGGGGAATGACCTCTTGTGCCATGAGATTTATGAGCGGCTCTTTCATACAGCAGATCATGGTCCCCACAACCCCTTAGTTAAATTTAATCCCAGAGATCAGACTAGTTGTATTGTATTGAGCCTACCTGCCCAAGGACCCTTCCCTAATGAGTTCACACAGTCTGCTCCCAGGGAGAGTCCGGCTCACGCCTCTGGTGGCCCTCTTGGAGTTGAAGTGAGGGACACGTGCGGTGGTACTGTACCCCGGTGTCTACAGATAGAGCTATAGCCTTGTTCAGCAAATCCCATATAAAGGAGTCCCCGAGAAGCTGAATCTTCGGCTGCTGTGTACAAATCACACAGAGCCTTTCAGTACCATGGAGAGGGCAGCCTCGCTCTTGTCAAGGAAGTCTCCTGCTGGAGGGAAGCGAGTGCTTATCATTTGCAAGAGCAAGAGGCTATTAAAATTCTATTAGCCGTGCAGCTGGCAGCCCTGAAAGATGGGCCACCTACTTCCATAGCATTTGTGATCATTCCTCCCCCACCAACTTTATCTGCTTCACACATCACTGTCCTATAATTGAGATCCCGGTTTCTAATTCCCCACCTTCTGCATATTTTAAAAGCATTTAACTCCCTCCTATGCAGATAGTCAGAAAAGAGCTTCACCCAAAGTGCCCGGCCTTTAACTCTGGGAAATTTCTCATTGTACTTTTTAATGACATTTTGCCTGAGTCTCTTTGTCTGGGCCCTGGCTGGTTCCTCAGACTTTCCCCTCCTCTCCCTCATCCCTGCAAAGGAAACTGCTTCCCCCAGCAGCTTGGGGGCAGTTGTTATCACTTGTAGATTGTTTGCCTGTGGAGGCCTCCTGTTCTCTGACAAAATTGTCCTCAGCTTGGCAGTCTCGCGCTCTGGCTGGGCGCCATCAATAATCCAGCCAGGCCCTGAGAACATTAGCACGGGCTGAATGAGGTACTCCTGCCAATTAAGTGGCTGAAAGGACATGGGCAAGATATTTTTCATAATGAGGTTGTTTTTTTTCCCCAGAAAAATGTATGAAACTTTTTGGGAACTGAAGAAGTTTCATTGGCAAAGTACAGGGTTAGGCGTCAGCCCCAGGCAAGCAGACTTGACAACGGGCCTCTGGGGCACCGAGGCTGCTGCCTACCACTACCCTCTCATTGTGTTCCTCTGTCCATCTCCACCTGTTGTTTCCTGTCATATTCTTACACTGTGAGCTGTTTGGGGCAGGGCCTGGTTTTTTGTTGTGTTCGTACAGTGCCTAGCACAATGGGGTTCCAGTTCTAAGATTGTGACGGGCCCGGGTGGTACCGCAGTACAAATGGAGACCACCCATAGACTCCGTTCTTAACTCTGCCAACTTCCCTAGCCTTGCACAAATCACGGAGTTTGGCTGGCCAAGCTTATCCCAAGTGACTATTGATTTTCAGGGCCCCGCTGGAGACACCTTAAACTGGCCCAGTTTTCAGATGACAGCAGACGCTCAGCACATTAAAGCTTCTTAAGTTTAGCACCGGAGATCACTTGTCACTTTTGAAAACCTTGATCTCATGTACCTGCGTTTCCCACGCTGCAGATCAGGGTTAACAGCTGCAGCCCCAGGTGGGGAAGGGATAATCATAGATGAAATTCATGTGCAGCAGCCTAGCTGAAACTCTATATGCCACGTAAGTCCCATTGTAAGGGCTTGACTAGTGCACAGAACCTGTCAGCCCTCTACGCAGGGGCGACTTTCACCCTAACAGTCAAAGTGCTTGGAGCTGCTCAGATGGCACTAGGTACTGCTGTGCAAACTATCCTTCCATTCCCTGGCTGCATTGTTCATGACTGCCAGATTCAGGCAGGGAGCGGTCTCTCTCAGTGTAGAGCACGGAAGCAGTTGAAACTGCCTATAAAGAACAACGGTCTGGCCATTACTGTGGAGATATGTGTAGGGCTCTAGCGGTAGATCACAGGCCACTTGGATTGCAGATGGCCCTCTCCTGCCAGGGTGGTAACTGACTTGTAAATTAGGTTATGCTAGTGAGATTAAATCTTTGCAAAGAGCTAAGGAAAAAGGCAATCAGGGCCAGCTGAATGGAGGTGCCTGGAGCAGTTCACCTCTAGGGCACGATGCATAGTGGGCAGTAATCTTACACATCACCAAACGGTGGCTGCTCAGGGGCCTTGCTTGACTTTGGTGGCAGACTGAGTCCCCTTCCCCATATATAAGAAAAGCCTCATTGGCATTCTCAGCAGAGATGTGAAGGATTGAACAGGTTATAGGGATTGAACCATCCTCTGCCATGGGGGGTATGGAGTAACTCCAAGGGGGGGGGGTGAGGCATGTTAACGGGGAAGCTTGCAATGCCCCCTGCCCAGTCTGTACCTGATCTGTGGACAAAGGGATTTGCAGAGATGTCAATCCAGCACCTTTCCCCAGCACCAACTTAGACTGTAAACTCCTGGGGGCAGGGCCTGGCTTTGTGTTTTGTTCGTACAGCACCCAGGGTCCCTGAGTAGGGCTCCTGGATCCTACAGCAATACAAATAATCAACAGGTGGGAAGAGCTTTCTAAAGGTGGGTCAGTATGAAGGGCTGTGCCCTGGAGCCCTTTAAACAGGGCAGAGGGGCAAAGCTTCAAGGTGAACAGAAAAGCTTTTAAAGTAAGAGAAAATTCAACAAGAACCACAAGAGCAAGCAGGAGGCGAAATCGCAGAGCTGGAAATCACCTCCCCCTGTACTTAGCACATCACCTGCGTGCAAGGGCCTGGGATTCTGCCACACCAGGGACACTTCCCGCCCGGGATGGAATGCAGCTCCCTGCTGGGCTTCAGGAGGATGTTATCAACAGAGGCAGGAGGAACAGACCCCATAGCCCCAGGCTTGGCAGGTACAAAACATCTTTATAGCTCTCCCTTCCCCCAAACCTTATCCATTCCCTTTTAGTGATCATCTCCCTAGCCTCCCCCGGAGGCTTTGACACAGGATTACTTCTTCCCTCACTCACCCATCATGCTGCTTTCATACTTGTAACTCATAAGACGACGACTGCTGACCCTCCTAGAGAGACTGGACCCAAAGTGCTTTGGTAGCCTTACCGAGACATCACGAGGTAAGAGAACGACCCACCCGTGCAAGGGATGGAAAGACGGCTTTTGGCCAAAATCAATCCAGGATGCCAGGGGCCTGATCTCCCACTAACTCCATTTCCACCAAGAGAACTACAGGTAGCAAACTGCATAGAACTCTGGTCAGTTGCCCCAGAGAAGGAAGGGAGGAATTGGGATCAGATCATGTGCAGGTATCATTTGGGGGGGGGGGGGGGGGGGCAGGGGAGGGAAGGGGGTCAAACCAGAGTGTAGGGGACTAGGGCGACCCCTATTGGATAAGAAAAGGCTCTGTTCTGGGGACCACACTAAGACACAACAGCTGGGGTGGGAAGAACATGTATATAGGGCAATAGGACAAACTCCTTGGAGGGGTAGATTGAACAAGGCTCAGAGGGCCCCAAGTGAACGGAAGGACACAAAGTTGTCACACCCACTTAAACAAACTAGTTCAAGCCCAGACACCAGGGTGAAATCTGGCCAGCCTGCCCCGGACAGACTGAAGGGGAGCCAGGCTCCACTCCTGCAGTAGAGCATTGCTTTGCAATGCCTCAGGCCAGCGATGGAGCTGTGCTGATGGGAATCTGAGGAGTGGGGCTGCACACTGAGGCAATAACTAGAGATAAAGCAGAAGGGGAGACTCCAACAGAGGAGGCAGACGTGACAGACAGTCGCTAGCTACATGAGCTGCAGGCACTGTTGAACAGCGGCTGTGACACAACCTAGACCCAACATGAGCAAAACATTGCACCTCTACTGTTACACTGACAGAGCCTGCCGGGGAACGCTCTTCCTTGGCAGCACAAGCCCTTTGATTCGGGTTCTCGAGATGTCCCCTAGTGGCCATTCAAGGTTTGTACAGCTAGAGCCCACTGCAGGATTGAAGAGCAGTCCGCCTTAGGGACCAGCAGCGGTTTTGCAGAGGACAATAAGAAGAAACAATGACGAGCTGGGAGGAGTCAGCGATTGAGCCATGCTTGCAGGGAAATGGGCAGCTTCCTTAGTTTGACAAGTAAGCGGGGAGGGGGGAGCAGACAGGAGCCTCTTGTTTGGACTAGAGAGTAGCTGAGGCCAAGGGGTGCTGACTTGTGCAGTGCACATGGGATAGCAGAGGGGCTAGAGCTCTTTGTGAGTGGGGGCTGCAATGCAGAGCATGCAACAGGTCACAGTTTACAACATATGCCTTGCAGGGCAGGGGGAGGAGGAGCCAGGCTGACTGGATGGTGCCCCGAGATCCTCCAGTAAGAGGCAGTAGGACGAGCACAGGAGTGTTAGAGCATCGCTCCCTATCAAGGAAATGCACCGACTCCAATGTCACCTTAACCCCCAGAACAGATTGTTTGCTTGGGAGTGACCGCTGCAGGGAGCTGCACTGAGAGAGGACACCAACAGCCCAGAGGCAGCATGGAGTTCTTTTAATGAGTTATGGAGAGGTGGAGTCTGAGCCTCAGGACCCAGTACACGTCGAGAACAAATTACACATCCATTGATCCTGGGAGCAAGAATACAAATCATGATACGCCTCCCACAGCTCAGCCAATACCCGGCCTGAGTCTTCTACTTATGGCTAAAAGGCGGAGGCCTTCAGGAGAGACTAGCTCCCCTGACATCCATCCTCGCTGCCATCCACCAGGCAACGGATGGATATAAAGCACCGCCCTCTGTATTGGGGAACATGCCTTGGAACCGATCCGAAAGCAAGGATTAAAAAAACAGGAGTCGCCCTGTTAGTGCCTCAGCACTTCGTTTCCAACCAATTTAAAAAACAACAAACGACTAGACTTCGCTGCCAGCCGATGAGCTGGCCCTGTAACACTGCTGCTCCAGCGGGACTAGAGACCTATTGTGAATGGCAACAGAGGATATGAATTGTGACCTCTCCAAGGAAAAAGTGGAGCTGGAGTTCAGGCCTGTTACCAGTTACAATAGTTCAGCAGCAGGGAGCTCTCTGTGGAGGAGAGCAGGCTACCTCCCTGCACACTATTCCCTTCCTTGTGTTTAAGACTGAGTTAATGAACCTTCCGGACTCTTCCCAAGTTCCAGAAGATTGCTACGCAGACACACACCAGTTATAAATACACCAAGTGAGCTGGGGCCAGGAGGAGGGGGGAGAAAAGGAAGAAAGGAGAAAGATATCTTACATTCCCAATACTGGAAAGAACAGTTTTGACCCCAAGCAATGAGGAGCTCGGAGAGTCTCATCTGGCTTATGCCCTGCCATCTTTAAGCGTTATCAGACGGAATGTTGGCTGGCAAAGGGTCAAACCCCCAGCCAGGAGGAAGAGTTGGCAGCCTGCTGAGAGAGTCCCCATGCTGCAGCGCCGAAGATCTCAGGGTCCAACTCACGGGGGGAAAAGCAGCTTCTCAGGCTCTCACACATCACTCAAGGCCTGGAGACCCAAGAGAGAGGAAGTCAGTTAATCGTCTAGAGAAATGACAAACCTGCTTAGACAGGGGCTGGGAAGTGTATTTCTGGGCATGCTCATTTCACATTACAACGCCACTAGCTCGGGCAACTCCTCTAGCACGCCAAGCAGGTCTCCTTTCTGCAGCTGCACCTTTCACAGCCAGGACTTAGGCCTGACTGCAACAGGGATGGTTTGAAGGGGGTGATGTAAAACATGGACAAATCCTTCAGCAATGCACAATGAACTCCACGCCCACCGTAGACCATCACCACAGCCCATGCCTGCATTACCCAGGCTCTTTGTGGGGCTTCTCGGAGGACTGGTGACTCTCAGGGCCCACTGGTGGATCTAAAGCCTGTTCGGGGCTTGATTCAGGTTAGTTCTCTGTAGTAATCTCCTCCTATACAGGTGTGTATGACAAGCTGGGGGTTCAATAAGCTCCTGCCCCACCAGAGCTATTGGCTGGCACTGGCTTCACCACGCCTCACCCAGAGCAGCCAGCATCCAGATCTCCATGCTGGTAGCTTTGCAGACCATACAATCCCACACCAACTCCCACGCTCCCTGGAATTAATCAGGGACAGTCCTTCGCTCGAGATCAAGGGTCCCATAAGCTGGATCTGAGCATTCCCTGCCCAAGAAGGAGCCTTGTACTTCTAATGAAGACATGGCACCAACAGCAGAGTTGCAGAGCAGCAGCGCCCTTCCTCCCGCCCCCCCGAGTGGGAACCCTTGGTCCCAGATCAGTGGTTCCACTCCACAGAACTGTGGGTTCTCACCAGCCTTTGGGGGGAGAGAGGGGCTACAGCCTCACTTACCTTCCGTGCAAACTCAGGCAGGATGAAAGCTGCCTGATGGATGTCAGAGTTGTAGTATTTCAGGTTCATCTTTTCCACTTGCTGCTGCGACAGCTGCTGCACGGGCTCCCGGAAATTTGTGCTCTGCGAAGAGGAAACATACACGCACTCAGTGTTTGTGTAATCATCTAGAGGGGCTCTGTGTCCTGGCTGCTGGGAGCAGACAGTGAGAACACACACAAACGGGCATTTTTTATGGCATTTTTCCACCCTGGGATCACAAGCCCTGCACGACAACAGCCTTTTAGGGTCTGGAGTCTGCAAACCCTGGACCACATGACTAGCCCTTATTCCCAGTCTGAAGTCAGTGAGATTAACTTGCACGACCAGGGACCGTCTGCGTGAGCCCTGTGCCAACCAAAGCTTTCATGCCGCGACTGAGTGCCTGAAGATCAAACCCCTCACTCCATCTGTATTCAATGAGGCACTGACCACAATGCAGCTGGCATTCTGACCCAGTGCAAGAACCCAGCTGTGCACTGCAACAGGCCTGAAGGGGAGAAGTTGGGGGACTGGAGGCTGTATGCAGAGCCTTTCACTTCAGAGCACTGCTCCAAAGCCAGTCCAGTTATTAACAGCCAATGACTGTTTGGGGTCCTGCATTCAAGGAGTTTGGTGGGTCTCAATCCGGTTCCCAGTGGATAGCTGCCCTCATCTCAAAAACAGAACTGCCAGAGACTGTCAAAACTGACCGTCTCCCTCATTCCTTGGCATGGCCCCTCCAGGTCAGGCCTGGGGCTCTTTGATGGGGAGCCTGGACTGCTGCTGCACCTGCTCTGTGGGAGCCACACCCTGCCTCTCACACATGTGCACAGCAGGCATCAGGACACTTGGTTACAGTAGCCAGTCAGTTCTGTCCCAAGGACACACGGGATGGGCAAGCAGGACCGTGGCTTCTAGACCCCGACTAGCAACGGCCAAGCACAGCATAGACCCGGGGGGGGCCCTGGTTCCTAAGAAGATGGGTCTAGGTGCAACATGTAGATCCTTCTGAGTTAGCCAGGGGCAGAGCACAGAGGCAGATTGCACATAAGCAGGCTTCCTGGTCTTTCAGAAACTAAGAAGTGGCTAATGCCACTAATTGAGCCAAGCCCGTTCCATGTCTCCCTCCCCCTCCAGCTACCCCACAGGCTGCAGGGAGACGGCAGCTGCTGGACACCCAATACTCACTGGGTTCTTACTGCACAGCATGAAGCCGATCTGTCCGCTGGGATACGTAGGGATGGTGCAGTAAGCGTATTCCACCACAGGGAACAGAGACTTGCAAAACTGACGCATCTCCTTAATGAGATCCAGATGCAGCCACTGGCATTCACCTGTGCAGGTAACAGGGACAGAAAGGAGGTTAGAATAGACAATGGCCACCTTTAGCACTCTGAGCAGAGGGTTTCAGGTTAAGGCTGGTTTTAAATCTGAAGACTAAGGCCTGGTCTACACTTAAGTCTTACCGGCATAGCTACATCGGGATGGGCTGTGATTTTTTAACACTGGGATAGCTTTGCTGGTAAAAGCCCTAGTGTAGACGCAGTGCGAAGATTACTGGAAATGCATAGGAAGACTAAGGCCAGACTCAGACAGCTCTGGGAAGTGAGATTTTTAAACAGGAGATATTAGACCACCGATCCCAAGTTTGGCTTTTTGCTGCCTCTGATATCTGTGCCTGGGGATTACAACATTTACATGAGATCCAGACCAGCAGGCACAAGGGGCCAAGATCCTCAGACCCACATTACCTGTTTGTCAGAACCCTGGTACACCCAGCCTCACCTACCTGAACTTCCCTATTTACATAGTTACCTTCAACTCTAGTCTGGGACTTGAGACACCTGGGCTCAATTCCCTGCTTCATCAGACTTCCTGTGACCTTGGGCAAGTCACTTCGCCTCTCTGTGCCTCAGTTGCCCAACCGTACCCTGTCTGGTCTCACCTTGGCAGCAGAGAATCCCATCCTCCCGCAGAGCCGTCTTCATCAGCTGGTAGTAGGATTCTTTGAACAAGCTCTCCGCAGGACCTGGGGGTAGGATGTCACAGAGATGGCTCAGGGTCCATGAAAATCCCTTTGTGCATCTCGGGCATGGCTTCGCCGGGCTCCGGAAGAGACTAGACCCCCGGGTGGAGCAAAGCTCTAGATACTCAAGTTTGATACCAGGCAAAACTCAATTGTTTTAGAAAAGAAGGTTCTGAATCGCTTTTTAATGTATTGCAAATAACTAGAGGTGAGCTGGGGCTGTGCAGTCTGGGGTGTTTGGATCTGGGGTTCCGGTTTGGCCCACCTCTAGCACAGCAGAACCACCCCAATTTTCTCTTTGCTAATCAGCAAACATAATACTCCTCGCAAAAATAAAAATCTCATGATCTCACCCCACTGCTCGGCAGATTAAAGGGAAGAAGATAACATCAGCAAAGGGCACTGGGGTTAGGCTACGTTGTTTATCAAGATCAGACAGTAGTGGCTGAGGGAACCTCCTGCTAAGGGAATCAGGAGAGCAGAACATCCCCCAAGGCATGTGTCCTCCACCCCTCCACCCCCTCCCAAAAGCGCGGTAGTGTTGCAAACAGGAGCAGAAAACAATTACATGGTCAAACCCCAGGCAGCATTGTGTACTCTGTCGAAGAGAGGAAAAGTGGTTGAGGACCTAGGGTGCTAGCTTGGGACCCAGGTTCAATACTGCCATGAATTCCCCGTGTGCCTTCAGCAAATCACTCTGGGGCCAGATTTTTTGAATGATTTAGGTGCCTAATTCCCATTGAGTTCCATGGCAGCTAGATGCCCAAATACCTTTAAAAATCTGGCCCTTCGTGGCTGTGTCTTGGTTACCCATCTGTAAAATGGGGACAGCAGCACTTCCCTGCCTCCCAAGGTTGTTGGGCGGCTAATGCATTAAAGACCTTGTGGCTCTTAGCTACTATGGTAATGGGACCAGTGAGTACATAAGGAAGGTAGCTAGCTCCCTTAGCTTCTCGAGGGGGTGGCGAGGCGCGGACAGCAGCTCACTGCAGGTAGGAAGACTGAGGAATTTTATATCACTATAGCTGTCTCCGAGGAGCATGACAAATCCACACTCCTGAGAGACGTGGCTATTCCAACCTAACCCCAGTGCACTCTCTTGAAAGAGTTCTTTCTGAAGAAAGAACTCTTTCATCGAGTTGGCTACCACCTCTTGGGGAGGTGGATTACCTATGACAGGAGAACCCCTCCTGGTAGCGTAGGTAGTGTCTACACAACAGAGCGATGTCAATGCGAGGCAGCTTACGTCGCCCTCACTAGGGAAGCGTCTACACTAAAATTTTGCTCCCTCCGACGTAACATCCCCGCTCTGCTGACTTAACCCACCTCCACAAGAGTCAACGGAGTTAGGTCGACACAAGGAGCGAAGGTGGACACGCAAAGGCGATTGAATGACTGCAGAGGCTGGATGCTGACGTAACTTAGGTCAACACAATTTTGTAGTGTAGACAAGTCCTTAAATGGCTACAGCTGTAGTGGTTTACATGTAGCCATAGGCTGAGTAGGCAGGGAGGGTTGGCAATTAGTTCTTTTCAGACTCCAGGATCAACTAGTTACTAGCAGCAGTAATTAGATCACCTCCCAGGACTGGGGCACAGAGCCACGAAAAGGGAAGCAAGAGGGCTGGCTGGCGGCCTTGCTCTTGTGCTGGCAAAGGAACAATTTTCAGATGCCGTTTCACCCCCCCACCCGCTTGGGGCCAAAGAGACAAGGACGGAGTAGTTCCAGTAGCTCCATGACTTGCATCTGGAGCCCCAACCAGATCACTTCCCATCAAAGGAACTGAAGTGAAAGGGAGGGAGGGATTTCTCTAGGCTGGGAGAGAAGATTCTCTCTTTATTCTTCAAAAGAGTCCTGGCCAGTTCTGCACTGCCTCAGTGAGGTGTTTAGAATGGAGAGGATGGGAAGGAGAGCGTGGATGGGACCCACCCCACTCTCCCCTTTCCTTTGGGCTCTTACCCATGGGGTCGGAGGAGTCTGTGATAATCACATCAAAGGCTTCTTGGTTCTGTTTCATGAACTCAAAGCCGTCCCCAACGTGCAGGGTCAGCTTGGGGCTGGAATAGCCCACCGCCA
Organism: Malaclemys terrapin pileata; assembly: GCF_027887155.1. NCBI lineage: Eukaryota > Metazoa > Chordata > Testudines > Emydidae > Malaclemys > Malaclemys terrapin. The sequence continues at coordinate 11,444,442 of NC_071523.1, read as the reverse complement.
TCCCTGGGAGGTATTTCTTCGATACCTGAATCACATCCTGTAACAGACAGAACAAGCAGGTCAGTACATACAGCGCCATGCAGCCAAGCTGATCAATGGCTGAGTCATTTCCTTCCACACCCTCAGCTAAGACCCACCTCACCAGCCGTTCGAGAGCAGTCTGTTTCCAGCATCTTAAGCGAACACACATGGCTCAGCCCTTTCCTATGGCCCCCGAGTTCAGCAACATTCTTGCACAATAAGTGCCAAACCCAAAGAGCCCGCAATTTCCAAAGGTGCCCTGAAGAACTGAAAGGATCCGATTACACAGACCTGCCTGCTCCCCTCTCCCCTGGGGAGATCACCATCTGCAGAGGCAGATCCCAACCAACACGGCGATTTTCTTTTAAACCCTGAAAATTGCCAATATGGTTTTCAATGAACGATATTCCCATCCCTGCCCTGAGCCCTCCTTTTCCTCTGCAAACTTCCTTGTCTAGGCCTCTCTGCCTCTGGGGGAGGAGAACACCTCGTCCCTAGTAGAGGAGCACTTTCTTCCAGGTGAAAAATCACTGTGTATCCCCTAAACACTAGAATCTTTACAGCTTGCAGAGATGTGAGAAGACACCAGTGTCAGCTGTTCTGAGCCACTCCTTGTGCTCAATGGCCGTCACATTCCCTAGTCACATCAAGACACACTCAGTCAGCAGCATCATTTGATTTAGTAGAGAGCTTAGGAATGGACTCTGGGCTTAGTTCTCATTTCTCACACAGCTATTTCCCAGCACAATGGCGACAGTTTCTGAAACTAATGCCAATATGAACTGACCAGTGGAGGAAGGACAGACCCACCTACCAGCAGAAGGCCCCGTAGGAAGCAGTAGAACACCAACACAGCAGTGACCTAACAGAGGGACAAGGTCCCTTCGTTGGAGCATGCGTGCTGTCCCCGTCAGGGGAAGAAAAAGGGCACTTCCCAAAGCCAGAAGAACGTCTCTTCTCTGGAGCTCAGCCTTCAGATCCTGCAATCTGGACTGGATTAGCCCCAGCTGTGCACGTGGAAGAGTCCGCAGGAAAGAATCAGGCTGCTGCTACAGAGGGCTGTGGAGGTAGCGCAGTCACTGCCATGCCAACATGGCAAGGAATGAAAGCGCTGTCTTTAGGGTCAGTTGCAGCGGATGAAGTAGCTGATATTTTGAAGCAGCTCTCCCATTTACCCTGAGCCACTCTGCAGCCTCACAGCCCATTGAAATCAAGGACACGCCAGCCTCACCTCCCGCATTACGTACCTCATCGATTTCACACTGCACCACAGAATCCACGGATGGGTGCTTGACCACTTCTCGTAACACTCCCCCATCGCCACCACCAATAATTAGCACCTGAGATAGGAGAGAGGCCGAAAACAGAAGAGAATCAGCTTGGTCCAGCCAGGCTGGAAGGATCATAGCAAAGTCTGGATCAAGAAAGTTAGCCCTGAAAATCCAATCAGGAGACTTCCACAGCTTTGCTACGGACACAGTCCCCTTCTGTAAGACAGGGATATTAGTATCTCCCAAGCTATAAGGGCTGCTTGCGAGATGCTTTGCAAGCCCCAGGTGAAAGCGCTACCGAAGTGTAGAGCGCTGTATTTGCATTGATAGGCCACATACTTGGTGCTTGGGTTCAATATGTCAACATGCAAATTAGGACAACTGTCATTTAAGCACAACTCCTAAAACTGTTGGCACAGGCAGTCGGCCATCAGCCAAGAAGCCCTGTACCTTGCGGGGCTTTGGATGGCTGCAGAGAGGTAGGTTGGCAATCGTCTCCTGGTAGGAGAACTCATCTCTCTCCGTGCACTGGATCACCCCGTCCAGCACCAGCACGTTGCCGTAGGTCTTACTGCGAAGGCAAAAGAAACGAAGGGGCCTCAGGACAGCGCCCGCGGAGAAGAGGCTCGTGGCATCAGGTCTCGCTCCGGAGCAGCACTGCCTCCGTCCCCCACTAAGTGTTGGGCAGGCCCCACTCTGGTGCCTGGGACTGGTGTCAGGAATCACCCCCAACCCAACTCCATGCCCGCCCGGGGCTGGGAGCCACCTGCCAGCACCCACCAGGACTGGACCTCGGCCAGGCATCCCGGGAGCAGCGTGGGGAAGGGGCCACGCTCCACCCTGCTCAGGCACCGAGGGGTGGCCAGGCTGCCCGCTGGGCCGGGATGGCTGATCCCCCCGGCGGAGAGGAAGGGAGCCGGGTCCCCGAGGGGCAGCGGCTGTTGCCCTGCGGTGACAGCCGGTAGGGCCCCGCCCCGCCACCTCACCGCCCCGCCCCCGGATCCGGATCCCGTCCCGGGAGCGCCCGTGAGCCGGCAGCCCGGCCCCGCTGCCCAGGGGCGGCAGAGTTGATGGGGAGGCGAGTCACCCCGTGCAGCCCGCTCCGAGCCCCGCTCATCCCCGCCCAGCCCTGGCCCCGGCCCGCGCCCCGGCTCATCCCCGCCCAGCCCTGGCCCCGGCCCGCGCCCCGGCTCATCCCCGCCCGCTCCCGGCCCGCGCCCCGGCTCATCCCCGCCCGGCCCCGGCTCATCCCCGCCCGGCCCCGGCTCATCCCCGCCCGGCACCTCCGGAAGACCAGGATCTCCTGGTAGCGGGAGCGCTGCTGGTGCAGCAGCTCCTCCACCTGCAGGGACAGCGCCTGGCCGGGCCACAGGCTGCAGGTCTCCCGGAACCAGCCCTCGCGGATGGCCCCGGCCGCCGCCCCGGGCTCCATCCCGCCCGGGCCCCACAGGCCGCGCCAGCCACAGCAGCGCGGGCACCTGCCGCCAGCACGCCGCCTCCTCACCCTAACCTGATAGCGCCCGGGGGACGGGCCCCGGCCGGCAGCAGCCAATCGGAACTAAGCGCCCGCCCCTTTCGTGACGTTGAAGGTTGCTATTGGTTCGCTGTCTCAGCGCGCAGCCTCTATTGGCGGCTCTAGCGACTGTGTCTTGCGGCGGTCCAGCGAATACAGCTAGCAGGTTAGTGTGGCCGGCTCCATGGGGGCCACGTGGGGGTTATGGCTGGGAAAGAGACCCTGACCCTGCACTGCAGGAAATGGGGGAGGGGGTGTGGGATTGCCCCCCCCCCGTCGTGTGTGTATCTGGGGGGAAGCGACCCCCCCTCAGGGTGTGTGTGTGGGGAAACAACAAGGAGCCTGGTGGCACCTTAAAGACTAACAGATTTATTTGGGCATAAGCTTTCGTGAGTAAAAACCTCACTTCTTCGGATGCATAGAATGAAAGCTACAGATGCAGGCATTATATACAGACACATGGAGAGCAGGGAGTTACTTCACAAGTGGAGAACCAGTGTTGACAGGGCCAATTCAATCAGGGTGGATGTAGTCCACTCCCAATAATAGATGAGGAGGTGTCAATTCCAGGAGAGGAAAAGCTGCTTCTGTAGTGAGCCAGCCACTCCCAGTCCCTATTCAAGCCCAGATTAATGGTGTTGAATTTGCAAATGAATTTTAGTTCTGCTGTTTCTCTTTGAAGTCTGTTTCTGAAGTTTTTTTGTTCAATGACAGTGACTTTTAAATCTGTGATAGAATGACCAGGGAGATTGAAGTGTTCACTTACTGGCTTGTGTATGTTACCATTCCTGATGTCCGATTTGTGTCCATTTATTCTTTTGCGGAGGGACTGTCCGGTTTGGCCAATGTACATGGCAGAGGGGCATTGCTGGCACATGATGGCATATATGACATTAGTGGATGTGCAGGTGAATGAGCCCCTGATGGTGTGGCTGATGTGGTTGGGTCCTCTGATGCTGTTGCCAGAGTAGATATGGGGACAGAGTAGGCAACGAGGTTTGCTACAGGGATAGGTTCCTGGGTTGGTGTTTCTGTGGTGTGGTGTGTAGTTGTGGGGGGTGTGTGGGGAAGTGATCTCTCCCCCCTGCTGGGTGTGTGTGAGGGCAGTGGATGTGGAATTGCCCCCCGCTCTGTGTGTGGGGGGGCTTGACCGGGCATGGGTGGACGGATGTGTGTTCCTCCCATCTCACTCTAGGGCTGTGGCTAGAGGGGGATGTGACCTAGTCTGCTCTATGTGCGACTAGGGGGCAGTTGGGCTTGTGACAGATGGGCCAATGGGGTGTATGCGCCTCTGGGGATGGGGGTGCATGACCACTCTCTGCTGAAGAGGAAACTGAGGTTTTGAACATATGACCTTCTCTCCCCCAGCTAGTGAGGTAAAGGTAGAAATCCAGGGTTGATTCCATCCTTTCTCCCCGCACCTCAGGGGAGCTCCTTGGAGCAGAGTGCATATCCCCTTTCTATTTTCTAATTCAAACAAAATAGTAATAAGTGAGGAGGGGAAAGGACATATGGATGATAGCTTCATGTATGAAGCTCCCTATATGATGCCACTCTTGAATGAGAGAAATTGCAAGTCATTTGTCTTTCATTTTTATTGATTTTTAGCACTGTATACCAAACGTGTAAAATATTCACAAATACTGGCTTACACTATTGTATACAGAGATATTAACATATTTAGGTGTACAACAGAAATACCAGTGAGTCTGGGGTGGTTGCATTTTAGAAGACAAGAGATTTATACAAAGTAACCCAAAGTAAGAGCTGATAAAATCCTATCCCGGCACAACTTTTCATAGTCTGTACATGGCCCATGTGGCACAAATATACTATTTTAGGAATGTTGTTGTAGTTTTAAAAAGATTAGTGGGACCTTTTCTTTCTCCTAGCATCTGTGAAAGAAGGCACTTGGTTCCACAAGAGTGCATCTACGTAGCAGGCAGGAGGAAAAAATAAAACTCCCTTTCCAATAAACTTTTCTATACCTAAAATGTCATGATTTTAAAAGCCAGTATCTCTTGGCAAGAATAGAAGCTTTTACTAGATTCCACCGGGAATAAGCATTCTTCCTTTCCTAATGGTATAGAGTTCCCATTGTAGCCCTGCAGGATACTGGAATAGAGTGGAACTTAAACCTAAGACAGTTCAGGCCTGACTATTGCTCATCTTTGGCCACTGGCCTTTCAGAGGCATAGGGCTGTATTACTTAAGAGTCAAGATGAAATGAGGTATATTACATCTTTAGAAGAATGGATAAATACCATCAATTGCAAAAGTGAGTATAACCCACTCTATATTCCCCACTGATTAGAGCCATGCGATGAACATGAAAGCTCCACAATCCAATCTGACTACTTAAATAGGCTCTCAGTAGTCTGTAGGTGTTCTGTTCATATCCACTAACACATCACTGATCTCTCTACTTTCTCTGAGACATGTGTGAAAATAGGACGGGGACTACAATATCGCTGATTAAAATATTTAACTAACTGCAAGGCAAGAATAACTCCAAGGTGTTTAACATCCTGCTATGTGGTTAGTTTGAGAGCTCAGGGCACTGTTACGTTCAACTGTACAATCCACACTAAGATTAGAACTGATGTTGAAAGAACTTTTGATGTATACATGATATCTAGAATGCCTCCCCTACAAATACTTTAAAATAGAGGACTCAGTTCTTCAACTGTTACTTACACTGAGTAGTACTTATTCCTGTGAGCAGTCCTATTTAAAAAAAAAAAAAAAAAAGTCTACTCATGTAAGTGCTATTCAACATGAGAAGGATTGCAGAATCAGATTCTTTATCAAGAATACTGTACCTGAGGGCAAAACCACTAAGGGACAATGCAAACACCACTTCCATACAATAATATTTAAAGTTACTGGTGTATGTTTATTTTCTAGTGCTTTCTGTAAAGCAATTAGATATGATTGTAAGTTGCTTTACTAAAATAATTCAATATGAAAAATGATGGGCATATTACAGATCGGAGGTGCAGATTTATACAAGGGGCCAACCACATGTACATTAAAGGATGTCTGTTCTCTTTACAAAAGTACCAAGTAACTTCTAAGCAGCCAAGCATTACACTTTTATATAGGTCCATTACTGTACAGTAATTAACATATGGATTAAGATACTAATAAATGACAAGTGATTTTGGGTGTCCATCTACACACATCTGAAGGGGGGCTGAGTTTCAGAAAGCGCTCAGCACCTGCCCTCTGAAAATTGGGTCCGTGGAGGTGTGACCCCCAAGAACTGAGGCAACCCAAAATCACTGGTCACTTTTGAAAAATCTTAGCTGGATTTTTTAAAAATGATTAGATGCTATGGGAGTATATTATGATGCCTGGGGATACATCCAGAAATAGTACAAGACACATGGCACATATTTTCAAGAGCAGACCTTAGTATAATTCTTGTGGGTTTTTTCCCTAAGACGTTATCAAAAATTATTTTTAAGCAAAAAAAGAGTTCCTTGGCTGTTGGTCGAAAAAAAATATCCCTGCAACATAAAAGTGTAGCATGAGGACTGCATCTGAATTATAGCTATAATCTCACTTATGTGGATAAAACGTGCATAAATTTGCCAGTCATATTCATTAAGGGAATTTTTAAAACCTATGACAAACCTCAATTCAAAATGGGGAAAAAAAAAAAAGAGATGAAATTTAAGCCCAACCTTTGAAAATGTTAATTGCACATACGTCTAAAATGAGGAAAAGGAGCCTCTAGCAACCAGAAGATTATTTTAATCCCCACAGTCAATAGGTCTTTCAACAGATTCACTGATACATCCATTAAAAAAGTAGCAGAGGTGGCAAAGCTGAAAGGGAATTGCAATTGGCAGCAAATGTGGAGTGGGCTGTGGAATGGCACGTTCACAAAGAAAACTGCTGTTCAACTGCACCCCTTCAAAGACTTTCTGCAGGTGTAATATTCAGCTGTGCAAATGGCTTTCATGAGCAGGAACGGACGCAGCTCTGCCACTCTTAAAATGTAATTTGCCTGACACTATTCATGGCAAAACTCCTAAATGAACAAAACCCACCATGCATGTCGCTAATTTTTTTGTGAAATAAAGTCCTCAGATTGGAAGCCTCTGAAAACAGAAAGGACCTTTTTGCATTTGCTCACCTGCTGCTTGTCACCAGGCCTAGATTAACACTTAGAGATTAGGCTCAAATAGGAAGATTAAAAAACAGAGCAGCATTATGCAGTGATGCAGGTCTGAGAAAAAAAAGGACAAGGACAATAGGAAAGGGAGCAGCACCCAGGGGTCAGAGCAGACAACCAGGAGTCCAGAGTTCTAGTATCTGCTCTGCCACTAACTCAAGTGTATGACTTTGCCAAGTGACTTCAATTTGGTGCTTCTTCAGCTGTAAAATGGGGATACCCTACTTACCTGCCTCACAGGGGCATTAATAAGCCTTCATTTTTCAACACGTGGAACAAGCTTTGAGATTCTTACACATTCAAATATAGAGTAGCACAGGAGTGAGCAATGTCAAATAGATCCCTTCAGTCTTCTCCAGTTGTGTTTTAACCTTCAACCTATTTACATGGCTTTCAGTCCCTGTGTTCATTTCTGTAACAGTCAAGCAAAGCAGTAATTGTTGGTTTTCATTCAATTCAGAAGTACCTGCACTCTTCTCTTCTAAGCACTGGAAATTACTGCTTGGGACGCAAATGCATTTTCTACATTACTGTGGCTTGCAGAATAAACAGGCAGTTTGGCGTCATAGGGACAGTCTGGCTCTAGTTCCTTTGCTGTTATATTTGTATAGGATTTGTTCCCCTATATCTAGTTCAAGTCACAAATATTTGCACATTTGTTGAATCTCTTGATTATTTCTGTGCTGGCTTTGGCAATACGAACCAGGTTAATCCCACATCCAACTGACATGTCGAATTCTGCTCTTCCAGACAGCGGAAGGTGGCAACAGGTTCAGCCGGACACCAAATACATTTTCCAACCACTTTTGAAAATGTAAATATAATAAAGGCCAAAGACAAAACAATTAAAATTGGTTTCCCCCTTTGGAAAAAGCGTTTTAATTATTTTTAAAAGATTTCTGTACAAAAATTGCAGCAGTGATTGATATTTGCCTCTCCACAGCTTGACAACAGAGACTTTTCTTCATTGGCAGTTCCCACAGGATCTCTTACAAAACACTATCTTTTTGGCCAGCTGTGCCTGGAGCCCCTGCAAAAACAGTTACAGAAAGAATTTAAAATAGCTTTGGTTCGAAGTTCACTTGAGCTTTAAAGCCCATGAAATGCTAGCAAGGCTGTAATGAGACGGTGGTGAAACAAGCTCTCTTGCTATTCCCACCTCAACGAGAGTCAAAGTAATGCTGCTCTTCTGCAGCTGCAGGGGATTTATGGGCCACAATGGGACCCTCTGGCTACATCCCCATAAGAGTTATGCCTGGGAACTGCAAACTAAATATCTTGGGAATTAATCTCTGCGGAATTTTCATATGAGCCAACACCATCGCTTTCCTTTCTAACTCCCTGGTTAGACATGTGCTCTCTCCGTACAGCCTGATCTTTGGTCCAGGGCTGCATCTCCCATAATACTAGCACCACTGTGACCTCAGGATTTCAGATCTTCTGCCAGGGTTGTCTTTATTCACATTAAGCTTGGACTAGATTTCTGAGGCTGATGTCAATGAACACCAGTAGGTGCTGTGCAGCTCTCATGCTAAGCATGTCCAGATACTGCTGTGTGAACTAGTATAACAGTGGCTTTTTGCCTAGGACTCCAGGGCACTTGAGTGGGGAACACTCCATCACTTTGCAGAGAACCGTTCAACAACATACCGATCACTTTTCCCAGCCAGGTAGGACATGCTTTTATTTCCAGCTGGGTGCTGAAGTTTGTTGGCTCCGGAGAATTTCTATATGAAAGGAAAAATGACCCACCAGTGCATTAACTAACAAAATAGATTCACATGATACTTCTACTCGCATCCAACCCTGTCTTGCCCATCATACCTTCAAGGAACACTTTCTGCTCATTTAAGTTGTGAGTTTTGGAATACAACATATTCTCTCATTCACCTGAAATGAGCATTCCTGACTAGGAGCTTCTGCTTGACATTTCTGTCTACAGAATCCATGGAGATGAAATTTCTACAATTAGAGAGGGATCCTGAAGAGGACCTATCCCTTTTCTTCTCCCCGACTCATCCCCACCACCATGCTTCATTTTATTCTACATCTCATCTCTCTCTGCGGAATGAGTTTGGACTGACATTGAAGTGACTGCACAGGAAACTGCATTTCCCACAGTATCACATGTAAACTGATCACTTGTTAAACTCTACACATAGCTGTAATGATCTGAAAGAGAAGCTTGTGGGTACCATCTGCACATCAGTCAGTGGGGCAGGAGGAGGGTGCACATGGGAAGAGGGCTTGTAACAAGCCTTATGGATTCGTGATTGAAAGCCTGCATCTCAGCATCAAGTGGCTATTAGGGGAGGTTTGACATGTCTACAGACACACTGTATCACCTTTATTTCTGTTCCTCATTTCAGAGTGTTCCCTTACCTTGCCTGTGTGGGCCTGCTTGGCTGGATCAAACTGGGATGACTGCTTGGATTTGCTGTTTCCTGAGACAGACACGGAGTGGAGAATAATTGATATTAGAAAGGTTCTTTTAAATGAACAGTAAATTCACACCAATAGCAAGTGCTCTTTGGCTGTAATGAAATATACAGGGCTGTCTTTCCCTCACTATGAAACACAGTATACTGCTAAGGAGAGAATAAGCTTTTAAATGGATCCTCATTACACCTGATTCAAGTCTCTCCTATTTCTACTCTGCAGGGTTTAATGAAATACATTACTCTATTGTGCAGAACAAGGAGCCACTGCCTTTGGTAATTCCAAGAACATTTCAACTGGTTTTGTAATTACATGGATGGATGGATGAGCAATCCACTTCACCAGGCTGATTTCTTAAAATCATTCCCAATTCTTCCATCAGTACAGGGCAAAGACATTACTGTTTGGATGTCACAGAGCTCTACACACCCACACCGCCCCAGGGCTCAGCCAGCCAACGGTCTCCACAGCCTGCAGCCTCGTCGGGGGGAGTCCAGCTCTTACCAGCGAACACCTTGAAGTTAGACTTGCTGTAATCAAAGGGGGTGAACTGCTTTGGCATTTCCTGCTCCTCTGGCTGCTGGGAGGCTTTTGGCCGTTTCTTCTCTTGTTTTGGTGTCTCGGTTCCTGGTTCACTGGTGATTCTCTCCCTCTTCTTGCTGGCCTGTTCCTGCTGTAAAAGCAACACACCCAAGGAAGGAAATGCGATAACCTCTCTGCCCGGTCACACTGGGCTCAGATGGCAGTTGCCATGGATACCATAAGGGGGGTTGGGAGAACATCATTTCTGTACTGAGATCCAAGGTTAAAGATGCTTTGCTCCCATAGCAGAGGCTTCTCAGATTAGAAATACTGCTGACAATCATAACACTAGAGGCCTGAATCTGTTGTTGGTCTATGTACACATTTTGGGGGGAACCGAGAAAGAGGAAGACAGAGATAAGGCCATGGCAAGTATTCTCTAGGATAGAGGAGAGCTGAAACTGGAGTAGGGTGAGGCCCAGCACAGATTCACTGAGGTCTGAAACGAGGCCTGTGGCTGTGTACAGGGTCAGAAGCCCAAGAAAGGTTCAATCCATAGATTCAGAGTGCCTGAGAGATGTTAAGTGCCCTGGATCGAGAGCAGAGAGTTTATATTTGCGAAGGCTAAAGGGGTAGCTTTAGAGATATTTGTTTTGTCCTTCACACTCAAACATTTGTACGTACCACAGCTTGCTGACGGACTGAGACAATATTCTCTGCTGTTGCTTTGCACTCCTTCTGCACCTGTTCACGAGCGGCTGTGAAAAGAACAAAACAGAGATTCAGCCAAGAGACATGCAGGAAAGCAGGACTGCATTAGCAAAGATCGCTCTCAAGAAAGAATGAGGAGCTTGTTTTGCAAGGGCAATCCTCTTACCCCAGATACCACATAGAGACAATCTTCATGATGTGAACCTCATTCATCAGAAAACTTGTGATCTAAAAAGGGTTCTATCCCCCAGACTATGGCAGGACAGGAGCATACCATATCTAGATTATGGGGAAGCCAGCGGGCCGATTCCTCAATAGTCTGTGGGCGGTGGGGAATGGTTTATCTCAAATCTCACTCCACCTTAGCTCTCAGCTCCCCTAGCTCTCTCTAACCCCCTCTTCCTGAAACACTCCCACCTGCTGAATAATTGAGGGCAATCAATCAGCAAACTAAGGCACCCCGCTGGGCTGGCTCCCTAGAAAAGATTTTGGGTGTCCCCAAGACGACTGACTAATTACTAAAAAGCAACAAAGAGTCCTGTGGCACCTTATAGACTAACAGACGTAGTGGAGCATAAGCTTTCGTGGGTGAATACCCATGTCATGCGTCTGACGAAGTGGGTATTCACCCACGAAAGCTTATGCTCCACTACGTCTGTTAGTCTATAAGGTGCCACAGGACTCTTTGTTGCTTTTTACAGATCCAGACTAACACGGCTACCCCTCTGATACTTGACTAATCACTGTTCTGCCAAAGTCTTAAGCACCTTCTCTACCTGAGGAATAACAAAAATGGGAAGTGTTAAGGGTTTTTTAGTAATAACTGTGCAGATTAACGTGCCAGCCTTCAAACACTGGATACCTGCATTCTATGTGGAACTGGTTACAGAGGAAGTGAATTTCGAGGAGTCAGCCTGGAATACATATAATTAAGCACTATTTGCAGTCTCTTGTCAGTGAATGGCTAATACGCAAACAAAAGGGATACTGCCTGTTAGCACAGAAACACACTGGAAGAGTTGTGTGTATGGAAGTTTGCAAAGCACTAGTTTACAATGGGCCTTGTTCCACTGACTGCATCAATCTCTCCATTTCAAACAGCAGTATGTTTTAGCCCCTTACAAATATACCAGGATTAGACAGAGGAAAGAGGTGGCCTGCCATGCTGAAAGGAAACTTTCTAGTTAAAAACTATGGATTATGATGATGGTAGTTTTAATGCAAGCACTCTGAACCACCAAACAATCAGATCTGCATTTGATTTCCAGTCCTGACCTTTTATGCTCTGTAAAGGTAAGGAGTACTACGGATGTATTGCTGGTAAGGCAGGAAGGAGAGGAGGACCTTATGTCATTCAGTGCTAACCACCCAAATCAGCTAAAATTGGTGTTGACTGGCTCTGAAAGGACTCTTGCTCAGAGTGTCTTGGTTGAAAAGGCTGTAGTTAAGATGCAGGGCCTGAACAGTGGTGTTACAGGGAAAGGGACATTCAGGGGTTTGGAAGATCCACCTTCCCTCCCCTCAATCTCAGTCCAAAAAAGTGGATGTTACCTCTCTGCTGTACTGCTTTCTTTTTGGCTTCTTCCTTTGCCTCTTTCTGCAGTTGTGCCTGACTCATCAGCTTCCACCGATTGCTGATCTACATCAAAAGAAAATCATCCAGGATCACTCACTCTGAAGTCAGACAGAATGGGGGAGGAGTTTACAGACCTGCACCGGCATTCATTTTGGAGTACAGAACACCAAATTTGACTACGCTGGAGATTAAAATTTGTTGCATGAACCATGGTTAAAATATGACTTTTTTTATTCTGTAAAGAGTCCTGAGCCACATGAATTAGCACCAAAGGATCCAGGTCAGGTATGGTGTCTAGTTGTAATTCAATGTTTTGCAATGTGGGAGATATGAGCTGGCGTTTCCCTTGTTCTTTGGAGGAGAGGAATACTGTAGAAGTCTGAAAAACGTCTCCCCTTTTCTGAGGCGAAAGGGAAGCAAAAAGGAAAAAAGTAAATCCAAGTAATCTCACGCCCCTCAGAAACTTCCAAAGGGGACTCGGAATTCATTTGTTGTCACCTGGTTCTTTCACAAAGAGCTGAGCAGTTTTCAGGAAATTTGGCAAGGAGACACTCACTTCATAAATTTTTGATGATGGGTCAAACTTTGCTGATTGTGAGATGTGGGCAGGATTCTGTTCTGAAGGCAGATACTACGAAAAGGAAAAGAAAAATTTCTTTTAACACTGCAGGCAGCATACATGTCAGGGGAAGTCACTGACGGCTGAGATGCACACTTAGTAGGTGCTAACTGGAAAAAAAGGTCACATTTAACATCAATTCTACAGAAAGCTAATGGTTCAAAAGAATGTCAGTTCACCCCTGTCCAAAATTACAAAGCTTGAGGCCAATAGAAATATTTCTATTAAAAGTAAATCCAATGGAAACACTTTTGATTACATTATCCTCCAGTTTGCAAGTCTAAACACACTGGCAAAATACATTTTAGAACATGGCAAACCAGAAATGAAATAGATTCAGATCAAGAGAGAACTGACTAGTTTATTTTCACCATCAAGCTGAGAGACGTAAAATACAGTCAAAGATGAAAAACTAGATTAAAAAAATGGTTTTAAAGGTATCCAACAAAAGTTTAAGTTTTTAAAAACATACGATTTTTTTAACCTGTTGAAGTGCCTCCTTAACATCCACTCTACAAGTTTCAAAACCAAATCCCATTGTTTTCCTTGCAAAATACATCTAAGCGTATAACCTTGTGATTCCAGTAACTGAGCAGTAGCTGATTTCATGCTAGGCTTTACTAACCCTGCCTTGTGAAAACTCCTGCTCTTATGGGACCCACGATATTGCTCAATTTACCAGCTGTCACTACAAAGTATATACAGTGCCCTTTACCATTCTAAACGGATTTTCAAAGGACTCCATTATGCGCTGAGCCTTCTGCTGTGCGACTGTTAAGTTCTTCTCATTCCCTTCATCCACATCAGGCTCCTTAAGGAATGCAGAAAAACCATTAGCATATAAAATACATAAAAGTTACTTACAGATTGTATGTAGACAATGAGTCCAGCATTGTTTGAAACACAGGATATGTGACCTGAGGCTTTTAAGGGCTAGTAGCGTTAGTAAAAGCCAAAGACATTTAGGATATCCCCTAGTGTCAAAAACGGAAACATCATCAACTAGGTTTCGCTTACTTGCAGCAGCGGCAGGCGGGGGAAAACAGAGAAAAAGGGGGAATGGAGGGAAGCGAGATGGGGAACTGAAGCAGTACTGAATTTTACTTCTATACTTGCAAGCCTAGAAAGTTCTGTTCTCTAACAGGACCCATTTCACACTTGCTGCTTGTTTTAGTAGTAGGTGAATTTTCAGTTGTATTTCTGGGCTCCTCAGGTTATTGCCGTATCATGTCCTAATCCACCTCAAGGCCCAGTGTGGGCAGTGACCCTGGGACTGTAAGAAGAGCTAATCCACTTGCCAGCTTCCTTCTTGCTGAACTTGGTTATGCTGTACACCTGACAGGGAGCACAGCAATATCTCCAGGAATACCCTATTCCTCTGCAACTACCTTTTGTGCAGCATTACTAGAACGCTTCACCAGTTTATCAAACCTTTATTTTCTAAAATTCAGATGCAGACCCCTTCATATTACTGGAGCTTACACTGAATATACTGATAGTGGCTGTAGCAACAAGACATGTGGAATTGGATAATATCCTTGTGCCGTCCATCTCCCCGTCGCTGTCCGAAAAGAGGCTCCCGCATTCCAGAACTGGTGCAGGTTCTGCAGAGAAAGGAAAACGAAGTTTCTGGTTTTGAATACTCCATTCCTATTGGATTTGTGTTCTGCTATGATCTCCCTGGCTCTGCAAATGAGCTTCCACTGAAGGTGAAATGCTTATTTTAAGGTGTCAAAGAAAAAACTACTTGATTTTTTTCCATATTAGCAGAAGTCAGAGGCTGTCTCCCATCCTTCCCAAATTACCTAAGGCTGAGAGGTTCTGAATATCATCCAGAGGAACACGTGAATTGTCATGAGGTCCAAACAAATGATTCTCCAGCCTCTGCAAACAAATTCAAATTACATATGTGATCAATACAGAACCTTGCTCTGGGATGCTTTAGGGGAATTTACAGAGTGGAAAATGACAGGCTAATCACAATTTAAATGTATGGGTGATGTTCTGAGGCTAAGTATTTCTAATATAGCTCATCTTAAATTGCACAGTGAATCCGACACCAAAAGGATGGCTGTGCAAATGGCTATTAAGAATGCTTTGCTTCATAGACACAAGGTAGATGACTGGGACAGCTGTAGTAACTCATCTGAAATTTTCCTTCTTAAAATCAGTCAATAGAGATTATAACAAACGTACACAAAACTTTGTCCAGCAACTGTAGCGTTTACTGATGGAAGACTTATTTACTATAGTCTTGCTTGGAGCTTTTAAAATATTGACTCATGACTGGTAGTTTTACAAGCATTATAGCACACAAGGATAAAACTGGGTTAACAGAGGGACATGTTTGTCAAATGGAAAAAACTAGTCAGTGGATTTAGTATAACTAGCTAGAATAAAATTACAATCTTCATGCTTCATGATATGGACCTCTGCTATAGCAGTTTCTATGAGTTTATGGTTTAACACATTAGCATGCTTAGCATGACACAGATAGTACCTCTGGGTTGGGTAGAGACCCTTTCTTCTTCACCGCTGTTGCAGTTTCAGACTAAGGGGGGGGAGAAAAAATAAGAAAATTACTAATGGTTAACTTTGAAGTATCTAATCCAGCAGGCACAAGCTTCCCCCTACCAACATTTTCAACACAGCTAGCAGAAGAACAGTTCTACATTTCCCTCCCGGGGGTGCGTGTCTGTGTGAGGATAGGTAAAATTACGACGCTGTTCACATAGCAAGGCTGTGTTTGTGCTCAGGAATGGCTTAATTTCCCTGTAGGAGGATGCGCTCCACTGTAGTAACAGCAGGTATGTGCTGACCTTTATTAAACCTCATTCCAAGCCTCTAGGTTGCGTGTAGGTTTCTGCTGTGCCAGCTGTGTGGGCTTTGTCATTGGTGATTTCTTATGTGCATCCAACAAGCTCTTATTCCCTTTGTAGGTAAATGTGATGTGTGCATAAAGGCAGAATAGGGGTTATGCCCCAGAAACCTCACTGTTGATTGCTTTGCTCAAGACTGAATATTTCTACCGTGTTACTCCCTTAGTTCCCTTAAGGGCCTGAACTACATTGAAGTCTGCAGTGAGATTTCATTGCGGGGGTAGGACGAAATGCCTACAGGAAGTGCTTCTATGTGCACTCTAGCATACTGTACAGTACTCAGGCTTCAAAGTGAGGTTACTGTCTCACACACAAATGGCAATCCCCAGCAACAGCCTTGCACTATAGCCTTGCGTGTAGACTATTTCTAGATTTCAAAACCTATGAGATCAATAGGAACCTCTGGAAGACAAGGTGCAAGAGATATTCCACAATAAAGTCCATGTCTTTTGAGTTTTGTTATGTGTTGGCAGAAGATCTTTGTACCTTGAGCAGAGGCATCTCTCGGGCCTGTTGGATGAGGAGATGCATTTCGTTGATCTGTTGGCGGACTAGTGGTGGGATCGGGTTGCAGCAAGCAATGATGCCCTGGGGTTCTCTAAAGACATAATGAATGAAACCGAGTTTGCTATATACAGCTAATAAATCAAACCTCCACATGCAAAGGACAGTCAACCAGATGTAATCAGAGGCCTCGCTTCACTGAGTAAGGCAAATCAGATTAGTCATCACTGTTTATCCAGTACAACTACAAAATGTGTCAATACCAAGTCTGAGCACATAAGAAAAGCCCGTTAGCTCAGCCCTCCTGTGTTCTTTCTGCATCCAGATTTAATTTCTCTCCTTGTCCAATATCTATTTTTCTTACAGAGGGAGTGTGGAGGGTTTTGAAATCACAGATGCAGTTTTATCTCCTTTCAAGTGTGGATGGTAAATTGTGAATACCAAGCCCTCCGAAAAAAATCTTGTTTACGGGAGAATGTCGTGGGGGACATAAGAGGGGTGTGGCACCTACACATTTTCCTTTACAAACTGAACCAACACCTAGGTGTATACTATAGAGTACTGATGGAGAGCTCAAAAAAGAAGGGAGATGCAATGACTGGCAGCAGTGTGACCATGTTTTGCATAGTAGGCGGAGTATTCCTGACACAAAGACACATGTATTTCATAGCCATCTGGCTTATGCTAGAAGAGTTTAGCATCTTAATTCTTTTGTGCATGGAATTTCTCTGCTTTGAAGAACTAAAGGCAAAAGCAGTGCTAATTACTGGGAACAACAAGCTAACCACAGAATAAAAAAAATAAAATAAAACAAGGTAAGAGGAAAACCCAGCTGACTGATGGACCTGGGATCAACTGGGACCTGGGACAAGCAAATTACATTCAGAGTTGTACAAAAACAGGAAAAAAACCAAAAAGGCACCAATACGTACTTGGGCAGCTCCTCTGCTATCTTCAGTAGCATATGGTTTGGTAGCACATACCTGCAACATAAAGAGCAGTAGCACTGATATCATGGTAATTGTGTTAATGTTAAACTTGTTTACAGAGAAATTTAATGGGGAGGGGGAAAAAAAACCAAACACCTTATGTATCATTTTGCACTGGATCCAAGTTCTTAAGAGTTAGAGTCAGTTAAGGAGAAATAAATCAGGATTGATCTAGAAAACCATAGAGGCAACTCCTCCCTCCCCCGATGTGATTTCTGATCTGGGGTTTACGGGGGTCAGAGGAACAGGGAGGAAATGGTGCAACTAAAGTACGGCGCCTTTCACTGGATAGTGTCTTAGATACACAGGAAGCACCCAAATCAACCATTCTTAGCAGATCCAGTGTTTCTTTCGACGAGCTGCACCACGCTGCAGAGATCCATTTAAAACTGTGTCTAATGAACGACTTCCTACCCTGTACTCTCATCCTCTTGGCGTGCCATCTTGTCCCTCCAGGCAAATAGCAATTTAAAAGCTGTTAGCTGCTGCGTGTTCAGATGCTTTTTCTGCCTCCTGTAGAGCTCAAGATAGCTGTCCTCTGAGAAGATGGGTTTGATGTATTTCTGAACAGGAAGAATTAGAGAGATTGGTGATCAATATCAAACAGAGTCATGTACCAACTCCCTTTGGCACTTCCCAGGCTGTGTTCTCTCTAGCACAGAGAATCAAGCACACAAGAGAGGACTGGATGGTTTGCAACAGTGGCTCAGGAAGTCAGGACTGAGGAGCCACTTGAGGTTTTTACCTTAAGCATTTGGGGCTGACAACTGTTTATATTTTAGTTCCAGCCACGCTCATTTTTTTAATTTGGATACATGAGGCAAGGAAGTTTTCAAGTCCAAGAGCATCCATAGACATACCAGATCTTTAAGTCTTGGTCGATTAGAAAACTACCCACCTCTTGTTCTCACTAGTGTTCACTTGGCAGTGTATGTTTGTCATAAAGTTACAGTGTGCTCCAATATCCGGGGCTTTTATTCGGGCTATCCAGAGAAATGTGAATAAATATTGACTCACTTGAAAAGTTTCAGTCTCTTGACACCTGCAGGTGGATGTGGATCAAGAGCAGCGGTTTTGAAGATAACAAAAGGTCTAGGACATCTAGAGCAGGGGTTCTCCATCTTTTTCTTTCTGACCCCTCCCCCCCAATGCTATAAAAACTCCACCATCCACTTGTGCCACAATAACTGGTTTTCTGCATATCAAAGTCGGGGCCGGCATTAGGGGGTAGCAATCACGGCAATTGCCTGGAGCCCCGTGCCACAAGAGCCCTCACTAAGCTACTTTGCTCAGGCTCTGGCTTCAGCTCCAGGCGTTGGGGCTGAGGGCCCCGGGCTTCAGCCCCATGCTTCGGCTTTCTGCCCTGGACCCTAGCGAGTCTAACACTGGCCCTGAAAACTGCTCGTGGCCCCCCAGACCGCTGGTTGAGAACCACTGATCTAGAGGTCCCTTAGCTAGTGGAACAGCTGAGCCCACACTAGGTGGGAATGGAGAGAGAGTAAGGCTGTAAGACTATTTCCTGATATACATACTGAAAATTAGGGATTCTGCCAGAAGGTAGGGAATGGGCCAGGCCCAACCTGGGGTGCTTCCCATCCTAGACAGTCTGTATTCTGACCCAGATAATTAGTCCCCAGGTGAAGATTTACCTTCAGGCAGATGTCCTTGCTGCGCTGCCACACCACCTGCAGCTGAGTGGGCTGTCCATTTCCTCTCTCCCATAGTGCCTCTCTCACTTTATCATAAATGTAGAGCAGGTAGTGAGTGTCGTCTCGGGCGTACTGGATCATTTCCTCTGGCAAAGGGCTGGAAGCAGAGAACTATCAGTGTTGCACAAATGTTTTATAGTAGCCCATCCCTCATCCTTGCAGTGCCCTCTGCCACAGCACGTAAAGACAAGCTACATCTGGGTCTACTCCCAAGAACGAATCCAGGAATTCTATGGATTCCTCTCACCAGAATCTCATTTGTGGGCACCATTACAATGATTTTCTCCATCTGACCTCTTGCCTATATCTGGGAGACCAGGATCCCCAGGGCAGCCATTCAATCAGATGGCAGGGGGTACCTTGTATAGTAATGTGGCTACCACTGTGTGCCTGCACAGACTATGTACCGCACCTGTGCTCTTCGTAGGCCAGGGGAGATTGCACTGCAGAGATCATTCTCAAGCTAGAATCCATCATTCAGTCCCTGTACTGGTTTACATAGCAGTTTTGTCTGGAAGTTAGAATTTTTTTAGTGGTGCATCTGTTATAACAGAATTGCAATTTTAGAATGCTAGGCTGAGCAATGCAGGGAAGGTGGCAGCAATTACTTCTTCAAGGAGGTGGCAGCTTTTGTCATAACATTACACTGTAGTTATGCATTGTTCCTATTGCATTAACTCAGCTTCCAAAAGTCTTTTGTTTCGCTGATTTTAAAAAACACATATTACAGCATTTGGAGAGAACTTAGTGCTCATCAAAGTAAGGGGCTAAAATAGACAGCCAAGCACAGTGTACCATAGGCAGGTGCTGTACATATTAATCTCAACCCCATTCAACAAATCTGCTAATGCATTTCAGCTCTGTTTTGAAGCCTGTCCCTTTTATTCCAGTTCACCACCACCACAGTACTAACCAAAAATCCCAGTGAGCTATGTGGTTTGGGGGTCGGCTGAGAAGTGAAACAGTCACCCATTAACATGCAAACAAGTCCTGAATTTGACTCTTAACTCTAATGCCAACACGTCAGGATAAAACTTTTACCGAATCCTCCAGTCAGCCAGCTGATACCGCTTGTCAGTTTCCACATGGCAATAGAGTTTTAGCAGGTGGTCCAGGGAGTGCCTGCCAAGGTTGAGGAGACGGGCAGCCTGGTGAGTATCAAACATGTTCACTAAGTACAGACCAAAATCTTTCTGTAGCCACTCCACATCTGAGTCGGCACCATGAAGGACCTGTAAGGCAACACAATCAAATGCATCAGAAACAAGAATGTGAGACAGTGGAATGTGGAATAGCACTTGGGATGAGAGGATAACCAATTCCACTTAGGGGCCTGAAGCACTGAAGCACCAGAGTTAGAAAGTTATGTTTCTTTGCTGGCATTTCTCCTTCCACTGTCAGTGGCATAACAGCAAGTACTTGGTTTCACCCAGACCATGTTTCCACACTCAGCCCTCTCAACAGATAACTGGTAAACTACTGAAAAAGTATTTCTCCCCTGCCCCCACTTCCCAAAATAGATAGTAAAACCCAAGAGCTTTGGGGCTGAGAAGATGCCTGCTAACTGTTCAGTGACATTGCTTATGATGTTCCCCATCCATTCCCTCCTGTTTTTACACATTTTTATCTAGTGGGCAAGCTCTTTGGGGCCGGGACCTTGTCTTCATACTTGTCAGTAAAGCACCTACAATCAAGAACAACAGAAATGGTACCTGGTTTGTGTCCAGCACAGTCTGATGGATACAGACCTGCCTAAGACCTCCTGATGGGTGGTCATATCCATTTTTGGGCCATTACCAACTAAGCAGTGCTCATTCTCACAACAGTGACTTAGATGTTACTAGCATCTTATGGCCTGGTCATACAGGCTGATTCAGTGCTCACTGAAGTCAAGGGGAATCTTTCCAATGATTTCAATGGGGATTGGATCAGGCCCATACCATGGCTCTCCCACTTGTGCCAACCTTTCTCTGGAAGGAGGGAGTGGCCAGGGCAGGAGGATAAAGCATGTTTTCGGACAGAGTTAAGCCAAAAATAAGTTATCCAGCATAATTCTGAATAGGTTGGAAGAGTCTACTGACCTTCACAATAGCAGGGTCCGTGAAGGCCTCATTCAAAATATACATGTCACTACGTAGCTCCAGAGTGTCAATAATGAAATCTTCCATCCGGGTGGAAATCTGCATCAGACATGTCAAGCCCAGGAAACTCCTATAGGAATGGTGCTACCAGACAAAGGACAGAAGTTAACTCAGAGCCCCTGCAGGAGTGGTACTATGAAACCCAGAATGACCAAAAGCAGAGGAAAAGATGACAATAAATGAATGAAGAATGCCTCTAGACAAAAGTTAATGACATGAACAGATTTCAGGTCTTTGCAATCATTGCTACTGTTTTAATAATACATCATCTGAATTAATTTTGAAGTTGGTCCTTTCCATGGATCTTAACATAACCCAGAGGATCATAGAAAAAATTCAAAACAGACTAAATTCATTATAAAGCTTATAATAGAATAAAGTTTGAGAAGTTAAAATGGCAGCCAAAATCCCATGCAGCCTTCTGAATAATAAAATGTAGCAGGCTTCCCACATCAGACCTGGGACATATCACCTAACTCAACATAAAAAGGATATAGTACACAAAGCAAAAGATGATGGACAATAGTATAACGTGACCTGCTAAGTGCTAACTCAGCATATGTAATTTAAAACAAAGAGCAACACACTTACCTCCAAATCCACAGCAAATTCTTTGCAGCTTACAAGCTTTTCGTTCAGTTCTACCAACTCATCCAGGGTGGAGATAAAATGGCAGGGTGTGTCCTCAACAGGCCTGTACATCTGACAAGGCAAGTTATTAGATACCCACTTGTGGGGACATAGTGCTCTCCTCCCAGAATACCCAAAAGTTTCTGAATTAAAGACTGCTATCACAGGCTGTAACTGCTCCCCTCAATCATAACTAGGCTACAAGCAGGGTCTACTGCAAACTGATTATCTACTTCTTCCAACATTTTTTCTAGATTCGAATGCTAATTTAACCTGGGAACTAACCTGGAGTTGTGGTTTCTCGAGAGCTTCATCTGGTGGAACAAAGTGCTCCAGTTCATACTGGTAAGGATGAGCAAACCTGCACAAATAACAAAAAAGGAATCTGTATCATTCCAATCAACTTCACCAAGCCACAGGAAGTAGTTACCAAGAGATACTCTTTGTGAGCCACCAGTTTGCCTAGTATTGACCAGCAAGCCTAGCACAGAGCAGATTTGTTATGCATGGGTATAAAAAAATGATGAACATATATGGAGGCAGCTATAAGTGAAGAAGCATGCATGTGCACAGACACAGAGAAGAGCCACATAAGGTGCTGCATGTGACAGGTACACGCATAAAAGGATTGCATACAAAATGCATATAAATCTAGTGTATTTCCAGCATCCTGTTGCCTATTTAATTTCTTACATGTCTTGTTCAGTCTGCTGAGTTCTCTGTTGATGGAGGAAATCGGCTAGAGCAGCCGGTACATCCAAGTCCTCAGGACGCTCCTTTCGCTCCCGCCTGCTTTTTGCGAGTGCTGAATGACCAAGATGAAAAAATTAGACAATGCTGTACAAATAATGTGTATTCCTAACTCAAGTTTCTCTCCTCAATGCCTAACCTAAAACCCATTAAAATCATTAAGTACTATAAAACCCTAAACACTCCTGGCCTACTGCTTTTAAACACAAGATTTCTATCTGTGCCTCATTTTATAACTCAGGAGTAGGTATGACAAGAACATATGTCACCCTGCAAAGATTAAGTAAGATGCGCAATGCTAATATAACAAGACATTTTTTAAATTTAATCACTTGGTGCGAGCATCCCAAAGATGAATAATTCTGGCTGCCAAACATTGCTCTGCAATGGAAAGGTAACTAGCAGCTCTACCTCCATTATATTTGCTATTAGAAAGTGATGAAAAATAATAAACGAAAGTCAAATCAACTGTTAGCAGCTAGAACTGCAATTGCATTTTAATGGAGGAATGCTGATTAAACAACAGAAGACAGATCCCAAAGACTTGGGATGTTATTGTGTGCGGGGGGGGGGGGGGGGGGGAGGGAGGAGGAAGAAGAGAAGAACTACTGAAGCTTTTGGTTGCCTTGTGCCAACTATTTGGTTAAGGAAGCCAAAGCAAAGAAGCTCACATCTAATCTTTTTTTCACTATACCAGTAAAATAACCCATTATTTCTTCTAAGCTCAACTGCATTTACGCAGGACCTGGTACTTCTTGACATCAATAAGAGCCTGATCCCTGACTTTAGCGGGAGCAGGATTAGCTGCGAAATATATTCTGTTTTACAGATTGTTACATGTGCATCCACAGCAAGACATTTTACACAGACTTGCCTTTAATAAGATTAACAACATCCGAATGGCATGCTTACTACTTCCAAAGGGTTTTAGTCTCCTTCTGAGATATACGTTCTTTAGATTCAATGATTTCTTTTGGCTTGTGAGGTTTGGTTTCTGTTTGATGTTCATTATAAAAATAATAATTAGGGCTGTTGATTAATTGCAATTAACTCATGCGATTAACTTACAAAAATTAATCGCGACTAAAAAAATTAATCACGATTAATCGCAGTTTTAATCTCACTGTTAAGCAATAGAATACCAATTGAAATTTACTAAATATTTTCGATGTTTTTCTACATTTTCATACATATTGTATTCTGTGTTGTAATTTAAAATGTATATTATTATTGATTATAAATATTTTCACTGTAAAAATGATAAAGAAATAGCATTTTTCAATTCACCTCATACAAATACCATAGTGCAATCTCTTTGTTGTGAAAGTGCAATTTACAAATATAGATTTTTTGGTACACAACTGCACTCAAACAAAACAAACAATGTAATGCTTCAGAGCCTATAAGTCCACTCAGTCCTACTTCTTGTTCAGCAAATTGCTAACACAAACAAGTTTGTTTACATTTACAGGAGATAATGCTGCCCTCTTCTTATTTACAATGTCACCAGAAAGTGAGAACAGGCATTTGCATGGCACTTTTGTAGCCGGCATTGCAAGATATTTATATGACAGATATGCTAAACATTCGTATGCCCCTTCATGCTTCGGCCACCATTCCAGAGGACATGCTTCCATGCTAATGATCCTCGTTAAAAAAAATAACGCGTTAATTAAATTTGTGACGGGGAGAATTGTATGTCCCCTGCTCTGTTTTACCCGCATTCTGCCATATATTTCATGTTATAGCAGTCTTGGATGATGACCCAGCACACATGTTGTTCATTTTAAGAACACTTTCACTGCAGATTTGACAAAACGCAAAGAAAGTACCAATGTGAGATTTCTAAAGATAGCTACAGCACTCGACCCAAGGTTTAAGACTCTGAAGTGCCTTCCAAAATCCGAGAGGGATGAGGTGTGGAGCATGCTTTCAGAAATCTTAAAAGAGCAACACTCCGATGTGGAAACTACAGAACCCAAACCACCAAAAAAGAAAATCAACCTTCTGATAGTGACATCTGACTCAGAGGATGAAAATGAAAAAGTGTCGGTCCGCACTGTTTTGGATTGTTAGGGTACATCCAGACTACCTGTCGGATCGGTGGGTAGCGATCAATCTATCGGGGATCGATATATCGTGTCTCGTCTAGACGTGATATATCGATTCCCGAACGCGCTCCCGTTGACTCCGGAACTCCACCAAGGCGAGAGGCGGTAGCAGAGTCGATGGAGGAGCCGCAGCCATTGATCCCGCGCCGTGAGGATGGGAGGTAAGTCGAAATAAGATACGTCAACTTCAGCTACGCTATTCCCGTAGCTGAAGTTGTGTATCTTACATCGACCCCCACCCAGTGTAGACCAGGCCTTATTGAGCAGAACCTGTCATCAGCATGGACGCATGTCCCCTGGAATGGTGTTTGAAGCATGAAGGGACATATGAATCTTTAGCGCATCTGGCACATAAATATCTTGCGACACTGGCGACAATAGTGCCATGAGAACACATGTTCTCACTTTCAGGTGACATTGTAAACAAGAAGCAGGCAGCATTATCTCCTGCAAATGTAAACAAACTTCTGTGTCTGAGCGAGTGGCTGAAGAAGGAGGACTGAATGGACTTGCAGGTTCTAAAATTTTACATTGTTTTATTTTTGAATGCAGTTTTCTTGTACATAATTCTACATTTGTAAGTTCAACTTTCATGAGAAAGAGATTGCACTATAGTACTTTTATTAGGTGAATTGAAAAATACTATTTCTTTTGTTTTTTTACAGTGCAAATACTTGTAATCAAAAATAAATGTAAAGTGAGCACTGTACACTTTGTATTCTGTGTTGTAATCAAAATCAATATATTTGAAAATGTAGAAAACATCCCAAAAAATTTAAATACATGGTATTCTATTATTGTTTAGCAGCACGATTAATCGTGATTTTTTTAATCACTTGACAGCCCTAATAATAATACGAGCTAGGCGGTATTATTATTATATGCTACC
Organism: Malaclemys terrapin pileata; assembly: GCF_027887155.1. Taxonomy (NCBI): domain Eukaryota; kingdom Metazoa; phylum Chordata; order Testudines; family Emydidae; genus Malaclemys; species Malaclemys terrapin. The sequence continues at coordinate 11,418,985 of NC_071523.1, read as the reverse complement.
CAAGGCAAATGAAGCCCTCTTGCTCTGGCCTTCTTACCTTCAGGCAGCGGTTTCAGAGCGTTGGGTTTGACAAAAAGCTTAGGTACAAAGGGAGTGTTGGAATTGTCAATCTTCTCTCGAAATCTGAGCTGTGGTCGAGTGATATTCTTGGCATGTAGCAATCGGAAGGTTTCAGACTTTGTTCGGTGGGATTCTCCACTCTGTTTAAAAAACACATTTGAATGGATTTTGAGATAGTCTATTAAGACTCACTCTATATGCATTTGAATATTAAACTCCAGACACAATAAGGAAAAACTCCCCTGAAATTAGAGCACAGTATCTAAGGTCCATACAATAGCATCTAAATTAGGTGCCCTGGGGCCCTGAATTCAGGTTAGAGAGAGATCTGTGTGCATGAAATCTAGATCAGAAACCCAGAGATCCTGAATCTGGAGTGAAGAAAGGGGAAGCACAACCAAAAATCTAAAGGGACGTTGGGTTACTGAACTCCCAACCACCATCACTACAACTCAAGCCTACACAAATAGCTCAAGTTAATTAAAATCAGCTGACTGTCAAAGTCTCACCTTACGGTTCCAGCTGGAAACAATTGTCTTTGGGAGCTGCATCCCTGCAGGGAGGATAGGCTGCTGGTTCTTGTTCACTCCTGCTGCTTCATCCAGTAAAATACCCTGAAATTCGGGAAAAGAAGCTTAAGCAAAACTGTATGAAACATCCTGTACTTGGCAGTCTAGCCTGACTGAAAGGAGAGAAATGTGCAACTGCTTCCAAGCTCACCAACTCCGAATTTTGTAAAGGGCAAGAGTGGCCAAAGGCTAAGTATGGAATTCTAATTTTAGGGATTAGGAGAAGCAATTGCCAAGGAATCAAAGGAGAGTTTCTTCAGAGGTATTCATGTGCTGATCATCCCAGTCCCACACTCTCCTCTCATATCTTATCCTCCACTCTGCCCAGTTTTTAGATTGGGCCAACACAGAGTTAGTCTTGCATCTAATTTGCTTGGCAGAGCATAAGTAAACAACTCTCAGCCCTGCTGAGAAATGAACCATTGTTATAGTGGCATTGTCTTCTAGTGGCTGAGGCACTGGCCTGGGAATCAGGTTATTTATTTATTTATTTATTTGCATTATGACACCATCTAGAGACCCCAACTGAGATCAGGGACATATCATGCTCGGCACAGTACAGGCAAATAGTAAGAGACAGTCCCTGACCCGAAGGAGATGACAGTCTAAATAGACAAAAGTTTGGAAGGAAAACTGAGGCCCAGAGAGGTGATGTGACTTGCTCGAGGTCACACCACAGGTCAATGGCAGAGCCAGGAATAGAACATGGATCTCCAGATTCTCAGCCCCAGATGCAATGGCCTTTCTTAGGCGTCTTTCACACTCACTTTGCACAAGTGTAAATGACTGCATGAGGTTCCAGGCAGCAGAGAATAAAGCTGTGGGAGGCTACAGCACCAAAGCCCAAGGTGCCATTAGTGGGGTCTGGGAAGCACTGATTTAAATGACTGGTTTAAGAGACTTTACTTTTGAATGCGACTGGTCCTGAGGTCTCTGCTCTCAGCCGCATGTCAGTTTAATCAGCTGCCAGCCTGTTTGCTTCTTTATGGCTGGGGTAATTATTCCAGTTCCCTTGCTCCCCTGGGATAGTATATGATACATCCGCTCTGGCACCCACACAGGCAGCCTTCTCTTCCTCATTTGCAATGGAAAGGTTTGATTGACTGTCTCTGTTTTTCAGGAACAGTTGGAGCCCTGGTTTCTATTCCTTCTGCTGTGTGACTTAGGGCAAATCATGTCACTTTTCTGTGTCTCTGCTTAACCTTCCGCCCTTTGTCCATTCTATTTAGATTGCAAGCTCTTCAGCCAAGGGATAGCTTGTGTGTATGTACAGCACCTAATACAATGGGTCCCAATCTCAGTTGGAGCCCTTAGGTGCTGCTGTCATACAAGTAATCATTCTCGTCCTTACAGGTTCAGTTCCAACCTACTGCTGTGATTTGAAATACAAAAAGAGTGACAGACAGCTCAGAAAAATAGCCTGTAAAAAATAGAGGCTGTAATTTAAAAAAACAAAAAACAACAACAAGAGATACCTAAGAAATAGTGACTATAAGAGAATAAATGTTTAAAATGAAAGCGATCTAAAAGTGAAGAACAATGTGTAATTGCTAAATATTGCCATTTTAATTTCTGTAGAAAGAGTGATCCACTGAATGGTTACAAGACAAAAAACCTCATGGAAAGTTTACTCACCACTCTTTCAAGAATGACATCATTGGAGTCAACCAGCAAATCAAATTTGTCTTCCAGCTCTGTTGCTTTGCTGCGATCCTTGATGTGACTGCGACAGCCATGATACTGCATCACCTTGCTCATACTAACAAGAGAATAGTTCAGTTACTCTTTAAATGACATTAAAAGCAAGTATACTAAAGACTGGACCAATTAAGATCCTCCCGGAGCTCTGGCTACTCTGACGTTTGCAAAATCAAATACAGATCCTTTAGATACTGTTGTAAGAGCTTTGAACATGAGAAGCTCTGAGAAAGTGCTAAGTATTGCTATTTATTTCCACTGGGTCTATGGAACTTAGATTGGGCCATCTGGTTAGGAAGTCACTTTTCCATCAGCCCTCACCTGCTCAGTTCTTCACCTAAATTGTTACAGCTACTTTACAGTAGTAAATTGAATGACTCAATTTTTATCATCACCATTTAAATTTCATGTATCAGAAAAGCAGCTGACACATTTTTAAATACAGCTGAAATATACGTAATAAAAAATGCTCATATATTGTTTTATTTTGAAATTTGCAGAGAAGAGAATTCTCTGCCCCTCACTCTGTTCCCTATCGCTAGGTTTTCACCACTGACACAAGAAAGCCAAAATGTCCTTACCAGTGAAGCAGCCTGTCACCTTGCGTTTCACAGTATGCCCGGAATCCAGGAAAACTGCGATAGAAGTCATATTCATCTCCAGGCTGAGGGAGCCCATTAGATGCCTTAGTAGCAGCCACCACAGTGCCAAGTGCATGCTGTTAAAAAGCATCACATCATTAAAATATAATTCCACAATATATATTCATTTTTCTATGTCCCTGCCAGATGAACACACTGTAACCCCATTCCTCGCATTATATTACTATTCCTAAACCAAGACACAACTAGGCCTTTTAAAACAAGAGAGTTTACAACCATTTCTATCCGAGTTAATGAAACTAATACTAAAAAGAAAAGAAAAACCTTAAACTGAAGATGTTTTGGTTTAATGGAAATATTATGGGTATACTAGCTCCAACTTCAGAACCAGGAAATGCTGTCTCTCTAGGGCCATGTCTACACTATAAAATTAAGTCGACCTAATTTACATCGGCATACAGCCACTGCAGTAATTGCATCGCTTGTGTGTGTCTACACTTTGCTCCTTGTATCACCAGTGCATGTCCTTACCAGCAGCGCTTGTATCGATTTTATCGTAGGGCATTGTGGGAAGCTTCCTGAAAGCCAGTAACCATCTATGCAAGCAACATCGTGTCTACACTGACACTGCGTCGACCTAACTACATTGATTTTGATTCTACGCCACTCACAGAGGTGGCGTTATTAAGCTGGTGTAGCAGGGCAGTTAAGTTTGCAGGAGCGAAATTTTAAGCGTAGTCACTTCCATTGTGAGGTCGATGCAAGGCAGCTTACATCAACCTAACTCTGTAGTGTAGACCAGGCAAATGAAAGGTCCCTGGGTGAGGGAATGTTTAGGAATAAAATTTGTAATGATGGAGATGGCAAATACTATGTTTTTTAAATCAGTTTGTAGAATGCTTTGTCATGCTTGGATTAACAGTCCAATATAAGTGTCCACCTATATCCCAAAAATCAAGACCTAGCTGCTAAATGCATATTGAAAACCCTTCTTACTGTAGGGAGAGCATTACAAAAAAATTAAGAATATAGAAAGCAACAGAGGGTCCTGTGGCACCTTTAAGACTAACAGAAGTATTGGGAGCATAAGCTTTCGGGGGTAAGAACCTCACTTCTTCAGATGCAAGACATCTGAAGAAGTGAGGTTCTTACCCCCGAAAGCTTATGCTCCCAATACTTCTGTTAGTCTTAAAGGTGCCACAGGACCCTCTGTTGCTTTTTACAGATTCAGACTAACACGGCTACCCTTTTGATACTAAGAATATAGAGAATCCCACCACTCCAGTGTTGCCAAATCTGAGGGTTTCCTTTGAATTTTTTTCCTGTTAAGACACAGATAACTAAATGTAGGGCTGCTTTTGGCATCAGGGGCCATGCATGAGCTAGTACCAGCTGTTTAGATTCAACTGATCTCATCCCCATGATTCTAGTTCTCCAGCCTCCACTGCAGGGAATGCCCTAACTAATGGGAGGGGTTATGCTGACAATTTGCCAGGAATAGGAAGACTGCATGAAATTAGGAAAAGGGAGACTGCCTCCAGTGCCCACGGAGACAACAGGCCCTAGCTTACAATTCTAGTTCCAAGTATCAGGGAGTCCCGTGGCCTACACCTCTCCATGCAACAGAACTACAAACACGGACTCACTTCACGGCAGTGAGATGCAGCGTGTCCCCCCACTCTCCCGGGGCAAGATGGGTTAAAGTGGGCGGCGCTGGGAAGCTGCACGGGAGAGCTCTGGCTACGCGTGCTGTGCGGGGAGGTGTGGGGGGAAGAGGATGTAGGTTGTATGTGGGGGCAGCATCCCCCACCCCCCGTGCCCACGCTGGCGCCCGGGTGCCCCCCCCTCCCGGGCTGCCCGGCTCACTCGAGCTCTACCCCGCCCATGGCGACCAGTCCTGTGCTGACAGGGTGGGTGGTGCAGGCCCCGGCTGCAGCAGCAGGAGATGGGCGCAGGGTCACTGCTCCAAGGCCCCGCTTCCCCACCGCCTTGCCCCTTAGAGCGAAGGCCCTGGGCAAACGGGGGCAAGGCCCATACTACAACGCCCGGCATGCAACACTCCGCCTCGATCTCGGCCGCCCAAACCCCGCTACAGCGGGCACGGAGACTGCTGGGAAATACAGTGTAGAGAGCGTCCCCTCAGGCCTCAGCATCAGCTAGGACCGCCAGCAGGAACTACAGTCCCCAGCATGCCCCGCTGCGGCGTGTGTGTCGCAAAGCACGCCGGGAGTAGTAGTCTGCGGCGGCTCCCTCGCGTACCTTGACGAAGGAGTCGGCATCCCTGAACCCCGGTAGCACGGTGTCTGAGCAGCCCCCCGGCGGCTCCTCGGTGGCGCCGCCACTCCCCGTGTCCATTATCTGGCCCGTCTGAACTGCTGCGCTACGACTCCCCAGTCCGCCGGCAGCCGCCATCTTCGACACGGACCCACGTGACGCGACAATAGCTTAGTCTCGCGCGATAACAGAACCGCGGGGGGGGGGGGGGGGGTTGCAGGGAAGGCAGAAGTGCGGCAAGACGCATGCGCACGCACTGAGCGACGGCGGGGAGAGCAGGGGTTGCCCTATAACTTTCTGGGTCTTTCCCTCTTTTTACCTCAGAGAGGCCGAGCGAGGCGAGGCGAGGCACTTGTCCGCCTTATGGGCCCGGAGCCTCCCCCACCGTTGCCGGCAGCGTGCTCTGGGGGCGCTCATCCCAGCACTGGCCGCCCCCCTCCCCGGCACGGACCCTCCCCACCCCAAAACCACCTTTCAAACTCACCCCCCCCCCAAGCCCGCTGCTGTCCCTGGGAGTGGGGCGCTCTCCCTGCCAAGGTGCAGGGCCCCAGTGCAGCCGACTGCCCCCCACGCTGTAGGGTCCTGGCTGCTGCCCTTGCTGTAGTCGGGCCATGAGCCTGAACCCACCCCCTAAACCTCAGCACTCCAGTCCGGGGCTTGACTTCAGGTGAGGAGAGGTTATTCACTCCGCTATCCAGCGTGACTCCCGGAGTAAATGGACATTTCCTAGGACTAGACTACAGCCTGAGATAACCAGTCACATGTGTTACCTGGCTTTGAGTTGTGGAGTTTGTTCTACAGCGGTTCAGAGATTTGTGGCATAAATTTCAATCTGCCAGCAGATGGAGACTACAGCTCAAGTTTTTACCGCTGACATTCCTCCACCAGTATACAGTCTGGGGGAGTTGATTATTTCAAAGCAGGAATAATCAAAATCAAAACAGGTAAAACCCTTTTTTCCCCTATCCCTGTCCAGACACTTTGGATTTCCTATGTTTCCATGGCCTGTGTTATACAGGAGGCAAAATTATAATGGGCCCTTCTAACCTTAACATCTTTGAATCTATATCAATACAAAACATTTGATAGGAAAGGACATCATCTAAACCATCATCCCTCCAAATACACACCACAGCGATTAGGATAAAATTCTATTTCTTCGGTCTCACAGAATCAGTTTCTTGTGCTAAGAAGAAAAATGCCCAAAAATCTGGAATAAAGAAAGTTCGTGTTCTTACCAAATTGCAGCCCACTTAAAGATATAGTTGCAATTGCTGGAAACTAAAACAAAAAGATTTATGAACAGGCAAACTCCTTTGATACAGGTAGTCAATCTTGACTGTTTTTCTGCACCTGCTGTCATGAAGGAGCTATAGCCAGCCATCTGGACTGGTATAGGAGAAGACAGTCAAACCCATAACAAAAAAAACAAGTTTCTTAGAGAGATCCAATCCACTACCAACGGTGTTTGTGCCTTCTGTGGGTTTCTGCCAGGGGTTCTTAAACTTCATTGCACAGTGACCCCCTTTGGACAATGAAAGTTACTACACAACCCCAAATCCTGAGCCCCGCTCCCCGGGTGGGTAGGCCAAAGACGAAGCCCAAGGGCTTCAGCCCCAGACAGGACGCCTGTAACCTGAGCCCTGCCACCCAGTCCTTAGGCTTTGGCCCGAGGCAGTGGGTCTCGGGGTTTGGCCCCAGCAAGTCCATTAAAAAGGGTTTGAGACCCACTTTGGGGTCCCAACCCATAGTTCCGCTGTGCTAGTGTGATGCTGCTGTGCCTCAATTCTGCTCCCCATAAGGAGTGCTTTGGAATAAATAGGAATCCGGTCAAAATCTTTTTACACATTTTGGTGTAATTTATTGGCACAAAAATATTCAAATACAACATGGCATCTAAACATGGCTACACTTTATATTTTGTGCATTTTGTTTTATTAATAAATCATAACTTTATTTACCTTCACCATCATGTTTAATATCCATTATTCTCCATTTCCAGGTATGATCAGTTCTCCTCCCTTCTGCTTTTTGTGCTGAGTATTCAGTTTTCCCTAATTCCCAATACTGCTCTTTAGTCCGCCAGTGTGGGAAGCTCGCAAGTGGTATTCTGAGTTTACTTTGCATCCTCCTTGCCATAGATCAACTCTCTTTGAGCCACCCTGCTTTGACTGGCTCAGAGTCTTCGATCCTGGATCTACCCCTATATCCAGATCTACTCTGAAATGTGCTGGTTACATCACCACTGGGGTCAGACACAAACCTTTCAACTACAATCCCCTCCCTCTGATTTTGGGTGAGTGTACAGAGTTTTGGGATAGGAGAGATAATGGGGTAATACAGACAGAAAAACTCTGCTTCTTTCCTCTTGCTCTCTACCCTCCAACTCTGTCCCCACACTTAAATGAGGATTCTTGCATGAGTGCACTGAGTTCACTGCAGCCACACCAACAGGACTGACCAGGGCAATGATTCATCTGCAAATATTTTAGTAAGTTACATTGTAAGTTAAGTCAAAACCCGTATTGTGTTATTTGTAATGGGTCACCAGTTCCCCAAAGACCAAGTGAACCATATATTTGTGGTCTAGTCAGTCTTCATTGTTCTGGAAACCCAAATCAAGTCTTATGTTTCAACTTGTGTTTTTCAACAGCAGCTATGAATTGCTTAAACAACTTTTAATATACAATAACTCTTAATTTACATTTCAAAATATTTGACAGGCTGTATTTCAGTCCAAGATTTCAGTTTGTAGAAGAATATATCTGGAGCGCAAAAGCCTCCAATAAAGGCTGTGGATACTCTGGAATCTTCTGTTACCAAAAAGGACACCTAAAGATGACAAAAGCATACTTTAATAGCGCAGTCTTACCCATCGCTTCATAAAAACAGACTATGTTAAGAAGGACTGAGGTCTCCTAATGTGCAGAAGCATTTCTAGAATCACAAGGACACTGAGGATGGGAAAGACCCATGCCTGAGCCTACTTCTCGATCCCTGATCAACACTCCTAATGTCTGAAACCCCCCAAATCCTCTGGTTCCTCGAATACAACCTACAGTTAAGAAATCTAAGAAAGATGAAGGCATTATAAAAGTGTACTTGTTGACATTAGAGTATGGAATTTCCCTTCCATAACTAGCAATTGGTGATATACATACAATTGGAACATCTTATTTCAAATGCGTAAAACCTCTGAGTTGATTTAAATAATCCCCTTTTCTGTTTATAACAGATTGCCTAAGGTAACCTAACAAAATGGTCACAAAAGTTTACAAGCTTAGACACAATGTCTACTCAGCCATCCTCAGCATGATTACGGAGATAAGAGTAATGATATTTTACTTGACTGTTCTCCATTTGGAAGGCTAGTTTAAAGACAAACTCACCATCCAATGTAGCACTGGCAGAGATTCTCATGGGAAGTAGCTTGCTTAATAAGCAATTCTACTTGTGTGGGTACATCCAGAGTTTCATCATGAGAGAAGTCTCGACCTTTACAATTAAAGTGAAAGAAACATTAAGGAAGGCCGTAAGCCAAATTACATAGCTTGGTTTGGTTGGCAAGTTGTGGAGCAATGTGAAGATGACTTTCTGTCCTCTTATAATATATATTTGGCACAGAACTGTTCAAAGACAAAACCTCAAAAGCCACATTGTGTCTATTTTGAATCCTCTAGAACAAAAGTGTTTTTGATGACCCATCAGCATCTTCTCTATCCCCACCCTCTCCTTCAAACAGACAAAAGTAATGTACTTATTAAAAATTCCTAGTAGAAGGAATCCACTGCCTAGCTACATTAAGTACCTAATTCTAGTGGTTCTTTTATACATCATTAAGAGTCTAAAATGTCACATCTAAATTTTTCCAGTTGCAAAGCCAGTAAAAGGAAAGTCGGTTGCTGGAGATTTGATTTAGAATCATCACTAAAAGATGAACTGGTCAGATCTGATACACATTAATTAAAAGTTTCAGAGTAACAGCCGTGTTAGTCTGTATCCGCAAAAAGAAGAACAGGAGTACTTGTGGCACCTTAGAGACTAACAAATTTATTAGAGCATAAGCTTTCGTGGACTACAGCCCACTTCTTCGGATGCATGGGCTGTAGTCCACGAAAGCTTATGCTCTAATAAATTTGTTAGTCTCTAAGGTGCCACAAGTACTCACATTAATTAAAATTACCTCTACATTTTCCAAGTAAGATTGCCTTCCAGAATACAAATTACAAAGCCCAAATATATTAAATGGCTCTGCCCAATTAAGAAACAGGATAATCTGAAATAAAATTGATGAAGAACTAGCACAAAACTGAAATATGATAGTGCCAGGCAAGCTCTTAAACCTGAACATAATTCTAATGTCTGTATTACTTTTACGATGTTTTATTTTAGAAAGTATACACTTACCAGTGAGTTTATCTCGAACCCTGTTAATAATTTGAATAGCCTTCTTATTGAGAGCCTCTGGCTTCACTAACCCATCCCCTACTAGAAGACAGAAGTGAAAACAACGTTTAGACTTTATTTGGACAACAATGATCAAAACAATCTGTGATGCCGTTACTTTTTTGCCATGAACAGTTGACACACAAACCGCTGTAAGCTACTGGGTTTAATTAGAGAAGAGAGCAGACAGTTACAAGTTCTTATCTATGCTGACAGAGAACCCCTTTTTGCCCCACCTTGGATAGCTGTCATCTGTAGAGCGCTGAAGGTGCTGATTTATGAAATAGTTGCCCATAATGTAAAATGTATGAGGTTTGCACGGGAACTTACTGAAGGAATGGATGGATTCAGGCACTGTGGTCCCAGTTTTCTTATGAGCTGTCTCACCCAGCTCCACATTATCCAACATTTCTAATGAGAGAGGGGAGAATATCAATACAATCATCAAATACAAAGAAGATTGGCATTTGTTTGCTTTTCAGGAGATTCTCCTGCACAGCACTTTCAACAGTGTAAAAACTTTGATTTTAAAGGAAATTATGGCAGTATAAGCCAAAAGGCAGATAAAGTAACATTTTTTAAGGTTCAGTTTGTAGCTCAAAAAAACCTTACACTCAAGCTCAAGTATGTTGTGTAAAGCTTCTGGTTTACATGCAGTTCTTATCACCATGAAGTTATGTGATGGGCAACTGCACTTTTAAACTTTGTTTTTTTTATGCCTGGTCACTGCTACAACATTTGCAGAAAACAGCACTTCAACTGATCTAGTCTATACAAAAGAAAAGTTCTCCAACAGCATCTAAGATTACAGAAAATAAATTCTTCATTTCCCAACATGCAAGTGAATTTATTTAAAGCACTTGTTGATGTATGTGTGTTTGAATGAGAGCTAGGAGCATCATGAGATTAAATATAACATGTTGAGCAAAATGCCTTTTTAGGACTATGCTAAAATGTTTACGTTGTCATTAAAACTGACACAAGGAAATGGAGCATTAAATTGGCCAATGTACTTCAGTATTGCATGAAGCTTTGAATATCATATTCTATATAGCATTTACCAATAACCCTACCTCCCCCGCAGTCTTACTGGTGACTTGGATTGACTGACTTAGACTCCTAGACTTTAAGGTCAGAAGGGACCATTATGATCATCTAGTCTGACCTCCCGCATGATGCAGGCCACAAAAGCTGACCCACCCACTTCTGGAATAATTCTCTCCCTTGACTCAGCTGTTGAAGTCCCCAAATCATGATTTAAAGACTTCAAGTCGCAGAGAATTCTCCAGCAAGCGACCCCTGCCCCATGCTGCAGAGGAAGGCGAAAAACCTTGTTTTGAGAAGCTTACTAAATTGTGGCTAAGTGTGCTGAATGTCCCCATTGCTCTGATTAAAGGGATTATAACTCAAAATTGAAACATACTTTGTATGTTTATGTGCTGAAAGCCGCAGTTAACTTTAAAGGACCCTTCAGTACATTTTGCTAGATGAAAGATATTTTAAAAAGACGCACAATTAACTTAAAATAGTAGCCAAGTAACTGAAGTTATTGAAACCCTAGTATTAAACATTATAGTAAATGCTTTCCTTTGACATTTCTCCTATAAGTCCATTAGCAACCAGCTGCTAGGATTTTGTGTAACATATTTACCACTATGTTGCTATGTGAAACTTTACTGAGCTTACTGCAGCATTACTATGCAAAACCGAGCAAGTACAGTACATATCATAGGTCATAATTACTCTGTGGGTTGCACCAACTTTTAGGTACTCCACAAAAATCCTGATGCCACATTACAATGTGAATATGACTACAAAGCCGTGGCTGCTATTCAAGCTGAAGTAGCTTTTTCCATTGTGCTTTTGAAAAAGAAAAAGACTCGAAAAATATTTTTCAAAATTACGCTCCAATTAAAAATGACCCAAATGAATTAAATTAAATACAATAAAACGTTATACACACCTACTGACTGACTAGCTGAATAGGAGTCTGTCCTTGTTCGTGATCGTTTATTGCCTTTTGTATTTGCTGCAAAGAAAATAAAATGCTTAAGTGTTTTTATCTTTGAACTATAGACTTTGGAAATATCAGCTTCTCAAACTGAATCAGACTTCCTCTGAATGACACAGGGTTAAGTGTCCTGTTGCTTCAGGCAGATAATGTGTGTGTGGCTTTTCAAAATAAAGATGACAAATAATTCAAAAGCACTCCAGTAATTTTGTTTTTAATTTAGTTTCACCTCTCCCTTTAAGGGCAAATGGGATTTCATCTCTGTGTTTCTTTATTTTAGGACTCTTGAACACAGTCCTGTTAACATTACTGTGTGTGCATAGACTGCAGATTTAAACCACCAAGGCCTGAGTTTGAAGACATTTGATTTTGTGCTCCTGAATGTCTTACATTTATACAGTTTACTCTGATTTACTTCTCTCCCCTGCTCTCACTGTTTCCCCAAATAACTTACTGTCCATCAGCCTCCAGTTCAGTAAGGGGTCATAGACAAAGGCCTCTAGCACAGCCATGACACTGTCTTTATGTTCTCGCAGGACTTCCATCACAGTGTGACAGGTGATTCTGTAGTTACCATCCAGGCCAGTCACCTTCAGAACAGAAAGAACTGAATCAACGGTGGTGCTCCTTTTACCTTCTGACTCCAGCCCTCATCATTCCCATGGCAGGACATGCCTGTATCTTGACCAGAATCCCCTTACATTGTGTTCCATTTATTAACAGAAGATACAGGTTCATTACAAGTTTAAGAGGGCCCAATATTCTGATTTACTGCCTGCTGGTGACATGGAAATGAGGTCCAGGTGACACTCATCTTGAAGCCCTGTGCTACTGGACTGTGTTTGGTTCATGGCCAATATTTGGGCTGAGGAAATATGGAGAGGCCTGGGAAATTACAGGACCGTGTTTCCTTTTAATCAATGAAGAGTTGTTTTCATATTTAACATATTGTAAAGGTCACATGGGAAATTTATTTAAAGGAAAATGCAGCTGAAATATTAGCACCTCGGCTCCTTATGGAATTGGGGAGATTCCACTACAGTAGAACACACAGGGATAGCTGGGGAACCGCTGACATCTTCTTAGGAACAGTCCCCTTTCTGTCCTATTAGAAAGGTGGCTGCTAACTCCCACCTACCTCCATAGCATTTGTCAACATCCTTGTAAGTCTAAATGGAATCTTCTCAGGAAACTTCTCTCTTGTCATTGCAACCTGAATACACAATAGAAGAGAATCAGTTAACTAATACACTAACTTTGCAGATATTTCCTTCTCCTCTTCCTTGAAAAAGCAGTTTGTTAATAAGTAAGGGACTGGCTTGCCTGATATAACTCTGAATGTTGTGGTTATAAAAAAGGAAAGAAATGTGTGGAGAGGAACCAAAACGATAAAAGGTTTAGAAAGCCTGACCTATGAGGAAAGATTAAAAAAAACTGGCTATGTTTAGTCTTGAGAAAAGACAACTGAGGGGGACCTGATCAATTGTTCTCCATATCATCTGAAGGTAGGACAAGAAGTTAATGGGCTTAATCTGCCACCAGGGAGATTTAGGTTAGCTATTAGGAAAAACTTTCTAGCCATAAGGGAAGTTAGTGCTAGAATAGGCTTCCAAGGGAGGTTGTGGAATCCCAATCTTTGGAGGTTTCTAAGAACAGGTTGGACAAACACCTGTCAGGGATGGTCTAGGTTTATTTGGTCCTGTCTCTGTGCAGGGGGCTGGACTTGATGACTTCTCAAGGTCTCTTCCAGCCCTACTTTTCTATGATTCTCTAGTTATTGGAATTTTTTTTGAGGGAAGCTGTAAACATGACTAGATAAGGAATGTAAGAATCAAACTAAGCGTCTGTGCCCGTGCTGTTGGTATAGAGTAATGTACTCCAGATTTCAATCACAAATTGGTGTAAGGATTTATGTGAAAGCCACTACTGATATTTAGCACTCAATGTTTGTAAAACAATTGTATAACTAATCTCAACATTCCGGTGAGGTAGGTGTGCATTCTCTCCATTTTACTGACAGGTAAAGTGAGGCACAAAGTAGTTAAGTGACATGCCACAAGACCACACTGCAAGTCAGTGTCAGAGCTAAAATAAGAACTCAGGAGTTCCTGGATCCTAGTTCTGCCTTTGCTGTACTAGATAACAGGATATTTCTGAAATATAAAAATAAACACTTTTTTTTAGTACAAAAGCTCACCTCAAAACAGTCCCCAAAGTCAATATGCAGGATCTTTCCACTCAGCCTGTCTAGCATCAGGTTGGAAGGGTGTCTTTGTGGAAGGAACAGGAGAGAAGCCAGAGTGACAGATGATTAGAGAGTTATAGAAAAATGTATCAAAAGTAAGTCATGGCTTTTGTCTAGGAGGACATTTATCCTTGCAAGTCAGAAGACAGCCAATGATTGGAGACCTCTGATCGGGAAGTTATCTCATGATAAATAACTTTCCTGAAGCATTTCCATCCTGGTGTGATTAGATTCTGTAATTACAACTCAGGAGTTATCAGAAATCCTCTTGTTTTTGAAGATAAATGTCCTATTAGACCAGACGCATCACTATATTTTTGGATATGCACATTTTGGTTATATTTCTTTTATATTTAGGGTTGATATTCCACTAATTTTATAATGACTTTACATTTTTACAGCTTAGAGAAATTTAACGAGCATATTGCAAGTAAAGAGAGGAAATCAGGCTGTTATCAGAGACAATCAGACTAGGAAGATGCTGGGTATTACAGTACTGTCTTTCATGCTGTTTTTATTTTAACCCCCAAGTTTCATAGGCTTATAACTTAATTATCAAAAGTTCTAAGCTCAAGAGCAAATGATTACAAAAATGTTGCAGAAAGGTTTAGTTGTTATGTTACAGACCTCTAGTATAAAAATACTGGTTTCAGATGGATTTTCAAAGGCGTTATTAGGGCTTACTGGGGCAGTAATCCACATACTAAATCAAAAGTTTAGACCATCTTTGACTGGTCCATTGACATACATATTTAAGTGATACACCAATATGCATTTGAACAATAGTCTAGTATGAGGAAAATAACGTATGTTTTAAATATTATCTACATACATATTTAATCATATACTTCCTAGGTAATATTTATGGACAAGAAAATCAGAATTAAGTGACACAAAGGAAACTGTATTAAAGACCTCACTAAAACCCATTAATATCAAGCACCTGTTTTTTACCCAGATAAGATGCCCCAAGGGAAAGAGGCACACTAGATTGATGCTGTGTGAAAGTTGTGATGGCAGCAGTGAGCTACACCTCCTGTAGCAGTTGTGATACAAGATACACTTAGGTTACCTCTTTAAAAAGGAAATATTGAGTGCTGTCAGTATGAATGCTCGCTATCTACCAAGCACTGCACAAACAGTCATTTATCCTCCCAGAGTAACAACACTGGGAGGTTCTCTCTTTTTGACAGATGGGGTACCAGGTTAAGTGATTTATTCAAGGCCACTCAGTGAGTGAGTGGTAGGTCTGGAATTAGAACTCTCAGCTCCTTAGTTTTGTGTTTATTCCTCTAACCACACTCCCTCTCGAAAGAGAAGACACTCATGTCATGCACTCAAGAGACATACAAACCCTAGGGCTTGATCCTGGAGCACTGACCTTAATGGGAGTAGTGGCAGGCCCTGAAAGATGAGATCATTTGGAGTTTGGAATAGCCAAGATGAAAGTAGTTATCACAAGAGAATAGCCAGGGAATGAGCTGATGGGAGCATGACAACTATTTCAGAATGGAATCTATAAATCCTCGTTAGCGACACTTATTTCAAAGAAAATATTCCAATTTCGCTTACCTGTCCCCAAGGCCCAAAATGTACCCAACCATTGACATCACAGCTAGTGAGCGGGTGTAATTAGTTCTTCTGTCAAACCACACCTGAAAAATAAGAGATGAAATGAAACAGTTCTGATTAAACTGGGTGTGCCTCAAACAAATTCAGAAAATGCATACAAGGCACAGGCACTGAAGCTGGTTAATTATGCTAATTCAGTTTACATTTCACCATTTTAATTTCTCTAAGGGCTGGTCCACACTAACCCCCCACTTCGAACTAAGATACGCAACTTCAGCTATGTTATTCATGTAGCTGAAGTCGAACTATCTTAGTTCGAACTTACCGCGGGTCCACACGCGGCAGGCAGGCTCCCCCATCGACTCCGCGTACTCCTCTTGTCGAGCAGGAGTACCGGCGTCGACGGCGAGCACTTCCGGGATCGATCCCAGAAGATCGATTGCTTACCGCCGGACCCGGAGGTAAGTATAGACGTACCCTAACAATAAATTAAATCTTAGTCTTTCATCCATGAATTCTTTATCATCATCATACAAAATATATCATATGCTGCTCTTGGGATCAAGGGAATAATCTTCATTCAGTTGTGTACCTATAAACAAAGACATGTATTTACATGCTGCGAACACTCCGTTCACAGAGAGGACAACATATTTAGCTGTCTGCAAGAGTCATTAGTAGTGACTGAAAGTGAATGTACCTCAGAGCTGGGACTTTTTAGCCACAGCAGTTTGGCAAGATCATCACCAGCAGTATTATTGACAGCGTGTTCAAACACCTCCACCTTCTGCATCAAAGTCAGGTGGTCGTAGTCTGGAGCCATCTAAAATAGAGAAATGTTGTTCAGCAGTCACCAAGTTTTTCATAACAATTCTGAAACAGCTGCAATATGAGGAATGTGTCAATCTCTACTAGTTTACAGAGTAAAACAATGAGAAAATGATTAAATTACCATTAATTGCTCTGCAGCACAAACCAATTCATTTTCAGCAAACTCAGCCAAAAGAACTCATTTGAAATGCAATACCCCACTCTGTGGTCACAAACATTCCAACAGCTACTTTTATTGTTAAAAAAGAGCTGAGAGAGAATTTGAGTTCTGGAGAAAGATTAAGTCTTCTGGGTTATGATCCCCACTCTGTTTACTGACAGAACCAGTAGTACAAGCTTCCCTCTACTTCCCCCACCAATGTGCAATTTTCATAGCTCATTAAATTTTGGGGCTCTGCTTATGCTAGTAAATATCAGCTGCAGTGGCACACTTTGTGATATGGACAAATCTGCTAGGAACCAGACTGATCTCTACCAACCTCATTTTAGCCGTAAGATGGTAAGAACTTGTGGTCACTATCAACATGGCAAGTGAGAGGTGAATAACTCCACAGCCTATCACTAATTTAGGAGTGCTTTGGAATATTCTAGCATTTTTATTTTATATTCGTGCACAGTTATTAAAGTAATTTTAATACGAAAAGGGATCAAAAGACAGGTAAATAAATGGGAACTCAGAGGGCTATTGGAGATCGAACAGAACAGCGAATTGTGTGCCAGTCTCGCCCTTTACCCGCAGCATGATGCGATGTTCGATGTTGAGAAGGATCTTTTTCTTTTCCCTGTAGTCTCGGATGAGCGCGTGCAGAGTGTCACAGTGGGGAACCCAGCCAATCAGGCCAGAGTTTGTAGACAGTGGAATAACTGCGTATCTCTGGATGCTAGGGAGAGAGAGAGGGGGGGAAAAAAAAAAAAAAAAAAAAAAATCACACATTAGGAAATGGTGTATTTTCATGATGTTCAAAATCTACCAGTCTAGAGCAACCCACCACCTAAATCTGGGGAATGTGATGTATCCAATTCATTACTTTATCACCCAGTCTTTTTTCAAATTAACTGGAGAACACTTCTTGATAAGAGTACTACTGTTTACTCTTAAGAATTATTTTAAGCAGTTTATGTTAAGCTCATTGAGAGCTCACTTTCTGAAGCTTTGGGGTAAGTGACTCACAACATTCAATTCATTGCAGATGGCATTCTGCTTGATATGTGCTCACATGTGAAACACAAGGGTGCAGAACTACAGCCAGCGGCTACTTAAATTGAGCACCAGTGTGAGTATGCAGTGGCTATTTTAAAATCTTGTCAAGAATCCACCATTTCACAAGATTATATGTACCTTCCAAAGTAGGAAAATAAATTACATTACAATATCAACAAAACAGTCACTAGACTCTAGTAAGCCTGCAAGATTATTAATGCTCTTAGGCTCCAGAGCCAACAACAGAAATGCCTTGAATTGCAATCATCTTGAAGATGAAGAAACTCCAACGAAAGGGTTTTATTTAAAACAAAAAAACATAAAAAAGCCCCTCCTCCTTTCGACGTACATTATCTCCAGCTATGAGTTACATAAATGTTGCATTTTGTGTTGTGTTACTGGATTTTCCGTTTCTTCATCAGCTAGCAGAAAGGGTAGTGGCGTTAGGTGCATTGGCATTAGAAGATCCTATATTTGCTCCAAATACCTGAGGTTTTTACGCAGAGATGTCGGGTCATTGGCCAGCAGAGTGTTGACTAGTCCAAAGAGCTGCATCACTCTTTCATCCTGGCGAAGGTCCTCATGGCCCTTCAGAAGGAATACAAACTCATGCCCGTTGCTTCCTGTAAGAGAAGATATGGGGCGTGGTGAGGTGGAGTGCAATATCTTACTTGAACAATCAGATGAAGTCTGAATCACATTTAAACGGACAGAATGACAGCAAGATTCAGAATGTTGGATAGATATATTTTATAAACTTCTTTCTGAGGGTGAAATTCACTTGTTAAGGAATAATGCGACAAAACAAGTCCTGATTTCTTGAATAAATGGTTGGTATTCATTAAAAAAAGGTCACCAAGACTCCACCCTTCAGAAGGAGATGCAATACTAAGATAAATAAGACAATAGGACACTGACATGACAAAATGCACAAAAGCTCTACTGCTTTCTTGCAGTTGTGAATTATGTTGTCACCTTTGGCATCTCTCTCCACACTCACTCACTCTCAAGCTCCCCGTCACTGTATTCAGGCCTTCATATACACTGTAAATCTAATCCTACTCCAGTCCTCCACCCGCTTTCTTGGTCTGCATACCCCTCTTCCTTTAGTTCCTTTTGCTCTTCCAAACTGTGTGTAGCCAAAGGAACAAACTGGTGGCCTAAACATCAGCCATATAACATTACTCCCTGCAGCCATGGGTTTGACTCCTGTCAAAGTCGATATAGCCTTTCACTCTGCTGGGTTAAAGGAGTTGAATACAATGCATTTTACTAAATGTTTTTTCAGACAGAACATAAAAATCCAACGGCATGTTTGTTCTGAACATAAAATCAAAGATATTATGCTGATTATATAATTTCCATTCCTTTCCACTATTGCGTAGCATGCCATGGGCCAGTTGGCTGACTGCCTCCATCCCAAAGATGGCTATGGGTCAGTGTGACTTTAGCTATGTAGCTGAAGCACGCTGGGATGCAAAACACTCTATACAAGTATTTCCCTTATCCTCCAGTTCCATGCTTGCTTCTTGATGAGGAGCTAGGGAGAGAGTACATGTTGATATTTCCAGGAATAGGAAAGTAGGGCAATCTGAGCAGCTGGCCTGTCCTGAAAATCATTTACAGAAAATGAAAAATCTGCTTTCTAAAGGGACTATAGTGAAGACTTTCCTGAAAAAGTATACAATCGGGGAGCTAAACTCAGCTTGCATTTCTCACCCATTAATGTCAATTTCCTGGGCCTCTGCTTGGACGTGATGACCTGCAGCGATGGTGCAATGGATTGAATGCGGATGATTGGCTGGTTGGGATCATATGTTCCTGGCACCGCTAATTCCAAATCCCGGCACATGAGGAGTTTTGGTGACACATACTGTAGTTCTAAGGAAGTGAGCTGCCAGCAAGAAACAAACAAACAGAACCAGAGTTTTATATACTTCTATGTGTCTATTTAATACCATTGAAATATTAAAAGAGTTGATTTTATGGAGGGCATAGAACAGTTCACAGTCAACCATCAGTACTTCAGTTACTTGCAAAAAGCACCGCATAAGGTGCAAGCCAGCAGCAGGTATTTCTGGAATACCCTTGTTGAGTATTTTGGACAAACACATATGGGTTTTGACAGCTTACACTGCAAGACCCAGAACTGTACCTCTCCCCCCACCTGAGGCAGCTGCTTAGAGATCCGCCTGAACACATGGTAATAGAGATCCCAGGCCTGGGTGAGGTCCTTGACATTTCCTGATTTCATGTACTTCCTGCACCATTCCTGAGCCTCCATTAAGTCTCTGCCATATGCCTGGGGAGGAAGAAGAAAAATTAACCCTTACTACAGTGGAACAAATGAGGAGAAAATACTCATCACTTACAAAGAGCTTCATTTATGTAATTTCAAGATCCTGTCCAATCACGAACTGTTCCCAAGGTTACAAGGCAAATCAGTGGCAGGATCAAGATTAGAACGCAGGTATTTCTGGCTGTGTTGACTCTATTGGACAATGCTGCCCCACACAGATTTCACCCCCAAAAGAAACCAGAAAAGGCAGAAATACCCTTTAATGGTGTAGCTGTGGGGCTAAAGCAACAGTCACAAGGTCAAATAAGATGCTATGCTGACTAGGGGAGGAGTCCTCTCCATCACCTGCACTGGTGACAGCATTGATGCTGACCATGAAGCAATGTGACCATGAGGTAGAGGAAATTACTTCAAAGGAGGAAGCACTTACTCTCATAGACTGCTTTGGTGGGTATATTTTACAAAGCCCACATAATGTCTGTTATACACTAGACTCCAAGTGCCATTTGTTTGATCAGATTATGCCCAGGTAAAATTAGAGTCCCCAAAGATCAAGAACGCAGAAATAAGTGTCATGGATAAGTAATGCTTGAAGCTAGTATAAACTATCTCAAGAGCCTCACCCTTAGCTCAATTGGTGGGATAACCCCCCACCTCTGTTTCAGAGTCTAGAACTGGGTTTGAAGCATGTTCCCTCCCTGAAGCACTCTTCATTCTCAACATGCTCCTCAATCTGACTGAAAGGATGCAAACAAACAGTGAGACGGTCAAAACTCCTCTCAGGGGCCTCGAATTGGGACTCTTTGGAGGTAGGCTTTATTGTACAGGAGAGCAGTCACTCTGTCAGGCTTCCACAATGAAAAACCAGAGTTACAGGGAGAGAGAGAGAGAGAGAGAGAGACAGACAGACAGACCACGCCACACACAGCAGCCCTCCATTCAATAATAAAAAATCCATTGCCTTTTTTACTTCCTTGATAAAAAGTACTGGGAATGTTTTTGAGGCAGGGTGTTCGTTTTTTGGGGCTACAGGAAGCTCAGACTGCACTCCACTAGCAGATACCTGATTGAAAGACGTTTCCTTGAGAGTCTGGGGCCCACGCTCCATCATAGCATGGAGTGGCTCCAGCACCTCAAACATTCCCTTCACATTCCTCTCTCCAAAGTACAGACGGGATGCCTCTTCCAGCCCTTCATGCCACATCTCATGCCAGAGGATGGCTACACGGATCAGCTCTTCGCTCACCTGGATTAGGATAGGGAAGATAATAAATTCCTATGGGGGGAAAAAATCGCATGGACGCAGAGAGGCTTAAAAGTAAATCTGTTAGTCTTTAAGGTGCCACCAGACTCCTTGTTGTTTTAAAAGTACTAGACTACTTTCACCTTGAGAATGGTTTCACCTACTCCCTGCTGATGGCTAGAGGATGCCACACAAACCTCTACTTGATAAACTTTCTCCTGTGAGTACCCTACTGGACTACTATAAACTGATTTGCTCCCCTGCCAATATGTTTGCAATCACATGAAGTTTGCCTGCTAATATATTCCTGTCTTTCAGTTATTCATTAAGAATTTAGCAATCAAGATAAACTGGCTCCTTCCCCAGAAACAAGTCAGACTGTTTCCCTTTCTCATTAAATTAATGTTTCTCTTTATGGAGCTAATGATTCCCTTTCCCCATTCTCCTCACCTCCCCAGGTTCATCTGTGACAAACATCACAATCCCAATATTTAAAGTTTATGGTCCCATCACACTAGAAAGTCTCCTGGAGACTGTGTACTCCAACACTATCATTCCTTCCCAACGAATTAATCATACTCAGAATCAACAAATCAACATTTTTCTTTGGTTTCATGGGAGAGAATATTGCTACAAGAACAGACCAAAAAACCTTAATATGGCTGGTGCATCAGTCCCTGGAATGATTCTTTATTGACCATACACACAGCACTCACCATCATCGCCTGCTGTACCAGAGTGTTACTGTGCTCACACATGTTTTTCAGGATCTTATTGGCAGCATTGTGGCGTGCAGTTGTGGTGGACTTAGAGGCCACAGTCAAGGGGTAGATCAAAGCCTATGACAGACATCACACAGTAATAATTTATAACTGCACACGCATAACAGCGGCTGCATAGATCAAGAGACTAACAAGAGTAAAACAAAATAAAATAAAGTCCAAGCACATAGAAACCAGGTGACAAACCTGCTTCAATTCTATTCTACTAAGAAATGACAATTTTGCAGCAGAAAAAGTAACTCACTTATTGAAATGGATAACTGAAGGATTAAACATTTGTTTTTCCATCAGAAAGTCCCACTATCTGAAATGCTTGGATTTTCACTGATCAGATAGCAGGGTAATTCCAGTGGTGATGAACTGGTGCCAAACTGATAGAGGAAAGAAAATTCTTCTCCCCAGCATGCTAGGACAGATTCTCTACACCAAGGTAGGAAATGCAGCTAGTGTGTTAGCAACAGCTACTGTTCAATAACAATTACTTAATGGAGTTAAATTTAAGGAATCAATTTTCACCATCAGGTGTCCCAACAGACAGAGGACTTTAAATTCTGTCTGGGCTCAATGCTGCATGTCTCATCTGCCCCTCGTGTCTATCTTTTCTGTGAGGCGGCTGAGGGGAAAAATCTTTCAGGGGAATGAGTAAACTATTCAGGCGAGATAGCAGTAATAAAGCTTGTCTGATATAAACTATAACCAGTCCTGTGCCAGCATCTAACCCTCACTCCTTCACTCCCTAGTCACTCTCATTATAGACATCTAATAGAATAAGGAAGCTTTACTTCACCAAGAATCTATTGAGAATCTTCCTCAGGGCCACAGCTTACCTGCGGGTGATATCTTCCAATATCTGTGAGGAGCTGGTGAATGAGGCGCCCCACTAAAGGCCGAGGGGTATCGATTCTTGCAATGAGCTGAGGGATCACCTGATAGCAAAGGCGAGAAAATAAAGATTCCAGTCACACTCGCATGTATAGTTCACAAGCTGTTCTGTCCAACCACTCTCATCAGAGACCTCAAAGGCTCTGTTCGTGCACCGCAAAGTAGCCAGAGATCCCAGCATGCATTCTACAAACTAGACAGAGAATACAGAGATCCAAATGGTGATGTCAGAGGTACAGAACAGCTATGTGACTATCATGTGCAACCAGTCCCTTGTGTTAGATGTTAATTCCTGCACACTGGGGTGGATGATACTCCCCATGCAAACTGTTGCAGGCTTCTCCCACATCTTGAACAAGCAAATAAAAAGTGGAGCCTCTTGTATGAAATGCAGTCTACACAGTCATCCTGAAACGGACTGAGGGTCTGGATTACAGAAGAGTACCACAGCAGGGTTTCACACCCCATTGCCATTACTGCATGTTATGTCTAACTTTAAAATCCCTCATCCTTTCTCCTTCTCTGTCACTAATCAGATCAGACAGGCATCCAGGCATGCTGCTCTAGTGTCTGTCCAAGATGCTTATTAAAAGATTTACAATTCCTACTGTGAGTACCCTGCTCTCATCAGGTCACGTACAGAGGTTCCATTGGCAGGGTGCCATTTGGGATATTATAGTCACTGAGATTCCAAAGGGCTAGGTAAGAAGTGGAATCTACCCCAGCCCCTCCTACTCCTTACCTGCAGCCAGGTGTCTATTTGGATTGCCTTGACCCCTTCAACCAGAGCTTCATTGACATCAGGCCAGTGACCATAGTCAAACCATAGAGTAAGGACCCTGAAGAAAGAAAAACAGGACATTCCAGTGTCTTGTTTTCAGAACTTACAGCAGTCTCTTCTTCCCCACAACCAAGAACATGTGGTTATAAACAAGCTTGGACTGACTGTTCAGTCTTCGATTTGTTTAGCTGTACATGAAGAGAGCAGGAACATGTTACAGGGAGTCCTAAAGTGAGTGAGTTCTGTACATCACTAGCAGCTTGATGTTGTTTGGTGTGTGCTTTACTAGGTACCTGAGAGTGTCCTGTAGATTGTTGCCTCGAGACAGAGAGATAGAGCGGAAGAAACCCTGGACAGCAGGGACTGTATACAGCAAGAGGGTCTTGGACAAATCCTGTGGGAATGAAAATAGCTGCCTTAGTTCTACAAAAGCATCTGAGGTGAAGGATGTAGTATCAGCGGGAAGGAGGTAGGCAATGGAGTGCAAGCTGAATATGTCTCTCTCAGCCTGCAGGCTGCCCCCATGAATTCTGAGCAGAGGGGAGGGAAAAATATATACAGGCATGCATATGATTCACACCAACCCTGTCTCTAGCCCTCACTCCCACAGGACATATTCATATACTCCAGCACCCAGTACTCTTTACTTAAGTCCATACCTACCTCCCACCCTTGCAGAGAATACGTAGATACCCCCTGTTCTTTCCTCACCACCTCCACTGCAGTGCAACAACAACTAGGGTTCTAATTATACTTGAATTTATGGGCAAACATTATAAAACACTAAGAAGTACTAAAACTTTCTGCTTCAAATTATACCTCCTATAATGTGTGTCATTAGAGACTTCTCAGAAAGGAAAGTCGCATGATATGCCTTTGAATCAATTCACCCACCAAGCGGCGCCACTCATCCCCAGCAGGCAGGGAGGGCTGTACCTCAGTGACTTTCTTTTGCACAGGAGATGGAATGGGACTGTTCTCTGTGCTCTCTGCCTCGCTGTCGCTGCCGCTGCCCTCCGTGTTGGCGCTGGTGATGCTGGCTCCACTGGCATGACGCAGTTTCTTCTTCTCATCTCTGGCCTGGTTTTGATGTTTGTAGTGAAGCACAGCCTCAAAGTTCATCACTGCCCAGGCGTGCCAGGCCTGCCGATGGAGGAGCAGAATATCAACAGGAATCCCAAGAACGATGAAGCCTCTACACAGCCCTACTTTCTAGTGATTAAAGGATCCCTGCTGCAGCAAAATAAAATTAGCCCCCCCTCCTCCCATCTAGCTCGTTGAAGGACAAGAGGAAATGAAATATAAGGAGAAGACAATGGGGGAGACACAGAAGGGAACATGGTGAGGAGCAGGCTGCCCAAGGGGATATCTGGTCTCAAATGTGTAGGAACACTTTTAGTTCTCAAAGGAGCTTCTGGCTTCACCGTGGAAATCCTATAGAATTACAACACGTCGTGGAGCAAGTTTTAACACTTCCCCATAGATTAATTTCCCCTGTTCATCTAAGCAGCCATAATTAACCCACAAGGGAGAAGATCTTAAATGTGAAAGCATGGGTTGAACTGCAGTCCTGTTCCACTGGTCAGCAAACATCAGCGGTTGCATTTTGACCTGAGCTGCAGGGTCACTTCCACTGAGGTCAGTGATATACCAGTGTCTAACCTAGTTTAAGAGGGCAGAAGGTTATATGGGCCGCACAAGGCTGTGTTGTGTTTTGGGATAAAGGACTCCTTGTATTGCCTCCACGGTTTAGTACTGAGTTCTCTCCTCGGCTACCTTGTACCAGTTGCCGTCGTGCTCGGTTGAGGCACTGTAGTACTGCAGGACTTTGGGGATAGTGCTCTCATTGATGCCTTGCAGATTAAGCTGCCACTCGCCCAGTTTCAGGAAACACCTGAAAAAGCCAGGAAAATTAACCACCCGAAAACAGAACAAGCGTTACGAAATCAGACTGTCGGTTTAAAATGCAGAATTCTTGTCCAAGCTCTGAAAAGAATGATCTGGAAACCCATTCAATAAACCACCTTTAATCACAGATGGGGAAGAGCTACGCTGTTGTTAAAGTAGCTCACGAGGGTCAAGACTCCAAAGGTTCTGTTTCTAAACTCGGCTGCTAACTTGCTTTGATTCTGGGCAAGTCACAAACTCTCTGCGCCTCAGTATACCCAGTTATAAGATGAGGATAATAAGTGTCCCACGGGGCATCGGGAGGCTTAATTAATGTTCATAAAACGTTCTGAAATCCTCATATGAAAATCACAATACAGCTGTCACTATATGAGGTGCCGGACATAACGTATTGAGTGGCCACAGATAAAAGCATCACATAACCCACCCACCGCCAGCAGGCCCTGAGGGAATGCGCTATGAAAACCAGTCGCTAGGGCGCATGGAGATTAGTCTTGGCCAGAGCCAAGAATCATTGTTCACTCCTGCCCCGAAGACAGGAAATAAAATATGTTTATTGCAACAGGAGGGATGCACTGAAAGGTTTAATGCTTAGTTCCCTCGGGAAGCTTTAAGTGCAATAATGCAGCCCAGTCCTTTCTATCGGTTTCAATTTTCAATGAGTGTTACACAGGAAAAATTCAGTGCTGAACTCATCAGCACTTGCCTTTCAAGCTAGATCATTACAGGTGGCGTAGGAAGAGAATGGCTGTTAGAAAACTCTCATTCTGGAAAGAATATACAGTTAAGAAAAAACAAAGGTCCTTTTTAAAGTTCCGTTCAGCAGTAAAACATCATCATCTTTTGATCATTCAGTTTCTTACTCGAACAGGAAATGATAGAATCTCCAGGCCCCAAGAACTCAGAAGGGAAACTGGCATTTTTACTAGACGTATTTTTAACGTAACGCTATTTTTTTAAGAGGCTACCTCAAGCTGGGCACCCGGTTGCCAGAAGCACAGCTGCATCAAGTGCCTGAGCTGCCAGACGCCTGGATGTGCCAGGCTGAGCCAGCCATGTGGAAGTGTTTCTTTACTGCTGACTGGAACCCCCCAAAAACAAAGAATTAATCATGCTGGGACCTCTGGCTTCTTCAATCAATCAGCCACACAGCAGGAAAAATACAACCAGCTGCCTGAGACAAACACAAGCTTGCTTAAATGATGTCTCAGTGTCATTAACCAATGTCATTCAGCAGAGCCTCTGAATTTGCAGAAGGCTTAGCTGCTGGAACTACACACTGGACAGGCACGTGACATAACACAACCGGCCTCTATCGGCAAAATGAAGACAACTCTGGCCCTCCCCATTCTACAGGGCCAGCTCCAGGCACCAGCGCAGGAAGCAGGTGCTTGGGGCGGCCAATGGAAAGGGAACGGCACGTCCGGATCTTCAGCGGCGGGTCCCTCAGTCCCTCTTGGAGGGAAGGACCGGCCGCCAAATTGCCACCGAAGAATGAAGCGGCACGGTAGAGCAGCCACCCAAGTGCCGCCGATTGCGGCTTTATCTTTTTTTTCCCTCCCTCGTCGCCGCTTGGGGAGGCAAAAAAGCTGGAGCCGGCCCTGCCATTCTAAGGGGAATTACTGTTCATGTATTTTCTGCAAGGATTCTGCAACCTCAGAATCTGTGCTGGTGGCAATAACCAGGCACTGGACCTCAAAGGACACTGTACTAACCGTGCCATGAGTTTGTGGAGCTCCTGCTTGTGCTGCTGGTCTTCGGTTGCGATGGCATGCTGTGCTTGTTGCTGCATTGTCTGCACAAAGTGCTGCATATGCTGGAAGGCATCGATCTGCAATCGGATGTCGACAGTATGAACGTACGGGCTAAATACAGCTTCACAAGGGAGAAGGCGATCTATTGGAAATACAGGTATTCCTGGGAGCCAAAGCAGATCTTAATTTTCCCCTCAATGCCCTCTAACCATTACACCCATATAGAGTAACTTTGCTTTATATGATGGATGTATAAATGGATTTATTCTATGTTCTTTCATGACACCTAACAGTCTTTACCATGCATGAATCTTGAATCACCACCTCACAAATCTGGCAACTGAACTGCTACTCGGGACTTGACTTCAGTGGACTCACCTTCATCTCATACATTCAGCCAAAAGCCTGGCTGTAGAGACGTGCCCTAGTACTATGCTCTTCAGGCCAACAAAATCTGGCTCTGGCGACTTGACAAAGTCAACTCTACACATGAGAACCTTCAACGAAGAAGGGTCTACTGCTGGGCCTGGAAAATGTGATCCTAGGAATCCAACAAAAACCTCTCAGCTGATTTGCCATAGGACATTGGGGCAGGTCCCAGATTATCCAGGACTTCGATGAATGTAACCAGCACCCTGAAATTCACTTGGAAGCAAAGAGGTGGCTAATGTAGAGCAGACATTCTTACATAATCTGGTGGCCCACCAAATTTAGGAGGGATTTTGTCATCCGTAAATACGTCACAGTGGCAAGCAGATTGATGGTAGCAGAGATTACGGGAAGCCCATCTAGAACACACTTTGCATGAGAAAACTGGTTTGAGGAAAAACTGCCTAAGGAAACTTGCAGCTTCTTGGGCTTCCCTCTTCTCCCCTCAGACTCCAGGCCTGGCTCATAGTGCCAGTCCTGAAGGATTTTAGATCTTTAACTAGTTGAAAGGTCCAGACTTGTCTGCAGGTTGTTTTGGAAGCCTCATGGAACAGCACATGGCTCTTTTTCTGATGGGTTAGAGAGAGTTTAGTGAGGAAGCAGCTCCTGATAGCAAGATTTGGGAAAAAATACTTTCAATTCAATGAAAAAAATTAAAAGCAAGAAAAATTGAAGTTAAATGTCAAAAGAGGTGTCTGCGCTCCACTGGAAGCGAGTAAAGCTAAAGCCCTTGAAATCTAAAAGGTCACTTCAGGTCAGGAACTGCACAATGTGCTATTAAGAGGCCAATTTGTTTCTCTTCTGTCTATGGGAATGAGCATTTTTCTCATTAACAGAGCTATTTAAGAGGGTGAGACAGGAGACACCTGAATTGGAATGACTCATCAGCTCAGTGCAAATGTCAACCTTATTTTTCAGCACGCTGAATTCAATCAATCATCAGGAAAAAAAAGAGTTTTAACCGAGAGGCAGAACATGGAAAATTGTCATGCTGCTAATCCGAACACAGGGATAGCAGAGGGATCTTTATGTGGTTAATAAGATACCCATCCCCATTAAGTATCTGCCAGTAACCTGGTAGTACTCTTCTGCTGAATGTAACTAAGGTTTATCTAAAATGGGTGAAGACATACTTCTAAAAACCTGATGCTCCCAACCTCCCATTCCTACCCATGCCTGGCAATCTGCTTCCTCATGTCACTATACAGAATAAAACTCTTCTGCTTCAATTGACATGAATTCTAAGGCAATGTACTTCCGAGTATCAAAGTGGGGAGTTTATTTAAACAAGTGGATTTATAAATCAATGTGCAGTTTTGTAGTGGGAGGAATCTCTTTGGCCTGCAGTGGTTGGCAAAAGTCTTTGTTTGGAGAGGCTCTGTGGGGTTTATTCTCTCACTATACCACATCTCTGAGAATAGACTAATATTAGCCTGTAGGTGCAGAGTGGAAGCTCACCATCTAGACCTCATTTTGTCTTTCAGTGGATTTGGGAGGTATCAAGTTAGAAGTAGATAGCTAACAACAGAGCAAGTTTCAGGCAAGTTATGACTTATTCCAAACCTGAGTGTGGCAGGAGAATACTCAGCCTTCTACAACTACAGATCCGCACTAAAAGTCATACAGGGTCCCACATCGAGGTTACATGCCTGTCCACATAACGTTCTAAAAAACAGCCATATGTCTGCATGCATTCTATTTCACAGATACATAATAAAAAAACCACCACCATTCGATCACGTAGTCCATCCCCCAGCAATACAAGAATGTTCCCACATTTTCAGTGTTTTGTCCAGATGAAACACAGGCACCCACATTTTCTAGATTGCAGTCCCTGTCACATTGTAACCTGGCTTCTGCTATGACAGTGCTGCAGCTCTAGCCTGCATTTCAAAAATCAAGCACTTACACTTACAAGGTGTGCAAAGAGCCTATTTAATAGTCATGGGTCCCTGTCTCCAAGCAGAACAGAGCTCACAACCAATGCTGAACCTTACATGCAGTTCGAATACTGTCCTTGGGATGAGGTATTGCTTAACCAGCACTATAAATACACACAGAGCTTCACAAACTAGAAACAGAGAGGCATAGCCCCTGCCCCAAAGAGGCTATATAATGCAATAAAGAAAGAGAACAGCTCAGGTATTGGAGGGTGTGTGTCTGACCCCTGTCCTCCCTCTCCTTCAATCTTCACTGTCTTCTTCTATTGTGTCATACCAAAGAGCCTTGCTCTCATGACCCTGCATAATCTTGTCTCAGCTTCTTTCTGTGCTCTCATGCCCTCTTTTTCCTCTTTCATACGCCACACAATCCTTTCTCCAGCTGCTTCTCTTACTCGGTGCACACCTTCTTTCATGCTGCTCACTATAACTGTCCCTTCCATCTTGCCTACCAAGCACCCTCTTTCTCCATCACAGATCAAGTAGAACACTTGAAAGCATCAATCCGAGGTCCCCCTTCCCTTACATAGGCAGTCAGTGGAGAGGAGATATACCTGGAGGTATGACAGAGAATGAGACCATGGAGATACCTCATGGCATTTATTGAATAGAGTAGGAGACCGCTCTGGTGCGCTCTGTTCTACACACAGGCAGCTCCTTATGCTTTTTACATTTAACGGAAGAGGGTTAGGCTAAGTGCTTGCAAATGGCACGGTCCCAGAGCTGGCAAACCCAAAGGCAGAAAAACTGAAAAAGATGTGGTAGAACATTTGAGAATAAACAGAGGCTTTAATGTATATTAAAAAAAGAGAAGTCATCCCGTCTAGAGCTTACAGGATTTGAGTATGTAAACTCTTTCTGTGTTGCAATGCTAGAACATTCATCCCAGGCTCCTCACAACCAAGTTGTTCTCCTGACAAAGCCCTAGGTACTTTCCAGCTGCATCTCGGTTGGTTGTTTTCATCTGTTGAATGTTTTCATCCATACCCATCACAAAAATCTATTTTGCCTTTTCTTTATTGAGGTTGCAACTAGTTTTCTTGTCTTTTTTACTGGCCATCACCATGGGGTACACCTGTGACTGTGAGACCATGATTCTGGGGCAGCTTGTGGTGATGACAAGCTCCTTCGCTCTGTCAGCCTATAGCTTACAGGATTTGTAAGCCAGGGGATAGCCAGGTGGGCACAAATGGGCATGATTTGGGAGATGGCGATTTCAGTATCCTTGTGATGGGGTGGCTGGGAGCACACCATACATCAGCAAGTAGGTAAAAACCCTGGCAAGGGCATCCTACCTACCGCTGACGCTTCTTTACGCCTCTCAGGAAACTGCTGCTGATTTATTTTGGGACTTGAAATCAAAAGAGAGCAAATTGGGTTTAGATCCTCTGTGCTCCTTTAGGATTTTTAATAAGTCTTGAAAAAGATTTTCCCAAATTAAAAAAAATAAAATGATTTATTTGCCTTTTTTTGGATAAAATCATTAACATCAGCTGAAGCCTGGTTTTGTTCCTTGGGGACTAGAGAGCTAGTGGCTATGACACCGCAAGAAACTGAAAACAGAGCAACTGAGAGTGGAAAGGATTCTGAGGTTCTAAATAACATGTACCTTGCGGGCACTCTTCCACATGTGTTTCATGTAGGCATAAGTCACTTGGGGATGAACAGTTGGCAATGGGTGATCCAGCTGTCGAGATGGGTCTACTCCCAGGAGTAGTACAAGTGTCTTGTGGGCCAAAGCCTTGAAAGAATGGCAAAGAAAAAAACAACAGGTTATAACATGCTTACTCTCACCTCTACAGTCCCTTGTTCATAACAGTCTCTAATGACAACTGCGTAAAGTGACATTGCTTCTCCGTACTAAGGGGGACATAGGCAGGTCACGTCATGCAGAAAGTGCAGCTGTGCACTGGAACATGTGCATGGCTACACTTCCACTGTATGCCCATGTGAGTTTCATATATAACGTCTGATTTAACAATTCTGCATGGTCACTGTGGAGAAGTAGCCCCAGGTCACACAGTCTCGCCGTGTACCTTGTGTTAGTATTTCGTCAGTTACACCGGTATTCTCAGCATAGAACCCAGTTCACAATAACTGTCAAACTAGAGGTTATGGATTGAGGCAGAGAACACTGGCTCTGAAGCAATTTAGAACAAGCTTCTGAGCTCAAAGGCCACCTGGGACATGGAACAAGTTGTCAAAAAGTAGTAAGCATCGATACACGGGAGAGGGATGTGGTTTGGTAAAACGTAAGAGTGAACTGCTACCGCTGTTATCTGTACTGACGATTATGGAGAGATACATACTCCAGCAGCCTGATTACTATTTCCTGTATTTACAAGGACAACCGCCCCCACCCCAAAACAGACCATATGTTTTCTCCTGGCCCTACATGTTATGTTTTCACCTCAGTAGCCAATAAAGAGTGGGAATTCTTTGTGGTTTATGTATCTTTTTGGTAATAAATATTATTGAGGTTACTGCCCAAACTAGGAGCGTAACAATGATACTAACATAACTACCTAGATATGTTGGAAAGTGCAAAGTAGGAGCCAAGCATTAATAATACTAACACTATTACATTAAAGTTTTCAGACCCAGCATGGGAACAGAACTCGGCTGTAAGTCTCTCTTAGGATGACTATTTGCCCCCTGATGACAGTGGTTTCCCACAATCCTCTGACTCACCAGTCTCCCACTCTTGCCACATAGGCTGGCGTACTTGAGCCAAGTTCTCATGTCCTCGTGGGGGTTGACAACAAGAGACCGGACCATAAGTATTCTCTGCCAGTCCTCTACAATGCGCTGGCAGCCCTGGGAAAAGAAGTGCAGACAGAACCTATTAATGTTTCTTTTCCACTGGGACCATTCCTCCGTTCCCTCCATAACCAAAGAGCCTCTCCCCAAGATTAAAGTGACTGCTGTCCCCATACTTCACAGCAGACAGAGACATGGCACTAACTGGCTGCCTTCTTAACATTGCTATGTGTGAATGAGGGTAAGTCCCTGAGCCTCATACTCAACAGTCAGAACCTCATTAGATGCCAGCTGGTTGCTCCAAGTCTAATGAGATTCTCTAATGGAAAAAAGGAGAGCGACCTTTTACAGCAGACGCAGGTCCAAAAGCAGAGCGGTTACTTCTGCCCTGTCAAAACAACAAGGCAAGGGTTTCACAACGTTTCCGAACCCAGCTTCGAACTTTATTTTTGGTTGCAACAGTGACTAGTTCCAATATCAGAAGGTACAAAAACAAAAAAGTTCTGAAAGCGGCCAAGAGATATTTTTGTTATTGCCCTTTTCCTTCCCCTCCTTGTTGCTGGTTTTTACAGACGCTGAAGTGATTTAGTTGACACTCTGCCAGCAATTGAATTGCCAGCTGCTACGCTGCTAGAGCGGGCGTTGTCTGGTTACTGTCTACCTGTGCTGAGTGCCACAACAGCTTCAAGTCCAACAGAGCAGATGAGACAGGATCTGGCCCTGAAGCTGGAGGGTGCGTCCAGAGAGTCGGGTCTTGTCTACACTACAAAATTAGGTCGAAGTACAGCCACTGTGGTAATTACTGCAGTGGTTCATGTCCACAGTATGCCCCCTCTGTCAGCTCACAGGTGGAACCTTCTTGCCCTGGGGCTGCTAGGCTCCAACTGGGAGCCCCAGGGTGGTGAGAAGGGGACCTCCAGCTGTGAGCCCTGCACGAGGCTGACAGCCACCAGGTGATGTAAGTAACGCAGTGTGTCGCGCTAACTACATCGACCTACGCACTACGCATCTTCGGCGGTGGAGTTATTACGTCGGTATAGTGGGCAACTTACATTGGTGGGAGCAATGTTGCAGTGTAGACACAGAGTTCAGTAGTCATAAGCTGCCTTACACCGACCTAACTCTGTAGTGTAGACCAAGCCTCAGATGCAAAATTGCGGGTCATGGTGCACATATCTGATTGCTACTGGCCACCCACTGGGGCTTGGGCTGACTGGGTTGATCAAGTTCTTCAAGGGTGGGATAAATAAGTCTTTAAGAGGCCTCTGAAATTTAGGTGGATGCAGGACTGACTTAGACGTAATCCATCCCAGAGATCTATGGTAGACTGTGCCCACTGGAGACAAGCACAACTTTGTGACAGCAAGGGATTCTGTCTGGAAGCAGCAACACAAATCTGCTTCTTTGCAGGCAAGTCAAATGCTCAATCAGCACGCGATCTTGAAGGGAAAATCTCATAACCAAGGGAAAAAAGAAGGTCTTCTCATCTCTGATGAAATAGCTAAGTACCCCACTGACTTTTCAAAACTGGGTGCACGCAAATTAGACAGAAAAGCCTGTTCCATGCAGCCCTCCCTAATGCCCAAATCAACCTTCCACCAAATCATCTAACAGGCATTTTATAATGATTATTAAGACACTATAAAATGTACAAGAACTGTATGTACTGTTTTCAGGACCATAAACAGCTGTACTCATAGGCATTACTCTCCCTATCGCACTCAACCTCTCCTCTCCAGAGGAATGTTCTCAGCTTTTCCAGACAAGAATGCAGTTTGGAAGCAAAAAGCATTGTCACAGCTCGCTAAATAGTTGAAATGTTCACAGTAGCAACAGGTAAACACCCGTCAGTGTGGGGGCCTGTATAGCAGTGAGAGAATTCTCTCTCCAGATGGAACACTGAAGTCCAATGCAGTTTATACACTTCATTCTAACTATAATTTGTTCCCCTGCGAAGAACAACTCTCTGAACAGTGCTAGAAGGTACTGCATGTGTTACTTCACGTACAGGCCCTCCCTCTCACAGAAAAGCTCCCTCCAGAAAGGATACCCACTCAAAATATTTAGGTGGTCTTAAGTCCTGAGACGTGTCTTGGGGTTATGCTCTCTAGGCAAAAGATGCTTTCCAGTGGAATTGGTGAAAGCTCCATTGCTTGGGGCACTTAAAAAAGTGGACAGGACAAATCAATGGAGAATAGTAAGGGAACACCGCCCAGGTGGGGTGGATAAGGTGACCTAAAATGCCAGGAAATTTCTATTAGAGAGACAAGGTGAGTGAGGTAATATCCCAGCAATGGATATTACCTCATTCACCTTGTCTATCTAACATACTGGGACCAACCACTGCATACAGGGCATAGAAATGTCTCTTTGCACACTGATGCAGTGTCCTGTTTCTCAGTATTACTCATCCCAATCATTCCGTCATGAATAGTCATTTATATTTAACATGCAGACATGCAAATGAAAGAAGAGGAGCCGAGAAGTGTACTACCCTAGCACCCGCAAGCTAGACAGAACATCTGGACAAGTGGCCCTGCAGGTTTCACTAAAACCTCTACTCCACTCAGATCTCTTTAGAACCTGCTTTGGAGCAGGCACATTTGAAAGATCCTGTGTCAGGCTTTAAAATGAGCATGTACGCCATTGCAGTGGCCAGAGGCATTAAATACATGTTGAGAACTTGCTTAGGACACGTCTGTAAAGAAGAGAGAAAGCAGGTTGTTGTGCATGCTCCAATGGGGGAGGAGGGAGGGCGACAGGGTCTGATTGTCAGAAGTGCTGAGCACTCACAATTCTAACAGACATCAATGGGAGCTGTGGGTGCGCACTGCGTGAGCGTCCATGCCGCCGGCAGAAGGTATACAGGAGTTTATAGCAGATTTACCTGCAGTCGCTCCCACCATATCTGGCGGATGATCTCGCGTCGTTCTGGTACAAGTTTATACTGGATCACCTCTTCTAGCTCTGATAGCATCTGGCAGGATACCATAGCCTGAATGAAACAACCACATTCCATCCCAATCAATGCACAGTGAGTCCATGACTAAAGATCAGCACTTGGGTTTATCTACTGACCAAGAGGGAACAGGCAGTTGCCTTTCAGGTATCTTGATAATCCACTGTCTTCTAGGTTTCCTCAAACTGCTGCAACAAAACCCCCAATTCTGATTTGTGGAGGGAACTGCAGGGAATTTCATCTCCATCTTCACTTGAGCCTGAGCCTCCCACACAATGCTTCTAAACTTTGACCTTAAGGAGGACTTTCCACTGGGGTGTGAAGAAGTGAAAGGTGAGCTTTTCCACACGGACTCAGAACTAACCACAAAACTTGACCGGGGCAGAGGTAAGGGTTGGTAGTGGGGTGCCGAGTCCCGCTGTTCAGTCAGACACATTTTGCTCACTCTGCTTCTCAGTGGATTCAGACCCTTTTCTAAAAAGCCACAATCCCCACATACAAGAGCCATTTAGTTTGTGGGTCCGTGTGGCCCGCACAGGCCTTTATATTTGATATACAAATATAGTCAGGAAGCCCTGAGCTTATATAAATAACCTAAACTAACACGAAGGCTGCAGGTCAGATACTCACCCCATAGGCCCGACTGTAACTCTCTCCTGCCATGGCGGTCAGTTCAGCATCTAGCAGGTCTCTGGCCTTGTCAATGCACTGAAACGGAAGTTGAGACTTCAGTATTGTGTCTTGTCCAAAGACAGTGACAGTTCACACCAATACTTAACTGTCCACTCTCAATTCTCCCACAAGGAAGATTGGAGCCGCCCCAAACTCTGCCAGGCACCAGAAAAGGAGAGTCACCTATAGGAAGGATTAGCTCTAAAATGGAAACTAACAGAAAACTGGAGAATCCAATGGTGAGTATGGGGAAAAAACTAGGACTTGCATTTGTAATCTAAACGTGGGTCCTGTCCATGGAAGTTTGGATTTGCTGAAGTCTCTCAGACATAGACTCCGTCACCAGTGTTTGCCGTGCTTTTGACCCCAGTGTCCTTGCAAAGTCCAACTGTAATACTGAGTCAGGGACGGAGGAGTTGGGATTTTGGTAATAAGTGTGAAACAACCAGTTACAGAAAAGCCTCAGGCGCTTTGGTTCTTCGATAACGTGCAGTTACTAAGGCCATGTCTACATTTACAAGCTTACAGTGGCACAGCTGTACCACTGCAACACCACTTGTGTAGCCGCACTCTGCTGACGGGAGAGAGTGCTCCCGTCGACATCATAAAACCAGCTCAACAAGTGGCAGTAGCTATGTTGGGAGAATGTCTCCCACTGACAGCACTGTGCACACAAGTGTTTATGGCAGCAAAACCTGTCTCACTCAGGGAGGTGTTTTTTTCACACTCCTGAGCAACAAAAGTTTTGTTGACATAAGTGCTAGTGTAGACATGGCCTTAGATGGACTTCACAGTTCTACGTGCCCCACTAACTTCTTACGAATGTTATAGACCCTGCAAACCCCACACATCTCAGTACAAATAAGACACTCTGAATGCATGAAACAAGGTCCTGCTCTGGTGCCATTCATTATATAATCTCTCATCTGTAACTTTTCCCTTTCAAAATGTTAAAGGTTAATTACAAACCCTAGTCCATTAAACACTCGGCTCATTTTCTTGTGCATATCACTTGAGATATGCACGTGTTCTGCCAGGGCAGATTGGATCGCTCCTTTATCGAATTCTGCAAGTCAGCACAGAATTCTGAGAAATCCTACACAAGTTTCCTTGGCAAGTAATCTACACGTTTCACACCTGCAAAGGGATGACGTTCCCCGTGAATTATGTCTGACAAAGATGCACTCAGACCAACAGGGCTCTGATCAGCAGACTCTTTCCTTCCCCTTATGCCTCGTCTCAATCTAAGGGTATAGCTACACTACAATCAGAGTTGCGGCTGCAGGATGTGCAGACATACCCAAGCTAGCTTTGACCGAGCTGGCTCAAACAACAATAGCAGGGAAGTCACAGCAGCCCGGTGGCAGAATGGGTTGTGTAACCCCACCCAGCTCGTGCTGCCAGTTTCACTGCTATTGTTATTGGAGCTAGCTAGGTCAAAACTAGGTTATGTACGTCTCCACTTGCTGCAGTCACACTTCTAATTGCAGTGTAGACGTACCCTCAGGATTACAAAGACTCCTCACAGCTGCAAGGAAGATCGGGTACAGGAGATGCACAAGAAGGTAAAGAAGGGCCATGCACCTAAACCAGAAAGTATGCATCAGTTGCAGCATTTGGCATTCGTTAACATTACTCTGAAAAGGCTCAGCAAACCCAAGAATGCACAGACTGACAAGGAGATACTTTTGTTCACATCTCTAGCCATCAGTGCCCTTCACTGAATGCTGTCTTTTGCAGAATAATTTCCCAGACAGGATGTGTCCCTCCACCCGCCAAGAGGACACAATAGAACAGAAACCTGAGTATGACTAAGACAACTCTTGGGCTAACGTGTCTCTACACAGCGAGTGCAGTATTCATGGAAACACACAATAAACTGAGCCGTCAGGGATCAGAGTTTCAACTTGAGAGATGTTATTAGCAGTTTCATGAGTTATGGCTAACCGCTTTCAAACCGGCTCCATTGCTGCATGGAAGGACACACAATCCTTTATTTACAGAAGCAAAGTCATGAAGGAAGATACTTACTTGTTGAGCCAATGAGAAGAGGTCTTGATGCAGTGCCAGCACAGCCCTGTAGAAGGCACCGTCATGGGTGTCCCTTGGGATCATGCAAGTATATTCCTCCATGCTATCCCATTGACCTGCAGAGACACGGACATGCTGGCTGATGCCATAGCCCTCTCTGACACAGTGCTAGCATTAGACTCCAGTGTTAAGCACGGACTACACTGGTTAGAATCACAGTGCTATTAGATCCCGGCCAAGTGACTAATTTGGAGTCCAAAGGCACCATGTGAGGTTTCATATACTGTTCTTTAAAGTAGCTGCCTTGGGATGGCTGAGGGAACTACAGAAAAACCTCACTTATCTGAAATCCCGCATTATCCAAAACTTACTTCTATTCCCCCTGCCCCCATGTAGCATTTGCATTGAAAAGCTTGAACCAACTTGATGTTCCCCTTTTATATAGATAAAGAGGATTCTACTCCAACGAGTGGCACAGAGCAGGCCAGGTGGGCACTCTTATTTACCCTAGCCCATACCACCAGAAAAAAAAATAGTTCAGGGAATTAAAAAGGCAACACATCTAAAAGATAAAAAGGATTTTTTTACTGCACCGTGCAATTACCCTGAGGAACCTGCTACTCCAGGATACTGTTGATCAGCCTAGCAAATGTTTTAATGTATATGAATAAGAGCACCATCTACATTACACTAACCAGGAAAAATTACAAGAGCTATCAGCTCTGCTTCAAGGAATCAACGGATCAGAAGCTATTTCTCCCACTGTGTAGCATTACACAAATAGTGATATCACAGGGGTTCTAAGACTTCCTCTGAAGCATCTGGCACTGGTTACAACTGGAGACAGGACACTGGATTAGATAGGCCACCAGGCTCTTCCAGGAAGGCAGTATTTATGTTGAGAGTTAGAGGTGACTGTTTTAGGGGCTCTGCATTAATGAAATAGAGGACCCACTTGTGGCACAATGCTCCATGTGTTTTTCTATACAGGCATCAAGTAGTGCAGTTGCTTCAAATGGATAAATTTTCACTTCTCTCCCAGTGAAAACACAGACATCAAAGCAAGCACTACAGTAATCTGTCTTCAGAAGGGACAAGCGACTTCCTTAACAGGTTCAGCAAACTGTAACGTGGGTGGTTTTACAAGGCAAGGTTTAATTTTGATAGGCAAAGTTCTTGTATTCTTTGTGATAACACAGCTGCAACGTTAACATTGGGCTCTTGCAGAGGAAACTTTCGGGAATGTTTGGCTGCATTTTGGGGTTTCACAAAAGAGGAAGTTTACTCTCATTGGATGGAGCTAGGCAGACAGCAGGCATGTGCTATGCACGCTATCCCCACCTCTTTCCACTGATGCATCTCAAACAGGACCTACTTACGGAACTGTTCCACTCAGGGGCTTCTCGTGTGATAACATCCTGTCAAAATAGTTACGGAATGGATGGCTTTGCAGTTTTTCTGTTGTTCACAAACTAGTGAAATCACATCATGCTCATTTCATGTACGAACTACCTTAGATTTGAAACTTACGAACCTCAGAACATAAGAATGGCCATACTGGATCAGACCCAGTATCCTGTCTTCCGACAGGGGCCCCAGAGGGAATGAACAGAACAGGGACTCATCAAGAGATCCATCCCCTGTTGCTCATTCCCAGTTTCTGGCAAACAGAGGCTAGGGACATGATCCCTGCCCATCCTGGCTAAGTGCCATTGATGGACCTATCCTCCCTGAATTTATCTAGTTCTTTTTTGAACCCTGTTACAGTCAGCAGAGGTCAAAGGGAACTATATTAATCCATCTGTTTATTATTATTCCGCCCTCAAAAGGTACCTCTTCGTTACTTAAGAGTGCACCGGCAGCTTTTGCATAGAAGGTTTCATTGTGGGCTTGAACATTAAATGACCTTCATTATTTATATGCATCTGATGAAGTGGGTTCTAGATCACGAAAGCTTATGCCCAAATAAATGGGTTAGCCTCTAAGGTGCCTCAAGGACTCCTCGTTGTTTTTATTATTTCATGTAACCCTATAAGCTTGCCCCCACTCTATAGGTTCTCTCTTATCTTGTGATTCAGACTTCTTAAAAGATGTAAATTACACCCCTGAACTCATTCCTGAATTGCTCTCTTACACCAGCCCTCACGCACACCTTACCTAAGCCCCAAGCAGCAGCAGCAGCCATCCTAGCCATCTTGGCTTGAGTTTCATCATTCACCAGCGTCCACTTTTCACAGCACTGCTGATGAAGCTGCCCCCTGGGAGGAATAATTCAGTTTCAGGTTAGTGAAAACCTCCTCAATGGGTTTTGCTTTGTGTGACAGCCACCTTCCAAGCTGCCCCTTGTACTGACGTTTCAAAGAAGTTCTAAATGCCCCTTGTTTTAAGCAGGCGGGTCGTGTTTTCTGGATTTAATGTAATATCCTGTTCTAGGATGGCGCTGACAGCTCAGTTTTTAAAATGTTTTAATAGCTTCTAGGGAATAAGAACAATCTTACACCTAGAGTTTTTACTGGCCTACCCCCATCAATCCTCTTTTACATAGAGGAGAAGAAGGGGGTTTACTGCTTCCCTTTTGGCAAGTCCACAGACATAATGTGGTTTGGTCAATGAGGAGTTATTTAACCTCAGAACAGCTCAAGAACATCTAATCTAAACCAGTGAAAAATTATTTAAAAAACGGAACTGTCAGTTTCAGCCTAGAACAGGGTATTACATATTAAATCCAGAATTCATAACCCACATGCTTAAAGCAAGGAACATTTAGTACTTCTTTGGAAACCTCAGTAAAAAGGACACCGGTGATGAATGGGTTCTGCACAGTTCCTGGCTCCCGGCTTTGTTAAACACACTTTGGATAAACACATTATGCGGTCTGCATGCTTCAAAAGGTGCAGTTACACAATCACAGTCACAGTCAATAAGGATGAGGACTTGTCTCAATGGGTTCTTAAAGGGGACTCTCCAATCTTCACCTCTAGTAGAGGGGAACCTTCAAGATGCTTTCATCAACCTGGAATGTGTTGTTGATCACACCAATTATCCTGGGTGTTGCAAGTTCAGTATTTCTCAGCCTGGAAAGTCTGTAGCAACAAAGCAGCTGTTAACTATGAGGGAGACCAACTTGCCTTCTCATTGCTAGTCTCTAGTCCCAGTGAGGAAGATGAATTAGTCAACACGAGAATGGATGAGTTGCCACAGGCAAGAGAGTCATACTGACAGCTTAATGGTCCAGGAAAAAACAGCAGCAGCAGTGAATCAGTATCCAATCTGAGCTAATACAGAAGCATGCCTCTTGCAGACATAATTATACCAAGAGATAAGTGGCTAGGCTTGCCTTGGCTGCACTTTCAAATGTTCACTGCACAGCATGCTGAGAACGACAGCATGGTGCAGCATCAATTCCAGAGGAACTGTCAAGCAGAAACAAGCAGCACAAATAGTTCAGCACTACACCAGAAGACAGACAGCAGCCCAAGTTGAATACGGCACTCAATCCTCCACCTTGGGATTGTGACATTATGGTCAGTGGGAAGGAGGTGGCCGCACAACAGTGGCACTGTTGGGTTATATGAAATATTTACTTCGTTTGATAGTGACATAAGCTCCCATTTTGATGCAGAAATAGGCCCTGTTGCTTCCTTCCCAGCAGACCTTGTGAAGTTAAAAGAAACTTAGCTGCAAGCTGCACTGTTTAGGAAAAATCTCACTAAACAGAACTAGAAGTGTCCAGCCAGGAAAGAAGAAGATGGGCAACAGGAGCTGTTCTAAATTGTGAACAGGAATACACTGTGATTTTATATACAGTTCTTTAGTAAGGAAATAAAACAAAGCAGTGAGCTGTTAAACTCACACACCAAATGCAATTACATGACGAGTCTCAAACTTCTCTAGACTTTTATCGGATACTAAAAAACTACCACCTGTGGAGGTGTTGCAATATCTCTCTGCATCTTGCTTCAGTGTAGCCAATTACACAGAAGAGAATCATTTTTGATTCTGAAGAACAAGATCATGGAATGACCAGGCTCTTGCTATTACATCCTCTCCAGGAACACTGTTTCCTCCCATCTCTCTCCAGCACTAAAGTCTTCAAATATTGGGTCGGACTTCCTTCCCGCACCCCCTTGCCAAAACAGCAACAGTAAGGGGAGCATTACTTAAGCAGCCATGTGAAATGTAACCATAGGACAGAATGGCTGGGATTCCAGTAACACTGCCTGCATATCAAATGGGCCGCGGGGCATTTCCTGTGCTGTCAGGACACCCAGTACACATATCGAACATTATCTGGACAGAGGGTTGGTCTCTTGTACATCAGGAAAGGCTGAATGCAAGTCAGAACACTGGGATTACCTCCCTTCCTGCAGAATAGGCCAACAGATACAGGGGTTTATAGCTCCTATAGAAAAACAAAATCTTTCAGAATAAATCTCTCCGAAGTGTAGGGAAGCAGATGATTGATCAGAAAGGATGATTTCTACAGGCGG
This sequence comes from Malaclemys terrapin pileata, assembly GCF_027887155.1. Classification (NCBI taxonomy): domain Eukaryota; kingdom Metazoa; phylum Chordata; order Testudines; family Emydidae; genus Malaclemys; species Malaclemys terrapin. The sequence continues at coordinate 11,376,546 of NC_071523.1, read as the reverse complement.
GAGAAATCCCATCAACCCCTGGTGGGAACTGCCTACTCCTTGCAAGGACAAATAAGAGACTGTCCACCAGGAGGCTCCATTCTTCCTGCTGCAAAAACTCAGGAAGCAGGAGGAGGTAGATAAATGCTGTTTGGATTTTGGACTTCTCAGGCAGCCCAGCAGTTTCCAAGCAGCTCAGTTTATGCAGCAGTACAATGACCTCAATGGAGAGGAATCTTCTTCCTGTGTGCCGTCACATGGGTTCCTGTCAGGACCCATCAGCACACAGGCCAAGTGACATGAGAAGCTCAGTAGAGAGGCAGGACATGCACAGATTTGCTGTGCCTGAAGGCAGAACTGCACACTACAGTGCACAGGACCTGTCTTTTCTGATTAGCCTCTTGATTCAAGGTGAGCATGGGGAACACCATAATCTGCAAGTTCTAAATCATTAATGGGTCTCTCTCTGGTGGAAACAAACTCCGATGTAGTGATCTATGCCAACAATCTGGACGTAATGTGGTTTCCATCAGTGAATGCCAAAAAAGACAAAAACTAATAAAATGTTAAAAACAGTCAAGATAAGAAACTCAGACATCTGCAGCAGACTTGGTGAAAGGGGTTTAATATGAATGATTTATCTGGCATAATCTCATTCAGATTGCTACCGGGAAGTAGGCAACATTGTTGACACTTGCACAAAAAAGTCCACGCATTCCAGACAGGCATGTGAATAATGCTGAATAGGCCAAGTGAAGCTAAATGAGTCATCATGGAAGGCTCTCACTTTTTGGTGGTAGTTTTGAACCATACTGCCTAGTTACGTGTTCCCAGAACTCCTCTCTATTAATATTATCTCTCGCTATTAAAGGCGGAACAGAACTGATCAGCTGCATGTCCCCTTTCAGGTGGAACTTGGCTAATCAGATGGCTCCACCCTAAAAGGCTCAGACAGGGATGTCCAACACCTGCAACAAGGTGCTGCCTTGATGTGTAGAGTGAGCAGCAACTTGATATCTTCTAAATGTTAGGAAAGTACAAATAAATGGTAATTCAAGGAATTCACCTGACGGGTAGCACGAATGGCATAATTCACCAGGCAAATAGTAAGCAGATTTCAGAAATAACTCGCCATATTTCTGGAGCAAAATGAAACAGAGAAATAGCAAACCAGGAGGAGGCTGGGTCTGAAATCAACTGAAACAGGAAAAGCTCAAACTTGAGTTTGAGCTCAAACTTTTCTGGATTCTCAATTCTGAATTCTCCTCTTACCATTCTCCAAGCGCTTCCAGGCAACGCATACGTCCCAGCATCAGCTCAGGATCATCCTTGTTTGTGTCCATCTTCTTGTCATAGGCCACAAGGGCATCCTCCCACTCATGGAGCTTCTCATACCAGGTAGCTTGGATTTCCTGTAGGGCGGCGAAAGATCAGAAGCAGCATCAGTGCTCGCTCTCTCACCCGCCCCACTCCCATGACAACTACTGTAGCTTTTCCTGGAACATGCTAGCCACTTGAAATTGAAGGAATCTACACACTGTCTCCCAAAGAGTACTAGCTTTTGTTGATAGTAACATAGAGGCTGTTCAGAAGGTTAGATATTAACCAGTCTTCAGTTTTTAAGTCAACTAATGGGACCCTAGATATATGTTTATTTTTACTCCCTTTACCTGTGCTGTTAGTTTAATGGTATTCAAGGATTTAGATCAGTGATACTCATTCTGCGGCTTGTGAGCTGCAAGTGGGTCTTTAATTTGTCTCCGGGATGCTTTTACTATGTTATAATCAACTAAGTTATATATAATATAATATATATAATCATATAATATATATAATCAACTAAGTTATCAACATGCATTAAGTTATTAACTTATTTACTGTGAGAATTATATATGTATATATATATAAAAACTAAGTATTTCCCTGTCATATTGTTTAAATATAAATAGTACTATAGTAAATGAAACAATTAATTCATACAACTGTGGTTCTTTTGGGTAATGTTGATCACTAATTTGGCTCCTGAACCACTGAGGTCTGAGTATCACTGACTTAGATGCATGATTATACAGGAGAGTTTCCATGTCCCTGGCAGTTGGACTGAACCTATTTTGCATACATAAATTATTGAAATTACATGTCATTATGTTTATTGTGGTTGGTAAATTGAGATCCAATTTCTTACTTGCTGGGGAAAGGCAAGAAGTGCAGGTACTAAATATATACTCAGCAGCAGCAGTGCCAGATAACTGAGAATTTTGCATACACAGGAGCCCACTATGACGTTTGCACATCCACCATCTCACCGTGGCTAGTCCAGATTTGCTAACAGAACCAGGAGGAACTGGATACAGGATAATTATCAGCAAACCTAGCCGCGGGGCTCTAAATAGGCATGTCTATGGGTGGTTAAAGTGCTTACAGAGAATTTCTAACAAGACCACCAAAGACATTCAATCTCTGGTTTGCAGGTTCCAACTTAAAATGTTTCCTCTGCCCTTAAAGATTCAAGCTTGCTAATTCTCATGGAAGTTGAATTAGTTGTTTGTCCAGCTCTGCTCGTTACACCCAGCCTTTTGTCCATGTTGAATATCAGCACAAACTCTGCTATGACAGATGGAAGCTCACTTTGTGCTAGTGAGAAAGCTGTAATCCTGTATACCTGACAAACCTGCAAGACAGGAGCTAAATGCATTAGGTACGTTACAGGGATGAATACCAGATTTTCTTCCCACTGATCTACTGAAATACTAATATGAATAGTTTGGGGAGTGGGCAAAGGGGAGCTATACCTCAAAGATACCCATCTGTCATTATTCCACGTGGATGGATTTAAGCCAGAAGAGCAGCACTGTACACAAGAATGAAGCAGCTAACCACAAAATCTACAACTGTGCAGAATGTAGTTGGGTTGGTGCTGGGCCATTTCGCAGCAGGGGAAGATTCTTGAGTGATGGTCTGGTCCTAACCCCTATCTTAAGGGGAAAGATTGTGGTATGCAACACAGGCTGTAGAAATAAACCAACTGGTGATCATTATCTACCGCACAAACCTTTCTTCAGCCTCTTGTTTCTTTATGGATTTTAATTTTCAGGAAATAAAAGTCGGCTTTGAATTCCTTGAGATTTTTTCCACACCGGATTCCCTGCCAATGTTCTTTTCTGCTCAGCCCTTGGCAGCTCTTGTTCTGGCATACGCCAAAATAGGATTTTATTTATTTTATTTTTTTTTACATCCATGTGGGCTGTTGGTAGGATAAACTAGACACTGCACTTCAGTGTCCTCCACGTGAGACACTAAGGCCTGCGCCTTGCCCCAGTTCGCTGTGGGTCTCCAGCTCGCAACCGACTGCTTCAAAACCCGTTAAAGAGCAAAAGGGAACTTTTTCCTCTAGATTTATAGGTTTAAAGAGAGCTCATCTGCAATGTCCTCTTCACTCCCTCATCTTGAGCACTCCGGCCCCCACCCAATTCTTTCTAGAGATTTCGATTACAATGACATAATAGAATGAGGCAACCTGGGACTCTGCTTCCTCCACAAAGCAGATACTTCAGGAAGCAACAGCAGCTGTCGGGACATTCTAAAATCAGTTCTCTTCCTACACAGGGCCCCTTTTCCAATCTCGGGCCAAACTTTACATAGCACCTCTAAAAGAGTTCGACCTGAATCAATCCCATCACTGCTGTGCTTACGCCTGACCAGTATCCACATTCCCAGTGGTCCCCACTAAAGGGGTCTATTTAAAGGGGGAACATTGTCCATTGCATTTCTGCTGCCGCCTCCCCTTTTGTCAAGGAAGTTGCCTTTCAGACTCCTTCCTCTGTACTAGATCAGAATGGGTGGAGGGGAGATTCCTGAATGCAAATGAAGAGGGGAGAGAGAGAGAGAGTGTGTGTGTGTGTGTGAGTGTGCCAAACTGACTGACTGATTGAGCTGCCATTTTGAAGGGCCATTACCAAGATGTACCAGCTATTGGGTAAGTTCTTGTGCTCACGTGGGTGAAGGAAGGGTTAGAGGTACAACCCTTATTAAAATCTATCTAGGTACGTATGGGGCCCTGTCACTGCAGTAGCTGAGTGACTACCAAAAATGTAACAATAGGAAGGGGAGGGATAGCTCAGTAGTCTGAGCATTGCCCTGCTAAACCCAGGGTTGTGAGTTCAATCCCTGATGGGACCACTTAAGAATTGGGGGCAAAATCAGTACTTGGTCCTGCTAGTGAAGGCAGGGGGCTGGACTTGATGACCTTTCAAGGTCCCTTCCAGCTCTAGGAGATAGATTTATGGAGATATACCTATCTCCATTCCGTCAAAGGAACAGACATCCAAATAAAATGGCTTGTTACTCAGCGTTCCTGAGCACCCACAATTCCCACAGATGTCAATGGCAGCTACAGGAGATGGGTTCTTCTAAAAATCAGGTCACTTATGTAGGTGCCTAAGTGTGGATTTAAGTGCCTAATGTTAGGCACACAAGCTTGACCACTTTGGCTTTAGCCCCCATCCTGTAGGTTAGCAGTCTTCAATTTAGCCATTAGATCAAGCCCACCTACAGAGACTTGGGGAATTAGTTCAGAAGGGGGCTTCCCCTGCTGCCTTTGCCTGGGTAAGTACTTTCATTGGTACCTGGCCAGGCAGCTGAGCCCACAGCACCCGCACCCACAAGCATCACCTGAATCACCTATACTTCCACAGCCGAGAAAAAACTTGGATTGCTGTAAATGCAACTAGGAGAGTGAATCCCTTCTCTGTGGGATGTGCATACTCCCACCGTTCTCCTTTTTATGAGGAGCATTTAAAAAGAGACATGTGAGCCAGAATAGGCCAGTATTTCTGTCCAAGAGCTTCACCGTGAGATTGTACTGCACTAATTCAGTACACTAGACAGCAGTTGACTCTCCTTTCCTCTCCCTCTGTGCTGGACAATCATGTCTGCAGTCAACCACAGACCTGGCAGATAGCCTCTGTTTTCTACTCCATCACTTCTGGCATTTCATTAAAACGTGTCAGGACAAGCAGAGAGAGGAGAGAGAGAGAGAGAGACACCCTCAGGCTGCTCTTCAGAGGTTTATTATGCTTTAAAGCACAACCCATGAGAGTTGAAGGACTGTTCTCCTGCCCACACACCCTCCTCAGCAACGAAAGAGTGAGCGGCACCGTTCAAAGTGGTCATGACAGGCGAGACTCTATGCTGGTTATAAAATATATGGAAAAGTGAATGTGATGCTTTTATAATAGCACCCTTCATTCAAACAGTGATTTACTTATAGGGAAGCAGCCAAGGAAATTCTCCCTGTAAACATTCCATAGTTCCCAGATACAAGTAGGTTTCCTGCCTAACCTTCTGTGTTATAATTTTCTGGAACTTGCCTTATCCTTTGATAAATATATTACAATCACGCTATTTACCTTGGTCTGGAGCTTTGAGACTTACACATGGCTTCCCTTGCTCTAGGAATTTCACAGATTCATAGCGTTTAATGTCAGAGGGCCCATTAGATCATCTAGTCTGGCTTCCTGTATAATACAGGCCATTCAGTTTCACCCAGTTACCCTTGTATTGAGTCCAATCATTTTCACAAACATACTGCTGCATCCTAACAGTCTCAAAGTGCTTGGCACGTTATAAGCAGGTTTTAACAAAACGGTATCACTTCACCTGCCGCTGAAATATAGCCGCCTTTGGAGTGGAACACAGCAGCTGATTAACAAGGTGTGGCAACACTAAATGAGTATTTAGGACAGGGAGGGAATTGAAATTGCACATTGAAGGAGTCACATTTACAGGGACATGAGCTAAAGGTATTTTACGGTGAAGAGCAGAAATATGACAGAACGGGTGTATGCCCACAGGGGAAACACTGCAGACATCGAGACACTTTGGAACAGGACGATCCAAGCATCTAGACAGAGACTCACCAGCTCCCCAAAGTGCTTCATGGCATACTCAAGCACCCCAGCAGCTGCCTCAGGCTGCTGCAGCTTATTGTTAATGCTAGAAAGGAAAAGGAGAGAAAAAGAACATTTAGCATTTAGTCACTGATGTTTGGGGACCAGCATAACATTTTCCCCAACTTTGAGAACAAATTGTGTCAGCCACAACTATTGAGGAAACATCACCCGCTTTTTTTTTTTTATTCCAAAGCTTCTTGAGTTGCTGAAAATAATGTGTCTCTTGCACAGTCCAATGTTAACACCACATACACAAGCCAGACAATAGCACAACCAATATACACAGTCTCAAGGTCCCTTACACAAGTGACGATTGCATAACACGGCTGATTCTAAAGAGCAGCCTACATAGAGGGGAGGACGACAGTTGGCAACTGTTGAGGAGCTAACGTTTTCTCCTGTCCTCTTGAAGTACATCCTCTCAAGGCTCAGAAATGCATATAGCTCATAGAATTCAGACTCTCTGCTCAGCGCCTAAACCACCCAATGGGGCTGCACTGATTGAGAATGGCTGCAATAGTTCCATCACTCCCTCATTCTCTGCAAAAGTTCCATTCTCTCGCTTCTCCATGCAACTCGTAGGCTGAGACCCTATCTCCCACTCCAGCAGCAGGCCTGGAGGAGAGGAGACTAACTGCTCCCCTTCCTCAAGTGAGAATGGAAGCTGAATCAACTCATGACCCCAGTGCTTCCGCATCACCTAGGAGCTTAAGACTGGTCCTGGATTGCAGAGCTCTGAATTGCATTGGTTACATGCAAGGTATTGGCAGTTCTCAGCAGGCCAGATGGCATCTGTGAACCCCAATGAATAAGACTATGACTTGCAGGTTTAAGTCTTCATGGCTGCCTTCACTAGAACCATTTGTGGAACTGTCACACAACTAACGATGAGCCACCGTTTTGGCTTTTAAAGGTCAAGAGATTGTAGTGAGCAATATTTAAAAAATTTATTTTGACATTTTTAATGAATTTCTCTGTAATGGATATGAGGCCTGACTAAAATAGGTAAAATCAGCTAAAAACAAATGGACAGGAAATACCTAAAGATTCCTATTGCACAACCTGAAAACATGCTGGTGACCTCTGGGATGGCTGGTGTGCACAAGAGCTTACTGTAGGGGGTTTACCAGAGGACCTCTCAGTGAAGGCTCTTTTAGCTGTAACCATGCGTTTGTGGTTATAACTAACCTTCTGGATTCAGTGTAGGAAAAGAACCAGATCACAGGAATCCCACATTGTTGCATACCTTCTTGCATTTTCAAATTACAGTTAGAGAATCCCAGAAGCACACACTTCCCCCAGCAATGTTGGTAATACCAGCGTGTAACTGACTATAACCACATGGCAATTGTGCCATAAAATGTATTGCAATAAAATTGGAGTTAGCAGAGTATAGCAACCAGGGGAGGGAGGGAGGGGAGGAGAACAGATTTTCCAGTATCTGTTGCTGCCTATATTCAGAACCAGGAAGTGTATTTAAAATGACTTGTCCTCCCCCATTGTTCAAGGTAACTTCCCACATTTTAAATTCTGGTGCTGTCTTTTTAGCTACCGATTGCCCAGTTTTCCACGGTAGAGGAAGTTGACTGAAGCCAGAAACAAAGGAAAGCCTGCAGAGACCTAAAGCCAGTGCAAGGGCTCAAAGCTGCCACCTCCATGTGGGACGCTGGATGAAGACACAGCTGCTCAACTGCAGTGTTCTCACTAATGGCGAAACTCAACCAAACCCCTGTTCAATGAACAAGGGGAGACAGAAGCACAAGGAATATAGTTGTGTGCATTTTTTATATAAAAAATAAATTTGCAAATCAATGTGGCCTTGACTTGGTGTTGCAAGGCTAGGATATCGCTGAGTGTATGCGATTACAAATGCATCTGTGGAGGAAAGCCTGCTCCATCTGTAAAGAATCACTGCTATGAATGCTGGAAAGGACTTCTGGTTTTTTGCTTCATTTTAGTTCCCAGGCCACCAGTTTTTCCCTCTGTTGCCACTAGATTTAGGGATTCAAATGAGATTTAGTGTAGTGATCAGCAAGAGACTTAAGCACAACTCATGTTTCTGCTTGCATATTCCATTTCTTCATTTTAATTTCCTCTGATTTACTTGGTCTTAAGCTAGGACTTCCTCTCTGGCTCTTTTCCTCTGATCTTCCTTCACATATGCCTTGTGCCATCAAGCACCAGCTGCAGACATTCAGAGCTCCCGAGTGATTGCTGACTTAAACAAACAAACAAAACCAGGACCACCACCTCTTTGAAGAACTGGATTAGAGATATGTACCAAATAATAATTTGCTCCATGGGAACAGAGAAGAAATAATTTTATCATGTATGCACCCTAATTTATGGGTTTGGTGCCAGCCTGTCAAATAGGCTCTTTCCATTGCAAATATGGCCACCCTATTTTCAACTCCATGGCTTCGGTAAGCCCTTGTCTGTCTTCTTTTCATTCACAGACTTTCAAGAGTATGATAGAATCCACCCCCCACTCCCCCAACCAGCCCTCACTAATGAGGCTGCCACTACAGAGCGCAACAATACTGTAGGAGCAGTATGATCACACTATATAATAGAGCAGCATCGTGTCTATACTCCAATGGCCACTGGGCCTAGTGAAGCATAGGGCAGCCAAGCTACTCATGAGCCTGGCTCTCCAGCTAGCAGGGTGCCCTTTGAAATTTTTCTGTGATGTTGATTTTATAAGCTTGAAGACAGAGAGGGCTCCGTCGGCACATGGGTTTTTGGTACTCACCCTGAGTGTGCCTTTGCTCAAACGCCCCTCAGGAGGAATTCATGTTTTATGGGACTCCTGAGATTTTATGAAACCCATGTTATGAAGGGTCTCTGGATCACTACTCTTTTCTTATTCATGCGGAAGATCTTCTAAAGTGCAAATTGTTCAAAGCAAAGGCCCAACTGCGGCGAGTTTTACAGAACACAACCCAGACCAACATTAATTCCAGCCCATGGGCTGGAATGGAAGAAGCATAATGTAAGAAAACCATAGAGGCAAGAGCAAAAGAAAGAAAGACCTACTAAAAGGTTCTACGCGTTTTTCTCTGTTTAGACACATGGGCAGCAGGCAGCATTCAGAAATGCGCCCACCACTCATTACCCACAAAATAGAGCCAGGGACCTCTTCCCACTTAAAAGGCCTTCTGAATCAGCGAGGGGACAGAGAAACTAAGAGAGAGGTAATAGGCCCAGCAGTGCTTGAGCAAAGACACCTGCAGAAGAAAGGAGACATGTTTCCAACTAAATGGATTTTTCTTCCACGAAAATGTCTATTTCTGTCCTTCATGAAATAGTAAATTCCCCAAATGGCTGTGATTGGGAACAGCACTGCAGGGCAGAACAGGCATTTATAGGACTGTCTAGTACAAGACAAAAAAATTAGCTGTCTGTGGAAGATAAAGAAAAACAATCCCATGCAGGGGGAAGAGGGCAAGAAGAAATGGAAAGGGACATCCATTTTTCAATGGGTGAGTGTTACATACAGAGAAGTGGAAATGCCGTAATCTGTCTCTAGACACTAGTTCCCATCGGAATGGTTCTCTTGCAAGCCGTGGAAGCTGCAAAGTCTCAGCATTCAGCGAGATCAGGCTTGGGGAGAAGAACATAATACCTACTTTGAGCATAATTTACATTCAAACTTCCTCCAGCCCTCTCACTTAAACACTACAGTAAACAAGCTAGTTAATGCAAAACTGCCTTAGACCTTCCTTGTGTGTGGCAAGAACAACACTGGCCCTAAATAAGCCAAGCCAGTGACCACTTGGAGTCTCTTCTCTTTTGGAGTCCTATTATCCACAGTCTGCAATTCAGGGGCTGTCCTTCCTTCTCCAGCTGTGGGATTGGCAGGAAAAGCAACTCCACTGACATCTGCCTTGTGGATGGACTGGGGCCCCAGGCTTGCTAGGAACTCTACAAATCATAAATCGTACCGATGGCACATCATGACATCGAACTAACTAAAGGGGAAGAAAGGAAACAACCCAAGTCAGATTCTGGTCATTCAACTGACAGCTAATCCTGGCAGCTAGAATTCTTCATGCTTAAACCTTTACCAGCAAACACTCATCTCACCAACATGGTCACTGAACTTCCATGACGGAGGCGATTGGAAATGACTAAAATTGCCAATTCAGAGTAAAGATGGCTCCAAGTAGTACGATGTCATACACATTTATGTAGTGCTTTTAAAGTCAGTGTCCAAGCCTGTTAGAAGCATTAATTCTCACCACGTGCCATCAGGTACCGAGGTGGCATGTCCATTTTACAGATCAGGAAATAGAGGCACAAACACAGCATATTTTTAAATGCATCTTTCTGAATAAAGTTCCCATAAATATGCATTTTAGAAGACGAGTTGTACAATTACTAGACCATAATGAAAGTCTCTCTTTTGTCTCTTTTACCAACAGAAGAACTAATTTCAAAGACCAAAGCCATCACCAGCCTCTCTCAGTGCTCCATGCCTCTCCCACTAATGATTGTTTTTTTCCCTTCAATTACAACACTCCTGGGAATACAGATGTATGAGAATACCGAGAGAGCTTTCAGCTGAAGTGGCATTGTTCACACTAGCTGAGCTAAGGCGGCATGGGGTGACAAAGAAACGTTTCAGTAGCCTTCTTAGTGGTATAATAATTTTATTCTCGAAATTTCTTTTGTGGGGAATGATGGGCTTGTGGCTAAACCACCAGGCTCAGAGTCTGGAGGTCTAGGTTCCAGCTCTGCTTTTTCCTGGCTTCATCTATAACCCTGGATCCTACATAATCTAGCCTCAGTCTTTTTGCCACTGAAATCAAACCAGTGCATTTATTTTGTACATAAATGCTGCCAGAGAAGTCCACGATCAAAACACAGGTCTCTTGCAGTCAGATCGGATGAGCTCCTTTATTGTATTTTATTATTGAAGTCCAGGTGTTCCCAATGGCTCATTAGTAGTTAATATCCACATGTCTTCCCAGGTCTATGTACAATTTAGAGTTTCATTGTCCATGCATATAGCCTACTTACATCACAACCCTTAATCTGGCTGCATCATGTATATCATCTTGTTTCCTACACAATGAGAACTCTGTGCACCCTATGGAGCATACAGAACCCATCTATAAGGATACATGGGACTCTCTACAGCCAGGTCAGACTGTTCATGCCACAGTCTAGCCTTGTCATGCTGACTCAGGAACACTACAAGAGCCATGAAAAAGACAGGGCCTGGAATGCTTTGTGCCGTTGCATACTTGAGATAGGAAGAGCCCCTTTCCTAACCCCCATATTTCCAAAATGCCATTAATGGGCACCAGAGAGAAATAGGTGCCAACTTAATTCATGCTGCTCTACAGAGACCCAGCTCTGTGTCTGAGAGGTAACAAATAGCGGTGCTTTATCCCCTGCCCTAGCACAGGAGGAAACCAGAAAACCAGCAGGCTGGCTCCTGTTTTTTTTTTTTTTTTTAAATCCACTACAAAGCCGTCTCTTGTGGGGATTCTGGATGCCCAAATGGTCCAAGACCCTCCCTTCCTGCTAGAGTGATTTGAAAGGGAAACATTGCAACATAAACACTTGAGACAGACATTTTGGTACCATGAATGAAATTGTCACCCACAACTTATCCCTTACCAATTTAAGTCAGTGCAAGGCAAGGGATGGGAGACAATTCTATACTTTAAAGTATTCAGAGAGGCATAAATATCTGGGAAAGGACTCCTGGATTCTTTTCTTGACAGTCATTGACTTCCACTATGGCCTAGGGCAAGTCAGAATGTGTCAGTTAAGCTATCTGTAAAAATTGAGATCATGAGACTTAACCTGCCTCACAGGTGTGTCATGAGGCTTACTGAATTAATGGCTGTGAAATGCTCCGGGTGCTTTGCAAAAAGACACCAACAGAAGTGTGAAATATTAGTGTAACGTTGTCATGGGCTCCTGATTTAGTTCTCTCACCCTGAACTCTTCCCAGCCTGGTTAAGTTAGACCAAGCTTCCTCAATACATTTCAGATATCTAAGGAGCACACCAGATGGAGTAAAATGCATGCCGGCCTAGTGAAGATGAGCTCAAAATGTACTAAGTTGAATCAGACACTATTGGGCTCCGTATGCACAGCCGACCACATTTCCCAGAGTTAGTCACCAAGGCAGGTCAGGTTAGGAATACACCTGCGTCTCAGTGGTGACAATCATAGAACATACCGCCTCCACAGTTCCCAAGCAGGAGCTAGTCAGTGCTGCATCATAAAAGTGATAAATGTCTGTCACATTTCATAGCCTGATGATTTAGAGAGCCGTTGGCAGACGCATCACTCCCAACACGTAAGACAGTTAATTACTTCCAGCTTTATCTTTCTTGTCAACGCTTGCTGACAAATTGGCCATTATCTTTTATTCTTTAGCAATTAGCATAGCTCCTTCGTTGACAGCACCTGGTACTTTTTTTTTTTTTTTTTATGTGCATGCTTCCCCTTTGCTGTCCAGAGTAGAATGAAATGTTCTGCATTCCGGACAAGCCTTAAAAAGGCACAATTTGCTGTTAGCCCGAGAGGTGCGGGAGGGAGAGAGGAAAGATCTTGATTTAGAAGGGAAGCTGCTGTGTCTATAGTTTAGCAGCTGTCAGTCAGGAATATTTCTCTCTCTCATGATAAAAATTCTGGCCCAGGTACTAAACAAGGGCTAAAATGGGTGGTCTTTAAAAGTGAATCTGTCAGTCAACCCAGATTACTCCTTTCTATTCATCCTCCAGGGAGGTTCTGGAACGCACTGTGGAAGCTGCTCAGGCCTGCGAGTCTATACTGGAGGTTCATTTGGCAGGAAGAAAGAGAGGCAATCCCGTGGGTCCTTCTCCCACAACTGCCCAGATGTAGACCATCCCCCTCTCCCCCCCTCCACCAGGTGAGACCTTCCTATGGACACTGGTACAGGATGAAGCTCTACCTGAAAGGGCTCTAAAAGTGAACACTCTCAGTGCAGAATCCAGATTACTGGCATGGGCAGCCCGGGAGCACGAGCAGTGAAGTAAAAACAAAGCCTATTATTAAAACTAGAGGTTCATATGTGGAGAGTTTCTTTGTGCTCTCTCTTTTTGTTATCCAATGCAGAAGAGAGGGCTTTCTTAAATTTAAGAGGTGACATCTCCTCAGCCTACAAAAAAGGAAATAATTCATTATTTGTTTTGTTTTTTTTTTAAATCAAGCATTTTTTCCTATAAGAATTAGTGTGATGAGAATTTCCTAAATCCAACCTGTGCGCTCAGTTGGCAAAAGCTACTAACCAAAATGGTTTCTTTACTAGAGCAGCAGACAATATTCTCATTATTTGTAATGACGCCTGTTGTCACAGGATCTGGCCATCTTACATTTGTTCAAAAACAAAGAGACCCAATTCTGCTTATTTTGGATGAACAAGCAGGAAAATAAGACAGAGGAATGAATGGGTCCGTTTCCAAAAATACCTTCAACTATTAGCCATTTGGGAAGGAAAAAAAGTCAAAAATAATTTTTTAATTTTATTTTTATTTGAATGATTCACAGGAGAACAAAACAGGAACTCTGAGTGTATTAAGTACAAATCAATTCTGGGAATTAAATAAAAGAATAAAATATTACTTTGTAAAATGTCCTTGAAATAATCCCAAAAGAGGAGCCTGGCTCAGCTGTTTATTTATATGACTGTAGTGCCCAGAAGACCCAATCAGGATTAAGGTTCTGTAGTGCTAGGTAACATACAGATACAGTCCCTACCCCAGAGAGATACTGACAAGCAACCAAAAAGCAGGGGAAAGGGAGGCAGTCAAATAGAGATACAAATTTTTATATACAAATAAATATGATAGTTATGAAATTACATCCTTTCCCAAAATATCAATTTACCCATCTGACTCTCAGCCTAGCCAGCATAAGTTTGCTCATATCTTGTAGGAATTACAACAGAAGTGGGTCTTTGGCAGGGACCGACCTGCCAAGCATGCATTGGTAGGGCCCTATGAAATTATGGTCAATTTCACAGCCATAGGATTTGAAAACTGGTAAATTTCACATTTTCAGATGTTTACATCTGAAATTTCACAGTGTTGTAACCTTGGGGGTCCCGACCCAAAAGGAAATGGGGGGGAGGGGTGTCGCAAACCTGTTGTAGTGAGGTAATGGGATTGCCACCCTCACTTCTGTGCTGCCTTCAGAGCTGGACAGAGTGGGGAAGAGGGGGTGCGGATCGATCTGCAGCCAGGAGAGATACCCAAGAGCAGCCCTGCAGGGAAAGAGCAAGTCTTGTCCTGCCCCAGCCCTGCCTAGACTAGCAGCTTGCTGAGGCGCTTCCAGCTGCACAGGGAAGATCAGATTCAACTCCACAAGCCTCCCCCATCTGCAGGAACTTCTGGGGCTGCTGCCCAGTCCCAGAGCGTCTCGCAGCAGGGGAGGCACTTGGAGATGGGTCTGGTCCCCCCGCCCCCAATGGCTGTGCAGGGGATTGAAAAGTCCTGTACTTCTCCAGCCCAGCTGGAGCTAGGAGCCCCCTTTGCTGAGGCGCTCCTAGGGACCAGGGGACATTGGATTTCATGGGGAAGGGCTTATTTCATGGTCCATGATGTGTTTTTCACAGCTGTTAAATTGGTAGGGCACTGGACAGAACAAATATCCATAGCTTAGTGGGGAGGCTGGGTTGTATTGCTGGTGATGTGGGCTTCACCCAGAGCTGCTGTCTGGCTCTTTGGATACGGTGTCGTTTGGGAATAAAATGGTCTCTGCACTGCTGTCTGGCAGTATCACAAAGGGAGGACAATGCTGCACTGAAGGAATGACCAAGGAAAAACAGGAATAGAACCAGGAGAGGACAGAGTCACAAAAGCCAAGGGAGGACAGAATCTTAAAGCAGGTGTCACTGAGCATCAAAAGCAGCAGAGGGTTCAAGAAAGTTGAGCATGCAGTAAAGGTCCTGAGACTTACCCAGGAAAAGGTAACTGGTAAAGCTCAGTGAGATAGCAGCTTCGGTGGAGCAAAGGGGGCAGAAGCCAGGCTGGAGGGGTTCCAAGATGAAGTTGGTGGATAGGAACCTGAAGAACAGTTGAAAATGGTATGTCTGATGGATTCAGAGGTGAAGGCACGAAGGAAAAGGGATGGGTAGCTGGCAAGGCAGGTTGGGTTTAAGTGCAGGTTTGCTGAGGACTGGGGAGAGCAGAATATCTTTGTATTTTGAGGGGAACAGCTGTGCCAGGGTTAATGGGGCAGGTTTGCAGTAGAAGTGAGGGACAAAAGAGGCATCCAGAGAGGTTGGAGAAATACACTAGCTATATAAATGTTCTGATTATTTTATCACAATAGTGTCGGGAGGTCCAGTCAGGATCAGGACCCCATTGTGGTAGACGCCATATAGACATATATACACAATGGCCACTGTCCCAAAGAGACTACAATTTAAGATGACAAGTGACTCGTGAAGGGTAGGATAGAGGGATACAATTTTTATAGAAACAGAGAGGCAAAATTTTAATTGTTAGATAAATAAGAGTGCAGCCTGGCCTCGTCCACCTCCCAACCCATCATCATCAATTTCTTGCAGATAATATGGCCAGGGTGGGTCTCGAGGAGAAAGCTGAAGGGCTAGCTGCTTATGGATAAATGCAGGAAGGATGAACCAAGTTAGCGGGCAGCATGGAAGAAGGCGCAAAGGCATTTCTGTGAGAAGCTGATCGAGCAGACAATCCTCACTGCATGCTTCCACCATTTCTCTTCAGCGGACAGCTACCGAAACTGCCACATACTTAATGTGTTACTGACTTTCTGTTAAACGTTACCCAAGTATAAATAGAGGTTTTTTTAAACCACAAAAACCTCCAGCAAGGCAGGAAAAACTAACATTAATGACTGGGGGAGGGAGGGTAGAGGGATCCACGGGGGAGTTTCTGAGCATTGCAAGTTTGCATACTGTTCTCATGTTTGCATGCAATAGGGATTATATGCACTGGCAGAGAAATGGAGTTGATGATTCCCATTGGTCTTTTTCACCCTACCATGTATGATAAAGAGTAAAACAAATCCCCATAAAGCCCGGTTCATGAATCACCATGTGCCCTTTGTTAATCTGACAGGTGTTGTTTGACTGATACATGTTATAGTTCATATTATACTGCAGAGCATTCAATATGCTGATTCTTAAGAGTAATGAACTCCAAGCACTCTGTTATTAATTCTTACATAGGTGAGTGGAAAATGCTGGTGTGTGTGTGTGGGGGGGGTAGTTCGGCCCTATCCTGTTTGAGTCTGAGTTTCTTGTTTATTAGCTGGATTTCTGCCTTCGCTCCTCCGTTGGATTCAGCTTTTCACTCACTGATTATTGAAGGCATATTGACAGCTCATTAAATCACTATTACCATAGCTGACTGGAATGTGTTTTCAAAGGGAAACGAGTCATTTAAAAACTGACTCACACCTCTTTGGAGACCAGCTCTTTTGAGGCTGGGGGGACAGACTGTGCTTTTCCTGGACGCCACACAGTAACATTACAAGCAGCAGTGTCAACACCTTCAAAATGTATGCTTAAAATTAATACCAATGGAGTATTTTCTCCCCCCCCAGATTTCAAAGACTTACTGCTCTTACCCCTCTTCAGGCATGTTCAGAGGGCCTGAGGCACTTGCCATTAATTCATTGTTCAGACAATCTTCTAAAATTCTATTACATTCTTAAGGAATTACAAGACTGTTTTCCAGTTATCGCTGCCTGGGACTGGACAGAGAGCGAACAGCGCTAAAGCATTCAGGCACACACAGAATCCCGAGGGACTAATGTTCCAGTCAGGCAGAGCCATCAGGAGCTTTTAGTCAGTGTTGTGACTGGGATTCATAGCAATTTACTGGACTAGAATCAGGTGGATATTTTCCTCTTAGTTTCCAGAGAAAGATGATCTGCAAAATCTTCCAGGATAAAAAGGTGGGGAAACATCCCCAAGGCAGAATTGGCTTTGCTGGCCAACCTCAGCACAAAGCGAGTCCCCCATATAGCCCTCCCCTCAACAGGTGGCATTATCAAACGAAAACAGAACACCACTATAGAAATCCATGGCACGCCCACACCTTGAATACTGCGTGCAGTTCTGATTGCCCCATCTCAAAAAAAAAGATTAGGGGTATGGAATAGCTTCCACTGGACAGATTAAAAAGTATGGGACTATGTCGTTTACAGAAGAGATGATTGGGGGAGGGAGGTTATGATAGAAGTCTATAAAATCATGAATGGTGTGGAGAAAAAGGGTAGTTTAACCCCTCTACATAACACAAGAACTAGGTCACCCAGATAAATTAACAGGCAGCAGGTTTAAAACAAACGTAAGGAAATATTTCTTCACACAATGCAGTCAACCTGTGGAACTTGTTGCCATGGGATACTGGGAAGGCCAAAAGTAGAACTAGGTTCAAAAAAAGAATTTGATAACTTCATGAGGACAGCTATTAGCCTAGAAGCCTGGGGATGCAACCCTATGCTCTGGGCGTCCCATAACCTCTGACTGCCCAAAGCTGGGACTGGACGACAGCGGATGGATCACTCAATTGCCCTGTTCTGTTCATTCCCTCTGAAGCATCTGGCACTGGCCAGTGTCAGAAGACAGGATAATGGGCTAGATGGATCAGGGTCTGGCCCAGTATGGCCATTCTTATGTCTTCACTCTGGGGAAAAAAAGGTATGTTTTTAATGCAAGATGTCTTCAGTAGGATTTCAACTTGAGGTAGATAAGACCGTCTGTCTTTTCCCCCATAAGTGAGCAGGCAGACACACCTTTTTTCATAGTGAAGACCTTTTTTCATAGAAGAAGTCCATGTTAACTTTGCCTGTACTCGCACACTGAGTGGTGCATTCAATATGGGCAAAAGATTAGTGCCTTATACTCACTGCTTGTCAAGGTAAAACACTTTGCAAATAGATCTCTGAAATAACGAGACTCCACCAGAGTCTGGTGCTGGTTCACTCAAATTACAGAGAAAACTCCATCAGCCCTCAAGTGAAACCTACTTTTCCTTCCTCCCTAACTTCCTCTGTATTGCAGGAGTTGTTTTGTTTCCAAAGTGCCGATTAATCAGTTAAGTTAATAAATAACATCTGCAATGCATTTTACCAACTTCCAGTTACCAAATTTAAATTATTTTTATTTTCCAATTACCTTTTTTATGTGAGGGTTTCAATTGCTTGATCCAAAGTGAAAAGCAAGACAAAATAATTCCTAATTATATTTTTAATCCTATTCAATTTTTTTTTTTAAACTAAGAAGGAGCTAGCTCCATTGTCAGCTGATTACAAGCATGATGGGGGGAGATCAAAGCTGCAGTCAGACATGGGGAGCAGCAGGAAATTTCTACAGCTCTTTTAAGGTAAGTTCTGTATTTTGTTTTAGTGTGAACATCTATGGAATTCTTCTATTTCTTACCTTAAAAGAGCTCTGGAAATCACACACTGTTCTCTCTCTCTCTCTGTCTTGCTGTCTTCCTGTCTGGATACATATCATTAAAATGGCAGCCCCCAGCAGGAACACAACTTGGCAACTGTGTCCAGTTTTGGGCCCCACACTACAAGAAGGTTTAGGTCAGATATTAGGAAAAACTTTTTCACTAGGAGGGTGGTGAAGCACTGGAAAGGGTTACCTAAGGAGGTGGTGGAATCTCCTTCCTTAGGAGTTTTTAAGGTCAGGCTTGACAAAGCCCCAGCTGGGATGATTTACTTGGGGATTGGTCCTGCTTTGAGTAGGGGGTTGGACTAGATGACCTCCTAAGGTCCCTTCCAACCGTGATATTCTATGATTTCATAGCAATGGAAGGGATTTGATATACACCTCTACCTCGATATAATGCTGTCCTCGAGAGCCAAAAAATCTTACCGTGTTATAGGTGAAACCGCGTTATATCGAACTTGATTTGATCTGCCGGAGTGCGCAGCCCCGCCCACCCGGAGCGCTGCTTTACCGTGTTATATCCAAATTCGTGTTATATCGGGTCCCGTTATAGTGGGGTAGAGGTGTAGGTTATTTTAAAATAATGCTTTGATTTCTCTAATTTCCACAGTCTGATTTCATATTTTATGTGGAAATCTAAAGCAGCAGTAAAAACCTCGGCTTTTTAAAATGCAATACTGGAAGAGTGTTTCGGTTTGTGGCACAGGCTATAATCACAGAAAAGAATGAAAACTCAGGCTAATAAGAGTCACCAAAAGGTGATTTCACCCTATGTGGTCTGCATACATAATCCTTTGCAGCCAGGTAAGGGCAATGAGTTTTGTAAAGATAGTTTGGCAAAGAAAATCATGGATGAGTCACGGCACATTTTGATAAAATCTAGGTTTTAATCCATGTTTCTGATTTCGCCTTGATTGTGCAAACTCCTTCCCTCCACTCCAGTCCTGCTTGGCCAGGCATCCTGGAAAGCAATTCCCTTTCTTCACACTCATGCATGGTAGCAAGGATGGTTATTACAAGAGGTGACCAGCTAATGTAAGAAGACAAAGGTTATTGGGGCAGGGGGGAAATCAGTAGTCTCCAAAACTGATGCCCATGACAAACTCACCGTCCTAATGAGCAAGGACTAAATACTCAAGTCTTCAGCAAATTGTTTTAGTGTTGCTTAAAAGATAATGCAACTAATGTTAAGTTATGAATGCATCAAACAGGCACTGAATAAGAAAGAAAAATTCTGTATTGTAAAGGCTTTTCAAAAAGAAATCAGATAAGGATTGGGAGTGGAAAAAAAACACCTATCAACAAAGCTGCTACCACCAGAAGGAAAAGCACTCATATGCTGGGCTTTCTTCTCCCCTTAGGTTCTCCTGCATATCTAATACTCAATGGAAAGATTCTCTCTCAGATGCCCCTGGTAGCTTGCCAGTGCTCCCTGCTCTCTGAAGGTCGCCAAAAATATTGTCTGTCATTCAAAATTTTCAAGATGTTTGAGAACGCAGAAGGTAAGTGAAAGCAGATTGGGTCCCTCCCTTACCTGCTCACAATAAAAAGATAAGCTTTGCTTTAACAGAAATCTTTCAGGAGGCCCCAAAATTAATCTTTCCCCAGTGAGTGGAGAACACACACTTGCCATATTGCATCAGCCAGAAAAGGTTTCAAAAGCTTGGTAGGAAGGGCACATTTCTGCATTAATGCAGATGCTCAGAGGCTATGCAAGATTAGGGAGTCAAACTGAGGTCAGACCCCTCTTCTCCTCTCCCCACCCATTGAAAGGCTCCCTTTCCCATTGTTCTGAAAGTGTCACCCATCTAAATCAAGTTTATTTTCCCCTGTGCAGAAGTGTGGGGAGCTCTCCTCTGGGATTAGAAGCTGAAGCTTTGTGGAAGCTTTGGGGAACACATAATCTTCTGGCACAGGGAGTTGCCTTTGCTGGCCAGTTTCTCCAATTCTATGGTTTATTTGTGTTCAGGCATCCCTGAATCCTTGATTCAACAAACTTTTGAAAAAAACCTCACCACAAAACCTCTCCATCAAGCTACTAAAAATTATTCCCATGCTTGGGAACAAATGCTTTGGGAAACCAATGTCAGCAAAGAGTTGTTTTCAATAACCATTGCAGTGATTGACTGTTCAGAGGCCACGCCAATCCCCCTTCATCTTTCCAGTGAAGTCTCATCACATCACTTACAGGCCCTGAAGTTGGCTGGATTCCCAGTGTTGATATAAAAGCCTGCACACAGCTTCCTGCTGATGTGGGGAGAGGCAGTGAAAACCATAACAGAATTCTCAGCCAACCCTGTTGGACATGCTGCAGAAAGTCTCCCTCTCGCTATCTCCTGCCCTTTAATAAGTGAGATTTAATGAAGGTAGTGAAGGAAAATAGCAAGGGAAAACATTTCGGGGAACAGAGTCTTTAGGCATCAGATATGCAAGGTAAGAATACTGCCAAGGTAGTATAAATATCACATGCCATTCCAGGAGTTATACCAATGATTTTTTAAAAATCAGGTCATCTCACTTCCTCTATCTTCCCTCAGATACTTTAGTAATTAAAGCTAATAAAACCAGTAAGTCTTTCCACGTCTCTTAGTTTTTATTCTTAGGAACTGCATTTCTATTGTGCTGCTTTGTTTTTGCAACCATAATAATGGAATATATTTACTGGCTGCAGCAACGAAGACTGTAGAGGTATCTGTCCTTACTCATCCTCAGTAAAATCAGGACGTGGTAATGGGAATAGATTTGTATCTCCCTGAGATAATTCTTCCATCAGATTTGTGACTCCAGCCTGGAAGTCCGCAGTATTCTATTCTCTCGTATATTGGATACATTCTCTATTATTGGTTACGTAACCAAATCACTCGGACAGTCAATAATTCTATTTGACTTAAATAAGAAATCAGTTACTAATTGTGAGCTGCTGAGTTAAAAACAATGAACATGAGCATTATTAAAATATCCAAAGCTTAAACTACACACACACTTATTACACATCTGGAGGAAATATACACATCCCTAAGGATCCTTTGCTAGGTGTAGATTTCCTGGAATTTGCCAGCAGTGAAGAATCTAATAAGCACCTTGTCAATCACAGTAGGCAACAACAGTGGGTTAGGTCCCTAAAAGCATTTACCAGCTGCATGGTTGTGCTCTACAATGACTGACTACCAAATAGCCACGGGGCACTGAGTTTGCCTTCTAGTCTTAGCTTCACCCACGTTGAACTTGTCCACCTGCTGGAACAGCTCCCCAGAGGAAGGAGTAACTTAAGCCCAACACTGATTTAATCTATCCCGCCAGGTATAGGAGATAGCTACCTCTAATTAGAAAACACTAATATACTCCTAATTATGTAACACCAGCTAGTGATATTAGCCCTGTTTGCCTAGGGAATGGCACCAGGCCAGATATAACCATATTCAGAATCCATTGTGGGTAGCAGGATTCCAGTGTTATTTCCCTATCTGGGTGAAAAGGGATTGGTCATCTGCTGGGCACGTTACAGCATCATGCTATTGAATACCAGGGAAAGGGGACTGGATGGGTTAATTTACAACATGGTCAGGCTAGGAAAGATCCCTAAAACAAGCAAGCAAGCAATGCAGGGTCTACACATGTCAAGGAAATCATGCCAGAACCATGCTAGCAACAGCTATGTTTAAGCACAGTGGTAGCTAGCACATTTCTGATCCCAGTGTCAATAGGACATTAGTTGTTCTGGTCCTAAGTAAGAATTCAGGGAAAGCAAGATCAAAGCCTGAGACGTGCTAAAAGCCAAATGCTTTTTGCCCATCTGTTCAGATCTCTGCAGAAATTCTGAAGTAATTTTCTTCCTCTCTCGACTCTTTAATCTCCAGGTGATAAGGCACTAAGAACACAAAAAGTCAAGAAAGCAGAAAAAGCCCGGGATGGGAAAATTAACATTTCTGCACAAGAAGGGGATAATACACACAATTTGTATCAAGCCCATCCTCAGAAAAGTTGCATGTCTGAGAAGAACCCATATATCCCTCTCTCAGCTCTGAGCCTATGTCACATGCACTGCAGCACCAGTGAAACATGCCCAAGGCTTCACTTTCCTATAGTTGAAGCTAAAAGTTCTTAGGAGAAAAAATACACAGTGATCCTGTTATTCCTAACCACAAAGCACTGCCAGGTAGAACGCTCCTGTCCTGAGATGGGGCCATCAGCTGGGAGTTTAGTTCTCAAGATCCTGGCCATTCTCATTGTAGGCTTGCTGCATCTCCAGACATTTGCCAAAAGCCCCCACCTCTCTCCAGCACACAGATCTACATGCTTGACTCTAACTAATTAAAGGGCCAGACACTAAGGCTTCTCTACAAACCAGCATTTGCAATGAAAAGGAATCCTGCTAGGAATGTTCTTTTATGACCCCTTCTGGTAAGAGGAGGAAAAAAGGAAAAAAGGAAAACACCCCACAATTTTAGACAAACATTCTCAATTCCAATGTGAAATCTTTTCATTTTGGAAAGGAGAAAAGAATGCAACAGAACAAGGAAAATAAACCTGGAAGCTGCCCAGGAGTTTGGAGGAGAGCCCCCCTCACTCATGAGTTGTATCCAGTACAGTCCACACTTCCAATATACAGATGGTCTCCTCTTTATGGGATTCTTTGAATCCCAACGCTCTAAGGACCCCCAATAAGTGATAGTGGTACCAGCCTCTAATATATATGATACTGTTTGGCACTGAGCTGCAGCAGTTGTCGCTGTTTTAGAGATTGCTATTCGGTTTTTCAAACAAAGGCTTCACCTTTCAAATACTTATTAAGAAAGCAAGCCCAATTAAAGTTAAGAACTGAGTTTCTCCCCTAAAAGCTCACAACTCCTGTCTAAATCTCTCTAAAGCTTCCTCAGATGTAATGAAGGGAATTTTCCTAGGTTTGCCCTCTTCTCTGTTCTTGTCTACCAAGACTTATTTCTTGTTAGCCGTTGTACAGCATAGACACCAAAGTGCTTTAGCAAACGGAGTATCATCCCCATTTTAAAGACAGGGAAACTGAGTCAGAGAGAGGTGAAGTAACTTGCCTCAGAGGAAACAGCTCTAGGGCAGGACCAGAAATAAAACCTAAGTCTGCTGTCTTCCAGTCTAATGCCTTCACCACTGGACCAGTTTCTCCTCTGTATTAGAATCCTTGACTGAAGGCAAGAATTTGTCTGAACATTGGGTCCTTTCATTACTTCCAGACTGAAAGCAGGAGGATATATTTCAGTGTCCCTTGGGGACTGCAAGTGCCCCTCCACTGCCTATACCCTGTCCCCAATTTTTGAGATTCATATACTATAGTGGCCATAAAGATGTAGTCAGGAGCTAAGAGCATTTGAAAATGAAAATGAGTTTCAGGGAGGCAGAACAGCAGCAAAGGTGGGCCATGTCCCTTTGTCAGAGGGTAGCACATCACTGACAGGCTTCACTTCTATTTTAGGACCGAGCACCACTGATCAGCTTTCAGAACTGCTTAGAAAAAATAAGAGAGGCTGTTGGAATTTCAAAAGAACGCCAAGGGTTTGACCACAGCAGGGACACAAGTGGGAGTGTGCTTTTTTTTTTGTGGGGGGAGAGAGAAACAAGAACCCAGCTTACTCCACTATTGGTCTCTGTTTTTGTCAAAAACAAGTTTCTCGTCACATGCAGCCTGACAAAAATTTGCCCCCAGGGAAAGACAGAAGCTCTGGCTAGAAGAGGGCTCAGACAGGATTACATGCAGAACAAAAAGGTCAGGCTTTTGGTCTGCGTGTGGGGCACATGCTGGTTTGTGGTATAAAACACAATTTTGCTATGGAAGGTTCTTGAAATGCCAGCAACAGAAAACAAGCAACAGCCAATGCTCTCGTGAGGAGAGGGAGCCGCTGTACTTTCAAAGAAAAATACCTGTCACTCCTGACTGACGGAGTCTGGTGGCATCTCAGGTCACTGGAAACATGTGGGAGCCTTGCCTGCTGACGCCTCAGGTGGCAGGGGTGTGCCCTGAGCACAGCACACAGGAGGGGTCAGCCACCAACACACCCATGCTATGTGCTCAGAGATCTCGACCCCTGCTTTCGTCTCTCCCCTGGGAAATATGGCGTCTGCAGCAATGTGTCACCATGCTTCATCTTTGCAAACGCTCTGATGCTTTCATCTTCCCACTTTTCTGAACCCTGCCAGGACACCACTGCTGCTTTGCTGAAAAGTTACTAGATGGCTGGCACGTTCATCCGTCGCTACCAACAAAACATCTAGCAGTAAGTTTAACACGGCTGAGGAGTAAAAGCTGAGTGCTGGAGCAAGTTATGTTTCCATAGGTCCAAGATGCATCAGGGACCAGTACGGTTTTAATTAGGTTAATTGATTTATCACCATGTATCCTAGTTCCTTTTTAGACCAGTGAGTGACTTCCATGTGGAACAAGATGGCTCAATTATGTCTTTCGCACTTTCTTCCTACCAGGCACAAGCGAGATTAATTGATTTTTTTAAAAACAGGCATCCATGACATTTACCATCGGAGCAGCCAGACTGAATCAAGCCCGTGCTCTAGCTAGTCCCATTCTCCTGCCTCCAACAGTAGCCAGGACAGAGGCTTCAGAGGAAGGTGTAACAATCCTTATGGACGACAGTTATAGAATAATCTGCCGTAGGGAAAGTTTCTCCCTAACCCCAACAGCTAATGCGTGGCTTATGTCCTGAATTATGAGGGTTTAATATGATTATTTTTAATCCTATATTTTATATAAAAACTGTGGATGCTCTAATTCTAATGTCTAATTCTTTTTCAAAAACCTGTTAGAATTCTGACCTCAATATCAGCTCACCGGGTTAATTATATGTTGGGTAAAAAAATGCATTTCCTTTTGTCAGTGTTAAATTTGCTGCTTTTCAATGTTACAGAACGTCCCATGTTCTTGTATTATGAGAAAGGGTAAAAAGAGGCACATAATTTACCTGCTCTATACAGTCACCATTCTATACTGCCTCTGAGTCCTCTCCTCTCTAAAGAGAACAGTTCCAAATCCTACAAGACACACACTCCAAGAACGACTGATCCTCTGGAGAGAGGAGGATTAGCTGTTTATGGGATGAAATGGCTAAAATGGTCTCTGCACCAAATCAAAACGGAAAAGCACCCAAGAGATACAGCTCATGTGGAATACTTTAAATAGGACTGTCAAAGCTGGGAGCATTCCCCACAGGAGTCACCTTGTTCAAATTGCTACAAAATCATCCCTGTTAGAGGGCCCTCTCATGTCCTGGACCTCCAATGCTGTTATGTTCTCGGACGTGCCAGACTTAGTCACCGAAAGGGCTAAAACCCAAATGGAAACTCCCATGAATTCCTAGCCCTCTCTCCCACCCCACAGGGCAGAGGTGAGTGGAGGGAAGTCTCCCCCTCCACCCCTTTTTTGGCCTAAGTCTGTGTTGATTTCAGCCCGTAGGCACTTGATATGAACAGATTAGCTGGGAGGGGCTAGAATGCTGTGTACGGCTGCAGGGGGGTGGAGGTACACAGGAGAAAAGATATTTAAGATGCTGAGAGATAGAGACTTCCAGAATGCACAGACTCCTACAGGAAAGGGCTGCAGAAGTCCCCTTTAGACTCCACCTTCATTGAGAGAGAGGGGGAGAGAAACAGAGTTAGGGCACCAGCGTGCTGTAGCACTTTCAGAAGAGTTTCATACGTGCCCCTGCTGCGCTCACAGCATCTGCAGTGGACTCAGTCAGAGAACTCAGTTCTCACTGCTGAGAGTGAAAATGCCAGTGAAAGTCACTATGCAACTGGCATGGCTCTGTGTTATCACCTTGTCCTTGGCCATCTACCCAGCGTGGCTGCAGAAGCCTCCCAAGAGGAGAACGACCAACGGGAACACCCAGCTCAAACTGATGGGCTGCTGCGATGAGATGAAAGAGCTCAAGCTGCAAATAGCCAACCTGAGCACCATGCTGGGGTCGCTGAGCAAGAAGCAGGAAGACGACTGGGTGAACGTGGTTATGCAGGTGATGGAGCTGGAAGGGAGCACCAAGCAGATGGAGTCCCGGCTCATCGATGCCGAGAGCAAGTACTCCGAAATTAACAGCCAGATAGACATCATGCAGCTGCAGGCAGCCCAGACGGTCACGCAAACCTCAGCTGGTAAGGACGGAGCCTCTAAGCTCCCAGATGCGCCTCTTAACGCAGAACCCCAACTAACCACCAACTTTTAACCTATGCTAGCATGTCCCATTAACACAGCTGGTGACTGTGCCCACTGAATGCCAGTCTACCCAGTGCACTTCTGCAGACACAACAGCGCAAAAAGCTGCCAGGTTTATTTGGCCAGAAATCCATAGATCCAGTTATCAGTTTAATAGCAGATATGCTCTGTTAAGGGTTGGGGAAGAAGAACAGATCCTGCAATTGCAGCAGGATGGACTCATTTAATACATCTCCCTCGCCCCCCCCCCGCCCCCAAAGTACTATGATCCCAATCTGAACAGAGAGGCAGTCAGTTTGTGTGGGAAAACTTCTGGCAATAATATGCCCATATCATCCAGAACGCTGGGAGGGGATCAGGGGTTAGTTAAACAATTGGAGACACTTCTAACCTCCATTGCAGATGCAACACCATCTTTATGCCTGTCTGATCCAGAATAAAATAAAAAAAGACATCTTTTGAATAATAATTCTCAGAAATCCAAGGTTGTAGATTATGCAAAATCCCTGATAGAACATAAACACATTTCAATAGCTTAAAATTTTCCCTCCTTCCCTGGTATAGTGTTGCAGGAAAGTTTCATAGCACATTTGCTTTGGATATGCTGAGGAAAGTCTACTCCAAAGGGAGACCATTCCAACAAGGTTAAACTTCCTTCTAAAGACTACTATTGCCTGGGGTGGTTGTATGTGCTAAACACCGTAATTCTGGGTCTGTTTTACAACAGGGAAAAAAAAAATCTTAAACCACCAGTATTTACTAAGGTCTGCTTAAGGAAAAGGTTTAACGTCGTTAGTTTGGAAACACTGCTCACTATTTATATCGTCTTAAATAAACAGAAAGGTTTTACCGTAATGAGTCTCATCAGGGGTATAGTAACACCGCAATGTGGTTTTGTAAAATAAAGCAGCACACGGAGAAAGCCAGCCAAGTAGGGACTTGAGCAGCCAGATGCAGGGAATTCATGCCACCAGGTGAAAGTCATTCACCCTGCAATATGCTGAAAAAACTGTCAGGAAGGATAAATCCTCACCCCAGCTAGCTGCTCTCCCCTCCCGTAAAAGCAGCTGTGTGCACCACCTACCCTCAATCAGCTCCTACCCAGAGAGAAGGGGGGCTGCCAAGACTGAGATTCAGATGAGCTAAATGCCATCTCCCCCATCGCAAACTGTGATACAGAAACTATTGCGCAATGTGTTTTATTCACAAACTCAGCTAATCTGCCCACCCACATGATCGGCACAGGCAGCCGGTCTGGCCTGTCAGACAGGGACCTGTGTATAAAGGGGCAACGAGTGTACGCTCTCATTCCCCAGCATGGGGATTTTATTCACACGCTGGTCATTTTAATACAAAACAGAAACGGCTGTGAAGGCTGGAGCTTTGTGCACTACAGTAAGAGGTTGGGAGACTAGAAAGGTAATAGGTAACGGATGCGGTTTTGATTCTGCTAGTTACACATACAAGCCGTTTGTTTCCTTGTATAGCACAGCATCTCTGTCCTTTACGCTTAGCCCTTTCCTCCCTGGATCCAGAATAGAGCTAATTAGAGCTCCCCATTTTAGTCTCCCTCACTCTACCATCATCTGCGCCCCAAGACTGTGGCTACCACACAAGGGCTTCAGGTACAAGGAGCCCCCCACAGATGCACTTCAGAGCAGGCCAGAGGGGTCGCTATTGAGCGCCTGGCACTTCCTCCCTCTCAAAAGTGCTGCTTTCAAAATACCCCCACCTCCTGACGGGTGGGAGACGAGAGAGACAAGACTGCATGCTGTGAAGTGCTAACACAGCCCCCCAGAGCCAAGCACAAAGCCACTTCCTTGTATATTTTATAAACCAAGCCAGAGATGACTAAATTACATTCAGCATTCTTTCCTGTGTGCTAGAATTTTAATGCCATCGTATTGTGCTAAGCAGCCACAGAAAGGATTAAATCTTCATTTGCGTAGTGGAAAGATATTTTAAAGAATACAAAAATATTTCCTACAGTTGTAGTAATGGATTATTTCAGCATCTGCAAATACTGTACCTAGCCCTATACATGCAATGGGGCTTTGCAATTTGCTTCAAGGCCTCATAACCATCCATCCAGCACCAGCCTGATTATCTCTCTCATTTTTAACAAGTGCTGTCTCATTTCATGGGCTTTCGAGTTCCTATGAGGAGTATTTTCTGTTTGGGGGCTGAAGACAAAAGGCTTAGAAATCCCACCTCCCACAGAAAGCACCTCATGTTCCAATGCTGCCATCTCTCTCTCTCTCACATGCAAACCTGACCAGCACCAATACTGCTGCCATGCAGCTCATCTAGAGGTGAGCAGACCCAGGCACTGATCAAAGCTACGCTGTTCCATGCACACATCACACCCCAGGCAGATTTTTCTCCACCCTTCTACACTTCACTGGAGATGCAACAAAATGGCCCCTTTGAATGTTTATCTCAAGAACTGTGTTAAAGCCTTCGAGGACGCACCTCCGCAGTAGGTGGCCCTTCTCCTGCTCAGCATCTTACTTCCTGTGTTTGATTCAAGTAGATGCTGTCTATGACTGCTCATCCCTTTACCAGAAGAATTACAGAATCTCCGGTGTTTACAAGCTGCCTCCAGATGAATTCTTGGGGAGCCCTGACCTAGAGGTGAGGATGCCATGCATACACCGTGCATGCTTTTGGTTCTAGCAGAGCTTCTTCAATACTGTACATTCGGAAAACACTTAGACTGAAGTCCAGTTTTTACAGTGTCGGAGGGAGGAAGAGGGCATATTACATTTAAAATCCCTACAGGATCTTATATAGTAGGGATGGAGAGGATATACTGGAGAGAGAAAGTCTCAGAGCAAATCAGGTTTTCGTGCCTCTTTGCACAAACCAACAAACTCCCTTGACAGATGAGGTTTGGTGCAGAGTGTCCTGCCCCGCTTCCTGATCTTGTATACAATGAAATCGGAAGTGGGACCCTGTCACCCTGCTGACTGGTTAGCACTGCATCCTCTTTGCTACAGGTGTATTGTGACATGGAGACAGACGGTGGCGGCTGGACCATCATCCAGAGGCGCAAAGTTGGCCTGATCTCTTTCAACAGAGATTGGAAACAATACAAGGAAGGATTTGGCAATATCCGGGGAGATTTCTGGCTAGGGAATGAAAATATCTATCGGCTCTCCAGACGCCCGACCCTGCTGCGAGTAGAGCTGGAGGTAATTCACAGGTTCTCACTTCCAGCAGCAAAAGCTTCTAGTGCACAGTAGTTCTTTGGTAGAAAGTGCAATCTCTTAACAGCGATGGAGGGCTAAAGGAGTCGCATATTTAGATTAGGGAGACTAATGCGAGAGAGACCTGGCAACAACATTAGGGGCACGACAGAAGCATATTCCCCAGGGTTTACTATTGGTGTAACAGAACCTTCACGGGGCTACAGATTGGATCTTGGGTGAGACACAGACTCTAAAGGATTCTCAGGTGAATTTTGCCCATCACTGAGGTGAACAAGGTCATAGCCCAGGGCAGAGGGATTATGCTGCTGACCAGTTTTTAGGGATTTAAAGATCCACAGGGATGCCCAACTACAGATTGGAGGGACTCAAGGTCACTCCTTTGGGCAGGAGTGCTGCAGAGACAGCACACAGGGAGGAAGAAGTGCTTTGCATTGCCCAGCAGCAACTTCTCCAGTCTATTAATGGCTGGCGAGTTATTAATCAGTCCAGGTCATGACTGGAAGAATGGCAGCTGTAAGTGTAGGGCCTTGAGAGAGGAGCATGGGGTAATGGACAAAATGGTGGTGTGTGGGGCTTCCAGAGAATCTAAACGCCACTCCCTGAGGGAGGAAAAACCACCTTGAGTTAGCCCACATCTAAGATAAGAAGCGTACCAGATTTCTGCGTATAGAACTTAATGTTAATGCAGACCACCTAGCAAACAGGATGCCTTGGTAATTCACCAGCCTGCTATGCTAAGTGAAAATTTGTTCATTCTAGTTTGTCATAGTGGAGTATGTGCAGTCTAGTCTGTATTTTAAAAGAGAAATTACTATTGAAAACGCAGCTAACGTGCATCCCAGGTAAACACAGCTGCTAAAGTCTGCCTAGTACTTTTATTTTATTTAAAAACAGAATCTGTTTCCTCTTCACCCCTCTAATCCCGTGGCAGGACTGGGAAGGCAACATCCGCTACGCACAATATAACCAGTTCACCCTGAGCAACGAGTTGAATAGCTACCGCCTTTTCCTGGGGAACTACACCGGCAACACAGGGCGTGACTCCCTAAGGTACCACAACAACACAGCCTTCAGCACCAAGGACAAGGACAACGACAAGTGCGTGGATGACTGTGTCAAGTTCCGTAAAGGTAAGGCACTCAGATTCCTCTTCTGCAAGTGTTTGAATGAACCACGCAATGCACTTTCCACAGGAGTCAGGGTTTGCCCTGGTGTCTCCGGCCAATACTTGACCCACCTACACTGTTGTTAAGTGTACTGTGCATCAATTATCTGCTTGGCTATCCCAGAGGTGGGTGAGATTATGCCTGTGTATTTTTTTATATTGAGTTATAGATGGAAGGTACTAAATAAATGTAAGATTATATATAAAATATGGGCTGCAGTGACTTGTAGAATTATTTTCATCTGGGGGTTCATGCACCTTGAGCTCTGCTCTAGTCATGTTGTAATGAGAGCCTCTGGATGGAATATTCTATTCAGCTTTTTATACTGTGCTCATCACCAAGGTAACTGAGTGCTTTTGAACTCGCTCTTTTATTTTAAATTTCTTAATACAGCCCCAATATGTAGAGGGATAAGCTTCACCTCTGTAGGCTTTATGGTGAAGCAATTATAGCCCCCAGGGAAAAGTTTCTGAATTCAGCTGTTCTACTTTACTGTTGCCTTAGTTGCAAAGTAAACCCTCAGACAATTGCATTCAGATGCATACTAGAGCCAACCAGCTAAGAACACTAAACAGTGTCCTCTGCTGACCTTTTGTTTTTCAAAGAGGGAGAGAGGGACGAAATGGAGATGAAACTTTCAAAGGTGCATCAAGCGCCTCAGACAAGAACTTTAACAAAGACTCTGGGCTTATTTGGCTACATCATCTTGGTGATTTGCCCTGTTTATTGCATCTCTGAACCCTTCAAAGAAGGGCTCACCAGACAGTGTGTCTTGAATTTAGCTCCTGTCCCAGTGTAATGTCAGCTGCCAAGGACACAGGCTCCCAGAATGAATTCTGCACCCTGGCCCCTCTCCCACTCCTTCCCTGCAGAAGGAAAATTGTTCACATCGTGAACACAAAACATCACTGTTAACTAAATGGTAGACAAAGGCTTTCTCCGTTTGTTTCCTGCAAGGTGGATACTGGTACAACTGCTGCACAGATTCCAACCTGAACGGGGTTTACTACCGCAAAGGGGAACACACCAAAAACATGGATGGAATCACCTGGTATGGCTGGCACGGCTCAACCTACTCTCTGAAAAGAGTCGAGATGAAGATCCGCCCAGAGGATTTCAAACCCTAGCGGGAAGCAACACTCAATTGTAAAGCTACGGTGACACTGCTGCACTGAAGGGAAACAGCCTGGAATCTCAAAACCAGCCATTGAAACGGTTTACTTCATCTAGAAAGTGTGCGACCACAAGGGCTACATACACTGACTATGCATCACACATTAGTTCCGAGGCAGACACGGGAGAGAGGAAAGGTACCAACATTACTACGGCTCAGCTCAGTTCTCTCCTCTTAAGGCATTCTCCCCCCAACAGGATACACACTATGTTAGAGTAGGCACATCCTGCAGTAGCAGCATCTTCAGGAAGGATATGTTGTGGTTACACTAGCACTGGGATTTACATGGTTGCCTTATTATTTGACCAGTTAGAGTTTAGGAAAAATGCAGCGTTTACCCTCCTTTTTGCCATCTCTGTAGTGTTTAGATTCATTGAGGGTGAATACAAATCTTGCCAAGGAAGGCAGTTTCTACCAAGACCCAAGAAACAGAGGAACGGGGCTTTTATTTCAAACCCTTCAAACATCTTAGAAATATCCACGAGATGTTCCTCCAGTACATGTTAATTGGCCCATTCTCCCCATGCAGGAAAAGCTAGGTTGAAACTTTAGGCAATTGCGTGTGGCACCTGCTCTTTCCTGAAGTCTCATCACCACCTTCCGGCCACTAGTCACCCATGCAAGACTATACTCCCAGGGAGAGTGCTTTCTGAGAGAAACCTCAAGTCCCATCTGCTCTAGGCTATGTGGAGGTGGGAGATCTATACTAGAAAGCATATGAGGGACTGGGATGCAACTCTCTGAGCTGCAATGAACTGATTTTCAACGTTACTAGTGTTCCTCTTGGAACACAGAAGGGCCATTTTGTGCCACCTCATCACACTATCAGCAAGACCAGGAGCGAACAGGGAGCAAACGTAGCCAAAAGCCTTTTAACATTGACACTGTATTCCAAACCACAAGCGGGGCGGGGCAGGAGGGTGCGGGTCTTTTAATATTTAATTGGAAAAAGGCAGGTTATTGGAAGTGCTAGTAAACAAGGGATCGAATAATATAGAGATTATGTGTGGCTCTAATACAGCAAAGGATCCTGGATAATATTACGCACTAAGAGAAGCAATCTCGAGTGGTTTGTGTTGTCACTGGAACCCAAGTTGTATTTCGAATCTCTGTTTTATGATGCTTGATCCTGAAGTTCCACCTGCTTTTAACTTTCTGTTTTTACTTAAAAGAGAATCCAGATGTGGGAATATTTAACACTCTGCTTTATGGTTTACAAGCATAGGATTATTCATCTTGGATCAGACCTCTGGTCCATGAAGAAAGCTCTATTGCCACCAGCTGTGACCAGTATTCGATGCTTTAGAGAAAAGGCAAAATACACCAGACGAGGCACCTAATAAATTTTGCAGTGCTGCCCACACGTCAGGGGTGGGGCGGGAGAAAAGGAGCATGTTATTCCTTTCATTACGGTATTGAAAGTTCAAAGCAATGCATCTGGGAGCAGAGCTTTAACGGAAGCCAGAGAATCCTCAAGTGCCAAGGGAAATTAGAAACGTACAAAAATCCTCACTTGCTGGTGGGATGCCATACCCGGGAATTTCCAGGGTTGTTTTGGAGGGTTATTGTTTGTAAGCACTGCCTAAAGGTTCCACCTTGAAAACCAGCACACTCCATTTCCTTACCTAAGAGTGTCTTGAAAACGATGGTTAAAAAGGGCAGCCACACCGTTGCTTGAATATGTAGAAAAAGACGGTTATAGTTATAATATATCTATTTTTATTTACTTTACAAAAACTGAGCTTGAGCCTAATTTAAAATTTTCTGTCTGATGTGGAACGGGAGATAAAGGTTTCCTGGGAAATGTCTTATATATGTTGACTATTCATATTGTGCATTGGAACAGCTTTGTATACAAATATGCAGTCTGTGCGATGGATTTTTTTTATACCAAACTTTTCCATTTCTGTAATAAATTCTCTCTCGTTTTTAAGCCTGTTTGCTTCAAGTCTTGTTCCTTAACTTGCTGTTTGATACAAACACTCACACACACATGGAGGGATTAAGGTCAGGAAAAGGGAATACAGCAAGTTCTGAAGCATCCTAGCAGAAGCATGAGAGGCGAAGGGATGAAAGCATATTGCAGAGAAGGCAAAACAGCACAGCATGTGGCACAGAAGCAAATATCTGTAAAGTAAACAAAGGTGAAAGCATAAATCTAAAAGCAAGTATCTTCAGAGAGCTTAAAAATCCACCGTATAAAGACCAAAGCAACTTGTTCGAGAGGCTGTGCCCTTCCTCACGCCTCAGAGAACTTCGTGCATTGGTTGAAGAGGGAGAGAGGGGCATATACCAATGCAAAGGGAAACATTCCTCCTAGTGCAAGTCAATGTGGAATTCTAACATACAGGACTCAAAGCTACAGATTCTTTGCTATCCTTTATCATTCTGATTACAGTAGCATTCACAATGTGCTATATATTGCTCACCCATATAGGAAAACAGTAAGTTCGTTTAAATGAATAATTGTTTAACAGCATATTGCAGACTTGTGCCCTTCTGTCCCACCTAAAGCTCTACAACAATCTATTTCCCTCATCTCCCCACCCCTGAGTGATCTCTTGAAGGCAGATTTAACAGAGTTCAGTAAGAAACTTGCTCATGCTTGTGTCCTTGTCTCGGATTCTCCCCAGGGAATAAAAGAGCTTGTTTCAGACAATGACCTGAACACGGTTGCAAAGGCAGATGCTGCTCTGCACGAGTGCCGGAGTCTTTAAAACCAAGACTCCAGTTGTTAGGACTCGGCCTCAGCACAAAGAATAGGAAGCAAGTGAATAAATTAGCTATGGATTTCAGAGAGCCAGGCAGGGAGGGAACTAGCATTCATTGATTAACAAAGAGTTACGTATCCCCGGGGAAAGATCCTTTCACAGGAACGTCCACCTCTCAAACTGAAATGATGGTTTGGCTGGCTGGGAGCAGTACACTTGACAAGTTTAGTAATTTGAATCTCTCAACAGCTGAATCAAGCTCATACACAAGCTAGGAAGGAAAAATAAGGAAGCTAATAGAGAGCAGGACGTGCTGCTAAGTTGTGACTCAAATCCTGGCCATTCTCTGGGAAGTAACACACGGCCAGGTGTACACAGCAGGTAGGGAGGCTGGAAGGCTCGTTGTCCCACTACTTCACAATTGGGAACAGAAGGCTGGTAAAAATGGTTTTGCATTATGCTCTTATTCTACTTTGCCTTCCATTTTGAGGCAAGGCACAAAACCTTCAGTTTGCAGCCAGAGCCCCGAGAGTTGCTGAGTTGTTATACCTGCCTCTGGAAAGTTCCATTACATGCGTCTGACGAAGTGGGTATTCACCCACGAAAGCTTATGCTCCAATACATCTGTTAGTCTTAAAGGTGCCACAGGACTCTGTTGCTTTTTACAGATCCAGACTAACACGGCTACCCCTCTGAGAGTTACTGAATCGCTCTGCCCACCCCAATCTGCCACAACAGCATTTTCCACCTAGAGGCCAAGAGCCATGATGTTCACCCCAAAGCTGCACCTCCAAGCCTGCTCCAACTCTGGTTATTTCTTCACCGAAAGAGCCTTGACTCCTGAAATGTTCAGGAAGTCTTCACCCTCCCACTCCCAAACAGCACTCAAGGCACTGGATAGACAGTTCAAATACAATGAACACCCAGAACAGACATATTAGAAGGCCAAGCAAAGTCACATTAACAACAAACAAGGAGGGGGGCGGAATGCCGGAGCAGACACCGATCACGCTAACATCTCTAAGAGTGGAGAGGGATAAACTGAGTGGACATGCAAGGGGAAGTCTTTGCTGCTTCAGGAATGGGTTTGAAAGGCAAAAAGAAGCTGGGGTTTTTATGTGACCTCCTCTTGGATGTGCCATGACCACCACTGCAGAGCAAGATGGCCACAACACCTGCAAACCTGGTGCTGCAATGGCATCGACTAATTCGCATTTGAAAGAACTTGCACCAGCTTTCCACCTGGCCCTCTTTTCCCTTACAGCTCTATCAGAGCCTGCTAGAGACAACTCCATAGTATTCACCACGACAGTACAGCTATTTCTTCCGTCCTCATCACAAAGGGCCTGCCATTGGCACCTCACTAAATCGTGCTCAAGAGCCATAAATCCCGAGGCGTTTTATAACCACCTACAGTTACAGTGCCTTTGAGCCGGAATGCTCCCCAAGTACTTCACAAGCTATATTCAAACAGCACTGCAGAAATACAGCCATTAGTGGAAGGTGGCACCAACCAGTGGACAGCACACGGCACAGCAATTTTCTGGGAGGTGAGAACAGACAGATTTTGGCCTCCAAATTATACCTCTTACAAATAGTGCCATGGGACTTTTAATATTCCTGCAGTGCAGACAACAGGTCTGTTTGCAAGATCTTGTCGAAGAGACTCTCCATCTGCCCTACCCACATTAATTTATCCCTCTCTCAAGGTAGATGGACCAAGTTAACCCATCTAGGATCCGAAGCTGTGATTTCAGGGAGTTTGTGTTTCAAGCAAGATGTGTCGATCTTTGGTTACAGAGCCAGGACACGTACTACAGCAGGCTTGGTGGTACACAGGGGGGAGAAGTAGTGCTTATTTGGGGAATTCCACACATCTCCCCTCTGTATTTAACTAGGGCCCTGCAACTTCAGTTTCAATCTTTAAAAAAAAAAGCCATGTTTAACCATGTCAGGAATTTCAGACAGCTCTGGAGGGTGTGACCTGAGAGTGAACAACCCTTCATCTGGCCTCTCTGTACCCAGTCCTCTGGAGTCAGCCTTTAGAGTCCTAATGGAGAGAGACGTGTCTGTGCTATGAGAATGGAAAATCACAGACAGTCCGGGCTGCACATTGCCCATTGCAGGGCCTTCCTGCTACAGCAATAAAAACTGCAGCCTCTCTGGGTTTGTCACTAGCATTGTAGATGTTTCGTTTCTGACCGTTTTCAACCTGACAGTTTGTCGCCAGCTGGCAATGACTGAACTGCCGCCAGTACAAAGCTGGAACCAGAACGGAGAGGGCCAAAAGGCTGCACCCCACCCCAATTCCAGCACATAAAGCAAGCCAGGGAATTATAAAGTAGACAACCGATCCTAGGCATAATGGCTAAAGTCTACTGAAAAATACGCCAATCGTGAGATACTAATAGGACCTTGGGGAACAAAAGCATTTGACAATATTACCTAGAAGTTATTGCTGTCTGGGCTGATATGAAATGAGAAAAGTCAGGGAGGTGCTTTCTAGAGTTGTGCATTCTCAAGACAACACTTCAAAGGTAGCCTGGCCCTGCCAAGCTAACATAATTTAACCAGAGCGCTCATGAAATTTTACTAGCCTAGACACAAAATCTTTTCTGCCATCCTCGTGATGTGATATTTTATTTGCCCATCCAAACAACAGAAGTTATTTGTGCTGGACAAGCAGAATTTTGAAAAGCTGAGCCAAGTGCAGCCCTGCACAGCTGAGCACACCCTGGGGCTGCAGCCTGAAACTGCTCTTTGCAGCCAAAGAGTCAAAAGCCTCTGTAATATTTTTGCTCAGATATAAAGATAATCTAATTCACCAGTTCAAATCCAGCCCAAGTCAGCTATAAACAAAAGCTCCTGATTCCCAGTCCTCTGCTCACCAGGAGAGTATGCATCTCTTTAATAGGCCGTCTGTGTTGGCCTAGCATTCAGTTAGCTTTATCGCAGCATTTCCTAAACGTAGGATACAAAACACCACAGGAAGGTCAAGTAATACAGCAAAGTAAAGGTGACTGCTAAATGCCCTTTTCATTGGCTGCCTCTAGAACAGCAGAACAAATTTCATAAACAATGGCTTTTTAAAGTAATGCAGCAGCGGCAGATTTTCCCCCCCCACTAACGAACACGTGCTCTGGAAAATTCCTCACCAACCAACAGTTTAAACAGTACCTCTAATTATTCAAGCTTAGGAGTGCAGAAGAAAAATTCACCAGGGTATGTTCTGTTACAGCAGCAGCTTTGGATGAGATATGAGCAAAAACAGCAAGTCTGTAGAGAGCTTTGGCAAAATCTGTGGAATTTATATTGTACTTGACCTCAGGCATTTCAACAGCAGATGATATTTTAAGATGCAAGGAGGATCAATTACAAAGATATTTATTAGCTTGTTATACTGAAATGTCTTTTGCTGCTACAACCAGGCCAAGTTATACAGAAAACTTGCTAATCCCAAACACACTACTGGAGTCCATGCAGTTCATAAATGGCCATTTACTTTCCTCCTAATCAGTCTTTTCAAAAACACAAGCAAAGGTATCATGTCCCAATATAAAGACTATTCTATTAACTGTTTGCAAATATAGCTACATTACTTAGACAGAGCCTTTCTTTCAAGTGAATGGGAGATTTGGGTGAAGCAGGTACATCTAGTCTAGAGAGAAACTTTTGCATCATGGCATTTTGATGCTTCCACCGTGATGACGTTGCCATATCATGTTCCCACAGCGTGGCCATTACATCATCACAAAACAACGGGATGTCACACGTGGACTCCACAAGCTAGGCTTGCAGGGCATGATCCTGGAAAACAGAAGGTGCAGCAACACTACTCCTGCCACACTGCAAAATGCAGTGGTTGGTTATTCCAGTAGGACAATCACAAAAGAAATGGTTCATGTTGGCATTTAAAGTAACAATATTAAGAGCACAAAAGGTACCATCCATTGTGATGGCTGGACAAACTGGTGGGAATTCAGACTTTTCTGTGGCGTATTTCACTTTGACTGGCTGCAGACTTGCCCAACAGTGCTTGATTTCATGATCAAAACTCTTCAGAATCAGACGGATTGAAATCACAGGGATTTTCAGTTATATCATACATACATTTATAAACACCCCCATAAAGCCTTATGGGGTACGCTGTCACAATCCCTTGTTGTGCGGGAGGTGGAGTGGGACACACACACCGTAATTCCTGGCTTTTCCTTAAACCCAGTCATTCCTGCCATCTCACTGATAAACACCAGTTTAGCCCAATTCGAAATACTCAGTTGCAACAATAGATACAAAAAAAGGCCAAGTTCATTTCCCAAAAGCCTTCTGTTCAGCTGCTGAGCTTCAGGTTCACGGACTGTGTTTCCTTTAAGGTGCAGAAACATCTTTCATCTACGTTTCAGCCACTCCCTGGGGACTCGCACCTAACCAGGGAACATCAGAGGACTCTGTCTGATCTGCTTCTGTAACTGGGTCCTGCAAAACTTCAGCAGGTTCCAGCTCATTGAGAGAGGGAAATAACCAACTCTCAGATGCCGGCTCACACCAGAATTTTTACAGCACAGAAAGAGAAACGAACTCGACAGGTGTGAGTGTGCACAGTTTGCAAGCTACAGATGCCCCCTTGAAAGCAAACAATCTGCTAATCTACACATTGGACCCCATGGCCAAGACTCTAAATCTCTTTTTGCTGCCTGAGAGTGGAGTGGGTCTACTGTAAATGACAACAGCGGGCAGGGGAAGTTTGGTGGAAGTCAGGCACAACCAGAACTGATGAGAGTCACGCTACCTGATGAGAGACTCCAGAATAGCTGGGGTGGGGCCCTTCTGAAACTCCAGCTCTTTGTAGTGCAGGGCCTTAGCATAGGCACGGCATTTGGCAGCTCTTTCCCCCAACAGGACAATGCCATTATCATCTCTTAATGGCAACGGACCCTGGAGAGGAACAGGTCAGAATCAGAAATGGAGTGGGGGTGCAGGAAGGAAGGACAATCACCCCCGTCCTGCAACGAGGGGCTCTCTTACCTTGTCACTGTGCTCCATGAATTCTGCCAAGTTCAGCAGGGTCTGAGTCACCTCAGCAATATCCTGAGAAGTGAGGGCCAACTCAATGCTTCGGATCAGCTCATCCTGTTGGTCTTCATTCAGCTCGGACCAGCAGGAAACGAAGGCAGCATTGAAGAGATCTCTGAGGATGGAGGCAAAACAGGATTAGAGGAAGGGATTAACCATTCACTGTAAAACCAACTTCTGTTCTCCTGCTGTGGGCTGAGCTCCTGTGTTCAGCTCAGGATCACTGCTGAGTTATGCCGAAGCCAGCATGATGACAAAACTGAGGTGGTGGTCACTGAAGATGTCCTGGCTTTTTTTAAATAAGAGATTTTAACCCTCCCAAATTCTAAACACAGATAACTGCACTATGCCGCTTTCGATTCCCTTTGAAGTTTGACAGATATGGAATTCTTCACTGCCGTTCCTAAGCCGTTGTGTAGTATTGCCATGCCCTAAACATCTACTCTGTTCAACCCCAGATGTAATGACATTTCAGTAGTACCCTCAGTGATTTCCGAACTGCATATAGGTTGAGTGATCTTTCTGTAATGCACTTTAAGAACCATCTGGGTGAGAGATACTGTACAAATAGAAGGTCACTTGGCGACAGGATTTCAGTCTGACTAGTACTTAGAACACAGGACTGGGAGCCAGGAGTTCCTGAGTTCTAAACCCAGCTCTGACAGTTTCTCTCCATGGCCTTGGACAAGTCACCTCTGCCTCAGTCTCCCTTCACAAGAGGGAGGTAGGATGCTCACATGTGCTCTGGGGATATATTTGGAGACTATTATTAGTGGACCAGAATATTTTAAGTAATTTTACTTTTGTCTTTAGATGGGGAGTGAAAGTGAGGGTGGAGTCCTTTGTGGATTGACCCCCGGGCCGTGGCCCAACAAGAGGTTTTACAAACCCTTTCCACCATCCTCGGATAGAGTTCTACATAAAATTGGCGCTCCAATATGAGGCTTATCACTTGCTGCCTCAGCATTCTGCCTGCTGCTGAAACTATTTCAGGGATTCTGTAGAGAATCAAAGTATTTCTTGGATCATTATGAAGCTTAACAGCTAGACGAATCTTGCTGAGGTACTAGAAATCAGAATCCAGACTCACAAGAGAGCAGATGATTAAAGCCCTGACAAATGCAACCTCAGCCTTCTCTTCTGTAGTTGATTCTAAGTGCGAGGTTATGTGGGGACACACTACAAGAACATATTAAACCTCAACAAAAAGACTAAAATGCATCACTGGGGAGGTTCTTGCTTTTGCTGTCTTAGTACCCTTCTCTCAATTAGCTGCTTTATTCATTTTTAATGCAGAGAAAATAGGATATAAAATGAATATAAATAAGGCTCTCTTGAAATTCCTGGTATCGTCTCTATTAAATATTACCTTACATTTACACAGGGCCTTTCAGCACCAAGGTTTCCGACCTGCTTTACGAACCACAAGTAGAAAAGTCATTGCAGTCATCACTGGGGGTGGAGGACAGTAGCCTGGTAGCCAGCTCTATGCAGCCTACTGCACAACAGGGCGGGGGAGGGAGTTTTTTGGCCAAGGGGATGGAAAAGCATGACAGGATGTTTGATACACAGAATCTCTGCTTTGAAGATCTAACTCCAGAGGCTCACACACAAGTTGCAGATAACTTTGTCCTACTCAGGTAGATAAACTAAGGGCTGAATGAATGCAGCCAGGATTAAAACATGTGGTTGCAAGAAGTCTTGTTATTCCAAACACTATGCTTAGACCACAGAACCACAAGAGATCTTAGTGGCTTAAGCACTGGTTTTGAAACACTTTATGTTCCTTCTGTGCAGAGCCCTGCAATTCATTCTGGTATGCACAAGAATGAGAAATTCCTGTGTTTATTTCTTCAACACAAAATGCCCAACAAGATTAAATTAAAAAAAATAAAATCGTTTAAAACAATATGATGATGGTGGACTGGAACAGCAGGGAGCGTGTCTATCCTTTCTGCTCTGAATACTGTATCTGGGTTCCAGCCTGAACTAGTGGGGCAGGGAGAATGTCCCTTAGTATTTTTACTGGACATGTGTTGACATCACAAAGTTATCACATAGTCTGTGCTCACTACAGAATAGAACCGGGGTATAGCAGGGGTTGCTGCAGGGAGGATTAAGTGCACATGCGGCGGGAGGAAAGATGGGGGCACTCTGGGAGTGGGGCTAGAATAGCAGGGAAATACTAAAGGAGAGAACTGAGATGCATTTGCAGAGCTGTAAAGGACACTTGCACAATATCTGCCCACACAGCAAGCCCCAAACTTTTGCCAATCTATCAGCCTTTCCATTGTATGCATGCTACAATTCACTTCTATCAAAAAAGATAAACTAGAAACGAGTTGCTCTCGAGACAACAGTAAAGTCAGGTTCCCGCCCACTGAAGTGACAATTATGAGCCACAGGGA
This sequence comes from Malaclemys terrapin pileata, assembly GCF_027887155.1. Lineage (NCBI taxonomy): Eukaryota > Metazoa > Chordata > Testudines > Emydidae > Malaclemys > Malaclemys terrapin. Next base: position 11,334,245 of record NC_071523.1, on the reverse strand, counting down.
AGAGATGAACAGGCGGCTGCTCACGAAAACCAAGTCGCCCTAGACCTACTGGTTACAATGATCTTAAATCAGAGCAATTTATTCCACCCAGAGGAATCTTATCTGAGATGCAGGGCTCTACAAATTATTTTTTACTTTCCTGTTTTTTCAGCTTCACTTTTATTTGCCTTCTATTATTCTGGAAAAAACAGTAGACAGAATTACATTGAAAATTCTCCTCCCACTCAACATCGCACCTCGAGGAGCTGCCAATCAGGAATGCCAACCATTTTATTCCCTGCCCAAGCAATAGGCAACTCTATGTAAAACTCAGCAGCTTTTATGTGAGTTTCCATTTCCTTACCCTTTTTTTTGGCGTGTGCCTGGTGCTGCAAGCACATTAAGGAGAGGCAGGAAATACAGAATGACTGTACCTGGCCATAGGGTTATAGGCCTGAGCCAAGGCCCAGCAAGAGCGCAGGGATGGCGACGAGGAATCTTTCAGTAACTCCAAGCTCAACCGCCGCAGCCATTCCAGCCAGTCATCTTTGGAGACTCTTCTTGCTGCTCCCCAGGCCTGACACAGAAAGCAAGACAGCTCAGCTGCTGAGTGCAGTGCCAGTAGGTGAGCCCAAAGTAGAGGATTAGAAGCTTCAAGCAAGAGAAGTTTCTATTTCATTGCTCTACAGTTCATCTGGTACGATCCGTTCTTCCATTCCCTGGTGGGGTTCTCCTTCCACAGGGCCATTTGCAACAATCCAGCCTCATTTCTAAGCAACCCACCCAAAGCATGTTCCCATCACGCACGATAAACGTTTAACAAGACCTGCAGCCCTTCTCTCTCCGTTGCAAAACACACCCAATGTCACATGTCAATGTTAAGCATCAGCTTTGAAATACCTAATAGCGTGCGTCTAGAATTGGAACTGCAAGGTCAACTCAGCCCCTCATCCTGCTGAGGAGAGGGAGTGCCACACATACACCCCTTTGAATCTAGCCTATGGTCAAACAGTGCTCATGTGACCAATCATAACTGTGCTATTGCCCTCCTAAGAGCAGATGGAGAGCATCCAGAGGCCAGCCAAAGTGCTCCAATGCCTTCTGTTGGGAAGAGGTGCCGAGGATAAGCACTGCAATTAGTGGACCGGTAGCCATGAACTTGTCCTAAGTAGAACCCAGTTCCTTCATTGCACTTACCACTTAAAGCAAAGGGCTACTTATCAAAGTCATTATGGTCATTCTGGGTCAATACTTTCCTGCTATTTCCCCCTGAGCCAGTCACTATTTGTCTGTGGTCTAAATAGTCTCACATGTACCAATACCTAGAGATGCATCCACGCACAGAACTGTAAAGCACCACAGAGAGTTCATTTGAACATTTCTCTAACATGGAACAGAGGGCACTTTACACAGCTGCCTTTAATAATGGGCTATTCTGGGGGACAGTGAGGGTAGAAAAAAAACATTACAATGGAGCTGAAGTAGTTAAATCTAGAAGTGAGTGATAGACCATTCCAAGGCTCACTCCTCAGAATCAAGGAATCTTGCGAACACATCAGACATGGGGAAAGAGCCCTTCAGTGTTACTACAAGGCTTTCAATCCAGCGTCTGAACCGCTCGCAAGACATCCTCTAAAACCAAGAGAGAACCTCAAAGTGGCTTAGAATTCTAAAGGAAGCCCCCTGACACCAAACAAGTCTACTCCTGGGGCTGACAGCTGGCAATGCAAGAGAGCCCTGAAAAATGTTCAGATGCTCCAGACATAACTGTTTGATCAAGGCACCAATAGCCCCCTACCTTCTGCAGCAAGCTACTGCGGGAAATCCATAACTCACCTTCTGCAAGTTGATGGTGCTGACGTGTAATTTCTTCATAGGTCCTGTTTCCACAGGGCCACTGGTCAGCGTCTCTCCCTGGTTGCTTCTCAGCATTCGGTGCTGATAAATCAGGGGATCCTCCTCTTCGTCAGCAAGGGTGTAGCCCTGCAATCAATGGCTCAGAGTGAAGGCAAGGTGTGCCACTATTAAGTCTTCCTTTAATGTGCACAGTCCTTCCCTCCCCACCTCTCCCTCCCACTTTCTGCTCAAGGCTACCTGTCTGGGTGAAAGGAAACTCAAGAAGTTCCCAACTGTTAAGCTCAATTTGGGATAGGGGGATGATCTTTCAGAACAACATATTACATCTTTGGCATCTGTGAGCTCAGGTCATCCCATTCCCATCAGCACTAGCTGCCAAGAAATCTTGGCTCCCAACACTGGAAGATGGAGAAGCCAAACTCAGTCATACCGCAAATCAGTACGCCACAAAATAATGGCGTACTGTGGAATAATACAGTGGAATAATAATACTCCACAAATCAGTGTCCAGTTGTCTCAGTGAGGGCTGTAGAAAGACATTGTGCTAGTGACCAGGAGAGGACATAACAATGGAATTATGTTGGGAAATATGGAGCAGTTCCTGACTTATGAACTATGGGACCTACTGTAGTAAACTGGGCTTAAGCAGGAGAATCCTTCCTTGGTCCTAGGGTGGAAATGGTGAAGGAGAGAAGGAAAAACACAAACTACTATTGTAGATCCCTCCATTTCAGAGACTTTTCTATGGGGAGCCCAAGTTTTACAAGGCAGGTAAGTTTTCCAGTTTCAGTCTCAAAATACCCAACTATATTATTTCTACTACTCAGAACATGGAAACAGTTACTCTGCAATGCAACAGCGAGAAGCCTACATGAGTCTTCTGCTGCAGTAGCTTCAGTTCAGAACCTACCTGCATCCGATTCTACACACTTGGCTGCAATCATACAAGCCAACTCACCTTCACAATCCTGCAGATGAGAACATCATACCGCTGGTGGTTTATTCGATGACGCACCAGGACCTTGTTCACCATCGGGATAAAAATCTGATACTGTATGGGAGAAGGAATCAAAAGCCAGTTAGTCAGTCTCACCAAGACTGCAATATACCCACTGATTCCATCTTCAATTCATTGACCAGCTAGAAGCAGAATCTGAAAGAGCTTGATTTGAAAAACACATGCTACCAAAAACCATTGGGGGAGGGGGGGAGGGCAGGGGAGACACTGTATGGGCAAACCCACTCCAATACACAATTGTAAACTGGAAAGACTGCAAAACTGGGCATTGTCTCTCTAAAATCCAGGCTGACTACATGTTAAATCCTCCCATTTTAAAGCCATGAAGGAAATTCCCTCCCCTCTGTCACACTTAAGGAGGAAATTACCTTCTTCCCTAGCTGGAAGACCAGAGAGGACAATGTATCCATGGCAGTTGGCCGTAGCTCAGGGCTTAGATCTAGTGTCCGCACGATGGGGTGAATAATCCGTGAAGCATAATCAGTGAAATCCAGGGATTCTGTCAGGCGGTCCACAGTCTCCAGAGCAGCTCTGAAACCAGAGCAGAAAGGACTCGTTCATTGATGGGACAGGATAGGAGGAGAAGGCTGATTATAAAGATACAAGCGATTTATGCACATATGTCTCAGCCATTAGCAACAACAGAAATAGACGTGGCAGGTTAGTGGGCTTTTGGTGACGACACTTGCAAGACTGCTTGAATATGGCAATGACTAAGCCAATGGCAGGGGAAAGCCAGGATTTATTAGTGCATCTGAGAAACACAGAGCACTAGGGCTGAGGCCTTCAAGTAAATCGTGCATCTGATTATCGAAAACCTAGAGGGACTAATCAGCAATCTATGCCAGGTAGGACCACAGCAGCCACTGAGGAACACAGATGAATGGAGGTAGAGTGGAGAAGAGAGTACAGAGTTGGCAGATACTTACTTGCGAGCCACCAGGGGGACGTCTGGGGCATCAAACAGCTTTACAATGGGAGGTAGTAACAAATGCAGGTAGTCATCCAAGTTAGCGCCAAACAGCTGGATCGCATTCAACAGCTGGAGAGAAAGATGATCCAATGCCACCCAGCTTAATAAAGTCATGAAACAGCAATGATTTAAAGTAACCCTATCTCCATTTGGAAGCTGCTCTGGCACAGTGCATTCACCTGAGCACTGACTGAACCACTTTATCCCATGCTTTTATGGCAGTGGGGCTATTCCACCCCTCTTGCTTCAGTGTAGCCAGATGTGGGCCCATGGAACGATGCTCCGGGACAGGCAGTACCCAACATGTCACCTCACCGGCTGAATCGCTCACCTTGACAGAGACGTTGCGTCCTGGGCTACTGTCGTGCATGAAGACCCGTAACATGTGAGGAATGAGCTGAGGCAGATAGAGCTTGAACTCGCCCCCAAGAGCCACCACAATTTGCTCAATAAGGAGGATAATTGTGCTCTGTATAGAATTGTTCATGACCCAGAAGTCCTGGAGGAGAAAGACAAAAAGGGTTCTCTATCGCTGAGCTGTATGCAGGACGGGACCAGGAGACAGCGTAAGGTTAACACTAGGGAGAACCTTCTCCTCCATTAGGCAATCCCCTGATTTAAGCAACTTAAGAAAAAAACAAAAACACCCAAGCCACCTATTTGACACTGCTTATTACACCAGCTTTCGGGCAACAGACGAATCATTGGTTACAATCACAATGCTCCAGCTTCCATCCCACGCTGTTCAGCAGTAGTTAGAAAAGCCCAGGTTCAATCCTAACAAAGAGAGGATGGCAGGTACCCTCAGTGGAGTAACAGCTCTGAGACTGGATTAGAAGAAGAAACTATTATTAAATGATATTTTATTAATCAATATTTTTCTCCCATCATTAATAATTTCCCTGCCTTCCGCAGCTGCAGAGGTTCGTTAATCTCCCCCGACCTCTCTTTCTGGATGGACAGGTACATTGTGACTGTGATGTTCCCTCAAGAATGACCCCACCTGCTCAGTAAAGGAAAGCATAATTAACCACCTTCCAGGATCCTGGGGTTCAGGCTAAGGGTTGTACTCACTCTCATAAGGGTGACAATTTCATCCATATAGGGTCGAATATGGCTCCTCACAAAAGACACCAACATTCCTAGCTGCTGGAACAGGAACTGAAAGGAAGAAACAGGTAAGTGCTCAATGCTGCTATCCAAATGCCCGTGCAACTCAGGGCAAATCTGATTTCAAAGGCTAATCGCAAGCGCCTTTAAAAACTAAACAACATGCACAGCTATAAATGCTGGAAGTCTGGGGCCAAATTCTCTCTCTCAGCCTCAACCCAGAGGTGGTATTTTTATCCACTGCTGTGAGTATTTAAAACTTTGGATATGCACGCACCAAAGAGATTCTACGCATGCAAATTGATTAGGTGTTTAAACAACAGACTCGCAAGTCTGAACCCAGAGTCTGAAATACCACATCGTTTTATAAATTCAGACCTGGAGGCTGCTTCTGAAAATGTAGCCCCGATCTCTTGCCCCTGACTGCTGGCCAAACTCACCCAGATTTTAAGATACTTTGTTCTATATTCTCTCCCTCTCCCCACCAAAGCATATTGGTGGAATATTACAGGGACAGATTGCAGTACTTGCCAGGTTAAGAGTTCATTAGAAAGATGGCTAATTGTACCCTGGGAGTATTGTGACCTAGACCATTCTACTGTACATTTGCTGTGTCCGGTTCATGATTCACTTTGTTCAAGCAAAACAAAATCATGTGCAACTATCCACTGTAGTGATTTTACTTTTGAGTTTGGTGTGAAATAATATAACAATTTGGCTGAGCACCCCTGGTCCACAAATGCTTATTTAAAACCAAACCAACCACAAAAAACCCCAACCAACATTTGTATCATTTTCTATTAAATTTCACAGTTTTCATGCAAACCTTGTGGTGTAGATTGTAATTGGTGTTCATAGCAAATACAGGCCAATGTGTTCCAAATTGCAAGTGGAGCTCAGAAGAATAGATTATGGGGTTTAATGAAAATCAGGTAAGTGGACCAGGGATAAAAAGCAGCCTCTTTGGCGAGGGCAACATATACATGTTTACTGAAAAATAACCCAGAGTTCTTGTGGAGTCGCAAGAGGATGTTTACATACAGTGCAGGGAACTGCCTGGTTTGTGCTTTGTACCCACCTCAGCTCTTCTCCCCAGTACACTTTCACCATCTTCTTTTACCTGAAAATTTTTAAAGAGAGTGTGCAAAACTGCAGAGCTTTCAAGCAAGTTAGGTCAGTCATGTCTAGGCGCCCAGCAAACCCAGAGCGCCAGGGTTTTTCATTCCAATCTGAGCAGTAATTCAGTCTGCTAGAGGATTGCCAGTGGGGACTGTGGTTCTATAGCAGGAATGGGGGCAATTCTGTTGCTCCCATCCCACATGTAAAACCCAATTCCAGTAACTCATGCGAGTTCCCCATTACATACACTCTTGAGGAAGAGGTTCTGCTATAACCAGCCATCTTAGGCCAGATGCAGCTGAGGCCCATTCTTCTGATGCAATTTTACATGTAAGTGAAAATTGCTAATTAAACGAGAAAGAAGTGAGGTGCTGTGGAATCATTGTTCACTCAGCTGTGAATGCCTGCTGACTGCAGCAAGTCAAATTCCCGGCACAGGAGGAAAGCACACCGCTTTGCTAGAGGTTTAAGACTCTACATGTAAAGACGCTGCAACAGGGCATAAACTGCAGAGGCCACTGAAAGCTGTGGGACCTGCACAGGATGGCTTAAGAAGGAAGCAGAATTGAGAACTGGCCATTTAGGGGGGATGCTTGGCAGCAGCTGTTTCAATGGAGAAGCAGAAAAATTGGCACCCCTTGATGTTCTGATCAATGCCCAGAGGAGAGAGAAAGCAAAGCTGGTACCTCACTTTCGCAGCATGCTTGGCAGCAGCTCTCAGTGCAGGAGCATCCAAAGCCAGTTGCATTCACTTTACAATGGATTCTTGTTTTGGGGAGGGGTGGGAGGGGAGCAAATTCCTAGCACACTCACCTCTCGGATGGCACCATCGCAAACCCGAATTACATTGAGAAACGTTGGCATGACCTGGGGCAGGAACTGCACACACTTCAGCCCGAGGGATTTGAAAATAAAGGTGATGGCTTGGACTACCATAGTGTGATGGTGGGACAAGGATTGGTCGCGGAAGATTCTCATCAGCGCTACCATGGAGACAGCAGGGTAGAACTCATCCAGAGGGAGGTTTCCCATGTTCACTAACATCTCACTGGTACTGTAATCAGCTGGGAAAAGGTAAGGAAGTGTCACTTACATGTGTACACACAATACACACCAACACTGCACTTCAGATACAGCTGGCTAATGGGGGGGGAGAGAAGAGGAATTTACATTAACAACATGCTCAGAGGAGATGACCAGTCCATGAGAACTTAAATGAAAGCCCCGAGACCCTGAAAGTTGTATGCCTAAATTTAGAGGACAAAAAAAAAAAAAAAAAACTTGGCTGCACGGATATCTCAATTTTTGCGCACACACACACACACACACACACACACCAAGAGTAAGGGAGTGGCATCTATAAGGCATTGTGCCCCAACCTGCCCACGGCACGTGCCTCTTTGCTGAGAATCTGTTTATAGAAGGAGCTCAGAAGCTTTCAGGGTAGGAATTGGTGGAAGAGGGGAGGTATGATCGCCAGAGCATTGGCCCCTACAGAGCCTGGACACTTCTATAAGAAAATCTACGCACAGGGTAATGTTGCTAAACAGTCATGGGGGACCCAGGCAATGGTACTGCAGCAGTGCTACTGAGGAAGACAGAACGGTATAGCAGCACTGTCTTGGCTCACTGCAGAAGAGATCCCCAGGATTCTCCCATGTCTCTAAGATTTATGGGGTTGGGTAGAGGCACAGCTCCAAGATTAACAGTCCCCTCTCTGCAAAATGTCTTCTGTAACAAGAGGTTGAGGGAAACAGGTGAAATGTGCAGGGTTTTCTTGCTCCCCTCCCACGTTCTTTGTGCAGGAGAGGGGAGTAAAAGCGATCACTAACAGTACAGCTTTAACTCTAGCTACTGGTCATCTTTCTCAGCTGCAGTTCTTCAACACAATGGCAAGAGCTAAGACAAGAACGACTCAACAATAACACGATCTGCCCTTTGATTGTATGTTACACCTGCTGCTCATCCCTGGTGGCCATCTGAGAGGAAAATTCATGATCCCACTCTGCTTTTGTAAAAAAAAAAAAAAAAATATGAGGGGATAACCCTGCCATTCTGGCCAACGTTCCTCTCCTAGGGACACACTTACTCATGTCCAAAGGTGTGAGAGTGCCAGAGCCTAGCACATGTCGCCTGAGACGTTTGCCTCCATGGCTGGATGCACTGCAGTGACCGACTGACTTTGTAAAGCACTTTTAGATAGCTGGAGCATGACAGATACGGTCTCTCACATCCCATTTATAGAATATTCTGCAATACAAACCTCTCCTGGGAATAAGCTACATTTGATTGATTGCCTTCTTCCTCTCTCTTTTTAAAGATGACACATCCCCTTCCTTCTTTTCCCATCTAATCAGGTATTTTAAATGTGGTAACCAGTATGCTAATTTGTAGCTATCGGGTAACATTTTCTCAAGTGCCTCAGTCCCATTTTCAAGTGTGGCATTGACATTCAGAGGGATTTAGGCTCCTAAGTCATTTGGTACTTGTCTACACTTGGAAATTTACCAAGATAACTATTCCAGAATATGAGTGTATCCACAAAGAGTTACTTTGGAATAAGTACTCTAGTAAATTTCCAAGTGTAGACAAACCCTAAGGGCCTTTTGAAAATTTACTGAAACTTCTGTATCACCATATATTGCTCTACTATGAAGAAACCACATTACTTTTGCACTCTCCTCCCTGTCTGTTTGTATTAGTGTTTGGAAACTAATTTAAATAGCATTTTTTAATTCCATATCTAGACTTCATTTACACTGGTGGAGCACAGCTCCACTGAATTCTTTGGATTTCACAAAAGAAAACCTTGCCAATGGCTGAGTGGACACGTCAGTATAACTATTTCCATCAGACATGTTTACAGTAAGTTACAATTAAACAATAAAGTCAGTTATAGTGAATTTCACATCTGGAGATGCCCATAATCTGGCTACTTATTTTTGTTCAGTTCTCTTATTTTGTATACAGTGAAATTCATGCACACATACACAATCAGTTTCACAGCTGAACCCAGAGGGCTTTTTACTGCCTTACAGGATGCTACATTGAAAGTGCTTAGAAATCTATTTGAATTCAGGGACAGTTTATCACGCTCCATCTGGTATTATATTTTTTTATTGTAACAGTTGAAAGTGCTAATAAAAATTCCTGCCAAAACCAAAGTCCTGTGACGCCAGTTTGATGGTTTCATTTAAGCAAACACCTGGCAAACAGCTGCCTATCTACGTCCTGACACCATCGCCAAGCAATTCAGCATTATTGCTCTCTGTTCAGGAAATGGGTATACAACATGGGTAACTGCAGACAGGGAGTGAGGGATGTGGGCAGAACTTTGTTCTGAAGCAACCACATGAACTTCTACTTACATTAGCACCAAAATTCAATGATAAAAGTAGGGGGGCAAAACTACTGATACCCTCAGTTGTATGAGTTTGACATACTCCATGGACACCTCCTTGGGAAATGTTTGTTAGATGGTTTCAGCATTTTACTTTGATTGCAAGTTCTGCAGGGCAGAGGCCTGTGTAATTTGTCTGTCAGACACCATGCACCCCTAGGACACTACAGAAATAAAGGCCTAAAGCACAGAACTGTGCAATGGACAGTAAAGCCTATGTCCTGAAACAAAGCTCATTCTAGTGCAAGAACATGGAATGGAACAGGTTTCTAACCTTTGAGAACTTTGAGCACTTTGAGAGAGAAAAACTGGGTTTAAGTTGGTAATTGTTTAAAAAGTCTTTCTGGTTAATCTTCATTCTCAGAATAAAAACACTGTATTCTGCATTCCCATGAAAGAGGGAGAAGGGGCTAGGGCAGGGAAAACTTTCAAAGGAGTCCAACAGTTCTCAGGGACTGGTGCTGTGACCTTGTAGACAAACAGTCCTAAGTAAACCCTGTCAACTAAGTGTAACAGTTTTAAGGGGATACCATCAGCTTAAACAATTCCCTGCACATTTGCCTGAAATGTATGGACTATTGCTGCAAGTAGCACCCAAGATCATTACAGATAAAAAGTTAGAGGAGATATTTCTCTACTGGTCATTTTATTGTACATTTGACCACATCGTATGTATTCAGATTTCCCCTATATAGGCAATCTCCCATTTCCATTAGCCTTTCACACAGCAACAGGGAAGAGAAAGACATTTTATAAAACAGGAAGGTGCAATTGTAAAACCTCAAAATTGGGCAGGGAGATCTGTGAGAGGTGGAGAACATGAAATGACTTTCACCTCTAGTTTTAGTTAACAGGAACCCTCTAATATCAACAACAGATACAAAAGGGAACTTGGCATGGAACCCTCAAAGTATTTTCTGTTTTGTGCATTCTAGTGCTAATACAGTGTGCTTTCCATCCATAGATCTCTACGCATGTCACAAACACAGGTCAGTATAATTAGCTCTTTTTTAACAAATGATGAAACAGGTATTGAGATGTGACGCACCTGAAGTCTCAGAGGCAGAGCTGGGAAAAAAACTCAGGTCTCTTGTCACCCTGTCCTACGCCCTAGCTACAGATAATGCTGCCTTTCCGTAGCTTAAGTCATTTCACTTTTGAGTGAAAATCTTGATTGAGTGTAAAGCCCATGGAGTTTTTGGGAAACACTCTTGGTTAGGATCCATCTAGCCCACCTCTCAGTACTGACTGAGAAAACAACCCAGATGCTGCATTACGTCATTTTCATCTTTAGTTCTTGTGCTGGAATGTAAAGACCAAGGCCCTTTTAAAACTAAACAGTGCAGGGTACACACTCTTTCCCCAGTCTCCCTCTGCTTACAAGAATCCTGGCTGGATTTAGACTCCGACAGGCTGACAGCCGAAGCGTCTCGCGACTGGTCAATCATGCCAATATTCACTTTGTGCTTATAAGGGTCCAAAGCCCCCAACAGTCCCAGCACACGGATAGCCTAGCATGGGGGGAAAAGGTCAAAAAAGAGAAGGCATGTCAAGGCGTATCACTCAGGCTAAGGCCAACACATTAAACGAAGCCTGAACTCAGGGCTCTGGGTGGCTGGTGGAGGGAAGGTGCAGATCAGGTGGTGGGGGAGACAGTCCCATCGTATTCCAAATAGAGCATACTGACTCTTCCCATCCACTGAAGTGAGCAACTTAACTAGCTTCCATTCACAGCCCCTTTAGAGTCCTGCTCATTATGCCAAACTAACCCTCAATCAACCCCAACAACAGATCAGTCGTTAGTTAGAAGGTTAGCATGACTGACCTTGCCCTCTCATGCAAGTACGCAGAAGAAGTTGCTGCTGGGAAGTGAGCTTTGAGTTCCTACCTCTCTCCGAGTGCCCTGGTTCTGCTCGGTCTTCAAGAAGTTCAGCAGCACATCCAGCAAGGTTGGGTATTTCCTGTACGGCTCCACCACATAACCTGTGCTGGCCACCAGTTGTCCCAGTGTCCACAGAGCCACCTGGAATGAATATAGCCCTGAACGGTTAGTTATGATCAGGCCAAGCAGCAAGTTACTATTTGTCCTGTCCTACCAGAGCCATTTTTCTTCTTTTAAAACATCTCAATGTCTGATTGCCTTCCATGACACTGGAAGTCTCCACAAACAGGGTCTCTTCGTTAAAGGAAGGTGAAAAGTCAATTAACACATGGCAACCTACAAACCTCAGGCTTATACAACACACACACCACACCACTCTGAGATGTGACTTTTTCTCCATCTCCTTCGGTTGGTGTTGGAAATGTCTCTGCAGCATGGAGCCTGAACCAGTGTCTTCCACAAAAACCACTGACCTACGCTGGGTTTTCTAGCCACCTGGCAGAGCATCCTGATCACAAGACAGAGTGGCGCTACAATTTCCATCTTGGCAGACAAGAACGGACTCTGCGTTCCATGAGAGACTGACATTCTGAGCTAATGTTTTTTAGTAGCTTTCACAGCATACAGTGACATTTTACTGTATGCTTCTGGTCACAGAGGACAGCATGGTTTAGGGCAGATATCGTAGAATCATAGGGTTGGAAGGGACCTCAGGAGGTCATCTAGTTCAACCCCCTGCTCAAAGCAGGACCAATCCCCAGACAGATTTTGACCCCAGTTTCCTAAATGGCCCCCTCAAGGATTGAACTCACAACCCTGGGTTTAACAGGCCAATGCTCAAACCACTGAGCTATCCCTCCCCTCCTTGTCATATACGCACTTGTCTTTTTGCCAGCAAGGAGGAGTCCTGGAGCATGTCCATGATTATGATGAAAAGCTCATCCACCCACTTCCTCATCTCCAGCCCACTGACCTGTAGACAGAGGAAGGAAGGGCTCTCATCTAGAACTCTACAGGCTTAGGCAGCAATGATAATGCCTCCACATAAAGCTGCAATACCCTTACCTGGGCCAGTTCCCCTATGGTAGCCAAGACATTATTAATCACCCCTGGATTAGGATCTGGGTCAGGATCTTTCAGTTTCACAATCAATGCCTGTTTGATGACATAGGAAAAAGTTAGAATCCGCTGAGAAACTTCTCCCCCCGGCCCTGCACTGAGCAATCTCTTCCCTGACTCCTGCACTGGAAATGCCTGTAAGACAGAGCCCCTAACAGATGCTCATGGGTGCCAACGTGTTTCAAAGATTTACAACATATTTCTATTACATCTTTAGGGTTTTTGCACATCCAACGTCTATCCAGGTCAAGCAGTTGCACACGCTCAGGGTTATAGTAGGGACCACACTCCAGTCTGTTTTTTATGCCATTACAGAGCAATGAAAATGGTGCAGCTCATGGTCACAGTTATTGTGTGATACACCTATGTGCCAGAAGATCTCCCCCACCTAAAGTCAGCAGGCATTCTAAGAAGGCCCTACCTTAAGGATGGGCTCCATATATGGACGAATGAGTCGTGGGGCATTGGAAACCAAGTGACCCAACATCCTGGCGCTCTGCTCCTTTATTCTGCCAACACCACTGTGTTCCAGCTCCGTCAGGATCTGCACAAAGGGCAAACCAGATGCATTAAAGCAGATCGAAAGCTGGAGAGCCAGCGTTCTCCACCTAAGGCAGCAAACAATAGAAGAGAGCAAAACAATGAGACTCATCCCATCCTCCTCCACAACTCAGAACTCGAGTGTCAAATGAGAAAGCAATCTCAGAAGCTGTACACATGGTATCAGCCAAGGCCCAAATGAGGCCATGGCTAATTTCTATAAAATGGAATGGAGCGCAACCAGATCCATCCCTAATGGGGAGGGAAAGCCTATGGGATTATACTCTCGGGCATGTGATACTCCACCTCAGTCCGAACAGAAGGCCCCTCCACTCAAGGCAAAAAACGTTGCACATGCTGGGACCTGAAGTTACTACTGTCCTCTCCACCCTAACATGGAAGTTGGTGACTGCAAACTTCATAGAATTCTGAGGGCTGGTGCAAATAAATAAAATGAAGACATCAACTCTCACTAGGAAAGCATTGTCTAAGAAGTATCAAGCTGGGTTATAAACAGCCTTCCAGAAAGGGAGACCTACACTGCACTGCAGCTATTCTAGAGCTGGACAGTCTGACTTCCTTAATGCCACCATCCCCACCTTAGTTAATAAGGACTCCATCCCCATCCTTACCGCCCTGTCTCCGTTACCTGTATTAACATCTTGCGCAGGAAAGGCATGACAAAGGCAGGGTTCATGCTGCTCAGCCGGCCCACGGTGCAGATAGCCAGCTCTCGGATTTCAAACACCTGATCGTTCAGGGCCACAAAGAGAGCCTGCAGATTTTCTGCCTGGGCAAGATGGGCATCAAACCTCTCGTCCAAGGAGGCCAACACACAGTAACGGATATCGGGGTCTGCAAGAGCATGGTCACTTGTCTTTGCTCATGTTCAACTGCTGTTCTTACACAATCTTGACAGACACACTAAATTACATACCACCTTCTTTCACCAGAGAGCTACTGTCAATGAACAATCCTGCCAAAACCTTGGAGCAAGTGGACCAGGACCCCAGTGAGTGAGAGAGACCTGAAGAATCTACCCAGTGGTGTCTCACTATTGCTCTGTGCTGCCAAACAAGACACCCGGGTTTCACGTCCAGGACAGTCTGTTGCTCCTAAAGCTAGTGTGACTGGAAGCACCGCAGAGAAAGGGCAAATCAGCCCCAGGTGACCACTCAGCCCCAGGTGACCACTCAGCCATTAACAGAACCCACCCAGCCAAAGGGGGAAAAGAGAGCGAGGTTCAACAAAAGGAGCCGGTCCCTCCTCAATCGTAACAATTGAGACTGTGATGTGGGACAGGCTCATACAAGGCAAGAGGCAGGTAGTGACATTCTGAGGCCTCCACCTAGAACAGAGAATCCCTGGGGTTACACCACTCTGCACTTGCTCTCTGCTAATACTCCCAAATCTGGGGATGGATTCAGAGGTCTGTAATCCATTTTATTTAGAAAGAGCAATTGCCTGGGTTATCAGAAAACAAGCCTGAACACTACAACAACCCTCTGTCCAGGCACAGACAGCTGTATGGTGGCAAACCCAACACATTACCTGGGTCTGTTATCCCAACCACGAGCAGTTTGCTGAGAACATCTGCCACCACCTGCACTGCAGTCTGGCTGACCACATGGGCATGACCACTGATCAAGTGGATGGAGGGCGTGAGAAGGCGAGAGCAGGTGCGGGCCGCCTCCATCCGGATCTCCTTGTGCTCACTGTTCAGGAAGTGATCCGCACAGTGCCGGACAAACTGGGTCAGAGAATGGCCTGGATGGGAGTGGGGAAAAGAGAGACTGGTTCTCACACAGGTTTACACCTCAGCAACAGGACTTTCCAGGGAGACAAACACGGAGCTGCAGACTGAATGTGAGGGACACCGTTACTGTTTGGTTTCAAGTTTCTCCTCCTGTAACAGAAGCAACTGTGTAGATGGGGTCAACCTGAGCATAAGCTATGTCAGCACTTCTCTTCTGTGCTAGCCAGGGAAAAGGCAAGCCCTTCCTTAGATGCTTTTATACCCATTTCTGGATTGTAATTCTAATTACAGTATATAAATATTTGTGTTACTGTGCACCCACAACGGGTGACGCTTTCCAGAAGGCTGCCAAAACGCTGCAGTGAATTCAGCCGTGGGAACACACACGGGCCATGGATAGTGTTGTGCAACCTTAATGACAGCGTACACAGCCTGCGCCGACAATACTGACATGCATGCTTTCTGTGAGTGCCCCAACGCCTCTCGCATCCGCCCTGCTGCTGGCTTCACACCTTACCTTCGAACTCGAAGCTGCCCAGTGTGCGCAGGGCAAGGGTGATGCTGCCCACATCGCTGGCCTCGGGGATGTTGGTGAGGCTGGGAGAGGCCAGCTGATGGGCAAGGCCCTTGGGCATGCCTGGGTGCCGGAGAGGTTTGTGCATCAGAACGAGAGAGAGCATTTTCAGCAGCCCGTCCTGGATGTCCTTCTTCAGCTGGGGGATCTGACGACTCAAGTCATAGAGCACAGCAGTCAGAGCTGGGCTGAGGGTGACAAGCAGGCAGACACTCATTAGGACAGGAACAAGAATAGTTACATGTTTTGGCTTCTCATTCATGACTGTAACTTTGCCCACGAAAACATTACCTGGGGTGTTTATAATGTCACAGCAACACCTGCTATCACAGCACAGCTGCCTTCGTGCAAACTCCAGAGCTAACAAACAAACTGCTTGGATTCTAGCCCACACTGCTCTGTTAGGCGCTACCAGGAATTATCTGCATGGTGGAACTCTAGAGGAGAGTGGTGCAAGGCACTTTGCATCGGGCTACCTTTGAACACTGCTCTGATGTATCACAGAGAGCAGAATGCAGCTGCAGGTTTATTTTAGTGGCACCTGCTGTGTTGTGTGCCTCATTCCTATACTCCGTAGGCAAAGGCTACCAATCCACGTCTAGGAGTTCACTTTAGTCTATGAAGCCCTGTGCATCCTGGTAGCTAGCTGTTTGAAAGTCTGCCTTTACCCGTATCCGCCATCCTGGTAGAGGAGAAAGCTGGGACACTTGTGTTAGGAGTCCCCAGATATGAACTCTGAAGGTGGGGGAAGGCTAGAGGTAGGACAGTCCGACCTCGAATTCACTTCCCCTGTTGGTCTGACACAGCTGGAGTGCATTGACTTTTAAGGTTTTCCTGTTTTCCCATGTTTTTGCCTAAAAGGAGCGTCTGAGTGCTGGGAAGCAGGGGAATCTGCTCTTGACTTCGCTTGGACTAGTTATTTTATAGAGCAATTCTTTCCACGATGACACGTTCTCAGAACCCAAGAGACATCTCAGACTGAAGACAAATTGCTGCTTGTTGCCTTTTCAGAGGAGTAACCTCCCCCCAGCAGGATGTAACACACTGACAGTGCTGGAGGAGTCTAGCTGGCAGCACCAGGCGTGGAACGGGAAGCTCGGCACAGCAATGCACCCACATGCTGAATTTCAAATACTGGCCCTGACTTCCAGACATGGGAGCCATGATAACTCACCTAAGTGCTGAACTTGAATAACCAGAGCAGCAGAAAGGCACGAATGTCCTTTTTACACACCTGAGTGTAACCAGCGTTGGATTTGGTCATGGGATAAAATTGCCGGTATTTGAAAATCGTGTCTTTTCTGGTATGTTTCACTTTTGAGAGGAGTGTGCGAACTGGCTGACTCGAATGCACCCCATCACCCTGGCTGCCATCCTAAGAGCTGAAGGATTCCTTCTCAGGAAAAGAGAATAGCTTCTAGAGTATTTCTATTTGAAAGGAATTTGGTTTTTGGATCAAAAGATTAGTTCTCACCCCTTATCTCAAAAAGAATTAGCTTAGTAACACCATACTGTTATTTTCATCCTGGTCTTTGGCTTCTCAGTGGCATGGGTGGAATGTCTTAGTAATTTCCCTAATGCAGGAGACTCAGTGCACTATTTCCTCCAACTCAGGAAGGCAGACAACCATATCATCTCTGAGTGTTTGCGAAGGAAAAGCATTTGACAGGCTTTTCTCTAAGGCTGATTAAGAAGTCTGCTTGCTGGAGTTTCATAACTCACTTTTATACATACAATGATCACTGTTGCTCATGGCCAACAATGCCACCCAGTGGCTAATGGGAGAACTTGCTAACATATCTTATACCTACCTCAGTCCCACAGCCAACATGGGTTCCAGAAGCTCTTTGATATCCTGCTGGATGCAGGGTCCCATAGCTCGTGCCAGCATGCTGATGCAGGTGAAGACTGTGGCATCCACCTGCATGGACTTCTGCCTCCTGAAAACAGACACCATAAGAGCTATTTATCTCAGAGTGCAATCCTGCATATCTCTTCACCCCTCTCACTTATCAACGTCTCATGGGAACACCTATCAGTTTAATAAGCTGTCATACCCCACTGTCACACCGAAAATGGCATGATCAGCAGGTGTCTATCCAAGATCCTCTCTAACCTTCATACACTCACTTGTGGGCGAAATCTTTTGGTGGGAGTGCTGCTTTGATGATTTCAAGGACCTTGGGCAAGTAGGCCTGGAACTCAGACCTCACGGCCACAGAAAGCAATCCCAAGGCTTGGAAGGCTGCTGTTCGCTCCTTCTCCTTCTTCACACAGCTCAGGATGTGGTTCATTGTGTCTGGAAGGTACTGATCAGCTGATCACAAGAGCAGAACAAGACAATCGATGAGTTCATTTGGCCTGATAGAGCGGACACAAACTTTTTATGAGATTATGAGAAACCAACTTCCTATTGGCCTGTGTGGCTAAAAGCCCAGCGGTCCCTACTACAGAAACAGTGTAAGAGAGAACCTGGCAATAGTAGTTAAAAGATGCTTCCTGTAAGCAAGATGCCAGGCAGTTTATTACTTGTTACTGCAGTGACCGACTGGGATTTGGAGGTGAGGAGAGACCGTAATAAAGCTTTAAGGTAAATCCAGTTAGAGCCATATTGACAATGCTGCTCTAACTCCAACTACCTTGATTGTTCTCAGCGCTTTGAGTGATTCAACTTTTGAAAGGCCAGCTGGGATTTTCTTTCATCCACAGAAGGGAAATCCGGATCGGACATTGCTGATAACTGGGATATAAGTGAAGGGAGTAAGAGGGTACAGCTCAGCACTGAACATGGCATGCTCAGGGAGCATGAAAATGAGGTCCTGTTTTTATTAAGGCACTGAACACGGAGTCCAGGCAAGGGCTTTCACTCTGCCAGCTTTACAAAGCAGCGAACTCCCATCAGATGTCAAGGAGACTATCCAGAGGACAGTAATTCCCACTACTTAAAGCAGGAATCAAAGTGCCAGTCTGTACAATGCCAAGCACCAGGATTTCTGCCGATGCATTACCTGTACATAGGTCAATGGGACCACGTGAGCTAGAACCTCCCCAACTCACCTTCAGATGCCAAACCCCAGCTGCAAGACCCCTCACCTGTGAACGCAGAAGGCCGGAAAGCAGCCAGCCGTGGGAGTAAATTGAGGATGGTCATCTGGATCAGAGAGTTCTTGCTGGTTCTGCACTTCAAAACCCAGAGGCACACCTGAAACCAGAGGGGTTGGGCTTTAAAGGGTGCTCTGTCATCCTTGTCATGCGGGGATCGCAAGGGTTTCCACTGTCATTCCGCTGCATTGCCCCTCAGGAAGGGTTATAATTATACCTGTGCCACACAGGGCTAAACTGCGGCACAGAGAAGTTAAGTAGCTCACTCCAGGACACACAGAAAACCAGCAACAGAGCCAGAACCACAGTTAATGGGTTGTGACCGTGATCCAACTATTGGGCCATATTGCCTCCCAGCAAAGGGAACGGAAGGGAGTCACACTAAGAGTCTGGTCTCTGCGTAGGGGATTTTGGGAGGCCGCTAGAGAAAAGCCCACAGCTTACCTGATCAAACTTCTCCTCCATCAGATCCCGACAACATCGACTCTCGACCAACGTTGACTTTGCTGGGACAGGCGAGGCTCCAAACCCCATAATTCCTTGATGGGGGCTGTACCCCAGGAGCCCCACCAAGGCGTTCGACTGCGGGGGCTGTACAGACTGGAAGCTGGTGAAAGGGGTGATGTGGCGAGGTTTTGTACCAAAGCCCAACAGGTCTTTGCAGTATTTGTCGTGCACCATCTGCTGCTGTGTGATCTCCTCCATCTCCTCTCTAAGGCGCTGGGCACAGGAAAAACACACTTTCAAAGGCAGTTAAACAGAAGAGGACACACACAACTAACCAACTCATGGACCACAGGCACCCACACCAAGGGGGCTGTATGGCACAAACTGAACTGCAAACCAGACATGACATCCAGGTGCCTTACATGCAATAGATTTTCCTGCCAAGTGGCCAGCAGTGAGACAGCACAGGCAAAGAATTCTCCTTTTTCGGCTCAGAGTGGGAAAGAATCAGGGTCAACCAGTGAAATTCACTGAACAAGGCAGACTAGGTATGGCAGTGGCCCTAACTCTTGCGGAAATGCTGTTCCAACCCTGCACCCACTGCCTCCTCAACCAAAGGGAAGTGGGAGGGGGATGGCCTAGATGATGTCTCCAGGTCCCTTCCAGCCCTACATTTCTATAATTCTGTGAATTCACAGTCTAGCACAGTGGTTCCCAAACTAGGGGCGCCACTTGTTCAGGGAAAGCCCCTGGCGGGCTGGACCGGTTTGTTTACCTGCCACGTCCACAGGTTTGGCCAATCGCGGCTCCCACCGGTTCACCGTTCTTGGCCAATGGGAGCTGCAGGAAGAAGCGCGGGCCGAGGGACGTGCTGGCCACCGCTTCCCGTAGCCCCCATTGGCCAAGAACGGCAAACCGCAGCCAGTGGGAGCCGCGATCGGCCGAACCTGTGGACGCGGCAGGTAAACAAACCAGCCCGGCCTGCCAGGGGCTTTCCCTGAACAAGTGGCGCCTCTAGTTTGGGTACCACTGGTCTAGCAGGACTCTCAGAATGTGCCGAGTTTCACATGATTAAACAGTTCTGGGCACTAACCTGATCCTCGCTTCCAACACATTCAACCACTTCCTATGAACCCACCAGCCCCTACGAACACACCTTCATTTCAAATTTAATTGGTGCCAAGTTGCTGCTTAAATTAAACACATATCCATATAAGGTTAGAACCTATCAGGCGACCATCCTATAGCACAAACATTGAACAGACAGTGATGTATCTGTCCTACCACATACGGTCACAGGGGACAGCATAATGCAAGAAAGGTTTGAAGCTACAACTGGGAAAAGATTGTGGAGGAGTAATTGAAACTAAAGAGGGAGAGAGTCCTATTCAATCACCTTGTCCATCCCAAGGGACGGAGGCAGAATTGTTCCCTGAAGGACATTCTCTAGTGCTTTTTCTAATCTAATTTTAAAAGTCCCAAGCAATTGGGTTTTCACCCTTTTCCTTCCCTTGGGAGGCTGCCCAAAACCTCATTTAATTCACTGCCAGGGGTATAGCCACCTCCTCTGGCTATACCCTCCTCTAACACCCTGCACAATTCCTCTTTCCTTTGTGTTTATATCCCACAAATATCTGTACCTGCTGCCCTAACCATCCAGTTGTCACTTAAAGCCATTTAATGTCACTTTCCATTATGAATGAACCCTCCTGTCCCTAAACATTTGTTACTGTTATATTAATGCCCTTCACTTTGCCACTGTATTTGCGACAATGAAATGCCCTAGACCCCAGTTGCTCATGAACTTCTCCAGTTCAATCAACCCATTTCCAACCCAAATGGATTAATCGCACATGCCCCATTTTATTAAACTGAACGAGGAGACACCTCCGTTCGGTCAACCATAGCACCAAACGCTGGTCACCAAAACTTGATAAGTCACTCACCTCTCCCTCCATGCTGCTGATTCTCACTAATTCGTTGAGGATCAGTAAGGCACCGTGGATTCGGTCGTCACGATTCATACCCTTCTCCTTGGCCAAAGTCTCATCGAAACCTTTCTCTGCCTCTTCGTATGTGTGCTGAACAAAGATAATAGCAACCTTAACAGAGACCAAGTCCCCCCAATGTAGAGCAAGGGAATACAGCAAGCCAGTAGTTACTGGGAGCCCATAAGTTCCAGGAACAGCTACAAACCTCAGCTGATCAACACTAGAACAGAGCACTGAATAGTTCTGACCCAGTCTACTCTGGCAGCCAAACTGTTTTCAACAGAAAGAGTGGACAAGGAGACCTGCGTCTTCCATCTTCTCTCAAGAGCACACCATTATCATAGCGTACATGGGGATTATGTGAAATGTGTGTTGAGGCCTTTTGTTTCTTGACACCCTGGTCATGTTGCCAGTGTGACATGTGCTCAGGTCTCACTGTGTCAAATTAGTCTGATTGCATTGTTCAAGCCTCACATATGGATTTAGAACTCCTTGCCAAATAAGTACAACCCTTGGCTGCAGCGTTGTAACCTTGCCATTGCTGATTGGCTCTTTGATCACTGATGCTGACGAGACCTTGAGGTAGCAGAACCCATAAAATCTGCACGTGTCCTAACTACTGAGCATTCTGTTCTACTGTTGGCAACGAGTTACAGAAAGTACAGTAGAGCCCTGGTGGAATGGAGTGTCTCACATGCTTTTGTAGAGGGTAGTGTAAACAGTTTGGTTCAGCCTATTCTAGAGGCCAAACCATTTTCAATCCTGATTGCGAGCAGCCAACACCTATTGACATATGAGGATCAGTCTCTTGGCTTTTGGTGCGGACACTGAGGCTTTTCTGAACTCTGGAGGAAAGCTGTTCCAAGATTAAGGGATTATTTCCTTACTCTGTACCACTGTGGCTTCTGCATCTCCTTTGGCTCCCGCTGGGTGGTGAGGATAAGGCAGGCTCGTAAGGCAGACACGGCTCCCTCTCGGATGGCCTGCTTGGGATCCCACACAGCAACGAAGATGTTATCGAAGAACGGCTGCACCTGCTGGAAGAAGAAGGTGGGCACGCTGATCGCCAGCTCACGCAGGACCAGAACCTGGAGAGAGGAAGAGAGATGGTGGTGTTAGGCACAGATTGGAATTCAGAGACTGACCCCTTCCCCTGTGTCTGTCCAGACTTTAAGCTTTTTGGGGGCAAGGACCTTCTAAGTGCACTGCATTTGTACAATGCCTAGCATAACAGGGCTTCATTCTTGGCTGGTCCCAAGAGACTATGATAATGAACATGATTAATGGCAGACCAGCTAGCCAGCATCACAACTTCTCAGATATACAATGGTAGCCATTCCAGTCCGTGACAGCTCTCATTCGCTGCATCCACCCATCTATATACATAGCTCCCATCACCACTACTCATGAGCAGCCAGCCCTTTCCCAGAAAGGCTGAAGAGGAGTACGTACAGCTGCGTGTCTTCGACCTTCATTCCTATCAGCTCCCAGCCACTCCAGAGCCCGTTTCACCTCGAACTCCACATATTCTGCCGTGAAGGTATCACCTGCCAGAGCAAGGCGCCCGATGGCCTTGGACGCCATCTCCATGACGACGGGGTCATTGGAGGGGAGGAGGTTCCGAAGGTAATTGGCAAACCTGCCGATGCGGGTGGCATTGCCTCCCTCAACGCCGATAAGGCTTGCTGGGGAGAGGGAGAACAGGAGTGAAAGCTCTGCCACCGAGTCAGCTTGCCAGACAGTAAGGTAGTCCCTGGAGAAGAGTTAGTATTCCCTATCCATTCTTTAGAGACTCCCATTATCTCTTCCTAAGCCAGAAATCCACCAGAGAAATCAAGCAATAGGAAAGGATCACCAGCCTTTTAAAGTCAGAATTTGTTTAGTAAACAGGGAAGCTTATCAAGTCCTTTCCACAGGTCACAGATTTTCCACCCTGGGATTGTGGGCCCATTCCCAATTGACAGGCATCCACATGCAACCACTACAACTGGCCCCCTTCTTGACAGTCTCAGTAGAGGCGCCAAGGACTGCATGGACTAAGGAGACTGAATGCTCCCTCACCCCTAGAAATGGTCCCTCCAGGTCAAAGTTGAGGCACACTGACAGGGGGCAGTGTGGCTGAAGTTTGCACTGCCGGTGCCTGGGTTGTACCTGCTCTGTAGATAAAGAGGCCATCAGTGTCCAGGGTTGTCAATCCGGCACCTTTCAACAGCACTAAATTCACAGAAACAATTTTAAAGTGATACTGTCAGCTTCGAAATCAGATGCGGTCAACAAAGATTTCTTTTCCTAAGTTACTTCCACCACCTCCAGATACCTTGGGGTTGGTTTGGTTATGGTTCGTGAAATCAACCCACAAGCAGTTTCTATGTAGTTAACAAAAGGCAAATGCTAAGGATACGGAGTATTTGGTTGGAAGGGTGTGTTTTTATACAAGTTACCTGCATCCTTGTGTGTCACCGCATTTGGGCAGCTTTGCCATGTAAGAATTAAAGCACAACAGGGATACACAAAATGAAGGCAAAAGCCATTTAGATCCCTCCACAGGGATGGGGTCTGTTGCCCCTGAGCAGGTGACTTTAAACAAAAAAGAATTCATGTTCTCAGGCAACTGGGAGTCCAGAGTCTTCGCCTCTTGTGACCACCAATAAAACTGGACACTAAGAGAAATATTTTCAGAAGAGCTCAGCGCCAGATTTTCAAGTGCTCAGCACCCACGTTGGGGTCAGGTTTTCAAGTGCTCAGTTTCCAAGGAGGGACCAAAAGGGCCAGATTTTCAGAAGTGCTCAGAATCCAGCAACTCCCATTGTGACACTTATGCTCAGATTTTCCAAAGAGCTCTACGTTCCATACGCACCCAGTGCACTGAACTCTCTTAAATATACTGGGCAGCTCTTGTGGGCGTGAAGTTCTCTTGACAATCCATCCTGATAGATTAGCAATTTGAAGGGAAAGTTCACCAGAGGCTCTGAAGTCCTTCACTCACCTATAGCCAGAATGCCTCCTTTCCTCTCGTTCGCATCAGAGCTAGAGACCAGTTCAAATATGTGGTGATTCAGCTGATCGTAGAAGCGGGTAGATTCCTCCTGGCTCATCTGCACAGAAAAGGAATTCAGACCAATTTACAACCTCTCCTCCATTACACATGCCCCAGATAAAGAAGGGCAACACCACACTTTTCAGGGCTTCCAAACTCAAAAGCAGTAAATTAACTGTGGGATCCAAACCCAGAAGAAGCAAGTACATCTCCTGCCTGTGCCCCTGCCCTGTTAACCCAGCCCCTGTTCTGGAGCCTGCTTGTGCCCATCCCACTCTAGTACCTACCTTAGCATCCCAAATCTCTACCACCCCAAGCATCCTAGCGACACACCTCACTCCCTAGCCAAATAGTACAAACGTGTCTCCCCAGCTAAATGCTGCTGCTTCCACATCGGCAGCACTCACCTCACGGAGCTCCATGGTGACATAATGCTGCAAGTCCTTGGCCGCTTTTGCCCTGATTTCTTCATTGCGGCTCTTCAGGCCACTGGCAAATTGCTGAAGGATGGACACGGTGCTCGACATGATGGCGGCAAGTTGGGACTTGGGGTATCAAGTCCAGTGGATCCTTTAGACAGAAAACCTGTTTATTGCTTTTGGCTAGTACAGAAACCAATCACAGCTCCCTCCATCACACTGCTCCTATTTACTGCTCCCAAAGAACAGAGGGTTTTCAGATGGCATTGTAGCTACAGAGCCCCAACAGATATATGACAGGGGTACAGGCTCCTTGGATTCCATGCTAGGTCCTTCAGCGCACCCTAAACAAACCAGACCCAGCTCAGCCTCCCTGATTCCTGCAGTCTCAGCACAAAGCGTTCTTGGGTACATGTGACATGCCCATATCAAATACATGCCCAAATACCAAGACAGGGTTGTGTTTCAGAGGCATTCCCAGACAAGCAAAGTTACAAGGAGGATAAGGACTGCTTGGTGCACATGTTGATATCATTACTTTAGTTTGCTCCCCTACAACCTCTTTCATCCAAGAACCTCAAAGTTCTTTACAAGCCTCAACACTCCTAGGGTAAGCGTTATAACCTCCAATGGGCTGAGAGTCTATTCATGCCAGCAACAGTCACTGTAATGGGATGTTTAACGTTGTGCATGTGTAGAGACCATCTTGATGGGTGCATTTTTTTTTTAAAGTTGAAAAATAAACCTTTTAGAAAAGAGGAAACTGACACACAGGTCTTCTAGTACTTTGCTGAAAGCAAACAGCAGATGAGTAGGGGAACTAGGACCAGAACCCTAAGAGTCCTGGGTTCCTATTCCTCACTAGCCACGGGACAACTCTGCCTCATTAAAATCCCTGGGTACAGCAGATGCCCCTGAGGAATCAGGAGCTAGTGTGGGATCTTTCCTGCTATCAGCATCTCCCTAGAAGCCATGATCAGCTCCCCATGCTGGTACCCACACTGGAAGAGTGGCCTAAATAGGCCTCCTCTTCCCTGATGAGGGAAATGCCTTAGCAGCTCTCCAACGAGCGGTGTTTTCCGGTGCAAAGGGGTGAATGCAGTTTGTCTACCCCGGGCAAGCAAGGCCTACGAGCCTGCGCACACAGCCAAGGGCAGAGGCCTCGCTTGCATTAGTGGGGGCACAGATCCCCCGCGTTGGGAAAGCCGGCGCAGACCCAAGGCCACGGTCCCAGCCATCCATTGCCCGGCCCAGCCCGGCGCAGGGCGGGGAGGCCCCGGGGGTAGAGCGGCGGCCGTTCCGGACACTGCTCCGCCTGGGGCACGGGAGGGGCGAGGGCAGCGGCGGGCGCTAACCCGAGGGGAGTCGGGCACAACCCGTGCTGCGGGGGCGGGCGGCCGGGGGAGGGAGGGAGGGAGGGGCTGCCGGGGCTGTGGCTGCCGGGGGGCCTGGGCCAGCCCGGCCGGCGAAGGGGTGGGGAAGGGGAGGCAGCCCCCATAGGCCCCGTACGGGGGAGCCAGGCCGGGGTGTCCCTCCTGAGGGGGAGGGGGTCACTTCCCAGCCCCGGATCGGGGCCCCGCACTCACCGCCTCCGGCCGGCCCAGCCGCGCCGGCCCCCTTGCGACCGGTTCCCCAGCTTGGGCCCCGGGTTTCCCCTCCCCCACTGCTGCCGCCGGGCCGGCGAAGACCCGCCAACCAATCAGCGCTGAGGGGAACGTGACCAGCAGGTAGAGCAGCCAACAGTTTTACGGGTGAGGCGGGGTTACTAGGGCATGGTGTTTCCACCCCCAAATAACTGCCGGAGGCGGGTGCAGTCGCTCACGGCCAATCAAAGGACAGACGGTGATTACTGACACTTAGCTGCACCAATGAGAAGTTGGGTGCCGATGGATTGGTTAGAATTCAGCGCTTGCCCCGCCTTTGGAAAGCCGCATTGCTTCCGCCCTCTCTGAAGCCACAGGGCATTGTGCGCATGCGGAAATTGGGAAGAGTCGGTTTTTTTTTTTAAACCATTGAGACGGTAGGACTCTTCCGCCACGTGAGCACTTGGTCCTTCTATTTCCTCCAGCTTCTCTACTGCCCTGGGTGCAGCCCGTCCTGAAGAGCACCAAGGGCAGGAGACAGGCTCTGTTACCGTAATGGTACGTATAGAAGCGAGTCGCTTCTGTGACACCTAGTTTGCCTAACAGTGGAAAATAGCGAATAGCTACAATAATCAATACAAAGTGTTTAACATCCATGATTTACCGCTAATCGTAACGGTTAAGGGTTCATATCAACAGACTTGTTATTGATACTAATGATTCGCTGTTAATGTTCAGTAATAGGTAACTATTAAGTGATAATTGAATAACAGGGACTCAGAGTAACTGTCTAGGCTTTCCCCGTGTCACTTATTACCAGATTAGTCGAGTCGCTCCCACATATTAATCCCTGTGGGTTGTTATCCCCATTTTGCAGACTGGGGAAAGGGAGGCTCGGAGAGGGGGAGGCTCTGAGCTTGCAAGCAGGAGTCTATGGGGCTGTGAGTGCATGCAGCCTCCCGAGCACCAGTGTGCAGGGCTGGGGGTCGGGGAGTCTATTCTCGGTGGTTAAAGAAGCGGGGTGGGGCTCGGGACTCCCGGGTTCAATCCACAGCTCTGCCACGGACTGGCTGAGTGACCCCGAGGAAGAGGTTTAACCTCCCATCCCAGTGCCGCCTTCCCGCTGCGGGAAGATTCCCGGCCCCCGTTTCTCCTCCCATCCGCCCCGGCCCAGGGCTGCCCGCAGAGCAAGCGGAACCTCGGCGCTCGGAGCCCTTGTTTCCGGAGGGGCCGGCCCTGGCTGGTGCCCACGCGGGGGAAGATGGCGGTCCCGCGGGCTGGTTGCTATGGGCTTGAGTGCGCGTGAACGGAGCTGGAGAGGCCGCCCCGGGACCCGGCTCCGCAGCAGGTGAGGGGGGCCCCGGAGCCGCCCCAGGAGACGGGAGAGCAGCGTCAGCCCCGCCCGGGGCTGGGAGCCGCCCCCCACCCGGGGAGCTCCCCTGCCCAGGGGATGCGGAGGTCGGGGGAGCTGACCAGGGTGACCAGACAGCAGGTGTGAAAAATCGGAGCGGGGGCAAGGGGGGTAATAGGAGCCTATACAAGAAAAAGACCCCAAAATCGGGACTGTCCCTATAAAATTGGGACATCTGGTCAGCCTAGCTGAGGTGCCCCATGGGGAGGAGGAAGCCGGGGAAGGACCCCGCTTCTCCGCTGTGGTGCCCCGCCTGGGAAGGGGCCTGCCCCTCGCTCTCCGTGCTATGGGGTCCTTCGCTCAGCGGTCGCAGCTGCAGAGGTTCAGGTTGTGGGGCAGGTGTCGCCACAGGCTGGCAGCTCTCCCCTGGGCGGCGTATGTCATCAGTGAGTCACTGGCAAGGCCCGGGGTTTCCCTTTCCTGATGCAAATTCCCCCTCCTTTCCCAGGTCTCTCTCCAGCACCTTCTTCTGAGGCAGCTGCGTGAAGAGCATGGAGGCTGAGGATCAGACCGAGAAGATTAGCATCAGCGCTGAGAGCCCCAGAGGAGGTGACGTGGGGGAGCTGGGCATCGGGCTGCTCAGCTCTGCGAAGAGCCGCCCAGGCACCTGGAAGCAGAAATGTGCAGCCTACGTTCTGGCCCTGCGGCCCTGGAGCTTCAGTGCCTCTCTGACCCCAGTAGCCCTGGGTAGTGCCCTAGCCTATCGATCTCACGGATCCCTAGACCCAGGGCTGCTAGTGGGCAGTGCAGTGGCTGTCCTGGCTGTGCATGGAGCAGGTAACTTGGTTAATACCTACTATGACTTCTCCAAGGGCATTGACCACAAGAAGAGTGATGACCGGACATTGGTGGACCAGATCTTGGAGCCTCAGGATGTGGTCCGCTTTGGGGTCTTCCTCTATACCCTGGGCTGTATCTGTGCTGCCTGCCTCTACTGTCTCTCCACTCTCAAGTTGGAGCACCTGGCACTGATCTACTTTGGGGGACTTTCCAGCTCCTTCCTTTATACTGGAGGTAAGGACTGCACTCCATACTCTGAGTCTGTGGCAGGAATTGAGTGTGAAATGTATGTCAGCTGGTTTGGTTCATTATCTGTGTTCTCTTCTCCAGGGATGGAGCTCAGTTTGTATTATCTGAACGGTTCCTCATTTCTTATTAGCCAGATCTAGTTTCAAATGAAAAGTAAACTTAAGACATGCTTTAAGAAATGCACCCAAGATTAATGAGTAACACTGATGTAGAGTAGGAACACAAATTTTTTTGTGGGGCTTATCAAGATAAAAATGTCTTTTGCCTCTTCAGTTCTGCAGCTGGGTGGTTGAAAGGACACCCAGTGTTTTGCTATAGATAAGATTAAGCAATTTCTAGGATTTGGAGGATATCATTTGAAAGATGTAGCATCTGTTAGTCTAACCTGATGGTTGCATCTGTTCAGGACCAGATTCGAATATCTGTACTCACGTTGTGTAGCACCTTACTGCATGTGTAATACTGTTGACTTCAGTGTGACTGCTTGTGGAACAACGTATTCCAGATGGTAACTGGAATCTGCCCCATAATCTTTGCTCACTGGGTGAGACTGGAGAAGTGTAGACATTGTATTTGCTTTATTATCTTTGGAAAAGGAGAATAATAATCAGTTCTGGGGCAATAAAAGAGCATCTGTAGCCCTGCCCTAGCTGTGTTTGTGTTGGCTGTTTTACCGCATTTTTTAGGAACTGCTGATCTGTTTGAGTAACATCTATTATCCTCCATAAAGTGAATTTCACTTGGTAACACTTGTTTTCCTCTTGTTTCTTGCCACAGGAATTGGATTTAAATATGTTGCACTTGGCGACTTGGTGATCCTCATCACATTTGGGCCCCTGGCTGTCATGTTTGCCCATGCAGTGCAGGTTGGCTATCTGTCTGTCTCACCGCTGCTCTATGCTGTCCCACTAGCCCTCAGTACTGAGGCCATCCTGCACAGCAACAACACACGGGACATGGAGTCTGACCGGCAGGCAGGCATTGTCACCCTGGCTATCCTCATCGGCCCCATGTTTTCCTACATGCTCTACAACACACTGCTCTTCCTGCCCTACCTGATTTTCTGCATCTTGGCCACGCGTTACACCATCAGCATGGCGCTGCCACTACTCACCATTCCTATGGCCTTTTCGCTGGAGAGGCAGTTCCGGAGCCAGAGCTTCAGCAAAATTCCCCAGCGGACAGCCAAGCTCAACCTCCTGCTGGGGCTCTTCTACGTTTTTGGTATTATACTGGCACCAGCAGGCACGCTGCCCAAACTGTAATGGCGAGAGCTGCTGTAGCCCCATAACTTGAGTGTTCGTGCCAGAGCTCGGGGTGCAAGTGGGAGGTTTGTTATGGATGGGGCCAGAGCAAGAAGGCTGGCTCGAGCCAGTGACTCCATGTGAATTTTATGAGCTTTGGTCTTGTTGAGATAAGCAGTTTCTCTTGTACTAGAGACTTCCAGTGGTGTCTTAGGAACTTCTTCTCTGGGAAGAGGATTGAATTACCTGTCTCTGGCTTTCCCTCGGGGCTTATTGCAATTCACCATGTGAGCAGACAGACATTTCAAGGACTTGATGCTACTGCCATTGAATTCAAAGGGACTTTCGCTATTAACTTCAATAGGAGCAGGGTTGAGCTTTAAATGTGAACTGTCCCTTCCCTGGTCTGTGAATCATCCCCATACAACATGAAGGGGATTCAGCAGCTCCACTCCTATGCTGTAGCACTTGAAAGTCGCCACTGAATGTTTTATTGTTGTCAGCATCACGGTAAAGCAGATGGTGCTACTTCACTCCTCTTGATAAACTTCATCCTCACCACCTGGTCTGTTCCCTCCCTCCCCACCTTTTGCCAAATCTTGAGCTTACGCTTCCAAACATCATGGCTATATGAAATGGGGCATGGGGTGTCCATCAAGAAGACAGCAGATTCTGGTGCCACCACTGCTAGTTCCTTTCTACCTAGGCATTTCTAAAGCCCCCATTGCTGTGGTGTATATAGGTCCTGAAATGGAACACAGCTGGTCCATTGCACTGAGCTTTAAGCCAAAAGCAGTGCACTTCCACTCCCTCTTTAAGTAGCTGGGGGCCAGAACTGCACGTTGTACAGCTAAGAAGCTCACAAGACTTGGTAGGATGAAAAGTTCTGTTCTTGTTGTTAAAATTTTCTCATTCTCAGACCCTTCTGCCGGAGATGAAAGGGTCATGGTGTTAAAAGAAGCTGTCAGGCAGGGTGACAAAGCTCTGTAGGCAACTGGATATTGACTAACAGACACCGCTGTGGTAGCCAAGTCTCTAATAGTGAAGCATTTTCTAATTGTCATCCTCCACAGTCACTTGTCACCCTATTGTAAGGAAAGCTGGTGGCAGCAAGGGAGAAAGATGGGGGGCATTGCAGGAGGGAGTCTAAATTTCTGCCATGACTTTGCACAGACATCAGGATAGTGAATTAATCTTCTTGCTGATAGGTTCCTCTTCCCATTTCCAGTGGGGAGCAAGGTTTTGATGACACTCCTGTGATGCATTGGTCAGTTTTGAAGTTCTAGATCACTCCTCAGGATGATGTGCTCAATGGTACTGGATATTCTTCCTGCATATCTTTCCACTCCAATCCCTGCTCTCCTATAAGGATACTAATATACCCCTCTGGATGAATGCTGTTCCTCACAACAGATGGTGTGAAACACGCAGAGCCCAATACAGCTATGGGGATAGTCCGTTAGGGCACAACAGGGTGAATTTGGCTCTCACTCATATTTTCCCATGGTCACTGAACCCTGTTCTTCATTGGGAAATATTTTGGTTCCCTGTGTGAAACGGCGAGTGTTGATGTAAGGGCTTTTTGCAGGACTCCCTTGAAATGTCCAGATTGAATTGATCTGGACCTTGTTCTAGAACTCCGACTGCCAGGAGCACGGTGTTCCCGAGCCCGAGGGCAGGGTATTAACCAGGGCACAAGGAGTCTTTTAGTTGCGATCAGTTAAGTCCAGAAGGGTGTGCAGTGTTGCATATCCAGTTTGGGCATGTTATGGCAAAGAGAGGTGTTCACCTGAGGGGGTGACTGCTGTTCAGGGCTGCATGTAATGGAGGAGTTATGACAACTATAAAATGGAACTGGCACCCAGATGTTATATAGGTGGCTCAAAGCGTTCAGATGGTTTCTGGTGACTTATCTGCCAGTTGTGATTGCTTCACAGCTGGACACCGTTGCTTAGAAGCAATCTCAGCAGGCAGGTGACAGCTTTCACCAGCCTCAGATTCAGTTATTAAAATAGGGCGATGCATGGATCAGACTTTCTCTTCAGGCTGCCCAGGGAAAACAACAAGGCAAGCCTGGTTTAAGCAGCCAGTCTGCTGCTTTGTACAGTAGAGAACTTGGCTTTGGTTAGAAACCCAGTCAGAAGGAGTTGATCTCAGCTGGAGGGAGAGAGGCATCTAGCAATACTTGGCAGTGATTTTCTGGGAAAATGTGCACTTCCTATTTTCGGTGCTGGCTTAGAGCTCCGGTGGGTTGGTGATGAGCATTTGTCAAAGAACCAACTCTGCCTTCTGCCAAGCAGGTTCTGTCTCAGAGACTGAGGAGTGGAAGTGATGGCGAAATCAACCCCGGTGGTGGAGAGAGCTATTTCCCAATAGAGCCCATTCTGCAAGATGGAATGGGTTGATCCGGCTAATCCCAGGGTTGTATTGTTTGTAGGTGTCTCAGCAGATACATCCTGTGCCCTGTTCTTGTTTGTTATATGATTATATGTCTAGCTCTTGCATAGCTGTAGTTTAATGAAGATTGATGTGGCAATTTTTTATGCATTTTCCCTAAGCCATGTTGCTTCTGACAGGCAGAATGTGAATAAGAAATTTGAGAGCTGTAGCTCTTATGGTGAACAGTCTAGGACAGGGGTCCCCAACGCGGTGCCTCTTGACGTTGCTGCTTCACGGCGGCATTTCAGCGACTGCTTGTCCGGCAGCCACGGTCCTCGGCGGGTAGTCCGGCGCCTGCCCCACGGAAAAGGTTGGGGTCCACTGGTCTAGGAAATGGCCCTCAGTGGAACAGCAACACGTTACACTATAGTTGATCTCTTCCTTACAAAAAGGGGAAAGACTCCTGGTTAGAAAGTCTGTCTGCTAGTGGGAAAAACCAGTGCTATTGCCACAGCTGGAGTGGGAGGTGACCCGTTTCAAGTGTTTGTAGTGCCATTTTCTTGGGCACTCAAAGTGACTTACAGATGCAGGGATTAGAAGGAAACGTGTGCAGACTGCTTCCATTCGTAAGCAGCAGCACACATAGCAGACTTAGGGGAGAGCTGTGTATGGTAAGGGAACTGGAAACGCCTGGATTCTAATCCTAACCATGTCATTTGTTTTTCCCCAGTGGCCTTGGGCAAGCCACGTACATTCTCCGTGCCTTCGTTTTTCCATCTGTAAAATGGAGCTTACCGTTGCCTACCTCACTGGGAGTTGTGGGGTTAATGTTATTTAATAAAGAGCTTTGAAAGTAAGAAGTGCTATATCTATACTGGGTATTTTCTCAGGCCTTACTTATATGGGAAGATCTTTTTGGTATAAGATAAGGTGTAAAGTTATACCAGTATTACACCATGTGTATGCTCTTATTCTGGTATGAGAAGTCCCTTTTTGGTTTGCTTGGGACAGGATTTAAGCTAAACAAAAGCCAGGGTTGTGTGTCCAAATGGGGATTTATATTAGCATCATTGGTAAAACTTTCCATATAGACAAACCCTAAGGCAACCTGTCTTGTGTTACAGCGTCTGAGCTGAGGATATTGGGTGTCCAGCACCTCTTCTGATCATAGGCCTTTTCAGCCTCTTGCAATAAGCTGTATTGCTCCATGCTGATTCTCTGCTGGTAGCGGAGCAGGTCTGTAGCACATCCGTCCATCGTATGTATTAAATGGCCTCCTGACCTCTCTTCTCACCCAGGCAGAGGTTCAGTGAAGAACGTTCCATTTTTAACAAGCCATGGTTAATAATTTTAAATGGCTCCGTATTGTGTTTCTGGGCTTGGATCAGAGTGGTCTTCTGGAGAATGTTTCGTATGGACACTCCTTTGTACAGCTTTGGCGTGGAAGCACTGGAAAGCACACACCCTAGGTACGCATGAGGTAGGCTCCTTTGACCATAAGAGCCCCCTTGTGAACCAGGCAGCCCTGTCCTTGTATGTCAAGGGATAATCAGTTCAATTGAAAGGGAAAACATATGTTTTCGGGCAGATGTTAATAGGTTTTGGTGATCTAATCTATCAACCGAGTCCACTTTGGAACACACCTTTCTCTGCAGGGCACTGTTGAGCCTGAGCATTTGTAATACTGAGACAGACTTCAATTGAACTTTGTCTTTTTAATAAAGATAAACTTGCTTATCAACACCTGCGTGTTCTCCTGCTCTTCCTGTGTCAAAGTCCCCACTCCTGACTTCCTTGCAACTTTTTAGGTGGTCGGATTTGCACCGCAGGTCCTTGGCAGCATGCTGCCCCCACCAGTCTCTCATTTGGGCCATAAACCAGGGTAAAGGATTATTGGGAAGCTTTCTTGAGTAGCTGTGGTCACTAATGCCTGCCCAGTACACAGGAATGCTTGAGCCTCTTCACTCTCATTCTGCCACTCAAATCATGTTTCTCCTGCCTGGTTTCCTTGCTCTCTCTTTCATACAAGCTATTGGGATGCTTTGGGGCAGAGACCTTTAAGCTGTGTTAATGGCTGGGGTGTAAGGTTTGCGTGTCTGAATGCAGGGCTATGGCCAGAACAGGAGGTCTGTGGGATAGGGGAATTTGTTCATTTATATTTTTCCTTTTGTTGATTCTGATTTAAAGTGCCCCCGAGTTCCATCCTTCGTTACATGTATCTGTAGCAGAGCCCAGGAGCTATAAACCCTTGTGGCAGGGAAAACTGCCCCGAAGGACTAATGTTTTTATGTGCAGCATAACGCTGCTGTCGTTATCACAGTCTGACTTTGCAGCCCATAAATAACTGTTTTAGCAGATTATAAAAGGTGTGGGGCTAATCCCTTATTTATGTCTCCAGAGGCAGCGTGGTGTAGAAGGAGTTTGGGACTCGGAGTAAGAACTCTAGTGCTGATTTGCTGTGCAATTCTAGGCATAACTCTTTGCCATTGCTCCCCTTAATTTTAGATATGAGAAGGGGCTAATCTGCCTGATGTCCTTTCAGGGCAGTTTGGAGGTTTGCTGTGTGTACAGCTCTATGCAAAGCACTATTCGTGCTAAGCTTTACTGTCGCCTCTGTCATTGAGAGGGATCATGAAGTGCTTTGTGGATGCTGGGCCAAATGAAAAGGTGATGTAAACAGTGGGGATCGGGGTGTAACTTACCTGCCTGGGGCAGAAGGCAGATTTGTAGCTGGCGTGGAGACTGCTTTTTCTCCTGTTGGCTACTGTTTCTACTTCACCCCCGATCTCGAGCCCTCTTAGCCTGGTGACAGCCCCATGGTATCACACTCACTTTCACTAGCTCAGTTAAAGTTCCACCCACGTACACTGACTTCTCTGACACCATTTAATCTGCCTCAGAATTCACCCCTTTCTGGGTCTTTAATGATCATGTGTGGGCAAGCCTAATTTTTACAAGAAGGTTGCGGCATCGTACCCTTCTCAGCCCATGGTGGGGCCTGCAGCTCAGCTGTCTTGGTGGAAATAGTACTCCCTGTGGGCAGGTCTACGCTTAAAACACTGCATCCGTGCAGCAGTAACGCAGAAGTGAAGACGCTCCTACGCTGATGGGAGATCTTCTGTTGGTGGAGTTAATCTACCTCCCCAACAGGCAGTAGTTATGTAGACAGGAGAAGCTCTCCCGTCAACAGAGCACTGTCTATATGCGGGGGTTAGGTTGGTATAACTGTCGCTCAGGGGTGTGGATTTTCACACCTCTAAGCAACGTAGTTAACTGATACAGGCGAGTCTCATCTTACGCTGGGGTTACATTCCACTGTCAGCGCGTAAAGCGAAAATTGAGTATAGTCAAAATTACATTGAGTGTAATGGCGGGCGGAATCGCCCGTACTACAGGTACAGTATTTAAATTGTTCTTTTTCTTTTTTCTTTTTTTTTTTTTTTTTTCCGACCGCGCAAAGCTGAATTCACACATGTTAAATGCGCGTAAGATGAGACTCCCCTGTATAGGTCTGTAGTGTAGGCCTGACCTATGGAGTCATTAAGCAGGTAGAGGAAGGCTCTTCTTCCTCAATTCTTTTGTTTTTAATAGCTGGAGTGCTGACTGAGTGCCTCCCCCCGCTTCCCTGCAAGTTTATTTAATCCTCTAATGGCCTTGAAATGAGACTGCTCTGCTCTGTAATAAAGAGCTGTCAGACACATTCCTCCATGAGTGGTGGCTTGTCATCCTTTTTATTCGAAGCTCTTCGCTCCTAAGGCAGATGTGACAACGTGCCTGAGGTTGAACTTGGTGAAGTCTCAGCCTGTGACACTTTATACACTTCTAAGCTTGGGGGCTGGATTTTTGTCCACTTTGCTCCTAAGAGAGCAAAAATGTGTGCGTGCCTTATCTATTAGGCTTGGCACATCTTCATTTTTTTTATAATTTTGACTGATAATATCCATGTTTATTTTAAACATTTTTTTTCTATTTTTATCATTTAAATGTGCACAGTTGTGCAAAATTATGGGTTTTTAAGCACTTTTTAATGTTTACTGATTTAAATGTTCACAGTTGCAGGAAATTATGGGGGGGTCAGACAATGCAGGGAGCTGGACAATAATTATTTAATGATAGCAGACATTGAAATTCAAAAAGTTAAAGGTTGATAACCAGTAAAACACAAATTGTCAGCATCCCATTGTAAAATATACAACGCATATACCCTCAAATCACTCTCTAAGTTCTCAAACAGCATTTTTCTTTCTTTGCTTATCTGTAAATTTCGATGATCTATGGAAATACATATTGTCGGTTTGTGTGTATGGTGAAATCGACTTTTACCAACATTTACTGATAAGTAAACTTGGAAGAATTCGATTTTTATCTGTCCACCCAC
Source organism: Malaclemys terrapin pileata (assembly GCF_027887155.1). Classification (NCBI taxonomy): domain Eukaryota; kingdom Metazoa; phylum Chordata; order Testudines; family Emydidae; genus Malaclemys; species Malaclemys terrapin. The sequence goes on along the minus strand of NC_071523.1, from coordinate 11,297,898 downwards.
CTGCATGAGAATATGGGCCCGATCCTGCTGTCTTGAAAGTTAATGGGAGTTCTGGCACTGACTAAGGCCTCGTCTACATTAGACTTGCATTGGTTTAGTTAAACTGGAGGCTTACTACAATTTGGCTTAAACCCATTCCTAATTGATTTAAGATAAACTGAAAAAAATCTGGTTTAAACTGAAGACTGTCTACACAGCCTCTTGCACAGGGTTTAAAATCACACCTTTGTTAAACCAGTCTAACTGCATCATACAGACGAGTCCTTTCATTGGGGGTAAGGATTGGGACCTTTCTGTTCCTCTCTCTCACCAATGACTTCGCTTTTTTCCAGAGAAGGGTTGGTGAATGGCCCAGTTTAATGGAACTTCTGCTGTAATACCATTTACACAATGCCTTCTTACTGTGTATTACATCCCTGTATGTGCAATACAATAATTCTTCTCAGGGGAGGTTTAAATGACATATAAAACAGAACCTTACTAGGCCCAAGACTGATGGGAAGCAGGTAGAGAGCATATTTGGTTCCTTTTTCCTTGAACTATCTAGGTAACTATATGGCCACCGTCCCCACAGTAGCTGGATTCTGCACCAAGTCATTGCTGTTATAACTAGGTCAGCTACAGAATGCACGAGGTGAGTTTGGATGTTATACAAAGTGAAAGGAATGGAGATAGGAAGCATTTTTAAAAAACAATGTTAGTGGCTTTAATCTTCTTATTAATTTCATGGGCATCTGGAGAAACAGCCCCCATAAAGGCATGACTTAAATATTGGGAGGGGCCAGAAAAATCACGTGTGCCACCGGACAGACAGTAACCATGTATCATGGACTCACAGATCGTGCCCACTCTTGGCCCTGTGCAGTCCATGGGGGGTGACCCTTTCAGTGCGACAGCCCTTCTCGGGGGTCCACTCTCTCTTGGGGTCAGGCCCCTCCACCTACTGGAGCCACACCTCTCTGAGCCTTAGCACATCTGTCTCTGCCGTGGGCCCCCTCAGGGAGTCCACTCACTCTGGACCCCCGGAGCCTCCACCCCCGAAGGGGTTGATGCAATCCTGTTCTCTAGACTGGAGTGACTCTCCGCCAGCATAAAACAGGAGGATTTATTGAGGGTTGAACACAGCACAGGAAACTCTCAGTGCCTCAGGCCTGGCCTCCCTCAGCCCAGCATGTCCCAGTCTCTCTGCATCTAGGTGGGCTCTGCCCGCTCCCTCCTCCAGCCCAGAGCCCCCCTGCTTCCCAGCTAGGCATCTGAGCTCCCTGACCCCAAGCCCCACCTCTGTCCATTGTCTTCTCTCCAGGTAAACAGGGTTGTAAACTGGGGCCTCCTTTCCTCCCTTCTGTCCTCTGGCTGGAACCGGCTGGTTAGGTCACTGGGTCCTCATTCTGCAGCCCATTGTTCTCCCACTGGCCAGAACCGGCTGCAACTCCTGAGCTGGGTCTCTGGGTTGGGGTCTCAGGTCACCGGTCGCTGGGGTATCCATCCTTCAGGCCATTGGCTGGGGTTCCACGTTCCCTCTCCGGTCCTCTGTAACAACAAACTCCCTCTCCCATCACCTCATTAAACCAGTAACACCCAGGGAAACTGAGTTTCCCCCCCCCCCCCCCCCCGCATGCAAACTATTGAAACCCCACCGAAAACAAGAAGAAGCAAGAAAATCCCCCACTTCGTCACACCATGCAATGGCTGTAAGGAGATGGGTGAAGAGAACAGGAATTAAGGAATAGGGTTTGCACTACTTTTTCTACTAGGGGTTCATTTACACTAAAGTCTTTCAACTTGAGTTCACTGGCCAATGAACTCAAGTGAGCTAACACGTTTGTATGTGCTTGTTCTGTTCACTCCACAAACATTTGTTCCCAGACACATGCATTTGTGGAGTCCAGACTAGCATGTACAAACACATTGGCTAACTCGAATTAACTGGCTGTCAGTTGACCTATTCGAAAATCCTCTAGCATAGATAAACCCTGGACTTAGAATTTGCTGTGTCCGTAAGGTTCAAATGAAGTGTGGACTCTACTTGTGGAGTATTGAGTAAAAGTCAACTGTAATGTAGACCCAGTTCTACACCCGTGCGCTATACTGGCCAAGAGCTCCTAGTGCAGATGCAGTTGTGTTTTTAGTAGTATAACTTATTCCAGCAAGCAAAAGGACATCCTTGCTAGTATAATCTCTTCTATACTCACTGTGCCTTTTGCCGATACAGCAGATCATGCCTCAAATGTTTGCAGTATAGATCTAGCCAAACTCTAAATAAATCTTTGGGAGCTGTTAGTTGCTGGTGGTTTGAAGAGATGCAGCTCAATGTGTTAATAATTAATGGAGATATCCCATCTCCTAGAGCTGGAAGGAACCTTGAAAGGTCATTGAGTCCAGCCCCCTGCCTTCACTAGCAGGACCAAGTACTGATTTTGCCCCAGATTCCCCAAGTGGCTCCCTCAAGGATTGAACTCACAACGCTGGGTTTAGCAGGCCAATGCTCAAACCACTGAGCTATCCCTGTCCACCCGTGTTTGAACAGGTGTATGTTTTCCCCTTTATTTTGAACAGATCACAGAAATCTCAATTAACTTGAAGGGTCTGATGCCTGCACCCAAACTCTGTGCTAACTGCCCGAGCTGCCAGTTCTACCAGGGCTGACCTCCTGTTAGCACCTCTGCACTGAGATGTGGGAGATGCTTTTGCACATTGTATGAGCTACAAGAGCTAGACTTATTCAAGTGAGTTTAGGGAGGAATTTAAGCCTTAACTCCAAGACTCTTGCATCTGAAGCTGATGCTTCGTGTCCTTGCAGCAGTGTTTCGGTTAATGTGTCCCCAGGACAGGAGAGTACTGAGCTGGTGAAGCATGGTAAATGCCTGCCACCCTTTCTGTAATACGTATCTTAAGTCAAGCCCCCCATCTTAGACATTTGAGATTAGTTTGTGTTCTCCTCCAAAATGTAACAGCCAGGTGTGGCCGAGCTAAACTCAGAACTGTCCCAGTGACGAGGAAACCTGAGCAAAAGTCTCTCATGAGAGTGCAGAGCCTGGTTTGCTGAGCATCCTAACTGGTGAAGGAGAACTCTGCAGACTCTCCCAGCCCAGGCAACAGCTTGGGCCTTTTGCTTATGTGCCTGTAATTGTCCTGTGCTGACTCAGCAACTCCTGGTCCACTCCAGCTTCTGCCTGCTGGAGCAGAGGGTGAGACACATGGTCCAGCTTTTTCCTCTCCTCTCCAGTATCTTGGGACCCTGCAGCCTCTTCCTAGATTGTAAATTACAGACCTAAAGGTCGCAATTATCCAACAAAAAAACTTCAAAAACCGACTCCAGCAAGAAACTAGATTTAATTTGCAAACTGGACACCCTTAAATTAGGCTTGAATAAAGACTGGGAGTGGAGGAGTCATTACACAAATGAAAAACTATTTTCCCATGTTAATTTCCCCCCTACTGTTACTCGCACCTTCTTGTCAACTGTTTGAAATGGGCCATCCTGATTATCACTACAAACATTTTTTTCTCCTGCTGATAGTAGCCCACCTTAATCAATTAGTCTCATTAGAGTTGGCATGGCAACATCCATTTTTTTCATGTTCTCTGTGTGTGTGTGTGTGTGTGTGTATATCTATATATCTATATATATATCTATCTATCTTCCTACTGTATTTTCCACTGCATGCATCTGATGAAGTGGGCTTTAGCCCACAAAAGCTTATGCTCAAATAAATGTGTTAGTCTCTAAGGGTACGTCTACGCTACCCACCGGATCAATCGGGGATCGATTTATCGTGTGTAGTGTAGACACGATAAATCGATCCCTGATCGCTCTCCTGTCGACTGCTGAACTCCAGCTCGGCGAGAGGTGGAAGCAAAATCAATGTGGGAGCCGTGGCCGTTGATCCTGCGCCGCGAGGACACGAAGTAAGTAATTCTAAGTCGATCTAAGATATGTCGACTTAAGCTACGCTATTCTCGTAGATCAATTTCCCTTGCGCCCCCCCCCCCCAGTGTAGACCAGGCCCAAGGTGCCACAAGTACTTCTCGTTTTCTCGTTCTTTTTTCTAGATTGTGCCATTTGTGTTCAGATTTTCAGCCTGGATAGGGGCTGCATTTCTGCGAGTTGCCTGAAGATGGCAGTGTTGTACTGTAATCATTGGAGTAGGGGGGAATAACTATATTTTATGGCAGTGATACTCAGACCTCAATGGTTCAGGAGCCAAATTAGCTATCAGCATTACCTAAAAGACTCTCAGTAGTGTGAATCCATTGTTTCACATACTATAGGACTATATAGTCATATTTAAGCAGCAAGGCAGGGGAAATATTTAATGTGTGTATGTATGTAGATAATATAAAAATTCTCACAGCAAAATGACTGACCATGTATTATTTTATCAACTACAATTGAATAATAACAAATAAAAGCACCCTGATTGGCTAATAACTTAGAATCATTAATAATTAAATCACCCAGTGTTTTAATATCATGTGCTGCAAAGAGCCACTTGCAGCTTGTGAGCCTCAGTCTGAGTATCACTGTTGTATGGTAACAGGGGCCATATAAGTACCTAAGACGTCTAGATGAGATAGTATTATCCTGCCAGCTGCGATCTCCGTGCACAAAAGGAACCGGACAGAGTTCCCTCCGAATTAGCCTTCACAGTTCATTCTACAGAGGGCAGAGATGGGGATGTCTGGAGAAGTTGCTCTTCTCCCCAGTGAACTGGTTCCGTTCAGCACCAGAATGGCTGCAATTTCCGATTGGGATTGACCATGCCAGTTCACCGCTGCCTAGAGTGGGTCACTTGAGAAGGGATCCTGGACTCCTAGCCCACCTGAACCTGCTTTTGTCTCCTTCGTTGTGAGAATTTCTCTGTAGGTTGGAGAGAGGTGAGAATGCTCAGCGGATCGGACGTACATTGCACTTTGGAAACTTCTTTCTTGGATAATGGTGGTAAAGTTGCCTGTATGACATTAGTGTATTGAGGGAAAACCGCTGGCTCAGGAGTGCCAAGAGCAGAACCCCCTCCCCCCCCATCTGCTCAAGCTCCCTTTGGGGAAAGGAAGCGGATACAGACTAGTGGGGCATCCCCAGTTAACCGGAACATAGGCCTCCTAGTCTAAAAGCTGAGCTGCTCCTGTACCGGTACAATCAGGGGAGCTGGGGTGGAGTGTAGCCTGGTGTTACATATAGGAAGACTGGGAAGGTTCAGAATCCTCCTATATCTTTCTCTCAGGCTGGCCCAGAATCCCAGCTCCAAACACCCTGCATATTTTTGCTGTATGTGAGATCTGGATCCAGATGAGAACTATGGGGCTTGGGAAACAAACTCTGGATGAAGGGAAGCTGCTCATGCAGAAGCCAGCCACTGTTTGTAAGGCTTGCTGGGCCTTGTTGCTTTCATCCGGAGGGGGAGAGAACATGACAGAGCAGCTAATCCACAACTAATGCTCCCAAGCTGGCCTGGGGCGTGGCAGGAGAATCATTTTCAAATTGGCAATGTGGGTCTGCAGGTGCAAAGGGACTCCCTCGGTCATGCAGCTTGAAGGGGGAGGTGCTCCTGGACAGCAGCAGGTCTCTTTGTGGAATCCTCCAATGCATCATTCACACAGTGTTGTCATCTTATTTACAGCGCTTTGCAAGCCCTATAGGGCCAAGACCTCATGATGTTTACTACAGTATACCCTGATCCATGTGGGAAGGACCTTGTGGAGAGCCCCACAGGGGTCCTTGTGTATGGATCAGGATTGGGGCCTCAGGTGAGGACACACGCATGGACTGTACCTTGTGGTGGATGTAATTCCAAGGACTGTGCCTTTGGGAGGATTCATGAAAGGCAAGGCCTTACGTACTCCACCGCAAATGCAGGACCAATTCTACAACAAGACTCCCGCATCCGGCGGCAACCCGAGCACGGCAGCGCTGGATATCCTGTTGCAGCGTTGGCTGAATTAACTGATTTTTAATGAAATTAAATATGAGCATGAATAATACAGCAGCACTGTGTATCTCCCCCCCATTGTTTAACATGATATCCTGTTCAGTTTATCTTAAATGGGCCCCATAGCATTTAATTTTCAGTGTGCTGCAGACCTTGGTGTTGGAAATGCAGGGCTGTATCGCAGAGATCCTCCAGGAGGGAGCTGGAGATTTTGGCCTTTGAGAGCTAGGGTTGTGGGCACCTGGGAAGTGGTGGAAGGAAGTTTGGGCTAGTGGGACAGGGATATTAGTTGAGTGTTCAGTGACCAACAATGTCATAGTTACAGTTCTGACACATCAGTCTTCAGACTTAACTTGCTGCTGAGATAATATTTTAATAATAATACCTAGGTCTTATACAGCACTTTTCATCAATAGATCTCAAAGTGCTTTGCAAAGCTGGTCTGTCTGCATCATTGTCAGATGAATGAGGCGGTTCACCCCTCTCAGAGCCATTGCTTCAGGCTCTCTGCAGACTCAGCTCAGGGCCTCCGTTTGCTCTCCCTTCAAATTGGGAAGGTTCTCTTTGCAGCTAGAAAATAAAAGCTCGAATTCTGGAGCACAGTTCTGCAGCTGATGATTGCAGAGGATGCAGGGCCCTGGTGGATGGAGACGTATGCACACGCTTTAGCATGGCAGTGCTGTCTTTTTGTCTTCAAAGAAATTCAGGCTCTAAGAGTGAGAGGTCAGAAAACAGCTGCTGATTTGAGCCTTGTCTCAATGGGGGAAGCCGTGAGTCTCCTCTGGGGTAAACAAGTGACGCAGCTAAATGGCTGCAGATTAATTTCTAATGTAAGGATTAAGTATGGACAGACTTTTCTTGCCCTGGCAGGCGATGGTGGAAACGTACCTTTGAAGAGAGCCATCCGGCCCTACCTTGCATTCTTGGAGCTTTCACCACTGATGGCTTAATAAGCTTATTCTGGTCAGACTCTGAGGAATAAGCTTACAAAGGCATGTGAGCAAGTGGTGCCTCATGGGTGATACACAAATATCTGCCTGTGTGAAAAAAATGTGCAGTGTCTGCACAGGTTTTGTGTAGATGCCGTAAAACGTTTGTGTTTATCCAGCTGCCTTACCCCTCAGATCTCAAAGCACCCTTCCAAATATCAGTTAACTCTGACAGTGCTCCTCCGAGCTTAGTTTGTGTTGTCCCCATTTCGTGGTTGGGTAAACTGAGCCTCTGTCCCTTCATCACAGTCACACAGGAGCATGTGTGCAGTAGGGGATCAAAACAGAAGAAATCTGCTCGCCAGTCTGTTGTTTTAATCACTAGCCTACCTCCTTTCCTGGTAGTTTGCCTTCGATCACTTTTAATTCACTCACCTTTGGCTGCTTTGTTCTTGTAGTTTTGCTCCAGCTGGAATTACATATTTAAGGGATGAAATGCTGCTCTGACTTTTTGAGATTTTTCATTTTAAGGTGGAGCTAAATATCTACCCAGGTTAAAATCTATAGCTCCCAGAACTGCTAAAAAATTCATAAGGCTTAATAAAACTCTGGTACAGCTGGCTTATTGCGGCTGTATGTCTGAAGGAAACATAGAGATCAGCTCTGCCTAGAGTAACAGCCGTGCTTTACTGCCTGAAATAAGCCTTTTGCTCCTGTGTGTAACTGAGTAAGATCCAAAGTGAACCTGTTTATTGGGTTTTCTTTCAAATAATCTTCCAGTGCAATCTCTAAAAACTGGCGCTGCTCCTCCTTTGTCTATACTTGCCTCTCCTGCCTTCTAAATCATATGACTGTCCATGTCCTAATCCAGACATTTCAGCAACCAACTGGGTGCTCCCTGATGGAGAAGTGTCTGGGGTGTGATCCAACACCCCACGGAAGTCAGTTGAAAAGGTCCCATTGTCTTCACAAAGCATTGGATCAGGTCTTGAGAGGAGGCTAGAGAGGGCTCTGAGTCTTTGGATGCAGAGAGCTTCTGAATCTCTGAACCTGGAATCCTCTGAGGAAGCATGGCTGGCCTCCAGCACTGAAGGACTGTTAAATAGCAAACACAAAGCCAGTTACAAACCAAGTTCATCTGTTCCCTTGGAAACAGCCCTGCGTGTGGAAATCTGTCCCGGATTCCAGGCTGTCGTTAGCCCCTGGGGCAAAAGATCAGCAGAGCTTTCCAAAAGGAAGTTTGCAGCCTTTGCTCAGACCCAAACGTTTTCCCTTAAAAACAAACAAACAACAAAAACCCCAAACCCATCCTGACACCCGTCTGCTCTGTCCAGATTTGCTGTCATCCCTGGTGAGGCCAAAGTGGTTTGAAAAATAAAAAATCCATGACACCATTGTGTTGCTTCCCCCGTGTTGCTCGTTAATTAGATGGACATGCCGATAACGAATAAAGATGAATGCCCTGGTGGAGCAACGCGTCAGGCAGACAGTTTGTCAAGTAGGAAAGTGAATGCTGAAGCCCTCACAAAATACAGAGGCTTTTCTTAACCTGGAAACTGAAAAAGAGCCAGGTACCCTGCATGGGTTTGAAAGTGACAAGAGCAGCGCCAGGTTTGAAGTGACAAGGAGGATCAGTGTCATGAAGTCTGCATTTCCACGGAGGACTCTTCCATCACCAGGGTAGCGCTGGTGCAGTCTGCCGGCACAGCAATGCTGAGAGGCGCCAGTGTAGACGAGGCCTCTCTCCTATTAAAGTGGAACTTGGCTTGCAGTGAAGTTGATGTGTGTGAGGGTAAAGCGCTCTCACTAGGGTCCTGCTGCATTTGGGTTTGCTACATGGTAGTTTCCCAACAAGGCAGAACTCCTACCTGAGTCTGTAAGACAACCCTCCCAAACGCAGCTGTATACTGTGCCGCTCTTTCTCCCTCCCCGTGTCAATGTGTTTCTAGTCCTTCTCTCCATCGTCCCGTGAAACGCTTTCCCAGCCATGCTTCCTTACACGTTTAAAGGAACTGACTTTGGCAGGTAGTTTAGGCTGAGAAGCGATGGGTTTGGTTCTTTTTATCACAAAAAGGATCTAAAATCAGATCGTATGGAGGGAATGTTGTCATAAGACTGAAAAAAAAAATCAATGAAAACAGTTTGTTTGACTTAAATCTTTCCCTGCGGTGTTTGCAGCCTGATATTGCACCATTGTGCTGGTGCCTGAGAACACAAGGGAAGGAAAGTGACTAGTCCCTTTCAGGTGAACTTACAAATCAGTTATTCAGTCTTGACACAGGAATCCATATTTCTCCTAACACAGGCCCTGGCTGAAAGCAAATGAACAAGCAGAGCCTTTGTTTTGGTGGCAGAAAATGGAGAAGAGAAATAATGCTTCATATAGGTTAGAGTTAACAGCACCAATTGCCTGCTTTGTACAGCAAAATGGTGATTCAGTGCTTAAATAGCAAAGAAGCTATCACCCAGCATGTGAATTAACCAGGACGCATGACTAAGGAAAATGTTTTTGGCAGGGCTGGCAAAAGGGGGAAGGTTGCCGTTGCAAATCCTCTAGGTACAGAGGCTTAAACAGTTACAGTTCAAAGTGAACTTGCACGAGGGGAGTGAGAGGGTTAGTTAGTGTGCAAGTGAAAATCCAGTGGCCACAACCCTATGTAGTAGAGATGGGGAAGTTTGTAGTGGACCATAGCTGATATTATAGGCAGCAGTGGCAGCTCAGGACTGGGACCTGCTTCTTGGCTGGGCTTGGGGGGTGGGATGAATTGTCTTTCTTGTCTGTCATCCCAAATGATTGATCCTACACAAAGCCCATTTACTTAGGCTATTGCGGGAAGGCGGAATTTCACCCTATTTCAGTCTTTTTGCCTCTCTCATAAGATCTGCTAATGCTACTTGCTTTGGACAGAAGAGCTCAGTTCTTCTTTAGGCACCAAAGGAGGCTAGCTGTGCAAAAGCACTCATCATGTTGGATCCAGAGCTCTTGGGGAAACCTCTTGCTGTGAAGCACTGGGAAACCTGGCCTTTTGTGCATTTGCCAGGAAAAGCCAAATAACCCAGCCAGTTTTGCAGTCCTGCTGCTGGTAGATCTGCAAAGGCATCTCCCAAGAAAGAGGGAGAAATCTTCCTGCCAGCAACTTGATTTTTGCCATGGGTAATGGCCTGTTTCTGAAATAAACCGTATGTGTTTATTTAGATTTGTACAAGCTACGTGTGTCCCAAAACTTAACATATTTGTAAAACAGACAAACTTGCTGCCTATTTTGTCCAACAGGCAAACAGCCAATTAACTGCATGCTGGGTGGTCTCTGTTTGCCAATAAGGCCACAAGGCACCGTCGCGCTCTACGCTAATAGGCGGTTTTTCAAGTTCAGGCTGATCAGGAAGAGGGTCTAATAAACCATGTCCCTGAGCACAGTTAGCTATTGTCCCTATGGCTGATGTAGTGACTTCCAGTGGATAATAAATTACCCTCACTATGGCACTTTGGCCATTATATGCCACAGTGAAGTCATATTTCAACCGGTGGGCAGGAGATTTCTAATACTGTATAAACCTCAGCTCTATTCAGGATAAATAAGGCTGGGAGTGACCCTGCTATAGATTCACTGGCTGTTTTATGTTATGGAGCTCAATAAAGCCCTAAAAGTCATACTTTTCTCCAGCTGACCTTTCTCCTCCCTTAAATTAGTTTTTAACTAAGCAGTTAATTACCCACAATGAAAACTAAGGCAAGGCTGAGTTGATTTCTTCCCCATGTGATCTGCCCTTGGCTCTCCAAAGGATTAATCACTCCACGGTGCTAGAATCTCCTACCCAGGCTGTTTTCTTTGCCGTGGTCCTTTGGAACTTTGCGGGTCAGGGTTGCTGGAAGAGGGGGAGCTATTCTGGCAGCAGCAGTGTGGGGAGATGTAACAGGGCAGCTGGCCCATTTAATGAACCAGGGCTCAGCTCTCTTGTTCCAGTCTAGGGGTGGCCAGTTGGGCTAATTAAGAGGGTGTGGCCGGACCTGGGGGCTATCACAGGCCTGGTGAGAAGAGGCTGCCAGGAAGTCAAAGCAGACTGGTTTAATCAGGAAGACTGGGAGTTGAGAGCTGTCACAGAGGAAAGATGGTTCCTGGGGGAGGGCTGAAGGCAGCAGCAGAGTTTGCCAAAGCTGATGCCTGCTGGTTCTGAGCCAGAGCCAAGGGCCAGAGAGGGCAGAAGGAAGGAGAGCAGCAGAGGGGCTTGCCCACTCGTGTCTAACTGGCTCCCAGAGGAACCAGCAGAGAGTCTTTGGAAGCTCCCATGGGGAAGAGCAAGGTTGCACCCCAAAAGGAAGGTCTGGAATGGCTGTCCTGGCAAAAGCACAGAGGAGGACTGAAAGAGTCCACGTCTGGTGGAAGTCCAGGATGACGAGCATGGAGCTGGGTTTTCAAAGATTCCTTGCATGGGGTTGATGTGGACTATGTTGTGGGGATTTTTGCACTGGGTCGTTTGCACTGTGCTTTGGTTAATCAACTGTTGATGGAATGGAGAATAAGCTCTCATGGACTTACTGGGAACCCAAGAGGGAAACTGAAGTGACGTGCCATGTCCAGGGCTGCCCTGAGGCCAGAAGTGGGTGCCTGGGAGGAGATCAGGAGGATTAAGAGGAAAGATCACGATGATGAAGAAGAAGAGGGGAGGAGGAGAGGTCTGTGCCATTGAACTTCAGAGGCTGGAATCCTGTCTGAAGATGTTCTAATGGTTCTTTTCATGCAGCGACAAGGCAGGAATCTCCGGTTGCTCCATCAGCAACAAAGGGGTCAGCGCTGCACCTCCATGGCTCGGTTTTCTCTTCAGCAGCAATAGACCTGAGTTGGAAAGTTGGGATCCATCTATATCCACATTTCCCCCCATTTAAGGGGTCATTGGGCCCTAGGGTTTGGCTCATTCCACTGCAGAGAGAGGGGAGCACTTGGGAAGCTTGGATCCAAGGCTAAACTGCCCTAAATTTCGTGGAGGTTCCAGCTCAGCCTCTCTCTGTTGGTCCGGCTCTATATTGCCAAAAACCCTCCAGAAGCCGTGGCTGCAGGTGAGTCCTGCTGTTTAGAGAAGAGCGCTTTCCCCTCTGCAAGGAACATCTCCACTCCCATGTGCACGGGGAACAGCCAGCATTTCACACAGAGCTGCCTCATCCAGAGATATCCGCGTGCTCTACAAAGGAGGTTCAATGTTATCTCCGTTTTACAGGTGAAAAATCTGTGGCTCAGAGATGGGAACTGACGTGCACCAGCAAATGGACTCAAGCCCCGCTCTTAACCTGTTCTGTGCACTTGCCCACGGGGCTACCTGGTCTCTGCTTCCGAGCTGTCCACTGGCAAATTGCTAAGAGGGAAACTGCCATCCTCCTCTTTGCCAGGAGCGAAGGAGCCTGCAGTAAATGTGAGAGCCCAGTAACTTTGCGGGAGAGCTGGGGCTATTTCTGATCATGACTTCAGCAGCAATGTGGCTGGAGCAGTGTTGCAGAATGGCTTATGTGGAGCCAGCAGGGCTGTATGCCTGGGTAACAATCAGCTGCTCCACCTCCATTTGCATTCATCCTAAAGTATCACAGAGCTACAGACATTACAATTTAGAGCTTCAATAACTCTAGACCGTGGTAATACAGTAGGGAACCCAGAAACTCAGGCTGGGAGCACTGTGTGTCAGTAATGGCCAGCTAGGCCACAGTGGTCATCACTGGACCTGCCAACCAGGAGCTCAACCCTCCTCACCCCCCATTTCTGTTGACTGGTACAGTGGGGGAAGTATGGCCTCCTTTGCCCTGCCATGGTACCTGGCTCATCGTGTGCTGGCATGGAAGGGGTAGAGGGAAAGCTGTATGCCTCCCTTCCCCAGCCTTGCACACCACACAGGGCTGGGCACAACCAAGCCTCAAAACTGCTGTCTCCCTTTCTGCTGTCAGCTGGGCAGGGGAGAGGGCATCAGGGATCTGTGGATGGGACCATAGTATGCCCAAAATGGCTGCAATCATGCGGCAGTGGCTATTCTCCTCTCTGAGCTTTGGGGTGGGGAGTGGGGTGCATAAATATGAATACAAATGGCAAATGGTACAATTTTCACATCTGGAATTATCCCCATACCCTTGTTGCTGATTAATGAATCGAGGTAATTTTGGGGCCCCATTCCCTGTGTATCTGAGTGCTTCCCAACAATTAAAAAATAGAAAGACAATAACAATCTCTCTCCCATGCCTACCTGTAAGAAAAGCAGCTGATTATAGGGCCTCTGTTTGTTTGTTTGTTTGTGTGTTGTGCGTATCGCTGAGTGTGAAGAGCTTATCAAGGGGAAACATTTAGTTCTCAGCCTAGGGGATCCGTGGTCATTCTGATCTCTTGTGGCAGTAGGTTCCATAATCTAAGGGCTTGGCTACACTTGCAAGTTAGAGCACATTAAAGCAGCCCCGGGCGCCCTAACTCACAACCCGTCCACACTGGCAAGGCACTTAGAGCTCTCTGAGTCCATGGCTAGAGCGCTCCTGGTACTCCACCTCGGCGAGAAGCATAACGCTGGGTGCGCCTCGGGTGAAACGCCAGGGCGTCAGTTTGAATGAGGTGTTGCATTACTGTGCTCTGATTGGCCTCCAGAAAGGTCCCATAATCCCCTTAAGTCAAGTGGCCACTCTTGTCATTGTTTTGGAATCGCTGCAGGAATGCGGATATCAAAGCAAACCATTACTGTGGAACGCTGTGTGTGAGAGAGAGAAAGGCGGGGGGGGAAGGCATCTGCTGCTGTCTGAATTTACAAGACAGCATGCTGACATGCTCTCACCCCCCCCAAACCCACTCTCTCTCCCTCCACATACACACAACACACTCCACCCCCACCCCCATTTGAAAAGCACGTTGCAGCCACTTGCATGCTGGGATAGCTACCACAATGCACTGCTTTCTGTGGCCACTGCAAGTGCTGCAAATGTGGCCACGCCAGTGCGCTGTCAGTGTGGACAGACTGCAGCGCTTGCTCTCCGAAGGCGGGTTTAACTCAAAGCGCTCTACACCTGCAAGTGTAGCCATGCCCTCAGTTGAAAGTTCAGCCTCTATGAAAGTTCTGTCTCCAGTATGCCTGAACCTTCTCCCCTACTGGTCAGCAGTTTGTTTTGGTGGAAGGCAGCTGTTATAAGAAGCCATGGTTGCAGGGGGGAGAAATGCTGTCTCAGGGAGGCGGGGCCAATTCCATAGCGGGGTTTGACTACCTGGTGATGAGCACATTTGGAAATAGACCAAATATACTCATAGAAGCTGGAAAATAATGTGGGTTTTTTTTCCAGTTTGCTCCCTTTTAATTGAATATGTCCCTCCTTCCTGTTTTTCTATAGGAGCGCGAAAGCTACTGTTTGTTTATGTGCTAGCAACAGGGGTGATGTCAGCAGGAATGTGCATGGCTGGGCAGAACAAAGAGCCAGCAGGGGGAGCTCACTCATTTTTGGTGTGTCCCACCACAATGGCGTGGTGGCCTTTAGTTCCAGTTTGCATCTCCAAAACAGTGGATTTCAAGGTAAAAGTGGAATCTGCAGGCCAGGTTTTGATGATTTTTAAGTAAGGCCACATTTTGAGACTGGGCTACTTGATGGTGTTCGTCTGAATAGTTTGGCTCAAGCATTAATATGGGGAATCATGTAGGGATGGGACTGGAGTTGCTTGGAAGGGATCATTGAGTTTTCCAAAGGGTCCACAAAATGGGCGCATCGCAAATGAAGACTTACCCCCAGGACAACCCCCTGCGGCAGGGCATCAGTTCAGTTCACTATGGTAAGGATTCCCAAAAGGGCACTGGCCAAAAGCAGTCTAGGGTCCTCTAAGTGTGGAAGTGCAGCCTGTGGAGACTACAAATCCCAGCATGCAATGCTCCACCTTGAGTGGAGTGGAGGCTCACTCGGGTCAAGAAATAGCATTTGAGTGCTGGGACTTGTAGCCTCTACAAGCCGTACCTGGGTATTAAACATCCAGGCAGCTGCACTGTTTGTGTCCCTGCAAGTAACAGATCTGTCCTGGGGCCTGCATCACTTCAGGGCCCAGTTGGAAGGGGAGTCATATAGCAAGATGAATGGTGATATGTAGAGGAGAAGGCGGTGCCTAGTGGGACTGCAAGAAGGTTGTAATGCCTTTCCAGAGCCCTTTCCTGGTTGTAGCATTACAGGTGGCAGCTGAATCAGGGATGGAAATGAAACTGTTTCATTATCAGGTCCTTACACTTCAATCTGCTATAAACTGTACCAATCACTGCCAAGTGAATGACAATAAAGAGAGTCCCCTGGCTCCGTGCCTAGCTCATGAATATAATTTCACTCAGCGCTCTCAAGATACCCAAGAGGGGAGCAGCATGCGTGTGTGTGGCTGCTGGGTGTGGGGAGCCCAGGATGGGCATAGCGGGCGGGCCTGCTGGATGGGAACGAGGTGAATTGGCATATAGGCCCAGACCTGGAATTGCTGCAGGTCAGGTTTAAGATGGAGACACATGGGGCATCAGGACTAGAGCAGCAGGGGGTTTTGCAGGGCTGGAGGTACAAGAGGAGTTTCACGGCAGCAATCAGTTGTACCCCACCAGTGCCTGCTGTCTGACCTCATCCCTGCATTGCCTGAGGCTAGGGCCCAACTCTCTCTGCTCAGTGGGGGCTGCATGGCTGGAGGTGCAGGTTCATTGATAGGCAAATGTAAATGGTGATCTGAGTTCCAGACTGGGCTGTAAAAATCCCCTCCAGCCCGAATCCTGCCATAAAGCTAGTCACACCTGGGTGAATGTATTTACCAGACTGCAAGAGGAGAAAGAGCTCAGCCATTGAGAAGGGGGAGAGCGTGTTGGTTTCTGACAGATTTTTTTGTTATGCTCATAACCTTAAAATACCTTTTCCCCTTGCAGGCTGTTAATCTGTTTGTTTTCCTGCACCGTCAGCAAGGCATGCCTGTCTGGTCTGCAGTGACTTAGGCTTGGGAGAAAACAACAAGAAATCGGGGCTGATGGGTAATATCAATTTGTATTACAATAATAATCTACTGGTGATGCCACTTACCTCACCCTCCCTGATTTAGTTGGGGGTTGGACTAGAGGACCTCCTGAGGTCCCTCCCAACCCTGATATTCTATGATTCTAGGATTCCCCCAGGCTCTCATTCTTTCCATTGTCTTTCTGGTTTAAAAAAAGAAAGAAAGAAAGAAAGAACAGGGTGACCATTGAGGCCAAGTGTTATGACCACCTGTCCTGGAGTCTCCAGTCTGAGGCCTGGTCTACACTAGAAAATTAGGTCTGTTTAACTACATTGGTGAGGGGCGTGAAAAATCCTCCCTGCTGAATGGCATGGTTAAGGTGACCCAGTCCCTGTGCAGACAGCGATAGGTCAATGGAAGAATGCTGACCTCTCGGGGAGGCTGGATTGCCTACACTGACAGGGGAACCCCTTCTGTTGGTGTAGGTAGTGTCTACACTGAAGTGCTACAGTGGTCCAGCTGTGCCGCTGTTGTGTTTTAAATGTAGACCAGCCCCAAGTCTGAATCCTGGACCCTTCCTGGTTGAGAACTCGCAGCTAAGCATGTGTGAGGACTCTTGTGCTTTGTGTTTCCTATGTACTTGGTCTCGTGGTGAAGTCTCCACGCTGCAGATCGCAGGCCACTCCAAGAGTGCAGTTAACGTGCTGTCAAGGAAGTTACACGAGGCTGCAAAATTGTCTGCTTTGTGTAGTAAATCTTCCCCATTTTAACAAGCCCAGTAGGTCTGGCTGATTCATCCCTCTGTCTATGCTAACAGGCTGTGTAGGGGTTGGGTTTTTCTCCCCTCTCCCCCCCACTGCCCCACTCTTTGCACAACCTCATCGTCCTCAGATATCTGAAAAGTAACAGGTCAAGAGTTTGCCTTTTAACTTTGGCTGGTGGTTGATATTCTTTACTCCCTCCCCAGCTAACATGCTGGTTCATTCCACCCACATCAGTGTCCTCCATCAGCAGCATGTGCAGAGTCCCGTTGAAACGGGCAGTACCTTGAAGGCACCTTTTTCAGAGCTGTGTCGTCTTTTCATACTCCTTGATAGAGCCACAGTCTGTGCTCTGTGCATGGAAAGTTCACTGGTGTCAGTGAGATCCAGGTAACTAGAGAGAGGGCAGCATTGGACCTAAAAATATTTCATTGATCAATGTTTATCTCATGACTGCACTGAAGTTACACCCTCTTACAGCAATGCTGAATTTGGGCCCAAATCTTTGCTGTCTAAAAGTGGGTTTAAGCTCTCTGTGTTTTCTGCACCTGGACAGGGATGTTGGGTTAGGCTTGTTTCCTGTGCTTTGTTCCCGCAAGGCATGAAAGATGTTGTACAAGAGCAGCTTGGGTTCCGCTGTATTTACCAGCTCCTTTGTGCTGCCGTCAGACACTTTCACACTCCTTGAGAGAGACTTTTGTTATTTAATATGGATTTTGTATAAAATGTTTAAGCCGCCATGCTTTTTGCTAATGCTGCAGCCTTTCAGTGCAGTAACCTGGAGAAAAGGCAAGCACAGCATGAATGTAACCAAGAGGACCTGCCTTCTGAGCACTGGAATGTCCAAGGCTCATTCCTCTCCACTTAGATAGCAGCAGGAGGCTGTGAGAGGGGGCTGGCTATCAGGTGCCCTCCAGAGGCTGGCACCTCTCATCCTTTGGGTTTGGAGATGGCATGAGCTGCTGTTCTGAAACTGTTAGGAGAAAGGCACATATTCCAGTGCCCCTTCCAAGGATACAAGTGAAGTGCTGAGAGCTGATCCACCGCAGCCATATCTGTGACAACCTCAGTCTACCGTCCTGTGATGAGTTTCAGATGGAATTGTTGTTTGTCTCTTGCAGGCTGTGGTTGAATTGTGTGATCTCAAACTAATTGGGCACCTTCCTAATGTCCCAGCTGACTAAACTCCGATCATAACCTTAAGGGGATTATAAATCCAATTAGCTGGAGAAACAGCCACCAGATTGAAGTGTCCCTTCTAACCTCTCATTGCTTAGTATTCCACACCCACATTGTCTCCCTGCACTGGAACTGCCAAAAGTCACCTAATAAAAGCAGATTAGAATTCCTCTTAAATAGCTTCCATAAAGATTAGTATTATCTAGTGATAATTCCAACTGCAAACCTGCCTTGAATAATGCCTGTATCCTGATGAATAGAAGAGAGCTGACAGCACCACGAGGAAACTTTGTCCTGTCCTTTTGGACAGGAGCAAAAGGGGGACATTCAGATGAGAAATCAGTGCATTTCAAAAGCCTAGGTGGAAACTTTTTTTTAACATGCTGTGGTGGGGCGATTACCCCACACCTAGAGAGACTGGGCTGCGGCAGGCCTAGGCGCCTGCGTAGACGCGCGGCCAATCAGGAGAGGGCTTACTGGGAGCCAATAAGAAGGCAGATTGGAGCCAGCCAATCAGGGCCCGGCTTAGCCATATAAAAGGCTGCCCAGAGCAGGAGCAGTCAGTCTGTCCCAGGCCTTCAGAGGGGAAGATCTGTCTCCAGAGCTGGGAGGCCAGCACCACGGACAGCGCAGTGCAGGCCAGCCTGAGAGAGTGGGAGAAGGCCCTACTCTATAGCCTGCTAGGCGGCAGGCCTGGGAGGAGGAGGCCTAGCGTAGCGGAGGGCTGTTGGGGAAGCAGTCCAGAGGGATAGTCAGAGGAGGAAGGAGAAGGAAGACAGTGAGACTGTCACACGAGGGCCTCTGGACCGGGACTCAGAGTAGTGGGCGGGCCTGAGTCCCCCCCCCCCCTTTTTCCCCCTTTGTTTGCTGTGCTACCCCACGCACAGCCACGGGCCGCAGGGAGCGGCCGGTCAGAACCACACCAGATCCTAGACGGTGAGGATCGGACTTGTTTACCCCCCCCCCCCCCGGAAGGGGGTGTGATTGGACAAAGGGACACTGTCGGAGGGCAGTGCTCCGGAAGAGGACGCCGACGTCGGGAGCAACGCAAGTCCGTGCACCCCACAGAGGCGAGACGACAGGCGGAACGCCACCCAAAGAGGGCGCTCTACTGGCGCAAAACTAATTCCCCGAAGCGGCCAGGAGGAGGCGCCACAGCGGTGAGCTACCGACCCTGTCACACATGCTATGTATGATTGACCTGTGGAACCCACATCTGCAGGATACTATAGAAGATAACTCAGCAAGATTCAGATAAAGGATAGGAGTAATCATCCTCAGTGCAGTGCCATTAGTGAAGATCAAAATAAGGGCTCAAATTTCAAGGTTTAAAATGATCACCAAGTCAGGAAGAAATTTCCCTCTATGATTTTGTGAAGCATTCAGCATTGGCTGCTGTTAGAAAAGAGACCATTAGTCTATTACAGCATGGTTAAATGTGTGAGTGTGAGAGATGGTTTTGGCCTTAAGTCCTCTTTTACTACATGGGCCAAAAGAACAGATGTCCTCAACAAGATAGCCGCAGATGAATGTGTTGTCTGAAATAACCTCCTTGTCTCCATTCCCAAAAAGAACGTGGCTCCCTAGATTTCAGCGAGCACTGCACATAAATAACTGGATTTGCAGAAAATACAATACAGGATCTGAGACAATTAGCAGAGCTGCTGGCAGTAGGAGAATGCAGGTGATGTGAAGGGTAAGGGTTAGAGGGCGATCAGGAAAGGATATCAGCCATACTTACTAGGGATAGACATCGGGACAGATGACATGTCATCTGTATCAATATTTGTGGAGTCCCCTCACCCTCTAGACTCGTGGAAAGACTGCGTGTGAGCCAGACCTCTTTTCTTGCCCCAGGACAGGATGGTCTCCCCAGGACAGGAAAGCTCAAAGATCCATGAACCTAGACACACAATTCCTAGGAGCGGCTGGTTCCTCCAGCTCAGAAAGCAATAGGACAGATGGGCAGCGCTGCCTCTCCTGTACCCGTGATTCCCACCGTGAGGGTAAAACACAGAAATTGTTTACCCCCTAAGCAAGCTCTTTCCCTTGCTGTGAACATCATTGCCCCTCACTGGCTGCTTCCAAACCTTGCACCAGGAATCCACTCCAAAGAGTTAACCAGCACCTTGCTTTATTTTTCCTCCTACTGCACTTTGGCCTGGGACACTTCTCCCAGATTCTCATTCTCGCCGCAGCCTCCCCACACCATTGGAACAGATCATGAGCTCCAACATCCCACCGGTGAGCAGTTATTCGGGGAGGAGACCCATTTATCTATCTTATGTGCTTATAGAATCATAGAAAAATAGGGTTGGAAGGGACCTCCAGAGGTCAAGTCCAGCCCCCTGCGCTGAGGCAAGACCAAGTAAATCTAGACCATCCCTGAGAAGTGTTTGTCCAACCTATTCTTAAAAACCTCCAATGATGGGGATTCCACAAACTCCCTGGGAAGCCTATTCCAGAGCTTACCTACACTTAGAGAGTTTCCCTAATATCTAACCTAAATCTCCCTTGCTGCTGATTAAGCCCATTACTTCTTGTCCTACCTTCAGCAGGCATGGAGAACAACTGATCACTGTCCTCTTTATAACAGCCCTTAACATATGTGAAGACTGTTATAAGGTGTCTCTCCCCCCCCCCCCCCCACCTCCCCCCGGGTCTCAAAACTAAACATACTAGTTTTTTTAACCTTTCCACATAGGTCAAGTTTTCTAAACCATTTATCATTTTTGTTGCTCTCCTCTGGACCCAGCAATTTATCTACCTCTTTCCTGAAGTGTGGTGTGACAAATTGGACACAGTACTCCAGTTGAGGCCTCACCAGTGCCAACTAGAGTGAGACAATTATCTCCATTGTGTTAGATACGACACCCCAGAATATTTGCCTTTTTTGCAGTTGCATCACACTGTTGACTCATATTCAATTTGTAATCCACTATAACCCCCAGATCCTTTTCAGCAGTACTACCACCTAGCTCGTTATTCCCCATTTTGTAGCTATGCATTTGATTTACCTTCCTAAGTGAAGTACACCTCTACCCCGATATAACACAAATTCGGATATAATGCGGTAAAGCAGCGCTCCGGGGGGGAGGGGCTGCACACTCCTGTGGATCAAAGCAAGTTTGATACAACATGGTTTCACCTATAACGCGGTAAGATTTTTTTGGCTCCCGAGGACAGCGTTCTATCGGGGTAGAGGTGTACTTTGCACTTTATTGAATTTCATCTTACATCCCGCCCCATCACCTTAGTACTTCACAATTTTCAATGTATTTATCTACACATCCCCATGCGGTAGGGCAGCGCTATCATCCCCATTGTACAGAGGGGGAACTAAGGCACAGAGAGGCTAAGTGACTTGCCCAAGGTCACATACAAAGTCAGTGACAGAGTAGGGCATTGAACCTGGGTCTCTCAAGCCTTAAGCTAGTGCCCGAACCACTGGGCCATCCTTCCTTTCCAACAATGGGACTCTTGACGGAGTATGGCCTCGTCAATGAGAGTAAGGGAATCAGAATCCAGGCCTGATTCTGCTGGCTGCCCCAGGCCTGGCGCTCAGCACCCTCCACTACTCTGGTATAGCCCTCTGTGAGTGCTGCAGAGTCATTAACCCTTTGGAGAGGAATGCAGACATATGCACCTGGTGCCCATTTGGCTGGGCAGTCTAGAAAATGCCAGAGCCCTGGATGTGATTTAGTGTGGCTGTTTTTAGTCTCCACCTCATTTGTCCTGCGTTGCTGTGCTGGCACCTGGGAGAGCATTTCGCACTGATGGAATTAGGTATGTACTCCCTGTGCTCCTGCCTGTGTTTTGAACACCAAGGTTGCTACACCCATTGTTCTTGATTAGTTTAATATACGTTGAAGCCTCCAAATAAATGCTGGGGATCAGGTGGAACAGATGAAATGTGACTAAGTTCTTGGATGATTGATAATGAGCAGGGACTGGAAAAATCAATTGTGTTAATTCCTGGCCTGTCACCGGGACAGAGAATTAATGAGAAAATCTGTCTAACTTAATGGTATTTACACATTATACGGAGTGTGATAAAATTGTCTTGGGGTGCCGCTTGGCATCACAATCACAGGATTAGTGCAGATCCGTGGGCAAAGATGCAGATCTAGAGGCACAAAAACTCCCTTCACAAGCAGCAAGCAAGCAATGACACTGACCAACAACAAGCCACAAGGGTTGGAGAAAAAACAGACAGGCACCATCCTCCACTCGCCACACGGCATGATCTGCTATTGATCGCAGGGCCGGGAACTGGTGCCCGACATTTCATACCATGTGTGCTGCAGTACCTGTCACCAACGCTACGCCTTCCTGTGCTACCTTCCCTCTGCCCATCTCCAAGCATTTCACAGACAGCGGTGAGTTCTGTCTCTCAGCACAGTGGAGACTGGCTGCCTGCTTAATGGATCTGAGATACTCAAGCCACAGAACTCCCCGGTGAGGTAGGGAGTTGTTAGTAATGATTATTGTTGATGATGTGAAGAATTAGATGAGAAAGCAGAAGCACATAGAGATCAAAAGCGTGATTTTTCAGGGGTGATGAGCTTCCCACTGACTTCCGCTGAAGTCATGGGTGCTTAGCAACTCTGACAGGTCAGACTGTTAATGACTTGTCCAAGGTCTGTCTTTGGCTGAGCCAGGCATTGATTGTATGACCCTGGATTTGTTCTCCCACTGACTTTTCATCGGTGTAACTCCATTGCCTTCCCTGGAGTTGTTCCTGATTAACATCAATGTGAACAGGCTTCACAGCTCCTGGTTCCTTGTCTCCGTGGAGCTACCCACAAGACTATCCTTCCTCCCCTGCCTAGGCCCAATGGGTTGTGGCCTTAATTTGGGCCAGATCATCAACAGTATTAAAGCCATGCCACTAGTGGGCTGTGGTGAAGTTGGCTTCCTTACCCTGGCTTGCCAAGAGAAATAAAGAAGCCAGCCCTGTGCTGCTTGACCACCTCCTGCAGAATTCTGTGAGTCTCTTAACCCCTCTGTCGCAGGATCGAAGCTACAGCCCGCCTTGGCTGAAAGGCTACTGCTGATCATGATTGATGGGAGACAGATTCCAATGCTCAATCCTTCTCCCGTCCACGAGGAGTTGGTACAGCTGAGGCAGCGTCAGGATAATTGATGAAGTGTTACAGTTCAAGTCATTTATAAACCCTCTGTGCTCAGAACACCTGCATCTCTGGTGTGCTTATGGCTATGTCCCGTTCTCCTTGCTGTTGTGCATCATGTCCCTCTATCATTCCCTCCACCCCCGCCTTTCAGTCTGTGGTTTAATGGGCTGAGCAGTTAAAGGCCCAGCAGGTGCAGGGAGGGGAGAGGAGGGGTGAGGGATATTACAGAAAATTCCATTTGGTAGGTTTTCTCCCCAAAGATTTGGTGCAAATTCTCCTCTCTCTGCCTTGGTTTTTTAAAGAGCTTTTGCCCAAGGGCAGAGCTTGGCTGGAAAATTGTGGGAGGGAATGATTTAAAGATTCTGGATGGGAGTTGTTCAGACCAGTGATAGGGTTTAGAGCGACAGGATGTAATTAGAGAGATGGGCCAGAACCCAACTGCCCCCACTTTCCTCCCACCCCAAACTGAGCACTGCTGTATTCCGGGGAAAATCTGGATTTATCTGGATTTTACAGATGAATGGGCCAAATCCATTAATCTGAATTTGGATCTGGGTTTTGCAGCTCAGGAGAACCTTTATATGGGATGTAAAGTGCTTTGAGATCTGTTGATGGAAAAAGCATTTTTCAAAAAAGCCACATGCAGTTTTGCCCTGGAGAGAGGAAGGAAGGAAGGACCACACATCATGTGCTTATCATATCCGAGTTCAATCCTGCATCCATTTAAATCAATGGCCACACTCCCATTGACTTCCAGGGTGTGAGATCAGGCGCCTCCAGCGCTTCTAGATGGCACTCAAGACAGGTGCAGTGTAACAGCTTAAGCAGCACAGAAGTGTGAAGCATTAATCTTAGCTGCTTTTTGCTGAGTGGGAGTTGAGGTTCACAGAGGTTCAGTGACTTGGCAGGCACGGGCTAGCTGTGAAATCAAGAGGCCTGACTTCAGGGTGGATTTGATTTAAATCACTAATCAGGAAGACTCGATTTAGTCATGGATTTCTACATAAAAGTGCATTCTTGTTGGTTGTTATAACCTTAATACATATTCTTCACAATTCAGAGATAGATGTAGGTTTCATTTTTAGAAGGTACACGCTATACATTTTAAAGTGATTTATTCTGAAAACTTTTCATATTAGTTTTACAGCTATATCAGAAAATGAATGGTGGTTTGGTTATTTCCTTTACCAAAGGTAATTGAAGCAGATAGTTCACCTCCCAATGACTTCATAAATATCTCCAATTCAACAGGTTCATTATTAATATTTGGAGGATTTTCTTGCCATACTGTATTAGGAGGGGAACATCACCAGACAGACATTTAAATTGTTTTATTTAACTAAAACAACAATATTATGTACTCTGGATTTTTTTTCTTCAACAGCAAACATAATATTTTAATAAAACAAGCATTTGAATTTAGTTAAACATTCAAGTTTTTTTAAATCAGGTTTGTTTTTGTTAAAATTGTTTTTAACTAAAATAGTTAAAAAACAAAACAAAAATTAAATTGACTATGTCAGCCAGGTCAACATGAGAAACTTAAAATATTGGCTTCTGCAGCTAACTCAGTCGTCTTCACCTTCATTTTCCTGTTTGTTCATAATCTGGACAAGAAAAACAAGCTTTCCTGCTTTTTCAGGTCCCAAACGATTTCTCAATTTGGAATGAATTAGTCCAAAGGAAGAAAATATTCTTTCTACAGAAGAAGCTACTGCTGTTAAAAATGAGATTATCACTTCAACAGTCTCTGAATCCAAGTGCTTAAGTGACTTCCACCAGTTTACTTGTCTGACTTTCTTTAAAACCTCATCAGCAAACATATATTTCTTGAATGGTTCTTATTCCCAAACTGGGTCTCTTTTACAGACTGTTGCCATTATAAGTTTTCCCTTCTAGTGAGAGAATGGTATGGTAGATCTCAAATCAATGAAGGCTGCACTCAGAAAGACCTCAAGACTTTTGGAATATGCTGCTCAAAGCGTTTCACTTTTGTTTCTACTGCCGGTCCCTCCCTTCTCACATTTATCTCCAGACTTCTTCTCCTTGTCCAGATCTATTTCGCCCTCAACAAGCTTCTATTCATTGAACTTTTTGAAACTTTGCACTTTTAGAAAGAGGTAAGGGATTGACTCTGTGTACTCAAATTTGCAGAGGCACAATAGGGTTGAGGTCTGTTATTTCTCACCTCTATATATTATTTATTTATTTAAAACATTTTTGGTGTTAACGAGCATGTTATCTCTGGAGACACAAATCCACAGTTTGAGAACTGCAAAACTAAGCATCTCTGATGGTATCTTCTAGACTGAACACTGAGTCCCACTGAGTAGATGGAAAGATTAACCTAAATAATCTATACAGAAGCCCCTGGAACCCCATAAAATCGGATCCCTAATCCATGAACTATTGGAACTCATTTACAAAACTTTTCTTAAACATTACATGAATATATTGTCTCATACTATAGAATTTATAATCCCTATTTCATGATCTTTGAGCTATAATGTATCTTAATTAAAACTATCTTTAGATAGGTTTTTTCCTCAAAAAGCATTTTATCAAAAAAAATCCAACTTAAATTAAAAAAATCTGATTTTTTTTTATTTAAAAAAGAAATCATTGATTTTTATCCACCCTGCCAGACTTCTACTCTCAGGTCTGAGTTTTTAGTGTTTCCTGTCAACGTGCAGAATGCAGCACGCCGGGCTGTGCATGGAACATCTAGCTCCTAGTAACCACACACCTCTGGCCAGCTGCGCAGTGAATGAGGCAGGGTTCTACCGGAGCCTGGCCAGCGATGCTCATTTATTTCATTTGAAATGGTCTGTCGCTTGGCTTATTTAAAATTAACAAACAATCCAATGTCGTCTTTTACCTACAGTAGAAAAAATGAACACTACCTCCTTCCCCATGGCCTACCTCTTTCCCTCCCCCCACCCCAGCTCTACCAACTCCTGGGAAATTCCCAAACTTTGAGACTAATCAAGGTTGCTAAGTAACAATATCACCTATCATATCATTCACCAGAAGGGCAGCATGATGCATGCTACAGCACTGCACTGGCACACAGGAGACCTGGGGTCTATTCCTGACTGCCACTGTCCTGTGTGATCTTGGGCAAGTAACTTCCCTGCCCTGTGCCTCTATTTCCCCTCCTGGCCTTTCTCTGTTGGGTCTGTTTAGATGGTAAGCTCTTTGGGGGCAGGGTCTGCCTTTCACTAGGTGTTTGTACAGCACCTAACACAATAAGACCCCAGCATTGATTGGGCCCTCTAGATGCTACTGGAATACAAATAACCCAAGTGTTTGAAAGGAAATGAACAGTTAGGAGCATCATCAATTTGTCACCGTGCGAGGGGTGGTGGTGATGGTGGGGTCTTCTGAACTCTCTCAGGAGATCTTCTCCTGAGGATGATACCCCTCTTCTTCCCCACAAACCCATTGTGGCAGCCCTCCGGGAGCAGAGGCCTGCAGACAGCTCCCTCCGGTGCCATTCCTTCAATCAGCCTGAGGATGTCGCTAGTGAGTGACACAAGGCGCCCCTTTCTCCTCAATCCTGCGCCAGAGCGAGGGACCCAGAACTGTCCGTGCCTCCAAGCTACCGCGCCAAACCTCACCAGCCTGTCCCCTGTTCTTCCAGGCTTTGCCAGCGCTTGAGTTTCCTGCTGCACCCAGCCCAGCTGTGCTTTTCAATGCGTCACATCAGAGGTTGGTTGCTTCAGAGACGCAGCATGGAGGACTGAGTGGGAAGTGGAAATAAAGCGCCCTAGGGAAAAGACGATTCACTCGGGAACAAAATATGGGGCAAAGCCACGAGTCTCATGGCTGCTCTGGCAGCACAGGGTTTAGCAAGGCAAGGGGAGATGCATAATGAGATGCGCAGGCAGAGGAATGGCTGATGGGAACTAAAAACCCAGTGGTAGGAGGGTGGCTCTGTTCTGAGAAGAACCTGATCATCCTGACGCTTAGTCATGCACCAGGAGTCTGAGAGACTGGGTTGTGCTAGGGAATAGACTTTCCAGAGCCTTAAAATGCACAGGCTGCCATGGAAAGGGAAAATAATCAGCAGGATAAAACAGAGTGAGATGAATTTTTCCGAAGCACAGAAAAGGTTTGGGCTTTGCCAAGATTCAAGTTTTTCATTATTGTATTCCGTCCATTTCACCCCTGCCCACTAGTGGCATCCTGGAGTCGCAGCCCTGCCCAGAAGGCCACTGGCTTGTGTACAGGAGAGGGAGCTCTGTGGTCGGAGTAGGAACAGGAGCTGAGAACTCCTGAGGAGTCTGCTGGTGCTTCCTTTTGTGGGTACGTCTCCTTCTGGGTCTGGTGCCCCAGCTGTGAAACGGAGAGAATGCTCTGAAAACAATGGGTGGTTACTGAGGATTTTAAGGCTGCTGCTGTGTCACACACAAAGGACATTCAGAATTCCTCTGACTGCAGGGATGGACCTCAGTTTTTCCTGCTCTATAAGCCAAGCCAAGCCCCCCTACTACTTGGGCTACCAAAGAATCTCTGTTGGCTTTCCCTGGAATGGGGCCTATGAGATGCTGTTGTTCAGTTATGATTCTCTCCAGCAGAGGGCAGTGGTTTGCATAAACACTCAACTCATTATAATATTATTTCCATTTTAAAGATGGAGAAATGGAGGCACGGGGTGGTGGTTGCCCAGTGAGTCAGTGGCAGAGCAGATGTAGAACCCAGGAGGTGAGGCTCTCTCCTGATAGTTTTATTCTTGGGGGCGGGGTTTACCAGCGGGAAGAGGCAGGAGAATGTATAAGGGATTCCTCTTTCACTCAGATTTCCCAAGAAGCCTCTGAGTTGGGAGAGAGGGAGAAATTTGCCGTGACCTTACTCCCTTTCCCTTAGGATCCCCCCACAGGAGAAGTGACTACCCACAGCTGCAGGGGCTCTGTTCTGTACAGCTGGACTGATTGGATTTTCATAAGAAAAGAGCATCCCGCCCCCCCTTGAATATAATCAAGTTCACCCCTGACAAAGTGATTGCTGCTATTGCCAGTTGTAATTAAGAACAAAATGCTCCCGGAGTAAAAAGAGAGAGAAATCCCCGGTGTCCCTAATTCTCTGGATTTCTGATAGGTATGTATAAAGTTGGCTCCTTAATTTCCAGGCAGTGGTACAACTGGAATCCCCTCTGTTTCATGGACTCCTACTGCTCCGCTCACTCTCACACAGCCATTGAACGGGAAGATCGACGAGCCGACAGTGCTCTGCACACACATCCTGACGTGCAGGCACACCTCCCCACCCCACCCAGAGAGAGAGAGCGTGGAAGGGCCTCAAGATGCAGAACTTAGATCTGGATCAAAACTTCCCCACAGTTTGAAGGATGTGGTGTTTTGGGCCCATCTGTAACACATGTGCACACAAACCTACGTTTACACAACCACACAATTGGTGCCATTGCCTGAATACAGGCAGGTGTAACTGACACACAAGAGGGTGTGCTGAGACCCAGCATTGGGCCGTACCCATGTTTAGAGCTGTGTGTATTACTGATTTTTCGGTTTGTTTCAGTTCCAGTGTTGGTTTTTTGTTTTGTTTTAATCATTTGGGCTGAACAAACCCCATCATTTGACCTGAATCGAAATGGTTTGGTTTCCAGCTTTTTAAAAACGTTCTACATTTTTTAAAAATAAGATTGAAGGACATTTCAAAACAAAAAGTTGTTTCCAGTGGAAAAAAATATATATATTTTATTTAGAAAATGTTGAAATGAAACATTTTGATTTCTCTGGAATTTATTTTTAGTTTTTTTTTTTCTAACCAAAACAATTTGGCAAAATGGACATGAATTTCTGAAATGTTTCAGTTGACCCAACTCTGCATATTTCGCTGAAAAAAATTTTGGCTGAAAAATTTTGCTCAGCTCTCCTCAGGACAGGGCAGACAAAGCCCTCCCCAAACTCCATAAAAATCATTGTGCAAAGCATGTCTGCTCTGGCTGGGATGTGACCCTGCTAGTGAGCTGAAAATGCATGGAAGCTATCCATAACTCCCTTGCATTCCACTCTAAGCAGGTGCCACACTAGTGCAAATGCCTGTGCTCTTTTGAGCCTTCCTCACGTGGCCAGTGAAGCCATCAAAGGGATTCCCACCCGCTGTGATTTGTGAATGAAAGGGAGACCCTGTCTGGCCGCAGGCAGCTCCAGTGCAAAACGATTGTGTCTGAGCAAGAGGGACCTGTGTACGTGGGTGTTGCCCCCGGTCGGTCTCTCTCTTTTCTGAGATGTCAGGAAGTAGAGCTGGAGAGATGTGATGGATTTAGATTAAAGGGAAATAAATCTCTGTTGGGGGCCAGAGGAGCAGCTCCCTGCTATAGGGAAGGCGATGTGATGCTGGAGCCTCCCTAACCACAGAGGAACTGTCCTCTTTTGTTTAAAGGACAGTTAGTGCTACAAAAGGTTATGACCTTGTGGGCATCAGAAACTTTTCCAGTGATCCATGGGACAGGCAGCTGTCCCTGCCATGCCCTGCCAAGGACCCTCAAGCTTGCCCTGGAGGGACTGAGAGCTCAGTTTCCTGGGTCTGTTCACTCATTGACCTGCTTGCTGAGATTTCCAGGGAAGGTTGGCATAGTGCGCTGGGCAGTGGAGTTAGAGCCCAAACTCATCCAAGTGGGAATGACTGATGGTCACACACCAGCCCAGATCTGAACCAGTGACCTACAATTCTCCAGCTCATTCTCAGTCCTGGCTGCCATTGGGTCCCTGAAACCAACCCCCCCCCCCCCCTTAGACAGGCAGTGGAATCTTTTTCCAAGGTGACTCCGAGGCTGTGGATATGCAGAGACAGGGAAAGTTCCTGTAATGTTACAGCGAGAGTTTTCACATACACATGCAAGACTCGGTGGTCTGCACTGTTGCAACATGACGAGGTTGCACGGTGGAAGAACTCATGGGATTGCTGCAGAGCCGTTTGCCTCTAGGCTGGCAGCTTGAATCCAAATACCTTTGTGGCTCTGGGCCTTAGCCTCTCTATGCTTCAGTTCTCCATCTGTACAATGGGGATAATAGCACTGTCCTGCCTCGCAGGGGTGCTGGAAGATTAAATACACTCAAGGTTGAGAGGTGCTCAGATACTGCAGGGATGGGCGCCATAGAACTGCCTGTCCCTATTTCTTTGCCTCCCTGAGTGATTCCCCTGCGAGGAGCCTGTCTCTCAGGAAATGATTGCTGTCAGTTGCTGGTTCTGTCAGTTCCCATGAAGAAGAGCCAAGAATTTCTCTCCCTTGCTTGGGAAGATGCCGAATCCGCACTTGTCTACAGGCGAGATTTTACCTCCTTCTGTTGTGGGCTTATCGCCCGAAACTCGGCAGTGCATGATAAAACTATGAGCAAAACAGATTAAAGAATGAAAGGATTAAAATCTAAAGGGCTCACGCGCCCTGTGCTCTGGAGAGTCTGTTCAGACTGAAGCCTCTCAGAGAGGCTGCCTGTGTATCTCTATATTAGAACTGACAAGGAGAGTGTCTCTATTACTCAGGCCGAGCAGTTGTATTCCTGGACGGGAGGGGCACCTGCCTGAATCCCCCGTCTCATGCAATTCCTTGTCCCAGGAAAGCCAGAGCGAAACATCAGGCCAGCGGGGCAAGGTGTCGGGATGTGTCTGGGGTGCAGCGAAGGGGCCATTTCACATGAGAGGAGCCCATGCAAGCAGGTGAGTCCTTTGGAACCTCATAAAAATGGGGCTCTTGATGCAGGGCTAAGCACAGCAGTGTGTTTTGCGTGGGATGCCGCATGGATAAGGTACTAGGCTGGGACTTGGGGCTTCAGTTTCTGACTCTGCTGCAGACCCTGTGTGTGACCTCGGGCAAGTGACTTCATCCCTGTGTGCCTCAGTTCCCCATCCATCAAACGGGGATCATAATACTCCCTTTGTCTGTCTGCTCTGGTCAGATTGTAAGCTCTTTGGGGCATGGACTGTCTCGATGTGTCTGTACAGCACCTAGCACAATGGGACCTCAGTGCTATTGTAACACAAATAAAACAAGTACAATAATAATACCTTTCAAGGACTCCTGGCCGCATCAGCTCGGGCAGCATGGAGCTGAGCTCAACAGGCTCAGGATGGACCCTGGGTTCTAGGACCCTGCAAGGTGGGAGTGTCCCAGACCTTGGTCTGCAGCCCAAGCCCGAATGTCTGCACTGCAATTAAACAACCCCTTAGCCCAAGTCCCACAAGCTTGAGGCAGCTGGCCTGGGCCATCCGTGGGTTTTTAATTGCAGTGTAGACATACCCTTAGTAAGCTTCCCAGTTGCTTCTAGGTGCAACCAGGTGTGTGGCTTTAATCTCTAAAGCCCTATGTGATTTGGGAGCTTTCCCCTAAGGGTTTGATCTTGGTCCCGCTGAAGTTAATGGTTGCAGTCCCATTGCCTTAATGGGTATCGGATTGAGCCCTGAATGCTTGCCTCTAACTCTGTGCACTTTTGTGTTGGCTGAGATCAGCTCCTTTTGGTACTCCTGAGAACTAAATGTTGTTTGTGATGGAGATTTCTTCTAGAGTGGGACCAACTTTCCCTGTCAGTTCCCCCAGCTTCTTGGCCTTCAGCCCGTGGTGCAAAGCATAACTCTTCAGCCTGGTATTTGGTTGACTGTGGGCTGAGGGTCTGGAGGATATTCCCATCTTGTGGGATATTATGTAACATTCTCTCAGAGGCCATGGGAATGGGTATATGATGAACTACAGTAGGGCCAGGAGTCCAAGGCCCTGGGTGCCAGGTGCTGGATGAACACAGGACAGAAAGACAGTCCCTGTCCTCAAGAGCTGACAATAGATAACTACATTCAAAATACAAGAATGAGTGAGTAGGACTGGGAACCTCCTCCTAGAGATCAGAGGACCCAGGTTAAGAATGTGGATAGATCAGAGGACCCAGGTTAAGAATGTGGGTTATATTCATGGTTCTGCCACTAACTTTCTTGGTGACCTTAGACAAGTTGCTTAGTTTCTTGGTGCTTAAGTTTCTCCAGCTGTGAAACGCGAAGAATGATAATTAGAGCGGAGTATTTCATAATTAGTAGAGAGGAAGGATGGTCAGTGTATTAGCCTCGGATTTAGGACACCTGGGTTCAAGTCTCACTTGTACCACAAGCTTCCTGTGTGACCTTGGGCAATCATAAAGGCCATGTCTACACTAGGAGGGCTTTGGCGGTGGAGCTAGACCAGTATCCCCTACTGGCAAAGTGCTCCTAGTGTGGATGCAGCTTATACTGACAAAACTTTTGGCCGTATAGCTTACTGCAGCTGGCAAATGCACAGCTTGACTGGTTTAGCTGTGTCTATACTAGGGGCTCCTGCCGACTTGGCTGAGTTGGTCAGAGATCACACTTCTTCATGCCCCTCACGGACATAGCGATGCTGGCTGAAGTCTAATGTAGGCATGGCCTTAGCCTCTCTGGGCCTCATTTCCCCATCTGCAAAATGGGATTAAAAGAACTGCCCTGTCTCACTGGGGTGTTGTGAGGACAAATACATTTAAGATTGTGAGGTGTACCTTACATAGATAGCTTCTTTTTTTTTCTCTTGCAGAATATCTATGAGCAGATCTTGATTTCCTCCAATTTGTCATTTGACGAACTCTTTTGCAGATGTTTTAAACTCTGTGGATTGATCACGAGTGGTTCTGGTTATTGATTATACATGGCAGCCTTTTTGTTGTGTTACTCTGCATAATGAGTAGCATTTGTACTAAGCTCAGCCTTTTGCCTCTGTGTGAGGGTCTGCACAGACTTTCTTGGTGGCATGTAGGGAACCGTGCACTGTCCGTGGAAAAGCCTTCTCTTATGGAGTGGTCCACAGAGCTGGAATGTTGGGATGATTTCTGCTGGCAGAGAGTCAGATTTGGATGGGGCCCCAAAAGTCTTGGAGACTTTCCTTCATCAGAGTTTGACACCATTAGAAATTTCAGAGACGGACACTGGCAATATTTCACCCTCTCCCTTGTGGTGATAATGTTAGCCTTAAATTTGCGTTCAGTGAAATCTGCCTTTGCTCAGTTCTAAGGGTTGTGCATTTCTGGAGACGTATTATCTGGTTCCATCCATTAGATTCCCTCCATCTTTCTCTGCTCCTATCTTAACGAGGGATTAATGCGTTGTCTGCCTGATTTCCAAGTCATAATGGGAGAGTGGAAAATGATGTATTTCATGGGGTAGCAAAACTCGGCGTTAATCTTAGGGAGGCTGTTACTAAAATGATGCCGCAAAGAGAATCTCTTTATGCTTCAGAAGTCCATAATGGCTGAGGGGCTGATGAGATGTAACAATGGGAAGAAGAGAAGGGTTTATCAATAATACTCAGAGTAGCTCAGTAATTCATAAACCCTTTACTAACTTTACAAACATGAGGGATGAAATCCTAAGAGAGGTTGTATTTTTTTGGGTCCTGGGAATGTCCCTATAAATCACTTCCTCTCAAAATTGGGGAAATGTAGTGTAGGTTCTCTCTCTGCAGCATGGGAAACTGCTTTGTCTTGGAGTGTCCAGATCCCCTTCAACAGAAGAGTTGGGAAGGCAGAGCATATTAAATAGAAGAATTTACTGTAAAATCATTACCCGAGCGCAGGAGTGGGATAAAGAAGGTAAACAAAATTCCACTCTAGTTTATATGGAACCTGTGTAATTTTAGCTTACAATAAATATCCTTATTTGCACCCCTCACTTCCTGCAGATGGCCCAATAAAATGCCATAGGGAAACTAAATATGCCAGTCTACTTGTGGAGGGTGGGCTAGGGGGAGGAATGGGGCTCATGGGAAAAGCAGCAGCACATTTCTCTTCTTATAGCTGCATTTCCTTCCTCCGGCCTTTCTGATGGCAAAGGACCTGATCCAAATTCCACTGAAATGAGCGGAAAGGCTCCCACGGATTACAACTGCCTTTGGATCGGGCTCAAAGGGAGAGGAGACGATATAGACCAGGTTGCGGATCAGCTGAGAGGAAAGGGGAGCATCATGCTGAGGGTTTAGATGAGCAAGGCCATTGGGGAAAGGAGGGAGTTTGTGGATTTCCAGGTTTAGGAGTAGGTTTTTTTCTTTTTTCCCCCCAAGTAGCTGCATTTCTTCCCCTACCAGGACTCTCATTCTCCTTGATCTCTCCGAGCTTTGCCCGTGTTTCCAAGAGTGCATCGGCCTCAGTGCCAGCTTATTAGCAGCATGCAGGGGCAAAAGGTAACCAATCAGAGCGCAGTCCGGCGAGGCAATGAATGCTTCCTGCAAAGGCAGCAGGAGAGAAATGTGCCGGGCGCTTCACGGGCCTCATTTCCAGTGATGCGGAGCACCTGCATTCTCATTGACTTGGGCTGGAGTTGGGGAGAGAAACACTGGTATAGACCATCATGGAGTAGACAGCTTCCAGCTGAGGGTGCCTGTGCCTTTAAACAAATAAACGGTCTGTCGCCGTTCAGATGTAGAG
Organism: Malaclemys terrapin pileata; assembly: GCF_027887155.1. Lineage (NCBI taxonomy): Eukaryota > Metazoa > Chordata > Testudines > Emydidae > Malaclemys > Malaclemys terrapin. Next base: position 11,263,581 of record NC_071523.1, on the reverse strand, counting down.
TAGACACTGCACTGACCCTGGAGGAGAATGGAAAGGTACCCGGAGCAGTATGGGAAAGCTTCCTGGTCTCCCTAGAATTTACCTTTTGATCCAAGATGCTCTGCTTCAAACCTCAGTGTGATATGAAACTACGGAAGCAGACAGAGACTGAGATAAAAAGCTGCTTTATTCTTATCGGGCATCTTTCTCCTGGCAGATGGAAGATGTGCTGACAGCATGGGAAACCAAATCGCTTGGTGTGCCTACAGAACAAGGGCAGTAGCAATGAAAACTTGCCTGCCACTGTGTTCCATCCTAACATGGAAGGACTTTTCTCTAGAGCCAGGAGCTCACTCCCCAGCAGCCCTTGTACAGACACTGCCAACAAAAGCTTAGCAGGTGCCAAATATACTAGGAACAGGTCTGAGAGCGGTGTCATGTCTCTCATGGCAGAGAAGAGCCAGGACCTGTCTGTGATCAATATAAGGGGGTTTCTTTATTTTGCGGCTGGACACAGCCTGACCCTGTGGTTTTTCTCTGGCTTTCTAGCCCCTCGACTGACTTTCAGCCTATGCTGCCTTCCTGAGGTGGACCTGAGCAGCCATGGCACAGACTGCTGACCGCACGACAATCCTCAGATCTTTTAACATAGGCCACTGCACAGCTATCAAATGCTAACACGTTAGTTACTAATGACCTGAGAGTAATTGCAGCCAGTGACCTCCTGCGGACTGGCTCTTTATCCCATTACCAACCCCCAGGCCCTCTGTGTCCATCTCAGTATCTTGCAAAGTAGCTCTGAGCATGCCCAGTAACGAGAGAGGTCAGTTATACCACTAGGGGGAACTGAGCTCACAACATTGGGATATATTTCTCTGGGCAGACATGACTGTTGTGTTGTCTGGACCTAGCTGTTCGCCTCAGAGGGTGGGTGTGGGGACGGGGTGACTGGTAACATGCAGGGGCAGGAATTTAATTCAGGGAGAATGGGATAAATTATACCCATGGGGGCAGGTGTTAAAGACAGGGGTGAAATGAAGGATGCAGGAGATGTAACAGGGACTACGGGAAGTATGAGCAGTGCTTAAAATGGTCTGAAAAAAGGTGTGTGTGTGTGTGTGTGTGGGGGGGGGGTCTATCGTAATCTGGGAGAAGCAGCTTTGGTAGGACAGTGCTTAAAGTGGGCCCCTCAATGACCTAGCTTGATGTGACCCCCTGTAACCTCCCCACATTAAGCACTGGGGATGGGGTGTTTGTTGTCACGGGTGCAGGCAGGGGTGTGGAACCACAGCTCAGACTCCTGGTCAATAAGATATTTTGCTGCCTATCTAGAATAGAGTGATCAGATGTCCCGATTTTATAGGGACAGTCCTGATTTTTGGGTCTTTTTCTTATATAGGCTTCTATTAACCCCCCTCCCCGATTTTTCACATTTGCTGTCTGGTCACCCTAATCTTGAAGCTTTGGCATCTATGAAGTATAATTGCTTCCTACTGCACATTTAAATGGAAGGTATCTACGAGACATATTGATCATCCCTGGAGACTTGCTGCTGAAGCTGCAGCTACAAAATGAAATAGCTACTGTTCAAAAAGCATGTGGTAAAGAAGTGGCTAGTAAGGATAGTTACTATACTACTCAGGTTAGCTTTTAAACAAAGCTACGTGGTGTGTGCGCACACCCACCCACAAAATAAGACAGTGAGTATTCACCCATTGGCATGAATTTGTTTCCGCCACTCTCACAGCCCTGGTGAGTCATCCCCTTGAAGTCAATGGGAGGAAGGTACTACTCCACGTGAGCAAGCTCGTGCGAGCTGTCTCTGCGTGTTCACTTTCTATAAACGTTCACACAATCAAATCTTACCGGAGAGAGAGAGACGTTTTAATTTCACTTTCTGTGAGCATTCCCATCAGAATCAATCAGGGAACCAAAACAATAGCATATGACAGTTGTAACTAAGCAACCCAGCTCAACTAGCAAGCAGTACAGAGAATGAAATTAATGAAAAATTTTGCTGAGTAATTTCAGATAATGCATTGGTTAGAAAAAAATCTCACTCTGCACGCAGATATTTTGCAAAGAGAAGGAGGCAAAACTTGTTGAGTAAATTATTTGTTGTGAACTACATGGATTATACCCTCGTTGGGGCCAGGGACCTCCTTTTCCTTGTGTTTGTGCAGCACCTAGCACAGTGGGACCCCAACCTCAGTTGAGGCCTTTAGTTGCTACCACAACGCAAATAAATAACGAGTCGCACTTAATAGTAAGGGTGCACTTATAAAAAGCTCAGGAAAGGCTAACAACTGAACATGAGCTATGCTAACAATGAGTTACAGACCAGAACAGTACGTGTCATGGATGATTATACACCACAGTAGAAGGTATTAAGATAGTTACAAGCCAGCTATTGACCTGATTATTAACAGTTTATTAAAGCTTCTATTAATCATTTATTAGCCATTTTATGAACTATTGATCAGTGTATCTTAGTATAAAGCATGACTATAATACTGAGAACTCTTAACTCAGTTCTAATACAAATGCACACTTTAAAATGGTGGTGCTTTTATTTATTTTTTTTTTTTGTGGCGAGAAAGGCTGGAAGGGACCATTAGATCAGCTAGTCCATTAAACCCCTCTATTAAACCCAGAGACTTTAGTAAGACTATGTCTACACTACAGCTTATGTTGGCAGAGCTTATGTCACTCAGAGGTGTGATACCGTTAAGTTATACCGACATAAGTGCTCACTCCCATCAGCATAGAGCGTCTTCACCAGACATGCTGCAGCGGTGCAGTTGCAGCACTGTAGGTGTAGACATGCCCTTAGACTAAAGCATTTCAGACCTCAGGACTAAACTGTGAGTCACAGGCCAGGGACAGGAGAGACCAAGGTGCCGCCAAAGACTGAGGCCCCTGCAATGGCAGGGAATTGATTAGGTGAGACATGCCCACATGATCTCAGCAGACAAATCATGCCCCATGCTCCAGAAGAAGGTGAAAACCTCTAAGGTCCTCACCAATCTGCCCTGGGGGAAAATTCCTTCCTGACCACAAATGGGATGATCGCTATGACCCTGAGCATCTGAGCAAGACACACCACCAGCCAGGCAATGAGAAAGAGGATTCAGGCACAAGTCACTGGTCCGTCCCATCTGCTGTCCCATATCCCAGCTGTGGCCAGTCTCTGATGCTTCAGACGGAGGTGGAAAAAAAGCCCCAGAATACATCTAGCCAGTTGTGCACCAGGGAAAAAAATTCCTTTCTGTCCCCTGCAGTTGACTGCCTGAAGCATGAGATTTGATTATAGTTATTATCTTAATGCAGAGCTGCAGGTGATAGGGGCGCATGGAGGGCAATGCACACCAGGCTTTTCATGAGCTCAGTGTTATAGCATTGAACCAAAACGCAAAGTACTGATGAATTCTGCATTGGGCCAGTCTCAGCTGCCCGACATAAGGATGGAATGTTCCAAGCCAGTTAAATAACATTGACCCCACCAGCTACAAGTAAAGGAATGAATGGGATGGATTTGGCCTCCTCTGATTAATCTGAGTCCCAGGTGCTATAACTCCCCATGAGGAAGGGTTGTCATCTCTAAATGCCCTCACTTCTCTCGGAAGCGGGGTCTCTCCTAAGCCTTGGGTATTAATGTCTCCTCCACTGTCAGCCAGCGACAGCAGCGGCATGTAGTGGCTGCAGTATCATTTGTTAATTTCTTGATAGCACACTATAATGACTAGTTGCGTTCCCGTATCACTGACATGGAGCATTACTGATTATGATGATTAATGGGTTTAATTTACTTAGAAAGAATAATGTGCAATAATTCTGTTGTCAAAGCTGAAAATCTGGAGTTCCAGTTGGTATCCTGTCAGCGCTGTGGTTACCAGCCCTTTTGTGTTGAAGAAAAGTCGCTCAGACATTATTTCCTAAACGAGTTAGAATACGGGCAGCCGTAGGAATTTTTCCATCCATTAGCAAAGCTGCTTCACTGCTGGAGGGGCAGCTACATCTCCTGGGAGCAATTGGGCTTCGCTTCCTCCATTGAAACTGTTGGATTTTTTCCTCTTAATAATATTTTCTTTAATGGTATTTTCATAAAGGTGTCATTTTAAAACAATACAAACTATATGTCCTTTTGCAGATGAGAGACACCGTGAGCTCTGCTCTTATTCTCTTTCCGAAGAAGAGGCAGCACTCGGTTATCATGACTATAAAGGGGATTCTTGACTGAGACTGCGTGCACAGATGGGCCCTGTGGTTCCCTGGTTCCCAGAGTTCTTAACACAGCCACTGCTGCACAGTTTCATCACCCAGGGCCTCGCTGTGACTTGGCCTGGCATAAGCAGTCATGGGAGGGCCTGCTGACTCACTGCACAGTAGTTCACAGCTACGCCTGTCAGCATGTTGCATGAGAATTTATTACTCTAGTTTGTAATCAGATTGGCACCCCCGTTGTGCTACGCGCTGGCGAGACACAATCCCTGTGCTGATCTGCTTGTGCTCCATCCCCTCAGGTCAGCCTGGCTCTCCCACAGACTCCCCACTTGCCTCTCTCTCGTTGGCTGTACCCTTTCTGCTTCAGACACTTATGCGTCCCGGCTCAGACTGATCACCTCTGAGATGTGTTTTGTAAGGCATAGTAGAAAAGGTCAGACGTGACACACTCTTGATTGTGGTTCAGGGTCCTTTGTAACTTTAGTCCTTGATTTAATGATATTTTTCCAGGGAATAAGAAAAGCTTCCCAGCCAGTGACTTACGTTACATCTCCATGTCGCAGGCCTGGTCTATGCATCAGTTAGGTTGATACGGCTGTGGTGCTTAAGGGTGTGAATTCACACCCATGAGAGTTTTAGCTATGCCACCCTAGCCCCAGTTGTAGATGTGCTTAGGTCGATGGAAGAATTCTTCCTAGCTCTACCTGTCGAGGAGGAGGATTAATTGCAGCGACAGGAGAAAGCCTGCTGTCGCCCTAGGAAGCATCTACACTACGGTGCTACAATGGCATAGGTGCAGTACCATGTAGTGCCTTTAGTGTAGACATGGCCTTGGGTGCCTTTCCCCCAGATGTGAAATACTCCACAGATCTTCCCAGCTGATGTTCTGAGGTCTAGCCACTCTGGGCTTACCATAAGTATAATACAAGGTAATCAAAACCCAAGCAGCTAGCATGATCCAACTGTGTCACCCAATCAACACAATCTTATTCTGTGTATTCCTTCCCCTAGCTCCTTTTCCTGTTGTTCTCTCTCCAGCATCCTGTCTTGTGAATGAATTACTCTTTGAGGGGAAGGGACTGTGTCTGTGCTTGCTAAATAAAACAGCACGGATCCCTTTGGCATCTGTAATGCTGCAGAAATAGTAATGATTTAATTAGTCTGTGGGTCAGTGAATATTACCCCTCATTTACAGAAGGGGAAACCGAGGCACGGGGAAACTTGCATAAGGTCACCAGCAGAGCCAGAAATAGAACTTAGGTCTCCATCTTAATCGCTGAACCACACTGCCTCCTTAATCTAAGCCCGCGGTGCCAGACAGCACAGTTGTGCTGTCCTCTTTCACCAGTTAAGTCACTAACCAGACATTGCTGGCCTGCTGCTTCTTATGGAAAGACCCACTCCTCAGCTACTCTAGACACACGGAATCTGAGAGTTTTCGAATATTTAGGCAGGAACTGTGAGGAAGATTACGATTTTAGGGCCAGATCCAACTCCCATTGAAGCCAATGGAAAGTTGTATTAGGCCGCTGCTATGCTGCCAGACCCTGGTTGGGTGAGGTGCTAAATGCATTTAAATTGGGTATGTTACTCTTCCCTGCCTGTCTTTAACAGACTTAGAAGCCTTGCAGGCTCTACAGAGGCAGCAGCTACAAAGTGGCTGCAGGTCTGCAGAGGGGCAAGTGGGATCTAATCTAATCTGCAATGCACCTGGGGGTCTGGGCCATCTAGAAATGAAGGCCATTGCTCCTGCTATGACTGTTTAATAACTGTACTCCAGGCAGTCCTGACATTGCTCTAACCAAGTTGTTCACAGCCTGTCTCTACTGCGCTGCCGCAGTGCTCTAAAAAGCGCTCTTGGCCTCTGTAGAGCAGCCTTTGTGCCCTGCGCCCCAGAGAGGCAGGAGCGTGGGAGTCTGGCTGTGCCAGGCTATGCCGCTGCCCTGCACCAACCTGTCTCATGTACCAAATGAGATGCAGATCTGGCTCAGAGCTTGTTTAAATCTCTGAAGCGGCTTGCTCTCGTCAGGAAACAGGACGCTAAAACCCACAGCCCCTTGCTCCAAGGAACTGTCTGTTTGCAGCAATCCATCCACCCAGAGCACTGTCTTCTAGGAGCATGTGCACGCCTTCACCCTCCTCTCTAGCTTCTCTCCCTGCTTTTGAAAGACCTTATGATTCTTACCCACACAGCAAGAGAGAGAGGGTTTAAGCCTCTCACCCATTGTTTTATTGGACAGTTTAACCCATCACAGCTCCTCTCCCCCCCAGTCCAATTCTAACCATTCTGGGGCCCCTGGCAAGGCCATTCAATTGGGACCCCATCTTCAAGGCCCAAGATTCAGTGAATTGTTTCCTTCCCCTCCTTCCAACAGCTCCGATGGGGGAGGAACAGGCAGATAGGCAATGTGCCCAGAACTAACATGCATGGATTTTTCCCCAGGGGACTAAAGTTACCTGTGCCAAGCCCAAGCAGCAGGTGGCACTAGGACATGAGTGGCAAGCAGCCTATCCCTGGTGGGGTGGGGCCCTGCTGTCTGCAGGTTTGGTAGCTGTGGCTGCACTGGCCCTGGGGCCGTTAACACTAGGGATGGCTGGTGTAAGCAGGTGCAGGTCCGTCTGAAGTTAATGGCCTCAGGATAAAGTTTCATCTGCACAGCCCCCTCGCTAATGCTAGCCAAGCCCCTTCCTGCGCTTCCTTCCGCAACACACATCTGGAGATGCAGCTGTTTTGGGAAGCTTTCCAGCTCTAAAAGCTGACCCCCTGCTTGTGCAAGAACCTCCTCCACTCCCATTGACTCCTCAGGGAGATGCAGGTAGTCAGCACCCGGTGGGATGTGCACCCTTAGACAAGAAGTTCTTTTGGGCAGGGACCCTGGCGTTTGTTCAGCCAATGTTACCCATTGCACAGTGTTCTATGCATACCTATGATTTTCTATAACTCCGCACAATGTTTTCTATTACCGCTTCCCTGCTTTCACACCCTTATAACGTCCTGAAAATGTCACCTTTGGGGTGGAAATATTCCAGGCTTGGTCTCTGAATGAAGATGAATTGCGGTGGACAGTTTGAGTAAAATGCCTGCGGCTGTGTTTGAGCTATGGGAGCACGAACAAAATACACTTTCCTGTTGTAAACTAGAGAGAGATTTTAACTACTCTGTCTTTGAACAGAGCCACAGCAAAAGCAACCAAAGTTTGAAACTTAGCATGGATGCAGTCCACAGCAATTCGTTTAAAGGTGGGCTCTGCGGGACGGATCCCGCTCCCTTTGAAGTCAGCCGAAAGGGTCTCATTGACGTCAATGAAAGATGTATCATGAGTGGGCAGCTAGTGAACAAAGCGCTCGTGTGAGGCAGGCTGAGCTAGTGGCAAGAGCACATCCGTGGAAATTAGGAGACCTGGGTTCTGGTTTCAGGTCAGTCTGTGACCTTGGGTAAGTCATTTAACCTCTGTTTCCCATTTGTAAAACAGGGATAATAATCCTTCCTTTCTCCCACTCTTTGTCTATCTGGTCTGTTTTAGACTGTCAGCTCTTTAAGGCAGGGATCGTCTCTTATTATGGGTTTGAACAGTGCCAGGCACGATAGGGTCCTGATCTCCGTTGAGGTCTCTAGGCGCTACTGTAATATTAAAAAAACCCTGTTTGAATACATGTGTTGAAATCGCAACCTGATGGTGAATATTTCATGGGCAGAAAAAGAGGCTGCATTCGAAGCATATGTGATTTAGCAGAAATCAGTGACTAATGCTGAGGATCCCTGATTCCCTCCTGACCCCCACCCCGTGGGTGCAACTAAATCCCTGGCATCCACATCCTCTTGCTCCATTGAAACAGGCAATAGAGGCTGCTCTTTTTGCAGGTGTGACGGGTTGGATCACAGAAACCCCCTTGGGAGCTGCCACCCGATGTGCAAAGACTACCCCTGCTTCTGTTTTCCCTGCCAGCTCAGGACTCCAGCACCCTGTCTTGCTGAGCCAGACACTCCCGTCTGGCTCCAGACACAGACCCAGGGTCTGAATCACTTGTCCCAAAGCTGCAAGTTTACCTGAAAACAGCTCGCAGTAGCGTGCTTGTCTTTAGCACTCAGATGCCCAACTCCCAATGGGGTCTAAACCCAGATAAATCCGTTTTGCCCTGCATAAAGTTTATGCAGGGCAAACTCATAAATTGTTCGCCCTCTATAACACTGATAGAGAGATATGCACAGTTGTTTGCTCCCCCAGGTATTAATACATACTCTGAGTGAATTACTAAATAGAAAGTGATTTTATTAAATACAGACAGTAGGATTTAAGTGGTTCAAAGTAGTAACAGACAGAACAAAGTAAGTCACAAGCAAAATAAAATAAAATGCGCAAATCTATGCCTAATCAAACTGAATACAGATAATCTCACCCTCAGAGATGCTTCAGTAAGTTTTTCTCAGACTGGACACCTTCCAGGCCTGGGCACAATTCTTTCCCCTGGTGCAGCTCTTGTTGCAGCTCAGGTGATAGCTAGGGGATTCTTCATGATGGCTTCTCTCCCTCTCTGTTCTCTTCCCCCCTTTATATATCTTTTGCATAAGGCGGGAACTCTTTGTCTCTCTGGGTTTCCACCCCCCCTCACTGGAAAAGCACCAGGTTAAAGATGGATTCCAGTTCAGGTGACATGATCACATGTCACTGCAAGACTTCATTACTCACTTGCCAGCACACACATATACAGGAAGACTCACAGGTAAATACAGTCATCTGCAGACAATGGGAGTCATCAAGATTCCAAACCATCATTAATGGTCCACACTTTACACAATTACAATAGGCCCTCAGAGTTACATTTTATATTTCTAGTTTTAGATACAAGAGTGGTACATTTATACAAATCAGATGATCACACTCAGTAGATTATAAGCTTTGTAATGATACCTTACAAGAGACCTTTTGCATGAGGCATATCCCAGTTACTTACATTCACTTATTACCGTATTTTCTCTAAAACTATCTCAGTTACATTATATTGACTTATTATCAAGTTTTTATAAAACCATATAGACTGCACAACGTCACAGCAGGCTTGCCGGAAGATTTTTAATGACCTGTGTACTTTTATTATATAATGGCTCAATGTTTGCGCCATCAGGCTCTTGGCCTCTTGGCAGGAAACAGACAAACGAACTGGCATCCATCCACTTGACTAATCACAGCGACGTTGTTTACTTTTTGCAGTTTACCTGATCGATAGTGGCATTGGTTCTGCAGCTTGGGCTCTGTGCCTGGCCGCCTGACCCAGGCAGTGCGTATCCCTCTGCCATGTTGGCTTGTGTCTGGATGGAGGGCACTGCGGAAAGAATTTGCAATGGGGGCAGATGAGTGCTGTTGGCAGCATCTTAGAGAGAATCTTGAAAACCAAAGGCCAGATTTATCCCAGTGACATTCTCTGCTCCCTTGCCCCTCATGTTGTCACTTATGCCAGTGCAGACTGGGTGAGGGATGCTACCAATCAGAGTGGAAGCATTTGACATCCACTTGGTACTGGTGGAAGTGATGAGACAAGGTGCAGAGCAGGGGAGAATCAGGCCTGACAAAGTGCAGGAGCAATGCCCCTGCCTCTCAAATACTTGATTTAGAGAATGCAGAGTAATTATATTTTCATAGATTTTAATGCCAGGAGGGCGTATCGGATCATCTAGTCTGACCTCCTGTGTCTCACAGCCCATCACATTCCACCCAGATACCCCTCTATTAAGCCCAAAGGTTTTAGTCAGAGTAAAGCATTTCAGTGCTCGGGAGGTGAAGCTGTGTGCCACAGTGAGAGAACAGGAAAGACCAAGGTGCCACCAGTACCAAGGCCCTTGCAATGGCAGGGAATTGATTTGGTGAGCTATGCCCAGTTGATATCAGCAGGTGAATCCACCCCATGCTGCAGAGGAAGGTGAAAAACCCCAAGGCTCCGGCCAGTCTGCATGTGGGCAAGACCTACCAGCGGGTGTCTAGAAAGCGGATTCTCTATACCCCTTCAGGGCCCTGGTCCACGCTGTCCTTGTCCTCTCTCCAGCTGTGGTCAATCTCTGACACTTTAGAGGAAGGTGGAAAAAAGCCTGAATGCATCTGACCAGCTGTACTTTGGAGGCAACAGATCATTTCCAACCCCTGCAGGCAACCAGCTGAAGCCCTGCGATTTTAGTATAGTCATGGTCTTAACGCAGAGCTGCAAGCGTTCTGAGCATGTTGAGGGCAATGCAGGCAATTCTGTTCTGCCCGTGGCTGATGAAGGAAGGGAATGAACTGGGGGACTCATGGAGTCTGTGAATCTAAGGCCAGAAGGGACATCCATGACCAGGCAGCCTGGCCCTCTGCACACACAGGTCATAGAACGTCTCCCACAAGATGGATTTGCAGCATCTCTTTTAGAAAGAAATCTAATCTCATTGTAAAGACTCGGGGGGGGGGGGAGGGGGAGTCCACCACCTCCCCTGGTGAGCTGTGCCAATGTTTAATTACCCTGGCAACTAGGAATTTGCATCTTATTTCAAGGCTGAATTTATCTAACTTCAACTTCCAGCCTTTGGCTCTTGCTGGGCCTTTGTCAGCAAGGTTGACGAGCACCCTGCTCTCAGCTATCTTTTCTAGTCACAGTCACCAAGTCGCCTCGCCGCTGGGGAAAAGTGTCAGAGAGCCGCCTCGAGAGAATAAAGTCCTCTATTTTCCCCAGTGGCAGGTGCAGCCTGGGCAGCAGAAGCAATGAGACACTATCCCCATGTCTGGCAGAGATGAAATCTTGGGGCACGTCCACACTGCAATAAAAGACCCGGGGCATAGCCACAGCTGGCCCAGGTCAGCTGACTTGGGCTTGTGGCGCTCAGGTGATGGGACGCTAAAATTGCAGTGTCGATGTTTGGTCTCAGGCTGGAGCCCAGGCTCTGAGACCCTGTGAGTGGGGGGCGGTCTTGGAATGTGGGCTCCAACCCGAACCTCAATGTCTACACTGCAATTGTATAGCCCAGTGAGCCTGAGGCCAGTGTAGTGGCTCCCCAAGGGGGAGGGAGGCTGGGGAGGCTGATGCAGTGGCTCCCTGAGGGGAGGGAGGCTGGGGAGGCTGGTGCAGTGGCTCCCTGAGGGGGAGGGAGGCTGGGGAGGCCGGTGCAGTGGCTCCCTGAAGGGGAGGGAGGCCGGCACAGTGGCTCCCTGAGGGGGAGTGAGGCTGGGGAGGCCAGCGCAGTGGCTCCCTGAGGGAGAGAGAGGCTGGGGAGGCCGGCGCAGTGGCTCCCTGAGGGGGAGGGAGGCTGATGCAGTGGCTCTGTGAGAAGGGGGGGAGGGCAGTGTTGTGACCCCCTGGTATCAAGGTGTGGTAGAGGCTGGGGAGGTGACTCCTTGAGGGTTAGTTAGGTGGATATTTATGTGGGAATCAACAGGAGTAGTGCAGTGTGAGGTGAAGAATAAAGCCACCCACCCTGATCCCCTCCCTCCATTACCCAACCCACGGCCCGTGGACGCTGGATGCCTCGAGCGGAGCGTGGCCTGTTTGTGCTGACATGCTGTTGATCTGAAAACTGCTGTGTCTTGGAAAGTCAGAGCAAAGGTTGGTAATTGAATCCAGCAGGCGCGGGAGCCTGCCTTGGGGGCTGATTGGTATTCCGTTCTGGTGCAAAGTGCTTAAGAAAAAACTTATTAATTTCCCCTTCTACAAAGAGCAGGAGTGCGACAGTAATCACAGTATCAAGTCATAATAATAAAAAAAACTCCATTGAAAATAGCTGTTAAGACTCCGGAGGGTTCAGCAGGGAAAGATTGTATTAAGATAAAGTAGATTATAACACCAGCGGACATTAAAGGTTGTCATTGTATGGTAAATCACATCAGGAAGTCACAAAAGCTGCTCTTTACACAGTCAGGGATGAAATGCTCTGATACAGCCCCTGATTTATACTCTGCTCCCAGGCACCTCCTCTGCGCACCCCTCCAGAAGACAGGTAGATGTGGGGAGGGGGAAGGAGGAGACTTGATAGGCAGGCTGAGTTTCCGAGCTGTGGTTTAAAGGGGTAGAGGCCTGAGAGCAGGGAGGGCAGCACTGGCTCATTCCACTTCTTCAGGGTGCTGGGGCTATCTGCACATTTACTGCATTGCAGATGCATGGCTAGAAGCCTCCCCGCAACCCCGCTCTCCTAGACACAGTATAGCAGTGATCTGATCAGGATACGCACAGTCTGAATGCCTTCCACCCTCCCAGCCATCCTGTACTCTTCCCCCCGCCCTCGCCCAGCCACCAAAGCCATCTCTCTGCCCCTTCCCCTATAGCATGGTCACCCTGCCACTCCCAAACAGACCCCAGTAGCACCCAACACCTCCCCTCCGCAACATCCCCTTCCTGGAGAAGCTCCCATAGCAACGAGCACATGTAGGATGGAAGGGCAGGGGTTACGAGTCCCCAGGCACAATGCAGAGCAGCCATCCACTCCGTCTCCTACCATCATTCCAGGATTCTGTCCTGATTCTATTACAGCTAGAAATGCGACTGGGGCCTTCCATCCGGACATTTCATAGTTGGCTGGTTTCAGATCTGGATCTCCCGATGCCCCTGAGCCCCCCCGCTCTGCTTCCATGACAGATCCACAGCTGGAAGGAGCCCTGTGTCCTGGGCCCAACGTAGATGAGGCCCAAGATGGCAGAGACCGTGCAATTTTGGTGCAGTTAAATTCAAAGCGGAATTCTATGCAGCCTTGAACCTGAACTCTTAACCCTGGCCTGGTTCTCAGCTTCTCAGCCTCACCTTTTACAGGAACCAGGTTTTGGTGCTGGCTGGCGGGTTGCATGCCTGCAGCACCTCCTGCAGCTATGATGAGCTCTTGCTACCTTTGTTTGGGAGCCCGGGGGATGGCCAGCTGCAGCTGGGGGTGGTTAGCCATTTTGGTGAGTTAGCATCTGAATCTGCTGGGGATCACCTACAATGTGCAGGTGAGCTGAGAGGCGTGTATGAAGGCTGAGAGCTCCCTAAGACCAGGTTGTGACAGTTCACTGGGGATGGGTTACCCAGGCGCAGCACAAGGGGCCCGGAGCTTGTCTTTAAAATAGAGGCAATGAAGGGGAAGGGACTCACAATGGAAACCTGGAAGGCTAGTGTTTTGTGAGAGGAAGGACACGGGCAGGTCCCACCTCTATCCCCCCATTGAAAAGCCCCCCCCAATCAAACCTCCCCATATGCCAACACCTCTTCAACACTCAGCATCGCACAGCACAGCCTCGCTTCTTGTTTTCCTGCTTGATGGCAGCACCCTGACTGACAGCAGCATGGTCTAGTGGGCTGAGCAAAGAGTTAGGAGAGAGGCCGTCCTGCGTTCCACTCTCAGTTCTGACCTAGACCCACCACGAGCCTCGGTGCCTCTGTTGAATGGCGATA